>NW_022681467.1:43508101-44708101 GCF_009764315.1 Trachypithecus francoisi
GCAATGTTGTTGTAGTAAGAGGGTCTGGAACCTGGCGACCCAGGGAGGAGAGATCTTGTTCTTGTTTGAGGGTCGTGGAGTTGCAGACCCAGGGAGGAGCAATGTTGTTGTAGTAAGAGAGTCTGGAAGCTGTCGACCCAGGAAGGATAAGTCTTTCTCGTTTGAGGGTCATGGACCTGCAGACCCAGGGAGGAGCAATGTTGTAGTTTGAGGGTCTGGAAGCTGGTGACCCTGGGAGGAAGGGTCTTGTTCTATTCTGAGCGTCATGGAGCTGCAGACCCATGGAGGATCCGTGTTCTTTTGAGTGTCGTGGTTCTGGAGACCCACGGCGGAGCCGATGCTTCCTTTCAAGTCTGAGAGTCACTGAGCTGGAGATCCAGGGAGGACCCAGTGTTGCTGTTCTTGTGAGGGCAGTGAATATGGAGACCCAGGGAGGAGAGGGTGCTGTTGTTCATGCCTGAGGCTTATGGAGCTGGAGAACCAGAGAGGAGGTGGTGCTGCTGTTTAAATCTGTGGGTCCTGGAGCTAGAGCCCTGGGAGGCAGATGGTGTTGCTGTTTTTCAGGTCTGAGGGTCATGGGGCTTGAGGTACAGGGAGGACCCACCGCTGCTGTTCAAGTCTGAGGGTCGTGTAGCTGGAGAGTGGGGAGGAGGTAGGCTTGGTGTCTGATGTGAGGGTGGTGGAGCTGTAGATCTGGGGAGGAGCCAGTGCTGCTGTGGAGTTTGAGGGTCATGGAAGTGGAGACCTAGGGAGGAACCAGTGCTAGCGCCATTTAAGTCAGAAGGTCATGGATCTGGGGTTTTGGGGAACAGCCACTGCTGTTGTTTAACTGTGGGGAGGATCCAGTGTGTCAACTGAAGTTTGAGGGTTTGGGAGCTGGAGAATCAGGGAGGAGCCGGTCATGTCACTGTATTTTGAGGGTCGTGGATCTGGAGACCTGGGGAGAGGCCGGTACTGCTGTTGTAGTTTGAGGTTCGTGGAAGTGGAGACAGAGGGAGGAGCCGGTGCTGCTCTTCTAGTTTGAGGGTAGTGGAGGTAGAGATCCCGGGAGGAGCTGGTGCTCGCATTCAAATCTGTGGGTCCTGGAGCTGGAGCCCTGGGGGGCGGAGCCAGTTTTGCCATTCGTGACTTAGGTTCTTGGAGCTGAATAACCAGGGAGGCGGCGGTGCTGCTTTTCTAATGTAAGGGTCACGAAGCTGGAGACCTGGATAGGAGGTGGTGCTACTGCTGTTCAAATCTGAGAGTTGTGGAGCTGGAGCCTTGGGGAGTTGCAGGTGCCGCCTCTCAAGTCTGAGAGTTGTTGAGCTGGAGATTCAGGGAGGAGCCGGTATTGCTGTTGTAGTTTGAGGGTCATGGAGCTGGAGACTCAGGGAGGAGTGGTCCTGTTCTAGTGTGAGGGTTGTGGAGCTGGAGACACCGGGGGAGGGGGAGCTGGTGCTGCTGTTGTTTAAGGCTGAGGGTTGTGGAGCTGGAGACACTGGAGGGAGCTGTTGTTGCTGTTGTTCAGGTCTGAGGGTCATGGGGCTTGAGGTACAGGGAGGAGCCGCTGCTGCTGTTCAAGTCTGAGGGTCATGTAGCTGGAGAGTGGGGAGGAGGTAGTCTTGGTGTCTAGTGTGAGGGTGGTGGAGCTGTAGACCTGGGGAGGAGCCGGTGCTGCTGTGGAGTTTGAGGGTCGTGGAACTGGAGACTTAGGGAGGAGCTGGTGTTACCACCATTTAAGTCAGGGGGTCGTGGATCTGGAGCTTTGAGGAACAGCCCGTGCTGCTGTTAACTGTGGGGAGGATCCGGTGTGTCAGTTGAAGTTTGAGGGTTTGGGAGCTGGAGAACCAGGGAGGAACCAGTGATGCTATTTTATTTTGAGGGTCGTGGATCTGGACACCTGGGGAGAGGCCGGTACTGCTGTTGTAGTTTGAGGTTCATGGAACTGGAGACAGGGGGAGGAGCCGGTGTTGCTGCTGTTCATGTCTGAGGGCTGTAGAGCTGGAGACCCAGGGTGAAGCCCGTACTATGACTTTTTAAGTCTGAGGGTCATGGAGTCAGAGACCTGGGGAGGAGCCGGTGCTGCTGTTCAAATGGCTCCTCCCCGGTTCTCCAGCTCCATAACCTTCAAACTAGGACAGCAACAGCAGCTCCTCCCGGGGTCTTCCAGCTCCACGACCCTCACACTAGAACAGCAGCACCGGCTCCACCCTGGGTCTCCAGATCCACGACCCTCAAACTAGAACAGCAGCACTGACTCCTCCCTGGGTCTCCAGTTCTACAACCCTCAGACTTGAGGAGCTGGAGACTCGGGGAAGAGCCAGGGCTGCTCTTCTACTTTGAGGGTTGTGGAGCTGGAGACCCAAGGACAGCAGCTGTCGCTATTCTAGTTTGAGGGTCTTGGAGCCAGAACCTTTGTGAGGAGCCGGTGCTGCCTTTCAAGTCTGAGAGTCATTGAGCTGGAGATCCAGGGAGGAGCCGGTTTTACTGTTCTAGTGTGAGGGTTGTGGAGCTGGAGACCGAAGGAGGAGCTGGTGCTGTGTTCTAGTTTGAAGGTAGTGGAACTGGAGGTCTCAGGAAGAGCCTGTGCTGCTGTTTATATCTGTGGGTCCTGAAGCTGGAACCCTGCGGGGGGAGCTGCTGTTGCTCTTATTCAAGTCTGAGGGTCATGGGGCTTGAGGTACAGGGAGGAGCCGCTGCTGCTGTTCAAGTCTGAGAGTCATGTAGCTGGAGAGTGGGGAGGAGGTAGTCTTGGTGTCTAGTGTGAGGGTGGTGGAGCTGTAGACCTGGGGAGGAGCCGGTGCTGCTGTGGAGTTTGATTGTCGTGGAACTGGAGACCTTGGGAGGAGCTGGTGCTTCGAGCATTTAAGTCAGAGGGTCATGGATCTGGAATTTTGGGGAAGAGCCTGTGCTGCTGTTTAACTGTGGGGAGGATCCGGTGTGTCACTTGAAGTTTGAGGGTTTGGGAGCAGGAAAACCAGGGAGAAGCCGGTCATGCCATTCTATTTTGAGGGTCGTGGATCTGGAGACCTGGGGAGAGGCTGGTACTGCTGTTGTAGTTTGCGGTTGGTGGAACTGGAGACAGTGGGAGGAGCTGGTGCTGCTGCTGTTCATGTCTGAGGGTTGTAGAGCTGGAGACCCAGGGAGGAACCGGTGTTGCTGGTCTAGTCTGAGGGTAGTGGAGCTGGAGACCCAAAGAGGAGCCGGTGCTGCTGATCTTGTTTGAGGGCCGTGGAGCTGGAGATCCGGGAAGAGCCGGGGCTGCCGTTCAAATCTGTGGGTCTTGGAGCTGGAGCCCTGGGGGTGACCTGGTTCTGTTATTCATGTCTTAGGGTCGTGGAGCTGGAAACCCAGGGAGGCGACGGTGCTGCTGTTCTAGTTTAAGGATCGTGAAACTGGAGACCTGCACGGGAGGTGGTGCTACCGCTGTTCAAATCTGAGGGTCGTGGAGCTGGAGCCTTGGGGAGGTGCTGGTGCTGCCTTTCAAGTCTGAGAGTTGTTGAGCTGGAGATTCAGGGAGGTGCCGGTGTTGCTGTTGTTGTTTGAGGATTGTGGAGCTGGAGGCCGAAGAGGAGCTGGTGTTGCAGTTCAAGTTTGATGGTCGTGGGGCTGGAGACCTAGGGAGGAGCTGGTGCTAGCGCCGTGTAAGTTGAGGGTTGTGGAGCTAGTGGTCCCGGGGAAGAGCCAGTGCTATCGTTGAAGTTTGAGGGAGCTGGAGACCGAGGGAGTAGCCGGTGCTGCTGTTCTAGTTTGAGTGTTGTGGAGCTGGAGTCTTGGTGGGGAGCCGGTGCTGCCTCCCAAGTCTGAGAGTCATTGAGCTGGAGATCCACGCAGGAGCTGGTGCTGCTGTTGGAGTTTGAGGATGGTGGAGCTGGAGACCCGGGCAGAGCTGGTGCTGGAATGGGAGTTTGAGGGTCAGGGAGCTGGAGATCTGGGGAGGAGCCAGTGCTGCTGTTTAAGTCTGAGGGTCATAGAGCTAAACATGGGGGGAAAGTTGGGGAAGTAGAGAGAGAGAGTTACAGGATGACCCTGGAAACTAGATTTAGCTGTACCCCAAGCAAGCTAAGCTTGGGAACTTCTAAATGCTAGTGACGAGTGCATTCTTTTTCCTCTCACACAGTTTGGATTTGTTTTCTGTCTCACGAGGCAGAAAGATCCTGATTAATATTCTTAGGAATTGAAAAGCTTAAAAAAACTAAAAGATGTTGGTAATAATAATACTAGGAATTAAACCATGATTATCCTGACTGGCAGAGGCAAAATCACACATACACAATATATATCTTTCAATCAGTTAATAAAATAAAAAATACATTGAAAAATAGACCCAAGCAAAGCTATAAAATGTTTCATGGAGAAGTGACGGAGGACAGAGATTCATCTGAGAGGTGCTATTAATGGAGAAACTGAGAGCTTACCATTTTTCCCATGAGGCTTTGGTGTAGAATGATATTGTGCAAATTCTGGCGGCTGAGTCACTTCCCAAAGCCCGGTGATGCCATCGGTGTCACAGAAGGACCCTCTCCCAGCTGGTCCTGCCTCTCTGCTACGACGAGTGTGGCCTCTGATCCCCAACAGCTGACTGCGTCTTGAGACCAGGCACAAGGGTTTCCATGGTGAAGGTTCCCGGATGGAACACTGCGGATGTGGCTAATGTTCCTTCCTGATGTTCATCTGCCATCTTGCTGTTTAATGCAATGTCTTCTAAATATTGAATAGAAAAAAGTATTTGTACAATATAGGTAAGGTATAAAGAATATCCACACACTGGACACACGGACAGGGAGGGGCACCCACAGCAAACTCCCTTCGCCTGGGAGCAGGTGTGGTCCTTGAGTCCTGTGTCGCCTGTTTCTTCCTCCGCCTTGGCCTACAGGCCTGATGTGAAGTGACCTCTGCCTGCCTCTCCGACTCCATCTCCCCTCCTGCTCCTGTTCTTTCTAACAATTATGTTACAGCCTCAGTGAATGTGACAAGCACCCTGAATCATGGTGGCTTTTCTAAGACAGAGGTTCATTCCTTTCACATGAAAGTCCAAACCAGGCCGGGCGCGGTGGCTCAAGCCTGTAATCCCAGCACTTTGGGAGGCCGAGACGGGCGGATCACGACGTCAGGAGATCGAGACCATCCTGGCTAACACGGTGAAACCCCGTCTCTACTAAAAAATACAAAAAACTAGCCGGGCGAGGTGGCAGGCGCCTGTAGTCCCAGCTACTTGGGAGGCTGAGGCAGAGAATGGCGTAAGCCCGGGAGGCGGAGCTTGCAGTGAGCTGAGATCCGGCCACTGTACTCCAGCCTGGGCGACAGAGCGAGACTCCGTCTCAAAAAAAAAAAAAAAAAAAAAAAAAAAAAGAAAGTCCAAACCAGTCGGGTGATTCTTCTCTTTTTTTTCAGAGTCTTAGGCTACTTCCATCTTGCTGCTCTGACTTCCTTAGGGTGTAGCTTCCCCACAGTGTCCATCCTATCTACTGCCAGCCAGCAGGGACAGGAGAAGAGAACAAGAGGACACAAACCTCCCTTCCTCTAAAGGCAGTTGCTGTGCACTGGCCTCATGTGCATTGGTCACTGCCTGGTCACGTGGCCACTGCTTGCTGCAAGGGATGCTGGGTAGTTTTCATCTGGGATGCCAGTGCCCACCTGGGTGACTCCTGAGGTCGAGGGGAGAGAGGTCACGAACGAGAGTCACTGGCTCTTCCCACCGTCATGCACGTTGCTCCAGTCTAGGGCGACCCACTGCCTCAGCTTGCTCAGGCCTGAGGGGGCCATGGGGTACAGACCTTTCAGTTTTATAACAGGGTCAGTTCCAGGCAAAGCATCCCAGCTTGGCTGAGACTCAGAAGTTTCCTGGGACATGGGATTTCTAGTGTTGAAATGAGGAAAGTTTTGGGCAAACCTGGACAAGTTGGTCCCCTCTACTCCAGACACACTGGCTTCGTTTCTCCTCCTCCAGCAGGCCAAGCCAGGGCCTGCCATGGGGCCTTTGCATCTACTGTTACCCCTGTCTGGGATTCCGTTTCTGCAACTGTGCAGTGCTCACTCCTCTTCTCTTGAGGAAAGGCTGCTCTCTGGGTGCCCCCGGGTGCCTGGTCTGCTGTACTCAGCACTACATGTGCTGTGAAAATCCCTCCGTGCTCTTCATAGAACGAGATAGGTTCCCTCCACCCTTCCCTGCCCAGTTTAGTTTTTCAAAATCTCTGAGGATTATTAGTTTTTATTCTCTTCACTGCTGAAAGATACATCCCTTTCCCTAAAGCTGTGGCTGGGTTCACGCATAGCCAGATAAATCTGGTATTAATAATAACCTGAACAAAAATCATGTATTAAATCCCAAGGTTATGATGTAGGAAGCAGGGATTCTGAAGAGATGTGTAAGCCTAATAAAGGCCAAAGGGTATGGATTAAAAGGAAATGTGGGGTGGAGAAACATTTCATGAAATAGAACCCCACCTCTTGGTGAGTTCATTGGTACAACATTTCTAGAGGGCAATTTGGCAACTGGCCAATGAAAGTGCATAACTTTTGGGCTCAAATTTCATTTATAGACAGTTGTCCCTAGGAAATAGTCAGAAAAGTATGGAAAGATGGATCTCTAAGGATTTTTATAAAAAGAAAGAAGTAGGAAGCATGAATGCCTGCTGGTGGTCCCGTACCCTGGCACCAGTGCTCCCCTCTTCTAGTGGGTGGGCACAGGCTACATGTTCCCAGGCTTCCTTGCGGTGAGTTGTGGCCCTGTGACCAGGTTCTGGCCAATGGGAGGTAATAAAATTGTTGGGTGGCATTTTCGGAAACCCCCTTCTATAACCTCTGTCTTGATATGGTTTGGATGTTGGTCCCCTCCAGATGTCATGTTGAAATGTGATCCCTGATGTTGGAGGTGGGGCCTGCAGGGAGGTGTTTTGGTGATGTGGGCAGATCCCTCTCACAATGGCTTGGTGCCGTCCCATTGGCAATGACTGAGTTCTTGCTCTGAGTTTATGGGAGATCTGGTTGTTTAAAGGGCCTGTCATGTCCTCCTCCCTCTCTTGCTCTTTCTCTCACCATGTGATGTACCTGTTTCCCTTTTGCCTTCTGCCGTGATTGGAAACTTCCTGAGGCCTTCCCAGGAGCAGATGCTGGTGTCATACTTGTACAGCCTGCAGAACTGTGAGCCGATTAAACCTCTCTTCTATAAAGAACCCAGCCTCAGGAATTCCTTTATAGCAACGCGGAGGGACTGACACATATCTTTACTGTCATTTCTTAGTTCTTCCATCCTTTGACCTGCTTCCTGGAATAAGCATATGATGGTTGGAGCTATCTTGTCACCTTGAACCTTGAGGATTAGGCTTCTACCCTGTGGACAGCAGAATGTCTTCTGGAAGGAAATGAAAGTCGCTGATGCCACCCTAGACTGACAACCTTCAGTTTTGTGTTCACTTTTTTATTTTTTGAGACAGAGTCTTGCCCTGTTGCCCTGGCTGGAGTGCAATGGCATGATCTCAGCTCATTGCAACCTCCACTTCCTGGGTTCAAGTGATTCTCATGCCTCAGCCTCCCAAGTAGCTGAGATTACAGGTGCATGCCACCATGTTCAGCTAATTTTTAAATTTTTAGTAGAGACAGAGTTTCACCACATTGACCAGGCTGGTCTCGAACTCATGACCTCAAGTGAAACACTCGCCTCAGCCTCCCGAAGTGTGGGGATTACTGGCATGAACACTGTGCCCGGCTCGGTCTTGGTTTTTATGAGATAAACTTCTGTCTTGGCTGACGTTACATCACTGATAGGTGATATAACTGTAACTGGATAATAAGTAGGAAATTCGTTTAATAATTATCTACATATGCCCACACCACAAACTATAGTGATCTGTTGTTATCAATGTGTAAATATGGACACAAAATATTGTTTAGTGTAAACAAAGCTCCTTTTTTTTTTTTTTTTTAAGAGAGTCTCACTCTGTTGCCCAGGCTGGAGTGCAATGGTGCGATCTCAGCTCACTGCAAATTCCACCTCCTAGGTTCAAACAATTCTGCCTCAGCCTTCGGAGTAGCTGAGATTACAGGCGCATGCCACCACACCCAGCTAACTTTTATATTTTAGAGCTGGGGTTTCACCATGTTGCCCAAGCTGGTCTCAAACTCCCGACCTTCAGTGATCCTCCTGTCTTGGACTCCCAAAGTGCTGGGATTACAGTCATGAGCCCCTGCGCCTGGCCCATAAAGCTTTATTGTATTTTAATGAAGCAAATACGTGTAAGTGCGTAAGTGCGATAATATGTGCATGTATTGTCTGACAGGAGCACTACATAGCAAAATGCGAATGCTGCTTATCTTTGGTGTTGGAGTCACTTGTGATTTAAAAGCTTGTTTTCTTCTATTTTTAAAAACTTTCAAAATGAGCTGTGCCTTTGACTATTAGAAAAAATACTATAATAATTGAGAGGAAAGAAAATCCTGCCTCTTGTTGAAACTGACTGGAGCTGGGAGAAATGAAAGATTCCTTTGCAGGTGTCACCTCCCTGCCAGAAAAGTGGCTGTGCAGGACCGTCCTCCAAGCCAGATGTGCCTCTTTCACCCATCCCTGTACCTGGTGTCAGGTCACGCAGTGAGCGTCCTTCACAGTCTGACCTGCCAAGGTCAGGGGGAAGCCAGGATCTAGTGACATTCAGAACCCGGGGGAGCTGAACAGCTGTGACTGTACCTTGGGTGGGTGACCTCTCCCCTTGAAGAGCAAGAAATAACTCTAGTGCAATTTCTGAACATTTACAAGAGAGGGTTTTTAAACTTTTCACTCCTTTATTCCAACTAGCACATTTGGAAGCATAAAGTGCACAAAGAAGACCTGCTATTTACAATCCTTTCCCCAATCCAGCATTAGATTCAAAAGCAGCAGATAAAGCTCATGGCTTTGATGAAAGGGGCAGTCTTTCCATTGGAAACAATTAACATTGCTCCCCATTCTGGGGAGAATTTAAAGAAAATAATTTGGAGGAGATTTGGCTTGGCATGATGCAAACAAATGATTTCAGATCACAAATGTAATCATTTGTTCTTGCTTTAAAACCAAACATTTCAGAACAATCTGGCATCACATTCTCTTCTGGGTCTGTGAAACTCGGAATTCTGGGTGAGTCTGAATTCCCAAGGCAGGACTGAGGATAGAAAAGATTTGATGGCAGAACCCTGGTACTGTGGTTATCACATGGTTAAAGACGTAGCCTTGGTTAACCCACTGCACCTGCGTATGTATGAGGCTCACCTGAGAAGGTGATACTGACAAACTCCTCCTATGGGTCTGAGGGCTCTTCACCAGGAGTGGAGCCCGGGGCCTGCTCCCAGGTGGGGTCAGGTTTGCACCAGAAAGCCCTCTATGCAAACAAAACAAAACAAAACAAAACAAAACAAAACAAAAAAACAGAAAAAAACAAAACAAAACAAAAAAACCCGATGGAACATGAATTAGTTGCCAATATTTGCATTTTAATTCTAACAATCTGTATTTTCAACTTCGTTAGAAAGTCAGACTATCTGGCCAGGCCGAGCTGGGATCTGGTGGATTTCGGTTTCTGGTTAGGGAGGGTATTTGGGGTTTGCCCCTCCAGCATCTGTCCCAGTGTGGAGTGGGGGTGGCCCAGGCTCAGTGTGGAGAACTGCAGTGGTGGAGGTCCTTGGCTGTCTCCAGAAGGCCGGAGGGACCCTGCCACCTCCTGCTTGGGGTAGGCTGGGTTCTTTGCTGCCCCTCCTCCCAGCCCACAGCCTCTTGAACTCCACTGAGACCACCCCCATGTGAGGCTGGGAAGGGAAACCTGCCTTCGTAAGTGAAATCAGGTGAAATCGGGCTATGACTGTGTCAGAAACTAAAAGGCCCTGTCACACTCGCGGCCAGGAAGACTGTCACCACGGTGGCGTGCAAATGACAGAGATGTGTGGGACAGCGTCTGCCAAGAGACAAGCCAGGTGAGGGCAGGTCGTTGTGAAGGAGGGAGGAGGGGTCCTCCCCACAGCAGCAGCACCATCCCGCAGAGAAATGGCCCTTGGGGAGGGACGCGTTCTGAGGAAGCCCCGTGCTGTGTGGAGTGGGTGGCTCAAGGCCTGAATGTCGGGCACACGGAGCCGTCAGTGTCCCCGTGGGAGCAGGGCTGCTCTCAGTCAGGTGATTGGGGTCTTTCGATGGTCAGCCCCTGTGTGTGTGCGAGGGGGTGGCCGTCTGCTCTGTCCCTTCTGAAGGCAGCCGTAAGGGACGGAGGCCAAAGAGCTCAGTGTCAGACGAGACTGGGTGCAGGTCCCACTTCCTGCCAGACCAGTGCCCCTGAGCCTCAGTTTCCTCATCTGTATAGTGGGGCTAATCCCAGCCATCTATACTGCCTGCCTGCCATGTGCCAGGCCCTTCTTACACATCTTTGATTGCTTGGGGGCAGGGACTTTATTATCCCCCTTTAGAGTTGAGAAAGAAGAGGCACAGAAAGGTTAAACCACTTACCTGGGGTCACACAGCTGCTATTGCAGAGTAAAGTCTCCAGACTCAAATGGAGCACTAAGCCCCGCCCTGGGCGCCAACAGGTGCTCCAGGAACGTCTGGTGCCATTTATCACCCTCATCACCTACTCTGAGCGCTCGTCCCATCATGCAAAGCCTGTGAGCGTGAAGTGAGGGGACATATGCAGGATCGAGTGTACTGGTGGGTGATGTAAGTAAAGTAATAACCACAGGATGATATTAACAACCTGTATTAGTGCTACCAGCAGCCTCAACTGCCTGCTTCTCTGGGCCCAGGATTGTCTGCAAACTCCCAGGAGCTGGTCCTGAGTGGGTCAGAAGAAAGGTCTGAGGTTATGGGAAGGAGCAGCTTGCCCAGCTCATGGCCTGTTTTGTGCATTGGGAGTCCCTGTCCCCACAGCTGTCCCCCAGGGCCTGCTCCCAGGTGGGCTTGGAAGACCCCTGAGCTGCGTGGCTTTAGGCCAGGGTTCTGCTGTGTGCTGTGTGTCTGTGGGAGTGACGACACCCCTGCCCCACAACCCTCTCACCCTGCCAGCTGCTGGACACACAGTAGCTACAGGGCACAAACTCTGAGACCAGGACCTCTGCGGTCCCATGGCACAGAACCCCCTCCTCAGCGCCCGACTGAGAAGGGGGAGACGCGCCTCAGGGTGAATCCTGCTCTGAGGTCTCTGCAGGATAAATGGCCTGTGGGTCGAACACCTCACAGTGGGATGTGTCTTAGCGTGGAGTTTATCAAATCGCAGGCTGTGATGCATTGGTGGGTCTTGAAATCAATTTAGAGGGTTGAGCCCGGCATTGAAAATCTGCAATAGACCAAAATAGACTAGGTCAGGAGACATCAGAGCGCGTTGTGTGCAGCGAGGGTGAATGTTGTTTGGGGAAACGTGTGGCGTTTCTATATAAATGGATGTGCGTGTGTGCTGGGTGGCAGTTTGCAATGGGTTTCTTACGGGAGGTTGCACTAAAAACGTTAAGAGAATCTCTGTCTTACGGCCTGACTGTAACACAAAGGGGAATCACCTAGTGGTGACCATTTTCCTCAGAACCTTACATGTCCCTGATTTGAGACCCGTTTATAAGACTGAGAAACAGACCTAAGCTGGTGCCAAGAGTTTTGGTTACGTCAGGGATAAGGCTGTGGCTCTCTCATCCCACAGTCCACGATGAGGGGTGGAGGGGAATTGAACTGCAGGACGAAGTGATGAACGTGGGAGAAATGAGACAGGGAAAGGCAGAGGCTCGGAAGGCAAACTGAGAGAGGGAGAGGAAGGGACGTGGGGAGGGGCGGGTGACTGTGAGGGAGAGGAAGGCGGTGGGGGGTTATTTCTGAAGCTCTAGGAGCTGCCTTCCTGCATTGCTGAGTCAGCGCCGCCTGGACTCAGAAACATTCATTGTCCATTCAGTGACCCCTTGGAGCTTAAGAGCTCTGTTAGGATCTGAAATGTGTCCAGCAGATCTTCAGAGCCATCGAATTTTCATCCCATGTGGTACCTGGACACATGTGCATGCAAACCAGCACGCTTACACATACACACACAGATACACATGCCCACACACACTCACGCTTCCATGTGCTCACACACAGATACACTCATGCATACACACTCATGCACATGTGTGCATACAATGCCCACGCATATATGCACACTGATACATACGCACTCACACAGACACACTCATATGCACACACTAACACACACAGACACACTTACGTGTGCACTCACACACGTGCTCACTCCCACACCCACACACGCCCATGCACTCACAGACACGGTGAGTCAGGTGTATTTAATATGCAGTTCGTGCCTGTGCCTCCCCCCAGATCCCCATGTGACCTGCTCATCAGAGGAGGCCCAGAGTCCTGGGGGGAGCCCTGGTATCCCTCCACCTGATCTCCATGACAACCCAGCCGGACGCCGGTTTGTGAGTGTGAAAGCTTCAGGGCCCACATGACCTCCCATGTTAATTCATGCACATCAGCTGTTCACTACTCAACGCTCCCAAGTTATGTGAGGCAGCGAGGCACAAAACTGGCATCTGTTATGGTGTGTATGTGTGTGTGTGGTGAGCTTGGCACATAGGATGAGGTTTGGGGCGAAAGAGCATGAAAGATGCAGCCAATAGTAATTGGATTACAGCTGTTGATTGCTTTCAAAGGACTTCCATAGAATATGAATCCCAAAGATACATGACATCTGGTGAATTAGAGCATCTCACAGACAGAGTGGGGATAAAAGGAGAAACAACACACTTGCAAATTTGATGAAATTTCCCACATGGTCCTGAAATTGCTGGTGGAATGGGGGATTGCAGTCCGGGTACGAGGCGTTCGAGAGAATCTGAAAGTGTCCCCAAAGTGCTCCCCAGAAACTAGCACTGATCAGGCCGTGGAAAGCCCAAGGCCTCACACGAAAAGTTCTGGGCTCTGCCTTCCTTGACATGGCGGGTGGAGGGGCTGGGGAGAGAGGCAGAGGCTGAGAATGGCTGGAGACAAAAGGTCGAATTCGGTTCTTTTATCTGTAGCAGGACTCAAACCCAGGTTGTCCTGGCTGCTGGAAGGTTGAGCAATGCTGGCCCGTATTTCGACACATGGCTTCACTGGCTGAAGCAGGGCTGTCCTGTGGCTGAGAGACTCCCTCTTCCAGCCCTGCACGGGTCCCCTGACCCCCAGGCCTGCAGGCATTCACACACCCCCATGCAAAGCCCCCAACCCTCCTTGGGCAAGGACAGACATAGCTTCAGGACATCGTCCTCCTGCCCTACGTGGGCAGAGTTGAGCACCCAGAGCTGAGAGGGAGGCTCCCCAATACCCATCTCCCGACAATGGCCAATGCTCCTCAAAGGGTCACTTCCAAAGAATGCCAGGTGGCAGGCACCAGGTTTTGGCATCTGATACGCTCTCATCCGCTCCCCGGGGACCCAAGCAATCATCCTTTGTAATCTCTGACAGGGAACAACTGGCCACTGTCCTTTAATTAGCAGGGGACGCACTAAGCTATGGTCTCCTGCAGGCTCCGTAAACATCCGTGAAATCAGCCTGGTGACTCCAAGCTTGGTGCAGACTGCAGGGGCCCAGAGAGGACAAGAGGAGCCCCCACCCCCCGTCTGGCTCTGAGAACAGCCTCCAGGAGAACTGGCAAGCCACTGGGACTCATGGCAGCTGCTTAACCTGGCAAGTTCTTTCTTGCAAATTGAGATCCAGGCTGTGATCTGGGCTGGCTCTGCACATTCCAGCCTCCGTTTTACCTGCTGGTTGGAGCTGCCTTGGTACCGCTGAGGGCTGCTTGTGCGTGGGTGGGGGCTGCTTTTGAATACACGGCAGCTCTATCCGTTGCACCTTGTCCACTTCTTCTGGCCTTATTAAATGATGGTTATTGCAGGGAGGATGTAGCATCAAGCATCCTCTTATGCAGCGCTGTGATATGTGGGGTGTCCAGTGTCCCAGGAGAAATTCAAGCCTTATGTCCCTCTGAGACACTGGGATGGGACCACGTGCAGCATCTCAGTGCCTGGATCCCAGGTGCGTCGTCTGAGGCTGTGCATGAGATGCCAGGGCCTGGGCCTGGGCTGTGTGGGACGGGATTGAAGCGTGTCTGATGAGAGGGCCCAGGTCACACCTACCAGGGGTCAGGAGTGCACAGATGTAGATGCCAGTGCCTGCCCGAGTGACCCAAAACAGAGAAAGGGAGGCGCTGGGAAACCCTCGGGCCAGAGGCTGGTGACGTGGAGTCCTCGAGGGGACTGCCTGCTGCTCAGGGCAGAAGGGGACATCCTGATGCAGCACCCGTGACAGCCCCCCATCGTTCCTGCCCCCCAGACCCACTGTCCCCGGAGGCCTGCGGAGGGAACCACTGCTGACAAGAAAGTGTCTCTGTCACTTGCTTTGTTTCCCCTTGGTCACCTCAAACACATGCTCACAGCCCTTGGGTGACAAGCCTCTGTTTCTGCCCCCTTCTGATGCCCCTGCTCCACGGGTGTGGCCACTGCTCCTGGCTTGCAGTGTCTGTGCGACTATGACAACCCGGGTTCCTCTCAGGGCGGGTGTCCCTCCTACAGAGAGCTCACCCTGTCTCCTGGGCCCTGGTCCTGCTCCTGGACAGAGGAGGGAAGGACTGGGGTGGTGGCTGATGGATTCTCATGTCACCTCTTTCCTGTATTCCCCTGGGCTCTTCCTTCAGAGCCTCCACCCTGCACCCTGATGACTCACTGCATCTCATTTAGGAAGCCCCCGGTGACAACTCATGCCCTGTACACAGGTCCCTGTGCTCCGGGCCCTTCCCCAGCTCTGCTGCCTCTGGGGCAAACCCCACTTTCACCCTTCCCTCCCTCCTTACATCTGGCAGGGAGTGCAGGGGGCTTGCTGGAGGGAAGCCACATGTGAGACCCACACGATGCACCAACCCCCACTGTGCAGACCCCCCCCCATCTATTTC
This sequence comes from Trachypithecus francoisi, assembly GCF_009764315.1. Classification (NCBI taxonomy): domain Eukaryota; kingdom Metazoa; phylum Chordata; class Mammalia; order Primates; family Cercopithecidae; genus Trachypithecus; species Trachypithecus francoisi. Next base: position 43,522,996 of record NW_022681467.1, read on the forward strand.
CTTCCGTCTCTTCTGCAGTCAGCACAGCCCTGGCTCTGCATTTGGCCCTCTCTTTACGGGGCTGTGTCTGGGCAGATGGGGCTGGAAAACAACCCACTGGGCCGAGCTGGGGTGTGTTGTGGATGTCACAGCCTGGCCTGTGCAACAGGAGGCTCCAGGATCCCTTTGGGGTAGGGTGCGGGGCAGGAGAGTGCAGGTTAAATGGGATGGGCAGGGGCAGGCAGATAGCAGGGGTGATTAATTTTTCTCAAAGCGTTGCTAGGCTACCTTTCAATTCCTTGTCTGTGGCCCAGGCCCAGAAAAGCAAATGTTCTGCTGCCAACCTGGCTTGTCTTTTAATCACACCCTTTGCTTGTCAGTTAAGACACCCTGGTATACTCTCATTGCCTTTTAGCAATCTTTGCAACTTGCTGGACTTTTCCACCCAAATAGGAACAGTAGACCATGTGTACCGTGTGCCGGGCACTGTGCTAAATGCATTAGCTATTTCAATCCTCACGATAGCCCTATGAGATGGGCACCCTCATTATCCTTATTCTATAGATGAGGAAACTGGCACAGAGAGGTTAATTAACTAGCCCAGAGTCACTCAGCTAGTGAGTGGCAGAGCTGAGATTTGAACCTAGGCAACCTGGCTTCAGGGTCTATGCTCTTAATGTCTCACTGTAGGGCTCTTAAGTGAGTTCCCAGTTTCCATGGCTTCAGTTGAAGGGACTTCTCTGTGGAGGCCAGGTTAGATGGAAGTTTATCCATGGGTCCTACAGCGGCCATTTGGAAGGACGGGATTGGCTGTGACTCAGATTCTACCCTTGCCACTGCCTTTGCTGGGAGCTCTGTCCCCTGGCTCACCCCAGGATCTGCTCCTCCTCCCTCCTCAGGACTCAGGTGCAGCATTGCAGAGGGTGTTTGCTGAGCATCTGCTATCTGCCAGGCACTGTGCTAGGTGCAGGGGATCTCGCAACAAACAAAATTCCTGCTTTTATGGAGCAGACATTCAGTAAGTGGAGAGGGATAAACAAATCAGTGAAAGGTACGCATGTCAGCTGCTAATCCACGCTACGGGGAGACATTCAGCAGGCTTGGGGATAGGAAGCCCCAGGTATGTGGGAGGGTGTGTTAGCTTCCTGTGACTGCTGTGACAAATCACCTCCAACTTGATAACTTCAAACGACACAGATGGACTCTCTCCTAGCTCTGGAGGTCAGGAGTCTGTCCTCAATTTCACTGGGCTAAGTCAAGGGGTCAGCAGGGCTGGCTCCTGCTTGAAGTGCTTAGGGCAGGATTGTTTGCTTTTTCAAATGTCTGTATTTTCTTCCTTCCATCCTTCCTTCTTTCCTTCCTTCCTTCCTTCCTTCCTTCCTTCCTTCCTTCCTTTCTTTCTTTCTTTCTTTCTTTCTTTCTCTCTCTCTCTTTCTCTCTTTCTTTCTTTCTCTCTCTCTCTTTCTTTTTCTTTCTTTCTTTCTTCTTTCTTTCTTTCTTCTTTCTTCTTTCTTTCTTTCTTTCTTTCTTTCTTTCTTTCTTCTTTTTTTCTTTCTTTCTTTCTTTCTTTCTCTCTCTCTCTTTCTCTCTTTCTTTCTCCCTTCCATTCTCTTTCCTTCTTTCTTTCTTCTTTCTTTCTTTCTCTTTCTCTCTTTCTTTTAAGGTAGACTCTTGCTCTGTCACCCAGGTTGGAGTGCAGTGGTGTGATCTCGGCTCACTGCAACCTCTGCCTTCTGGGTTCAAGTGATTCTCCTGCCTCAGCTTCTCAAGTAGCTGGGACTATGGGCATGCACCAGTACGCCCAGCTAATTTTTGTATTTTTTAGTAGAGACGGGGTTTCAGTATATGTTGGCCAGGCTGATCTCAAACTCCTGACTTAGGGTGATCCACCTGCCTCGGCCTCTCTAAGTGCTGGGATTAGAGGCATGAGTCACCGCACCCGGCCTCTATTTTCTTTTAAGCCCCTCCTATTCCTGGGCTCGTGGCCCCTTCCTCCATCCTCAAGCACATGATTCCAGTCCCTGCCCTGTCACTACAGCTCCTCTGACTCAGACCCTCCTGCCCCCCTCTTATAAGGACCCCTGAGATCACAAAAGATCATCTAGAGTCATCTTTCTATCTCAAGATCCTTCACTTAACTACATCAGCAAAGCCTCTTTGCAATGGACATACCCACAGGCCCCAGGGGTTTGAATGTGGACACATATGGGGGGCCCTTGTTCAGCCCCCTGTGGAGGGTGGTGGGTGATTTTCAGTAGGATGGTCAGGGAAGACCCCACTGAAAAGCCACCATTTGAGCCAAGACCGGAGGAGCTGAGGCTGTGGGCCAGGATGACATCGAGGGTGGGGCCTTCCAGGTAAAAGAACAGTGAGTCCAAAGCCGGCCACACGTGCGCTGGCATGTTCCAGGAAAACCGGGAGGGAGCCACAGCTGCAGCCAGGCGAGGAGAGGAGCTGTGGGAGGTGAGGCCAGAGAAGTTTGGGGACAGAAGTTGCGGGTCTCATGGTTGTCATGAAGCTCAGGGTTTTACTCTGAGTACGTGGGAGCCATGGAGCGTTCTGAGCAGAGGAAGCACAGGACCTGACCTAGGTTTCACAGGCTTCCTCTGGCTGCTGTGTGGAAAATAGGGAAATGACGCAAGAGTGAAAATGGGAGGCCTGTCAGGAAGCTTTTGCACAATGGCCCAGGTGAGAAAGACTCGTGGCTTGGACGAGATGCTGGGATGTGTCCCCCACATCCTCTTTCAGGAGCAGGTATGCATGCCCACTGGCAGGGGGTTGCCTGCTGAGAGCTCACAGCTGAGACCCGCCCCAGAAAATGCCCCTGGCCGACCAGAGCTGCTTTGCCCAGTCACCCTTCCTGGGGTCCTCCATCTCCAAAGACTGGTAGTAAACACAGGGGTCTAAAGGTCCAGCCCCTTGACTCAATTCATCGTAGCTCTGAAGGGCCGTCTTTCCTGCAGAATTCCTCAAAGGATGGACTGCAAAGTCATGCCTAGAGTGTGTAGGGCTCAGGTGACTATCTATATGTCTCTCTATATATTCAGGATCCCTGTCTACATCTGCAATTTGTTATAACATATATTTCAAAATTCCTGCACCCACACGAGACTTAGTGATTTATCCATGAAGGTACAGAGTAATGGATAGAGAAGGGGTACTTACATGGTTTATTGTCCGACAGATAGTGTGAAAGTTTTTCGTCATGTCCAGGCACCACCTCTTCCTGGTCAGGCTCACGTTATACACGAGATCAATGGAAGAAATCAAAGGCAAACACATCCCCCTGTAAACACTGCCAGTGTAACCGTCCACTTCCGTATCTGTCCAGTCACTTAACAAATATTGACAGACCGCCTTTAAACACAGGCCGCCGTGCTGGTGTCTGGGACACAGCGGTGAGGAAGAGCCATCTGATCTCATGACGCTCTCAGGAAGTTCCAGTCTCTGAGGATGGACAGCATGCAGGTCAGCACATAAACATCATTCAGATTGTGGAAAATAGAATACAGGACACAGACTGGGAGATGGGGTAGAGTCGTGGGGGTGGAGCTGCTGTCTCGTTTTGGGTGGTCTGGGTGGGCCTCTCTGAAGAGGTGACATGTGGGCTGAGTCCTGAAGAATAAGATGGGGCTGCCATGGGTGATTGGAGGGAACAGCATTCTAGGTGGAGGGAACAACAAGAGCAAAGGTCAGAGATCAGGAGGATTAGAGATGAGGCCAGGGTATCTAAGAAGTCGGGAGAGTGCTAAGAGATGGGAATGCAGAGACACTGTCAGGTGAGATAGAAAGAGAAGGGAGCCAGGCGTGGTGGCTGACACCTGTAATCCCAGCACTTTGGGAGGCAGAGGTGGGCAGATTGAGCCCAGGAGTTTGAGATCAGCCTGGGCAATGTGGCGAGACCTCACGTATACAGGAAAAAAAAAAGAAAAGGGAAAAAAGAAAAGGGAAATGAGTGGTCACATTTTATTGTGATGACTGTGTTTTGTTTCACTTAAACAATTTTCTCTCCCCTTTGAGTCCAGCCTGACTCAGGAGACGGGGAGAGCCTTCCTCTCATTCCGCCTCACGAGGAGCTGGAACCTGCTCCTGAAATCTCCACCAGCTCCAGCCAGCCCTTGGCTCTGCTGGCTGTAACACTGCTCCCCGTGTACCAGAGGCTTTTGCAGGCATGTTTAACGTTCACTCAGACCCTGAACTAGATCGAGCCACAGAAAGCTTTGACTCATGGAGCTGCTGGTCCCCATTACCCCATGAGAGGCATTCTTTCTTTTTGTTAAAGAATTAAGGTGCCATATTGAAACTTTAATCTTTAAATACAGGTAAATAAAACATGATTACTCTACAGAAACAGGACCCCGAGGGAAATATGTGTTTAATAGCTCTAGCATTTGAGGCAATAATTTCCACATTCCATTCTGTTTGTATAATGTATTATACTTTCCAAAAATATTTTCTCATGCACCAGTTCATTTGTGCTCATTTAATATGTGGAAGGTATTTACATGTTGCACATATTTATAGCGTTTTCCCAACCAAGTAAAAAAAAAAAGAAAAAAGAAAAAGAAAACGCCTGCAGGTCCTCAGTTGCACATACTTTCTGGTCAGTACAATGAACTCACATTTGCATTCTTTCCTTTTCTCTCATTTCATCCTTTTCTTTCTCCATGGTGTGTGTTTAACATCAGCCGTAAACCAGTTCTTCTCCTCTCTCTTTCACTCATAAACATGTAGGGGTGGGCAGCTTTTGCTCTTGTCCATCTGACATTCATTCCTCCTTCTAATTGCACTGCCCTAATTTTATTCTCAGCAATGACCCCTCTCCTCTTCAATCCATGCGTGTGAGTTGACTCTACTAAGACCCCAGCTCTAGATTCGGTCTCATGCCCCAGGCCTGGACAATTAGTGTAGTCTCTCTCTCCACCTCCACCTTCATTCTCTTACGTCAGAGTGATTCCTGGATGGCCAACGAAACTTTGGTTTGATATAATAGAAAGAACACCTCTCTTTTTACGGAACTGGCTTCTGTGAGAGTGTAAGCAGGGCCACAGTGCAGAAACTTCTTGTTTGTGAAGCCACTGCAGAGGAAAATAGAGGCTTGTAGACATCAATCATTTGAGCGACTGGATGCAGCCATGCCTGAAGCCATCACCCTTAGGGCAGGTTTTTTCAACCTTGAGACTATTAACAGTTTGAACTGGGCATTTCTTTGTTGTAGAGACTGTCCTGAGCATTGCCAGATGTTTAACAACATCCCTGACCTCTACTCACTAGATGCCTGTAGCATGCCACCCTCCCACCTGCCACTCCCATCATGACAACCAAAGATATCTTCGGGTACTGACAAATGTCCCTGGGGGGAAGTTTCCTCCACTAAGAACCACCATTCTACACTGCCTATAAGTGATGCAAGTCAATAATTATCCATTTTGCTTATTTCTTCTTGAGTTTCTGTTCTTGTTTTCAAGGGGCTTTCTGCCCAAAGGAGAGCTGTACCTTTAAGATGGACCTTCCAAAGGAACTTTCTCTGAATTGCCCAGTGTGGATGGTGAGAGGGACACTCTGCATTTGGTCAGGTCCATGAGGGAGAAATGTACCAGAGAGAAAGTGTTGAGTGAGCACTTGTTTATGAGGTACTGAAGGATCAGGAGAGGAATTGATCCCCGTGGGCTCTCATGCTTAGGGAAGGCTTCCTGGAGGAGGTGATACATGAACCTTACAGGGTTCATAGGGGTAGTAAAGAGGGAGGAGAGACTTGTGTATGTGTATGTGTTGGGGGGAACCTGTGAGCATGAAACAGGATGGAATGGGGTAGGTGGGTTGGCAGGAGGTGCTGAAGAGATCATCTGGCCAAAGCCAAAGAGGGGTGTGTCAGGCAGTCATTTGTGCTGGACTGACAGATGGGTCCAGAGTCGATGCCAAGCTAAATAAGTTAGAATTTAAACGTCCAAAACATATTTACCACCACCACCATGTGTGGTAGACAGAATAATGGTCCCTTAAAGATGTTCATGTCCTCATGCCCAGAATCTGTGACTATGTTACACAGTGTGATAAACGGGACTTTACAGAGGTGACTAAGCGAGGGGCCTTGGGATGGGGAGATGGTCCTGGATTATCTGGTGGGGACCAATGTAATCACAGGGGTCCTTATAAGAAGGAGGCAGGAGAACCTGGGTCAGAGGCAATGAGATGATGTGAGCAGGGGAAAAGAGGAGGAGGTATGAGGACGAAAGTGGAAGGGGAGAGTGATGTCATTGCTTCCTTTGGAGTGGGAGGAAGGACCATGAGCAGCCTGCAGAAGCCAAAGCAGGCAAGTCAACAGCTTCTCCCCCAGAGCCTCTGGAGGGATGAAGCTCTGTGGACCCCCAGATAATAAATTTGTGTGTGATTTTTCAAGCTACGAACTTTGTGGAAATTTGTTATAGTGGCAATAGATAACTCATATACTGTGCTTGCCCAATTAGCGTGCAATTTGTATATTATTACTTGATTTTTTTTTTTGTTTGGATTGACTCTATTTACTTTACTCCAAATGAAGACTTCACCCTCGGTGTTCATATCTGTGAAAACATGGGGTTGATGACTGAGTATACATTTCCCCCCAAAATGAATGGAAATAAATACATGACTTAAACATGACTTTAAAAAACTTGTTTGTCCATGTTATGTGTGAAATTATCTAGTGTCTTCCTGGTGGTCTGACACATATACTTTGGACTCATTAGTGGGATAAGGAGAGTTGTGGAAGTCTTCTGAACAGGGGAGGGAGGTGATGGAAAATGCCACAGTCTTAGTAGACTCCATGAAAATGGAGTGCTTTGGGTGTGTTGGCAAAGGGAACTACAGCCGGGGTCGGTGGGAGGGGGGGTTCCAATAGTTAGCAAGAAGACATGAAGTCCAAACTGTGGTGGAGGATGGGAATGAAAAAAGAGCCAATGGGAAACAAAGGAAGAATGATCAGGATTGTTACTGATCATGAAACTCACCCAATAGTTCCACAGATAGTTTTTTGTTTTTTTTTGTTTTTTTTTTTTTTTAATAAACATGGAAATTGGCCTTTCTGGTCTTAAAGCTTGAAACTTACATGTTTTATCTGAGTTCCTTCCTCAAGAAAGGATCCCTAGGCCTCTCAAAAGTATCAATGAACTGAAACTCACCAGATCACCACATCCAGACAATGAAATGCATTCAAGATGATTGCTTTTTTGCCCCTCAGTAACTCCCGTTTACTTACACATTGTTACATTTCTTCTCTGCTGTATAAAAACCCCTAGTTTTAGTTGGTCAGGGAGATGGATTTGAGACTGAGCTCCCATCTCCTTGGCTGTAGCACCTGATTAAAGCCTTCTTCCTTGGCAATACTCATTGTCTCAGTCATTGGCTTTCTGTGTGGTGAGCAGAAGGACCTAGACCAAACCTCTGGTGTTTTGGTAACAGTCAGGTTGCTGAAAGGTCCAAACTAAGCCAGAAGGAATTACCAAGGAACAATGGGGCCTCAGGAAGGATTGTCTGATGGCAAGCAACAGAACTCAACTTGGGCTGTACTCACAGAGAGGTGAGTTGATCAGTAGGCTATTGGGCAGCTCAGAGATTCAAAAGAAAGGCAAGAAACCAGGTTTAGAAAAAGAATGGGAACCAAAACCATGTCGGGGCATGGAGAGCAGGAAGTCATGGGCAGGCCCCAAAGGGCATCACTGGTGGTCTTGGTTGTTTCTGTAGCTCATGCTGCTTCTCTTGAGATCCGAGGTCCAGAGAGGGCTGGGTCCTCCCAGCTGAGGTCTCATGCTTACTGTTGTTTGGTGAGGGGAAGGCAGGGCACTTCAATTTACCATCTGCCTCAGACTTCACAACAGGGAAAGTTAATTCTCCAAAACAAAGTCTGAATGTCAAGCACAAGGTGAGGTAAGGCTGAGTCCTGAATGATTTGGTCGATGAAGGAACAATGAGCCCTATTTAGATTCAGCTGGCTTTTGACTTACCTAGAGTAGCCAAGGGTAGTAGTTCTGATATGGTTTGGATATTTGTCCCTGCCCAGATCTCATGTTGAAATGTATGTAATCCTCCATGCTGGAGGTAGGGCCTGGTGGGAGGTGTTTTGATCATAGGGTTGGACCCCTCCTGGTTTGGTGCTATCTTCATGATAGTGAGTTCTCATGGTATCTGGCATTTAAAAGTATGCACCACCTACTCCCCCTACTCTCTCTCCCTCTTGTTCCTGCTTTTGCCATGTGACATGCAAGCTCCTGCCCGGCCTTCTGCCATGACTGTAAGCTTCCAGAGGCCTCCCAAGAAGCAGATGCTGGTGCCATTGCTTCAGCCTGTAGGACCATGCACCAATTAAACCTTTTGCTTTATAAATTACCCAGTCTCAAGTATTTGTTTATAACAATGCAATAGCAGCCTAATCCAAGCTCCTAGGGCCCTTAGGCAGGTGACACCTAGATACAAGGGCCTGAATGACTGCCATGATTGACGGGACACTCTATGCAGAGGAGCCAGTCCTAGAGTGCAGTGAGCAGTTTTATGGTCTGCAATGATGCTCTGAGGGGCAAGACGGAAAACCTACTGGAACCTGCTTGGTAGTGAGAAACTGTCCCATGAGCCTCTCAGGGAGAGAGGGAGGTGAGTGGAAGGTGCCCAGGGTACCTCATGTTCCTGGAGGATCCTGAGACATTCTGCCAAAAGTCCAGTGAGCTGCGGTTCAAGCCCTGCCTGCGTGGCTTTGTTGATACGTGCAAGACCATCAGGGTGCCATGGCAGACTAGTTTCCCTGCATTGTTGTGAAAAGAAGGGTAATACGTCTTGGGAGGTTAAAAGAACATTTTTGCCACTATGATAACCAATCCAAAACAACTCCAAGGCTTCAATCATCTGGGAAAATGGTCGGTAGCTGGCGGGTGGGATCCCTTACTCAAGTATACATTTCTAGACATTCCCACATGTCTGAAGGGTTGGCATTTTGGAGGGCAAATATCCAAAATTTGTGGCTGGTATTTTGTGTAGATGTAGCAGACATCTACACAAGGGTGCTGAGAGTGACAAAGCTGACTTTTACATCAATCTCGGAGCAGTGGAGGGTGGGGCTGAGCAGGATCACAGCTGAATCTGAAATTCTTGCCTGGGAAACCCCCACCCTCTCCTCAGGTGTGTGCCTTGTGTCCACAAGGATGATACTGGGATCCTGGTGTTTGGGGGTTTCATCTGAGAGACCCTCACACAAAGAACTTTCTGGCACTCTGCTGCTCTGATGTGGAATAATCCTGAAAGTGCGATGCCAGCCATGCCACAAGTCACAATGAGAACACACAGAGAGAGGGGAAAAGAGAGGGTAAGACAGGTGGTGGGAAGCCAATGGCATGTATCAGTGGCTCACTTGGGATTTAATTCCTGACGTTAGTAAGCTTCAGGAGAGCTGAGATCTGGGCCCAGCTACAAACTCTTAAATCTTCCTTCTTTCCAAGACAGAGCTATATTAGCCCGTTTTCACACTGCTATAAAGAACTGTGCCTGAGACTGGGTAATTTATAAGGAAAAGAGATTTAATGGATTCACAGTTGTTCCTGGCTGGGGAGGCCTCAGGAGACCTATAGTCATCGTGGAAGGGGAAGGGGAAGCAAGCCACGTCTTATATGGAGGCAGGTGTGTGTCTGTGTGTGTGTGTGTGTGAGAGAGAGAAAGAGAGAGAGAGAGAGAGAACTTTAAAAACCGTCAGATCTCATGAGAACTCATTCACTATCAGGAAAACAGCATGGGGTAAACCGCCTCCCACCAGGTCTCTCCCTTGACACATGAGGATTACAATTTAAGATGAGATTTGGATGGGGACACAGAGCCAAACCATATCAAGATCCAAACTCACCATCTTGATGAGGGAAAGGTTGGGGGCCCCTGAACTCCTGTCCTCAGAAGGGGACCCCTAAACTCACCTCACCCTTGGGCTTGAAGTAAATTCTGGAATCGGGCTAAGATTAATCAGTTAAGGTTCTTCCCCTGGGCTTTCTTGAGGGGGGGATGCCAAAACTCTGAAAAATCAAGATAAATGTTATTGTAATGGAATAGTTTAAATGTCAAAACCAAAGCAAGAAAATCCACAAAGAACAAAATGTTAAATCTTTCTCTACTAAAAATACAAAAAAATTAGCTGAGCATGGTGGCGGGCACCTGTAATTCCAGCTACTCGGGAGGCTAAGGCAGAGAATTGCTTGAACCTGGGAGGCAGAAGTTGCAGTGAGCCGAGATCATGTCATGCACTCCAGCCTGGGTGACAGGTGAGACTCCGTCAAAACAACAACAACAACAACAACAACAAACACAAAAAACAACCCCAACAAGCTAATTTATATCAGAAACAAACCTGTGATGTATTTTCTAAAGAAACTGAACCAGATTTTCACAATATTCAGTCATCTGAATAGATATTATGTCTGAGTCATTGAGGGGAATGCCCTCCTGAGTTAACAGGAATGATCAAACCTGAATTCCCAAAGCAAACCCTTTTGGGGTTCATAAATCCAGCCACCAGAAATCTTGCAAATTGCCCTCTTTGGGTCGATGCCTGCCCATCTGTCAACTCGGGATCCTCACTCTTTTCTCTGTCCCAAAGGACCCTCCCCTGTGTCTTGCAACACGTTCTAGAAGAGGAGGGTATTTCTCAGGTCTGCAGAAACCCAGAGAGGAAAATTCATTTTATGATCTGAAGGGAGATGAAAAGCATATTTTAGCAAGGCATTGCAAATGCATTCCGTGCTCATGACAGAAGCATCCAAAATACCTACATTATTTAGAAAGCTGCAGGAGAGGGAAAAAAATGAATGCAGAATATGCGAACGATTCATTTTGTTGTTTTAAAAATGCAGCCGAGCCAGAAACAGCTTCACAAATGATCCAAAGACAAAGTAAAATCTCTTCTGTTTGCAAAGTCAACACAGTAAAGAGATGATTAAACGAAAGCAAACCTGAGACTTAACTTTAAAGGAATTGAGCATTTTAATTTTTTAAAAGGTGGAAGAAATGCCATAAAAGGATGTCTGAAGGTTAAGGAAACTGTTATTAAAATGAGAATTATGTGCTCTGAGCTGTTCGCAGCTCTGTCCCTAGAGTGTGAAATTAGTGACTGAAGGCAGATTTCACAGGCACTTCGTCGGAGCGTGTTGGTGTGGCAGTGGATTTGTGACAGGGCCTCTCTGCCAAGTCCTGCCCACTTGCAAGCTGCTGTCGTTATTCATGCACAGCACAGATAATCATGAATGTCTGGAGCATTTTGCATTTTTATTGAACGCAGCCTCTCTCCTTCCCAACCGGAGTGATTCTAGGGCTGTACACGGGTCGATTGCAGGGGAGGAAGCAGCTGCAAGACCAGCATTCCCACCAAGGCCATATTTTCTCTTTTAAGAAAAAAATCCATCCATATGGATTACATTCAGTGGAAATGTTGGAAAATATATAGAAAATAGGAATATGGTTTAAATCTTAAACCTTAAAATAGCTCCAAGGGCAACAAAGAATTCTCTGGGTCTGCGTTTCAGGTCTGAAACAATTGATGCTAATAGTGTCCACATTCCCCATCACACCGTGATTTCGGAGAGTTGATTTGAGGAAGTTTAACAGAAGAGAGAAAACTCAGGAAACAGTGAATTGGGAGAAGTTGTTGCATTGCCTCATTCTCTCTCTGTCTCGGTCTCATCCACTTAGTCACACACAGCTACCAAGCAAAAGTGTAAATATTACTTTTCATGCATTTACCTAGGCATCGTTAGGTAAGCAGAACTGAGCAAGGCCCCAAGTAAAGGGACCCTTTGAAGAAGCAGCACTTTTGGTTGTTTTGTTGATCAGTTGTTTTTTGTTTTTTTTTTTTGAGATGGAGTCTTGCTCTGCCGCCCAGGCTGGAGCGCAGTGGTCCGATCTCAGCTCACTGCAAGCTCCGCCTCTTGGGTTCACATCATTCTCCTGCCTCAGCCTCCAGAGTAGCTGGGACTACAGGCGCCCGCCACCATGCTCAGCTAATTTTTTGTATTTTTTTTTAGTAGAGACGGGGTTTCACCGTGTTAGCTAAGATGATCTGGATCTCCTGACCTCGTGATCCGCCTGCCTCGGCCTCCCAAAGTGCTGGGATTACAGGCGTAAGCCACCGCACCTGGCCTTGTTGATCCATTTTTGGGTGCATTATGCTTTTAAGATAGAACCCAATACCAACCATTAAAAAATGACCTCCTTTTCAAAATGAATATTCTTCCTTGTATGGCTTCTTTGGTGATGGTAAGGTGTTTGGCACCTCCCAAATGTGGTTTGAACTTTGAACACTCTTGTTGAAAATGTGAGAGAAAATAAAAATCAGCTCACAGCTCTCCAAAGCATAGTGCAAATTAACTGTGTAGCGGGATGTTTTTCGGTACAAATAACAGAAACCTATACGGCAACTGGCTTAAACAATTACAAAATATGTTGGTTCATATAACCTATAGGTGATCCAGCAATCCCAAGATGTCTTCACGGATCAGACCCTTTCCATCTCTGCCCTGCTGCTCTGTGTTGACTTCATCCCAAAGCTGGACTTCCTTCTGGGTGAAGAAGTAATCAGGTACCCTTTGCAAGCATTTTCAGAAGAGCAAGCAGGGAGTTTCCTAGAAACCACAAACAAACCCATTTTCAAATCTTCCTGACCTCAGTTGCATGATATGTGTACTCTTGACCAAATCCCTGTCAATGAAATGAGTGGGATCACCCTTAGAACAGTGTTGTAGCTAGGATGGGAGCAGGATGAACTTTCTTGATTCCCCGGGATGCAGGGAAAACAGGATTCCTGAGAAGTTAAGGACTTTGTGTGTGTGTGTGTGTGTGTGTGTGTGTGTATGAGGATGGCATTGAAATGTTGGCTAGGCAGTCAACAGTATTCAGTATACCTCATCAGATTCCAAAGGTATCTTGGTCACCTGATTAGCACTCTAAATGTGTTCAACGTGTGTATATATGCATGTTCACATTGTGCTGAACTGGTTAGCATTTCAAAGGGATTTGGCATTGTTCTGTATGGACATGGCTTCTTCTTAAAGTTCCTCAATTGATCCACAGGGATTAAAACCATTCAAACTATGGGTATATTGGGGCTGGAGAGAATCAAATCTCTGTTCTTCTTGGTTGCTTCTTGCAGCTTCTCTGTAGACTGGCTTCCCTTGCTTTCTGGAAGCCTCTGCCCTCACTTCACTCTGTCTTGCCTATGATTTGGGCTGAGAATGGCACAGGGAAGCTTCCTCTTCACTTGAATTTAAGCTCCAGAATCTACCACTTACTGGACATGGAAGTATTGCCCTATGGCTGGACTACTCACCTTCATGTAGTTGGGGTCACCTTAATGCACAGATCTTGATTCTACCCCCTCAACTGGGCATGTGATGTAAGTATTATACACACCTCCACATTGCTCTACTCTAGCTGGGAGCATGTCTTTCTTACTTTTGCCAACCCTAGAGCTGATAGTTGCATACTGGTCATTTAGTAATAACTCACTTAGTGAATAAATGAATGAATTTATTGACCTACGTTGTCTAGGACTAGAATGTCAACTTAATGAGAGCAGCAGTCATACTTATTTTTCCTCATTACAGCCCCAGTGCGTAGCACAGTGTATGGCACCCAGTAGACAGTTAATGAAAGTTTATGGAATAAACAATCTGCAGGGCAGTCAGAGGGTGGAGGTTGAGCACCTGGAATCAAGTCAGAGGGCAGAGTTGAATCCAGACCTCACCACTTTCTGGCTTTGTGACCCCAGGCAAGTTTCCTAAGGTCTCTATGCTACTTTTTTCCCACCTGTAAACTGGGGTAATAAGAACACCAGATTAGAGAATAATTCTGGAAGATTTCACCAGAGAACACTGGTAAGGCACATAACCTATTGCATGGCACATGGTAAGTGCCATAGAATTATTCATTATTATCACTTTCTTCTCCACAACCCAGCTTCCATGGCTGTAAACTTTTCTCTGTCTTGTTCACTGCTGCGTCTTCACACGCAGCACAGCACCTGGCATATAGTACACGCTCAGAAAATATTTGTTCAATGAATGAATGGAATTCTGGAGACATGCAAAATGAGGATGTTAAGGATTAGACCAAATAAAATCCACAATTGTAGAATTCTATAATTGTGGATTGAAATTCTAGGAGCTACTCAATGAATGTGTTGAGTTGAAAGTATTTCTTTGGTTAAATGGTACCTGTCCCCTCCCCCATGTGTCTGAATGCCCAGGTATTGACCCACTGGGAGCGTTTTTGGAAGGGCACAAAACCTGTACAGGAGCCATTTCTTTCACTTTCTGGCAACTCTCCTGAGAGACCAAGATCTACCCTATAATATGCTATATCAACCCTTTGCTTCGTCATTCCAGTTGCCATAGGCAGAAGAGAAATGTTCCATTTTAATTCTGTGGAAGATAAAGCAAAGCAATACCCTGGGATACTTGTAACAGTCCAAAACATTCCTTAAATAAAACATTGGCTCTCAAGAGTACAGGAAATCTTCTACTTTCTTAACATGTGGGAAATCATTTAAAGGCAGCCATCTTGCTGCTTTAATTTTGATTTTCCATTAGCCTTTAATAAGAAGATAACCAGTCACTGCAGACCTTGTCTTCCCTACCCCCACAGGAAATAGTCCTCCTGCCATTCAGAGAGAACAAGTATTTATTAGGTTGCAACTATGTACGTGTCAGACACCTTGCTATGCACTGGGGATGGGAATGTGAAAGTAAAGCTAATTCTTTTTTTCAAAGACCCTCAGAATCACACACAAGCCAAGGTCATGTGTAATGTGTAGCAGATGCTGTTGGTACCCTGCCCGCCTCTCCTGGGAACTCACTGTTCCTGTAAATAAATGTCAGTGACATCTACTGTGAGCACCTGCGGCTCTCTGCCGAAGAACTTTCTCTGGCTGTTGAAGTGTGCTCAGCCTGTGTGTGGGGCCGGCTGGAGGTGCCAGAGAGTTAATGTCCCAGGGACAGCCCCAATCAAGGATGGAAGTGAGCTGGTGGTGCAAAATCCCAATTTCTTTGCCCTTTGAGTGGGATAATTCACCATGTTCCTCACAGCCTTCGGCCTGAATTGCCTATTCTAGAACCTGTCTATTAAGTCACCTTGGATGGCTTCCTTTCTTTTTCACGTCTCAATTTCCTGTTCCCCTACTGTAGCTTTTATGGCTCCCAAATAAATGACTTTCACTCAGATTTGTCTTCATGCCTCCCTCTGAGAGACCCCTGCATAAGACAATCAGTATGGCTCTTCCTACTCAAGGGACAAAAATCTCAACTCAAAGTTGCTTGAATAAAAGGATTGCTTGAATCATGCTATGATTTACAGGAAAGCCCAGGGGACATATTGGCTTCAGGTATGGCTAGACTGAAGCACTTAATCCTATGAACACTGGGTTTCTGAACACTGGGTTCTCTCCAGTTCTGAGGTTTTCTTTCTGCTGTATTTGTTTCTTTCTCAAGTTCTATTCTGTGGTCCCAGGAAGTTTTAGTCTCTTCCTTTGGTTCAAAAGAACTGCCTGAGAATTAGTTTCACATTTTGTCAAAGTATTTTCCATTAGCTCACATAGCAATTCTGAGTTTTGCTCTAAATGTGATTTCCTATCTATTCATTTCTTATGAATGAATTTTCCTTTATGTCCTTCAGCATACGTATAACAGCTACTATAAAATCTTTGTTTGCTAATTTGAACATATAAGTCATCTTCAGATAAGTCTCTATTCTTGTATTTTTTTATGTTGAGGCTTTGTCATATTTTCCTGCAATTTTGCATTATATCCAGAATATTGTGACCAATACAGTAATTCTGGATTCTGTTGTTTTCCTGTGAAAACTGTTGATTTTTTAAGCAAGCGGCTAAAGAGGCTGAACTCAAATGGAAAACGTCTTGCCTTCCGTTACTAAAGGTAAAAAAAAAAAAACGAAAAAGTTTGTGTTTCCTGGAGTAGGAAATAGCTCAAATTTCAGTTCAATTCTGTGGCAGCCTTAGCTGGGCTACTTGTAGTCTGCCTACACATATGTAGTTTAGGGACCAGCTAGACATTTGAAAAGTTTATACATAAAATTTGGGGCTCCCTGTCTCTGATGTCTCTCTGCATTTGTAATCTCCCTCCTCCATTCCAGTGGCTATGGTTTCCCAGAGCCTGGTCCTCTGGTTCTTCAAGTGGGTGAGATGACCGATTTTTTGTTGGAGTTTTAGTTGTCCCCCTTTTGCAGACTGAAATCTCCTCTCAGGTGAAACTCTGTCCAAGCATCAACTGCCCTCCCACATCTGTCTGCCTTTCTTCATTCTACTGTGCTTTCAGGTCGTTGTTTTTAAAAGTTTTCCCAGAGTTTATAGCTGTTGTATGTGAGAGGACTGGCCTCCTAGAGGCTTACTTGGCCGTAAAAGAAGCATAAGTCCTAGTCTCAAGATTCATTCTGACTGGACCAGCTTAGGTCATGTGACTACTCCTGGACCAATCACTGTAATCAGAGTAATGGTATATACTGACTGGCATGGGCTTCAGGGTGTTTTCCATTCTTGAGGCCAAGGGAGGGGCCCCACCAGGTCATGTGAACTGGAAATTGGGAAGGAAAACATCCACAAAAGCTAATAATAGTGAAAGAAGGGAATGGATACTGGGCAAGAGACTACAAAGTGCTCAGGATGTGTTTGCAGATGTTTAGAATGTATTAGTGTGTGTCCAACGCTAGACGTCTGACCACTGCTCTCTTAGGGTCTGAGAGAAGGCATCCCAGGAGGGGTATCATTCAAATAGGGCCTGGAAGCTCAGATCAGGAGCTGTCAGCCAAGGATCGAGGACAAAGCATGCAGTCTAGGAAAAAGCATGATATGTTCTACCTCAACCTGTCAGGTTCCTTTTAAACATGGCTTTACAGCTCACACTCATGAGTCTTCTTTTCATGTTTTTGCTTCACCTAAGACCATGACATTTGATAAAAATAGAAAAGAGAGGAATAAATAAATCTCTGAGGCAAGATGACTCAGAATGACTTCATTGCCTCTCCTCTCAGCTCCAATATATTGAAAGGAAGCTGAACAACACCCTTTGCATTTCCAGATGTGTAGTATTTTGCTGTATCAATTTGTGTTCTCTCCTCTGCGATGACAATTCTTATGATTTATGATAAACAAATTACAACTTAATGTACCAGGTAGGATTACCTGATCCAGATTACTGCCGTGAGTAATGGTGCTCCCAGTCACAGACATCTGAACAGACGTGCATGTACTTTTCTCCCACGTGGTAGTCTGGGGCGATAGCTCAAGGTTGGCATGTTGGCACTAGTTGACCAAGCACCCAGGGACCTGATTTCTTCATTCGGGTTTCCCTGCCAGGTGTGGCTTCTATTCCCAGGAACAGTACATGGTCCAAGATGGCAGCTCCAGCTCCAACCCCAGCCCCAGATGTATGGCCCCCAAAGCAACCAGAATGAAGAAGGTATGAAGTCAAAAGGGCTCAAAGCATCAGGTTTCTTTTCAAAGAACATTCCAAGAAGCTGTCACACCTCACTTCCACTTACACCCTATTAACTTTGTTAAATTAAATAAGTAGGAGACCATTAGCCTGAGGCTGTCTCTGTACTTTGAGTTCTTCCATAAAGCTCTGCAACCTACCTTAGTATATAAACAAACTGAAACCTAATTTAGGAGTATAGATTTTTTGTAACAGATAGCCAGATCTCAGCCAGTCACCAGTGCCTGCTGAGCTTCAGCCAATCAGAAGCAGCCAACAGGTCAGCCCATGTCCAAATAAGGCAAATGCCTAGCTGTAATCAATCAAGTTAGTTTTGTACTTTATTTACAACTTCTGTCTATAAACACTTGCTCTCCACTTTGCTGAGCTGAGCCCTCAGAACCTCTTCTGGTTCTGAGTGCTGCCTGATTTTTGAATTGTTCTTTGTCCAAATAACCTCTGTTAAATTAACTTTGTCTAAAGTTTTCTTTTTTAATGCTTTCAAAGCCACGTAGAGCTGCAGCATGTTTTTTGGATGGCTTCAATATTAAAGATTCCTGAATACTGCATACTACTGTTGCTGCTGTTGCTGCCACCACTATGACTACTACTGGAATAGTGATTGCTATGTGCTAGATACACCTCTAAGCACTTGACACGTTGAATCCTCTTAACAACTCCAGCATGTAGATACTATTATTATTCCAAGTTACAGAGGAGGAAATGGGAGCAGGGAGAGGATAGGTAACTTGCCCACAGCCATGCAGCTGGTAAGTGTCAAAGAAATGATTCAAACCCAAATAGTCTTGTTTTAGAGAGTACACTCTAAAACACTACCTGCTATAATTATTGCAAACACTATCTGATTGGAAATTCCTTTGATTTATTTAGGAGTTTTGATCCAGTAGTTTTTTCCCCACAGGTCCTTTAATTTAATTAATATAAAACATATTATGCATATTTTCAAATACACAAAAGTATAGGAGAAAGTATAAGAAACTTCCATTTATTTACCCATTACCCAACTTTAACATGCATGGTAAATCTCATTTCATCTCTATATCACCTTACACTGGTTTATTTTCTTTTGAATTATTTTGAGGCCTAGACCTTATATCACTTTTATCATAATACTTTAGTATGTGTCTCTAAAAGCGAAAATCTCCTTATTAAAACACAAATACAATGCCAGTATTTTGCCTACAAGTAATAAGCAATAATTCTTCTAATATTATCAAATATCTAGTCAACGTTCAAATTTTCCTGATTATCTCATAAACTTTTCTTCAGCTGCTTTTTAAACTAAAGATTCAGTGAAGGGTCATGCTTTGTTTCTTCCAACTGTTGTTAGTCTATAACTTTCCTAACATCCTTTGTGTGTGTGTGTGTGTGTGTGTGTGTGTACACTTATTTCATGTTCTGATGAAAACTGTGTGTCTTATAATGGATCCTTCTTCAAAAATTTGGGGGAAAAAACCTGCTCTAGAGAATTTGAACACTGCTTTTTTTTTTTTCCATAGCCAATTGGATCACTTCCCCCTTGCAGACTTCTCTGTCTGACTCAGATGTCATGAAAAACCCTGGCCCAGGTGTCCTGTCTGACTCACGGGGACCAGGAAATTCTGCCCCTCTCTAGGGGACAAGGAGGGATTTGTGTGATTTTAGGAAGCAGATGGCGCTGTGGAAAATACTACAGGCCTCAACTCTTCCCCTAGTTATAAAGTATGCTGACTCCAAAGTGTGCCCCATCTGCTCTTGCCTTGATTCTAGGGGCAGAAATAATTACATAAAGTAGGGCATTGATCTTTTTGCATTTTTAAAGCCAGAGTCATGTCTGGGAAAGCCAAGGTCTGCCATATCTTAATAACCACCTTAAAAATGCAGGAGGGAGAAGGGACGTGCATGGAGTTGAAAAGTGTCGAATGCAGAGCAAGTCAGTAATTATGGCACAGAGTGAGGGCAGTAAATGTGCCTGATTATGTAAATCCAGGTGGAATGTGGATGCCAGTGGTGTTCTCATCTCCAGCTAAGAGGGTGGCTGTCAGGATGAGAGTCCTGGACTGAGGGAGTAGGAGGGAGGGGGCAGGCCAGAAGGGGTAGGAGCCCTGGAAGCTGGATGTGGTCCTGGGTAGGCATAGCCTCCAGCAGTGAGGACCCTGCATCCAGGGACAGCTAGGTATGGAGGGTGTGCAGGGGCCCCAGATGGAAATAAAGCTCCACCAGCATCTGGTAGGCCACTCAGGTGAGTAGGCTGGTGCCCCAGGTAGGAAGCACCTGAGGCTGGGAAGATGCTTCCCAAATTGTGATCTACCTGTCCATGGTGGCTCATGAAATGAGTTAGACAGCAAGAAAAATCTTGCTACCTGATGGTTATGGGTGTATTTGAATGTTATTTCACTGGTACATGGGGGACTGGTGATGGGTGTGAGCTCTGCAGCTTGAATGCCTGAGCTTGAATCCTGACTCTGCCATGGACTTTTCAGCTGCATGACTCAGCCCTGCTGTGCCTCAGTTTCCTCACCTGTCACATGCATATAATAATAGACCTACCTCCAAGAGCTGTGGGGAGGAATCAATAATGAGCTAGAAAAGTGTCTGAGATGTAGCAAGAAGTCGATAGATACCAGTGGCTATTGTTGTTGTTCAGAGAGGTAGTTGAGAATTTAGACTCTGGAGTTGGACAATAGGGAGTCAAGTCTCACCTCCCTGGCTTTCTAGCTATGAGGCCTTGGGTAACCTCTTTGTGCCTCACTGTCATCACTGTAAAATGGTGACAATAATAGTATCTTCGTCATAGGGCTGTGGTAAAGATTAGACAAGCAACCATATGGAAAGCCCTTAGAGCTATGGGTGGCCCATGGTAAGTGCTCAGTCAATATGCACAGCCATCGTTAGTATTACTAGTTCTTAGTAGCAGGCTACGTTATACAAATGATCCAACTTTTATAGTCCCTTTGAAAAAAAAAACATTAAGTAATTGTAGAGGTATTATCCAGGAGTGGCAGGGAAACTGTTCTTGTGGTAGGCTGGCTCTGAAGTTTGGGACATAGAAAAGCAGGCATATTTGAAGACCTAGCTGGTAGTTTATATCAAGGATGTAGCTAAAATATTTGTCTATGAAAGCACCATGTCTCAGTTATCTAGAGACACACAATAAACAACCACAAACCAGTGGTTCAAAACAACAAAGATTTCATTATCTTTCATGGTTCTGTGGGGTAACTGGGCTCAGCTGGGCAGTTCTTCTGGCTGCATATTTTCAGCTGGTGCTGCAAGCAAGAGAAATGAAGGAGCTAAGAAGACTACCAGGGTTGCAGCCAGAGTAACTGGAATGGTGACATTTCCATTTGCTGAAATGGGATAGGCTGTGAGAAGAAAAAGTTTAGGGCCTGAGGTTGAGCAATAGTTCAGCTTTGTTAAGAACATGTTTGAGGAATTCAGTGGGCAGTTGGATATACAAGGAGAGATTTCAGGAAGAAGTAGAGGTAGGACTGAAATATTTTAGAACGCTCAGCATAGAATGAGTACGTATAGGCTTCAGTCAGGATGTGATTGCCTGGGGAGTAGGAGGACTAGGGAAGACACAGATGCGAAAACTGAAGCAAGGACTTGCCTTGTCCACAGACTGGCGTGGAGGAAGCTGCACTTTGAATTCAGGACATCTGGGCTCTCCCCAAAATGATGACCGAAAGGCACTCGGGCCAGGATGCCCAAAGATGTCAGAAACTCACGCGCTTCTGAAGAGTCTTCTCAATTAGCAGCAAACCCACAGATGACCTGGTGTCTCTGTGGTCCAGGCCAGGGAGAATGTCTTCAAATATCTCTTATTCCTTCTGGGTGGATGTCTAATCTGATACGAAAATAGAGGCTGGCATGGTGGCTCACGCCTCTAATCCCAGCACTTTGGGAGGCTGAGGTTGGCAGATCACCTGAGGTCAGGAGTTCGAGACCAGCCTGGCCAACATGGTGAAACCCCGTCTCTACTAAAAATACGAAAATTAGCTGGGCATAGTGGCGGGGGCCTGTAATCCCAGCTATTCATGAGACTGAGGCAGGAGAGTTGCTTGAACCCAGGAGGCGGAGGTGCAGTGAGCCGACATTGTGCTACTGCACTCTAGCCTGGAAGACAGAGTGACACTCTGTCTCAAAAAAAAAAAAAAAAGAGAGAGGGAAATAAAATTCCACTTTTTCTTAAACTTTTACGATGTACACCTTATTTATAGAGACAAATATGCCTGGTGGAGGTGGAGACGTGGGTAAGGGTAAGGAGGTCCTGGACAAAGAGGAGATCCAGTAGCCGTGGGGAAGCGTGTGAGCCCTGGCTTCCACCTGCCTGGGTCCCAGTCCTGGTGCTGCCACCTCTGGGCTATGGACTTTGGGTGGGCCATCTCCCCTCTCTGCTCCTACATTTCCCTATCTCCATCCTGAGCATAATTAATAATACCTGAATCAGGTATTTGATGTGAAGACTGTATTAGTTTATAAATGATGTTTCCCAAACAGTGGCACATAGAAGTCATCTTTATGCGTATTTTAGGAGCATTATCTTACAAAGCGGGGAGCCAAGAGACGCTGTCCACAGTTGGACAAAGAAATAAAGATGTTTAAATCCTTAAAATGACCAGGATAACCCCAAATAGAATAATAGTAACTAATAGTAACTAGACTAACAGAATAGTAGTAACTAACATTTATTGTTTACTACATATCATGCAATCTTCAAATTGGTACTTTCGACATTACGGAGTAGGAACAATTATTGTCTCATTTAATGGATGTGGAAATAGAGACACAAAGAAATGCAACAGCTCCTCCAAGTTTCTACAGTAGTAAGTGACAGTAGTAAATCTGTGCTGTTTACCTCCACAGAGCCATCTTTCCTACTTCTAAAGTAGGAGGTAAAAATTATGCTACTGGGAAGAGCCCTCTGCTAAATCCTTTGTATGTTACAGCAGCAAGCCAGCATCCGATGTCTACAGCTGGCCAAATGAGAGTGTGGAGCAACTGGAAGTCCCATACATTGATGGTGGGAATGTGAAATGGGATAGCCACTTTGAAAAGTGTTTTGGCAATTAAAAAAAATTAAACATGCATCTCTCCTATCACCCAGCAATTCCACTCCGAGGTATATCTACAAGAGAAACAAAAGCATGTCAATAAGAAAGTTCATAAGCAGCTTCATCCATCATAGCCCCACACTGGAGATTACCCAAATGTCTACCAACAGGGGAATGAGTGACTAAGCTGTAGTCTGTTCACGCCATGAAATACTACTCGGCAACAAGAAGGAACACACTACTGATCCATACAACAGCATGGATAAGGGCTGTTACTCTTGAGATGTCTTGCTTTCAGAAATATAGACATGATTCAGAAACTATCAAAAGTGGTTGGCCCTGGATGTGACGGAAGGTGAGGGGGCAGGGGCCAGAAACAGTTGTTTTACACTTCCAGCCTTTCTGCACTTCTGGCAATTTGAAAAGCTGCAAGGTATTTAATTTCATCATGCTTCCAGGGTCTGTTTCTGCTTTTTAGCCAAGTGACTCCCAGCAGAAGTCTAGTTAAATAACTGGCAGCCCCACTTGCTTAAGTTCAGTTTGGACACTTAGGGTCCAACTTGGAGGAGATGAATATAAATGCATGGAATTACATAACTTGGCCCAAAGTGAAGGAAATGAGTTACCTAGGTGACCAGGACTGGGTGGCTGTGGTCCAAGAGTGGCGGGGCAGAGGATCTCATTCCTGAGGAGGGACGAGTCGGGGACATCTCACGTGAAAGTGACCTTGAGAATGAAGCCCACATCCGTAGGTCACCTGTGCCCTCTGAGAATGCAGCCATTAGTTTTGACAGCGCCTCATCCAGGGGCCTATAAATGAATGAAAAAGACTACTAGAGAAAGGTGCTGTTTTACATAAATTGAGGATTGTATGAGAAAATAGTTTCTCATGCTGATTGGCACCGCAGTCTCTGGTGTATTCAAAATGCAAATGAAAACAACCTTTGCTGAACCAGGACTCGCCACTTCTGGAACACTTCAGACAGTAAATCCAGAACTTCAGAGACAAGAGAAATTAGGGGCCGGAAGAGTTATCATTTTTACAAAGTAGCAGATCTCGGCATGTGATTTGTTTTACAAAAATTCTATTTAGACACCTCCTTCCATCCTCTTATAAGGCCCACCTGCAATAGTCAACCTGGTCATTTCCTGTGTCCTGTTCCCTCACTGCCACCCCATACACTCCATGAGGACAGGGATCTTTTCTGGGTCTGTCATTTTGTTCCCACTGCCCAGCACAGGGCTTGCCCCACATTAGGAGCCCAGGAAATGTTTCTTGTGTGAACGGTGTTAAAGAAAAAATTATTCCCATGCTTGTTAAAATGGTAAGGAAGACTTTATTCGGGACAATTGCAATAGCTGTCAAGATGATTTAACAGGGAAAAGAGATCGAGCTCAATTCTGAATACAAGAACACGCCAGGCTTTATAACCAAGAAGCAGATTGCAAGGTTGTAGATGGAAATTTACCAAGGAGACATCAAGAGTGGAGGGATTCTTGCTGGACTTGACCAAGTGAGGTTCTGGCTGATGGCAGGCCAGGGTGACCAGATATCTACGGTGAGTGTTGAGGGGAAGCTTTCTGAACTGACTTATCAGGATTCTTGCTGAAATAGAGCTAGGCAAGTCTGGTAAGGATGGGGCCAAGGCGAAGGTCTAGTTGAGAAGAAGGCTCAGAGGACCTGGTTAACATTTGGTTAAGGAGACAGTCTTTGTCAAAGGCTGAATGCAAGGTTTCTTTGCCTCGAACTAGTTCTTTAGGTTTTCAAGATCATCGTTATTAATATTTTAGGTAGAAATTCCACATTCCAGTAAGACTTGTCTTTTATTGGGTTTCTGCTTATGGTTTATTTTCTTTGTTATGTGTTGGGTTGGGGCTCTTTGTAAGCAACAGGAACTGACACAGGCTGCCAGAGTAAAGCAGTTTCAACTGCATTTGATGTCTTGGTCACCCTACCTAAGATGCAGCTTCTAAGAGGCGAGCACAGATTGGCCAGTGCAGGACTTGTCACCTTGATTGGCAGGTCCTCCAGACTGTATCCACAGGGACAAGCTTTGTTCCCCCAAAGAGAATTGGGATGCTGTTACTGGAGAAACAGAAACACCTGAGGAAACAGTGGTTGTCAGCCCTACCAGACTAACTCAACAGCCAGCTTTATGACAAATATTGTATAAAGCTTGCTTACACTCCTGAAATGAAATTCATAAATAATATGACCTACCTATATACAAAATTGAAGAAATCAGACTATTGTCTTAGCTATAATATCAAGGAGAAATAAAAAGGAAACTAACTTGTAGAATATTGCTTATAATAACAATAACAAAACAATAGAATTGCACAAAATTAATGCATAATAAATATGTGCTTGGGGACAGATGTGCTACAAGGCGTAAAATACGAGTGAAATATTTGCTTCTACCATTGATGAATACATCTGGACTTAAAAATGCAAGATAACCAAAAGTCATCCTATCTAAGAAGTACAGAAAATTAAAAGGCAGAGAGGAAGTGAAGAAAACACATTTAATGCACATTAAAAGATACATCGAATGCTTTGTGTTCCTATGGAGTTAGATTTGAGGCTCATTTATTATAAATAGAGTTTTTATCTGCGGGAATATCCAGAAAGACATTTAAAAGTCATGGACGATACAAGATAATTGTTGGTCGTGTGGAATTGTTTTGCATGAGGTGGTAGTTATAACGTCCTGCGCTCCTGTCTACTAAATGCCAGGAGCCCTCGTGAGGAAAACATGGGGAAAATTTTGAAGTTTAGTGTGTGTCTTGACTAGCTCATCAACCCAGGTGCTCTTTGTCTTTCATTGTCTCTAACTAGACTGTTTTCCAGTTCTTTATAGATACGTCTATTTGTAGCAAATTCAGAGCAATGCAATTCCTGTCCATAGAGATACACTTTATGTCTAGTCAGGTACAATGCACTCCCTTCCTCCATTATGAAAGAAGCCAGTTTTGCATCTATTAATCAAATGCATTTCAGCATTCCTAATAGCCTATAAATGTGTCTGCTCTTTGAATTTCCTTTTGAATTGGTTTTAAAACCTGTCCACTTCCGTCATCCATTACTGAGTTAAATAAAACTGTTGACACATATTCTTTTGATATTGGTTTGAGTCATGATTTTATCTTAAAAAAAAATTAGCCTTTGATAATTTCAATCATTGTGGAACCAAAAATTCACCCCTCATAATTTCAAAACTCCCTAGAAAACAATACTATACTCATTGTGAATCAGTGTGTCACACACACACATGCACACACACACACAGAGAGAGAGAGAGAGAGAGAGAGAGAGAGAGAGAAATGATAAACCTACAGATACCGAATTTATTTTCTCTTCTCTGTGTTGTGTGACCCGGTAGTTGACTGAATACTCTATCACTGCTGTTTTACAAATGTTCTGCTTTGGAATTTTAGGGCTTGAAACTGGAAGCTCAGGAAGGTCACCTGCAGATCATACTTTATTCATAGCCATTTTTCTTTAACCCAAATCCTCAGCTTTTTGACTTTTGTACGAGGAGAGGAAAATCACAATTCCAGAGATGACCGGACACCCTTCAACACTTACATGAAAGGGAATTACATTTTGTATAATTCTAATCTTCTCAGCCACGGTTGTTTCTTTAGTGTTGTGGGATATTTTTAAGCATCAAAAGGAAGAAGAAGGAAAACATCCAGAGACCACCCCCCAGCCTGAAATCCTGTTAAACCTCACACAAAACCAAAGCCAACAGACCTTGACAGAATAAGCTCATAAACGAACAGACCACAGTCTTGGTGGTGAGATCCTGTGCGGTCCTTCGTAAGCTCAATTCCTCCCATCTGAACAATGGGGGACAGGGCAGGTTTCCTATTTTCCAGGTATTCTGGTTGGCTACTTGCAATGGAAGTAACCATTCTTTGATCTTTGGGTTTAGTGCTCATTTTCATAGCTCTGGTCCTTTTACAAGGAAGGAGCAGAAATCATCACTCCAGGTAGGCAGCAGAACAGGAAAGAGGCTTGGATGTTTTTTGTGCCCTGTTGGATGAAATTAGCATCCTGACAAAGAAAGGTCTTGCTAATAGATCAGGGGGTCAGGCTAGGGAGGATGAGATCTCCTTCCTAAAATACTTATACCCTGATCAATTTGGGACATATTTCCAATACTGAGAACAGCTTCTAAAGCATTTTTTTCTGAAGGGTTTTATGATATTAGAATACTAATAATTGCTGGCAAATACTCAAAAATACTAAAAATTCCCCCAAAGGGTGGTGTGAATGCACGATGGTATGTGACCCATGTGTCAGCTCCCATGTGTTGTGGGTGTGCACCTCTCATGCTCCCTGTTATGCCTCTTGAACCACCTGCTTCCCCCCCGGCCTCCTTCCCTCCAGCCAACTACCCTGGCCCCTTATTCTTCCTCTAAGAGGCCAAATTCATGCCCATCTTGGTTGTTTCTACTCTCTGTTTACCCTTCTGCAATGCTCTTTGCTTGGGAGCCAGAT
The DNA here is from genome assembly GCF_009764315.1 of Trachypithecus francoisi. NCBI lineage: Eukaryota > Metazoa > Chordata > Mammalia > Primates > Cercopithecidae > Trachypithecus > Trachypithecus francoisi. The sequence goes on from NW_022681467.1 coordinate 43,550,022, forward strand.
TGCATGCTTTGCCCTCCCCGTAATAAATTCAGGTTTCTTCTATAATGTCCTCTCTCTCAGGAGGCCTTCCTGACCACCTGTCTAAAGTAACTCCTTGGCCAGGTGCAGTGGCTCATGCCTGTAATCCCAGCACTTTTGGAGGCCAGGGTGGGTAGATCACTTGAGATCAGGAGTTTGAGACCAGCCTAGCCAACATGGTGAAACCCCGACTCTACTAAAAATACAAGAATTAGCCAGGTGTGGTGGCAGGCACCTGTAATCCCAGCTACTTGGGAGGCTGAGGCAGGAGAATCACTTGAGCCCAGGAGGTGGAGGTTACAGTGAGCTGAGATCACGCCACTGCATTCCAGCCTGGGCAACATAGTGTGAACCCATCTCAAAATAAATAAGTAAGTAAATAAATAAATAAGTCACTCCTCCATCCTTCTTGATCCTATTATCCCACCTTATTTTTTTCATAGCACTTTTCATTTGACGATGCAGGTGCTTCTCAAGATACGATGAGGCCGCGTCCTGACAAAATCATTGTAAGCTGAAAATATATTAAATCGAACAGTTGTTAACTCCAACCGCTCCTTGAGTTATGATGGGGTTATGTCCTGATAAACCCATCATAAGTAGAAAATATTGTTAATTTGAAAATGCATTTAATACACCTAGTCTACCAAACATCATAGCTTACTTAGCCTAGCCTACCTTAAACATGCTCAGAACACTTTCACACCATCGTAAAGTTGAAAAATCATTAAGTCAAACCATCCTAAGTTGGGGATCATCTGTATTGCATATCTGCTTTTTGAAGTTGGTTATTGTCTTTCCTCCCATTAGAAGGCCAAATCCAAGAGGGTAGGGATTGTGTTTTGTTCAGAACCTTGTTTTACTCTAGTGCTTGGGACAGAAGTTGGTGCATAGTAGGACCTCAACCCATATTTGCTGACTGAACGTGAGTCTGCTTTTCTTTGAAGTACCAGCCTAGACCCGCCTCCTTCTTGATCCTCTTAGGATGCCCATCAGACTCAGTTCCTCTTCCCTCAATGGCCTCATCATATGTTTGTGGCCAACACATGCTTTTTGAGGCCTCTGGATGGGAGGTTTTACACTAAGTGGAGACTAGATCTAGGAAGACAACAGAATTCCTGCCTCCCAGAGCTGACATTCTCACAGGGGAAAATGGGCATTAAACATGTGGCTTGTGTCTCCATCTATTTCTTAGATTTCCTTCTACCTCATTTTGTAGTTACGTTGATCATTTGTTCAAAAAGCAATTTCTCTGTGTGTGTTTCTCTTACCATTTGAAAAACCTGGGTGAGGCACTATGGAAACTGAACTATAATAGAGACAGAGGGATCAATGTTTGGGCTGAGGATGGGAGTGGGCCAACAAGGGAGAAATCAGAGAAGGCTTCACAGAAGAAGTGACAGAAATAGAAGGATGAGTAGGAGTTCACCAGAAGTGGGACTGAGAGGGAAAGGCACCTGGGCAGAGGGAGTGGTCTATGTAAAGGTCCACTATGTAGAGGCCAAAGAGCTGCTACTGATGGAAGAGTGCGTCATTTGAAATACCCTAAAAGTGAGCAAACTTTCTAGATGATAACTCAGCTTTTCATGTCCCAATGCAATGCAACCCGACCTGATCCAACCCACACTGACCCAATCTGATTCAATCCAATCTGATTCGATCCTTCCAATCCAATCCTGGGGTATCTTTTGAGAGCTGGCCAAGTGCAAAGTATTGTGGAGGATGCAGAGAGGCACAGAGCGCACCCCTTGCCCTCAAGGCATTCTGGGTCTTTCCAGGAAGGCTGGTATTTATAGGCAAATAAGAGGAAAGAATCTGATTTGTGTTTAAGGCATCACAGGACGATGGGCAAACACGCATGGCTTGGGGATTGTGCCCAATTCACTTGGTAAGGGAAAAGTAGCAAATCTTATTAGATAGTGGCCAAGTCATCCATCCATTCATTCACTCACTCACCTGACAAAGATGTACTGAGCACCTACACCACGTACCTGGCCATATTCTAGGTGTCTGGGAGAGGGAGGTAAACAGGAACAATGAGACCCTTGCTCTCATGGGGCTTACCCTGAAAATTCACCAAAATATAGATGAACAGCTGAGTAAATAAGACCTTTTCAGAGAGTGCTGTGAAGAAAGTACAGCAGGGCAGTGGACTAGTGGGGTGTGGGGGCAGCAGGATGGGCCCCCCTTCGCTGCGGTATCTGGGGAGAAGCCCCTCTGACCCGTTAGGGCTGAGACTTGGATGTGGAGGACAGGGCGGGCGTGTAAAGTCTGCCAGAGGGCACAGTGAGTTCAAGGCTGGGAGGTGGGGACAGCTACGTGGTTGTATTTTGGGGAACAGAAGGGCCAGAGAAACTGTGGAGCAAGGGATATGGCTTTATTCTAACTGGAGATGCAATGAACTAAATTCCTCATTTTCAACTCACTGCTTGCAGGGGCCGGTTCTTCCCCTAACTGGAAGACTGCGATATGTAGAAAGCAGTGACAAGGTTTAATTTAATTTAGGTTGTTGAAGCCCATCAAATTATTCCATTCCCACCCCCTGGGCCCTTCTCTTTCCTGCCCTTGAATCTCATCTTCCACTTGGTCCTTTGACAGGGACGACTCGCCTTGTGACGTGGAGTCCCTAAGCCATCCAATTTCCTGTGCATTATTAACATTGTTAAAACACGGAATCCAGGTACCGTTGTTATCTCTTTTATTGATTCATACAGAAAAGAAACAGCCAAAGAAAAGGAAAAAAATAATCACGTGACCTTGGATCCATCTCAGCTCAGCACAGCTGAACAAAGGCTGGGGAAATTTTCTGGTTGATGTGTGAGATTTCATTCTCAGAACAGCGATGCTTCGAAACAATGATACCACCCGTGGCTTTTGTTTATGGAGGGCTCATAGAGGCTGTCTGGTGCTGAGGGGTCAGGGAGGGAACTGCTTCTGCACAGGACATTATTTGTTTCAGCAGGCATTTAGTGAGCACTTGGTGTGTACCGAGCATGGCTCTAAGCACTTCACAGGCGTGATCTCATTGAGTCCGCCTGACAGCCCTTGGAGAAGTGATGTTATTAGCCCCATTTCACAGATAGGAAAACTGAGGCCTGGAATGGTGAAGTGTTTCCTGTTCCTCACAGAGTGAGTAAGAGATAGAACCTGGATTAGCAGCAGTCTGTTTCACAGCCCGTGCTAGTCAGCCCACCTGGTTGACTGATGCAGCTGGGTGACCTCGGCCCAGGTGTTTTACCTCCCTGTGTCTCGGGTTTCTTCTCTGGAAAGTGAGGACAATAGTTACACTTTCCTGATGAGGCTATTGGGAGGATCAGATGGGCGCCAGGAGCCTAGCAAGCGCTGCATAGCTATGAGCTGTATTGCATCTGAAAATCCACCATTGGAAAAATAAGGCAGATGATCTTCTGTGGGAGCCACAAAAATCAGGATTCCAAGATGCCCCGCCTCTGCCTGTACCTGGGGCTGTAGCTCCAACAGTCACAGTTCACCATGATCAGCCTCCCAGATATCACGCAGGCTGTTCTCCGTGGGGGGTTAACACTCTCCTAGTAAGTGCTTCACTTGCAGCTTCTCTGGAGCAGCTGGTGTGTGCGTGTATTTGTGTACTTGTATGTGTATGTGTGTGTGTGTGTGTATGTGTGTATGTATGGGTGTGTATGTGTGTGTGATTGTGTTTGTGCATGTGCACGTGTCTACCTGGGTTACAGAAGGGGCTCTGGGGTCAGATGGCCTGAGATTTAACCCCACTCATCAGCTACTCATTAGCCCACAACCTCAGGCAAATGACTTAACTCTGTGGTGCTTCTGTGTCCTCCTCCATGCCGTGGTGACAATCATAGCCCCCCCACCTATAGGGTTGATGTGAAGATTAGATGAATTAGTCTGTATGAAGCTCTTAGATGGGGCCTAGCACAGGACTGGTGCTGGACACATGTCATTACCAGCCATGATCCCCAGGTGTCTGCTGCACACCAGCTCCACACAGGACCCTGGGGTGAATGCCATGTAGACCCCTTCAGGCAGCGCCAGCCTGGGTGGGGGGGAGTGTTCCAGCCCACTGCTAACTAGCTGGGTGGCCTGGGTCAGCTTCTTCACCTCTCTGTGCTTTCACTCACCTCTGGAAAGTGGGGACAATAGTCACACTTACCCGAGGATGACATTGAGAGGATTCAACAGGCGCCAGGAGCCCAGCAAGGGCTGCATAGCTATTACTGCCATTCCTATCATTGTCATGTCTCTGTTTGTTCTCTGGCCCTGGCCGCTTCCCTGTTCCTCTAGTAATCTAGATGCTTTCCTGCCTGGTGGTCCTGCCGCTCCCTCTGTGTGGCCCTCACCTCCTCTGGATCTTCATTTAGTGACTTCTGGTCACACATTGCTCCCTTGGGAGGCCTCCCAGCCAGGCTATCTGGTGGAGCCATCCAATGGAGCTCTTCGTCCACCACTGGCCACTCTCCAGCCAAAAGTCAGCAAACTACAGCTGGGGGACAAATCTAGTCTGCTGCCTGTTTTTGTCAATAAAGTTTTATTGGGACACAACCACATGGATCTGCCTGTGTATCATCTATGGCTGCCTTCAAGGGCTTGGTTGAGTATTTGCGACAGAGACTATGTAGACCAGAAAGCCCAAAGCATTTTCTATCTGATCCCTCTGGCTGCATGGAGGAGATGGGGTGGGTGTTGGATGTTGGATGACAGGGAGACCTACTGTCCTTGCACAGCATAGAGAATGCTGAGGGTTCCCAGACACTGGACCTGCAGGCGGAGCGATTATGTCGAGCAAATCTGACTCTCAGAGGCCAGGTAGGCCCTGACCGTTCCAAAGGTGGGTCACATTTCTGGCCCCCAATATTGGTGTCTGAGAAACGGAATATTTGAGACTCTGGGATTCAGATAAGGGCCCTTCTGCCTCTAAAGTTTTGCGTGTCTGCGCTGCCCATGACTTCACAGAAAGTTTGTTGGCTCCTGTTCTATTCTGCTATCCCATTTGATTTCCATCAACCCTGAGTTGGGTTCCCAGAAACAGACTCTGGGACGAGGATTTGAGAGTAAGGAGTTTATTTGGGAGGTGATTCCAGAAAACCCCACAGGGGAGTGGGGCAGTGAGACGGGGGTGTGTGTGTGCTATCATACCAGTCCCCTGCTTCCCATCGATCATTGGCAGAGGGCTGCATCTGGGGCTTCAGCTCCCAGCACTTCCCAGGGGCCAAGAGAAACCCTCAGCTGGAGCCTGGGGCTCGTGCTCAGATACCTGCCCAGCAAGGACTGGCCGTGTGTGGAGGGCGTGTGGGCTGCACCAGCAGCTCTCACACCATCACAGCAACAATTACTTTCCAAAGGCATTTAGTTAAGTGAATTGCGTGTCTATGTTTCCCTGTCTGATTGGGACCTCATCACTTGGGCCTTCATGGAGGGTGAGCATCGATGAACACTGGCTGAGGGCAGCAGGGGTGTTTCTCTCCTTCGGTCTCTCTGTCGTCACAGGATTCCATGCTGCCCCTGCCCCTGTTTATATCTGATCTTATAAGCAGGACCGATGTCATGATTCCACCTCTCCTTCTGTTCATTTCTGGTTCTTTTTGGTTGAGTAGTTGCAACAGAGACAACCCTTTCTTCACTGATTTCACCTTTTATACATGCAAATTGGGAGCGACCCCATGGTCTCCAAGGCTGTGTCTGTCCCAGATTTGTAGCACACAAAACTCTTCTAGGCACAGCCACGTTCAGCCCAGAAACCTGAATGCATTGAATAATTCTTCTGGGATTCTTCCTTCTTCCTTCTTCCTTCCTTCCTCCTCCTCCTCCTCCTCCTTCTTCTTCTTCATCCTCTTCCTCTTCTTTTGTTTGAGATGGAGTCTTGTTCTGTCACCCAGGCTGGAGTACAGTGGTGCAATCTCAGCTCACTGCAATCTCCGCTTCCTGAGCTCAAGCGATCCTCCTACCTCAGCCCCTTGAGTACCTGGGACTACAGGTGCATGCCACCACACCCAGCTAATTTTTTGCATTTTTTGTAGAGACAAGGTTTTGTCATGTTACCCAGGCTAGTCTTGAACTCCTGAATGCAAGCAATTCATCTGCCTCAGCCTTCCAAAGTGTTGGGATTACGGGTGTGGGCCATCCTGCCCAATCTCCTTCTGTTCATTTCTTACCAGGCATGGTGACCTTGCCTGGGATAGTGAATAAGCCAAGACACTGAGCAAGAAACTCAGATGGCAACATCTGGTTTAAGATTTGCCCCTCATGGGTTGTGGGAGCTTGGGCAGACACATAAGACTTTAGAGGCAGAAAGGCCCTTATCTGAGTCCCAGAGTCTCAAATCTTCATGTTTTCAGACAGGGACATTGGGGTTTGGAAATGTGACCCACCCATGGAACAGTCAGGGTCTACCTGGCCTCTAAGACTCAGCTTCATTCGACATAATCTCTCTGCCTGCAGGCTCAGTGTCTGGGAAGCTTCAGCATCCTCTTTGCTGTGTGAGGACAGAGGATCTCCCTTCAACCCCACCCAACATCCAACACCCACCCCACATCCAACTCCCACCCCATCTCCTCCATGCAGTCAGAGCGATCATTCAATGCATGAAACCCTGCTGTCTAAACGCTTCTATGGCATCACCTGGCCCCAAAAATAAAGACAGAAGCTCCTGAATGTGCTGTGTCGGTGGAACTGGGTTTGATTGTGAGCGGCAGAGACCTAGAATGATAGAGGCCAAAATAAGGTAGAAGAAACAGAGAAAAGTCCCCCATGCCTGGGCCCAGTCATCAGGACAGAGTGTCAACAGGACAGTCAGAGAGGTAGGCAGGAGCTGCATCTCAGGGGGCTGGTAGGAGGCTGGATTGCACTCTGTGTGTGTGGGATGAAGTCACAGGAGGATTTTGAGCAGGGGAGCCACATAATTTTATTGACTTTAAAAAGGTGTACTTGTCTCAGTCTCCATATTACGTTTGTTTCAATGACTACTAGGTTAATATCTCTCCTGCCCCACCTCTACCCCAAATGAACTGTCCATGGCCATAGGAACCACATCTATGTTTTTCTCAGCTTCTGTATGTATCTATGTATGTCCTGCTTCTAGCACATTGCTTGGCCTGTGGCTGATACTCAGTGAATATTTATAAAAGAGAGAAGGGAGGAGAGGAAAGATGAGTCTTGAGCCAGGGCAACCCTTTCTTCACTGATTTCCCCTTTTATACATGCAAATTGGGAGCGATCCCATGGTCTCCAAGGCTATGTCTGTCCCAGATTTGTAGCACACAAAACTCTTCCAGGCACAGCCACATCAATGCTGAGGTTGACTGTATGTTGAGCAAGAAAAAGTAATGACAGGAGTCACGTTGACTGCGATTCAATCATCTAAAAAGACAAGGGCCTTTAGGCATGTGGGTTTGGCACCGTCTGTCACCACTGAGAGGTAACTAGAGGATGATTTATTGCAACCTTTTCTGGTGTGATAAGAGCTAGTTGCTTAAAGGGGAAAAACAGATCATCCATGGCTGCTTGCTTAAAGAGTTCAGTGAGTATTTATTCTTCTTTTCAGCCATATAGAAACTTGGAACAACTTTCCTGTGTTCAGCAAACTTTACATCTTCTGCAGACTTCAATTACTCAGTTATCCTATGCTAGCTTACTCAGGAAGGGCTAGGTCCAGTGGCTCTCGTTGTACTAATGCTATGTACCCATAGACATACATTTTGAACTGGAATCTTGTAACTTTAAGAAACAGCAGCCTCATTCAGTCTTTTCTCAGGATGGCCCATGAGTGGGAGGAGCTACATCCAGGTCCACAGGATATACTGACAGGGGACATGTGTCAGACGTGAGAGTCCCATATTGGCATTTTGGGTAGTAGAGGCTATAGTGTTGGTACCCAGAGGTATTTTCATGTGAACAGCTCTGTGGTAAGATTTGGACCAAGTTCCTGGCTATGTAACTTTAAGTCTAATTATCTAGCCCTTCTGGGTAGATCTCCTAGTTACCTGCTACGTTTTAGCAAGTTTCTGCCTAAATTTACTGGACAGAGTTCTGTTGTTTGCAACTAAAGCCCTGACTCATACGTGGTACAGATATGTGAAGTTGCCTATGGAGCACCAGAAAGGAAGATGGGAATACAAGGGGGCACATGCACTTGGACTTAACTAGGACCCTGGAACCGGGAAGCCAGCACACGAGGGGGGCTATCTGCAATTGATCGTATAGGTTTCCTTTTATTTAGTCATTGAGAAAATATTTATTGTGCACAAACTATCCCAGGCACTGTGCTAGGTGCTGGGGGTAAAGTACTGAGCAAGATGAAGGTCCTGTTCTCACTGAGCTTCCATTCTGGTTGGAGAGATAGCAAGAGATGGAAAATGAATAAATAAGACATTTTCAGATTGTGATAAGTGCTGTGAAGAATGGTTTGATAAAAAGTGATGACTATGGAAGGCTGCTTTAGCCAGGGTGGTCAGGGAAGGTTTCTGAGGAAGCTAACCTTGGGGATGCAGAGGATCCAGCCATGCTAGGTGCTAGGGAGCATGTGTCCTGGTGGGAGAAGAAATGAGTGCAACAGTCCGGAGCAAGAAAGGTCTCCATGTTAAAGGAATGCCAAGGGCCAGATCGTGCAGAGCCTCCTTGGGCACATTAAGGAGTTTGGATTTTATTTCACTACAGTAGGAGGTCATTGAGGAGATTTAAGCAAGGAAGTGATGTCAGGATGTGTATTTGTGAAAGCAGAGCTTGAGCCGGTGTGGGTGGCAGGGAGCAGGGGCACCTAACACGAGTGGAGAGCTGCTGTGGAGTGGATGTTTGTCCTCTCCAAACCTCGTGTTGCAATTTGATCCCCAATGTTGGAAGTGGGGCCTAATGGGGGGTGTTTGAGTCATGGTGGCAGCAGATCCATCATGCATAGATTAAGTGCTCCCTCATGGGTGAGGGAGTTCTCACTCTGTTAGTTCCCATGAGAGCTGGTTGCTGAAAAGAGCCTGGAACCTCCCCATCTTGCTCTTGGTTCCTCTCTCGCTATGTGATCTCTGCACACGCCAGCTCCCTTCACCTTCCACTGTGAGTGGAAGCAGCCCGAGGCCCTCATCAGATGCAGACGTCCAATCTTGAACCTTCCAGCCATCAGAATCATGAGCCAAATATTTTTTCTTTATAAATTATGCAGACTCGGGTATTTCTTTATAGCAACACAAAGCAGACTAAAACAGGAGCTGTTTAGAGACCTAGCATCCAGGGTTTTTACTGGGGCAGCACCCTCTGCTTAGCATGCACCAGGATTCCAGACACATGGAAGGAAAGTAGATGCCCAGCCTAAATCACATTGTTTGCAGCAAGGAGGCTATTGTAATTTTCCGACCAAGAGATAATGAGGGCTTGGGTAAAGGTGGGGGTGATAGAGAAGAGAAAAGTGAGTGGATGAAGAATCTACTTGGGAGGTAGCGCTGTCAGAAAATGCTGATGGATTGGGTGTGGAGTGTGAGAGAAAGTGACTGCCAGTCTTAGTCAAATGGACACAGATTATCATGGGAGAATCCATTACCATCATTAAGCACTTTAGAGTTCAAGAAATGCTGCTTCATACATCTCTCTCACTTAACCATGGGCAATTCACAGTAGAAAGGATCTTAGGGGGCATCTAGTGTAGCTGTCTAGTGTAGCTGTGTACTTTGACAGGTGAGGAAACTGAGACTCAGGGAGGGGAAGTGTTTTTTTCAAGATTAGACAGAGAGCTCATTGCAGACACCAGCTTGGAATCTGTGTTCTTTGATTTCCAAGTAAGTGATCTTTCAATATGCCATTTTTATGGGAGGATTGGAAAGATTATAAACAATAGAATGTTAAAGCTGGAAAGGATCTTGTGCTGGTTCTTAAGTTACTGTTTCTCATTCCCAAGCTCAACCTTTTAAATTGCATTCTATGATGCTGAAGCTAAGACTTTACATTTATTCTTTATTGTTTCTTGCTGGGCTCCACCCACTTGGGATAGCAGCCTGGGCCCAATCAGGGGATAGAAACCACACAGTGATTTAAACAGAGAAAATGTTACATAAATAATTATTAAACTATGATAAAAGAATAACTGTAGAATATTTTTAAAAAGTATATATGGCTCCCTAGGGCTAAGAGAATGAACCCAAGGAAGAACAAACTTGGAAAAGGGCCACTTCCTATGAATAGGGTTTAGAGCTCCTTGTAGAAGGTGGTTTGCTGACCCCTGACTTAGCTTATTGGTATACAGGAAGAGCACCTCATGCAGTCGCTAATATTCTGAAGTCGGCAATCCCTTCTCTTCATCTCCACTGTTGTCATTTTGGTCCAAGCCATCATCATCTCTCAACTGACTATTGCAGTAGTCTCCTGTCTAGGCTCTTGGTTTCTGTCTTGACTCTGTATTAGGTCAGGTTTCCTAGAAGTAGAGGCTTTGACAGAGGGCTTATCCATGTGACTTACTGAGAAGCTGCTCCTGAGAGAAGGGAGTGAGGGTGCAGAATAGGTCAGGAAAAAAAAAGAGCTAAGCAAGGAAGGAGAGTAACTTCAGCCTGGTCCTATGGAAAGCCTGGGAGCATGAATTGTACCCCAGAGTTGGTCCCAGTCTGAGGCAGGGGGCTGGCATTTGCATCTCCATGCTAGTCACTGGCTATGGGCTGCCCTAGGGTGAGCATGGGGGTTGCAGCTTATTGGACAAGGAAGTTCTCATGTGGCCTAGGGCAGTACTCTGGGGAGGGGGACGCCTGTGAGCCATTTTCAGACACCACTCAAAATGGCTGGGGCAGGCTGGGCGCGGTGGCTCATTTCTATAATCCCAACACTTTTTGAGGCTGAGGTGGGTGGATCACCTGGAGTCAGGAGATTAAGACCAGCCTGGCCAACATGGTCTCTATTAAAAATACAAAAAATTAGTGGGACGTGGTGGCGGGCACTTGTAATCTCAGCTACTTGGCAGGCTGAGGCAGGAGAATCACTTGAACCCAGGGAGCAGAGGTTGCAGTGAGCTGAGATTGCGCCATTGCACTCCAGCCTGGGCAATAAGAGCCAGACTCTGTCAAAACAAAAAACAAAAAACAAACATAGTTGCACATGCACAGTAAAAGGGATCCAGGCAAGGGTCTGATTGCATCCACTCCCACTCCAACAGTCTGTTAATAGACAGTGGTCAAGGTGGTCTTCCTCTTCAAGTTCAGGTTCAGGTTCAAAGACAGAATGGGTCAGTCTTGTGATGGGGACTGTGAGATTTGCTGGGCTGTTGTAAGATCTGCCAAGGGACATTAGAAGAAAGGCAGGAAACAACACTGGGGTTAGAATCCCAGAGAATTTTATTTCAACTCCGGCCCTTTCTGGCTGTGAGGTCTCGGGTGAGTGTCTTCTCTCTCTGCATGCATTTCATCCCCTAAAAATGGGACATCCACACCTGCCAGAGGGCCTAGCTCTGGGGTCATCCTCCGAAGCCCACCACTGCTGCTCCTGCTTCATGCATTGGCAGTAATTTTGAATGACTTGCTGGTTGTTCACATAGGTTAAAAAGCTGCTTGAAATGATTTGAGCCCGGAACTGAATTCCATTTTACATAGAAATACAATTTTATTTTTACTGTTTTAAACTGAGTTTTACCACACTGTTCCCATGGTGTAAACCACAGGAAGATTATATTCAGTTTTTTCAGGATTTATTGAATGTTGCTCACCAATTTGAAGAAAATCACCTTATCAATGGCAGAGCCTCTTGTGGTATCTGAGTTGCCCAGAACAGTACAGCTGTAGTCAGTCTTCATCTGTGGCTTCGTTCACTGCGATTTTGAGTCCAAGTTCAAGCATCTGATGACATTACTACATCTTCTAGCTTAGTCATGCCAGGTGTATTACTCTGTTCTCACGCTGCTATGCAGAAACACCCGAGACTGGGTAATTTATAAAGGAAAGAGGCTTAACTGACTCACAGTTCTGCAGGGCTGGGGATGCCTCAGGAAACTTACAGTCATGGCAGAAGGGGAAGCAGGCTTGTCCTCCTTCACATGGTGGCAACAAGGAGAAGTGCAGAGTGAAGTAGGGGGAAAGCACCTTCTTTTTTTTTTTTTTTGAGGTGGTGTCTCGCTCTGTCGCCCGGACTGGAGTGCAGTGGCCGGATCTCAGCTCACTGCAAGCTCCACCTCCCGGGTTCACGCCATTCTCCTGCCTCAGCCTCCCAAGCAGCTGGGACTACAGGCGCCCGCCACCTCGCCCAGCTAGTTTTTTGTATTTTTAGTAGAGACGGGGTTTCACCGTGTTAGCCAGGATGGTCTCGATCTCCTGACCTCGTGATCCGCCCATCTCGGCCTCCCAAAGTGCTGGGATTACCAGCAAAGGCTTGAGCCACCGCGCCCGGCCAAAAGCACCTTCTAAAACCATCAGATTATCCTGAGAACTCACTCACTGTCACAAGAAAAGTATGGAAGTAACCACCCCCATGATTCAGTGACCTCCCCACAGGTCCCTTCCATGACACGTGGGTATTATGGGAGCTACAGTTCAACATGAGATTTAGGTGGGGACACAGCCAGACCATATCACCAGGGCACTTACATGTTGAACAATGTTTTATTTTATTATAAATTCCTTTCTTTTTCTCTTTATAGCCCTCTGGGGAAATTATGTTGATTAAGAAATATGCATGTAGCTAGGTTATATTTTCTATGAATTTCATTTCAGTTGAGTAAAGGGAAAGTGATAAAATATTTGTGTTAAAAGTCTGGCACTGACTCTGATAGAGTTAAGAATCACACATCTACAAAGAATTAGCTACATCTTCTCTTTCCATAGGGAACCCACAGCCTCACTGAGAGGAACCTTGGAGCTCTTTGTTAGTTTGAGTCACATTTTACAAGGAAGGACTTTCTGTCCTCTCCCAACTGCTGTCCTTTGCTAGGACTCCTTAAGAGGGACTGTTTTCCTCTTAAGGAGTCTCCTGGGGACCTGTGTAATCATTTAGCCCACATCTTGGGCCACATCAGCTCTCCTGAAATAGTCCTACTAGCGTGAGTGTGGCTGTCTCACTCCCCTTTGCTGGAGGAACAGACCTGGACTTCTGCCAAATTGAGGTCCCTGCCTGGTGAGTAAGTAATTTGTTTCCTCCATAGGAGATGGAGTGACAGTCAAGAAACAAACAAACACATTTTTTTTTAAAGGCGTAAAAGCTTAGTCATGCAAATCAAGACAGAGGAGAGAGGGTAAAGAAAAGGGCCTTATTCATATTCTGCAACTTCAGCAGGCCCTGGCCCATGGGCTGATTTCTGTTAAAACACTCCGCCCAGAGCAGCCAATACTCCGACTCATTAATAAAGGTTTGTCCCAACTGGAGTAAACACCACCCGTTCCCAGGACACCCAGAAGCAGAAAATTAACCAGAGGTGAACTGGGTCATTAGCTGCGGCACAATATGGGTCATCCTAGATTAATTTAGTCCCCTTCAACTGGAGGCTCAAAGAGAGTGACCGGTTCTCATAGCGGGGGACAGTGACTTAGCAGCGTGTTGAGGTCTCTTGGATACCAGGCCAGGAGCTGTCATTATGATTCATGGCACCTCTGACATCACTCGGTGGTTTTGTGATGCAAAGTTCACATGGCTGAGCACACATAAGGGACGCTGTGAATACGTGTGTATTTGTTGTGTGCATGCCTGCAGAATGGGACAGAGAGACTCACTCTATTCATCAGGGATTTGTTTTAATCAGGTAGGTAAGATCCCCAGACACAGAAAGGACTGTCATGTGGGAAGACATTCATTACACTCTAGGTCCCAAGAAGCGGGAGACACGGCATGCTCTGCAGGGCCACAGGGGGAACCTGGGAACCCAGGGAACTGTGCTATGCAGGGCCACATGGGGAACCTGGGAACCCGGGGAACTGTGCTGCAGGGCCACACGGGGAACCGGGGAACCCAGGGAACCGTGCTCTGCAGGGCCACACGGGGAACCTGGGAACCCGGGGAACCGTGCTCTGCAGAGCCACACGGGGAACCGGGGAACCCAGGGAACCGTGCTCTGCAGGGCCACTCGGGGAACCCTGGGAACCCGGGGAACCGTGCTCTGCAGGGCCACATGGGGAACCTGGGAACCCGGGGAACTGTGCTATGCAGGGCCACATGGGGCACACTTTCTTTCAAGAGGAAGAGGGAGGAAGTGAGACATGAGCAAGAGACTTTACTGAGGACTGAATGGGCGGGCAGAGTCACCAGGCTTAGGGTGGTTAGTTGAGTCATTCCAGCAGGCTCTGGGACACAGGGGCTGTCCTAGTTGTCTGGTACCTGGCCCTGGAGAGGGAGATCCCAATGAAAGAGGTGGTTGGGGTGTGGGCTCTTGATTTTTTTTTCATTTGCAAGACATGCTCCAGGTGAGTTGTTTCCTGTCTCTTAGGAATTGGCAAGCATGGGAAGAGCATGCTGTCCAGGGTCGGCAAGGCCTGGAAATGTCAGAGCATCAGAATACTGAAAATAAAAGACATGGTCAGTACTCATACATAGACATGACACACACCTGTACACGCATATGCAGACTCACACTGTGAACAGCTGAGTTAAAAATGCCTTCCACTCCTGGAAGCGGGAGTCACATCACTTTCTCCAAAGCATGTCTTATCCTATATAATGGGTGCTTTAAGTGCAAGAATACTCAAGAAATTGCAGGGATAAAGTTAAACAAATCCAAGTGTTATAATTCTGCATTATGCATATGTTTTGACTTTTCATCTTTTATTCAGAGAGTAAGAAAACCAAATAGAGTAAAGGAAGCCCAGCCAACCAGCTCAGTTTCTCACGAGCAGAACCAGGAGGAAATTGAAAGGGGAGGGAACCCCCTTGCCAAAGCCGCCTCCACTTGCACTGGGAAGCCCACTGCAGGCCACCACCTGGGCTGGGAGATTCGTCAGCAGACACTGGCCTGTGACAGTCACACTTCCTACTCCTCAGTCTGAGATGCCCCAACCAGATTGCAGAGACCGGATGGGGAAGGAGCAGCCTTGGCGGAGGCCCGCCTGGTTTTCCAGCCCTGGACTTGCAGCCGGGACATGAGGGCTCCCTCCTGCTCCCCCACCCCTCCTGCTGGTGAAGCAAGCCCTCCTGCCCAGAGTGGAGGCTTCTCTGCTCTGGAAAGATGCTTGGAAACTTGGCGATGCTTCCAGACGTGCAGGCGCCAGGGGCCTGTCCACTCCTCCTCCCCCTTCTCCTAGACTCGCTGACCTTCCTTCTGTGCCACAACCAACCAGGTTCATTCCCAACCCAGGGACCCTGTGTGACCGACCGTGCTCCTGCTGGATGCTGTCCCCAGCCCGGTGCATGGCTGCCCCTTCTAACCTTTCAGGGCTCTGCCAGGTGTCACCTCCTCGGTGAGCACCTCCCTGACCACCCGGTCCCCAGGAGTCCCCTCCACCAAGGCACTTTCTAGCATGTCACCCCGTTTCCTCTTCTCAGGATCACTCACCACCATCTGAAATGAACTTGAGCATGTGTTGACTTGGGGAGCATCTCTCCCCCTCCTTACCTGTTGTGAGCTCAAGGAAAATCAGGGACCGACCTGACTTATGAACCTGTGTCCCCAGCACCTATAGTGGTACCAGCCCAGAGGTGCTGGCTGCACATGATGCTGATGACTCCGAGGGTGAGCCTGGCATCCGAGTCCTGGGCTCAAGTCCTGATACAGCTATTCCCAGGCACCTGACTTTGGGAGAGATGCCTCCTCTCTGGGTCAAGGTTTTTTCCTTTGTGGCATGAACCAATACTCCAATATCCATCACTCATGACTGCTGGGGCTCAAAGACCAAGGTGACATATATCAAGGTGCTTGGCCAACTCAGAGAATTGTACAAAGAGAAGTGACCATGTTAAGTTGCTGGCCCACTCCTGGGTAGAAGTCAGGGAGGGGGCTAAGGAAGAGCATGGTGATGGCCCGCCTGGCGGAAGTCTGCAGTGTGTGGGTGTGTGTGTGCAGATGTGTTTGTGCATGCATGTTATTAATGTTGTTTAATTGCCATTCAGTCTCCATAAATAGTAGCTAATTCTTCCTATGTGCCGAGCATACACACTCACTTAATTCTTGCAACAACCCTGTGTGGTAGGCACTGCTGTTACCACATCATCCCCATTCTACAGATAAGGGAACTGAGGCAAGGGAGAAGAAATGACACAATCTCCTGGACCCTCTCGATGCCACTGTGGACAACAGGCCACCTGAACTCACGTTTCCAGGCTCCACTTGGCCATTTCTGTGACTCTAAGTTCCCCAATCAAAGCTTAAATTCATCACGCTGGTGTCCTTTGAGGATAGAAAAATGATTAATTTTCTGCAACTCACTTCTCTTTCTAGGTTAAATCTATTTTGGTGGGAAGGCTGGGGGTACTGGGAATATGATATTGATCAATCTAGAATGCGTAGAGGAGTGGACAGCAGTTTTTAATCAAACAAGACTTTCAACCCTGGCACAGACCATCCATTTGCAGGTTCTCCTGGGACATGGACGTGGTGCATGGGGCTGTGTTCACCTGTGGTGGGGACATGTCAGCTCCTTCAGGGCTCCACTTGACCAGACCCAGTTCTCGTGACACTGTAGGCAGGAGACAGCAGCATGCATCACATGGGGCTGGGGTCTTCTGAACACCCTGAAGGGGCATCTCTGGGTTTCACCTACCTGGACGGTTTCTCTCTGTTTTGCTAGTTCTTAGCGGGCTTCCCTTTGTGAGAAACAACCTTCCTCCACTGTGTTTGTTTGTTTTTTTTGAGACAAGGTCTCACTCTGTCACCCAGGCTGGAGTGCAGTAGCTTGATCAGGGCTCACTGTAACCTCCACCTCCCAGGGCCAAGCGATCCTCCCACCCCAGCCTCTCTAGTAACTGGGATTTCAAGTGTGCACCACCATGCCTGGCTAATTTGGGTTTCACCATGTTACCCAGGCTGGTCTCAAACTCCTGGGCTCAAGCAATTTGCCCACCTTGGCCTCCCAAAGTGCTGGGATTACAGGCATGAGCCACTGTGCCTGGCCCCCTTCTCCAACTCTTAATCCCCCAGCTCCCCAGGTCCAAGACTGGCGAATGACCCAGACCCCGCCAATCAAACATACTCAGTGATGGCATCATGAGGTGGGTTCGTGAGTCCAGCTTGTCTGATCTGAGTCAGTCCCTGGACTTCTGCTGGGGAACTGGGGAAGAGGCTTCTCTTATCTACTGTCCTTGCTGGGCTGATGGGATGATCAGGATCTGCTGGGGCATCTTTGCCACCTCATGAGAACTGTGTGACCCAGAAGGAAGCCCACCCAGGAGGATGCCAACCTGAGAAATGGAAGAGACCCGTTCCTGATGACGTCATTTTCCACCAAGATCCAGCTGTGCCTGTAGTCAGATACTGTTGGGCCATTAAGTTTCTGGAGTGAAGATATTCATGTTTTGGCTCATTTGAGTTTGACTGGGTGTTCTGTCCTTTGTGATCAAGAGCGCTGCCCGATAGAGCTTGCAGTGAGCCGAGATTGTGCCACTGCACTCCAGTCTGGTGACAGAGAGAGACTCCATCTCAAAAAAAAAAAAAAAAAAAAAAAAAGAGTGCTGCCAATAGATGACAGTTCCCCCCTTTTGTCTCAGTGACTTTTAGAGCTTTTGGAGGTCTGCTGTCATGTGGGGGGTGTGCCTAGGCTGTAGGAGGAGATTCATATTTGTCCTGTATTCTTGGGAAACCTTTGACCTAAGACTAGACTGAAATGGCCTCAGGTGCTCTAATCAAATTGAGACCTGGTCCAATCCCTGTGGGCCCCTGAGCCAAAGGTGAATAAGGTGCCTGCCTAGCAGGAGGTTGTGACCCTCAGGTTGATGGTGGGATGAGAGCTGGGAGTCTGGATGGGCCAGATGTAGGCAGACTGCAGGATGAGATTTGAAGGCCACAGCTCGAAATGACATTGAAGATCAAGATCTGTGCCGTCCTCCATGGTAGCCACTGGGCACCTGGGGTTATTTCAGTTTATATCAATTAAAACTAAACAGCTTTAAAAATTCAGTTCCTCCGTCACACTAGCCACATTTTGAGTGCTCCATAGTCACATGTGGCTATTGGCTGCCATACTGGACAGTGCAGACACAGAACATTTTCACCACATGCAGAAAGTTGTACTCAACAACACGAGACAGACATATAAGGTTTTGAGTCCAGAAGACATCAAGTTGGAGACAGGCACTAGCAAGAAAAAGAGAGCAACAATAAGAGGAACTGTGACCAAGACGCCTCCACTCATTCATTCCATCCTTTCTTCATTCACCTCTTCACCTCACATTGATTGAGCTCCTATCAGGCACCCTCTATGGCTGTGGGCTCCAGGGAAACACAAGAGAATTAGACAGATGTAGCCACAGACCACACAGAGCTCACGTTTAGTCTGGGGAGTCAGATACTAAAGGAGGTAAATAAGTCACTAAACGAGACAATTCCAGAAAATAATAAATGCCAACATGAAAAGAGAGCAGGTCATAGGATAGAGCGTCTTTGGTTGGGAGGATCAGGCCTCAAGTTTGGGGAGACGTGTCATCTTGGGCAGCTAAAAACTACAGGGCTCAGAAAACCTCAAACATACAGAAAAGAGAGGAATGTGCTGCTTTATAGCCCACTCCCAGGAAGGCTGGGAAGCCCTGGTCTGGCGGAAGCATGGAATTGGGAAGGAGATCCGACCACAAGGACAGGAAGTGGACGGGGCCTCCAGGAAGCAGAGAAGAAAGGAAGCGCAGAAGTGGCCATGGGGCCATCGTGGAGTCTTTTCATGGACAGAAACACAAAGAGGCTGTTAGGAACAGCCACCCCCGGCCAGCCCCACCTGTGATCACGACCTGACACTCATGGTTTGTGAAGGTTGTTTGGTGGGTTCGTGTTTCAGAGGCATTTGGCCTCTCTGCTTTTGGAACCTCCGTGAGTGGACTTTCTCTCGGGGCTCACAGTATTTTACTCCCTTCAAGGAAGTGGCTGGTTGTAGTTTAGCAAACAGCCACTGACATCGCTGCTCCTTCAGCCTCTGCAAACAGAGCTGCAAGATCCTCAAGGCCTTTTTAATCCCCAGAAACAAAGTTCGCAGGAGGCCAGAGCCTTTGGTGGTGGGGAGCGGAGTCAGCAGGGGGAGGGGAGAGGCCTTTAGGAGAGACTGAGCCACCAGGCCACCGAGGGAACCTGGGCCTGGGATGAGGGACGTCAGCCCCTCGGAGCAGCTGCAACAGTAGAGTCTGACCTCCCAGCAAGGAGCTCTGGCTGCAGGTTTGTTTTCTTTGAGCAAGACCTCGGAAACAAAGATGCCTACAATGACCTCTGCACATAGGAACTTTCCATTTCTGCATTACGCAGGGCATACGTGTGTCACTTAGGTGTTAAAACAGACCAAAATGTGTTCTCCCACCCAGAAGTGAGCAAAGCCAAGCCCAGCTGCGTTTCCCCGACAGCCCAGTGAATTCATCCAAAGGAAATGGCCCCACATGGAGGTGGGTGAGGCCCAAGGAGGATGATTGTGGTGGGAAACTCAGCAGGCGGAAATGTTCTCTTGGTTTCTCGGCAGGCTGGAGGTTTCCCAAGGGCCCATGAAGTTTCAGCCCTAATAGCTGCAGGATTCTCTTGGGGATAAGTGACAGAAGACCTGATGGCTCCAGTGGCTTAGCTGAGAGTGCATTAATAGGCTTCAGCACTCACGCTCGATCTTCAGGCAAGCTGGGTCTGACCCCTGGACACTGTCCCCCCGAGTCTCTGGCCTCCACGTGTCCACCCGCTGCCAGGAGGAGGCCCAGCAGCTCCAGGTGCCCCTGCCTGGTGCCAGCTGCCCACCGAAGCTCTTGCCTCACACTCTCAGGTTCAAATCCAGGGACAAGAGTGGATCCCACAAAGGCCCATGAGACTCACCCTGAACGGTCAGCTTAGGTCCCTCCTTCGCTGAGCCCATCATTGTCCAGGGCAAGTGGTGCTGGCTAGGCTAGGTCCAGCTCCTGTGTCCACCCTGGGACCTGAGGTTCAGGGTCAGCTCACCCCAGACACGTGGATTGGGCACGAGGGTGAATCCTCAAATACTCTTCAGGTTCTGTCATATGGAAGGGCAAGCGGAGGCAGGAGGAGGCAACAAGACCTGTTCCCTCCTCTAATGGCACTCGCAGGACAGCCCAGCCACACATGCAAAGAATCTTGAAGGCATAGGATGATGTGGTTGGTGTGGAAGAAGGTTCATAAATTCTGGATTTAGCTTTGAGGGCTTCAGCCAACCTGAAATTTATACCTGTGCAGGTGGTTGCTGGGTAGGGTGACCACTACCGTCTGTCTCTCTCCATCACCCAGGGCTGTGCTCAGCTCAAAGCCACAGAAGCCCAGGCACGGTGGCATCTTCAGGGGGAAGTTGCCTTATTCCAGATTCACAGGTCCAGGGGCAGAGGGGCCAGGGCAGGTGTGGGGCCGCAGGATATCGCCCGGGGCCGGCTCCTTCTGCCTTTCTGCCGCCATCCTCAGCTGGTGCCTTTATCTCAAGGCCTCCTGTGGTTGCTGGTGCTGCCATGCTCGGCCTCCTGTCTGCCTCCAGCCGGGCAAGGAGGAAGGAGGAGGTGAGAGCAGGAAGGGGCTTACATAAGAGACCACACTTTCCCAGAATCCCCAGCAGCTGCCTGTTCTCCCCCTCCACTGGGCTAGAGCTGTGTCACACAGGCTGAGCGGCCAGGGAGCTAGGCACCATCCAGGAGCGTGTGATTGTCAGGGTCCTGTTGGTAAGAAAAGGGCATGTGGGTAGACATCTGGAGTGCCTGTCATGGTCCAATTAACTGGCTAAAGGGATTTGTGGGTGTGCAGCTGTTTTCAATCAAAAGTACATAATTCACGTCTTCCCAAACACAGATTCCTGCTTTTGAGTAATGAAGGCGACCAAACCACGTGACCCTGCCTGCAAAGATCCCACCTGGACTCCCGGTTCCTCCAAGGAGCCGTCGTGTGGTTCAAATTCATCAGAAATTCTCTAAATCTCCACCTTCCTCAGGGTGCAGAGTTGGCTGCTTCTCTGTGACCCCCGCTGATCACTGCAACCACTGGGCGCCTCGCCCTGCAAAGCCCCAGCTGTCCTCCATCTGCAGACAAGCCGAGGTATGAAAGCCTCCTCGCTGGCCCAGGAGCCTGTCATTGTCCTCCAGCAGCTCTAGCCTGGATGCGGTCCCAGAGATAAAGCATATCTCTTTAAAAAGCCACGGTGGCCCATTATTTCTGCTGGAAAATACCCTTGGCTCTTCACTAGCGAGCTGGTTGACAGGCCCCGGCTGTTGTGCTCAGCGCTGCATAGAGTCACGTCAGTCTGTCGACTTGTGTAGTGAGCAAGCTGGTAGCTTCAGATGGCGTGCACGTGAAATCCAGCCCTGGCATCCAGGACTTGGCCGGGGGTTGCAGAGAGAACCACATCTGCAGAAGAGTTGGTAATATTTTATAGTCCCAGCCTCATGTCCACGTGAAATGCCCTTTTCATACCGGGCTACAGGGGCAGGAGCAAAAATGATACAATGGCAATTCCTGGGCGGTGTTCTGCAATATTCTGCAACACTTGCTCAAGAAAACTCCAATCTTTAAAAACAGACTGAGCACAATTAAACAATCACTATAGATATTTCAACCAGAGGAATACAGTGAATCATCATCTACCCATCACCCAGGTTCAACAGCTCTCAGGGTTTGCCCCCTTCCTTCCAGCTCTTTCCCCTCTTTCTGCCAAGTTATTTTAAAGCAAATCCCAGACCTCAAGTGGACATTTTCTTTTTTCCTTTTTCTTTTTTTTTTTTTTTGAGATGGAGTCTCGTTTTGTCACCTGTTGCCCATGCTGGAGTGCACTGACTTGATCTTGGCTCACTGCAAGCTCCGCCTCTTGAGTTCACGCCATTCTCCTGCCTCAGCCTCCCACGTAGCTGGGACTACAGGTGCCTGCCACCATGCCCAGCTAATTTTTTTTTTGTATTTTTAGTAGAGACGGGGTTTCACCATGTTAGCCAGGATGGTCTCGATCTCCTGACCTTGTGATCCACCTGCCTTGGCCTCCCAAAGTGCTGGGGTTGCAGGCATGAGCCACCGCGCCCGGCTGACTTTTGTTTGTTTGTTTGTTTGAGGTGGAGTCTTACTCTGTTGCCCAGGCTGGAGTGCAGTGGCGTGATCTCGGCTCACTGTAGCCTCTGCCTCCCAGGTTCAAGCAATTCTCCTGCCTCAGCTTCCTGAGTAGCTGAGATTACAGACACCACCATGCCCGGCTAATTTTTGTATTTTTAGTAGAGACGGGATTACCATGTTGGCCAGGCTGGTCTCAAACTCCTGACCTCAGGTGATCCACCCGCCTCAGCTTCCCAAAGTGCTGGAATTACAGGCGTGAGCCACCGTGCCTGGCCTTCAACTGGACATTTTCTAACAAAGTTGCAATATCCTAATCAAGTCTAATGTTCAAATTCCCCCAGGTATTGCACAGATTTTTTTTTTTTCTGGTTGCTTTTCCAGAAATTCAACAAGGACCACATGGCATTTGGTTGTTAAGTCTCTAACTTCTCTTCAGTTGACAGTGATCCCCTCTCCTTCATTTTACTTTTAATGCCACTGCTTGTTGAATTCCTGGGAGCAGTTGCTCTGTGGGATGCCCCACATCCAGGATTTATGCGTCTGCTGCCTCATGGTGTCATTTCAATTCCTTCCACAGGCGGATGCCACTGGACATCCTTGCCAAGGTGTGTCAGTTTCAATTAAACCTAGAATGGGGTGTTGGAGCTCAAAGGAGCCATCGTCAAGCCATTGCTTGAGCAAAGGAAGGTGTGGGTTGTTTTTTTTTTCTTCCTTTCGCCCAGGCTGGAGTGAAGTGGTATGATCTCAGCTCACTGCAACCTCGGCCTCCTGGGTTCAAGCGATTCTCCTGCGTCAGCCTTTTGAGTAGCTGGGAATACAGGCGCGCGCCACCACGCTCAGCTAATTTTTGTATTTTCTTTAGTAGAGATGGGGATTCACCATGTTGGCCAGGCTGGTCTCAAACTCCTGACCTCGTGATTTGCCCGCCTATGGCCTCCCAAAGTGCTGGGATTTCAGGCGTGAGCCACTGTGCCTGGCCTGTGTTTTAAGATGATTTCCTGGATTCTTGTTGAACTAGCAAGGCAGGTGTTTGCTTCCAGGCTTCACCATCAAATTCCCTAACAGCTCTGTTCTGGGTTGAGTCACTTTAATGAGCTGCCCTGCCATTCCCAGGTGAGATGTCAATGAGAATTTGCAGTCCCAATACCAGGGCCACGTTCTCAGCACCTGAAGAAACCCTAACAGTCGAGACAGAATGAATGAAGGACGGATCGATGGGCTGGGTCTACACAAGCACACCCATAAGGCAACCCGAGGGCACGTTATTTTGGTCTGAGTTATCTCCTGGGTCACAGGTGTGAGACTAGGAAGGTCAAGGTTCGCTTGTTATCGTTATACAAACACACTGACCCTGTATGCTGGGCTCTGCCATGGGCGCCTTCTTATTACAGCCTCAGAACAGCCTCAGGTGGCTCATGATTCCCTCACTCACAGACGAGGACCTGAGGCTCAGGAAAGATACATTTGCACAAGGTCTCACATCTTGTAGGTCTGGGTTCAGCCTGGACCCACGGTTTCCATTCTTGCCCTAATCCTCCATTCCCTCCCAGCAGCCAATCAGTGGCTGTCCAGACATGCACACCAACTGTGTTGCGCCCCCACCATATAAACTTCTCCAATCACTTCCCACTGCTCCCCATGTGAACCCCGGGGGCCTCACCCTGTCCGAGAAGGCTCTGCCTGATCCACACCCCGCACCCCTTCCTGCATCCCTGCAACCTGCTTTCCCTACGTCCTCAGTCCTGGAGTCCTCTCTGTTCCCCGGACTTGTCCAGCCCAGTCCTGCCTCCAGGCCTTGGCACCTGCTGTGTGCTTGACCTGGCGTGCTCTCCTGATGGCCTTTACTGGGCTGGAATCTTCTCAGTGCTCAGCCTGAGCTCAAAGCTCACCTCTTCAGAGAGGCCGTCCTCACCTCCCCATCCAATGTGGCCTTTCTTCCCTTCGCTCTTTCAATTCCCAGTTTATTTCC
The DNA here is from genome assembly GCF_009764315.1 of Trachypithecus francoisi. Taxonomy (NCBI): domain Eukaryota; kingdom Metazoa; phylum Chordata; class Mammalia; order Primates; family Cercopithecidae; genus Trachypithecus; species Trachypithecus francoisi. Next base: position 43,574,081 of record NW_022681467.1, read on the forward strand.
TGTAGAGCAGTTTCACCCTCTTCACCAGTCTTGTTTTTTTATTTCCTTGTTTGTTGTGCCTCCTTTACCAGAATGCCCACCCTCTGAGGGCCCGGGCCAGGTCTGTCTGTTCACAGCTCTAGTGCTCAGAGAAGTCACTCCATAAATAAATAAATATTTTGCTCAGAAAATTGTGGATACATAAGTGAAACAGGTCTGAATACATGAATTAAAACCGAAGTAAATGTGAGTCATCTTTCCCAAGTAGTCATATCACAGTGTTAAAAAAAAAAAAAAAAAAAAGGAATGAGGGAAGAATAGAATGCCTGCCTGGGGGAAGCTGGGCTGTGCCCCTGGACTTCCATTCCAGCAGGAAGAAGTGAAAACAGACTCCAAGGATTTCCACTGGACAATGGCATGGCTGGACACTGTTTCTATGTCTGGTCGATGGAGCAATGCTCCATGTTACGACTGGCACGGTGCTGCCTGCTCTTCTGGGGGCATGACGACCACTTACTGGCCCTCTTGGGGAACGGGAACCCTTGGTTATTATTTTATTTTATTTATTTATTTATTTTTGAGATAGAGTTTCACTCACTCTGTTGCCCAGGCTGGAGTGCAGTGGTGTGATCTCAGCTCACTGCAACCTCCAGTCCCTGGGTTCAAGTGATTCTCATGGCTCAGACTTCCAAGTAGCTGGGATTACAGGCCTGCATCACCACACCTGGCTGATTTTTGTGTTTTTAGTAGAGATGGGGTTTCACCATGTTGCCCAGACTGGTCTCAAACTCCTGGCCTCAAGTGATCCTCCTGCCTCGGCCTCCCAAAGTGCTGGGATTACAGGCGTGAGCCACCACGCCTGGCCCCCTTGCCTGTTTATGATCTCCTTTATTATTAAATTCCAAAGAGCTTTGGATGAATCTCTGTTTTTTTCTCCTCTCTCTATCCCAGAGGATGTTCTCAGGCCTGATGGAGTCACTGAGGGACCCTGATGAGGGCTCTGAGTAGCCCTGGATGGGAAGGAGACCTCTCCATCCCCAGGCACAGGGAGCCCAGCCTGTGCAGTATCTTCCTCTCCTGCATTTCAAGCCAGCTAAAGGCAGCCTTCACTTCCAGCTTCACTTCAGGAGTCCCCATCTCTGAAGCCAGATTCACCTGCGGCGGCTTCTTCCTCGTGACCTGACATCGCTTTCATGATGTTTTTATTCCAGAACCACCTGAGAGAGAAAAGAGAACTGGTTATAAAAAGGAACTGCTTCTCTTAATGACTCTTAAACTCCAGAGTGACCTGCCCAAGGGCAGGGAGCAGTGGGGCCTGGGGCGTTTCTGATAGCAGGGGCCATCCATCACCTGGCCCTGCCTCTGGCTATGCACTGCCTGCCGCAGACCTCATCACTGCTGTCCTCTGTGGCATTTAATCAATGGCCTTTCTAGGAGTTCTGAGTGATGCTGTCTCTTGTCAGATGAGAATCCACCTGCAGCTGCCTCTGGAAGGAGTGTTCCAAAAGAGGAGGGTCCCAGGTTCTCCCTCTGCTGGGTAGGGGGAGGTCATAGGAGACGCTTTGGCCCCTGGGCAGCCCTTGTGGTTCCTGAAATTCCACAGCAACAACATGGAACCTCCAGGATCCTCCAGGCTCAGCCCCACAGGTGGGATGGAAGAGATGCCCAGACCTCTGGGCTCCTGCAAAACCCAGCTCCCTTGTCTGCTCACAGCCGTGGCTCTGCCATCGCCTACCTGGAACCTGGCAGCCTGTCCTTATCTCCCCTCTATCCCTGGTCATGTCAGCAGCCAAGAAGCCCAGGACCCAAGTCCTCCCTCATCCCACTTCAATCTCCCCCAGCTCTGAGGCATGAAGATCCCCCCCCCCCCAACTCTTCCTGATCCCCTTGACCCCTCTTACTCCCTGAGCCTGGGATCCCCTTACTATCCTCCCTCCACCTTCTTTTCCCCACAGCATGGCTACCCTTGCACATGCTCAGTTTCTTGCTCATTTATTTATTTGAGTTCTGGAATGCATGCTCTGGGCAGCAAGAGCTTTTGTCTGCAGATTTTTACCTCGTGTAAAACAGGCCATGGCTCTGGAGAGGGAGAAGTGCTATGACTGGTCACTGGAGAAGTGGCTCAGGGTCAGCGGCACCTGTGGTGGGGGGACAGTGAAGGCTGCGGGGACAGAAGACTAGAGCTCAAGTGCTGCCTGCCTTTAACTTTCTGGACAGGCCATGGGAAAGGCTAGGCGGGGCTCCGGTTCCAAGTGTGGCGAGGAAGTCACTTGTCACCAGGTTTCCCTGCAATGGAGCCACCCATTAATGCATAATGTCAGCTCCTGCAAGCCTGTGAAATAAGTCCCAGGCCAGGGCTTTGAATCCTGAGCAACAAGGTGATTTCTACGTGCAGAGACCGCTCACGAGGAGGCCCTTCAATGCACGTGTCCCCCTGTAATCTGGTTTCTCTCCAGTTTCAGTTCCTGAGCAGGTAAGCCAATTTCAAAATAATTTTTCATAAGGTGATTATGAGGCATGGGTGCCATGGAGGTGTGGCTGATACCTCTGCCCTGGTCGCAGCCTGCATCCCTGAAGCTCTGTGCTGTGACTCAGTGAGGTCATTGTCTCTGTGCCCCCATCACTGCCCAGTGGATGTAGCCAGGGACATGGTTTTCTCCCTTAGTTTACAATGGGATCAAAGGGGACGTTCAACACTCCTGACTTTAAAGAGACATGTCTCGACCTGCAGGACAGTCCAACGGGCCCTGGAAGGGGGAGTGGGAATGGAGGAGACAAGAAAACACGAGAAATGGAGACAAGACAAATAGCCTGATCAAGTCTCGTTTATTGAATGCAGGGTCATGCCTTATATAGGCTGGCAGAGGAAGAGGTTGGGCCAGGGCGGTGACGGGAGGCCGGTCTTCTCAAATTACAATTGCGCATGCGCCCTGGGTTTGTAATTTTCCCGGGCGCGGGATCGCGCCTGTGCCCTAGGCTGCATATCTTCCTGGGCGGGAAAATGTTTGCGCGCGGGTGGGAAAGGTTGGCGCGCGCAGGAACAGTTTGGGCGCGCGCGGGAAAAGCTTTAGGCGCGCGCGGGAAAGGTTTGTAATGAGGAACCCGGAAATGTGCCATTTTGTCTCTGCTTTGTGGAGATCAAGCAACAGAGGTCGGCGAACTCCGGCCCTCACGGCTCCGGACAGAGACAGGTATAAGCTTTTCTTTTCTTTTTTTTCTTTTTTCTCTTTTCCTGTTCCTCCTCCTTCCCTGTCTCTGGAAAGCTCTACATAAAAGGATGCTCATAAGGTACTATTTTCTTTTTCTTTCTTTCTTTCTTTTCTTTTTGAGTTGGAGTTTCACTCTTGTTGCCCAGGCTAGAGTGCAATGGTGCAATCTTGGTTCACTGCAACCTCTGCCTCCCGCGTTCAAGAGAGTCTCCTGCCTCAGTAAGGTGCTATTTTCTAACAGCAAAATGCTGGGAACGATCAAGATGGGGAAATAGGAGAAGACAGCGTGAGATAATGATTCAGTAGACTATTACGCAGACATTCAAAATAACTCCATGTAGACCAGGAAGTAGTATGAACTGAAAACTGTAAAACAGCATGAAATGCATTTTGTTAAGTAAGAAATAGTATAATGTGATAAGATGTACACCAATCAGGCAGCTAAGTTGACGCCCTGCTGTGCACCTAACAGCGTACACGTGCTTGAAGACAGTGCTTCTCACACATTAATGTGCTCACAGACCACCTGGGGGGCTTGTTAAAATTGAGATTCCTATTCAGTAGGACCTGGATGGGCCCTGAAATTCTGTATTTTTTAACAAGCTTCTACGTGATGACTAGGCTGCTGGTTTGCAGACCACACTGAAAGAAGCAAGACCTTAATAATATATTTTTGACTTTGAACCTTCATAATAATCCTTAAAACTGAGTAAAACTGGTTCAGAGAAGGTCAGTGACCTCCCCAGATAGTGGCCTCTCAGGTAAGTGACACTGTCATATGAGTGATGTCCTCAGGTGAGTGCTGTCCTCAGAGTCACATGGCAGGGACATGGTGGAGTCAGGATTTGAACACAGATACCCAATTCCAAAGCTCCCAATCTCAAACACATTGGCTGTAGCTTCAACTACATGAGTGATTTTTCTTTTTCCATTAAGTCTGTTTTTCATCATTGTCTCATTAATTAAAAATTGATTACAAGATTGTAAAAAATTAATAAGATGTTGTCCCCTCCAATAATCTCTAGGGGGGATGATGAAAATCTTTTTTTTTTTTTTTTTGAGGCAGAGTCTTGCTCTGTCACCCAGCCTGGAGTGCAGTGTAGCAGTGGTGTGATCTCAGCTCACTGCAACCCCCACCTCCTGGGTTGAAGCGATTCTCCCACCTCAGCCTCCCAAGTAACTGGGATCACAGGTGCCCACTAACACACTGGGCTAATTTGTGTATTTTTGCAGAGATGGGGTTTCACCATGTTGGGCAAGCTGGTCTTGAACTCCTGACCTCAAGTGATCCGCCTGATTCGGCCTCCCAAATTAGCACTTGTAATCCCTCCCCAAGTGCTGGGATTACAGATGTGAACCACCGTGCCCAGCCTGAAAATCACTTTTGTATGACACTGTTCTGAATGGATTGAGGGAAGTAAGTGAATGTGAAAGAGGCTTTGGGGGGCCAGGAGTGGTGGCTCACGCCTGTAATCCCAGCACTTTCGGAGGCCGAGGCAGGTGGATCACGAGGTCAGGAGATCGAGACCATCCTGGCTAACACGGTGAAACCCCATCTCTACTGAAAATAGAAAAAATTAGCCAGGCGTGGTGGCGGGCGCCTGTAGTCCCAGCTACTGGGGAGGCTGAGGCAGGAGAATGGCGTGAACCCAGGAGGCAGGGCTTGCAGTGAGCTGAGATCGCGCCACTGCACTCCAGCCTGGGCGACAGAGCAAGACTGTCTCAAAAAAAAAAAAAAAAAAACTTTGGAAGGACGGCAGATGCTGAGCATTTATCGTGTAAGTTGTCACTCTCCATGGCTCAGCACAAAAGATGTTTTACAGTGACCTAAAATTGCAGTTGTTTTTGCCATGAAAATTCAACACAGCATCTTATCTTTGCTGTAAGAGTGACACAGACTTGAAGGGTCTGCTGTTACCGTGATGAACATTTTCAACCAGGTGAGACTCAGAAATCTCACCTGGACAGTGACACAAAGCCCTCCCAAGCTATGCTCTCTGAGTGGCTCCTGCCTTTTGCACCCTTGAACGTGGCCATGCACAGAAAAATCCCAGTTTGGGATGCATCTGTCACAGCCATGCTTCAGGTAACCTGGAGATTGCATGTCAGTCCACGTGTCCTTATCGTAATAGAAATTAGAAGAGAAGAAAAGCAAAACCCCCAGCCTCATGAGAGAGTCTACAGAGAGTAAGGAGAGAATAAAAGTAAGTTAATCCATTCTCCATTTCTGCTCCTTTTTAAGATTTCTTGTTGGTATGGAAATATGTGCTTAGAAAAACACTGCAGATCTGTACCCAAGTGATATGATCGAATAAAAATAATTTTTAAAAAGTCATCAAATTTAGCTGAGAAAAGCAAAAATACCAGATAGTCAAAATAGTAAAGTCACTCTCCAATTTACAGTCGGGACTGCATCCAGAGATTTGGAACAGAGGAGGTTTTCTCACTGAGTGGTCTGCAATGGCTGATATTTGCCACTTCATTTTGGCTGTGCAGATACAGACTTTGCATTGATAGACGAAGCTCAGGTTGTCTTGTCACAGGTGGTCTCTTAGATCTTGTTAACCTAAAAATAGGAGCAACCACAAGTAGAAAGTCCAGCCCTGTGATCTGGGCTCACGACTTCTTCCCAGGCCTCACTTTGCTCAGGGGTAACACTAAGGGGCTTCACTAGGTGACCTCTAGGGTCTCTCGTCTGACTCTGAAGTTCACATGTAAAGAACCAGGTTGGCCGTGGGAAGGTATGTTTTGCACACAAACAGCTAGCCAGGGAAGGCCTCGGTTTAATAATCTACCCCTTACTATCACGTGACATGAGAGTCAGAATCAAATAGAGAGCTGTGGCTGCAGGGAATGGAAAACTCAGTGCAAACAGATGTGAGCAGGAGGGAGATTCGTGGGCTCAAGCCTTCAAAAATCCCAGAGGTAAACAGCATCAGGAATGATTGGATCAGGCTGTGGTTCAGTTTCCCTGAAGTTCTCTTGATTCTTTCCTCTCTCATGGGTCATGATTTCAGACTGCCTTTTCTTGTGGTAGCAGAGAAGGCTGCAGTGGTTCTAAGAGCTGCATCCCATCCACTTTGTCCAGAGGAAACCATGGGAAAGCCAGGGAGCCGAGGCAACATCTTACCTTTCACTGGCCCACCTGGGCCAGGTGCCCATTCTTGAATCAGTCAAAGTCAGAGAGTGGGAAGAGCTGACTGCATCAGGCCAATCACAGCCCACTGCTGGGGGTGGGGGCAGGGTCAGGGTTATGGGCTGCTGGGCTGCGAGATTTGGGGTCAGGTGAAGAAGAGCCTGGTGAATTGTTGCTGTAATCCTTTAACAGGAACCCACTGCAGGGAGAAAGTCACTCCATCTTCTTTGGCAAAAGAGAAACAATCATAATCCTCTTCTTCCAACCTTGCCACATTGTTACAAGGATGGAAACAGGTCACCAGAGGCAAAGTTTTGGTATGAGCAAAGCCCTGCATAGCTGTTAGCAGGAGGGGCAGGCATTGTAGCTACTTCTGATCTTGTTATGAAGGTGCCAAAATGTTTAAAGTTGGTTCTTTCAGGATGATGCAGTGCCTGTCAAATATCTCAATCAAAAAATTAAAAATTCTGTTACTTTATGGTGAAATCTCTATTGCATGAAATTGATTTTTAAATTAAAATTAATTTTTAAGACACAAGTAATATATAAATGTATTTCCCTGTAAGAAAACCAAAGACATTAAAGATAAGCTCAAGTCCCCAGTTACCATCCCCAGTCTACCACCCCCCTAAATTCTCAGAAAGGGACATTTGACCTGAGATTGCCTCCTCTGGAGTGCTCATCAGTGAAGACCCAGCAGATCCCCAGTCAGTGCTCGAATTCCTTTAGGTATGAATGGAGTTGAGTTCATCCTGAGAATGAACCCTGAAGGCCGGGCTGACCTCAGGTGTATGGAGGTCCCTGGGGAATAGCAGATTTTTTTTTTCTACTCACGTCCATGCGGGAGCTGTTGGGTGTGACTTGGCTGCAGGGAGGCAGGACGTGTCCTCTTTGCAGAGTGGTGGGAGCTGGCACACACCAGGCACTATACCCCGTGCCCTGTATCTATGATCCCACTTAGTCCTCACACCAACCCCATGAGATGAGGCACTATTACTAAGCTCCCCATGCTACAAATGGGGAAGCTGAGGCAGAGTGGTCAAGGCACTTGCTCAGGGGGCAGAGCTGGGACTTGAGCCTGGGCAGTTTAGCTCCAGAGAGTATGTTCTTAACTACTAGGCCATGTGGGCTCAACCTCTGTTAAATCAGGTTGGGAGGCAAGAGTCTCAAGTCAGCAAACTATATACCATCAACACCAGTACCAACACACACATCCACTCATACCCCCTCCCCCCCCACACACACCCACACACACGTGTACTTGGCTGGAATACTGGGGCAAATCCATGAATGTTTCACAATTCTATCTTCAGATTCCCGGGGCGTCCAGAATTAACCAGCTTAACAAGCCCTTCCTCACTCTGCTTAACCCCACCTGTGAGTCTCAATGCCCCTTCACGGCTGACAATGGAAACCCGCAGACAAGACTGGCCAGGCTGAGTTGAAGGGGCAGGGCCGTCCCTCCAGGCTCAGGGTTCCACTTGGTGGCGGCTGGACCATCTCTTCTCGGTGTGTGCACATGGCCGAACCTGCTGTCTTTTTCTGAGGGGACACAGCCCCTGTCTAACGTTCCCTGGGCCGCAGTGGTGGGGTCAGGACTGAGAATCTCCCCCGCCCACCTCCACGCTCAGCCCGAGTCGAAGTCTTCGAGGCTCCCCAGTGCCATCTGCACAGGACCCAGGTGCCATCGCCTCCAGGACTCTCACAAACTCAGGGCGGTCCCCGAGCAGCTCGCATCTCCTGAGGCTCAGCGTCCGCAGATGCTGCAGGAAGGAGGTGACCGGATGAGGAAAAGGATCAGGAAACAGAGTTTGGCCAAGGCTTTGTTGGAGCCACTGGTCCCACGTGCACGGAGCTCTAAGCAGTTCCTGCCTCCTTGAGACAGGGACGGGCCAGGCCCCCCATCAACCTCTCGCTCTCTGGACTTGGGTTGTAAATCACCCCACAGGGGCAGAAACCACCCAGAAAGCCGGGAGCTGCCCCAGGAGCTTACAACTGGGGTGGGATAATCCGCGGAGTGGTCACCCATGTGCTCGTGGCCCTGGAGTCCCTGTGACCAGCCCTGGAGACGTCACCTCGGAGGGAGGGGGCTTTGCCCGATTCCTTCACCGCTGGGGCCAAGACCTGGAGCTTGGGCACAGAGCAGATATCAGTAGGTATCTGTTGAGTGATGCGGAGCCCACTTGTCCCAAATACACTACGAGGAGGCCTCCAGGATGTTAAGAAAGGAGGCTGGGGCAGAAATGCAAGAATTCCTGCCTGGGCAGGTTTCATCTGCACAGAAAGAGGAGATTCATTCCCGAAAGCTGTCAGGGTCTACCCTAGCCACAATGATGCCTGACAGCCTGGAGGTGTGACCAGATTTCGGGGATCGGGGAGAGGGACACGGTTTTGTTAGGGGCAGGGCCAAAGCAAGGCAGGGGGCAGGGTCATGCAGGGGTGTGGCCAGGATGAGGGTGTGGCCAGAATGAAGGCGGGGCCACCGTGGAGAGGGGCCATGGTGGGGGTGGGGCCATGGTGGGGGCTGAGCCTTGCTGCAGGTTGTAGAAGGGCTGAGCCCATATAAAGGATCTGCTAGCCGCTGACCTTCCCCAGGTGTCTCATGTTCTCAACACTGATGGTTCATTCCCCCATCTCCCATCGCACCGGTTGCTTTTCATTAAAGTTGTGACAACTGTCATCCTAACTCATTCCTTTGGAAAAGGCTACTGAGAAGGTGCCACCCTGGAGATGCTGCTCGGGAGAATAACCCTGCTGGCGACTGCTTTCACCTTCTGCCCCTGAAAGGGCCTGACTGTGGGGGTCTGAGCTACTCTACAAACATCCTGATATCTGAGGGAATGCAACATTGAGTAGCAAATAATAAACACCATGACAGGTCAAGAGAGAGACTGCAGAAAGAAAGCAAAAGTTTTTTTTATTTTATTACCTATAATGACATTTTGTTCCTGCTTTTGAGCATGTGGCCTATATTTTCATTTTGCACAGGCTCTGAAAATTATGTACTTGGATCTTCTGGGAGAATGTAATAAATCTACTAAGAGTCACCCTCATCCACTCTGTTCTGCTCTTCTGTGTCTCTCAGAGTCAGAGAGGGCCTTGTCAGAGCACAGTCCTCCCGCAGTCTTCCCCATCTCTGTAAATGGCGGCTCCACCCTCCCAGCTCTCAGATCAACACCTGGGAGTCATTCTCCACTCTTCCCTGCCTTCCACACTCCGCTTCTCATCCACCAGCAAGTCCTGGCGGCTCTACCTGCAAGAGATCTGCAGTATTGGACTCCCTCACCTCCTCCACTTTGACTGCATGGCTCCGGTCACCATCACCTCCACCTGGCCTCCCTGTTGGTCTTGCTGCTCCAGCTGTTGTCCCACATCTCCAACCTGTCCTCAGACAGAGAATCCCATTAAAAGGTAAGCCAGACCACGTCCTGTCTCTCCTCGAGCCCTCCAATGGCTCCCACTTCCCTTAGAGTAAAGGCTGAAGTCTTCACAGGGTCACCTAAGGCCTGAGATGACCCGTCTCTCTCTCTGTGCCCCACTGTGACCCATCACCCCTCTGGCCTCATCTTCTAGCACCCCCTGGCCCCAGCCACACAGGGCTCCTGGCTGCTTCTCAGCCTCATCCCTCCCCTCGTGTCTCTGGACTCTGTCCTCGCTGTCCCCTCTCCTGCATCGCTCTGCCCCCAGGCCCCAGGCAGCTCCCACACCTCCTTCCAGGGCCCAGAGTTTACACCAGATGCTGCTCCCAAGGGGGCCAGAGCTGGTTCCCGGAGGTGAAAAGATTTTTCTCTCATTATGTAAAAATACAGATGTACGCACAGTGCATAAACCAGTTTGCAGTATTTCTGTAGTATTAAATTCATGGCGGGGATGAGTAAGAAAAAAAACCTCTATAAAGGTTCCTTAGGGGGTGATCATGAATTAAAGGTGAGAACCACTGAATTAGAGGACAGTTTGCTGAAATCACAGGCTTCTCTCCCACACATTGCCAGGGCACTGGGGAGACGGTGGAAGACAAATCAAGATCCGTGCAAGTGCCTGAAAGAGTCACAGCCATTCTTCCTGGCACTTAATAGAAGGAATGCCTTGGTGCTTTGGGGAAACCTTTTTTTATTTCCTGCCAAGGGACAGACTTACAAAGGATGACATTTACATTTTCCTGAAGCCTCTAATTTTCCCATTTATCACTTGTCAGAGCCCGAGGCCCTTCCTCAGCTGCATGGAATGTTTGCAAACATGTAATAATCCCTTTTACCAAAGAACGTCACGGCCTCCACAAGGAAATGTGTTTGTGTTGCAGAGGCTGCTAATTTAATGCATTAATGTCACTCTGCACCATGGCGGGGTCTCAGGGCATCTCATGTCACTGTGAGCGAGCTGGTCTAAGACACAGGAACCATGGAAACCATCCCAGGCTTGGTTAGTGATAGATGCACAGTGGGGCGCCGTTCAGTGCCTTGAGGGTGAATGTGGACTCTAGGAGTGAGGGCCAGGCCTTCTAGAGCTCCACCCACCTTGAGGTCACGGGCCTGGCCCAGGCTTGCTGGACCTGCCCAGTGGGGAACTTTCAGGGGGAATTTAACCAGCCTGAGGGACAAGCAGAGCAGCCAGAGGCCAAAGGCACCCGTGGGGCTCCCCCAGGACCGCTGTGAATCCCCTTCCCCTCCCTCTGTCCGTCAGCGCCTCTGTCCTTCCCACCTGCCCAGCCCGGGTGCCGGCCACACACCAGCCTCATCCGAAAAGTCCACCTGGGCCCAGGGCAGTGATTCCCAGACCCAGCTGATCCCACAGGGAGCTTTGGGTCCTGCTGGTCCCCGGGTTCTGATGACAAAGGGACATGCAGGAAGGCAAAGTCCCCTCTGGATTTTTCATCGTGAGCCGCCCTAGGTGCTGCACACTGCCAGGCTGCCGATTCCACCAGGAGAGTCTCAGGAAATGAAAACCGAGATTTTAGTTGTTAAATTTCAGGAGTAGGGGCTCTTTGAGATCGAAAACACCTGGAGGTTGGGTGCACCATGGAGAAGGGGCTGTGGGGACATTTCCTCTTGCCAGTGGAATCCGTGATTATTTACCAAGCAGCCTGGAGAAGCCCAGTCTTCACGGAATGGAAAAGCTGAGCCGGGTTTTCATGCACAAACCAGAAGCCGGTGGTGCCCTCACAGCAGAGCTCCTGACCTCCCTGCCTCGCATGTCCTGCTGGGGCACGGGCCGGGGGAGAGTGGCTGCCTTGGAGACAGTTTATTGTGTGACGAGGAGGGAGACAGAAGAGTACAAGGCAAAAACAACAACAAAAACCAAATGGCTACACCTTAAAAACTACCTTTAAAATGCCCAATTCAGGCAGTTTTCTGGCATTTTACCAAATGAGGCAGGGTTTTTTTGGCTTTTCCCACTATGTGACTGGGTCTGCCTTGCCCTGCCCCACCCCTGCTTGGGCAATCGTGCCCCTCCCCCCCCCCCCCAGCTGAGCTCAGCAGCCTGGCATGAGGCGAGGTGTCTGTGTGGCTGCTGGTAGCAAACCCACCATTCGGGGGACCAGCGCCTGGGAGCGGCTTCCCTGGATGGTGATGTGGCTGTGCGCTAACTGGCTTCTGGCCCAGTGACCTGTGGTGCCGCAGGAGCCACTGCGGGGTCCGGGCAGCAGCAGTGAAGGGCTTTGCTGCTCTCTGCAGTTTCGATGTCGCCCTCATTGTCCATTTCCTCAGCCGAAGAAGACCTGGTGGCCTCGTGGACCTGGCTTCTTTCCTTTCTTTTAGCTCAGGGGACGTGCATTTTTCCTCCTTTGAGCCGAATTAGCAATGAACTTCCCCTCCCCAGATGGATAGCGTGGCATCGTCAGGGCCCAGCTGCGGCTTTCCGGGCCGATGGGTCTTCGTGCCTTGTCTGATTTGGTTCTGACAAGCACGCGAGGCCATGCGGTCATTATTCCCACTTTACAGATGAGGAAACACAAGGTACGGAACTTGCCTGGGGTCACAGGGATGGCTGGATGTAAAACAGACTCCTGCGTGTACAGATTTAAAGATCCATAAGAAGAGAATTTCAAGTCTCAGCCAAAGCGAAAGTCAAGTCACTGCGTCTTGGAGACGTTCCCTTCACTCCCCAGAACGTTCCAACATGGTCAGTGAAGACACTGTGTCCCCCTAACCCTGGGGGAGAAGAGGACGGGCTTAATGCAAAGTAGGTTTCCTCTTTCCCACTGTTGGAGATGCTGGCCTCCCCACATCACCGTCCGCGCTGCATCCGGTCCACTTCTGGGCCCCATGTGGGTCCCTGGGCCGGGCCTTCCTGTGGATGAGCCGGGATGATGCAGCGATGTGGGATTGCTCAGGGCGCCCCGTTCACTCCAGAGTGACCCCTGACCCAAAGCCAGTGCTGGGCGATTGCGGAAACCGAAACCAGGGCAGGTCTGAATCAGACCCTGCAGAACAATGAGCCCTTTTGTGAGAATGAGGCGGGGGAGGGGCGAGGGGGAGACCAGGAGCTTCCTGACGGGGTCTGCAGCGCAGGCCACAGCGAGCAAATTCAGGGGGTGACCCTCGGAGGTCAGGTCACAGCGGAGCAGCACAGGCGCTGAGCTAAGTGTCCTCAAAGGAGACGAACAAAGCGGCCGCTGTGGGAACAGAGTCAGCGTCCGTCAAGGCTGAGTCCAGGAGCTCAGGCCAGCCATGGGGGCTTCATGCTGGCTCCCCCAACAGTCAGGAGGGCCATGCGCTGAGGAGGGTCCTCAGCGTCCCCAGGATTGCTGGTGGGTTCACCTAGTAGAATTGCAGAGGTGATTCCACTAGCTGCGATTTTTTTTTTTTTTTTAGACAGAATCTTGCTCTGTCGCCGAGGCTGGAGTGCAGTGGCACGATCGGCTCACTGAAACCTCTGCCTCCAGGGTTCACACCATTCTCCTGCCTCAGCCTCCCTAGTAGCTGGGACTACAGGCACCCACCACCACGCCCGGCTAATTTTTTGTATTTTTAGTAGAGACGGGATTTCACCATGTTAGCCAGGATGGTCTCAATCTCCTGACCTCGTGATCCACCCACCTCAGCCTCCCAAAGTGCTGGGATTACAGGCGTGAGCCACCGTGCCCGGCCTAGTTGAGATATTTTTATCTAATGGATATTAAAGTGAATAAATAACTATTGATATAAAAATATACTTCCCATATTTATTTGTAAGTAAATTCATCAGACCCCCAAATACCCATGACTTCATGAGCCAGAGGTTTGCTTCTCTCCCATGTGACAGCCCCCACGTGGGGTCCCAGGGCTGGTTGGGAAGCTCCCGGGGCTGAGCCTCAACCCACCCATCTTGGGCTCTGTCATTGACAAAGGCTGTTTTTGTCCTGCTGGTCCAAGAAGGTGCAAGTCACATCAGGCAGGAGGGAAGAGGAGAAGGGAAAGTGGGGCATACCCATGCATTTAAGGGTACACTGGGAAGGTACACACCAGCTGCAAGGCAGGACGGGAAATTCAGTTTTGGTCGGGGCAGCTAAACTTTGGGATTTCTAATGTTAAATGAAGGGGATGAGGGGTATCAAGGGTCAGCCTGCAGCCTCTGCCCCGCTATGTGCTCCTGGAAGTCATCTGCTCTCCTAGCAGGGGATCCCACCAGGGCATCCCACGTTTTGTGAAAATTAGCTGATTAGGAGAGCATCGTTTCTGCACTACTGTGGAGGGGATGGGGGCTTAGGCACAAGCAGTTCCCTAAGTCGTGGTTCAGGACCTCCCCCATCTTGGAAGAGCAAAGGCTGTCTATGGTGTCTGCCCACCCCAATGCACACCCACACAGCTTTCCTGCTGCCTGTGCTGAGCCAGGCACTGTGCTTGAGATGTGCACGGTATTAGACATGGAGTCAGCGTGGGTGGTGTCCAGACTCCCAAGTCATTCCATGGTGAGACAGACTCACAGGGCTCCAAGGACAAGTCAAAATAATTTGTTTTAGAGGTTGGTCAACTGGTGTCAAAAGCTGGAGAGGGACTCATTCAAGGGCATGGGGCTGTAGGTGATGGAGCCAAGAGCCACCTGGGTCCCTGGGCTCTTTCCAATGAACACCACCGTGACCTCACTGGTCCTGAATGATCCCTTTTTACATTAAAGAGATATATGGTGACCAAATCAAACACCATTGAATCTTTCTGTTCCCTGCACACCTCTTCTCAGAGACATCCACAAGTTTCCGCACATTATGTCCAAATCCTGAAAGAGGAAGCTTGGCCGGGTGCTATGGCTCATGCCTGTAATCCTAGCACTCTGGGAGGCTGAGGCGGGTGGATTGAGACTCCAGGTGTTCAAGACCAGCCTGGGCAACACAGCAAAACCCTGTCTCTCCTAAAAAGACAAAAAGTTAGTCGGACATGGTGTTGTGAGCCTGTAGTCCTTGCTACTTGGGAGGCTGAGGTGGGAGAATCACCTGAGCCCAGGAGGTCAAGGCTACAGTGAACCAAGATCACACCACTGCACTCCAGCCTGGGAAACCAGAGTGAGACCTGTCTCAAAGAAAAAAAGAAAAGAAAGAGGAAGCCAGGGAATCTATTCATAGAGCTTTCAAGGTCTAGTGTTATTTAATGTCTGCTAAGCTAGATGAGAAGTTAGCTGTTATACCACCCACCAGCTCCTTTCCTGCTACGCTGTACGGTACATCACTATTTTTAATTGCATCATAATCAACCTTTATGTCCTGTGACCAGGTAAATGCTATTCTCTGCAGAACTAAGTGCTGTAATATAGTTGTATTTTTTTCTTCCACACTTTTCATTTTTCCTAGAATTTGTCATTTTCTTGTTCTTTTTTTTTTTTTTTTGAGATGGAGTCTCACGGTCGCCAGGTTGGAGTGCAGTGGCACGACTTCCGCCTCCCGGGTTCAAGCAATTCTCCTGCCTCAGCCTCCGGGTAGCTGGGATTACAGGCGTGACGCCGGCTAATTTTTGTATTTTTAGTAGAGACAGGGTTTCACCATGTTGGCCAGGATGGTCTAGATTTTCTGACCTTGTGATCCGCCCGCCTCAGCCTCCCAAAGTGTCGGGATTACAGGCATGAGCCACTGCGCCTGGCCTTCTTGTTCTTTTTACTTGCAAAATTTACTTAGAGATACTTAATTATTTCTCAATTCTCCATCATTGAATCCAGTCCAGTGTTTTTCAAGCTGTTTTGATCACAACCGTCATAGGAAATTATTTTACAATGGAACCTGGCGCGCGCATGCTCACACACACACACACACCCTCCATATATATGAATATAAAGTTTCACAAAGTAGTACTGACACCTTTTGATATTTTCTACTCAATCCTGTGATGAGTATTTTAAAGTGCCGGTTGCACCCCTGAACTGACATTAGTTTGAGGAGCTCTGGGCCAGTCCCGCGAGGTCCTGCTCTGTGCACTCTCCTGAAACTGACCAGCTCCCGTCTGGACTCTTCTCTCTGCTGCTCTCCTGAGCAGATCAGTTTTTTTGTTTGTTTTGTTTTGTTTTTTGAGACGGAGTCTCGCTCTGTCACCCAGGCTGGAGTGCACTGGTGTGATCTCAGCTCACTGCAAGCTCCGTCTCCCAAGTTCAAGCAAGTCTCCTGTCTCAGCCTCCGGAGTAGCTGGGACTACAGGCAACCACCACCATGCCCGGCTAATTTCTTTTTCATATTATTATTATTTTTTTGAGACGGAGTCTTGCTCTGCTGCCCAGGCTGGAGTGCAGTGGCCGGCTCTCAGCTCA
Organism: Trachypithecus francoisi; assembly: GCF_009764315.1. Lineage (NCBI taxonomy): Eukaryota > Metazoa > Chordata > Mammalia > Primates > Cercopithecidae > Trachypithecus > Trachypithecus francoisi. Next base: position 43,590,110 of record NW_022681467.1, read on the forward strand.
CTGCAAGCTTCGCCTCCCAGGTTTACGGCATTCTCCTGTCTCAGCCTCCCGAGTAGCTGGGACTACAGGCGCCCGCCTCGTCGCCCGGCTAGTTTTTTGTATTTTTTAGTAGAGACGGGGTTTCACCGTATTAGCCAGGATGGTCTCGATCTCCTGACCTCGTGATCCGCCCGTCTCGGCCTCCCAAAGTGCTGGGATTACAGGCTTGAGCCACCGCGCCCGGCTCTTTTTGTTTTTAGTAGAGATGGGATTTCACCTTGTTGGTCAGGCTGGTCTCGAACTCCTGACCTCAGGTGATCTACCCGCCTTGGTCTCCCAGAGTGCTGGGATTACAGGCGTGAGCCACCCTGATCAGCCTTTTTATAGATCTCATGTCTTCTTTCATTAATTTTCTGCTTTTTATGAGTCACTTGCAAATTACTTCTTTATTGACAAAAACAAAATCGTTAGTGACTCTCTAGCATTTTATGTTTTCTTACCATTCCTCCAGTAACAGAAAATACTAGTGAGAAGGAGAAAATTACAATGAAAGGAAGTGGCAGAGCAAATAAGAGATTCGATCTACACACGGTTTTGGTTCTGCGTGAGGCCGGTGATACCCAGATGAAAAGCTAGACGTCCAGCTCCGTACATCCCTGGAGATACCCAGACGATGGAGTGGAATGTTCATTGTGGCACTAAGAGCATCTTACTAGGCTTTATGGACAGTCTGCACAGGATGTGTCTGTGGGGACTTCTGTGCATCACGGGAGGTTTAGCAGCATCCTTGGCCTTGCCCACCAGATGCCAATAGCATCCCCCTCTCCTAGCTGTGACAATTGCAAACATATCCAGACATTGCCAAATGTCCTCTGAGGGGCAAAGTTGCCCCACCTGGGAGGCACTGCTCTACAGGTTTGGACACTGTGCCTGCAATTCCATGCAGCATCACGGCCTATTGATCATGTGTCAGACGGAGCTTAAATTGGTCGATCGCATCCTCAAGCAGCCACTCCAGAGCGTGATTATCTGACACCTGTAATTTACCATCCTGGTTACGTGGGGGGCAAACGTGGAATTATGCACATCAGCAGGCCCAGGGCCTGTTTTCCATGGACTCGGTGTTCCTGCTGAGCACGGCCTCGGTCTCCCCGAGTTATTAAAGACATTGATGCCTCAGAACTGACTCTGCCTCCACTTAATCGGCTCACCAGAAAATTACAATAAAAATCATCTGCCACTTATGAAATTGCCGTTCAAATGGATATTTCCCACCACTTGGCGACAGGCTGCTGTTTCTCTTTCAGTATCTGAGATGTTGTCGGTATCTGAGATGCTGTCTCTGGGAAAGAGCGATCATAGATGTTGTTGAGACACTCCATTGGCCAAGCTGTGTCCCTGGATTGAAACCAAAGTCACAACAATGGATCTGAAACGTACTGAGGAATCCATTCCAAAGATGGCAAGAGCAATTTCGAACAGTACTGCGAGGGCCCTCTGGGGTCAGGACAGGCACTGATCAGCTGCGAGCACAGGCCCCATGCAGCCACGACTCCTCCAAGCCAGCACTGCCCACTCAGCCCGTGGAATCCCAGCCAGGAAGGCCAGTGTATCTACGCCAGTGCCTGAAATGTCAGTATCACAAAGACAGCAGGAGGAGTGACCCACTGGAGCTCAGCAAAAATGACATAAAACAGGCCACAAAGCTGGTGAGCCAAAGTACAGGAGGATTTGTCTGTTTTCTCCTGAGAACGACTGCTCAGCTCACTCCACACAGCATTTCCATGCTTCATCTGTTAGCCCTGGAATGGGTCCCCTGGGAGCCACGGACCTTGGCAAGCTCCACTGTAGGGGACCCTCATGCTGACAGCTCACCCTTGTGGATAAATCCTGCCTCTTCCCTGCATCTGGAGTCATCCCCAAGAACCCGATCACACAGCACACAGGAGGGCTGTGAGCTGAGATGAAATCTGGGCATTGTCTTCGTTGTTATTAATTTAATTGTCATTCTGTCTGAGCAGTTTCATTTTCGGAGAGTAATCTGATTGCCCTTTTAGAACCTTGATCATCTCAGTGTCATGTTCCTAGAGGGAGGGATCCCTGGAAGAGGTGCTCACTGTGGTGTTCTTTTAATTAAATTCATCTGTTCCTGCAATAATGTGGATGAAACACCTGCCCTGCAAGCAAAATACGCAGTTGCTCCTATTCTCGGGACCCAGAGTGGAGTGGAGTTGACCACAGCGTGTGCGTTAGATGCCACTCTTCAGGCAGGTTCACTCCTGAGTCTGCACTCAGGGGATTCCCGATGTTTCCCATCGTCGTGCTCACACCCACCCAGTTAGCAAGTGTGCATCGGGAGATGGATTTCACAGGTGCTGAGCTGCTGGGTGGGTGAGCCTGGAGGGAGATGGTGGAGAGAATGCAAAGCCCGGATTTCGTTCGGTTCTTACCTGGAAGATTTGAGGTTGCAAGAAGAGACTTTCCTTCTCTGCAGTCAGGCAGAGCTCAAAGCCGGTTCTCAGCCTTGTGAGGTCAGCTTTCCAGCTCTGTCTGGCCACTTCTGCTCATGGAAGTCACGTCAGGACGCCGGTTTGTGTCCACGGACAAGGGGCTTCCCCTGCCCCGCAGCCTCATGAGTGGCAGCTGATGCTTTCCCGTCCCCCGGGTGAACCTTGCTTCCATTTCTCACGGTGCTGAACCAGGAGCAGGGGAGGCTGTGATCCATGATCTCCCACAAATCCCAACAGACATATTTTATAGTTTAAAGTGGTTATACGAGTTCTTCTTTTTGGATGTTATTTGTGTGTGATCAGTTTATGTGGTGTTTACTGGGTGTTTGTGTTTTTTATAATGTCGGTTTGTGGGATCTGGGAGAAGAAGGGTTTTTAAGAGGAAGATCCTTGGGGAGACAGAAACCTTGATGCGGGGAGCTGTGAGCGCTCCACTCAGGGCAGGGAGCACATTCAGGACGAGCTGGGCAGAGCATCGGAGGCTTCTGGCTGCCCCTCTCTGGGTGTGAGGCCTGTGGGGCGACTCCATTCAGGGAGGATCTGGCCACTTGAGGCAGGAACAAGCCCAGTAAAGCCTACACTGCAGCTGAAGGAATGATCCCCTGTTTGTTCTCTAAGAGGCCCCTGCAGGCGGGAGATGTCTTAAATAACCACCCGCAGGCAGAGAGTAAAGGGCTCAGTGAAGAAAGAAACTGGAGCTCAGTCCTTTGAGGGCAGAAACACATCCCCCACACCCGCCCTGAGCTGAGCACAGCCATGCCTGGCCTTTGTGGGAACCTGGCCAGGCCCAGCGCCTGCCCTTTGCTGAACAGGGAGTAAGGGGAAGTTAGAGAGCCGCAGGGACATCCTTGGCCTGACTGGTCCAGCCACCTCACTAGCACGTGGGGTGGATGAAGCTCAGGGAAGCCAAGGGACTTCTCCCGGATCCCTGGGGAATAGGACCTGAGGTCCCAGCTCTTGACTCCCAAGTCAGTGCTCCTGCTATGGCCCAAGGTAGCTCAGCACCTGCCTGGCCTGCGCGGGGCACTTTAGAATCATTAGCCCATTTAACCCTGACTGCCACAGACACAAGAGGCTGGGAATGTACCCATTCTACAGATGAGGAACCGAGGCTCAGAGAGGCAGGTAGATAGGAGGGTGAGACCCAAACCCAGCACTGTGACTCCAAAGAGCCCTTAACTTCTATATGCTCATCAGATAAATATTCTATCCTGGGACAATTAGTGTTTTCTTAGATTCAAACAAACAAACAAAAACAAAAGAAATGTTAATTGTTGGGGACATGATTCTCTAATCAGACTTTCAAGGAAATTCCCAGAACTTTGCGGGTTAACAGCGATGCTACTCGTTACCATTGGCTTCTGCCCCTCCTACCCAGGCCTGACCTAAGCACTTTTTTTGGCATTTAGTTGTTTAAACGTCATCACAAACTTCTAAGATACGATTTGATGCGACATCATTGCCCCTGTGTTAAGGGTGTGGAAACTAAGCTGGGAGAGCAGAAATCGCTTGCTCTAAAACCCTGAACCCATGATTCCGTTTCCTTGGAAATATGCCTGGGATGGGGATTTGGAAACCTGTGGGAGGTTGTGTTATTGAGGGTCATTGTTCTCATTCTCCACCTTCCTTCCCTGAATCCATGCCCTGTGTCATGTGACTTTGTAGTTTGTGCATCTAGAGGTAGAGTCTGTTTCCTTGTCCTGTTGATGTTGGGTTTGCTTGTGTGACTTGCTTTAGCCAATGGGACATTAGCAGGTGTGATGTGGGCAGAGAGGCAGCATGTGCTAGCACAGCTGGTCTTGCCTGCTTGTTCTCCTGCCTTCCATTATGAGAGAAATAGGCCTCTGGTTGTCACTGGTCCAAGGAAGATGGGAGACCCTCAGTATAGCAGACCTGGACCCAGCTTGCAGCTTGCAGCCAAGAAAAGCCAGTCCTGGCTCAGATGTGATGAACCCCATCAGACCTGTGGACATGAGAATGAGAACTAAATACTACTGTTTGTAACTGAGTTTGGGGATGGTTTATTACACAGCATGATTGTGAGAGTAGCTGACTGATACAAAACTAGAAACCCAACATGCTGCAGCGCTCACTAGCACCTGAATGCACCTGCCCTCAGGGCCATCTTCTCCTGACACACCATGCTTTCCAATGCCCTCAGGGCATCTTCATGTCAGATGATGGGTCCTTGCCCAGCATGTCATGTTGGCCCCTGTTCCCAAGCGGCAGACCCAAGTTCTTCTGGTCTAGTTCAATGGAGTGGCACCTCTGTGCATCGGAGGAGCTCTTGCTTGTTTGTTTTGTTTTTCTCTAATCAGACATGCAAGGGTCCATTGAGCTCTTCTAATGCAGAGAAAGCCTGTTTGGCTACCATTATGTCAGTTTCTTTTTCACTTTTGCAAACTGTCACTAAACATTCGTCAAACCTAGAGCTGGTCTTTCCCTGGTGACAATAAAATAGCAGGAGTGTTTGTGTCCTCTTTGGATCATGGTGATATTTCTGGCCACCCTGACATCTTCCCTGGAGAGAATGCAACTGTGTCCCCTCCTGACGACTGTTGGGAAGTTTCTTACTAAATAACCATCAGCATCATTATCATTGTATGTCTTTTGGACAGAAAGAAGGGAGGGCAAAGTTCTGTCTCAGACTCTTAGGAGTCAAGAGGGAAGAGGATGGGAGTTGCTGACTTCTGACGGCTTCCCCAGGGAGCTCTGGCTGGGCTGCTCAGCTGTGTTCTCTCACAGCATATGGTTCACAGCTCCCTAGGACCTCAGTATTATTCTTACCACAGGACAGAAGATGACAGCAAAGCTCAGAGAGACTGTGTAACTAGCTTTAGGATTTAGTTTCAGCCTTAGAGTTAGGCTTTCCCTCTTCCTGATTATAAACTGAAATTATAATAACGGTGAGTCAAGGCTTTCTAAACTAAGCATATTCAAGCAATATTATAATAACCAAAAGCAAAACAAGAAAAAAATTAAAAATTTTATTGCCCAGAAATAGAAGATTGTTGAAGGCAGTTATCGTATATCTATATGAAATACATTGTAACTAATGAAATTTATGCTTTTGAAGACTGCTTGATGGCCTAAAGAAATGTACATGGTATAATGTGAATAAAACTCAAAGCAGAATCTGATGAGTAAATTAACAAAACTTCCAAACTAACTAAATTAAACATTTAGAAGAAATCCTAATTTTATAAACCAAATAGATTTTATATGTGCATTAAAAACACTGGAGTTAGATTTTATTTTTTCTCTATTTTTCTAGGAATATTTTATAAACGTTTCAATTACTTTTTTAAATCAGAAGATAAATGAACATCCTTAAGAGTAAAAACATAATAAAAGCATAGAGCAGCCTTGAGGTGTGATGTGTAACTGTCTTATCATATGGGACATGTTTTCATTTCACAAACTCTCCCTTCTTCTTTGGATGCCCCAGGGCAGGGACCCTGTCTCCTCTCTGTCTTGGTGACGCCAGGAACATATCAGAGCCCAATAAATAATTGATAACAACAATTGAGAACTCCTTGAAAGGAGTCCGTTCACTTCAGGTGGCCCGCTAACTCCTCAAGGCTTTCTCTTAAGTGCATTTCATTTGTTTTGATTTTTTTTCAACTTAAATGGATGAAAATTAAAGCCAGGGAGCTGTGGAGAGCCAGAAAAGAGAAAAACAAATGAGTGCAGTCCCTGCAGGACCAAAGGGTGGGGCCTGGACCTGGGCACCTGCCATGTCTGAAAGTCCATTTTTTGCCCAGTTGTTCTGTAAGGCACTATGATCTAAAAGTCAGAAAAGAAAATGGATGATGTAAGGAACAACATTCAATATTGTTACTACAACATAAGAAAGGTGGATTTAGAGATCAGAGAGAACGGTCCCTGCATTGGAGTCACTTGTTCATAGGTGTGTACTGAGCACCCACCCCTGCCAGGCACTGCTCTGGGTGCCAGGACAGGGCAGGGAACAAAACAACACCCCCTGCCCACTGCTCACTGCGAGGTTACTTTCGAGTCTGGAGGACAAGCAGTAGCAGTTGAACTGGCAACTGCGTGATGTGCGGGAGGTGGGGATTGTTCTAAAGGACGATAGAGGTGAAGGGCAAGGCTGTGTCAGGGATCAGGAGGCCTCTCTGAGAAGGTGAGCGAGCCCTGGGAAGAGCACCCCAAGCAGAGGCACAGCAGGTGCACAGGCCCCGGGGCAGGAGAGACCTTGGTGATACTGGCTGAGGAATGGCAGGGAGGTGGGTGTGGCTAGAGCCACGTGACCTAGGGGGAGGTGGGAGGAGATAAGGTCACAGGAGAGGGCGTGGAGTGAAGCAGTGAGGGGTGACCTGTGGCCTGTGGTCACTGTATCCAGGTGGGCAGGCTCCGGTGGAGAGCCAGGGCTCTTGGGGTGGTCCTAGGGGCAGCAGCATCAGCACCCTGGGACCCTGCTGGGAAAGCGAGCTCTCGGGCCCTGCTGAGACCTCCCGAATCAGAACCTCAGGGTGGGCCCGGCCATCGGAGTTTTAACAAGGCCTCCAGAGGATTCTGACACTCACTAGAGTCTGAGAGACACAGCAGAACTCCAACCTGGGCTCTAGTTTTCACCCATGAAACAGGAGGATTCTGGGTGGAAGGGCAGGAGGGGCTGGGGTCCCCCCCAGAAGGAGCGCCCCAGGAGGACGCCACACAGGGTGGACATTCACTCCTCCTGGGAATGTTCTCTAAGGATTCCTTGGACAGGAGAGTGGCTCTCTGGGCTGCCTGGCATTGGAGACGCTGGGGGGCGAGTGCCCCAGGAACAGGCCTACACCTGTGACTGAGGGGCAGGGAATAAAAACCCCAGCTTCCCCTGTGACTGGGTGACTCTGAGGGGCGTCCTGTACACAGATCCCAGGCTGCTCAGCAGGATCGAGTTAGGAAGGGGGTTCCAGGACAGGAACCAGCATGACTAGAGGTGGAAGAACTTTGGCATATGCAAGGCACTGTGTGTCATTCCATGGGGCTGCAGTGTAAGCTTGCAGAGAGGAGGGAGAGTGGTGTGAGATGGAAAGTGACTGATGAAATGTATGTCTCCCCAGGAACATCGGCCACGGATAAGCTCCCAGTGAAGGGACTTAGGAAGCCTCTCCCCCTTGATGTTCTTTCCCCAGAGAGTCTTTAGAGACTGGAAATACTTGCCAGGAAGGAAGAGCCACTTTCTGTCCTCCATTATCAGGAGCACAGAAGAGTGAACCTGGGCCCACATAGAGAAGCATCTCATGCTGTCTGCAGCAGCTGTAGCGCTCTCCTGGGGCAGGAAACGCTCCAAGGTCAACATGACTTTGAAAAGGGGCTGGGAGAAAAGCCCCCAGTGCTGGCCCTGGACTCACTACCCCAGGGCTCCTAAAGGGTTAAACATGACTAGATTGTAATGAGCCTTTCCCAACATGCAAAGAAGCATCCAGGGATAATGTCTAAATGCAGATGTGCTATTTCTCTCCTCTTCCTTTTTCAACTCCCATCTGTTGGGATCCACATGTTTCCTAAACAAAGGAATGAACACACAAGACAACACAGGACAAGACAAACATGGCGGCCACCATGTTTGTAGAGGACTACGTGCTCACAAACGAGATGTTCCCGATAAGTCCTGCTCTTGCAAACGAAGCAGGGTGTTCCTTCCCTGCAAATAGGGAGGACAAAGGAGCCAGCTGCAAACAGCAGACCCTGGGGGCTGGTTTATGTATAAACATCTTGAAAATCCAGAAAGTCAGGGAAAGGTCAGAAAAACAACAATGTGTCTTGTGACTTGGCAACATTCCACAAACGACTGTATAAAATAAAGCAGAGCGTGCCCGTTCAGGGAGGCCGCCATGTTTGTCTCGTCCTGTGTTGTCTTGGGTGTTCATTCCTTTGTTTAGGAAACACGTGGACCCCAACACCCATCACCCTCAGTGTCCTCACAGCAGCTTCCCCTTGTCCTATGACAAACCTGGAGCAAGGTGCTTTGGGTGGGAGGCAGAGTGACGTGGGAGACCCTGAGTTCTGCATATCTCTGCCTGTATTTCCCTCCTTCCTTCCTAGTTCAAGGAGGCAAACAGGTGTGGCGACTCCTCCTGGCAGGGACTTTCACAGGACACAGGCAGGAGCTACTTGAGAAAGATTTAGCTCATTGGAGAGAGGGATGGGGCAGAGAGGGAAAGAGATGGAGGAGAAGATTGTTGAAGAATGGAAAGGTGCAATGTTCCCCAGGTCCTTGGCAGAGGGTGGTTGTGAGGTCCCACACCTGCAAGTGGGAGTCACTGGATTCTACCGGTGGCTGACCTGCTGACCAGAGATGGGAGCCCAGTTTCCTCTTCTGTAAAATCAGGTGTAGCCCAGTGGCTTTCAACCCTGGCTGTATGTTAGGGACACCTGGGAAGTTTTAAAGATTCCTGACACCCACATTGGACCCCAGATCTATCAGATCAGAACATCTGGATTTAGAATCTTTAGTGTCCCTCAGGTGACTCAAATATGCAGCCAAGATGGAGAGCACAGACCTTAGCTAAGTCCTGTTGATGAGAATTTGGAGACCATGAAACACTTAGAGCAGGCAGGATCCTAAGAAATCACCTGCTGCAACTCCCACCTTTCGTAGGGTAAGAAACTGGTGTTCAGAGAGGCCAGATCATTCACTCAAGGACACACAGCATGTGAGGGGCAGAGCCATTTCCAGTATTCCCGCCACCTCTTGACCTCCCTAGAAGACCGGCTGGAAGCTCTCAACTTCACAGGAGAGCTGGGTCTGAGAGGCCCACAAGGGATCCCTGATTTCCAGGAAGGAAGCCCAGGCCTCCTGGCGGCTCAGTGAGTCACCCTGCAGCAGTAGCCCTGAGGCCCCTCCTTGAAGAAAAATTCCAGGAGGCTTGAAATGTTCTCCAAGATATAGAAAAGGAAGACGTGCCTGGAAACTGGAGAAGACTGCACAACGGATATAAATATTTGGGTTTTGTGGCTTCTTTCCCCCCCAGAAAATAAACATGGCAGAATTGCTTCTCACTGAAAGGGCGTCTGGGTTTCATAAACAGACCATAAAGAGGCAACCAAAGACCCAGACATTCCCAAATCAGCATCTGTCCCTGCCGTCTGCTCTACCTCCATCCTCCTAGGTCTCTCTCTCACCCAGGCTCACAACACAGGGAAGCGCTCTTGCCCTTTGGAAAAAGGACCGTCTTCTCCCCACATACTTGTCGCTTGGCTCCTCCCACAGGTGGAGCGTGAATCTGATTGGTGGGAAGATAAGACTCTGGGCTCCATCTAGTAGGTGGGACTAATATGCAAATAGTCAAAAGAGGATGCTTTTGGCCGCAACTAACGGAATATGCAACTAAAAGTGGCTTATTTTATTGCTACCTAAAATGGGGTCCATGAACCAGCAATATCAGTTCATTAGAAATGCAGAATCTCGGGTAATACTCAAGGCTTACTGAATCAGAATCTGCTTTTCTTTTTTAAACAAGATTACCCAGGTGATTCATATGCCCATTAAAAGTTTTAATTACTTAGAGTCAAGTTTATTTTGTTTAAGCTTTCTACCTGGCTAAAAATCTAATTATATATTAATTCCAAAGCCTCCCCAACCCCCACCCCCGCTACATTTTCCTGTTTGAAAAAAATCACAGTACCAAAAGGAACTGATTTCTAATGTGTGATATATTTTATTTAATTGCCTTTGTGCAGTTCAGGAAATGGGTTTCCCACATTAATTCATGGATCCACAAAAAATTTAGTGCAATTTGGTTAATTTTAGATTCACACGTGACGGTAAGAAATAAGGAAAATCTCACCTGCACTTCATTCATTTCCTCCCAATAATACTATCTTCCTAATTATAGTAAAGTTTCACAAGCAGAATATTGACTCTGATAAATCCATCTATCTGACCCAGGTTTCACCAGTTTTTATATGCACTGATTAGTGTGTATTTAGTTCTTTGAAATTTTATTATATGTTTAGATTCATGTGACCACCACCATTAAGATTCAAAACAGTTCTGGCCGGGCATGGTGGCTCACGTCTGTAATCCCAGCACTTTGGGAGGCCGAGGCGGGTGGATCATGAGGTCAGGAGATCAAGACAATCCTGGTTAACACAGTGAAACCCCGTCTCTACTAAAAATACAAAAAAATTAGCCAGACGTGGTGGTGGGCGCTGCAATCCCAGCTACTTGGGAGGCTGAGGCAGGAGAATTGCTTGAACCTGGGAGGTGGAGGTTACAGTGAGCCGAGATTGCGCCACTGAACTCCAGCCTGGGCTATAGAAGAAGATTCGGCCTCAAAAAACAAAATAAATAAATAAATAAATAAATAAATAAATAAAATAAAGATATCTAAGTGAGATCATATGGTGCATAACCTTTTGAGGTCGGCTTTTTTCACTGAGCTTAATTCCCTGGAGAGCCATCATGCCGTCACAGGTATTAATAGTTTGCTCCTTTTCATTGCAGAATAATATTTCATAGTAGAGATGCACCAGTTTATTTAACTCATTCATTAAAGTACATTTGGGTTGTTTTCCAATTTTTCGCTATTATCAGCAAAGTTGCTATGATTATTCGTATATAAATTTTTGTCTGAATACAAGTTTTCATTTCTCTGGGACAAATGCCCAAGAGGCCAAATGCTGGGTTATATGGTAAGCACATGTCTAATTTCTGGAAGGAACTGCTGAACCGTTTTCCAGAGCATCTGTGTATCAGCAGTGTTTTGTATGAGCAATACAAGTTTTCTATACCCTCGCCATCATTTACTGTTATCACTGTTTTTTATTTTAGCCACTTTCATGTGGGTATTTAGTGATTTTAATTTGCATTTTCCTTGTGGATAATGATGTTGAACATGTTTTTGTGTACTTACTTGCCATTCATATATCACCACTGGTGAAATAGCTGTTCATGTCTTTTGCCCATTTCCTAAATGGATTTTTTTTTTTTTACTGTTGAGTTTTAATACTTCCTTATATTATTCTAGGTATTAAATCCTTTGTGGGATAAGTAGTTTGAAAATATTTTCTCCCAGTACGTAGCTTGTCTTTTCATCCTCTTCATAAGGCCTTTTGCAGTGCAAAAGTTTTAAATTTTATTGAGGTCCAATTGATCAATTTTTCCTTTTGTGCATTGTGTTTTCTGTGTCAAGTCTAAGAACTCTTTTTCTAGCCCTGGGTCCTGAAGATTTTCTCCTAAGCATTATTTCTTTAAAGTTTTATAATTTTACATGTTACATTATGAGTCCAAAATCCATTTTTGAGTTAATTTTTATATAATGTATGACAGTTAGGGTGTGACTGATTTTCTTTGTCTATGGACAAATTTTTTTCTGACACTATTTGTTGAAAAGGCAATTGAACATTAAAGTTCTAGAAGCACTGGCTTAAATTACAAAGGCATTTTGTTTTTTAAACTCACTTAACAAGAAGTCCAGAAAAGGCAACTCCAACTTGGCTTACTCTCCAGTTCTAAGAGGTCTCTGTCTGCGTCTTTGGGATTCTCTGGCCTTCGCCTTGGGGTTTCCGGTGGCTGCCATTGCTCCAACATCACCAGCCTGTGCCCAAAACAGAGGAAGGGAAGGAGAGTTGGGAGATTTTACTCCTGTGTGGCTTCTTCTATAGCCCAGGCTTCCCAGAAGCCTCTAGTAAATGTCCCTTAGGTCCCATTAGCTATTAATAGAACTGGATGACAGGCTTATTGTCAAACCAATCACAAGCAAAGGGAGAGGATTACTGTGCTTGGCCTTGAACCACTGACCAATCATGTTGCTCTGCTTAGGGCTGAAGCAGGGCCACCTTCCTTCAGCACATTGTTTTCTTTTCTCTTTTCTTTTCTTTTTTTTTTTTTTTTGAGATGGAGTCTCGCTCTGTCACCCAGGCTGGAGTGCAGTGGTGCGATCTCAGCTCACTGCCAGCTCTGCCTTCCGGGTTCATGCCATTCTCCTGCCTCAGCCTCCCAAGTAGCTAGGACTATAGGCGCCTGCCACCACGCCCAGCTAATTTTTGTATTTTTAGTAGAGATGGGATTTCACCATGTTGGCTAGGCTGGTCTCCATCTCTTGACCTCGTGTTCCGCCCACTTTGGCCTCCCAAAGTGGTGAGATTACAGGCCTGAGTCGCGGCACCCAGCCATGTTAGCCAGGATGGTCTCGGTCTCCTGAGCTCGTGATCCGCCCGCCTCAGCCCCTCAAAGTGCTGGGATTAAGAGGCGTGAGCCACCACACCTGGCCCAGCACATTGTTTTCTACTGGAGGGGTGAACAGAAGTGTGGCTCTGTTACCAAGGAAGAAAGGAGAGTGGCTACTAGTGTCTGCCGTGAACCTGGCTATCCCTGTGTCCTCTCTCCTGTGTGTGTGTGTGTGTGTGTGTGTGTGTGTATGTGTGTGTGTGTGTCTTGCAGACATCAGTGCACAACACACCACAGTCCTATAATTCAGTGGACTGTTTATCTGCTCAGCAGACTCCACCGTCCCCACAGTCAGGGTTCAGGCACTAGAAGATATGTGGCAGGAAGGCAGAGGAAGACCCAAGCCACAGACCCCCATCCAACTTTGAGTGCAAGCAACGAAAACCAACTCTGGATTCCTTGATTTAATTTTTTGAAGACATTTATGGGAAGAAATGGGGTAAGTATGTAGGAAAATTAAACATGAGGAGCCAGATTCAGGGAGCTTGGGGGCATCAGGGCAGCTCCTGGGTCCCCTGTGTGGCCATGATGGTGAATTCACTCATGTGTCACTGTTCACGATTCAGGTCCCCACAGGAGGACAGGATGGTCCTGTCTTGGCCACATGTTACCCCCTGGACTCGGGGAGGGTGTTGTCGTTTGACTGAAAGTCCCTCCTCACCCCATGGACAGGGATGGGGAGCTTCTCAGCGGAAGCCCAAGGATTTGCTTAGGATGGGAGAGTAAACCCCGCACGCCCTCCACATATCACCTGCACAAACGCCCCTGCAGCCGAGCCAGCCTGTTCACTGCCCCTCAAACATCCTTCCCTCCTATCCTTGCTTGTGCTGGGATCCCTCCTGGAAGGCTTCCCTCTCCTGCCTGCTCTTCTGACTTTCATGGTCCTTCAAGACTCTAGTTAAGCCACCCTCCTCCTCCAACAAGCACCAGCCATTGCTGCTGTGCTGCTGTGTCGAGGTTTCTGAACCTCAGCATTATTGACCTTTTGGGCTGGGCAATCTCTCCTGTAGGACTCTCCTGTATATTGTAGGATGCCTAGCAGCGTCTCTGGCCTCTACTCGGTAAATGCCAGTTACGCCCTTACCCAGTCGTGACAACCAAAACTGTGTCCAGACATTAGCAAGTGTACCTGGAGGGAAAAATTGCCTCTGGTTGAGAGCCACTCCTTTTCTGAACCTGAGTCACTAAGATTTACTGCCATAGCAACTTAATTACATCGTGATGTTTACTTAACTTCTCACTGCTGCTTATTGCTTTGGCAGACTGTAACCAGCCAGAGAGCAGCCAGGTTAACCCCTACCGTGGCCCCATACTAAGTTGTCTCCTGCACTGTATAGGGATGGCTCAGTGCACAAGGAGCATGGCGGGGTACACATTTGGGCTTGATGGCTTGGAAGCCTCTGCTAGATTGGCAGGCACACAGCTTGGTACCACGTCTGGATGCAACATCACGTTCCTGAGGCAGGATGGTGCTTGTACTGAAGACAGTCTTGCTGGCTCTAGTGAAGGACAGAGTTCTCAGTGGATCCAGTGGGAACCAAAGCCTGCTGTGACTCTCCAATAGTGACAGCCATCCGCTCGACCTCTGGGCCCAGGCACGCCTCACAGGAGCTCTCTACAGGCACTGTCTCTCCACAATGAATTAGGTATCAGTGTCTGGCTTTTAGAGATTCGGAAACTGAGGCCAGAGTGTTCTAACGTTCTAAGCACATTCACGGTGAGTAGGAGCAGAGCTGGCTTCTGCCTGAGAGGTCTGAGTCCAGGGTCAATGCTCATCGCCACGATTCTTATAGGCTACCCAAGCCCACTGTCTCCTTGAGCACCCATGTGCCCCATGCAGCATGTAACTTGCAGGAAATAAGGCATTTGCCAGTCTTTGCATGTGTCCAATGTGAACTTATCTCCTATTTAGCACAAAGCCTTTATTAAATTAGAGTTACTGATTTAGCAGATACATTACTCTGTCATCTCGACAGCGATAAGATCTGCATTTTGCTCACTTCTGGATCACACAGTCTAGCAGAATTCTTGATGCATGGCAGGAACTCATCATTATTTGCTTCAGTTAATTGAATTGTATTATGTTTCTGTGGACACTTCATCACACCTAACAGTGTTTTGCACAAAGTAATTGTTAAAAAAATACTTTTCAAAGGGCTAAATGTTTGATCAATCAATAGGTTTTTAATTGAGTATCCTTACAAGTGAATATCATAAAGCGACTATAAAAGTGTTTTTATCACTGTGTGTTGATTACCCAGATTAAATGTTTCTTTAAGCCTCAGAGTGCGTAATGATTCAGTTCCTCTGATTTTAAGCTCAGATCTATTCAGTGATGAGATATGCAGGTCTGGAAGCCTCTGAAATTCATAGTGTGGATGCTGGGAACCCATGATGCTGGTGGCCAATTTTGAAAATTGTTATGGAAATTTATATTCATTAGAAATGATGGCAAGTTCTGGAATGGGATTCTGCAGAGTCAATTTAAAATTTGTTTCAAGGAGATAACTGAGGAAGTAGCAAGCAGAGACACTAACTTGAACGTGACACCCCGGAGAGACAAAACTCAGCTTGATGAATGGAGCCAAGCCAGAAAACGGCTGTGGGCCTGTCCCAGAGGGGCCACATATTTTCTGACAATTGGCAATGTTATCTGTTAACTAGAAATCTGTTATGGGACAAGCAGAAGATTGCCTGCAGCCCTCGGAGAGCAAGACAGTTGTCCTCTTGGCTTCTATATAATATGCCTCTAAGCAAAGTTTCAGAATTTATCAGTGGTGAGATCCTCAAATATTTAACCAAGCACCCCTGAGGGCTATGACATGGTAGTGATGGGAAATAGAGCTGGGAGCAGGGGAAGAAAAGCTGAGATGTAGCTTTTACCCTAAGCACATTCTCCTAAAGTGATACCTTTGCAATAATCTGTTTCAATAATATGCTGACATGGGCAGTGTTAAGACAATAATCAGAAGAATTTAGAGGAAGCATTCTGAAATATGAAAGTGCAGCTTATGTGGCCAGAATGTGAGAGTCCCAATTGAAGAGTCCAGGGTGAAGAGTCTACGTGGACGTGTGTTCTCTCACCCGCCCCACCCCGCAAATGGCACAGACTCCATCCAGACCCTCCCCCAGTCCATCGCCCAGGTGTAAGACCAGCCTCTGATTCTGCGACTTACAAGATGGGAGTGTGCGAGTGTAGGAACTATCCTCCTCTCTGGAGGAGGAGGAAGCTTCAGGGCTGCAAAAGCTGCAGGCACATTCTCCTCTGGTGCTCTGCCATGGGATTCATGCTACAGCCTGCATGACTTTCAGAGCCAGAGCTTGGAACAGCTTATCCTATGCTGAGAGTTTGTTTTGCCAAGGGTTGTGTCTCCTGCTGGGAGTGCAAATACATCTACATCACCTTCCAGACAGGGAGGGAGAGGACTAAAAGATTGGCACCAGCAAATCACTTTATGCAGGCAACAAAACCACAAAAATAAACCCTTGAAAATGGACTGAATGACACGCCCACGTCACTGATAAATGCCGTTTTCAGCAGTCTCATCTCTTTGCCAGAGAGGTCAGTCAACTTGGACTCTTGTTATCATCACATTCAACACCAGGTATCTGCTACATTCTACAACCATTCTCAAGTTCATGTGCTGCTGGCCCAGTAAGGGGGAGCTGAGTTGGTTTGAAAAGCCCTAATTACAAGGCTTAGTGTTTTTCTTTGTAAAGGGGATTTTTGAGTTTAGAAACAAAGTGACTGTAGGTACAAACAGATGCAAAGCTTCAAAAAGTAGTTTATTTTTCATTCTGTGCCTCTATTCACCCAAAGAACGACCCTCCACCTCACTCCACCGCTGGCCAAAAACTGTGGCAGGGGAGGTTGGAGAAGTAGCACAATATTTTCTTTAGGCTTGGAGAGTAAAGACCTCCCTAGGTAGCATGTCAATTCCAAATGTTACAGTCTTTCCAGTTGGTCTCACTCGGAGTTCTTTGTCTCAGAACCAAGAGAATTAAGGAGCATGGACACAAAGGGTGAGGTTGGAGCAAAAGTTCAATAAGTAAGAGACAAAAGCTCTTTGCCACAGAGGTGGGGCATGAAAGAGCGTTGCCGTTTTTACAGTTGAATGCAAAGGCTTTTATAAGAAACTGATGAGGACTGGGCATCTCATTTTTATAAGGCTCGAATTTCTGGTAGCTCCACCCCATCCTCCTAATGCACCTGTGGTGCATTAGCTTGAATTACTCCATATTGTTTGTTCTTCTTACTGCACATGTGTTAGCGGATGGAATTTTCCATTGTGGACATGTCTGGGCAAGTCACCTGTGTAGTCTTTCTTATCTGTGCAGGTGTAAGCATGTCTCAGGCAAGTTCCCATGTGCAAGTTCCCTTATCTGTGCCTGTAGCTTATCAGGCTGTTCTTTTGTTTGAAAGAATTCAACTGAGGACCCACCCTAACTGCCTGCCTGACTGGTTTCTTCTTTTCTCCTTTCTCACTAATTGCCCTTGGAAACTCATCATAGGAGACCCTCATGGAATATTGAGGTGCAAGGGACCCTTGGAGTTGCCCTGTTGTTGGGGTGGCTACCTCAGTGAGTAAGGTCCTGCAGGGAGGCTGGGCTATGAGCCCCTGCACTTGGCATCAGGACTCGACTCCTCTGGTCTGTCTGGGGTCCTTCCTGGGCATTACCCTGACTTCTGGGCCCTGCTTGTGGCAGAGATCTTTTTATACAGATTACTTTCTTGCTGGACATCATCTCAGCCTTCATTTTTTTGTGCAACAGCTTAGAAGCCCCATTAAGAAAAAAAAAAAAAAAAAAAACCTTACTTTTTAGAAGTGGACTAATCCATACCTCAAGTTCTCAACCCACGTTGCGATGGTGGAACCATGGGGGTCTTCAGGAAGTGGATTATTCCCTAGACCTCTCTCTTCCAGAGAAGTGCACGGTGTATGTGTGTGCATATGTCTATGTACACTAGGGTGTGTGCCTGTGAACACATGTGCTGGGTGTGTGTACATGTGTACATATGTGGAGGCCAGAGCAGCTCCATTTTGGAAGCAAATCCACCATGTTGGCTTCTGATTACTCCCAGTTTCAGGAAGACTTCTAAGATTTCCAGTTTATCTGTTGTTCCTTGTGGAAGAGCAGGTACTTATTGTAAATCCTGCCCTTAGTTCAAACATTGATGTTATCTTACTTCAATAGTTCTACACATCCCTTCTGAATCACCCCTTCCCTATGGGTTTGCAGGGTAATGGTGTGGGGATCCACCACCTTGTCTCTCCTCCAACCAGGAGACAGACATGGCTTTTGTTTGCACATCCTTATTACATGTTTCTTCCTAAGAAACTGGATTCGTCAGCCTCTCTGTTCGACCTTTCAGCTTCCTCGGTATTTGCGGGTAGGCTTGGATAGGCCTAACTGCCATGGAACAGTGTGCTTGTGTGAGCATGTGTGTTTTGCCTCTTCTGTTAGCATGATGGCCCTGGAGGCCAGCTCTCTGCATCCATTTTCTCTGTGAGTCCTGCAGCCCCCATCCTTAGAAGTTAACAGTGTCTGGTTTAACTCAGGAGTATGGGAAGAAAGCTGGAAGCAGAGTCAATTACTTTTTCAAGTCTAGATCATCCAGACTGACCAAGAAAGGTCAAATATTTCATCATGAAAACATTTGGTGGTCTGAAGATGGGTCCACAGCAGGATCACATTTGCCTCACCACTGTGATTGGTTCACAGGTGATCACATAACCCAGGGCTAAGCCAATGAATGCACAGTATTCCCCTTAGCCACTGGAATTGGTTCTGAATTGATCTAATCAGAGTGAAGACAGAACTTTTTCAATTGTAATAGACTATTTTTTAGAGCAGTTTTAGATTAACAGCAAAATGAGCAGAAGGTTTCAGAGGTTTTTCACATATCCTTGGCCCCCTCACTTGTACATCTTCCCCATCAACATCTCACAATAGAGTGACACATTTGTTGAAATCGATGAACCCACATTGACACATCATTATCATCCAAAGACTATAGTTCGCATTAGGCTCCATCTTTGGTTTTGTACATTTTATGGGTTTGGCTAAATGTACAGTGACATATGTTCATCCTTATAATATTATACAGAGTATTTTCACTGCCCTAAAAATCCTTTTTGCTACACCTGTTCATTGCTCCCTTTCCCCAGTCTCTGGCAACCACTAATCTTCTGTCTTCTGTCATAGTTTTGCCTTTTCTAGAATGTTGTATGGTTGGAAACATATAGTACGTGGCCTTTCAGGCTGGTTTCTTTCATTTAGCCATAGGCATTGAGGGTTCCTTCTTGTTTTTTCATGTCTTCATTGCTCATTTCTTTTTAGTGCTGAATAATCTTCCATTATCTGGATTTATCACAGCATATTTATACATTTGCCTACTGTAGGGCATCTTGGTTGCTTTTAAGTTTTGACAACTATGAATGAAGCTGCTGTAAATATCCATATGCAGGGTTTTTTTGTGGACATGAGTTTTTAACTCATTTGGGTGAATACCAAGCGGCATGACTGCTGCTGGATTGTATCGTAAGAGTAGGTTTAGTTATGCAAGAAATTGACAAATTGTCTTCCACAATAGCTGTAACGTTTTGCATTCCTGTCAGTAATAAATTGGAGCTCTTATCACTCCACATCCTCATCAGCATTTGTTGTCAGAGTTTTGGATTTTCTCTATTTTAATAGGTGGTTACTGGTATCTAATTTTTTCTTTTAAATAGAGACGAGGCTTCCCTACATTGCCCAGGCTGCTCTCAAACTCCTGGGCTCAAGGGATCTTTCTATCTCGGCCTCCCGAAGTGTTGGAATTGCAGGTATGAGCCACCGGGGCCAGTCTCATTGTTTTAATTTGCATTTCCCTAATTACATACTACAGTGGGCACCTTTTTATATGCTTATTTGCCATCTGTACATCTTCTTTGGTGAGGTGTGGGTTAAGATCTTTGACCCATTTTTAGTCGGGTTGTTTTCTTATTGTTTAGTTTTAAGAGTTCTTTTTATATTTGGGGTAACAGTCCTTTATCAGATGTGTCTTTTGCAAATATTTTCTCCCAGTCTGGGGCTTGCCTTTTCCTTCTTTTGACAGTATCTTTTGCAGAGCATTACATTTCAATTGTAATGGAGTTCAGCTCATCAATTCTTTCTTTCATGGATTATGCCTTCGGTGCATCTATAAAGTCATCACCAAATCCAGGGTCATCTTCATTTTCTCCTATGTTATCTTCTAGGAATTTTATAGTCTGCATTTTATGTTTAGGTCTGTGTTCCATTTTGAGTTACTTTTGTAAAGGATGTAAGCTGTGTGACTAGGTTCATTGTTTCATTTTTAAAAAATTTTATTTTATTTTGTTTTTTTTTTTTGCAGGTAAATGTCCAGTTGTTGGAGCACCATTTGTTGAGGAGTCTTTGCCTCATTTGTATTCATTTTACTCCTTTGTCAAAGATTAGTTGACTCTATTTATGTGGGTCTATTTCTGGGCTCTCTATTCTGTTTCATTGATCTATCAGTGTGACCCGTACCATACTGTCTTGATTACTGTAGCTTTACAGTAAGTCTTGAGGTCAGGTAGTGTCAGTCCTCCAATTTTGTTCTCCTTTACTATGTATACTATGTGTTGGCTATACTGGGTCTTTTTTTTTTTTGAGACGGAGTCTCACTTTGTTGCCCAGGCTAGAGTGTAGTGGTGTGATCTCAGCTCACTGCAACCTCCAACTCCCAGGTTCAAGAGATTCTCCTGCCTCAGCCTCCGGAGTAGGGGTACTACAGGCGCACACCACCACGCCCAGGTATTTTTTTTGTATTTTTAGAAGAGACAAGGTTTCACCATGTTGGTCAGGATGGTCTCGATCTCCTGACCTTGTGATACGCCCGGCTTGGCCTCCCAAAATGCTGGGATTACAGGTGTGAGCTACTGCACCTGGCTATACTGGGTCTTTTACTTCTCCGTAAAAACTTTAGAATCAGTTTGTCAATAACCTCAATATAACTTGCAGGAATTTTGATTGGGATTGCATCGAATCTACTGATCAAATTGGGAAGAGCTGACATCTTGACAATATTGGGTCTTCCTATTCATGAACATGGACTCTCTCTCCATTTATTTAGTTTAAAAAAATTCTTTTCATCAGAGTTTTGAAGTTTTCCTCATATGAAACTTGTACATGTTTTGTGAGTTTTATAACTATTTCATTTTGAAGAGTGCTAATGTGAATGGTATTGCATTTTTAATTTCAAATTCCACTTTTTCATTGCTGCTATATAGGAAAGTGATTGACTTTTGTATATCAACCTTGTATCTTGCAACCTCACTATAATAATTTATTGTTTCTAGAAGTTATTTTGTTGATTATTTCAGTTTGTCTGCATAGCCAATCCATACTATCTATAGGCAAAGATAGTTTTATTTCTTCTTTTCCAATCTATATGCCTTTTATTTCCTTTTCTTATCTTAGCTAGGACTTGCATTATCTAGGACGTCCAGTGCAACGTTGAAAAGCAGTGGGGAGGCCGGGCGCGGTGGCTCAAGCCTGTAATCCCAGCACGTTGGGAGGCCGAGACGGGCGGATCACGAGGTCAGGAGATCGAGACCATCCTGGCTAACACGGTGAAACCCCGTCTCTACTAAAAAATATAAAAAAAAAATTAGCTAGGCGAGGTGGCGGGCGCCTGTAGTCCCAGCTACTCGGGAGGCTGAGGCAGGAGAATGGCGTGAACCCGGGAGGCGGAGCTTGCAGTGAGCTGAGATCCGGCCACAGCACTCTAGCCTGGGCGACAGAGCGAGACTCCGTCTCAAAAAAAAAAAAAAAAAAAAAAAGAAAAGCAGCGGGGAGAAGGAACATCCTTTTCTTGTTCTTGATCTTAGTGGGAAAGCTAAGTGGATTTTCTTGGTATTAAATGTGATGTTAACTATGGGATTTTTGTAGATATTTATTAAATTGGGAAAGTTCCTCTCTATTCCTAGTTCACTGAGTTTTTTTTATCACGAATGAGTGTTGAATTTTGTCAAGTGCTTTTTTGGTAGCTACTAGTATAATCATGTGATTTTTCTTCTTTAGCCTGTTTATGTGATGGATTACGTTAATTGATTTTGAAGATAAGATTTTGATTCACAGCTGGGAAACAGAAGCTTTTTCCCTTCTGGAAAGTGAGGATACAAACAGTAGTCTGTGACCACAGTGAAATTCAGAGGGAATGAAGTCGCTGGCATTGCAGTCAGAGCAAGAGATGCACAAAGACACAGAGCCAAGACTGGTC
This sequence comes from Trachypithecus francoisi, assembly GCF_009764315.1. NCBI lineage: Eukaryota > Metazoa > Chordata > Mammalia > Primates > Cercopithecidae > Trachypithecus > Trachypithecus francoisi. The sequence continues at coordinate 43,612,050 of NW_022681467.1, forward strand.
AAACCCATCTGAGGCTCTCTACCTCAACTGGAGAAACCTAAATGCTCCTTTTAATGTTTAGTTCAGTTTGAGTTTTGCTGTTGTTGTTTGCCACACCAAACATGCTAACTGATAAATGCCTTACCCCTCAGGTATTTAAGAAGGCGGGGGTGGGGGGCTGAGAAGGTGTCAGGGATGTTCAGAAAGGAATTTTTTCTGTGAGTTGAAGACAGGTCTGTGAAAAGCTGTGTGAACTTCCTTCTAGCTGAATGACGTAACAGATAATACTTGTTCTCTGGAAAACAGATGTGCACACATGCATGCATGCATGTGTGTGTGTGTGTGTGTGTATGTGTGTGTGTGTGTAAGGTGGGAAAATAATACTTCTTAGAGGAATAAAGAAAGAGCACTAATATGGCTCTTTCAAACCTCGGTGAAGCTGGTGGGAAGAACAGCTCAGGTGCATTTTGTGATCTGAAGGTTCTGTGCACCCGAGTGGGGCCTGAGCACTTCCGGAGAGGATGCTCGGCTTCTCTCTGCAGAACAGGGTGTACATGGTCTACAGGGAAGCTCCTGGCCTCCTGTTGACCCAAGAAACAACTTGACCAAGGGACAGAGCAGGGAGAGCAAACCCTTCAGTATCTCTGCCTAACTGTGTTTAGGCTTGACCTTGAAAAAGCCAGGGTGGAATTCATTACCACAAGCACATCCCCAAGACCAGAGATGCTGCCACAGTCTCCCTGATGAATTCATTGTGTTGTCACCATGGCAACCACGACGGGTGGGGTCTGGCCTGGCTGGTGCATGTTTGCAACAGTTCCCTGTTAGGATCCGGGAGCATCCTAAGTCTATGCAATCTTTCCCGCAGCTACCACAAAGTCTTACTCCTCTCAGCAGCAGTTCCAAATTATCCATGCTGTAGGCCTCAATGTTGGCATGAATTGGCAGCATGGAATTCACCAGGAAGCATTCTTTATTAAAAAAAAAAAAAATCCAACATTACTATTTAGTTCAGCTCCTCTGTTCTGGCTTCATGAAAGTAAAAATGCCCCTTGTTGGAAAAAAGAGAGATGATTTGGTCAGCTCTTGCTGAAGGCCAAATAAAGAGGGATGGATTTCACCACCTTGGGTCACACGATCTTTGCTAATTTTCTCTCAGCCCCATCTAAGGGCACCCTGTAGCTGGACTTCAGCCATTGAATGTGAATAACATGTACAGTCAGCTGTCTCTATCCATGGGTTTTGTATCTGTGGATTCAACTGACCATGAATAAAAAACATTTGGAAAAAAAATTTTTTAATGCAGATTAAAAAATCAATATGTTGCGCAGAATCTGGATTTTAAAAAACTAAAACAAAAAAAAGAAAAATTAAAAAGGAAAACAAATTTAAAAAGTCAGTATAGTATAAAAACTATTTACATAGTATTTACATTGTGTTGGGTATTACAACCTAGAAATGACTTAAAGTATAGGGGAAGATACGCATAGGTTATATGCAAACACTATGTCTTTTTATACAAAGGACTTTAGCATCTGTGGATATCTGTGGGTTGGGGGTGGGTCCTAGAATCAATCCCCCAAGGATACTGAGGGACACCTATAATTGTCTTTTTATGAGGAACTCATTAATATGCTGCCCTAAGGCCAATTCTACTGACACTATACATGGTAATAGTCACAGGAGTCATGTACCTGTAACTGTGAACAAATATAGATCCACCGAATGGCTAAACTTGAAAGACCACAGATTCAGTAGGAGAATCCCAGTGGGAGCGTCTAGGGGTAAGTTATCTAAGGGAAGTGTAAACACAGTACACTTCCATGGACACACATGTGACAACCCTCAAGAGAAGATACAGATCATTTCAGCCAGAAGGCTTCCCATACCCCTTTTGATTCAAAACATACTGATATGGTTTGGACCTCTGTCCCCATCAAATCTCATGTAGAATTGTAATCCCCAGTGTTGGAGGTGGGGCCTGGTGGGAGATGAGTGGATCATGGGGTGGAGTTTTTATGAATGGTTTAGCACCATCCCCCCTTGGTCCTGCGTGAGTTCTTACAAGATCTGGTTGTTTAAAAGTGTGTGGCAGCTCCCTCCCTCTCTCTTGCTGCTCCGGCCATTTGACATGCCAGCTCTCCCTTTGCCTTCTGCCATAATTATGAGATTTCTGAGGCCTCTCCAAAAGCAGAAGCTATTATGCTTCCAGGATAGCCTGTAGAAACATGAGCCAATTAAACCTCGTTTCTTTATAAATTACCCAGCCTCAGGTTCCCTTCCCCTTCCCCTTCCTTCCTTCTTTCTTTTTGACAGAGTCTCGCTCTGTCGCCCAGGCTGGAGTGCAGTGGCGCAATCTCGGCTCACTGCAAGCTCCACCTCCTGGGTTCACACCATTCTCCTGCCTCAGCCTCCCAAGTAGCTGGGACTATAGGCGCCCAGCTAATTTTTTGTATTTTTAGTAGAGACGGGGTTTCACTGTGTTAGCCAGGATGGTCTTGACCTCCTGACCTTGTGATCTGCCCGCCTTGGCCTCCCAAAGTGCTGTGATTACAGGCATGAGCCACCGTGCCCGGCCTAATATTTTTTTCTATTAGGCATTCAACTGCCATGGACATGCATACACATGTCTTCTGGTGAATGTACATACTCACTACTCTCGGATAGGTTCCCAGGGTGGAAGGACTGGGTAATAGGGAAGGTGGATATTTATTTAGCTTTAGTAGAAGTTTCCAGACATTTTTCACACAAGTGAAAAATCACATAAGTGACTATAGCAACTTGCATTCCCATCAGCAGCATGGGAGTTACAGTTGTCCTACATCTTTGCTAACACTTGGTATTGTCTGTCTTTTGACATTGTAGCTATTTGGCGGATGTGTGGAAGTATCTCATTATGAATTTAATTTGCATTTTTCTTATGAGTTGTGATATGAAAAATATTTTTACATGTTTATTAGATGTTCAGATCTCCTCTTTTGTTGAGGTTTGTTGAAATCCTTTGTTCATTATCTAACTGGGTTGCCGTGTTCTCACTGATTTTTAGCAATTCTTTGTATCTTCTAGATACAAGTCACTGTCAAGTATATAACATTACAAATGTCTTCTTCCTATCTGCGATTTGCCTTTTTACTCCCTTCCACTTTCTTAATGATGCTTTTGATGAATAGAACTTCTGAATTTTAGTGAGTTTGATTTATCATTCTTTTCTTTCATGGTTAGATGAAGAAATTGTTTGCCTACCTCTGCATGCAGTTTGATGGTTTCTGTGAATCAAGTGGTTAAAATGTTGCTGAAACACCAGGGGTTCAGTCTAGGTCCTGCTGCTTGCTACACAGAAAGCCAATCATTGATACAACAAGTATTGTCAGGAAAGAAGGCTTTAATCAGATGCTGCAGGAGTATTGTCAGGGAAGAAGACTTTAATCAGTTGCTGCAGCCAAGGAGATGAGAGATCAGTCTCAAATCATCTCCTTGACTGACTAAAATTATGGGTTTATATACCAGGGACAAAATGTAACCATGTGTGGGAAGACAGGAAATAGGGCAGGGTAAGGAAGAGGAATTGCTCAATAGGAAGCAAGTGATGGCTTAGGCAGACATGATGGGTGACGGGGTCTGGCGTTTCATTGTCTAAATGCAGTCATCTGGTGAGTTTCAGTTCCTTGTTACTATCTGGCAGGCCTGGTGGTTGGTTTCCTGAGAAAGGAACTCAGATAAGGCAAAAGTAACTTTCTCAAGCTTTGAGACCAAACTGAGAAGATCAGTTTTTATTTTTATTTAGAAAAACCATAAGCATCAGCTCTATGGGACATTTTGGCTAATTTCAAAAGATAAGCAAGTGGTGCAAACCAGGCCATTAAGAACCTGTTTCCAAAGCTAAACAGCTTCAACAGGGAGCACCAGGATTCAAACCTGGGCTTTCTGGTTCCAAAGAGCACACTCTTACCTGTTGCATTGTGCTGCCTCTTTACTAATCAGGACTCCTTTGGTTGTGAATGATTGAAATATAGCTCTTAGGGTAAAAAGAGAAATTATTGGTTCATGTACAAGATCCAGGATGTTTGGCTTCAGGCATGGATGGATCCAGGTGCTCACATGACATGGGAACATAAAGGGTGCCTTCATCCATTCCCACTACTATGACAACATGCCTGAGACTGGGTAGCTTATAAATAATAGAACTTTATTCATCACAGTTCTGGAGACCGGGAAGTCCAAGACAAAGGCACTGACAGGTTCAGGGTCCTCTGAGGGCTGCTGTCTGCGTCCAAATGGGTAGGAGGGCACCAGTCACATCCAGGAGCTCTGGCCTCATGCTGGAATCACCTCCTGAAGGCCCTGCTTCTCTACACTATCACATTGGTAACTTGAGTTTTAACATGAGAATTTTGGGGGACACCTTCAGACAGTAGCAGAGGGGGAGACCAGGAGTAACGACAGCCCAGGATCACCCTCTGTGGACACCCAGGAGGGACTGGGCGGGTCCTTAGGGGAAGCACATGGAGCTCCCCAGGAGAGGCCTCAGGGAGCAGGGCTGGGAAATCCAGTGGGATTATCAGAGTGAGTGTTGGTGAGGCAGGGGTGTGGACAGCACTACAGGACATACAATTTCCTTAAAGGGATGGATGTGGGCTGGAGCACGGGTTAAGAACTATGCATGCATGGAGGAAACCTGTGTAGTGTCCACAGTCTACAGAGAGACCTGGGCTGCAGGAGACAAGCTGGGCAGGTCGTCCCAGGCACAGGGAAATCCCCAGAGCTCAGGTTTACTGAGCCCATCCTGTTCAGGCTTGGATCTGAACACTGTGCCTCCAGCATCTCACTGAAACCCTCTCCCCCTCCACGACACAGGTTCATCCTGCCACCCATTTGTGTTAGGAATTGGTGGGTTTTTAATCTCACTGACTTCAAGAATAAAGCCATAGACCCTCGCAGTGAGTGCTACAGTTCTTAAAGATGGTGTTTCCAGAGCTTGTTCCTTCAGACGTGTCTGCAGTTTCTTCCTTCTGGTGTGTTTGTGGTCTCGCTGTCAGGAGTGAAGCTGCACACCTTTGTGTTGAACGTTACCGCTCTTAAAGGCAGCTCGTTTGGAGCTGCTTGTTCTTCCCATTGGGTTCATGGTCTCACTGGCTTCAAAAGTGAAGCTGCAGACCTTCTCATGTAGTGTTATAGCTCTTAAAGATAGCATGGACCCAAACACTGAGCTGCAACAAGATTTATTATCAATAGTGAAAACATAAACTCAGAGCATACACCAAAACCTCAAGCGGTTGCCACTGCTGGCTCCTGCAGCCTGCTTTTATTCCCTTAGCTGACTTTACCTACATCCTGCTGATTGGTCAATTTTACAGAGAGCTGATTGGTGTTTTTTACAGAGAGCTGATTGGTCCATTTTACAGAGAGCTGATTGGACCATTTTGACATAGTGCTGATTGGTGCATTTACAATCCCTGAGATAGACTCAGAGTGCTGATTGGTGCATTTACAATCCTCTTGCTAGACATAAAAGTTCTCCAAGTCCCCACTAGGTTAGCTAGGTACAGAGTACTGATTGGTGTATTCACAAACCCTGAGCTAGACACAGAGTGCTGATTGGTGCATTCACAATCCTTTAGCTAAACACAGAGTGCTAGACATAAAAGTTCTCCAAGTCCCCACCAGGTTAGGCAGATACAGAGTACTGACTGGTGTATCCATAAACCCCTGAGCTAGACACAGGGTGCTCATTGGTGTATTTACAATCCCTTAGCTAGACATAAAGGTTCTCCAATTCCCCACTAGATTCAGGAGCCCAGCTGGCTTCACCTAGTGGATCCCGCTCTGGGGCCGCGGGCGGAACTGCCTACCAGTCCTGCACCCTGCACCCATACTCCACAGCCCCTGGGCGGTTGGTGGGACCACGCTCCGCGGAGCTGGGGGCAGCGCTCGTTGGGAAGGCTTGGGCCGCGGAAGCCCACCGCGGTGGGGTGGGGGCGATTCTGGCATGGCGGGCTGCAGGTCCCGAGCCCTGCCCTGCCTGGAGGCAGCTGACGCCCCGCGAGAACTCGAGCGCAGCACCGGCGGGTGGCACTGCTGGGGGACCTGGCGCACCCACCGCAGCTGCTGGCCCAGGTGCTAAGCCCCTCACTGCCCTGGGCGGCGGTGCGGCTGCCCCAAGTATGGGGCCTGCCGAGCCCGTGCACGCTCCCCCGGCGAACTCGCGCTGGCCTATGAGCAGCCCGGGTTCCCACCCTCACCTCTCCCTCCACACCTCCCGGCAAGCAGAGGGAGCCGCCTCCGGCCTCAGCCAGCTCAGAGAGGGGCTCCCACAGTGCAGTGGCGGGCTGAAGGGCTCCTCAAGCACTGCCAGAGTGGATGCCAAGGCTGAGGAGGCGCTGAGAGCGAGGGCTGCTAGTATATTGTCACCTCTCACATTTTACAGGGGAGGAGACTGAGGCCAGAGAGGGCAAATAACCTCCCCACCATCACACAGCTTGGAAAGGGCCGAGCCAGGGTTCCAAGGACAGCCTGCACCCCTCCCTGCTGCTCTGTAGCCTGGCTCAGCTGCAGGAGCGGAGCCCCAGGGCAGGTTGTGGTTTGGGGCACCCTGTGGCCGTGTGTGCACAGGGCCAATGAGGCACAGGACTGGGGATGGGGGTGGCCATGTGCGGCATTGTTGGTTTCTGTGGCAGGGACCAGAGCTGTGGCACCCAGGGCTGCAGACTCCGGTTTCCTCTCTGCTGAGCCCCCTTTGGGTCAGGGACTCGGTTCCTGATTGTTTCCTGGGCTCTGGTTTGTGCAGTGGCATGATCTCAGCTTGGTGCAAACTCTGCCTCTCAGGTTCAAGTGATTCCGTGCCTCAGCCTCCCAAGTAGCTGGGATTACAGGTGTGCACCACCATGCCCGGCTAATTTTCGTATTTTTAGTAGAGACAGGGTTTCACCATGTTGGCCAGGCTGTTCTTGAACTCCTGACCTCAAGTGATTCGGCCTCCCAAAGTGCTGGGATTATAGGCATGAGCCACCATGCCTGGCCTTGGTCTAGCAGTTTCTTTCAGACCCAGCCCCAATGGGAAACAGTGACATGCAAGTCGGGGGTTGGGGGCAGAATTAAGGGAACTGCTAAATGATGAAAGCACCTAGGGACCAGCAAGAGAGGGAGCTGCCCAGAGCCCAGAGTTGGAGGGGTGGGTGGAGGAGAGTGCATGGGTAGCCTAGGGAGAGCCCTGCAGGGAAGGTCACACCGCAGGGAGAGTAGGGAAGAGGCACCCTGACCTTTCCCCTCCTGCCCTTGACCTCCGGGGAGCCTCTCCTTGGCTGAACCTAACTGGATGCCAGAGGGCAGGGAGCTCTGGAAATGTGATTCTCAGGGGCCAGTTCTGCAACAGGGAACCCCAGGCAGAGAAGGGATCCAAGTACTGGGGAAGGAGTTGGGGAACAACCAGCTGAGGTATCTGTACCTTCTCCAGACACTTGTGCCCCAGGCTGCAGGGGGAAAGTGGAGGAGAACAGAGGAGAAAGTCCCTTCCAGGCCCAGTCCAGGCTTTGGGAGCACAGGGAGAGCAGGTGCCAGCCAGGAGAGGAGAGGGAGCTTTGGAGATCTGGAAAAGACAGCAGAGAGGAAGAGCTTTAAGGAAGAGCTGAAGGTTTGTGACCATTGAAGTGCAGGGAGGGAAGCAATGGCTGAGGAGCATTGAGTGGGCTCTGTGCTCAGCATGAACTCAACATGGGTTATTCTATCTTTTCTCATTTTAATGCATTATTTTTTTTTCCAAGTTCCATACTCTTATTATAAGGTTTAGGTAACATGAGAGAAGCAGGTGGCAAGCACTGGTCTCTCCAGATCTGCTTTCTAATAGAGAAGCTGGCTGGTTCAGGGCTTGACATTTCTGCCCAGATTAGTTTTTGAGATATGATCTAACTGCCTGTTACTTTTCTGGTGGGAGTTGGAAAGTATTTCAAATACTAATATAAGAAGGCCACTTCCTTTTTTCACTGTTGGGATTATAAATCATTTGGAACTCTTTGGGGACAACGCATTTTACAGACACTCTATCTGGCCAGGTTCAAATTGAATGTTTAAGCTCAAGTTCAAATGTCTCTCATCCTTGACTTTGATGTAAAAACATGTCATATTTCACTCGTGGACTGCATGTGAATAAGCAACATCAGCCCTCAGAGAATGGAACCCCAGCGAAAGGGAAGATAGTGATTGTGTTCATTTTCAAGGGCTGCTGTAACAAATTACCACAGACTGGATGGCTTAAACAACAGAGATTTATTTCCTTGGCATTCTGGAGGATAGAAGAAGGGTTGATTTCTTCCGAAGTCTTTCTCCTGGGCTTGGAGATGGTCATCTGATCCCTGCATCCTCTGCACGCGTCTGTGTCCTCCTGTCTTCTTTGAGACACTAGCTGTATTAGTCTGTTCTCACATTGCTGTAAAGAAATACCCGAGACTGGGTAATTTATAAAGAAGAGAGGTTTAATTAGCTCACGGTTCTGCAGGCTGTACAGGAAGCATGATGCTGGCATCTGCCAGGCTTCTGGGGAGTCCTCAGGAAGCTTCCAATCATGGTGGGAGGCGGAGGAGGAGCAGGCATCTCATGTGGGAGCAGGCATGAGAGAGAAGGGGCAGGTGCTACACACTTTTAAATGACAAAATCTCACAAGAACTTGCTCACTATCACAAGGACAGCACCTCAGGGATGGTGCTAAACCATCCACGAGAAACACCTCCATAATCCAGTCACTTCCCACCAAGTCCCACCTCCAACACTGGGGAATACAATTAAACATGAAATTTGGGCAAGATCCATAACATGTCACTAGTCTTACTGAATTTGGGCTGGCACAAATGACCTCACTTAAACTTAATTACCTCTTTGAAGACCCTGTCTCTAAATACATCATTCTGAGGTCCTGGGGTTAGGACTTCACATATGAATTTGGAGGGGAATCCAATCTGGTCCATAAGAGCTACTTTGTTATTAATGAAAGCAAGCCTTTTCCTTCGTTTTCAATGATCCCAGCTCACACCAAATCTGTCATCTCCTGATTCTCAGAGCCATTAATCAAGCTGTCAGTAAGAATTTGCCAAGGACTTGTTCTCAGATTCAAAGGATAGTGAATGGCACTAGGACAATTAACATCAGATACTAAATTCATAGCACATATGGTCTAGCTGGGAAGATAAAAATACTTAATTTTTGTATTAAGTATTTAATTTAAAAAAACCCTCCCTTTTTATTGCCAGGAAAAACCTACAAGAGAAAAACCATGCTTAGAGAACATCAGAGATTCTTTTGGCTAGCCGAGTTTGTAGTTTTCAGTCTCTTAAGGGATATTTCATGCTGCCCGTATACTAGCTCCAGACTCCCATTTTGCTCACATGTAATAGAAAATTAGGCCATTTCTGTTCCAGTGACTCAGCACCATAGAAGTCATCCATCTCAGATTTAAAATTAACTGCAAAATGCAAAAGAGACAACTCAGTATAGGGGGAGTGAAAGAAGTAAGATATTTTGCAAGTTTAAAAACATTTTGGAATGAAAATCATCCTTGTAAAGCTGGAAACTAGAAGAAAATTCTGCCAAGTTTTTTATTTTGTAAAAAAAAAAATATGTATCTTGAAACTTTTAAGGAGTATTTTATCAAAGGATCCATTCCCAGCAATGTTATTTTGAGGATCTATTTGATACCAGCTGACATGATTCTATTTAGCATTTCACTGACTTTGAAAATCACAGCACCCAAATTACAGGCTCTAGCTGAAGAAGGGAGTAGGTCTGTGAGCTGAGTTTGATTAATATATTCACTTCTATCCCCATCTCTTTCTTGCCTTTGATAATGGGTGAAACTGCTGCATGAGTTATTCATTTATTTTGGAAGAAAAGAAAAGGAAAATGGGGTGTGGTGGCTTCCAGGTGAGTTGACTCTTCACATACATCTTCCTTGTGGTCATCCGCATTGAAGCAGGCCGCTGTACACTGACCTGGTTTGTGCAGATGACTTGTGAACCTGGCTGGTCTGCTTTAGATGAAAGCATGATGGTGAAGGAGGTCCTGTGGTACCTCTCACAAATGGTGAGAAAAATTCTTCACCAGATGAGTGCAGCCTGAGATGCTTTTGTGAAGGTTGACATCTGCTTGTGATGTGATGTGATGGAATGGGATGTGTTCCTTAGTTTCCACTGAGGGCAGATAAAGAAGGGCTGCATCAGTCTGCTCTTGCATCGCTATAAAAAATACCTGAGACTGAGTAATTTATAAAGAAAAGAGGTTTAATTTGCTCGCTGTTCTGCAGGCTGTACAGGAAGCATGATGCTGGCATCTGCTTGGCTGCTGGGGAGGCCTCAGAAAATTTTCAATCATGGTAGAAGGCAAAGGGGAAACAGGCACGTCTTACATGGCCAGAGAAGGAGGAAGACAGGGAGGAGTTGCTACACACTTTTAAACAATCACCTCCCACCAGGACCCACCTCCAACATTGGGGATTACAATTTGACTTGAAATTTGGGTGGGGACATAAACCCAAACCATATCAAAGGCTCAGTTTTTCAAGAGAGGGATTCGTTTATATGGTGTGTCTTCAAACAGGGACTTCTTTTCCTAAGTAACTCCACATTTGACCCAACTCAGGAATCCCTAATGCTTCCTCTTGAGCTGAAGCAATGCATTCTCCTAGAGATCTGCATGGTAACCACCTCTTCAACCCCATCCAAGGAAACCCTGACCCAGTAACGTGACCTGCACTGTTGGTCTGGAAGGACTCATCTGGGTTCAGGTGTTTCTGTGGTTAAGGTTCTCAAATTAGGATCTTTGGTGATTACCCGTGAATACCTCAATGAGGTTAAAAGTGTAACCAGATACCCCAGGAATGTGAAAGGAATATTTTGTATTTTTTGATGAACTATCCACAGTGAATACTTTTTATCTTCAATCAGTGTTTCCCATGTGAGAAACCAGCACCACCACCTTCGTCAATATCACCATGACTTTCATCGTCATCACCATTGCAACCACCATCATTAATATCACCATCACCTTCACGTAACTACCTCCACAACCACCATTATCAATATCACCATCACCTTCATTATCACCACCACCACAACCACCATCATAAATATCACCATCACCTTCATCACTACCACCATCATCAGTATCACTATCACTTTCATTATCACCACCAGCACCACAACCACCGTCAGTATCACCATCACCTTCATCATCACCATCATCACAACCACCATCATCAATATCACCATCACTTTCATAATCACCACCACAACCACCATCAATATCACCATCACCTTAATCATCACCACAACTACCATCAATATCATCACCTTCATCACCACAACCACCATCATCAATATCACCATCACTTTCGTCATCACCACCACCACAACCACCATCAATATCGCCATCACCTTCATCATTACCGCAACCACCATCATCAATATCACCATCACTTTCATCATCACCACCACCACAACCATCATCAATACCACCTTCATCATCACCACCACCATAAATCACCATCATATCATGCTCACTTTCATCATCACCACCACCACAACCATCATCAATACCACCTTCGTCATCACCACCACCATAAATCACCATCATACCACTCTCACTTTCATCATCACCACAACCACCATCAATATCACCATCCCATTCACCATCACTACCACTGCAGCCACCATCATCAATATCACCCTCAACTTTATTATCACCTCCACCATCAGCAGCAGCATCAGCTTCATGACCACCATCAGCACCTCTGCCATCAGCAGCATCACAATTACCTTCATCATCATGGTTTCAGCCACAATCTGAATCAAGAGCCACCACCCACAGTTGGAGGAGGTAGGAAAATGCTTTTGTAAAGCACACCTCAAATGAAAAAAAAAAAAGCTTATTGCTTATAAATTGACCCATGGATTTCTTGGAAATAATTTCTAATTCATTCAAGATTTTAAGCATGCTAACTTCTTTTTATTATGAAAATGCTGCAGGCTACTTTTAGGGAAGGGCAAGAACACAGGGTCTAGAAATGATCCTAGTTAATGGTGAATTTTGAAATAAATCGATGCTATGCTTGACATATTCTGAATTTTATATGTTCAAAGTGGATGGGAGAAAAATGAATCACCTGTAGAAGAAACATATGTGAATTCTCAGAGGACTTTTAAAAAGTGAGACCACTTAGATTTGATACAATTTGAGTTGATCCAAATCCTTCCATGTCACAGGGTTTATGAAGCCAAATCAAAAGAGAGGGGAAACATTCACCTGTGTTAATATTCATGCATTCATTATTGTTCTCTCACTTCATAAAGTAGAGAATTTAAAGGTCATTATAAAGCTCTCCCATGAATTATTCTGTCTGGTAAAAGTAGGCAGCTGCTAAGGGGGAAAGAAATAAAACTGGAAAACCCAAGTAGTCCTATGAAAGAAAGAGTGTGTGACTATGTCAGACTGTTTCTTGGGGTGTTTCCTTTGCTCTGATGACTATTAGAAATTCCAATTGAAATGGACTCAATTTAGAACTCATTCATGCCTTACCAAACCACATCTTGCAAACCTGGAAGGTCCCTAAATTGTTTGAGGTTGAAGCTATGGAGAGTGTCTTTGCTTGGGTTCTCCCACAAGCAGAGCCTGAGTCAAGGGCTTGTGTTCAGATAGATGATGGAAGCAATCCCAGGAACTGAAGTGGAAGGACTAGGAAGAGTGAAATAGAGAAAGAGAAGAAGCTACTACAAGGATGCATTTTGAGTTAGTTACTGTGTGGCAGTTTTAAAATATGGCTGCAGATGTTTGATGATCCTCCGATCTAGAGGTGGGCTCTATGCCCCCTCTCCTTTTCTGTGACTCTTCCAGCTAGCAAAAGTTACGTTATATGATTTTCCAAGGCTTGGTCATAAAAGGTCATTTATATTCCACCTTATTTTCTAAAACACTTGCTGTTGGAATCCTGAGCTACCATGCCTGAAGTCTAACTACCTTGAGTCTGCCATGCTGGGAGGAAGCCCAAGCCACATGAGGAGGCTACATTTAGGCCCTCTGCTGGAGAGTCCTAGCCAAGGCTAATCTGTGAGCCATTGCAGGCAGACATTACACAAGTGAGTGAAGAATTTTGTTATGATTCAAGTCTCTAGTGATTTGAGTCACTGGCAGAACTTCAACTCTTTCCAGCAGAGGCCTCACACACATTAGGGCTATGTCTTATCTGATTTTCTGATTCATAGAGTCAATGAGCAGAATAAACTGGTTGTTGTTTATGTCACAAAGTTTTGAGGTGGTTTGCTGTGCACCAATAGACAACTGGACACACGGGTGGACAACTAGGCTCAATCCACTGGAGACCCTCTCAGTAACCACGTAGAATGTGTCTCCTCGTTGTCTGCTGAGACACCAAGAGGGGAATATTTGAATATTTGCCACTGACTCCAGACTCCCTCCTTTTCTGACCTGGCACTGTTTTTATTTATTTTATACTTTGCACGGACTTTTTCTCCAGATATTTGCGTGACTGTATCATTTACTCCCTCAGATCGATATGCAAAGTTTGCCTCCTCAGGGAGCCCTTTTCTGCCTATTCCTGTTAAATTGCATCCTCTCAGCCTTCTCCTTCTTGCTATATTGATCTCCACGGCACTCATCACCCTCTAATAAACTATAACATTTCCTTATTTATTTGGGTTACTTCTTTCCTCTCTTTATGAGAATATAAACTCTATGAGGGCAGTAATATTTGTCTGCTTGCTCAGTGATGTAGCCATGGCCTTAGAAAGTGCCTGGCATAGAGTAGGTACTCCATAGACACACATGGAATGAAACAAACATGAAGTGAGGTGGAGAATACTGGGGTGAGGGAGAAGAAAGCCTGGTGGACAGGGTTGTCAGGGAAGATTTGCTGGAGGAGGTAACAGTTAAGTTTGGCCCAGAAGGATAAGAATAGGCTCATTGGCTGAAGGTGTGGCAGAAAGGGTATCCCAGACGGAGGGAACATCTGTGCACAGAACTTGTCACACACAAGGAACTTAAAGGAGACCAATGTGGGGTGGTAGGAATGGGGGTGGGGTAGTGACACAACATGAGACTGGAGAGATGGCAGGAGTGACATTGTGCAAAGAAAGATATGGCTCTTTGTAAGAGCTGTGTCATAGGGAGGAGGAAAGCATTTGCCAGTTTCCTAATAGAGGAAAACATCAAGCTTTCTTCTATGCCCAAATGTACCCAAGACCCCTCCAAGGTTTGCCTGGAGAAGAGGAACAGTGACTCTAGGTCATCCAAGATCCCCTAGGAATGCATACTCAACTTGATCACTTAAATATTCAAATAACATTTTCCAATTATCTCCTTTTTTGAGACAGAGTCTTGCTCTGTCACCTAGGCTGGAGTGTAGTGGCGTGATCTTGGCTCATTGCAACTGCTGCCTCCTGGGTTCAAGCGATTCTCCTGCCTCAGCCTCCCAAGTAGCTGGGATTACAGGCACCCACCATCATGCCCAGCTAATTTTTGTATTTTTAGTAGAGATGGGGTTTCACCATGTTGGCCAGGCTGGTCTCAAACTCCTAACCTCAAGTGATCCACCCACCTCGACCTCCCAAAGTGCTGGGATTACAGGCGTGAACCACCGCGCCCAGCCAAATCAACAGAATTTCAAGTCACGTACTTTACAAGTTAAAAATCCCAACTGGCAAAGAAACTCTCAGTTCTTTTTATCCCCTAGCCAAATACCGTGACCTCTTTACAGATCCTAAATGTTTTACTGGAAAAATACAGTGACCTCTTCCAAATGCATGTGGTCAGCGTCCTCTCAAAAGCCGCTACGAAGACGTGGATCCACGATGAGGAGGTCTGTTTGCTCCCCCCCCGCTCAGCCTTGTTCCTCACCCAAGAGTCTTTCCTCTCCAGGCAGACGTTGGAGGGGCCTTGGGTATAGAAGAAAGCTTGAAAGGATGTTTTCTATGAGGCCTTAGAGCTGAAGTCCTCGAACAGTAGACTCCAGCATCCAGACCTTTCCTAGGTTTGGTCTCTGCATTAATCAGGATCCTAGATTACAAGTGATGTTTTACTCTATTAGGAAACTGGCGAGTGCTTTCCCCCTTCCTATGACACAGCTCTTACAAAGAGCCACATCGTTCTTTGAAATCTGAGACTGGGGACTTTTCTACAGCAGCATAAGTTAACTCAGGACTGAACTGTCAGTGTTCCAACCCTTTTGGCCACAGAGACTGGCTCAATGATAGCCAAGGGGTCCAGTCAGAGCCAATGAGACTTAGCTCTCCTATGGAAACTGAGGGATACGAAACTTACACTTCTATGGGGGTTGCTGGATCTACCAGAAGCCATGCCACACCACAAAGAGAGGCTGCCCAAGAATGGAGCCCACAGAGGGGCAGGCAGACCCAAGGATGGGGAAGAAGGCTGCCTGGACCGGGAACCTGAAGTTAACCATGCCTGAAAGCCTATATTTGGAGTTTTAAAAAGATATGATGAACTGTCCATTTTATTTGAGCCATTTGATTTGATTTCTGCCACCTGTAATCTAGAGTCCTGATGAATGCAGAGACCAAACCTAGAAAAGGTCTAAGATGCGCTGATGGGTGCCAGAGTCGACTGTGCGAGGACTTCAGCTCTAAGGCCTCATAGAGAACATCCTTGTTGATTTATATGAAATACTGTCTTTTAATTGGGGCTGATTTAGGCTTTCATCTTAACACTGTTCCCACTTCTGCAGGCCTCAGTTTAGATCACAGTGTGATCCCCTGATACTGTGTAAGTCCAGGACTGGCTTCCTGTGAATTAGGAGGCTTCCCAGGCTGAAGCACACCCAAAACTCATCAGCCTCTTTTTATCATTTCCTGAAAGAAAAAAAAAAAAAAGGAAACACAAAAGACACGATAGTTAATATTTGGCTGAAACAGATACATTAAATTGAAATTGAAAACCTTGATTTTTTGGAAACTTCCTATGAATACTGTTTGATTTGGACTTTCCTTTTGTGTCTACACTTTTCCTTCTCATTACAAGTTCAACACGTTAGCTCTGGTTCATTTTTTATTTCTTCTCAAATATTGGCTTTAATTCCTGGAGGGTCCCATTGTCTACTAAAGACATTTAAACATGATATGTTTAAGGTTACCAAGACACTTTGAGTATTTTCTTAAAAATTCTTTTGGTTTTGGCAAGATCTAGAATCTATAAACACACTCTGTTCTGCATTCTTTTACTCACTGTTTACCTATTTCTTTATAAAGCAGTGATTTTCTTTCTGTTTGAGTTATGTTCATATTCCTCATTCATCTCATAGTTTGCTGTCATAGGGACAAAAAATTTATTTCCAAGGAAAGAATAATTTATATGTGTTTCCCCAATGGCCCCTAAATAAGTAAATTCCATCAATGTATATATCTGCTATTAGTGTATGAAATCTTTTATTCAGAGGCATACAAATGAATCTTGGCAATAGAACGTGTATAATACAATCTTGGCATTACCATGTGTATATCATAAGGGAAAGGAAGACGTCAAACATTCGTATCTTTCCCACCAGTGGTTTCCATAAGCTGAAGCCACAAGGACGAGGATCATCATGAGAGAAAGATGAGGCAGGATTTTGGCACAAAATTTCCTGTGGTGGGAATGTTGCTTAGAGTGAGTAACAACTTGCTGCTTTGTGTAACTGTGTATGTGGAGTAATAAAGGCAGCCTTCTGGTATCAGTAATAGAGATATTTATTTAAATTCTTTTTAGCCTGGGAAAACATAAAATGATCCAACATGAGCCTGAGACTCTTCGCGGAGGCCAGCTTTCTAGATTTTGCTGGGACGCATCTTGAGGACCTCTTGCCTTGTGGTTGCAACACAGGAGGCAGCATTGATTCTCTGCCTCTGTCTTTAGGTCCTGCAGGGCAGGCAGCTGCCACTGGCTGGTGGGCGCAGCCCCAGCAGGGTGAGTGCATCGTCTCTAAGCCTCCCCTAAGAGGCAGCCTCAACCTGAGCTTCGCTTTGCCAGGTTTCCACTGCTCTGGCTCCATCCAGAACTGACCAGGAACTCGCCAAGGAGAGCCAGTTCCTCCCACTTGGCAAACCCACTATTTACGTCCAGGGCAAGTCCTCCAAAGGCCAGGGTTAACCAGGGATCATCTATCTGGCCAGAAAATAAATCCACCGGCTTCTTTGGTCCACCTCTTTGGAGAAGGGCCCATGGGAGGGAGTCCTAGGAGTACAGCCTGCCCTGCGGGCTCATGTGTGACCCAGGAAAGTTCTCCACCTCCTGTGCCTTTTTCCCCCAGCAGGAAGTGGGTTGAGAGAAGCTTTGCCTTCATAGTTCCTGGGAGGCATGAGCTGGTTTCTGCATGCTGAGCATTTCAAACTGGCACACGGTAGGACTACCCATGTCTGAGTTATTGTTACATCGGTGATTATTATAGCCAAAGGGGAGTTTCTAGTGCTGACTTGAGAAAGTTACCAGTGCCCTGATATGGTTTGGACATTTGTCCCCTCCAAATTGCATGTTGAAATGTGATCCCTATTGTTGGAGGTGAGACTTGGTGGAAGGTGTCTGGGTCATGGTGGCAGATCCCTCATGAAAGGCTTGGTGCTCTTTCCCTGGTAATCAGTGAGTTCTTGGTCTGTTAGGTCACTGAAGATCTGATTATTTAATAGAGCCTGGCACCTCCTCCCCTCCCTCTTGCTGTCTCTCGACATGTGACATGCCTACTTTCTCCCATGATTGGAAGCTTCCTGAGGTCTCACCAGAGGCTGAACAGATACTCGCGTCATATTTCCTTTGCAGCCTGCAGTTAACTGTGGGCCAGTTAAATCTCTCTTCTTTATCAATTACCCAGTCTCAGGTATTCCTTAATAGCAACACAACATGGACTAACACGGCCCCAAAAGGGGGAATGCAGACAAAGTCTTGGTTCTTAGGAGGCTGTTTTTGTGGCTAACATCCAGCATCAAATAATGTCTCAAAAATTTATATAAACAAAACTGGCTAAATATTTAAAGTCATCCTGTCCAGAGAACATTTGAAGAAATCAATGAAAATTTGGGGTATGGATGTTGAAAGCCCTCTTTCTCTTTTCTCATTTTTTTTCTGTCATCATCTCACTCATTCAGTCTTCCTTTCTCCAGCTTTCAATCTCTCTCTTTCTTCCTTTCTCTTTCTGTCTTTCTAATTGCACTTACAAGATGGCTCAGTCTCTAATGAGGGCCCTGGAGTCTCCTGAGAAGTAAGTACAACAGCCCGAGTAGAGTAATGAAGAATGTGTCCTGATTAAGCCGGGTATCTGAAATCTTGACATTTGTATGCAGTTAAACTTATTTCCAGTTTACAGCCTGGGCTTATGGATGGGGCTGGGGCTAAGAAAGCACAGCCTTGTTCAAATGCAAATGGCAATCTTGAGGGAACCTGTAAGAACGCCATTCTCTAACCGTTCTCCCTCCTGCGGTTGAGGTTGCCACCAAGGGTGGTGATGAGCAAGGCCCTCTTTGAAGGAATTGCTCCTTTCCTGCCAGTTTCCTTCATAAATCCTGGGCTCAGCTCTACCCAGGCAGCACCAGATCTGGGTCTTATGCTGTTCCGCGGTCTGCCTGGTGCTCAGTCCCTGGGTTGGGCCTGGTGTATGGGACCCAGGATGCTGGTCCCTCCATACCCATGGCCTCCTGTCCAGAAGGCCCTTGGGAGGGCAACCTAGAGGCTCAGTCATTGGCGCCTCTCAGGCTTTCAGATCTGGCAACTTTTCAACAAAGCCACCGAAGACACAGTGTCCACTTCCCAGTTGGTGGCGCCACCAAACGCCCGGTTCCTCAAGCCAGTGAGCAGGCGGCATCCTCAGGCCCTCCCTCGTCTTCCAGCTGCCATGGAATCCATTCAATTGAAAATGCACCCCTGTCTGTCCACTGCTCTCCACACCCTGCTGCTGTCCCCGAGTCTGCACCTCTGTCCTCACCTGGGTCATTACAACAGCCCCCATGGGCCTCCTGCTCCCACTCCTCTTCCCACACCTGAAATCTACTCTCTGCATGCACCCAGAGTGAGCTCCTGAAAATGACACATGACCCTGAGCGGATGTTTCAGCGGCTCCCACTGCACTGGGAACAGCAGACTCCACCTCCTCATCACCTCCTACAAGGCCCAGCAGAGTCTTGTTGGTTCCCCAGATCACTTCCTGCTACCTCCCGTCATTCCCCCATCCCAGCCGCACTGACCTCCAGCTCCTCCTCCTACTCCCCAGTCCTCCTGCCTGGGGCCTGTGCACCTGCTGCTCCTGTGTCTGGAATGCTCTTCCCACAGCCGCCCTGTGACCTGCGCCCTCTTGCCTTTTGTTCTTCACCCAAGTGTCACCCACTCAGAGAACGCTCCTGACTTTCCCAAGGAGTCCTCTGCACTCCAACGCCATGTCCCCGTGACCTGCACAGAACTGTCACCATCTGGAATTGATTCCCTCTTTTCCCGTGATGCTATTGTCATTTGCACCCACAGGAATGTCACCCGCATGAAGAGTGGAATTTCATCTGTCTGTTCGCTGCTGGATCCCTGCTCTAAGTAAGACAAGGGCCTGTGGCAGAGTGAGCTCTGGATGAGGATTTGCTGAGGAATTGAATGCGGGAAAGACTCAGAGAATGGAATGCTGAGAATTCTACAATAAATATTTGGATCCTAGAGTGTTGGAGTCAGGAGAAGCTCTTGGAAGCCATTGAGACAAACTCATTCATTTGCAAAGGGGTAAACTTAGGCTGAGGAGGAAAAAGTGACTTGCTCCATGTCCCAAGGCCCGAGGGTCTTCTCCCTGCTCTGATGGGAGATGGACCCCTTTGTGCTGTTGTGTGTTTAAGGGTGATGTGTGGCTGGAGGGTGAAGGGGCTTCTTCTGCCCTTTGACTCATTGCTTAGGAAAATAGGGATAAAAGTCACAAATGTTTCAAAATGCGAACAACTAAAGATAATGTCATTCAGTAGAGACAGAGTGGGTGTTTGGGTTGACAGAGGAACAGAAAAGCTGCCCTGAGGATGAGGAAGGAAGAGGGGGCTTGACAGTGGGTGAGCCTCAAATGTGACCTTCAACTCCTGGGAGGCCGTAGGCAAGGACACAGCCAAGGCAAAACCCTCAAGAATGTAATTCACCAACAGAAACATTCACTGAGCACCCTCAGGGCCTGAAGGTCTTTCCAAAGGTGAGTCAGAGTGTGTGCTTGGATGCCGATCTTTGGAAAAGGGGAAGCTGTCCTGGGCTGAAGAGTGTCCCCGCCAAATTCATGTCCACTGAACTTCAGCGTGTGACTTAGCTGAAAACAGGGTCCTGTCATCTCATACGGTCCTCCTCGGTCACACTGGTGGGAGGCAAACCACTCCCCTCTGTTTCCAGAAATCTCCGACCCTTTGCACCCTTCATCAGTCTCCACTTGGGTGGATTGTTCTGTTCTCTAGAGCTCAACTCCAACCGCCCATTTGCCAAAGGGTGTGCCTGAGAGCTGTTCTGGCAGCTGAGGCTCCTCCCCCTCCTGCTGCAGGTCCAGGGTCTGTGGGTGCACAGAGGGCCAGCCCAACGAGGGCAGGGGCTCTGGCTCTTTTGTCCTCTGGTGTGTCCCCAGGACCTAGACCCGGCCTGACATGTAGTAGGTGCTGCACTGCTCCTGGTGGATTTATTGTTAGAAATTGGCAGGTCCTTGTTATTCGTGTCTGTTTCCTCCAGTCTTGCTGCTGAGCACCTGGTTAACTTCAAACAATAGCAATATCAGGAGCCAGGCGCTGATGACCCCCAGGAGGAAGGTTGCAGAGGATGATGGGACCAAGGGGGATGGGCAGGAGTCTAAGCAGGCACTCAGGGAGGCCCCTTTCGTCAAGGATGCTGAAGGAATGGGGATCTCATGGATTCTGGGAGAGATGGTCCAAGGCAGAGGGACAGCCAGTGTGGGCCTGGACAGGTGTGTGCCGCGTGTCTGAGGGGCAGGGGCCAATGTGGCTGGAGGAAGATGGGCGAGGAGAACCCCAGGGGCTGAGGTCAGAGGGGACGGGACTGGATCTGGGCGTGACCTTGCATGCCATTGAAAGGGCGCTGGCTGTCACTGTCATGACCAGAGCCTCTGGGCAGGTCTTCGAGGTCTTCACAGAGGTCAGGCTGACTGCATTTGTGGATGGATTGAACAGCAGTAGTAAGAGGACAGCATGCATGGATCAGGGAGGACTCCCAGGACTTGAGCTGTGCAGCTGGAAGAAGGGAGGAGCTCCTGACTGAGGAGTGGGAGGTCCAGGAAGGGCAGCCTTGGTGGGGAGAGATGCCAGGACCTGCAGAGAAACCCCCTGAAAAGAACAGGTCTTGAGCCAGCTTTACCCCAGGCTCAGGACCTTCCTTCACTGTAATTGCCAGGACGATCCACCGTGACGATCTGAGTGATAGAGAGCGAAACCAGCCTGACTCTGCACCTGTGTCTCGAGGGATAAAGGTCAATGTCACAGCAGACTCCACTCTGATGCTGTCTTCAAGCCAAAACCTTAATATTCAATGAGAAATCTGCATTGATGAAATTTTCATTAAAGAAACATTATCCCTTTCACTCCTCTTGTTATTCCTGGCTTTGAGTATCAGGCTAATTTGGGTTAGATTGCCCCAATGATCTGCAGATTGGAGCATTATTAAACATTTAGATGAGCAATGATGAGCCTGAGCCTCCCCCTCCTCTCCCAGCCGGAGCACAAGGGGCTCTGCTAATGATCACAGTGGATTTGGGGCAAATACAGCAATTAGAATTATCTATAGTTTGAGCAAGATTTGACCCCTCTGTCTTCAAGGGAAATTAGCTGCTTGACTTACGGAGCACACAATTTAATTGACAAAATGTATGAAAAGAAAATTCCAGCCCTAGAGCTGGTTTTACAACTAACAAGCTGTGCGAATGCCTGAGCAGGCCCCTCTTTCTTTCTGTACCTCCTCTTGCCCCATCCATAAAGTAAGGAGGGCTGGACCAGGGCAGAGGCTTCAACATGTGGGCTGCGGGCTGAAATCAGCCTAGACAGGGGCTCTGTCTGGCAAACTGTTTCATTCGTTTGTTTAGTGAGTGTTTTCCTAGCACTCATGATTGTGGGTTCTGTGTGCTTCATGTGTGTTAACTTGTCTGATTTTCGCAGCACCCCTTGAGATAGGCACTCTTACTATTCCCATTTTAGAGATTGGAAAACTCTGACCGAGAGGGATTAAATACCTTACTATGGGTCACCTGCTAGGCAGGGGTAAGGCAGGGTTTGAACCCAGATGGTCTGGCTCCAGAGCCTATGCTGTAAACTTCTGTGCCAAACTGTTTTATTACTATTATTACTATTATTATTATTGGAGGCACAATGTTGAAAATGAAATTGTCAGAAATTTTAGTGTGTGTGTTTTTAATATTAAACATAGCTTATATGTTACAATCATGGAGCTCTCTCAATACTCAGTCCGCCTTCCTACCTTGCCACAGGCAGCTATGACCAACATGCCCTTAGGGTGGAACATTCTCCTCCTGGTCTACCTCAGTCCCTCCAGCCCCAGGGTCTCCCCATCACCATGACCAAATATAGTTCATCTTGGATAACTGAATTTACCCTCTTGATGGTGCTTGGATTGCTTCACTGTTTGACTTACCTGCCTGGTGCTGCTAGGCATTTGGGAGTTGTTTGAAGGCATCAGAAAGCAACCCAGGCTGCCAGGCTTTGAGGGTCCAGAATCCCATGGAAAAGTGAACTGCAAAGAGGTGAGTACTACATTCTCCTTGAAGCTAGTAGCCTTGAATCTCCTTGAGCTAGTAGCCAATTTGTAAGTGCAGAGGGGTTGAGAAAGCACAAAGTGAATTGCTTGAGCCTAGGAGTTTGAGGCCAGCCAGGGCAACAAGGTAAAACCCCATCTCTATGAAAAATACAAAAATTAGCATAGCATGGTGGCAGGCATCTGTAATCCCAGCTACTCAGGAGGCTGAGGCAAAAGAATCACTTGAAACTGGGAGGCATGGGGTGCAGTGAGCCGAGATCACGTCATTGCACTCCAGCCTGGGTGACAGAGTGAGATCTTGTTTCAAAAACCAACACAAAAAACACATTCTACAGAAGCACTATATGAAAAGGTATTAGCTGAGGATTTTCCAAAGCTAGTGAAATATGTGAAGTCAAAGATTCAAGAACTCCGAGCATAATAAAAACAAGGAAAGATACACTTCACCACATCATAGTAAAACTGCCATGAGTGAAAGACAAAGGGAACATCTTAAACGCAGCCAGAGAAAAACTATACATTTCCTTCAAAGAAGAAATAATAAGTAAACAGCGAATTTCTCAATAAGATCGATGGAACGGGAAGATAACAGAATGGCATAGATTCAAGTACTGAAAAAACATAATTGCCTCTCTACAATCTTATACCCATCAAAAATATGCTTTGAAAGCGAAGATGAAATAAAAGCATTTTTAGAGAAGCAAAAATCGAGAGACTTTATTGCCAGCAGATCTGTACTAAAATCAACACCAGAGTTCTTCAGGCAGAAGAAAAATGATTCCAAATGGAAGTGTAGATGTGCAAGAAAGAACGGAGAGCCACAGAAATTGAATACATTGGTAAATTTAGTGAGTACACAGAACAATAGCAAGAATGTCCTGTGGGGCTTACCGTATCTGTAGAATTAGATGATGTGACGGGGATGATGCGTCTATCCAGGAAAAATGTTTAATGGTGTTACCGTGCTCTGTGGTTCCCCATTGTCCAGGAAGTGGCAAGATTCTAATTTAGGGCAGACCATAATGACCGGAGGAGATATGTTATAATCCCTAGTATTACAGTGAAAGAATAATGAAGATATTAAGATGAATTAGCTAATTGGAATTGACAAAATGGAATAATACAAATATTTGTTAAGAAAAAATAAGGCAGAAAAAGAGAGAGAAAGGTGATGCAAATAAAAAACAACTAGTAAGAAACCAGACCTAAATTGTATGAATAACTGCATTAAATATAAGCAGAAAGACCAGTCTTACTTTTAATCCGTAGAGATAAATGGGTCTGTTTCTCATCTACTCCAAAATATTTCAAAGGTAGATGTGTGTATGAATCACCTGACGAGCTTTTAAAAATGTTTAATTCTCTGAGCCCGACTTCAGTAGTTCAGGGGTGGGATTTGCGAATCTGCATTTTTAATAAGACTCAGACCATTCCTGGAGAAACAGTGACCTCGCCTATGAAATGGGAGGGATAGGGACGAGGGATAAATTGTTCACAGACTGCTTTACTTGTTGTGGAGCTTGGAGCTTAGCAAGGGGCTGATACAAAAACACAAGTCAATGCAATGCAATAAACTGTGAAAGAACTGTCTTCTAGGAGGGACCTTTGCCCTCCTGCAAATGGCAGATGAGAGGAGTCGGAGGTTTTCTCTCATCTTAATTATTCAGATCTTGGCACCTGAGGAGCAGACCAGCTGAGGTTAGGAATCCAAAGCGGGCAGGATCCGTCCACACACTCCTGTGTTTATTTATTTATGCAGCTCCAGCAAAGAAAGTTAAAAACAGGGCTGGCCCCTGGCTGGGAGATGGAGCCTGACACTGCATATGCGTCTGTGAGACTCAGTCTGGTCCTGGATGCCCGACTCCCCGAGGTCTGTCTGTGCACTGGGCCAAGGCCCTACTGGCTACAGAACATAGGCGGTGAGGGCTGCACAGGGAAGGGCTGTGGTTTCAGACGCTGACGCAGCTGGCTGGCCTCCTGCTCCTGGTCTCCCGGAGGCTCCCTGCCCTCAGCAATAGAAGGTAAGCAGGGATCACATCCCAAGGTGGAAGGGTGCTCATGCCAGCCCTGAAAGTGGTTGGAAGGTCTTTTTGTGGCAGCCAGGAAGGGCTGGCTCTGCTTTTAGATTCACAAAAGTGCTTGGATAGGGGCCGTCTCAGGCAGAGGGCCACGAGGGCTGGGGAGAGCAGGTCTGCTCTGCCTTGGGCTGCCCAGGCGACATGCCCAGGGATCTGTGTTTCTCCTGGAGCTTGTCAGGTTTGGGAGCACCCAGTATGGTGCCCCAAGGTCCGAGGTCCAATCTAGGGAGACAATGGTGTTGGTGAACCTGGCCACGCTAACTTTGCTTAACTCTCCAAAAAAAAAAAAGGTGTGGTAGGATACGGGTGACTTCTCCCTTTTGTCTTTTTCTGTTTTTACATTGATACAATGTTTTTGTGTTTTGAACAGTTTAAATCAGTTTAAATTGCGTGAAAAGTACAGAATGTTCCTATAAATCCCTTCAATACCCTGGCCCCTGCCACTTCCCCCTATATTGCCATCTTACTAAACATTTGTTACAATTGGTGAGTCAGGGCAGGGAATTTAGGGGTGGATTAGTAACTGCTATGGAGAAAACTAGGAAAGTGGGAAACGTGCAAAGTCATTACTCATTTTCGAGAAAACGAAAATGAAACAGAACAAAAAATGTGTAAAAGAAAGATGATTACATTTTAGACCTCATGGCTCAGTTGTGGATGCTTTTACCCATGGTGGTGTAAACACTGAGCTTTTCTCTCTCTCCAGCTTTCTGGAGGTATAATTGACAAATAAAAATTATATATATTTAAAGTGTGCAAAGTAATGTTTTGATGTATGCTGTGAGATGCATGATATTCATCATGTTGTGAGATGAATACCACAATCAAACTAATGAACATATCTGTCACCTGACATGGTTGCCTTTTTTTGTGTGATAAGAATACTTAAGATCTATTCTCTTAGCAAATTTCACATGCACAGTATTGAGTATAAGTATACAATATATTATTCTTAATGAGAGTCACCATGCTGTACATTAGGTCTCTGAAAATTTGTACCCTTTTGATTGTCTCCCCATTTTTAATGTACTTCTATCTTCCTTCCTTCCTTTTTTTTTTTTTTTTTTTTTGAGACTAGGTCTTGCTCTGTTGCCCAGGCTGGAGTGCAGTGGTGTGATCTCAGCTCACTGCAGCCTCAATCTCCCAGGCACAAGCGATCCTCCCAATTCAGCCTTCCGAGTAGCTGGAACTATAGGCACGTGCCACCACACCCAGCGAATTTTTATTTTTATTTTTTGTAGAGACAGGGTCTGGCCATGCTGCCCAGGATCCTCTATATTTCTTATGTATGTAAAGGCTCGATATGACTCTTCCAGGAAGATGGGCAAAGGGGAATGTGTGAGGGGCTCTGGTCTGAGAACAAAATCCTCATGATTTTTGCTTCATAGTCTGTAGACAGTAGGTAATGAACTAGAAAAATGAGCAAATAGCAACCTAAACATATTACTCACAAATGTAGAGGTTGATACTCGTAGCCCTGCTAAAATTGCTGAAAATGGTTGTTTCTGGAGAGCAGTAGTGGGGGTTGGGGTGGGAAACTGCAGCTTTTCATTATCAGCCATATAATCCTATTACCCTGTATGACTTTGATAAAAATTATAATTAAATTTGAAAGAATAGGTATTTTTGCTGTTGATTTCATATGTAAATAGATGCCTCTGAGCCAGAGTCAGCTCTCATACCTCTCTCTGTCCTTCCCACCCCCAACCTGGTAGCAAATCCTGTCGGTTTCACTTGCAAATCCTATCGGTTTCACCTTCAAAACACATGCAGGATGAGTTCACCTCTCAGCATGCCACCTCTCCCGCTGTGGCTCTAACTGCCATCATCTCCCACTGGATTCTTGTGGGTGCCTCTTCCTGGGTCTCCTTGCTTCTGCCTGGCTGCGGACTGCCTTGCAGATGGTCTACTCCCCATGGAGCCCGGAGGGTCTGCCAATAGTGGAGTCACCTCTGCCACCCCTCAGCTCACAGCAGCCTGTGGCTTGTCGCCTCTCATGGAGTAAAAGCCAATGATGTTACCAGAATCCACGAGGCCCTGGAGGGCCTCACCGTTCCCCTCACGTCTATCGCGGAGCACGATGCCGGTCCATGCCCAAGAGAGACTCTGTTGCCTGGAACACAGCAGGAGCTCAGCACAGCCAAGGCTCAGGGCAGAACACTCTTCTCTTCCCACAGAGCAGGTGTTAAGGAAGTGCCTGCTATTGTGGTCACTGTGAACGTTATTATTCTAGAATATGAGCCCATTGTGAGACTCTTGCTGACTTGTTTGGTGTTTTGTATTGTTTTTTTCTTTTAATTTTCATTTATTTTATTAATTTTTTTTTTTTTTTGTAGAGATAGGTGGGTGTGGTGGCACATGTGTGGTGGTTAGCTGGCTGTGGTGGCACGTGCCTATAGTTCCAGCTATTCTGGAGGCTGAGTTGGGAGGATCACTTGTGCCCAGGAGGTTGAGGCTGCAGTGAGCTAAGATCATGCCACTGCACTCCAGCCTGGGCAACAGAGCAAGACCCTGTCTCAAAAATAAAAATAAAAAAAATAAAAAGCCGGGTGTGGTGGCTCACGCCTGTAATCCCAGCACTTTGGGAGGCCAAGGTGGGCAGATGACCTGAGATCGGGAGTTTGAGACCAGCCTGAGCAACATGGAGAAACCCTGTCTCTACTAAAAATACAAAATTAGCCAAGCGTGGTGGCGCATGCCTGTAATCCCAGTTACTCAGGAGGCTGAGACAGGAGAATCGCTTGAACCTGGGAGGCAGAGGTTGTGGTGAGTCGAGATTGCACCATTGCACTCCAGCCTGGGCAACAAGAGCGAAACTCCGTATCAAAAATAAAAAGTAAAAAATAAAATAAAAGTACATTAAAAATGGGGAGACAGTCAAAGGGTACACATTTCCAGAGACCTAATATACAGCATGGCGACTCTCATTAAGAATAATAGATCTCCCTATGTTGCCCAGGCTGGTCTCAAACTTCTGGGCTTGGATGATCCTCCCCACTCAGCCTCCCAAAATGCTAGGATTAAAGGTGGGAGCCCCTGTGCCCGGCCTATACTGTTTCGAGTGGCAGCTTTATACACACAAAGCAGGCTACCCCAACTTCTGGTTTCTCATGTATGAGAGACACACGAAAGGATGGAGATTCACTCCTCTTTGTCACCCTAAGGGATGGAACTGATGCCTTCAAAGGCTGTCTCCGAGGAACTGTGCTGGATGGAGCTGCCACGAGGGCCAGAGGGGCTCAACAGAAAAGCCCTCCTGCAGCCACGTTCAGCTTGGGGGCCTGGAGAGCCTCTCTAAGGTGCCAGAGACTGGGTCCCACTTGTGTCAGAGGGCTGGCCCCCTGGGGACAAAGAGGTGCTCCCAACATGCTGGCTGGGAGCGCATTCTTATCTGGTTCTCAGGCTTCAGTCGTGGAGACTGAAGGACCAAGGTGGAAAACCAAGGAGAACGTTCCAGCTTCCAGGCTGCGTGTCCACCTGCCCATGCTGCTTATCGTCTTTCTTCTTCTTTCTTTCTTAGGAAATGTTTTGTATTAAGTAGAGCCCACTTAGAGCATCACAATATTTTATATATTTTCCAAATCTCAATTTTATTTTTAATCTCACAATGAATACAAAAATTAGACTTTTAGCAAAATGGAAACAATTTGGAAGTGTATGGGATAAAAGCATCATCCTTTCCCACAATTTCACTTCCCTACTCAGTATTCGTTCATATAAATAGCCTATGTTCTTCTAGATTGTTTTCCATGCATGTACCTCTATAAATCTGGGCATGCAAAATACATATGTCAGTTATTCATACAGATAAATATATTTTTTCTTTCTTTCTTTCTTTCTTTCTTTTTTTTTTGAGATGGAGTCTCACTTTGTCACTCAGGCTGGAGTGCAATTGCATGATCTTGGCTCACTGCAACCTCTGCCTTCTGGGCGCAAGCAATTCTTCTGCCTCAGCCTCTGGAGTAGCTGGGATTACAGGCACATGCCACCACACCCAGCTAATTTTTGTATTTTTAGTAGAGATGAGGTTTCACTGTGTTGGCCAGGTTGCTCTCGAACTCCTGACCTCAAGTGATTGCCTGCCTCGGCCTCTGAAAGTGCTGGGATTACAGTCATGAGCCACCTTGCTTGGCCTATAAATATCATTCTTCACCTCCCTTTTTCATGTAATGGATGTCTAGGATCTAGCCCTCTGCCCGTGCACACTGACCCACCTTATTCCTTTAAATGCCTGCATAGTCACATACGGCATGGGTGCACCATATATTATTTAACCATTGTGTTATAGACGAGTAGGTATTTTTCATTTGCTTATGTATTCATTCATTCATTCATTTGCTTTTGCTGTTATAAATATTACTATAGAGAACATCTTTAAATTTTTAACGACATCCTTTATTATGCAAAAGTTTTAAAGTTTAATGTAGTCAACTGCAAGAGAAAGACACCCCTAACTGATTCAAGCAAAAGTAAAATGTATTGATTTATACAACTGAAAAACTCAGAAGTGAGACTTAGGTGGATTCAGGGGATTAAACAAGCCACCAGGATTGTTTATTTCAGCTCCATTCTCCTCCATGACGGAGTCATTCTTGGGCTCTCCAGGAGGTAAGATGACTTCCAGTAGCTCCAGAACCATTTATGTTTTAAGTTCACTTAAAATGATTTGAGCAGAATA
This sequence comes from Trachypithecus francoisi, assembly GCF_009764315.1. Classification (NCBI taxonomy): domain Eukaryota; kingdom Metazoa; phylum Chordata; class Mammalia; order Primates; family Cercopithecidae; genus Trachypithecus; species Trachypithecus francoisi. The sequence continues at coordinate 43,641,531 of NW_022681467.1, forward strand.
ATAGAACCTCAGTCTAAAAAGTGGCTTAGTTCCCCCTTTCCCCATCCCCCCGCCCCACCACATAACAATAAGCCTGAAGGTAGTTAGCTCAGAGAATGACTCAGTAACTCAGAACCTAAGACTCTAGGGAGATTTCTTTGTAATTCCGTGATTCATTTGGGTATAGCCCGAAAATGGCTGTCACTTGCTGTGTTCACACAACAGTGTCCAGTGAAGGTAGGAAAGCAAGCCTCTTGTCAGGCACATCTCTCTTTTATCAGACACGGCAAATGCCCCCCAGAACCCTCAAGCTCCCAACCCCACACCCCAACGGACACTCTGTCAGCGTCCACTGGCTGGACTGAATCATGTGACTCTGACTTCCCTGCAAAGGAGGATGGGAAAGCAAGGATCGGGCACTCTCAGCCTCTGGATTGGGAAACTAAGGGTGGAGAGCTGTTGGGTGGACAACCAGCAGAGCCTGACCCAGGAAGCATCTCTCCCAGTCACTCCTGCTCCAGAGCCAGGGCTCACTCGGCTTGGATTCACTCCTGTCACATGCTCATCCTGAACTACTTCCAGGTCAGAGGGATTTACCAGCTAATTGGCCAGACCCGGTCACGTTTTCTACCCTTAGATCCAAACCTGGAGCTCATCCTGAACCCGGTGGTGGGCAACAGGAGAGTGACTGCCTAGTTACCAGGGTCTGGTTACCAGAAGATGGGGCAATGAATGCCAGAAACTTAAATTATGAAATTTGCACTAGAGAAGCCACATGCACATGGAATAATCATTATTGGTGGCCTTGTCAATTTCAGAGCACGAGTTTCTGGCTAATGCTGACTTTTAGTAACTTCCTCTCCATCGCTGTTATCCTCTCAGCAGTGAATGGTGAAAAGGACTTTTTAGTGAGCTCTTTTCCTTTTCCTCCGCACTTCCCTTGTTCTCACCTTCTCCCACCCATGCCATTTGCCTCTCTGGAAATCAGTGTCTTTTAGGTAAGAATTCAGGGAACCTCAGTTTAGACTAGTGTCACTGTGGGCCAAGTTCAGTGCCCAGTAAAGCCAGAGGTATCTTTCAAAGTCTCACTTCCAGCCTTTGCCTCTTTAGATCCTCCGTAGAGGTAGATGTCCTTGGGAAGCATAAAGACATCTCCCCATCTCCTACTGGGCATTCTACTTCCACCATCCTAAATGCAAGCCTTCCGATCTGACTTCTCGCCCCATGTACCCATTAGCAGCTTCTAAAGAATCAGAGCCACGCGAAGGCTTGAAATCAGTGTGTTCCAGCATGGGCTCGGCTATAAAAACAATTTGAGTGCTCATAGCTTTCAAATGACTTGGCAGTCTGTCTATAAAATGTCCTGTAGCCTGAAAGCGGTGAGAACATGCCTGCATACATTAGTGATCCATTGATTGTTTCTGGAGCTAGGTAACCTTTGTATACGAAAATGAGAGAACAGCTGAGTCCTGATCAATCAAACCAGCCATTAAGAATCTTGCCTAGTCCATAGGCCTGCTCCATCTCAGGGGTCCCAGGGAGAAAAAGGAAAAGGAAACAAGCTTTAACCATCAATGTGGGGACTAGGCAGACAGGTCTGGACAAAGGTTGGGAAGGCTGAAGATTTCATTCCTCTGGCAGTTAGTGACTTTCCCTAACCCGCTCCTGGACTAAATACAGGAGAGCAAAATGCAAAATGACATTGGGGATCTGAGACCAGGGCATTTAGTAGAGATGGAGTTTTGCCATATCGGCCAGGTTGGTCTTGAACTCCTGGCCTGAAGTGATTTGCCTGCCTCGGCTCCCCAAAGTGCTGATGTTACAGGAGTGAGACACTGTGCTCAGTCTTCCTCTTTAAAACAAAACAAAACAAAACTTTTATTTTAGGTTCAGGGGTACATGTGCAGGTTTTTAATATAGGTAAACTTGCGTCATGGGGGTTGGTTGTACAGATTATTCCATCACTCAGGTATTAAGCCTACTACCCATGAGTTATTTTTTCCTGATCCTCTACCTCCTCCAACCCTCCACGCTCTGATAGACCCCGGTGTCTATTGTCTTATGTGTCCATGTGTTCTCATCATTTAGCTTCCACTTATAAGTGAAAACATGATATTTGGTTTTCTGTTCCTGCATTAGTTTGCTAAGGATAATGGCATGCAACTCCATCCATGTTCCTGCAAAGGACATGATCTTGTTCTTTTTAATGGCTGCGTAGTATTTCATGGTGTATATGTACCACATTTTCATTATCCAGTCTGCTGTTTATGGGTCCATGTCTTTGCTGTCGTGAATAGTGCTGCAATGAACATACAAGTGCATGTGTCTTTATGACAGAATGATGTGTATTCCTCTGGGTACATACCCAGAACAGACACAAGCTGCCGTAGAATACATGTGGCTGGCTGGGAGCAGTGGCTCACTCCTGTAATCCCAGTACTTTGGGAGGCTGAGGTGGACAGATCACAAGGTTAGGAGATCGAGACTATCCTGGCTAACATGGTGAAACCCCACCTTTACTAAAAATACAAAAAAAAAAAAAATTAGCAGGGTATGGTGGTGGGCGCCTGTAGTCCCAGCTGCTCGGGAGGCTAAGGCAGGAGAATGGTGTGAACCCGGGAGGCGGAGGTTGCAGTGAGCTGAGATTGCACTAGTGCACTCCAGCCTGAGGGACAAAGTGAGACTCCATCTCAAAAAAAAAAAAAAGAATACGTGAGGCCAAAAAGCATACGAGAAGACATATGAGAAAGACATACATGCAGCCAAGAAGCACATGAGAAAAAGCTCAATATCATTGATCATTTGAGACATGCAAATCAAAACCACAATGAGATATCATCTCATACCAGTCAGACTGGCTGCTACTAAAAAGTCAGAAACAACAAGTGGTTGGTGGGGTTTCGGAGAAAAAGGAACTCTTATCCACTATTGGTGAGAGTGTAAATTAGTTCAACCATTGTGAAAACCAGTGTAGTGATTCCTCAGAGACCTTCCCCCCTCTTATAAGGATCCTTGAGATTACACTAGGCCCTTGTGGATAGTCCAGGTTAGTCTTTCCATCTTTGTATTCTTAATTATATCTGCAAAGTCCCTTTTGTCATGTAAGATAACACATTCACAGATTCTGTGGATTAGGATGTGGACAGCTTTGGGGGTGCAATTATTCAGTCTACCCCAAAATAATTTACAGCAATCAGAACAGACTAGCTTATGCCACAATAATAAGCACCATGACCGGGCACGGCGGCTCACGCCTGTAATCCCAGCACTTTGGGAGGCTGAGGCGGGAGGATCATGAGGTCAAGAGATCGAGACCATCCTGGTCAACATGGTGAAACCTTGTGTCTACTAAAAATACAAAAATTAGCTGGGCATGGTGGTGTGTACCTGTAGTCCCAGCTACTCGGGAGGCTGAGACAGGAGAATCACTTGAACCTGAGAGATGGAGGTTGCAGTCAGCTGAGATCACACCACTGCACTCTGGCATGGTGACAGAGCGAGACTCCATCTCAAACAAACAAACAAACAAACAAACAAAAAACAAGCACCTCTCGGCTCACTGTAAACTCTGCCTCCCAGGTTCACGCCATTCTACTGCCTCAGCCTCCCAAGTACCTGGGACTACAGGCACCCACCACCACGCCCGGGTAATTTTTTGTATTTTTAGTAGAGACGGGGTTTCACCATGTTAGCCAGGATGGTCTCCATCTCCTGACCTTGTGATCTGCCCACCTCCGCCTCCCAAAGTGCTGGGATTACAGGCGTGAGCCACCGCGCCCGGCCCTAAGGTTGTTTTTCACTCATGCTGCAGGTGCCTCAGGTAGGTGGGGTTTCTGCTCTACGTCAGGCCCACTCAGGGATCCCGTAGAGGGCGACTTTCTCTTTGTGCTCCTGTGACAGCCAAGGCAGGACGAAGGGCAACTGGAAAATCAGAGACAGCCTCTTAAGCTTCTGCCTGGAGGTGACACACAGGACTTGTGCTTTCATTTCGTTGCTCAATATTAAGTCCCGCGATCATGACTACCTTCAGTGCAGGGCAGAGAAGGGCAGTTTCACCGCCACCTGCCCAGAGGGCAGATAATTGGAACTAGTTCACAAGCATGCTCATGACCACTCACAGCCTGTGTCCATCCTTAGAGGAAAGGGGATATGAGCTAGGGTGATATGATTTGGCTCTGTGTTCCCATCCAAATCTCATGTCAAATTGTAATCCTCAATGTTGGAGGAGGGGCCTGGTGGGAGGTGATTAATCATGGGGGCAGACTTCCCTCTTGCTGTTCTTGTGATAGAGCTCTCCTGAGATCTGCTTGTTTAAAAGTGTGTAGCACCTCCTTACTCTCTCTCTCCTGCTGGCCATGTGAAGATATGCCTGCTTCCCCTCTGCCTTCTGCCATGATTGTGAGTTTCCTGAGGCTTCCCCAGAAGCAGAAACCTGTACAGCCCACAGAACCTTGAGCTGATTAAACCTGTTTTCTTTATAAATTACCCTGTATCAGGTATGCCTTTATAGCAGTGTGAGAATGAATGGGGGCTAGCTCCAGACATAGATACATACAGACCACAGCAGGTATAAGGGAGGAGGTATCTGTATGCAGCAAGGCAGACAGGTCTCTAGTGCATATGGTTGAGGGGGAAAAAGCAAGATGCTAGACCATATGTGATGTGAGAAGCCATCTATAGAAACATGTGCATGCAAAAATATGGTGTTGTCTTTATAGGCACACAAATAGGTAGAACTGGGGAATCAGGTCTGGACACCGCACACTGATATCAACACCATGGGCAGTTATGGAGTAGGGTCAGGCCCAGGAAGGAGATGATAAGGGGAGACTTTGCTCCTGTTTATAGCATTTTGATCTTTTAAAATATTTAAATAATTAAAAAGTTCCTCTGTCTATTATAAGGGGAGAATGCATTAGTTATTGTCTGCAATTGTTTTACCAAAGGTAGAATAAAATGACTGTTAAAGATTCCTTAGGTGTGGGAGTGGGGGGAATGGAGGGTGAGCTGGGGAAATCACCCAAGAGAGCTGGAGGCTGAGCTGTTGGTGTCTCAGAATAACAGAACTAAAAATATCCTGGGGCATTACGTTGCTCCATGATTCGTTTGCTTGCATGTCAAGAATGGTACAACTCAGGCCTGAGAAGGAGTGACCTACCCAAGGCCACAGGGCTAGTTGGGGAGGAGGCTGGGGAGAATGCAGAGCTCCTGACTCCCACTCCAGTGCTCCTCCTCCCACCAGTAGCCAGCCTGGACTTAGGAGAGGAGCCCAGGCCCAGGCTTCAACTCAGTCCCTTACTCGCTGTGTGTCTTCAGGCAAGTCACTTCCCCTCTCTGTGCCCAGTTTTATTTTTTCATCTATAATAAGGTAGAGTTGTAAGAATTCCCCAACATCCTCCCATGCCTTGTCCACTGTTAGGGACCAAACTAAATGCAGTTTGTGAGAGCTATTTTGCACGATTTTGTAAAGAATTAAAGTAATTATGTTATTATTAATTAATGTATTAGTATCTAGGTATTAATTATAATAATGAAATGATTATCATCCTTAAAAATTCTATTTTATTATTAATATTAGTGATAGCTTTTAATAACCTACATAAAAGGATAGCATAAGCTTTAAACTAGGGTAAAAGTTCTGGGACAAGGCTGGGAGCGGTGGCTCATGCCTGCAATTCCAGCACTTTGGGAGGCCAAGGCCAAAGCATCCCCTGAGGTCAGGAGTTCGAGGCCAGGAGTTCGAGGCCAGCTTGGCCAACATGGCAAAACGCTGTCTCTACTAAAAATACAAAAATTAGCCGGGCATGGGGGCAGGCACCTGTAACCTCAGCTACTTGGGAGGCTGAGGCAGGAGAATCGCTTGAACATGGGAGGTGGAGGCTGCAGTGAGCTGAGATTGTGCCACTGCACTCCAGCCTGGGCAACAGAGTAAGACTCTGTCTCAAAAAAAAAAAAGTTCTAGAACAAGAACACTGACTTCTCTGGTATAAATCATCTTGTTCATAAACCTACCTGTGGCATGACCAGACTCTGAAAGTGAGGGCATTTCCTGAAGAAGCCAACTCCTCATGCCAGGGATCTTCTGAGGTGCCTGTGTCTGCAGCATTGGAAGCAGCTGAGACTCCGGGGTTCAACCAAGGGCTAAGGTGAATTCTCCCGGACCCTGCAGGTCTCACTGAGGACAGGCTAGTGCCGGATCCTATAACTGGGAGAGCCTTCTGCCAGCCTCTGACCATGGAGTTAAACCTGGAAGGGGCGCTGTTGTCCAGGACCCATTTTGGGGACTTAAAAATTTCTGTAATTTCATGAACTCTTCCAGGAATAAGTAACATAAATGTTTTTCTCTTTCTTCCTCTCTTTTAAAAAGTGCTGCTTGTCCTTTGTCTCCACCTTCCTCCTCTCTTTGCATTTGGGTTTTCAGGAAAAGCTGACCTCTCATGACCTGCAGAACATTTCTTTTCCATTATCCCGTAAATTTTGCATCGTGTGACATTGTCACTGAGCAATGACCCCTAGTATGGCCTCCACGGTGTCTTTGCTTTGGCTGACACTGGCTCCTTAGAGGGCAGTTCACCCCGCCTGGGTCTGGGGTGGGCTGTCAGGGAAACTAGGTCTTCCTGGCTCCCCCAAGCTGCCTGGGCATCAACCTTTCAGACTCCTCAGATTTAGGGCTCAAGGAATGGCCCAGACATCAGTGACTGATGATCACACAAGCCAACAGCAGGAGAGGAAATGATCCTTTCACAGAAGCAAAGCTGTCAGTGGGACAGGGCCGGCCCCTGAGCTCAGGACGCTGGGGCTTTTGCTGTGTGCCATGGGCAAGAGGCTCCCTCTGCGTGCCTGGTTCCCTCCTCTGGAAGGTAGGAGAGTGACAGTACCCACCCCATGGGGTGGGTGAGTGGCTTCCCTGGAGCACATGAGTATCCAGCCAGCAGAGCCCTGCGTGAGAAAGTGCCCTGTGCGTGTGTGGCCTGGAAATACCCAAATTGTCTAGTCTCCTGTGGGTTATGGACCCTCCGGAGGCCCCTAAGGCAGTCACACTTCTTATGAATGTTGTTCCACTTTATAGACTGGGGAGAGGTCAGGGGCGGGCCTTGTCAAGGTCACACAGCTGGAGAGCGGGCAGCTGGATTTCAACCCAAGTCCCTGACCCAGTTCTGCAGCCCTTGATTATAAGCAAACACACATCCTCTCTGTGGCGCCATCACTATCCAAGAAATAGTGGAGTCGGGGGGGCTAGTTGGATGTCTTCTGATCTATTTATTTTTCAGCGTCTGCTTCGTAAACCCTTGGACGTCCACCTGAATTTTCCTTATTGCTGTTAACCTCATCTTCCAATTACGCAAAATGTTTCAACCAATTAGCCCCTTGTTGCAGGGATCTCATCACTGGCTGGCGTTTGGCGCTGTGTATCTTGGTCCTGACTGACAAAGGCAGCACAGCAAGTGCTCATGTCAGCCTCATTTTCTCCAAAGGGAAAAGGGCTCCATGACCAGTCGGGCATTTAGGGGACCCAGGAGCTCCAGTAGCTGCTGAGCAGGCAAAGAAAGGCTGATTAAACACCCCCACCCCAAGGCTGGGTGCATTGGCTCACGCCTGTAATTCTAGCACTTTGGGAGGCTGAAGTGTGGATTTCCTCAGCTCAGGAGTTCAAGAACAACCCGGGCAACATGGTGAAACCCCATCTCTACTAAATACAAAAAATGAGTCGGGTGTGGTGGGACGCACCTGTAGTGCCAGCTACTTGGGAGGCTGAGGCACGAGAACTGCTTGAACCCGGGAGGTGGAGGTTGCAGTCAGCCGAGATTGCGCCACTGCACTCCAGTCTGGGCAACAGAGTGAAACTCCATCTCAAAGCAAAACAACAACAAAAGGCACATGCCAAGGTGGAAACTGTGTTTAATTGGTTTCTTTAAAAAGCACAAAGATTGTGAGGTGCTAAAAAAACAGTCTCATGGAACTCTGTGGTTTTGGTGTTTGCTGTATATAGACACCCTGAGGTTCACGTGTCACATTTCCCTCGGCATTTAAGCTTCCAAGGAACCTTCTGTTTTGCTTGTTTCCCAACTAACCCCTCATTCATTCATGCATTCATTCATTCAAGAGGTTACTGAGTGTCTGCAATGTGCTAGGCACTGCTCTTCACTCAAAGTCTAAAGCAGGTGATCTAAAACCAAGGTTCTGATGCTATGGAGCTCATGCTTTGGTCAAGGACGACCAATAAAAAGACAAAGTGTGTCTTGTGTGTACCAGGAGGAGGCTGATGCTGAGTGGGAAAGTGAAGCCAGAAATGGGGGTTGGGTGGAAGTGGGGATCCTCAGAGAATGCTGTCATGGAGCAGAGACCCGAAGGCCACAAAGGTGGGAGACAGGTTAATATCTTGGGGAAAGGCAGAGGGAACAGCAATTGCAAAAGCCCTGAGGGGCCAGCAACAGTGAGGAACCAGTGTGGCCACAGCAGAGTGGAGGGAGATGCATGGACAGAGAAGCCAGAGAGGCAGGGGGCCAGGCACCCAGAAAGCCTCATGGGCCGCTGTGAGAATCTGGGTTTTATCTTAGTGACTCAGGAGGACTTTGAGGGGTTTTGAACAGAGGGAAGAAATATTATTTTCTCTAATATTCATTTTCTATTGCTGTGTAATACATGACCACAACCTTAGTAGCTGAACATGACACAGGTTTATTACTGTGTGGTTTCTGTGGGTAAAGGAGTCAAGCATGTTAGAGCTGGCTGTCTGCTCAGGTCCCCACAAGCCTGAAATCCACATGTTAGTTGACTGCGTCCTCATCTAGGGGCTCCTCTTGGGAAAGATCCACTTCCAAACTTCCCCAGGTTGTTGGACAGAATCAGCTTCCTTGGCGCCGAAGGGCCTAAGACTCTGTGTCTTTCCAGCTGTCAGCTCATCACCACACTCAGCCTCTGGCTGTTGCTCCCAGGCCCTCGCCACATGGTCCCCTCCATGGTTCCTTCCCAAAGATCTCAGCTTCTTTCCATAATTTGCCTGATTAGGCAAGGCCCATCCAGACTCTTTCTCCTTTGATTAACTCGAAGTCAGTCGGTTAGCAATCTAATCCATGGCATGATATTCCATCATATTTCCAGTTTCTACCCAGACTGTAAAGGAGGGGAAGAGGAATCCTGGAGCCATCTTGGAATCTTGCCTGTGACTTGTAGTTAGAAAGATTTCTCTGACCATTGTGCTCAGAATAGGATAGGGGAGCAGCAGGGGCAAGTGCAGACTCTGGGAAATCAGAGAGGAGACGATTTCCTTTTCAGCAGTGATGGACCACGGCAGTAGCAGTTGTGGCGACAGAAGTGTTTGAAGCGTGGTTGAAGTGGTTGTAAAATGGACGGGATGTTTTTGTAAAATGGGTTGAAGGAGAACAATAAAACCCGATATAGGCTAACTCCAAGCTTTCTGGTCTGTGCACCCTGAATGCTGAGCTGTGGGAGTGTATTGTGTTTATCGAGAAGTGTGCAGATTGCCAAAGGATTCGCTTTGTGTTTACAGAGTTAAAGGTAGACAGGTGTTCCAGGTTTGTGATTTCTAAAAAATAAAAATAACAATACACTATCTATACAGATGAGACTTGTCCAGTTAGGATCCCAATTTGTGACTTTCCTCTTTTAGGAGGAGAACACAGAAAAGAAAATGAGATCTGCAACTTGATCAGCATTTGTTTTTTCAGCTGCTGGTTCCTGAAAAAAAAAATTGTAGCACGCGACAATCAGTGACAATAATTTGTGGAAGAATTACAAATAGGCCAGGAGTTGGCTTGCTTTACTGGTTTTGACTTGAATTAGATGTAAGACAGATGAGTCGAATGAGGTCTGTTTTGCAGCAGAAAGCATTGCAATGTCACATGGGGCCATAAAGGTGCCTAAATTGAGCAGAAACATATGTTCTTCAGAAATTAGCTGTTAGGTACGAGCCTTTCTCTTGTTGATGCTATCGGTATGAAATCCAATATTATCCCAGGGAAAGGAAACAAGACCACTTAGCTGTTGGATGACAAGCTGTCTTACACTTCATCAAACCCACCCGTTTACTTGTCATGGCTTGTACCGCTCAGGAAGATAAGAGACGTTGTATCTCTGATTTTCCTCATGGTGTGTTTTGGAATAGATGCCAGCTTGATGTGTTGACCACGGTATGCGGGGCCATTCAGTAAAGACAGATCCTTGGCCAAATGTTCTGTATTTTTCCAAATACAAAAGACGAACTAATGAAACCAATGCAGCCATGCTGAACACCAGCGCCAGGGCTCCCTCCTGCGCTGCCACGGCTCCCTCCTGCGCTGCCACGTGCTTCCTTCCAGGGAAATGGATCATATGCAGCCATGTGGCCTGTGCTACCTGATGTCTTTGGAAAATTATGCTTTCGTTTTAATTTTATAATAAAAGTTGTTGAGAAGTCACCCTGGCAATCCCCTGCACACCAAGAACAGTGTTATCAAGAGTGGATATTGCAGAAACACTTCCTCTCCCTACAAACCTTCCAGGGCAAGAATGGAGGGAGAGGCTAAGCCTTCTCTTCGTTCCCTCACCACTGTCTTCTTGACCCAAAGATGAGGGGCTTCCATCTCTAAATCTCCCAGGCAAAAATTCTAATAGCTGAGAGACAGAAAGCAGCTCAAATATTAAACCACAGATGGCCTGCCATTTTTGCTTGAAGGGCTGGAATTTTCAGTTAATGCTGGGGGAAGTAAGAAAGTCAAGTCAGTTGCTCTGTCCAGCAATTCATCATTGCTGGGTTTTACTGAACAAAGGCAAACTCTGAAAACACGATCCTGATTGAAAGAGGCAGCTGAGCAGGTGGGCTCCACCTGTGGCTCCCTCTCAGCATCTTGTGCTACCATTGTGTTTAGGTATTCATGTCTCTGACTAAGACAGTGAGCTCCTCGAGGAAGGTACTTGTGCCTCCATCACCTTGGAACCCTCCACGCCCAGTATGTGCAGTGCCAACACCTAGCAGACATTCAGTGTGTATGTGAACCTCTGTCCTGGTCTGAACAGGGGAGTTCCTGTGTGTGCCTGTTTGCTGCCTTAATTATTAATAGCATTTCCTTATGACCTCAACCTATCACTAAACCTCAGTGCTGCTCCCTACCTAAGCAGAGGAACTTCATTGCAAGAATATTGAGTGGCTGAATGAAGAGGTAATTTCTTGCCTCATATGATGAAAAAAAAAAAAAATCAACCAGGAACTGGCTGAGCACACCTGGTTTGCACAGGATGGTCCTCATCAATGCCGGTTGTTTTGCTATAATTTTGAATGGTGCTGCCTTTCACACTTATACATGGCCTGAGTTGGCAAGTAAGTTATCTGGTCATCTTTGGCATCATCATCAGGCATAGCAAATCCAGTGGTCATCAGGGCATCTTAGAGTTGGCGTACCTCTTGGCGTACATCCAGAGGGATGTAAAAATTGCCCAGGATCTATTTTACTGAGGTAGTCAAACAATGAGTTAGGGTCAGCTGGTTTTCCAGTAGCTTTCAAAAAGCCTGAGATTAACTCAGATGGAATCAGCTTAGGTCACGTGCCCACCTGCTATAAATTCTTGTTGCTGGGGCAACGCTGATGCTGGTAGGTTTAACCTGGATCATAGGTCCCAGCCCCTGACTCTGGGATGTTTTTCTCTCCACACTACATTGGCTGGGTAGGGGAGGGGAGAGTTTTCTAAATGAAAATCAAGTTGCTGCCATAAACTCCCCTCACTGAAAGGCATGTGCTTTTGACATGGGGATTTTTGTCCATTTTGTTCAATGCTGTATTTTGAGCATCTAGAATGATAATACTCAACAATGGAAGCTCCTTAAATATCTGTTGAATGAATAAATACCAAGAAGACAAATAGCAAGTTTTCCTGAGGCAGCCTTCTGTATAAAATAGGATACACTTTATTGCTCCAGATGCTCCATGAAGCAGTAACAAACTGCAGGTAGGCATGACAACCTCCCTCAAGAGAATCATCCTTTGGTGTCGAAAAACATATTGGAAATCACTGACCGTGGCCTGTATGGGTCTCTCGTATGCTGATGACACAAACTCTCCACACATTTCAAGCACTGGGCTCGGTCTGCCATGTTGACAGATTCACGGTGCCTGCCTCACAGCAAGGGGAGCTCCTTCCCCCAGTGAAACAGCTCCAGAGGAAGCAAGGGCTTCCCCGAGTCAGTTCAGTTCTCTCCTTTTGATGCTGTATTCGTCTGTTTTGTGTTTCTGTAAAGGAACACCTGAGACTGGGTAATTTATGCAGAAAGAGCTTTATTTGGCTCACAGTTTTGCAGACTGTACAAGAAGCACAAGAAATGCAGCACCAGCATCTGCTTCTGGTGAGGCCTCAGGAAGCTTTGACTCCTGGCGGAAGGTGAAGGGGAGTCCGGGTGTCACATGGTGAGAAAGTGAGCAAGAGAGCAGTGGTTGGGGAGGTCCCAGGCTCGTTTTAACAACCTGATCGCAAGAGAACTCATGACCGCGGGAGGACACCAAGCCATTTGGTGAGCGATTCGCCTCTGTGATCCAAACAGCTCCCATCAGGCCCCACCTCCAACATTGGGGATCAGATTTTACCATGAGGTTTGGAGGGAACAAACATCCAAACTCTATCCGGTATGAAATGCACAGGATAGGAGCATGTTCTCGTCGAGCTCATGTGGATAAACTTGGGTCCCTCCTGTGAGTGTTTCTTGTTTACAGAAGTCTCTCAAGGGCAAGAATTCCATCCTCTGTTCCTGGCATGATGCCTGGTGGCCAAAAGGGGCTGAACACTGTGACTCTGGGGCTGAGAAGGTGAATTCCCCTACCTGGGATCTGACAGTCTCTCAAGGGAGTCATGCCATGGTCCCATCCCATGGTAAAGACTGTGAACATATTGGATGAGGGCGAGGGGTGGACAGGGCAGGGGTTGCCAGTATTGGATATTCTGCAAGGCCACCTCCCTTCCTTGGCACATTCCTCCAGCTGCTGCATTCACCAGCCAGGATCCTTTGTTGTAAGCAATGGAAGCTAGCTTTGGCCAGCCGTACCAAAACAGGGATCTATGGATGGATGTGGGGTAGCTCTGAGAACACAGAAGGGCTACGGGACCAGGTGACAGAAGGACTAGACCTGGGTCAAGTCTGAGACATCACTTTGAGGCATACATTGTGAGGTGGGGGCCTACTCACTCTTGTTTCTTATGTCAGTCCCCTCAAGGTAAAATTTCCCAGGAGGGAAGTGTGGACTTGGGCCCCACGCTCACTCTCTGGCAAAGCACCTTGGTCATCCATTCTACTGAGATGGTGACCAAGTGGGCATGGGATCCTCGAGGGGAACCTGAAGTCCAGGGCAGAAGAGTGGGGAATGGGCACTGGCCTGTCCACAGCACCAGAGGCCTGCCCCAGCCCATGTGTGCAAGCAACGCATCCTGGGATTCTTATAGCCTGGGATGTGTCTGGCACTTAGTAGGCTTTATTATTATTATTATTATTATCATTATTATTTGAGATGAAGTATCACTCTGTCACCCAGGCTATAGTGCTGTGGCTCAATCTCGGCTCACTACAACCTCTGCCTCCTGGGTTGAAGCAATTCTCATGCTTCAGCCTCCTAAGTAGCTGGGATTACAGGCATGTGCCACCATGTCTGGCTAATTTTTGTATTTTTATTGGAGAATAGGTTTCATCATGTTGCCCAGGCTGGTCTCAAACTCCTGGTCTCAAGTGACCCACCCACCTCAGTGTCCCAAAGTGTGGGGATTACAGGCGTGAGCCACCACGCCTGGCCCACTTAGTAGGTTTTTTTTTTTTTTCTTGAGACGGGGTCTCATTCTGTCGCCCAGGCTGAAGTGCAGTGGCGTGATCTGGGCTCACTGCAAGCTCCGCCTCCCGGGTTCACGCCATTCTCCTGCCTCAGCCTCCTGAGTAGCTGGGACTACAGGTGCCCACCACCATGCCCAACTAATTTTTTTTTGTATTTTTAGTAGAGACAGATTTCACCATGTTAGCCAGGATGGTCTCGATCTCCTGACCTTGTGATCCACCTGCCTAGGCCTCCCAAAGTGCTGGAATTACTGGCGTGAACCACCGCGCCTGGCCCACTTAGTGGGTTTTTAAGAAACGTCGAGGCTGCCTAACTTACTTGCACCTCTGACCTCCAAACTTAAGGCAGAACTGCTTCCTCCTCCCCCCCATCCCACAGCACTTTGTTATTATTTTTAACAACTCCATTATTGAACTTTGTAAGAATTAACTTCAGGTTTTTGTTTCTTTGGGTTAGAATTATGTCTAATTTATTTTTGTCTACGTGAGTTCTTGACACAGAATGGAAGCCCAATCAGTGTTTGCTGGATAAATGAGTGATTGAACAGGTGTTAAGTGGGAAAAAGCCCCAGTCAAACCAATATATTTATCTTTGAGGTATGGGGGAAAAGCTCATATATGTTTAAAAAATACTCAAAGCTTGAAAATAAGCTATAAAGATGATTGAGACACATAGTGTCAGGATGTAGGGCAGTCTAACAAGTCCACGTGGGGGGACCTGAGCCCCTCATGAGATGTGACTTTGACTTCCTATTTACCATTGATTAGGGCCCAGACATTTTATAACTCTGGAAAGTTAGAGGTTAAGATATAGGAAACTTATAAAGTAGAATGTTTTTCTTTTCTGATGGCACTAAAGATAATCCCCAGGTTATAACGTTATTGACCATTAAGATAGTGAAGTGATTGTAGCTAACTCAGCAATTGAATGTCAGGCAGCATTTCTTCTTTTTGATTGACTGCATGGAACCCTTGTTCTTATACCTTATTTTGAATCAATTTTGCCATCTTATTAGTTCCATTATTAATGAAATAGATTTGACAAATGCTTACCATTCAGCTTATGAGAATTATGCTTTTAACATTTGAGAATCATACTTTGATACACACGCACGTATTTGGAAAACTAGACACAGTTTCTTCTAAAACAGAATGGTTTTTATTAGGTTAGAATTACAAGTTCATGCCCAAAACACCTTTTTCTGGAATAACATCTGGAATTTATATCGTAACTTTTCTCTACCAATCATTAGCTACCTTCTTTGTGTTTCTCAACTAGGCAGTTGGAAAATTGAATCTGTTTTTCTTCTTCTTCTTCTTCTTATGTTCCTTTGCCAATTTTTAGCCTGGAAATGGGAAGCGATGTTACTGTGGTCAAGAGCTGAGCTACAATACCTGCGCTGGGAGAATGACTGATAATGGCATTGGTCATGATTTGTGGACTTCCAGAACCTTTTGAAAACTCTTACATGTCAGAAATTTTTCCCTGATGTGTCTGCACATCCCCAAAAGAAAAGCCAGAAATCTACATTCCCATCTGCCTTACAGCTAGAGAGCAGACATGCGACATGGAGTGCACTGATCAGACGGGCATGAACTAGACTCTTGTTAAGAAGAGAAGGCTGTGTAAAAGATGGCAACATGCAGAGAACATTCTGCAGAGGGTACTGAAGAGACACACGTGGCTTGCAGAAGCTACAGAGCAGTGGGTGGGGGTGGGGTGAGGAGGCTGTCACACTGTCCTCTTTTGTCTGTGTCAGGGATGTGCCCAGCACCACCAGTAGCTGTGGGTCTGCCTTTTTTCTGTTGTATAGCCTCCAAGCCGGATCTCTGACCTTGCAGAGATTCTGGGAGTTGCTGAATAAATTCCTTGTTGGCTTAAAGTAGTTAGAGTAGATTCTGCTATTTGCAACTCATAGCCAAGTCTGATCCACAGCATTAATAATGGGGGCATGGGGACCTCAGAGATGCTTGAATCAGAGACAGCTGGGTAGAGGCACAGGAAGTTCACTCTCCTCAATGTGTCCTAGAATATCTACAGTTTTTCATAAAACTGAGAAAAGCTTTGGGTTGCCACCAGATTACTTTGTGGACAACTCTTGCAAATGTTCACCCTATTAAATAAGCAATATCTCAGTAGAATTATTCTTGAAGTTCTATCTAGCTCTTTGATTTCCTGATTCTATGATGTCTCTTAATAATGTATACAATTGAAAGTTATCTGAAGATTGACTAGCATCCCTTTGGAAAAATAACAGTGAAATCTCCAGAGTGTAACGTACCTACCAACTGCCTTGTGAGCAGGGATAACAAATTAAACTGTATATTCAAAAACTTGATGATCAGGAAATTACTCCTGGGATGAGCTTTATTATTACTGACTTCAAAGAAGTATTTGATGGTACAGTGAGGAGAAAATGATGTATTATAATTTGATGTTTTCCATGCAAATGGAAAAGCAGCAGAAATATCTATCATTTCAGTTCAAGGAAGGGCCTCCCTGGAAAAAGGAGAGATACAGGCATTGCCACATCAGGAGGTGGTTTGTTATGGGTGGTTGAAAAATAGGCATGAAATTTCTTGAGACTTGCTTTGGTTACAAGTTCTACACGTCACAGAGACCCCTAACCCCTCTCCAAGAAACTTAGGGGTCTATTTTTCCTCATGTTAAATACATCTAGAGGCAGGTAGTCCAGGGATGGAACGGTAGTTCCATGATAACATCTGGGACCCATGCTCTTTCTGGATTTCCATGACCCTATCTTTATTGTGAGCCCTGTCTTCATGCCATCAAAATGGCTGCCACAGTTCCAGCCAACACGACAGGCAACGGCACAGACACCTGTCTGCTGAGTCAGCTCCTTTTAAAGCATTTTCCTGGAAGTCCTGCCCAGTAGCTTATGTTGAGTAACTGTTTGCTAGGTCTATGTCACGTGAACATTTGCTGCAAGAGAGCCTGAGACATTTTTTTAGCTGGGAATACAGTCTCTCCAAATAACATCAGGGTTCAGTTAATAAGGAAGAAGGAAGGGAAGTCTGGAGCCTCTGATGCACCCTAGTGTCTCTTTGCATAGAGTTTGCTCTAAGACCCGGCAGTGCTTTTGACTTCTCCCTTTCCTCTTTGCCAGTGCTTCCTCTGTCTTCTTTGTTAAAAAAAAAAAAAAAAAAAAATTATCGCTCAACCTCCATCAAAGACAAAAAGCAACATGACAGTATTTGGCTCTGTGTCCCCACC
Source organism: Trachypithecus francoisi (assembly GCF_009764315.1). Lineage (NCBI taxonomy): Eukaryota > Metazoa > Chordata > Mammalia > Primates > Cercopithecidae > Trachypithecus > Trachypithecus francoisi. The sequence continues at coordinate 43,658,549 of NW_022681467.1, forward strand.
CATATCTCACCTCCATTTGTAATCTCCATGTGTCAATGAAGGGAGGTGATTGGATCATGGGGATGATTCCCCATGCCTTTCTCTTGATAGTGAAGGGAGTTCTCTTGTGATCTGATGGGTTTTTTATAAGACAGTTTTCCCTGCTCTTGCTTGCTGTCTGTCACCTGCTGCCTTGTGAAGAAGGTGCCTGCTTCCTCTTCTGCCATGATTGTAAGTTTCCTGAGGCCTCCCCAGTCATGCAGAACTGTGAGTCAGTTAAATCCCCTTTGTGCATAAATTACCCAGTCTTGGGTAGTATCTTTATAGCAGTGTGAAAACAGACTAATACATGGCACAATCTATTTCTTTCTTACTGCACTTCTTCTTCCTCCCATTCCTTAAATGATTAGATCTAATAGGATCTGTGGCTGGGCACACTAGCTCATGACTATAATCCCAGTGCTTTGGGAGGCTGAGGTGGGAGGATCACTGGAGCCCAGGAGTTTGAGATCAGACTGGATAACATAGCAATACCCCATCTTGAAAAAAGTAAAATGAAATAAAAATTATAAAAAACAATTAGCCAGGCTTGGTGGTGCATGCCTATAGTCCCAGCTATTCAGGAGGTTAATGCAGGAGGATCCCTTGAACCCAAGAGGTCAAGGTTGCAGTGAACCGTAATCATACCACTACACTCTAGTCTGGGTGACAGAGCAAGATATATCTAATAATAATTATCATCATAATAATTATATTTAAATAAAAAATAAGTAAATAGGATCTGGATTACAGAGACCCCATAGTCTCCTCTCTAAGAGACAACTGAACAATAATAAATCTTGCAAAAGGATTTGAAACTTCAGAGCTCCCGAAGAAAGATGAGTCTCATAAATCAAGCACCTTCCTTTTATAAAAATTGCGTTTACATATTTTCTGAAATGTGACTTTTTTACGTATGTATTTAATTACATAAATAAACACTTTTGGTCACCTGGATTGAACCAAACATTCTAATGAACTATGCTAAGTGGCTGGAATGCCAACAAAATCAAAACTTAATGTTAAATTTTACTTTTAAAAAAACCTCAGGGAATCAGCTTGCTCAAGAATGGAATATGTGTATTTTCTTTAAAGCTTCAACTTTAATAAAAGTAGGATCATCCAAAGAGCTTCTGACCCAGGAGATCAATTTTAGAGCCCAAAGCCCAATTTAATCTACATAAGATTTTAAAATATAATTTTATTTATAAAATGATCCTATGGTAAAATGGACCTCTAGTGGGCATATAGGCCTATAGATTATAACACATATGTTGACTGGCCTATCCGTCACCAAAATCACGATACAGAACAGCTGCATTTACCCTCACAATTTCTTCATGTGGTCCCTTGGTTGGCAATCTTCTCTCCCCAGCTGTTGGCAACCACTAATCTGATCCCTAATCCCTATAGTTTTCATTTCGAAAATGTCATTATAAATGGAGTCATAAGTCTGTGACTTGTTAAACTTGATTGTCTTTCTTTTTTACAAACATTATTTATTATTTATTAATTTTATTGTCTAGCTTTTCTTGCTTAGCATAATGTCTGTGAGATTCATTCAGGTCATGGTGTGTATCATAGTTTGTTTATTTTTGTTGTTGAATAATAGCTGATAATATAGATACACCACAGTTCTGTTTGTTTTTTTATTCATTCACTAATTGATGGAGGTTTGGGCTGTTTCCACTTCTTGGCTATTATGAATAATGCTGCTGTGAACATTCATAGACACATATTTATTTGGACATATGTTTTTATTTCTCTTGGCTTGAAACGGCAGGGTAGGGGGTGGTCTCCTGGAAAATATATGGAGAATATTTTGTAACTAAAAATAATGTTTGTGTGTATGTATATGTGGGCCAAAATCAACACTTGTCTACTACACTGAGCCAAGTTTTTTTTTTAATAAAATGAAATTGATTTTGGTGTGTTATACTTGCAGTTTGCCAACCTTTTTACGTATCTTCACAGCTCGTTACTTTTTTTGAGACAGAGTCTTGCTCTGTCGCCCAGGCTGGAGTGCAGTGGTGCAATCAGGGCTCACTGCAGATTCAACCTCTTGGGCTCAGGTAATTCTCCTGCCTCAGCCTCCTGAGTAGTTGGAACTACAGGCAGGCACCACCATGCCCAGCTAATTTTTGTATTATTTTGTAGAGATGAGGTTTTGCCATGTTATCCAGGCTGGACTTGAATTCCTGGGCTCAAGTGATCAGTCCACCTTGACCTCTCCAAAATGCTGGGATTACAGGTGTTAGCCAGCACACCCAGCCCACAGCTCATCCTTTATAGGAATAAAAGCAACTGGAGACTTTTGATTTCGGTAGCTGTGGGTGAGACATGTTGTCCAGCCTCTTGTTACAACATATTTTCTCCTCTCACTTCTTAATAGATTTAAGATACTCATAATGGGGATGACAATAATTATTGAGCTCAGATAATCCCAAATAGCATCACTACCCAGTCCCACAGGTTCATTCCCACCTGTCACCAGACTACAGTTGACCCTTGAACAATGTGGGCATTAGGGGCATCAATGCCCCCCACCCCCACAGTCAACCTGTGTATAACTCTGACTTTCCCCAGACTTAACTATTAACAGCCTCCTGCTGACCAGAAGCTTGACTGATGACATATACAGTTGATTAACATATATTTTGTATGTTATATGTGTTATATACTATATTCTTATAATAAACTAGAGAAAAAATGCTATGAAGAAAATCATAAGAAAGAGAAAATATATTTACTATTCATTAAATGGAGGTGGATCATTATGAAGGTCTCCATCCTTGTCATCTTCATGTTGAGTAGGCTGAGGAAGAGGAGGAAGAGGTGGGGCTGTCTCAGGGGTGGCAGAGGTGGAAGAACTGTGTATAAGTGGAGCCATGCAGTTAAAATCTGTATTGTTCAAGGATCAACTGTATTTCTGTTTTTGAGTTGAAATCTCCTTTGACATAACCATTAAAGCATTTTTCTCCAATGTCTGCACTTTTAAATTCTCCTTTCTTTTTCATCAGATTCAGTATTGGAGCAGCAATTCCTGATGTGCTGAAGTCAATAGCCATCTCATTTAACAATTCTGATTCTTTTGCCTGGAGGAAGCTGAGAACTGATCATCTTTGGGATATAGGTTTAGAGGAAGTCGTGAGCCTGTAATGTGTCCATCTGTGGGATATTCTGGTGGAAGATGTTGAGCATATCAATCAGGATGGACAAGATTAGGTTGCAGTAACAAATAAGACCCAAATCTCTAGGGCTAAACATAACAAATGTTTTAAAAACCACTTATACTTTACGTCCAACGTGGGTTCTTTATGGAGGGCTCCCTTCATCATAGTCGCTCCGTGATCCAGTCTGATGGAGGCTGCATTATCTCAATGCATGCTTCCAACCAACCACAGGATAAAAACAGCATAGCCAATCACACCGCAGTTCTTAAATGATTCTCCTTAGAACTAACACCTGTTAGAAGCTCAGTGGAACTTCCCGGTTGGATGTGCCAGGCAAGGTGAGGTGCCCTGGTTCCATGGAGAGGGCACAGAAGCTTCATGTTGAAGACCCTCTGAGACTTTGCACTACGTGTCTCTTCATTTGGCTGGTCCTGATCTGTATCCTGAATAATAAAATTGCAATCATAAGGAAATAGCACCTGTTGCTTTCTCTCAGATTGCAGTGACGGAGAGAGGTCACATACCTATTCGTGACTTGAAGGGGTAGAGGAGTGTATGCATCCTGTGGGCCTGGAAGAAGTAGGAGGCTACGGGCATTTGTGAGCTCCAGCAATGTCTACCAAGAAGGAGAATAGGATGTGGACAGGAAAGAATTGACTTCATAAACAACTCGACTCATGTGATGGTTCTCTCTCTGACTCTTTGAATCTCAGCACATTATTAATCTCCACGTTAATGGATTGAGGTTGGGCTTTTTTTTTTTTTCAATGTCTCTTTCTAATCTTATTTTTGCCTGTACAAAGGCATTAGCATACATTTTCTGGGCTCTCAGCCAGATGAATCATTTTCTTTTCTGTTTCCCCATCTCCAGAGTGCCCTGGTCTTTGCCAGAACCAAACAGTGGTCACAGCCAGGACCTGCACCAGGGGTCTTGAATCACCTTGTCCGGTTCCCAGATGCCCCTCCTGCTCTCTGAATGGAGCCCACCCTCAACAAGCACTCCGGCAGGACCAGGTGCCATGAAGACACTGCCACTTGGAATCTGATAAGCAACATTTGGTACCAAGCCCAGATCAGCTTTTCATCACCCTAGACAAGAGATGTGCTTGGGACTCTTCAGTCTCCCCTGAAGCCCTCAGGCAGGTCTCTGTCATTGCTGGGTGGGATTATGGTAACACTCTACCAGCAGCTCCCCACCTGCACCTCAGGCCAGGTTGGAGAGGGTGAAAAAGCAACATAAAAATGTCAGGTTCCTACTGGGGATTAGGAGACAGTAAACTCTAGCCAAGTTTTATTTTTGCATTCTAAAGGAAGAAGAAGGAAAAAAGACAACCTAAATTATCCCATTTTCCTTAACACACCATAGATGCATGAATTAGAAGAAAAAATGTGTTAAACACCAAACAAAAAGAAACAATTTGGCCACCAGCCAGGATTACTTTGCCTGAAATGTTTTCCATGACTCTAAGGCCAGCACACACAAGGGTTTCTAAGATCCATTTCTGGTGAGAATAAAAGCTGAATCTGAAAAACAGATGCCCCCTGAAAGTAAGAAACAGAAGAAAATGCAATCTGTCAACTAGCCACAATTTATTCTATCAACTATCACGAATTTACTCTGACATATTTGCTGAGTAAAATAACCATGTTGACTGATTGTTCTCCTGAAAAAGACAGTTTGAATTCACCCAACTCCAGCTGAGACTCAAATAGTCATTCTCAACTATTTCCAAATGTAAATATTTTCTGCAAAGAGAGACTTTTACAAAATCTCAATTTGTAAAACTGGCCAGAAACCCAGTTGCTCTGGCTGAAACTGGGGGTGGGTCCTCCATGTGATACCTTAAACACGTTACATCCCCTGAAACCCTCCCCTCTTTCTGCTGAGAAAGAGCCCAGCAGCCTCTTTCTCTCTCTCTGTCACTCAGGCTGGAGTGCAGTGGAGCGATCACAGCTCACTGCACCCTCAACCTTCAGGGCTCAGGTGATCCTTCCACCTCAGTCTCCTGAGGAGCTGGCAGCATAGGGTATACGCCACCATGTCTGGCTAATATTTTGATTTCTTGTAAAGACAGGGTCTCACTATGTTGCCCAGGCTGGTCTCCATATCCTGGAGTTAAGCCATCCTCCCACCTCAGCTTCCCAAAGTGCTAAGATTGCAGGTGTGAGCCACCACACTGGCCTGAACAAAATTCACATTTGTTAAGAATCTTTGGGGTAGATAGGGGACAGTTCTGCTCATTTAAAAACATCTAGAGGAGTTTTGCATTGTCACAATAACTCATGGTGGGTGTCATTTCTAGAATTTACTGTAAGGGTTCAGGGATGGTAATGCATGACACACAATCCTGTCCAAATGGCCATGTAGCCCCCAGGAGAAAAACAAAACAAAACAAACAACAAAACTGGACAGAAGGCTTTACCTGTCTTTCCGAGGCGGGAGCTAAGGGTCACCCCCACTGTGCCCCGCTGCAGCCCCAGCCCCCTACCTCTGTCTTGCATGGTGCTTGCTTCTCCTCCTCTAGAGCCCAAATATACCAAAAAGTGCTTCTTGCTCAGCCTCCTTTGCATCCAGAAGCAGCCATGGGACCCAAACCTGACCGATGCAAGGGGAGAGTCAATGCTCCAAGGTGGGAAGAGTCTTCAAGGAAAAATTTTCTTCTGTCATGCTATGGAGGCACAAGAAGAAACTCTCCTTCCTGCCTTTGAAAAGAATTGGTTGAGAACAGCATGCTGGAACCGAAGCAGCCTTTCTGTGAGCATGAGGAGCCATGCTTAAGAACAAGCCAACCTGCTAAGGAAGGCAGAGTAGAGAGACAGATACGGTTGAGCTGCATTCATCATCCCCTCTGTTATAGGGGACAATCTACATGATTCTTCAAGTCTGTTAATCAGGTCTTTGGTTGCTGACAGCCAACGCCTTTTAATAGATATACTTTTCTCACTTCTATTTATCTGGAAGCAGAGAGAAGAGCTCTGAGGGAATCTTCTTCGCAGACGCTGACACTTTGATTCTCACTGTGGTTTTTCTTGTTGACTTAGGGCCGCATAAATCTTTTCCTCCTTCATGGTACTTGATCTTTTGCCTCTGCCGCAGGCTTGTTATCTGTTTTCTGTAAGTAATGCAGGAGCTTCTGGTTATAAATGACTTGCTAAACTTGAATTCTTAAGAATCGTTGATCTGTTAGACCCACTCTAACTAATCAATACTCAGTGATAGGAGGTGTCATCAATGATTAACTTTAAGATAAAGCAGTTCTTCCCCTGCCCCTGCCACCAGCGGAGACTTGGGTTTCCCCAGGGAAAAGCAGGCAGGATGGAAAGCTTGTGGGGCATCTCCTGTAGGGCCTTTCTCCTGCCTCCCAGCTCTCCCTGTTCTGTCCCCACCCTGAGCTCTGCTGTACCCCAGAGACATGTCTCATCGGCCAGCCAGCAGCCCTGCTGCAGGTGGACAGGTAGAGCTCAATCAGCCATCCTGCCTGGGAGATGCTCAGTTATAAAAGGGAAAGAAGGAACACCAAAAAGGAAGGACTCTCCGATGCTGGAATTTCATACTCAGGACAGGCTGGCGGGGAGATGGGCAGCCTCAGGTCACACTGGTCGCTGTGAGAGAGGCCTGGAGTGTTCTGCTGCCCTGAGGTGCAGAGATGGAGACGGGGCAGAGGCACCAGGTCCCCAGCCATGCCTCTCTCTGTAGTCATGAGCTTCTTGCCTCCTGCTGCACAGACCTGTGGTTCCACTCGGATCCCAGCACAGAATCGCACCTGACATTGGGTCTCCTGGTTCTGGGCAGCTGGACCTGGTTCCGCCCCTGTGGGGAGGCGGCCGCTCCTGCAGGTCCTCCTGGGATCCTGACTGATGCTCAATAGACAAATCACCATGTGAGGAAGCGCTGCAGGGAGGAGGGCGTCTCCACTCCCCAAAACCCAGCAAGACAAATCCAAAGGGATCCAGGAGCACGGAGCAGGCAGGAGCCTGCTGCTGAGGAGAACGAGTTGAGCATCCTCATACTTTTGAAGTTATCTAAGAAGATTCATACTCATGTGGGACAGACATCACATCATTTCAGGGCAAAGATGATGCATTGGTCATGGGCCATGCACTTGCTACTTGATTTTTGTTTTCCGTTTTTTTGAGAAGACTTTTAGACAAACAGACTAACAAAATGTTAGTTAATAAGCACCTGGGCAGTTATCCCTCCACCATAAGAAATCAGACTTCAGAAGTACATCTGAGGCTTCCTGGGGACCCCTCTACCATTAGATTTCCTGCTCTCTCCCCAAGGCGTAGTCATCTCCTAACTTTGTTTTCTTGACTTGCTCATGTATATTTTTTCTGAAATTTCTTATAGTCCCAAATATTATATTTACTGGTTGGCATATTTCAAATCTTTATAGTAACATTTTTACTGAAATTTTTAATAGTCCCAAATATTATATTTATTTGTTGGCATATTTCAAATATTTATAGTAACAGTATTATACTAAAAGCATCCTTTTTATAACTTGCTTTGTTTTATTTAACATAGTACCTTTGAGTTCGACTCTTTTGTTTTTCTTTCCTTTCCTTTTTTTTTTTTTTTTGAGATGGAGTCTGGCTCTGTCACCCAGGCTGGAGTGCAGTGGCACGATCTCGGCTCACTGAAACCTCCGCCTCCCGGGTTCAAGCAATTCTCCTGCCTCAGCCTCCTGAGTAGCTGGGATTACAGGCGCCTTCCACCGCGCCCGGCCAATTTCTGTATTTTTTTAGTAGAGACGGGGTTTCGCCATGTTGGCCAGGCTGATCTCAAATTCCTGAGCTCAGGTGATCCGCCCGCCTCTGTCTCTCAAAGTGCTGGGATTACAGGCGTGAGCCACCGCGAATCTATTTTCCAAACACACAAAGGTGAGTATGGAAATAGATGAAAGGATATGGGTCACTTTACAAGATAACAGCCTGGAAGAGGTCACTGTGGGTCACATGCATTCGAATTTGCTGCAATATAAGCTAAGAAAAAAAATAAACTTTTCTTACATAGGAGACTGGGTATTACGAACATCTGTTCTTTAGTCCCTGCACCTCTATCACTTTATTTTAGAAACAGAAAACTCCCGTCTTCACCATTTTCATTTGAAAAATCTCCCCTCTATATTTCAATCTATATGACCTGCAGTCAGAACTCAAGCCCAAGACGCAGAGCTAAACCAATCAGCATGTAGTTTTTCCAGAGCTAAACCAATCAGCATATAGCTTTTCCAGAGCTAAGCCAATCAGCATGTAGCTTTTCCAGCGCTAAGCTAATCAGCATGCAGCTTTTCCAGAGGTAAGTCAATCGGTATGTAGCTTTTCCAGAGCTGAGCTAATCACCACGTGGTGTGCCCTGGCAACAGCAATTTATCAGGGGTGAGTGAGCACATGACCTCACGTGACCCAATCAGAGTGAGTCTCTGGACTTCCCTGGAAGCTTGTGGCCCTTTTCTGAAGGGTTGAAACTTGGATGAGGCTGGAGGTGCCATAACTTGCTACTTAGAGCCGCAGAATGAAACTAACGTAGCTGACGATAGCGTCAAGGCATCAGGGAAACTGAGTCAAGCTGAATTGAGTCCAGAATCGACTGTCCCTGAAACTAGCACAATACTTAGATATTTTGTTATTTTGTTTTGGGAGAAAACAAATTCCCTTCTTACTGAAACAAGTCTGGTCTACATTTTCTGTTGCTGGCTACAGAAGGAAGGGGTCCTAACTAATATCCTGGGGTAGAACAGTGCCCAATTATAGAGGCCCCAGTTTCCCCATCACTCATGAGGAGACAGTTGCTCTAAGGAGCTTCAGCATCTACTGCCAGCAGCACCGTTCTAGTGCTCTGGTTCCTGGCGATTCTTCAATATCTTGTCTGAGCATGTGAACTTTGGAACAGACTGTCTTGGTTCAAGTCTCAGCATCACCATCACTAGCTCTATCAAGCCCTCCATGTCTCAGTTGTCTTACTGTAAAATGGAAATAAGTTTCATAAACATTAAAATTGCTGTGAGATGTGAACGTGTTAATACACAGAGAGTGATTAGCATAGTGCCTGGCACATAGCAAACACTTCATCCATGACTGCCCTCATTGTTGTTACGTTGTTCTTTGTATCGAGGATCCATCCAGAACCTCCCTCCATTCTGCTGGTTGCCTCCATTCCCTCGTGCCTCACTTGGCCAGTTCTCCACCTTAGGACCTTTGAATTCCTTTCCTCAGTTCAAACTTTCCTGGTTTGTGTCCCAACACTAGTAGGACTTCTCTTTCCAAGGTCACAGGTACCTAATCTGAGGTGTCAACCCAGGTAATAAGTTAGTTTCACCTTCAGACAGGGATAGTGAAACTTTGCTTCTGTGCATCTCACTCTTGTTTATAAATCTCTTTAAAGAATATGAACTTTGTAGTGTATTTATTTTTGGCTACCCAGAATCTATTGTACCATCTTTGGGTAACTGAATCCCAGTTTCCCCTGGGTAACCACCCTCCAATGGCTGGACCAACCCTCTGTGTCAGGTGGAGTAAGACCATCAGGCTCTTTTCTTCCATAACTCTGACTGGTCTAGGGATGGGTATGTGACACTTAGGTCCAATGAGATGCAATGAGACTTTTGTTGTGGCTTCTGGGAGTGCCAGAGGCTCTTTTCTACGAGGCTTAGTCTGTCTTGCAGCCACAGCAGCAGATGCTCTCTAAGAATGGCCCTGAGAGGGAAAAAGAGTAGCAGAGGGATCAAGAGACACTCATCAGGAACTGCTGACCTTTGAGCCTCTGGATCCGGCTGTGCCTGAAACTAACAAGCTACTCCTTGCACATTCTAGTTATCTGATATTATAAATTTATTTCATTTAAAGCTATTTAACTTAGGTTTTTTTGTTGTTGCATGCAACCAAGAGTGCTGACTGATTCAATCTTCCAATTATATGCTGTTTTTACTTTAAAAGGAGTGTTTGGTGTCTCAGCCTGAAAGGAGCAGTAATGGTAGGATTGAAGGCACACAGCAATCCAGGAAGAAGGCAATGGTACGTAGAGCCCTGAAATCATACCAGATGGCCGGTTACTCCTTAGTCTCTAGATTCAGCTGGTTCTGCAAGAAGAGTTATCAAGCTATCAGCTTTCTCCTTTATTTCTCTTGCAAGCATCCTTCTGTACCTTTAAGACACAGCATCTAAGTAGCTTTGATGCTACTTAGGCCTACAATGGAGAAATTAAGAAAACATTAAAACCAGAACCACTGAACCACTGGAACATGATGATGTGCGGCTTAAGGGTTACCCAGGAGGGGCTGACCTCAATTAGGACGTTGATGCTGGATTGGGTGCTCTGGTTTTCCTCTACTTTAAAAACTATTGGATCCCTGATCTGCCAAGACCCCAGAGAGATGGAGAAACATTTACGTGCATGGAGGAAAAAATATCTTTTTAGTTACAAAGTGAGAATCACAGTTATTCTACCACCATTAAGCCAGAAAATCATTGTCTAAAATGGAGTTTTTTTTTCTTTTTTAATGTGTAAATGAACCTCTTGGTTGGTTTAAAGGGGCAAAGGTTCCCATCAGCCTTCAGAGCTGGTCATTCATCAGTGGACTGGTAAATGCAGAACGGGGTTCGAGTCTGTGTCTTCTTTAGTGGAACAGTGGGTAATGTCCTTTTGACTCACGGATCAGTTTCCTTCACTCTTCTGGGCTAGTGACCCACTTCCTCCGGCTTCCCTTAGCTGCACCTGGTGTTTCTGTGGGAAAGGCCTTCACACTGACATTCTGGTTTGATCATGAATGTTGATGAACACCAGGCCTGCTTATGCACAAGAGCTTTTGACCTGAGATCAGAGCAGGAAACAGAATTTTAAAGAAATGTCTCAAGAGTCATAGAAGGCAGGAGCCAAGAAGTGATCACTATTGACCTCAAGCTCAAAGATCCATGGAAAGTAGCAAAACTCAGCAGGATGAGTGGTGAATCCCTGGGTCCTTGGTCAAAGGTCCTGAGGTCGTGAGGTCAAATCAGAAGAGAAAATGCAGATTTGTCCATGTGAGAAATTTATTTCAAAAAGGCGGATCCAAAAATTTGACTTGACAAAGCGTGGTGGGTTTTGTACATAAAAATAAATGGTTATAAAGAGGAGCTGAATGTGGACTAACTGCATTTCACAGAGTTAACATTTGAAGTTTCAACTGACTCCTGGTGCTATTCAGGGTGGGTGAGGTTTTGTTGCAGTAACAAATAAGACCAAAAATATCAGTGGTTTAAATAAGAAGGCTGCATTGCTACCACAGGGTCAGCTGAGACTTCTGTACATTGGGACCCAGGTTCGCAGCACCTCCCTCTTGGCACATCCTTCTATAATCACTGTGGCAGGAGGAAGATACGGCTTCATAAAGATTGGCTTTTAAAATATTTGCCCAAGAGCAACACTACCATTTCCTCCCACAAGTCATAGGCAAAGTCAGTCATATGGCTGCGCCTACCTTCCAAGATTGTGGGAAAGTGTTTGGAGGGACAGGGGAATATTTGGTGAGCAGCAATCACGACCACCATACTCCATAGTATGCAGAAATGTGGAGCAGGGCTGGTGGGTGGACCCAGTCTGCTTGGTGCTGAGCAGGGCTGGCCCACTACTCAGAATGTGGGTGCCAGGAGAGCCTGGGCTTCTGTCTCATCTGCCTTGTATATTTCTCATGACTTGATTCAAATGCAGATTCTTTGTGAAAAATTAGCCCCGATGAGAAAGCCAGTTTCTGGTCATGGAAGTAAAGAGCAAGGGAAAAAAATTAGAGAGTAAAATACAAAGGACAAAAATGACAAGGTTGTGTAAATGACAGAGCAGTGTAAATATTGACAGTTTGCAATAAAACTGTTGCATCATCCTTTGAAATGCATCCAATGGAAGCTAAATATCATACTTGATTAATACGCGTGATCCTTTAAGATATATTAAGCTTTTCTTAATAGTTAGAAATGTGTATCATTTCCTTTCCTCCTTCTACTTCCTCCTGATAATTTTATCTTACTTCAATTTATTTTTATGCTATCAATTGTTTTACTTTTAAATATACTATGTTTACAATTTCATCTGAACTGAGTTATCATCAGTGTTATTTGTAACACCCAAGTGATCAAAACAACACAAACACACAGTAAATTTTGATAAATAATTATTAAGCATCAAAGCGATATTTTATTAAAAGTAAAGTCTTTAGGAGATGGATGGAGGGGGGTTGTAGAGTCTTAATTAAAGGACACTTGTCCCAGACCCCACTCTTACAGGCTGTCCCCTTGTAGAATATGGGGTGGGGGGATTTGCATGCCTAAAGCAAAGCACTCTGGGAAGGCTCTGATGAAGTGAAGATGGTACTTTTTTTTCTAAAAGGGAAAAGGGTGATTATGAAAGGGGAGATGGGAAGGAACAGTAAGAGCGTTCTCAGAGTGAGCACTGCAGGGCATGAGAACACACTGAGTTTGAGGTCCATACCCAGGTACCCTTGCACGGTGTTTGTATGCCCTTCGGGAATGAGTTGATCTGAATTCAAAAACCTTCTCTCTGCTCTCTTACTGGCTGCCATTCTGTCCCCTGCTGGCACTGGAATCACTAATATTGTGTAAGGAGCACTGGGTCCTCTCCATAGCATTGCTCACACCCCATCGTGTCTGTCCCTGACAATGCTCCAAGCTACTCCGGGCAACTGGACTCGACCACCACCCCACCATGTTGTAGAGGCAGAGGTGTGTTTTCATTTGCTCATGGACACCCATGCGCTTCCCCAGGCCTCCCTTCTCTCCATGGCTCCATGACCTCACCACCGCCCCTTCTTTCCCTCCTTCTCTTTTTCCTTCTACTCCCCTCCTGCCATTCCCCTCTTCTCCATCCAGTCTTCTTTCTCCTTGAAATCATTATCATGTTATTTGCATAAAATTCTTACAAGTGAGACCAAAAGTGACATTTCTTTATGGGCCCGGGTTCCAGCCTGTGACAAACAGAGCCGATATCAGGGAAAACAAATTGTTAATGTTATATTGGAATTTCACTGTGGGCACTAGATAAGAGGTAACCAAATACACAGGGGGTCAAAGCAGATGAATTCCATTCCAAAACCACTAAGACTAAAAAGCAGCTGCAAATGAGGTTTGAAATGGACATCCCTGTCCTTAGAGACTTCACAGTGACAAATGGATTAGTCCCAAAGTGGAATACAAACCTGCTTTGCTTTCATAGAAGCGAGGAAGACTAATAAAGGCGGTGTCTCTATCCTGCCCTGAATCAACCAGGGCTCCGTCAACCTCCATTTAATAGCCCGATGCTTCTCAGCTGAGCTGCTTAATTAAGTCACTGTGAGAGCTGGCCCTTAAGAAACACTTCAACACGCCGGGCACAGTGGTTCGTGCCTGTAATCCTAGCACTTTAGAAGGCGGAGGCGGGTGGATCACTTGAGGTCAGGAGTTGGAAACCAGCCTGACCAACATGCTGAAGCCCCGTCTCTACTAAAAATACAAAAAAATTAGCCAGGTATGGTGGTGGGCACCTGTAATACCAGCTACTAAGGAGGCTGAGGCGTGAGAATTGCTTGAACTCGGGAGGTGGAGGTTGCGGTGAGCTGAGATGGTGCCACTGCACTCCATCCTGGGTGACAGAGTGAGACTCTGTCTCAAGAAAAAAAAAAAAAGATGTAATCCCAGCACTTTGGGAGGCCGAGGTAGGTGGATCACAAGGTCAGAAGTTCAAGACCTATCTGGGCAAGATGGTGAAACCCCATCTCTACTAAAAATACAAAAAAATTAGCCAGGCATGGTGGTGGGCACCTGCAATCCCAGCTACTTGGGAGGCTGAGGCAAAGAATTGCTTGAACCTGGGAGGTGGAGGTTGCAGTGAACCGAGATTGTGCCACTGCACTCCAGCCTGGGCGACAGAGCAAGACTTCATCTCAAAGAAAAAAAAAAAAGAAAGAAATAAAAAAGAGACCCTTAAACATCAAGTCCTATTTATTAATTAATGTTTAACCTTCCTTACTGTAAAAATGTATTTACTGAGTCTATTATTATTTATTATTTTAATTAATACTGTTTCCAAGGAATGACTTGGAAAGAGAAGCTTTAGTCCACTTATAATCCCAGGCAGTGTTCTCTCTATATCCTGCCACAGAGGATACTAAGAAAAATATACAAGCAAAGTTATGTAAGAAAATCTCTAGGAAACTGTTTTGCTGCTCCTTATAGGGGACCTGCACTCCAAATAGAAAGTGTGACACTCTGCAAATTCAGCTTCAAGACCAGTATCCTAACCTTTCTCCCGATACCACATCAGTCAGGAAAGACTGGGCAATGCTCTAATAACAACCCCCAAATTGCAGCCAAATTGCAGAAATCACAGCAACATTTCTTTCTCTTTTTCACAAAAAAGCAACTGGGGGTCCAGATGACTCTCGTAGGCAGCATCCTCCGTGTGGACTCAGCCATCCAGGTGGCCTCTATCCTGCAGTGTCCACCTGGCAGCTCTGGCACCGTCACGGTGCAGGTCAGAGAGCCCCAGAAACACTTCACTCTGAAGTGAAACCTTCATCTTCTTCCATCCACAACAGTTGCCTAGAACATGCCCCAGGACCCCACCTAACTTCAAGGCGAGGGAAGGTGATATGGTTTGGATGTGTCCCCACCCAAATCTCACCTTGAATTGTAATAATCCCCACGTGTCAAGGGTGGGCCATGTGGAGAGAATTAAGTCATCGGGGCAGTTTCCCTCATACTATTCTCATGCTAGTGAATACATCTCTCGAGACCTGATGGTTTTGTAAAGGGGAGTTCCCCTGCACAAGCTGTCTTGCCTGCTGTCATGTAAGATGTGACTTTGCTCCTCATTCACTTTCTGCCATGATTGTGAGACCTCCCCAGTCATGTGGAACTGTGAGTCCATTAAACCTCTTTCCTTTATAAATTACCCAGTCTCAGGTATGTCTTTATTAGCAGGGTGAGAACAGACTAACACAGGGGATGTTCTCCTTCTGTTTCCAGAAGGAGGGGAGGAGCAGATATGCGTGAGTACTCAATGTTTCCATCGTTCTTCCTTCCAGAACATTGCCACATCTGAGACCCTCCTGCAAAAAGTTCTGGAGCCACTAATGCTTTCACAGTATGGAACAAATGTATTTTCCAGAAGAAATCAACCAATTTTTTTCCCTTTCCTTTTACGTAATACAGTGCCAATGTCCTTTTACCTGGAACAGTGCCTGGCACACAGCAGGCATCGTAACTATTTGTTTGAATAATTAGTGAATCCATGACTGGCCGAATGAGCGAGGGCCATGCAGTGCCTCTCCCATTATGTCAGTACTCTTCTTGGAATGCGGACTGTGTTTTGTAGAATGCAGCCCTAGGAAGATGGGAGGCCCAGGTTCTGGCCCTGTCTCTGCTGCCAGCTCTGTCAGCTTGAACAAGCTCTGAGACCCACCCCCACTGTGCATAAAGAAGCATGCGTGTTGTGTAGGTGAGGGGGTTGGAGCTGTTGTGGTCATTGCTTCATGAGGGAAACTAGACAGGGATAGCACCAGGATGGCAGGCTGGAGCCTGGGGAGGGCAGGTCACAGAGAAGCTCTGTGACATCATCTGGGGTTAGGAACCCAGGAAAAGATTGAACTTCCTATTAGGCAAGGAGAAAATGGGGAGGGTCTGGCTTGCTGTCTCTTGGGGAAATCTGGATTACAGAAAATGAAGGAGTATACAAATACGTGAGGCCAGGAAACCAACCAGGAAAACATGACCTGTTTTTGCTGATAATGATTGTCCTATCTGCATAAACTCATATAGATGGAATAAGAATAAAACCAACAACACAGTTCCACCAAGCCTTGACAGTTTGCAAAGCATTTTAAAATATGAAGCTAACTCTGTTAATGGTACCTTGGATAGATGTTCCAGCTTCAGTCCAAATATCTTACAGATATTTACTTTAGTTCTCATAGCATGATTATCTTCATTTCACAATGGGGAAACCCAGCTAAGTATTTTACCCAAGGTTATAGAGTTAGTGGCCAAGTCAGGATTTGAACCCAGGTATCTGGCTCTAGAAGCCACACACTGAACTCTGCATCCTGTAGCCTCTGCAGAAAACACAATAAAACTCTGCGGCATCTGCAGAAAACACAATAAAACTCTTCTGGTGATGACAGTGGCTGGAATTCTACCACTTATATAGAACTATAGGGTGGAGTTCCTCAGAGGGAATCATGTCTATTCGAGGAAGTTGAGGAAAAAAATATCTAAATTTTGTTTTGGTCTAGTCTACTCCTACAGTATAAACACATTTTGTACTGTATTTTTTTTTTTTTTTTTTTTTTGAGACAGAGTCTCGCTCTGTCACCCTGGCTGAGTGCAGTGGCCGGGTCTCAGCTCACTGCAAGCTCCACCTCCCGGTTTATGCCATTCTCCTGCCTCAGCCTCCCGAGTAGCTGGGACTACAGGCGCCCGCCACCTTGCCTGGCTAGTTTTTTTTTTTTTTTGTATTTTGTATTTTGTATTATTATACTTTAAGTTCTAGGGTACATGTGCATAACGTGCAGGTTTGTTACATATGTATACTTGTGCCATGTTGGTGTGCTGCACCCATCAACTCGTCAGCACCCATCAATTCGTCATTTATATCACGTATAACTCCCAATGCAATCCCTCCCCCCTCCCCCTTCCCCATGATAGGCCCCGATGTGTGATGTTCCCCTTCCCGAGTCCAAGTGATCTCATTGTTCAGTTCCCACCTATGAGTGAGAACATGCGGTGTTTGGTTTTCTGTTCTTGTGATAGTTTGCTAAGAATGATGGTTTCCAGCTGCATCCATGTCCCTACAAAGGACACAAACTCATCCTTTTTTATGGCTGCATAATATTCCATGGTGTATATGTGCCACATTTTCTTAATCCAGTCTGTCACAGATGGACATTTGGGTTGATTCCAAGTCTTTGCTATTGTGAATAGTGCCACAATAAACATACATGCATGTGTCTTTATAGCAGCATGATTTATAATCCTTTGGGTATATACCCAGTAGTGGGATGGCTGGGTCATATGGTACATCTAGTTCTAGATCCTTGAGGAATCACCATACTGTTTTCCATAATGGTTGAATTAGTTTACAATCCCACCAACAGTGTAAAAGTGTTCCTATTTCTCCACATCCTCTCCAGCACCTGTTGTTTCCTGACTTTTTAATGATCGCCATTCTAACTGGTGTGAGATGGTATCTCATTGTGGTTTTGATTTGCATTTCTCTGATGGCCAGTGATGATGAGCATTTTTTCATGTGTCTGTTGGCTGTATGAATGTCTTCTTTTGAGAAATGTCTGTTCATATCCTTTGCCCACTTTTGGATGGGGTTGTTTGTTTTTTCTTGTAAATTTGTTTGAGTTCTTTGTAGATTCTGGATATTAGCCCTTTGTCAGATGAGTAGATTGCAAAAATTTTCTCCCATTCTGTAGGTTGCCTGTTCACTCTGATGGTAGTTTCTTTTGCTGTGCAGAAGCTCTTTAGTTTAATTAGATCCCATTTGTCAATTTTGGCTTTTGCTGCCATTGCTTTTGGTGTTGTAGACATGAAGTCCTTGCCCATGCCTATGTCCTGAATGGTACTACCTAGGTTTTCTTCTAGGGTTTTTATGGTATTAGGTCTAACATTTAAGTCTCTAATCCATCTTGAATTAATTTTCGTATAAGGAGTAAGGAAAGGATCCAGTTTCAGCTTTCTACTTATGGCTAACCAATTTTCCCAGCACCATTTATTAAATAGGGAATCCTTTCCCCATTTCTTGTTTCTCTCAGGTTTGTCAAAGATCAGATGGCTGTAGATGTGTGGTATTATTTCTGAGGACTCTGTTCTGTTCCATTGGTCTATATCTCTGTTTTGGTACCAGTACCATGCTGTTTTGGTTACTGTAGCCTTGCAGTATAGTTTGAAGTCAGGTAGCGTGATGCCTCCAGCTTTGTTCTTTTGACTTAGGATTGTCTTGGCAATGCGGGCTCTTTTTTGGTTCCATATGAACTTTAAAGCCGTTTTTTTCCAATTCTGTGAAGAAACTCATTGGTAGCTTGATGGGGATGGCATTGAATCTATAAATAACCTTGGGCAGTATGGCCATTTTCACGATATTGATTCTTCCTATCCATGAGCATGGTATGTTCTTCCATTTGTTAGTGTCCTCTTTTATTTCACTGAGCAGTGGTTTGTAGTTCTCCTTGAAGAGGTCCTTTACATCCCTTGTAAGTTGGATTCCTTTTTTTGTATTTTTTAGTAGAGACGGGGTTTCACCGGCTTAGCCAGGATGGTCTCGATCTCCTGACCTCGTGATCTGCCCGTCTCGGCCTCCCAGAATGCTGGGATTACAGGCTTGAGCCACCGCGCCCAGCCTGTACTGTATTTTAATTCTTTTATTTATTCTTTCATGAGCAAAAACTTATTGCACACTTACTGTGTCTCAGGTTCTGTTCTGAGCTTGTGCAGCGCATGCTACCTCATGCAACCTTTGCAGCAACTCTCCCTTCAGGGGGCACTCTTTCCTGAAGCAGGCAGGGGCCCAGAACAGGCTGTTCCAGGCCTCCTCCATGCCTTATTAAGACAGAGAGAACATAGAATATTCCTCAAGCAACAAGAAAGAGCAAGGAAATACATGTTCAGTGCAGACATCCACGTTTGTGTCATCTCAGAGGAAGGAACAGGAGCATCCGTTCCCTCCAAGGGAAGAAAATACGCTCTTTTCTTTGCTTTTATTGGTTTTAAGGCCTGGGACAGCAGCTCTCCACCTTCTTGGGTCACATTGCCTTTCACTTTGCCAGAGTCGGTTTCCTTTCTGTGACACGAGGATAGAAATAACAAGCATGGGCCGGGCGCGGTGGCTCAAGCCTGTAATCCCAGCACTTTGGGAGGCCGAGATGGGTGGATCACGAGGTCAGGAGATCGAGACCATCCTGGTCTACACGGTGAAACCCCGTCTCTACTAAAAAATACAAAAAACTAGCAGGGCGAGATGGCGAGCGCCTGTAGTCCCAGCTACTCGGGAGGCTGAGGCAAGAGAATGGCGTAAACCCGGGAGGCGGAGCTTGCAGTGAGCCGAGATCGCGCCACTGCACTCCAGCCTGGGCGACAGAGCGAGACTCCGTCTCAAAAAAAAAAAAAAAAAAAAGAAATAACAAGCATGGCAACGGATTGGCGTGGTATTCCAATGAAATAATCTAACGATGGCCCTTGTGAAGTGGAATTCATGCGTTCATTCATTCATACATTCAACACATTTACTGAAGGCCTATTATGTGCCAGGCTCCTCTTAAAGTCTCTGAGGCCTGAAGAGTGAAGATAGAATAGATGCTAAGGGCAGATTTCTGGAACGAACTGCCTGGGGTCAAATCCTAGCCTCATTACTCACTAACTATGGGAAAGTTAAGTATAACACCTGACCCAAAGGGTTAGTGTCAACTTTAAAGGAGTTAATATCTGTAAAACATTTAAAATAGTTCCTGGCACAGAGTAGGTTCCAGAAATCCTTTGATAATAATAAAAAAAATTATTTTTGAAATGAACAACTAAGAAAAATTACATTCAGTATTTCTACCTAAGGAGCTATGGCTGTATATTTTACCTTAAAAAATCAGAGATGTTAAAATGATAGAACAATAAATAGAATAATGAACATCTGTAAAACTTTTTAAAAAGATTTAAAGCCCACGTTTTCTAAATGTGAAATAAAATTTTAATTCTTAACAATTAGCCATCAAGAACACACAGATCTCTAGAATGCCCTAACTTATTAATGTCTTAATGTATTAGTTCAAATCTCAAAAGCTTAAAGCAATAAACTGTATTACGTGCTTAAGTAAACCCTCATATACCTGTGATAGCACTTCCTCCACCATCAAGAATCTGGAAAAAGGAGGAAAGCCTGGAAAACAACAACAACAACTACAACAAAACGCTGCTTCTTAAAGATATCAACCCCAAAGTGACACCTATCACTTCCTCTTTCATGTCACTGGTCACCCCCATCTTCACTGAGAAGAAAAAGGTTAATTCAACTACACACCTGACTTCACTATTTGATCATCTGATCGTGGGAAAGTCATTTAATTTCACTGTATTTCAGTTTCCTTGTTTGTTAAACGAAAACAGAAACAGTGCTTTGCTCATGACATTGTCATGAGAGTTAAATGTGATCATACACAAAAATGTTAGTTATAATGACGATGTGACCAACCCACAGAAAATATAAAGTATTATTTGTGTGTGCATATCTGTTTCACATGAGTAGTATTGTACTACATTTCCAATGCCGATAAAAATGTGTGATCTGACTGAAACAATAACCTCGCGTTTTATTTCAAAATTACACACTTACACAATACATCCATACATGCGAGTCACCATTGCGTTTCATTCCCATGAAAACTTGGATTGCGTCAGAGTTTTATTGCTTTTGGCCCAAGGCCACTTAATGATTGAAAAAAATGGTGGGTTCATGTTTGGTATTTCCTGATGTGGGCAAGGGAGCAGGGCTGCTCTCCGCAGGGGGGTCTCACCCACGTGCTCACTGGCCCTTGACAAGCTGATGTCCGAGACAACAGACACATGGTTTAGGGAGCTCAGATGCTTGAAAGGTGATGCAGCTGGAAACCCAGTCAGGACATCGGAGAGGAAAGCAGAGTGAGTTGGGGTCAGAAGGGGGCATGTGGGACATTTCCAGGAGTTGGAACCAAAGTGGCTGAAAGGGAGGGATGTGGGCAAAGTCAAGCTCTGGAAGCAGAGGCTCAGGGGGTACCCTGTGTTTGTGGTTGGGACAGAGATGGGGCAATGAGGCCCAGCACCCAAAGGCCAACAGGGCTAAGGTGCACAATGACTTTAGGTTGACTCTGGAGGCCAATGAGGTGTTTGTCTGGATGGACGTTTGGTGGTCAGATTCCTTGTGCCTGCCCAGCCTTCACTCCCATACTTCTGGGGCCATTCTCTGAGCTTGCTCTGGGAACCATGGCTTTGCTGGTCTCAGTCCAGCTCCAGAAATGATCATGTGGCTCCGGCTTGACCAATGAGGCTCCACATCCCGCTGGCCACAATGATTGGCTCAGGAATGGCATGTGACCCAGTCAGACCCAATCAAAGCTCACCCTGGGCCTTGCTAGGGACTCTGCCTTGGGAGCCACCTGGGTGGGGGTCACAAGCGCCTCAGGGTGATGTCAAAAAGGTTGTGCTGAGATGGAGAGAAAAAGAGTCATAGTCCCTGGATTTGGATATGCTCAAAGCCAGCTTGTCATTGGCCTTTTCTTGGCTTGAGGCAATACATTCCTTTCCTTTGTTTAAACTAGTCAGACATGGGTTTTCTGTCACTTGCAACCTAATGTCTTCTAAAACAATTGTCCCCAACCTTTTTTGCACCAGGGACCAGTTTCATGGAAGACAATTTTTCAATGCATGGGGGTTGGAGGGGAGGGATGGTTTCAGGATGAAACTGTTCCGCCTCCTGTCATCAGGCATTAGTTAGATTCTCCTAAGGAACCCACAACCTAGACCCCACAAACACGCAGTTCACAACAGGGTGAAGGCTCCTGTGGAAACCTAATGCAGGGATGGCCAGCCTTTGGCTTCCCTGGGCCATATTGAAAGAATTGTCTTGGGCCACACATAGAATACAGTAACATGAATGATAGCTGATGAGCTAAAAAAAGAAAAAAAAATGCAAACAAAAATCTCATAATGTTTTAAGAAGAGTTTACAAATTTGTGTTGGGCGCATTCAAAGCCGTCCTGGGCTGCATGCTGGCTCTGGGCAGTGGGTTGGGCAAGCCTGAATGCCTCTGCTGATCTGACAGAAGGCGGAGCTCAGGGGGTAATGCTCACTCACCCGCCGCTCACCTCCTGCTGTGTGGCCTGGCTTCTAACAGACCATGGACTGGCATCTGTCTGTGCCCAGCGATTGGGGACCCCTGTCCTCAAAGACAGAGTGTGCCTCTTTAAAGATTGCTGTTCTTTCCCTCACAGTGAACCGGTAATATGCTCACTCTGCAAAGACATTCGAAAGATGTTTTTGGCCTAAGTAGAACCAATTATGTTGAATTCCCCAAAATCACATTCCAATTCACTTTTTTCTCTAAGAAATCCAATGTTAATTTACCCTCGAAGAGCACACAACTCTGGATGAGTCTCCCTGGCGTCTCATACCAAGTGTTCCTTTTGGCAATTGGTCTCCAAATCATTAATGTCACATACAACTTAGGGCCCAAACAGCCCACACAGCAATCTCCGCAGTGCCTGTCATGATGTGGTCGATTTTGATGGCAAAAATAACTAATTGAAACCCTACAATTTGTTTATTTTGAATACATTAAGGTGCTAGTTATCAAATGGAGCTGAACTATCCCTTAAATTCCATGAAAACAAAATCAATAGTTTATTTACCACACACAACCAAAGAAAAAAGAAGGGAAAAAAATGATCTGAGGAATTTTTATTCGACGTTTTCCTTGGAAAAAAACAATGTAGATAAACTCAGAGTAAATAAGGTATATGGTAACTTGGAGGAATAAACTGACCTCTAGTTTATAATTGTTTGTTTCTTAGTTCCTAGCTTATAAATAGCTCAATGGGGCCTTTCTAAAGTCTAAATTTCTTTCTAACCAACTGATTAGAATAAATGCCCTGTGGTCCAACAATTGGGTGCAGTGTGGGTGTTTATACTATTACTTCAACTAAATTTCTTTTTTTTTTTTTTCATATGGAGTCTCGCTCTGATTCCCAGGCTGGAGTGCAGTGGCATGATCTTGGCTCACTGCAACCTCTACCTGCCGGATTCAAGCAATTCTCCTGACTCAGCCTCCCAAGTAGCTGGGATTACAGGTACACACCACCACACTTGGCTAATTTTGTACTTTTAGTAAAGACGGGGTTTTGCCATATTGGCCAGGCAGGTCTTGAACTCCTCACCTCAGATGATCCACCCACCTTGGCCTCCCAAAGTGCTGGGATTACAGGTGTGAGCCACCGTGTCTGGCTGGTACTTCAACTAAATATTTAAGATTATTAGTACATTGAGTTCATCAATGCTTCCACTTTGGGCTCCAAGATCAAAATTGGAGCTAATTCAGATTATCACCACCTAAGCTGCTTACTTTTAAAAATTATTATTATTTTTAAATTTGGAATTTCTCACAGTTTCTGCTCCAATTCATAGTTCCTGTGTCTTTAGTGGAAATGTCAGTACCTTATAGGATGGCACACACAGTATTATTCCCAGCTGTTGAGACACCAAAAAGCCTGATTTACTGTTCCTTCCAGAGGATCCCCAACATGACGTTGACTAAATTCCTTTTCTGCAAGCATCCTGGCAGATGTTCTGGTTAAGACCTTGCACAGTCATGAACTCATCCTTTTCGTGCTCCAACAGCTGTTGAGTGCTGTGTAGCCACCACCCAAGCATCTGACATGTAAGGACCCTTCCTGCCCACCTCCTGGTGACAGCTGACAGACTAACTGAGCAGAAACCCTTTATTTTTGCTTCAAAAGATGAGAATTGGATTATAAATTAATGGAAAGGCCCATCTGTGAACATGTTCTTACAATTTCTGAATGTTACAAGTCAGAGAAGAACAAGGACCTGGGAAATACCCAGTATTGGTATTAGTAACTCCTAAGACAGAATTTTCCTGGGGATGGGGAGGAGGGCTGCTCACAGACAGGGAGACTGTGCCCTGATCTCCAAGTCTCAGGGGGAAATAGAATCAGAGGATGGGACTGGGCTGGAAAGATGGGTCAAGTCAAGGTGGAGAGGAAGTGTTGAGATGCTATGGCAGACTGTGGTGGCTCCTCCTTGCCATCTGTTTTCCTTCTTTTTTTATTAGATATTTTACTTGGCATATGGCCATATAGAATAAAAACTCCATTTTCCATTCAGGCTTGCTGGTTGATGTGGCTATGAAGTTCTAGTTGGGGGAATATAAACCTATTTGTTGTGTCCAGATTCTGAGAGGTATCTTAAGGAGTGAAAACATTCCCTCTGTCCGTCTGCCGGCTGGAATGCAGACGCAGGCATCTGATCTGGAGCCGGCACCTTGAGCTATGAGTGAGAAACCTTTTGCTGATCATGGTAGAGTGTCAGGCTAGAAGGAGCCTGGCTCCTCGACGGCATGGGGGCCGCTGTATTAGCCTTAGACTGTCCTTCTTTACCTAAGACAGAAGGACACTTTATCTTGTTTAAGGTACTGTCCATTTCAGGGGGAACTCATAACTGAACAAGATCTCAAATCTCATCTCAGAGGGCGTTTCTGAGCTAGAAATCTTGGGGAGATTCAGAAGTGTAATAGGTAGCTCCTGTGTCCAATATGATTAGAAGTCCTGTGCAAAACTTTATAAACTTTGAGCAGGAGGGTGTGGTGCAGACTGGAAGAGGTTTCAGGGTTTTGAGAAAGGTGGTGAAGGGTGAGAGAGTGTGCTACCCCAAATATGCTGCTTCAACTTGAGGATTGCTCTGAGCAAAAGGTGCTTGAAAAACAGCAGATGCAAGAAGGGCGTTCTGATCTCACATTTTCTTCCTGAAGACGGGAGATAAAAATTCCCATGTGAAAGATGCCCTCTTTGTGCCAGGAGAAAAGAAACATTCTTCGATGGGGAGTCCTAGCCGAGATAATTCTGTACAGACCTTGTTAAAACAACTCTTATCTTTTCAGCCTCCCCACATGAGTGAGCTGCTTTTTCACAACATACTATTATCTGCCCAATTCAGTAGTTGAGGGACTGACTCTCTCTGCTTCTTTGGGTCTTCATTTCCTTAAGACGGCTCCCATGCTACATAAAACTTGTACTAAATAAATTTGTCTGCTTTTCTCCTCTTAATCTATTTCATGTCGATTTCATTCTAGAACCCAGCTGGAGCCCTAGAGGTTGAAAGTGGAATTTTGTCCCCTCTACAGTGGACACTCAAAGAACTAGCCAGGATGGGTTGGACGCGGGAGCAGAGAGACCATGGCTTCCTTCCAAGGCTGGGAGAAGGGAGTCGCCACTCTTTCCCAAGCAAGAAGGGAGAATCAAACCATGCCAAGAATGAGGCTTTTGCAAGGAAATCAATGCAGATGAGAACTTGCCAACAGTTAAGATGAATAAATATATCCAACTGCCTGGCCCCTGCACACACAATTATTTGCTAAAAGAAATTAAAAAGGGGCTGGGCAGGGTGGTTCATGCCTGGAATCCCAGCACTTTGGGAGGCCGAGGCAGGCAGATCACTTGAGGCCAGGAGTTTGAGACCAGCCTGGCCAACATGGTAAAACCCTGTCTCTACTAAAAATACAAAATTTTTATTTTGTGGCACCTATAATCCCAGCTACTCTGGAGGCTGAGACAGGAGAACTGCTTGAACCCAGGAGGCAGAGGTTGCAGTGAGCCAAGATGCACCAGTGCACTCCAGCCTGGGTGATAGAGTGGGACTCTGTTGAAAGAAAGAAAGAAAAGAAAGAAAGAAAGAAAGAAAGAAAGAAAGAAAGAAAGAAAAGAAAGGAAGGAAGGAAGGAAGGAAGGAAGGAAGGGAAAAGAAAGAAAGAAGAAGAAAGAAAGAAAGAAAGAAAGAGGAAGAAAGAAAGAGAGAGGGAAAGAGAGAGAGAGGGAGAGAGAGAGAAAAGAAAAAGAAAGAAAAGAAAGAAAGGAAAGAAAGAAAGAAAAGAAAGAAAGAAAGAAAGAAAGAAAGAAAGAAAGAAAGAAAGAAAGACTTCATCAACAACAGCCCAGGAAACACAAGAGAAGTAGCGTGGAATAGCGGCCAAGGACGGGTGCTAGAATCCCAGAGCCTATATCTGTATATCCAGATGTCTCAGGCCAATGCCTAAAAACAGTGTTCAATAAATATCGACTAGTAATATTACTACTGTTATCACAATTGAGAGTAACTGGGTGTCAACCAGCTGATCTGCTTGCCAGTGAGAGGACTCCAGGATCCTTAAGTCACTTCTATTTTTCTCCACTTCCCTGGCAACTTTTTCTCCAAGACTAGATCGATTCAATGCTCCTCCAAGTCCTGGGTTAACCTCAGTGCCCCTTCGCCTCCCATTGTGATCACCTTGGTCCACGGCAATCTTTTCCTTCTCCGACAGCACATTAGTACCTTGTCGCTGGGCACTTGAAGTAGACATCCTTTGACATCCTCTGTGACTTTTATCTTATTTCGTTCCTTGTTTTCCCAGCAAGAAATGGGCAAACAAGGCCCTTCAAAAAACAGATCTGACCCTGTTGACTTCTGCAGACACATCTCCTAGCATCTCTTTCAACTTGAAAAATCATGTCTATACTCCAGCATTCCTAAGCTACCAACTAAATTTTTTTTTTTTTTTGAGACAGAGTCTTGCTCTGTCGCCCAGGCTGGAGTGCAGTGGCGTGATCTTGGCTCACTGCAAGCTCTGCCTCCCAGGTTCACACCATTCTCCTGCCTCAGCGTCCCGAATAGCTGAGACTACAGGTGCCCACCACCTCGCCCAGCTAATTTTTTTGTATTTTTAGTAGAGACGGGATTTTGCCGTGTTAGCCAGGGTGGTCTCGATGTCCTGACCTTGTGATCTGCCTGCCTCGGCCTCCTAAAGTGCTGGGATTACAGGTGTGAGCCACCGCACCCGGCCATTAGCAACTAAATTTTTTATAAGTTTAAATTTATATTTGGATATAATTATATATTTATAAATTACATATGTATTATATATTTTAAGATATTTACTTATGTAAAATAAATAAATAAATGGGTGAAATTTCCAGCATGTTGTAAAAACTGGATATTTTAAGAGAAAACTGTAATATAACTTAAAGTATGTCCAACTGAGGCTCAATACCGATGTGATTTGATACCTATCATAAATGATTTTTTAAAAAGTGCACACAGGAGCTTCACATGGTTAGGAACTTTGCATTGTTCTTTTTTCCCCTTGAACTTGTACTGCCCTAGAAGAATTTGATCATAATGTATCATAGTTTTATTCTTGGAATTTTTTTTTATTGATTACTCTATCACATACCACTGACTGCAACAAAAATATGCTCATACATTTAAATTTAAATTTAAAAAATGTCTCTGACTATAAGTCTTTACATTTTAAAATAAGTTTTTTTTAAAAAAACTTATCATTATGGATGATCATTCCAGTTGTTCAGATAGCACAGTTGATCAAAGCAGCATAAGTATGGCAGAGCACTGGATAAAGAATTATTAATCTGAAAAAAGTAAAATTCTTTGGCTATTCTTCTCTTAGTATGAGAGGTGGGATTTTTTTGCCATTAATGTATATTCATGAATATTACTTGTTATTTTAAGGAGGCAGTTTCATCATCAATTTTATTCACACCATTTTGGTTTTATTGGCGTAAGCACTGAGCATTTGTTCACATAAACAGGCAGATGGGAAAGGGGGGCCTTCGGTTGGAAGCCATGCACTTGTTTGGACTCCTTCCAGGTTATGTGCCAAAAATCACACAATGATTTATCATAACAATATTTTCGATAATCTATGAGCTGACATCCCTATTAGGTTCCTCTTCAGTTTCAGTGAAAGTGAAGAGTTGAAAACAATCTGACTGTAAAGGGATGTGGTTCCAGTTATATACCCAGATGGGATACCCAGTTGTCAGAGGGGTTTGTGTTCTCAATGCCCAGGCTAATGTGTCTTTTTTTTTTCTTTTTTCTTTTTTTTTTTGAGACAGAGTCTCCCTCTGTCTCCCAGGCTGGAGTGCAGTGGCCGGATCTCAGCTCACTGCAAGCTCCGCCTCCTGGGTTTACGCCATTCTCATGCCTCAGCCTCCCGAGTAGCTGGGACTACAGGCGCCCGCCACCTTGCCCTGCTAGCGTTTTTTTGTATTTTTTAGTAGAGACGGGGTTTCACCGTGTTAGCCAGGATGGTCTCGATCTCCTGACTTTGTGATCCGCCCGTCTCGGCTTCCCAAAGTGCTGGGATTACAGGCTTGAGCCACCGCGCCTGGCCTGCTAATATTTCAAAATGTGTCTTTGCCTGGTGCCCTGAAGGACTTTTCCCAGCCGGGGAAGGCGCCTTTGTAAGATGCAGGCTGGGTGATGGCTTCTGTTTGAGGACGTCTTCCACCATCCACCCTTCCCCATCCTCCTTCTCTCCTGGGAGGCTGGCTGCATGGACCACAGCCATGGGCTCCCTTCCCTGCTGCCTCCAGGTTATGGTCCCTGACAGTGGCTGGAGGTCAGGGCAGGGAAGAATAAAGTTGGGCTCCAATTGTGGGGTGACCCAGGGTGGCTGCATCTCTCTCAGGAAGGTCACAGCTCCTTCACTTTCTACATAGCCTCTCCTGTCTCCAGATTCTAGAAACCTCTTTCTTCTCTAACTCTGCACAGGGCCCCACTATCCCCAGAGAGCTGCACTATCCTCTGTGGCTTTCTGTACTTCACCCACATCTTTATAAACATTTCCTGTATTAAACTTTCCTCAAATTACCCAATTCAAGTGTGCTTTCTGTTTTGTGTTAGTATCCTGACTGATAAATCCATTTTTTTAAAATTATACTTTAAGTTCTGGGGTACATGTGCAGAACGTGCAGGTTTGTTACATAGGTATACACGTGCCATGGTTGTTTGCTGCACCCATCAACCCATCATCTACATGTGGTATTTCTCCTAATGCTATCCCTCCCCTACCCTCAACCCCCCGACAGGCTCCATGTGTGATGTTCCCCTCTGTATCCATGTGTTCTCATTGTTCAACTCCCACTTTTAATATAATGAAAGAGGGTATTTGTGAAGGAGGAAGTGAAAAATAGGATACATGTGGGTAGAGGGTCTGGAAATTGATGATCTTAAAACTGTCTATGCCTGTGAATCCTTAAAAATTTGTCATGTAGGCTGGGCACGGTGGCTCACGCCTGTAATCCCAGCACTTTGGGAGGCTGAGGCAGGTGGATCACGAGGTCAGGAGATCGAGACCATCCTGGTTAACATGGTGAAACTCCATCTTTACTAAAAACACAAAAAATTAGCCAGGCATGGTGGTGGGCGCCTGTAGTCCCAGCTACTCAGGAGACTGAGGAAGGAGAATGGCATGAACCCAGGGGGCAGAGCTTGCCGTGAGCTGAGATTGCGCCACTGCACTCCAGCCTGGGCAATAGAGCAAGACTCCATCTCAAAAAAAAAAAAATTGTCATGTATGGCCAGAGGTGTGAGTACTCCAATGTGATGATGGCGAGGTGTGAGTACTCCAATGTGATGATGGCCAGGTGTGAGTACTCCAATGTGATGATGGCTGATCTATGAGTAAGTTCTTTGGTGGTGATTTGTGAGATGTTGGTGCACTCGTCTCCCTGGCAGTATACACTGAACCCAATATATAGTCTTTGATCCCTCACTCCCTTCCCACTCCTTTTCCCTGAGTCCCCAAAGTCCATTGTGACATTCTTATGCCTTTGCATTCTTGTAGCTTGGCTTCCACTTATGAGTGAGAACATACAATGTATGGTTTTCCATTCCTGAGTTACTTCACTTAGGACAATAGTCTGCAGTCCCATCCAGGTTGCTGTAAATGCCATTAATTCATTCCTTTATATGGCTGAGTGGTATATATACATATATACACATAAATATATGTATACACACACTATATATATATATATCTCACAGTATATCACAGTTTCTTTATCCACTTATTGATTGACAGGCATTTGGGTTGGTTCCACAGTTTTGCAGTTGTGAACTGTGCTGCTGTAAACATGTGTGAGTAAGTATCTTTTTTGTATAATGACATCTTTCCCTTTGGATAGATACCGGGTAGTGGGATTGCTGGATCAAATGGTAGTTCTACTTTTAATTCTTTAGGGAATCTCCCCCGCAGTTTTCCATAGTGGTTGCACTAGTTTACATTCCACTAGCAGTGTAGAATTGCTCCCTTTTCACCACATCCATGCCATCTATTATTTTTTGATTTTTTGATTATGAGATGATGGCTGATCTAATGCCTGACCAACCACCCTGTTCCCTTCACTGTACAGTGGTAAGGACATGGTTGGGAACAAAACAAGCATGAAAGAAAGCTGGCAAATGCCTTTTCACAAATGCCAGATGATACAGGTGAACACGATACAGCATGGTGTTTGTCCAGCACCTTCCATCCCTACTACTGCCCGGTCACACCAACACTGCCCCCATTTGCAGGGGAGGCAAATGTGCTCCCTTGAGCTCATGGGTGCCGTGGGGGCTGCCTCCAGGAAGCCAAGACCCCGTGATTGTCTGCTTGATCTAGCACCAACCACCCTTGAACAAAAGCCCATCTGATTTACCCACCAGGTTGTTTTGAGCACTGAGTTAGAAATTCCAGGCAACCCGTTGGGAATTCTTTGTTGCAGCAGCGGGCAACTGATCTACAATAACATGTAAAAAGATAAGGGTCCCCAGGTGATGTCAGCAGCTGCAGTTTAAAGTTGAATTTGGAATTACTAAAGCATGTGCTGGATCCACCTGCAGAAGGTAAGTGACGATCTCAAATCTCCCATCCCTGAGTTGGCCAGAACCCCCAAGGTCAATTGCCCAACATGCTTGGTGCCTCTGAGACTTGAAGTTCCTGGCAGATGGCTGTGGGGTGTGCCTGCACTAGCTGTCACTGTGACTCATCCCTCAGGGTATGTCGGATTCTGGCATTTATTTTCATTTATTAATTAATTTTAAAGCTATAGCAATCTCAGAGCCTCTTAGATCATGACCTATCACAACATTAAAGCTGGTCGAGCCACTCTCTAGGGCCAGGGTTTGTGTGACAGTTTAGATTATCATTAAGCAAATATTCACTCCCTCCCCTTCACACTGCAGGTGGAGAACACTTCCCACCCTGCTGATGTTTGGCCATGTGACTTGCTTTAGCCATTTGGAAGTCAGCAGAAGTGATGAGAGCAAAGGGATTAAATGTGCAGCTTGGCTCGCTCTTGCTCCTGGGAATCTGCTGTGATGAGTGTGTGCTCTCTTTACAACAAGAGCTACTGTCCCTTTATACTGGGTCCAGTGCGCACACGTGTGGAGAAGATCTGAGTCCAATCCACAGCCTGCACCCTACCCAGCACAGCCCTGCCTGGATCGCAGAGCCATGAGCCATCCGTGAATCGGTGCGTGTGAGAATTAGTACTTATTGTGAACGACGGAGATGGGTTGGCAACAACTGACAAATCACTGAGTTTTCAAATTCTGCTCTGTGGAACTCAATGGAAGTCATTTTCAAAAAATGGTTTCATTCATTCACACATTTATTTATTAATTCACTTGGTTATTCTACAAACACTGTATTGATCACCTTAGGTATTGTGCACTGTTCTAGCGAGACTCATCCCTCTCAGCTCATCCGGGCTGTTTTTTGATCTTCCTGAGAGAATGGAGGGACTGTGTGTGCACACTGGTAAAGTGCTTTGAAAGGAATAAATCCAGCCAATTTCACAGCCCCTTCTCCTTTTCTGCAAGGCTGTATAGCCTTCTCTGAGGCTAGCTGGGGTTGGTGTGGGTGGGAAGGAGTCTTGCTGCTACCTGAACAGACTCAGATGCTCCCCTGTCTCTATCTCTGCATTAAATCAGGGGCTGTTGAGGAGGAAGCAGGCACAAGGCGATGATCATCACCTCCCGGAGGCGCAGGTCTGTCACATCTTGCCTGGGTTCATTGTTTGTAGAATAACCAGCTCAGCCACTTGCTGGTTGACCTTGTTTCTGTTTTCAGATAAAGAAAATGAGGCTGTTTTTCTTTCATCACTTTATCCAGTGAACTTAGGAGCAACCAACCAACTTCAATATATTCCTTGGTTCTCCACGGAGGGTCAAAGATATTAGGTATAGAGTCATTAAACTCCTTGCCTCTCATGAGCAGTGAATCAGGAGTATCAAATGCATTTATTTGGCAAGGACTATCAGTGTTCTCCATACTATTAGAAGTAGAGTCCTTAGCATTTTTGGGTCTAATCATATTAAGCAGCCAACTCCAGAAACTCCCAAATCAACAAAAGAAATCCATCCTTAATATTCTGTTCCTCTAGAATCACTCCTGGTACCAAAATCTGTATGAGTCAGGGTTCTCTAGAGGAATGGAACCAATAGGATAGATGTATATATAAAGAGGAGTTTATTAAGGAGTATTGACTCACATGATCACAAGGTGAGGTCCCACAATAGGCCATCTGCAAGCTGAGGAGCAAGGAAGCCAGTCCCTGTCCCAAAACCTCAGAAGTAGGGAAGCCGACAGTGCAGCCTTCAGTCTGTAGTAGAAGATCCAAGAGTCCCAAAGCTGAAGAACTTGGAGTCCGATGTTCGAGGGCAGGAAGCATCCAGCACAGGAGAAAAATGGGGCCAGAAGACTCTGCCAGTCTAGTCCTTCCACATTCCTCCGCCTGGTTTTATTCTAGCCGAGCTGGCAGCTGATTCGATGGTGCCCACCGAGACTGAGGGTGGGTCTACCTCTCCTAGTTTACTGACTCAAATGTTAATCTCCTTTGGCAACACCTTCACGGATGCACTCAGGAACAATACTTTTCATCCTTCAATCCAATCAAGTTGACACTCAACCATCACAGAGGATAACAACAATTTACCCAATTCTTGGCCCAAGGCAGGAGCAGGAGCCACATTCGGATCTCTCGAATCTCAGTCCCATGTCCTTCTCTTTGCTCCAAGCGCCACTTCCCTGGAGGATTGCTTTTAAGCCCCCATTCCTATCTCTGAAAACAGGGGGCTCTGGCTCAGACATCGTGGCCTCATCCTTTCTTCAGCCTATGTTTGCTGAGCTTCCGTGATGTGGCAAGTGCCGGGAATACAGCAGTGAAGAAATGCATTTCCTGTTCTTCAGGATTCGTGGAAGAACAGAGATCAGGAATGACACACACTCTATCCGGTGACCATGAGCTCTTTAGGGGAAAGCTAAGTAGAGTAGCTGGGGGGTTCCTCTGGGGAAGGCCACTCTGAGGATGTGACAGCCAAGTACAGACCTGAAGGAAGGGAGGGAGCAAACCAAGCTTATAAGAGAGTGAAAGGTGCTCCAGGCAAAAGGCACAGCTGCACAAAGACCCCGAGGCAAGACCACGCCTGGCCTGATGAGGAACAGAGTGTTTACTTCCTGGAGTCACCCAGGAGAGCAACATGCTCTGTGTTCATCCTGCACCTTGTTGCAGCCCCAGGAATAAACTCCTTGCATGAAACCCAGTGTCTTTTGAATAAAAATTTAACAAGAGACACCCTATTGTCTTCAAAGTAGATCTTTAGAACCAAGAGTTTGTAGCTGAAGGCAACTAAAGCGGATCAAAGCGAAGGGCAATTTGACAATGACATGGCTAGATTCACCAGCAGGGCTGGGCAGGACCACCTGCTGGGGCTCCACAGACATGACATTCCTGGGGTGGGACAAGAGACGGGGGGGGAGGCTGTCGCCCCATCATGGTGCCTGCCTCCCCCCAATAGTCAAACATAAAAAATAGACTTTTTATTGACTCCTCCCACCACTCTGTGCTGTGGACACAAAAGAACTTTGATCACCACCACCCTCAACCCCTGGCCTTTGTCCTGAAATAAAGAGATGAGTCCTCCCATCTATTACCCACCCCATGTGATGACGTGCGCTCCTAGGAACACCCTGCATCCAAGTGGCAACCACAGTGCTTGTTTTAATTACCTCTTATGTATCCCACTGGTTAGTGAGGGATGTCCCATCCCAAAGCATATGAGATGACTGAACACACGGTGCCCAACACTGGGCAGATGACCTTGGCGGCAGCTCATCGGTCATGTCTACTAACACCCTGGGGGAGGAGGACATCGCACGCCATGCAGGACCACACAGCGTTATGCTGGGGAGCAAATAAAACCAGCCAGGGCTGTGGGTGGCAGGCTTTGTAGCAATAAGAGGTTGAGGTGCCCGTGGTCCCTGCAGGAGGATGCATTCGGCTTGTTTCAATAATTCTGTGGATTGACAGGGAGGTGCATCCATGAGGTTGAGGACCAGATGGGGTACAGCTGGTGGAGCTGGTAGGGGAACTGTCCGGGTAGAGACTCTTTCCTTCTGGGTGGGCGACATATCTGGTGAGGGCAGGAGAACTCATGGTCAGGCTTTTGGGTTTCTGTGAGGCTCAACGATGTCAAGGCAGCATGTGACATTTGAAACATCTCACTGTGCCTAAACTGTTTACACAAAACAGCATGGTTCCTGGTGAACACATTTTTCTTCTGGGAGTCTGGAATTTTGGTACATCCCTGGCTGAGGCTGCCCCATAACCAGCCCCCAGTAAAAATCCCAGGCACCAAGTCTCTAATCATCTTCCCTGGTGGACAACACTTTCCAGGCGTTGCCACACCTCATTGCTGGGGGAATTTAGCACATCTTGTGTGATTTCAGTG
This sequence comes from Trachypithecus francoisi, assembly GCF_009764315.1. NCBI lineage: Eukaryota > Metazoa > Chordata > Mammalia > Primates > Cercopithecidae > Trachypithecus > Trachypithecus francoisi. Next base: position 43,693,075 of record NW_022681467.1, read on the forward strand.
GGAGAGACCCTTGGAAGCTTGGGCCTGACTTCTCCCAGACTTCACCCATGCACCATTTTTCTTTGCTGATTTTGCTTTTTTCTGCAATACATCATAGTCAAGAGGATGATAGCACGCTGAGGGTTGTGAATCCTCAGTCAGTCATCAGTCCTGTGAGTGGTCTTGGGTACCACATGCCTTGCCTTTTCTGGATTCTAAGCCTTTGCTTTGGACCAACACCTCATCTCATCTAACACCTGACACCAGCCCTGACTTTAAGGATGATCTTACTGATCCTCAGTACTCTGTTCAAATCTTACCTTGACCAAGAATTCTGAAGAGTTTTTACCCTCTTTGGAATTCTATGGCCTTTGATATCAGAATCCATTATTGGGCACAGTGTTATAAATGACCATCATCTTCCTTCCTAAGAACTGTCCATGTTTTGAGTTTTGTGACAAGTGTCAATTTATGATAGCCCCTAGCCTGGAAGCCAAGATAAGATGACATAAAATAAATGTTTTTACATTGGTTTGCTTTGTCCTCAATACTCTGTATTCACTAAAAAAAGACTTTTGAAGATAGAATCTTAATAGATATCAAATTATTACCTAATTTCAAAATATTTTGACAGTTCTTCATAGACACAGCTATAGCAAAGTATGTCTCTCAGTGATAGTGCCTATAATTGGAATTAGTCCTAGAACTGTGAATCCTATTTTTAACTGTGATTAGAATTTTATTCCTTAGAGCCTGGTTGTTTTAAGTGATTAATTCAGTCATCAAAAATTAATGGAGTGCCTACTAAGTGCCATACACAGAACATTCTGGAATTTCAAAATGAACAAGATTTATTATCTGCTTTGGAAAGATGTGGTAGCTACATTTGGTAGTTTTCACAGTTTTTCTATGTGTGTTATGTGCCTACCCTGTATCTAATCACCCATGCCCCTTCCTTGTAATACTCTCTGTGGATATTCACCTGTCTTCCAGGTAGCCCATGTCTCAGAGGGGAACTGACCCCACCCCCAACTACAGCAGTATACCCTGATTGGTCTAAGATAACTAGAGTAATCCTACTTTAATGAACCAATGATTCATTCAGTGAAACCAGGTTTTATCCAATCAACATGTAATACTCTCCCACAGGGTGGCCCAATCAGTGAAAAACTCATATTTTCTTTGGAAATCTCCTTCTGAATGTGAAAGACACAGTTATCTGGATCCCAGAATCGCTGGGTCATTTTGGAAAGCCAGGTTGAGGATGAGGAGAAGGGCCCAATACAGAGGATAAAAGATAAATTGGAGAGGGAACTTGATCAAGCTGCTCCTGATGTCCAAATTTCTGGACTTATTGTTTACCTGAACCAATAGATTACTTAAAATAATTAAGCCAGGACGAGTTAATATTTTTGATGTTGACATTCAAAATTAATCTACATGATTTACTCCATAGCATCCATCTATTCTTTCTGCCATTGCTTATTGTCTAATTTTCTTTTGGGAAATGTAAACTTCCTATATTCTTAGGCACATTTTTTGAGTGGGCCTTCTACCACACTAAGCTCTATATGACAGTTTAGCTTAAACCACTCAGCATATTCTATTATTTTGGCTTTGATAATTGGTTTAGGGATAAACACAAAACTCAATTAAGGCTATCGAAATGGTAAAAATTTCAAGACTTATGCAGTAGATACAATAAGAGACCCTTCTCCTTCCCCTAGTTTTTGTGGTGTGAAGATCTGCATTCTAGACATCCAGGAGCCATTTTATTGCCACAGATGACAACTCAGAATTGTGCGAAGTTAAAGTCCACAGATGAAGCCAATGTTGCCGAAAACAGATGAAGGAGAGAAATTAAAACATGTACAATGCTGGATTCGACGTGTCATGAAGCCTGCTACCTCTGGACTTCTCTGTTATGAGTGCAAAGAAAAAAATGTTTAAACAAGTTTGAGTTAGATTTTCTGACTTTTGCTACATACTAATGTTAAGTACTATTATAAGGGTTTATTCTAAGTCTCATCCTAAGCCTAGTCCTGGGATAGACTTGGAAGGAATGAAACCAGGGAGGTGAACTGGAGAAGCTCACATCCCAGAGGTAGAGGTGGCACACATACATGGGGTTGTGACGCAAGGATAATTGTAATAAACATATTAAATAAATGAATGAATCATTATTCTATAAAACTGACTGGGTACATTGGCTCATGCTTGTAATTTCAGCACTTTGGAAGGCCAAGGTGGGAAGATCACTTGAGGCCAGGAGTTTGAGACTAGCCTGGCCAATATAGTGAGATTCTGTCTCTACAAAAAATAGAAAAACTTACCTGAGCCTTGTGGTGCACGCCGGTAGTCACAGCTACTTGGGAGGTTGAGGCAAGAGGATTGCATGAGCCCAGAAGTTTGAGACTGCAGCGAGCCATGATTGTGCCACTGCATTCCAGCCTGTGCAACAGATGAGACCCCAACTCAAAAAAAAAGTTCTATATCAAAAACTGATATTTACAGATTCTGGTTGAGGTAAGATGTTACATATACACTCTACCATGTTTCTCCCACCAAATGAAGATATAGAACCTGGAAAGACAGCACAGAGAAGTAATTCGAGTGCTCTGAAAAGTAAATAGTTGCAGGTGAATCACGGAATAAGATCAGAATGTGAAGTGTCACTAAACTGATTGTATTGGTCCATTGTCACACTGCTATAAAGAAATACCTGAGACTGAGTAATTTATCAAGAAAAGAATTGGCTCATGGTTCTGCAGGCTGTATAGGAAGCATGGTAGCATCTGCTTCTGGGGAGGCCTCAGGGAGCTTTTGCTCATGGTGGAAGGTGAGGGGGAAGCGGGCGCGTCTTACATGGCAGGAGCAGGAGGAAGAGAGAGAGGGGGAAGGTGCTACACACTTTTAAACAACCAGACCTCATGAGAACCCACGAACTTATTATCACGAGAACAGCATCGAGATGATGGTGCTACACCATTCATGAAGGACCACCGGCATGATCCAATCACCTCCCATCGGGCCCCCACCTCCAACACTGGGGATTACAATTCAACATGAGAAGGTGGGGACACAGAACCAAACCATATGCACTGGTGGTGAATTTGCCGTGTTTTGCTCTTTGGTGTCACTGGACCTGATCCTGAAACTCAGAAGTGAGCACTGGGGCAAAGACAGAGCTCCAGGGGCACTTTGGAGATGTCCTCTAGTTCTGGTTCAGGGAACTTTTAACACTCAGTGCATGGACATCTCCGTTGTTTTTTTCTTTTCTCCATTCCCTCATGCCCAAGTGAGAGGTGAAGCCAGTTGGACTTCCTCCATGGAGGGGGGACTTGGAGAACTTTTCTGTCTAGCTACAGGATTGTAAATGCACCAATCACTGCTCTGTGTCTAGCTAGAGGATTGTAAATGCACCAATCAGCACTCTGTAAAATGGACCAATCAGCAGGACATGGGCAGTGACAAATAAGGGAATAAAAGCTGGCCACCCCAGCCAGCGTGGGCAATGTGGTGGGTTCCCCTTCCATGCTGTGGAAGCTTTGTTGTTTTGCTCTTCACAATAAATTTTGCTGCTGCTCACTCTTGGGGTCTGGGCCACCTTTAAGAGCTGTAACACTCACTGCGAAGGTCCCTGGCTTCATTCTTGAATCAGTGAGATCACGAAGCCATCGGAAGGAACCAACTCTGAACACACAAGCTCTTAAGCAACCTTATGATATTGATGGGCAATATTTGAACAAGACTCAGAGTTTCATAACATAATATATAAAATGTCCAGGATAAAATCCAAAATTCCTTGCTTATTAAGAACCAGGAAAATCTCAGTATTCATGGGAAAAGGTCACTAATAGGCTCCAATAATGAAATAACACAAACATGGAGATTTTCTGACAAGGACTTTAAAGCAGCTATTATAAAAATCCTCACTTTGGGAGGCCAAGGCGGGCGGATCACGAGGTCAGGAGATGGAGACCATCCTGGCTAACACAGTGAAACCCCGTCTCTACTAAAAATACAAAAAAATGAGCCGGGTGTAGTGGCGGGCCCCTCTAGTCCCAGCTGCTGGGGAGGCTGAGGCAGGAGAATGGCGTGAACCCGGGAGGCGGAGCTTGCAGTGAGCCGACATCGCTCCACTGCACTCCATCCTGGGCGGCAGAGCGAGACTCCGTCTCAAAAACAAACAAACAAACAAACAAAAAATCCTCCAGTAAGCAATTATGAACACTCATGGAACAAATGGAAACATAGATTCTAAGCAAACAGGTAGAATCTTTGGGATCTGCTGTTAGGAAAATGACTTTTAGACATGATACCAAAAGCACAATCCATTAAAAAATTGATAGAATTAATATTTATTTGTCATAAAAATTAAGAACTTTTGTTCTATGCAAGACTCTGTTAATAGAATAAAAGGTCAAGTTTGTAACTGGGAGAAAATCTTCGCAAATCATGTATCTGACAAAGAATTGAATGCAGAATGTGTAAAGAATTCCCAAAATTCAGCAATAAGAAAACAAACAGCCCAATTAAAGAAGAGGCAAAGATGTGAATAGACTCTTCATCAAAGAGAATATATGGATGGCAGACACACACATGATAAAATGTTCTGTCTCATTAATCACTAGGGAAATGCAAATCAGAGCCAAAATTAGATACCACTCCGTACCTATTAGAATTAGAATGGGTGCAATAAAAATCCTGATACCACCAGGTGTTAGAGAGGTTACGGAGCGACTGGAACTCATGCGTTGCTTTGGAAAATGCAAAATGGTACAGTCACTGTGAAAAATCAGCTTTGCGTCTCCTTATGAAGTTAAGCATACATTTACCAGTTGATCCAGTAACCCCACTCCTGGCTATTTACCCCGGAGAAAAGAAAACTTATATCCACATGAAAACTTGTGCACATATGTTTATAGCAACTCTCTGCGTAATTGCTCAAACATGGAAGGAACCCAAATGGCCTTTATCAGGTGCTAGGGTAAAAACAGCAGGTGTGAGAGCACTGTGAAAGGAAAAATCAATCTGGGGATCCTGAAATCACTAAGCCAAAGTGAAAAGTCAAGCTGGGGGACCTGCATCAGGCAAACTTGCCTCCCATTTTGTTCCTAAATACGATCGCTACAAAGATTAAAAAAAAAAAAGAAAGCCTGCCCACCTTCCTCACAATTTGCCTACAAGGAAATTCCTTGTGGACAAAGATCAGACAGAACTCAGTCATCCCTCTGCTCACTGATATAAACACATATCTGATGGCTTCCTCTGCCCTATGACTTCACTAAGCCAGACTAAGGCATAAGTGACTATTCCTCTACCCTCCTCTCACACGTGAATTGCGCTTTCAGTAAAAGGTTAATCAGAGACTCAAGAGAATGCAACCGATTGTCTCTTATCCACCTATGATCTGGAAGCCCTCCCCGCTTCGAGTTGTCCCGCCTTTCCGGACAGAACCAATGTATATCTTATACATATTAATTGATGTCTCATGTCTCCCTAAAATGTATAAAACCAAGCTATGCCCTGATGACACTGGGCATGTGTCATCAGGACCTCCCGAGGCTGTGTCACGGGCACGTCCTTAACCTTGACAAAATAAACTTTCTAAATTGATTGAGATCTGTTTCAGATACTTTTGGGGTCATGGCACTCAGCAATACAAAGCAATGAACTATTGATACACACAGCAACTTCTTTGATTCTCAAAGGCATTATGTTGAATGAAAGAAAACAGTCTCAAGATTACTTACTGTGCATTTCCATTTATAGGACTTTCTCAAGGAGAAAGAAACCATACAATACAAGAAGGGTGTGAGATTATATGGGAAAGAGGATGGGGTGACTTTGAGAAGCTAGCCGTGTTTTTTTTTTTTTTTTGGTTGGGGGGAGGATAGAGCTGTTCTGTATCCTAATCATGGTGGTGGTTACACAAACCTATACGCACATTAAAATTCATAGAACTGCACACCACACAAAGGTCAGTTTTATTGTATAATAATTTTTTAAATAGCATTTAAGGTCACACACACACAAAACTGATGTCTCTGAAAGCGTTAGTTGGGTTTCCCTTTATTTATTTATTTTTTTCAAGGACAGCCCCACTGGCCCCAGTCTCACCCAGGCATGGCCTGGATTTCTGCAGAAGGATAGGCCAGCAGCCCTCACTTCAAAGGCGGTATTGAACACTGTTCCTGCCTATAAAAGTACAGTACAAGCAAAGTCCTGGTTTTAAAGCCTCGTTTTTCTTCCTCTTTCTCCTCCTAGTTCTGACCGGGCATATGGAAATAATGTTAGAATGTCAACTTTGAGCATGAATGAGAATTCTATTTCCAGAGATGTTTATACATTTTTTCTCTTGGGTTGAAACCCTCAATCATATCCAAATAAATTATTTGGGGATGTTGATAAGAGGATACGTCTTAGGGGTTTTCACAAAGGTCTGAATTCAGAGAACCTCTTTTTCTTGGGGCTGTGCATTTTCTAGAGAGTGGGAGGTGCCAGTGGGTTACATGATATTTTGAATTTGCTGTATTTTCTTTTCCCTTTATGTATTCACAAAGCACTCTGGATATCGGGCAACTGCAAGTCCAAGGTGAGAAGGAAGATAGGCTCTTGAGAAGACAATCACTGTTCAAAGCATACACAAAGATTCAGTGTATTCATAGAGTCCTCCCAAAGGAAACAGCAACAGACCAGAGTCTTTATTCACATTTTCTCAACCAGCAATCAGGAAAGAAATATAGGTAGTAAGATACGAAATACCCGTTGCCTATGTTTAGCTTTGTTTTTAGGTAGCTAGGGACTCTGTTTGAATGGCTGGTGAGTGAGGGTGGAAATATTAAATAATGGAGAGAGGGGTGTTTAAGGAACTGCAGTTTAAAGTTTTATGCAAGAATAATGCCATGTTGTTTTATTTTGAGATGGAGTCTGGCTCTATTGCCCAGGCTGGAGTGTAGTGGTACGATCTCAGCTCACTGCAACCTTCACTTCCTGGGTTCAAGCGATTCTCCTGCCTCAGCCTCCCAAGTAGCTGGGACTACAGGTGCACACCACTACAAGCAGCTAATTTTTGTATTTTTAGTAGAGACAGGGTTTCACCATGTTAGCCAGACTGGTCTCGAACTCCTGACCTCAAGTCATCTGCCTGCCTCGGCTTCCCAAAGTGCTGGGATTACAGGCTCGAGCCACCATGCCTGGCCACAAGAATGATGTTTTTCTTTTTCTATTCCAAGCACCTTTCCTGCCTGCCCAATTTTGAGAGCATGTATGTGTATTCATTAGTAAGCTTCGGCTGTAAGTAGCAGGAATCTAAATCAAACTGCATTAGAAGATAAGAGAAGATGGAAGTGGATGATTGGTTTATTCAAATAAAAAGTCCAGAAGACAATTGCAGGCATGTTTGCATCTAGGGGGTTTTATCCATTATGAGTCTTAGTTACAAGCAGGAGAACTCAATCTAGCTCATTAAGTACAAAATACCTTATTGGACGCTAATTTTTCATTTAGAAAGACATGAAATTATAAGATGGAAAATTCTGTAAACATGAGAGGAGAGTTAAGTGGGGGCAAACAATAATAAAGACAATATTAACAACAATGGCGAACACACTTCAATCATTTATTAAATGCCTGGCAGTCTTCTAAGATCTTGTGTCCATTAATTTAATCCTCACCACATCCCTTTGGAGATCGGTCTTCTTTGGATGAAGAATATGTGATAAAGGGACCTAAAGTAACCTGCCCAGGTCTAGGCTGACCATCCCTCCTGGCTTCCCTGGGACAATCCCAACATAATGCTGTCCAAAGTAATGATAAAGAACACCCCCATTTATTCTCAAAAGAGGTCTGATTTAGTCAATGGATTTGATCATCATTCTACTAGGGTCATACAGCCAGGAAGAGAAGCTTGGATGACCAGGACATACTTATGAGGTTCGATGACATTACTAGACTGTCTCCCTCCTTCTCCATCTCTCAACTCTGCCTTCCTGTTTGGGATCACCTTCAGGTGGTCCTACTCCAGAGGGGGAACTTGTAGCCCCAGGCTGCCCGGGCTGAGCTCCTTTCACTTCCAAAGTCAATTAGAAGAGACATCTCCTGGCTAAGAGTTTCAATAGAAATCAGAATTTCAGCTCACTGGCCCAGTGTGGGTCTAGGACTCCCTTTTGGAACCTCGGCTGATGCCCCAGGAAACTCAAATGCTGAGAGAAGTGGGTATTGCTCAACTGAAACGGGGTTGGGGTGTGTTGTGATCCAGAGAGGTAGAATGAGTGCTGGGGTTGGGGGTGCTGTGATCCAGAGAAATAGAAGGGATGTTGTGCAGAGACAAATGGCAGATGTCCAACTTAACTCTCAAGGTCAACCATTTATTATGGCTCCTTTGTACAAAAGACTTGTCGGCAAAACAGGATTCTTTCTGCACTCTCTAAAACACTGTGTAATTACTGATGATCACGGAAGGCTGATCGTATCATGATAAAATCAGATGTTGCCACTGGAACCAATTCTGTTAGTGACACAGAGATGGGGGAGAAAAAAGGGTCCTTCCCAAATAGCTTATAATCTAGGGCAGGGATTGGCAAGCTTTTTCTGTAAAGGGCCAGATAGTGAATATTTTAGTTTTTTTTTTTTTTTTTTTTTTTTTTTTAAAGGCAGAATCTCGCTCTGTCACTCAGGCTGGAGTGCAGTGGTGCGATCCTGATTCACCGCAAGCTCCGCCTCCCAGGCTCATGCCATTCTCCTGCCTCAGCCTCCCGAGTAGCTGGGACTACAGGCGCCTGCCACCACGCCCGCCTATTTTTTTTGTATTTTTATTAGAGATGGGGTTTCATCGTGTTAGCCAGAATGGTCTCCATCTGCTGACCTCGTGATCCGCCCACCTTGGCCTCCCAAAGTGCTGTGATTACAGGCGTGAGCCACCACACCCGGCCAATATTTTAGGTTTTGAGGGCCACGTGTTGTCTCTGCCATGTATTCTTGTGTGTGTGTGTGTTTGTGTGTGTTGTGAAAACCATTGTTAGTTCAGGGGCAGGACAAAAATGGGCTGAGTGGGCTGGATTTAGCCTGAGGAGATGGTTGGCCAATTCCTGATCTAGCAGAGATGACAAGAAGACACGGCTGTTTGAACAGAGGCCATGGCTGCCTTATGTTGCCTGTGGTGGCCCCATCTGTATGAGCCTGCCGGGTCCACATGAAGGAAGAGGGGAGTCTCATGAAGGGCCATGGAGGTGAGACCCCAGAGTGGGCACCAGGGCTGCTGGAGCAGAGCCCTGCGATTTGCTGGCAGTAACGGATGTTTCTCTTGAGAATCCCTTCTGCCCACTATTCAGCTCAGACCCACCAGGGCTCACGTCCTGAGTGGAGCCAGAAATGACCATGTAGCTGGTAAGAGTCAGGGTCCTTTAGGTGTACAGGAGACTTTCTCACTTGCTCTTCTCCTCCATTGGTTACTCACTCAACACCTAAAATAAACACCAGACTCCTTCAGAGTCTGCCATGTAGATCGACCTCCTGCCCAACTCTCCACCCCCCTGGCACCCTCCCCTTTGGCCTCCTACCCCAGCCACACCCACCTCCAGGCTTATGAGCCAAGCATGGTCTCTCCTCTGTGCCTTCGCAGATGCTGGCCCCCTGCCTGAAATGTTCTTTTTGTCAGCATCCACAGGGCTCATCTCAGGTAGGTCTCTTCTGAAAATTAACCTCGTCAAGGGGCCTTTCCAGATCACTCTAAAATAGCCACCCCGCCTTCTTTTCTTTGCCTTGCATTAATTTTCTTTGCTACACTTCACATATGATATGGTTTGGCTCTGTGTCACCACTGAAATCTCATTTCGAATTGTAATCCCCATAATCCCCACGTGTCGTGGAAAGAATCTGGCCAGAGGCGATTGGATCACGGGGGCGGTTTCCTTCATGCTATTCTTGTGATAGTAAGTTCCCAGGAGCCTGATGGTTTCATAAGGGGCACGTCCCCCTTCACTCCTCACGCTCACACTGCCGCCTTGTGAAGAAGGTGCCTGCTTCCCCTTCTGCCATGATTGTGAGTTTCCCAAGGCTTCTTCAGCCAGGCTGAACTGTGAGCCAATTAAACCTCTTTTCTTTATAAATTACCCAGCCTCGGGCAGTTCTTTATAGCAGTGTGAAAACGGACAAATATTAGGTTGGTATAAAAGTAATTGTGGTTTTTGCCATTAAAAGCAATGGCAAAAACAGCAATTACTTTTCACCAACCAAATGCAACATCTTTGATATATTTATTTGTCAATTCATTTATTGTTACTTCCCCCAACTGGACCAAAAGTTCCAGGAGGGCAGGGATTTTCAGTTGTTTTACCTCCTGTATACCTAGCACCTAGAAAAATTCTGGAACAAAGTAACACTCCCTAGATATTTGTTGAATGAATGAATCAATAAATGAATTCTAGTACAAAAATAATCACTCTTTTCCAGAAGCCTTGAATCCAAGAAGAGATGAAAAATACTATAGCCACAAAAGGAAAGTCTGTCTGAGCTAAGACATAGAGATGCCAGATTCTGATGGCATCAATTGAACAACTTGATCAAGCTGCACCTGAAGCCAGCCCTACTGCTGCAGCTTTCAATGACAAAAGCCAGCAATTCTCTTCACAGGTTTCTAAATCATTTTGGGTTGGAGATTTTGCTTCTTGTAATAAAGAATCTTTTTATTTGGGTGGTCAGGAGAGAAGAGGACAAGGCGGAAAGGCAAGGAGGGATGACGATGGAGCATGCTGAGTGGTCAAATGATACATCAGGAGATACGGCAATTCTGGCCTCTAAGAAAATATAGTTCTCTGTAAGCCTTAGAGAAAATCCCTTTACAAACACGGCAAAGCCTCAAGCTGGGCTTATTTGGAACACACATTCTCACCACATGGAGAGTCCAGCACAAAGAAGGAAGGAGCGTGGGCCACAGAGAGAAGACAGACCCTGGGGTCGTGTGAGTCCAGTGAGGCTCCAACCTGCCCAGGCCCCTTTCTTGCAGTGCAGCCTTTGGCAAGCCCTTGAACTTAAGTTTCCCATCTGAAAAATGGGCTGATAAATCTGAATCTCAGCAGTGTTATAATGAGGGTCAGTGGGATATGTATGTTAGAGCGCCTGGTGCCTGACATAAGACCTGGCCCATGGCACGTGTTCAATACACAGCAGCTGCAATTATTCTGGTGGGGTCTGGATTGCCCAGCTTCAAGTGGGTACCTGAATCTGGAGATTTGCTAAAACTCTGCCTCCTACCATCAGAATTTAGGGTCAGAAACACAATTGGGCCAGGTGTGGTGGCTCATGCCTGTAATCCAGGCACTTTGGGAAGCTGAGGCAAGAGGACTGCTTGAGGGAGGCAGAGGTGGGCGGATCACAAGGTCAGGAGTTTGAGACCAGCCTGGCCAGTATGATGAAACCCTGTCTGTATTAAAAATACAAAAATTAGCCAGGCATGGTGGCATGCACCCGTAGTCCCAGCTACTCAGGAGGCTGAGGTAGGAGAATTGCTTGAACCCGGGAGGCGGAGGTTGCAGTGAGCCAAGATCACGCCATTTTACTCCAGCCTGGGAGGAAGAGTGAAACTCCATCTCAAAAAAAAAAAAAAAAAAAAAAAAGACTGTGGACCACATACTGATGAAGCTCCCATCTTTCTTGTTTCCTTCTCTGCTTCCTTTCCATCCTTTTGGTTAAGCCAATAAGAGATGCTCAGTAGGGTGCGAACAATGTCTTATCATCATAGGAAACAATAGCTTCCTAATCTTTCATGCTAATTAGGGATGATGTCTGAACAAGAATTCCAGTTACTCAACTGCACAGCCATGCATCTTTCAATACTTGGTGAACCTTCGCTTACCAGTTTAGTTAAGCTCTAACAATAGCATCTGTCTTTTTTACGAGATGTAAGAAAACAGAAGTTTCAATGGGGCAGAAGGCAGGAAACTTTCATACTAAGGACGGGCAGCCCAGGAGGAGGGACAAAGATCAGGACCCCAGGAAACTGGGAATTGGAGGTGGAGGGACAGGTGGGGAGCAAGGCTGTTAGAAGGAGGCTGGGAGGTGGCCATGAAGAGAAGTATGATGGGGACATGCTGCAGCCACAGTCCCTCCCCGACATCTTCACAGAGGGATGCATTTTTCTGCTGTGCTCAGACTGTTGGGGATGCTCCTGTTCCAGTAGAAAGGTGCACTGTGGGGCTCATGCCTGCCCCGTCCCAGGCCCAGAGTCGTCTGTCATCTGAACACCTCCAAGTCATCTGTGGCTGGCAGAGTCCCAGCTCCCATCACCATCCATCAAAGCTAGTGATGAATCCAATATCTGGGGCCTGTGTGCCCGGAGAGAAGCGAACAGAACCCATCTGTGTGGGCTGCTTGGCGCCGGGACACAGGGGCCTGAGGAGCTCCTGATGGACGAGGAGGCCAGGGCTGGCAGCCTCACATGTTTTCCCTCCCGTCTCGAATTTCTCTGTCCAGGAGTAGCAGACAGTGTGGAATGCACCCCTCCAGAGAAAGGGGAAACCTGGCAGCTTCTGAGGCCCGTCCACTCACTAGACACATGGAAATGAGCCCCAAGGAGAAGTTTGGAGAAGAAGGGGCCATTTATCAGGGCCCTGTTCACCTCTTCCTAAGGACACGAGAAGACTTGTTTGGCCACTGCTGAGAGACCCACTCCACTGGAAGAAGTTTCCAGTAGTTGATGGATGGTCGCCTGCATTTTAGCCAGTTGTTCATGACTCAGGGTCAATGCTCCATTGCTCCCATTCACACGTTGCATCCATCTTCCTTGCAGATATTTGAGTTCTCTTCTGTTTCCAGCCTCAACATATCTCTTGCTTCATCAAAGATTCCTAATACATGTATCAGGAATCAAGAAAAAGTCTGTTATCGTGAAATGGCAGCTTTCTTCATAGAGGTTCCATCTGGGCTTAGACATACAGTGGTTCCATGGAAGGGTTAACAATGAACATTTGGTATTTTGAAAATGTGTTCTGATATTTCAGAAGAAAAGCTGAAGCAGGGGCAGAAAACCCCCACCAGGACCCTGGAGATGGCCCTGGCGCTGAGATGCACCAGATACTGAAAGTCACACAATAAAGGAAAAATGCAGGACAAGGTGGGGAGAGAAGTCGGCAGAGAGAATGGAGGAAGAGCAGAGAGAGAGTGTGGACATCCTGGAAGTGAGGGGAAGAGATGCAGGGAGGAGCTGACTGAGGCCCCATCCTCTGCTGGGGGTTTATAGACATCACTTTATTTCATTCTCGTGACAAACCCTCCAACGTAAGAATTATGTTATAAATAGATTAAGATTGGCAGCTCTTTTTTGTTTGGTTGTTTTCTGTTTGTTTGTTTGTTTTGTCTTGTCATCGTTGTAGCTTAGCACACAGAGCAATACCTGACACATCGTAGGCGCTCGAGAAATACTGATGGATGAATAAACTACAGAATGAATAAAATGAGTAAAGAACGCTCTAAGATATGAATAGACATTTCTCCAAAGAAGATGTGCCAATGGCCATAAAACACAAGAAACGATGCTCAACATCACTAATCATTAGGGAAAAGCAAATCAAAACTACAGTGAGATACCACCTCACAACCATTAGGATAGCTATAATAAATAAAAAAAGGAAGAAACAAGAAAACAGAAAATAATAAGTGTTGGTGACAATGAGGAGAAGTTGGAACCGGTGCCCTGCTGGTGAGGGTGTAAAATGGTGCAGCTGCAATGAAAACCACTATGGAAGATCCTCTAAACATTAAAAATGGAATTACTGTATGATCCAGGAATTCCACTTCTGAGTATGTACCCAAAAGAACTGAAAGCAGAGACCTGAAGAGAGATTTGTACACCTGTGTTCAAAACAGTATTATTTACAATATGCAAAAGGTATAAGTAACACAAGAGTCTATTGAGAAATGAACCAGGTAGACAGCACCCTTGACATAAGTGACTCCATGTTAGGAAAAGACTCCATCTTATACTTCAAATAGTGTCGTGTCAACAGGGACCAGATATTTGCCTAATAAATAGAGACTGTCCCCAATCAGATAAGAACATAACCGGGCATGCCCTTTTACTATCATCACCAGGGGACCCTGGAGCTGTAAAAAGGGCAGGGCTTCGCCAGCTTAAGATAGCCATCTTAATAGGCACTGTCTTCCTGTCCCTTGTGATCAGCACCCAGGATCTGCCCCTGAAGGACTGCCTAAATCAAAGATTCTTCTTTGCAAGATGTTGATACCCGCCCAGATCAGGCCAGGACACTCTTCTTGTCCATGCCACTCTCCTTGGACTGGTTTGTTAACCATTTTCCCCATCCCCTTTTCTCTTGATGTCAAATGGTATTTTGTTTGATGTGGAATATTTAACCTATAGCATTTATATATTTAAGTATATTACTATGTACGGCTTGTAATATTCACTGATGTGCGAATCGTCTTCAATGTGTGTGTCCACGGGTTTGATGACCAAGTGAACGGAGGGTGGGGGTACTAAGGAGAATTGCCTCCTTGGGAACTCCATGTAGCTTCTGGCTTTTGTGGTTGACATAGGATCAATAAAAGTCTGACCTTGTGGAAAGACACAAGCATGCATTGACCTGGTTATGTCTGACCTGTGCCACTCATGACAAACGAATACAGAAAATGTGGTATATACGTACAATGAACCATTATTCAGTCTCAAAAAAAGAGGCAATTCTGACCCATGCTATGACATGGATGAGCCTTGATGACATAATGCTAAATAAAAGAAATCAGTTATGAAGGAACAAATGTAGACGCTCCTCAACTTACAACGGAGTTATGTCCTGGTAAACCCATCATACATTGAAAATATCATAGACCAAAAATGCATTTAATATACCTAAGTGTCAGAACATCATAGCTTAGCCCAATCTACCTTATTTGGAAGACTCACATTAGCCTAATTTTGGGTAAAGTCATCTAACACAAAGCCTATTTTATAATACAAGGTTGAACATCTTATGTGATTTATTGAACACTGTACTGAAAGTGAAAACAGAATGGTTGTATGGGAACTCGAAGTGGGGCTCTACTGCATAGGTGTCACTTTCACACCATTGTAAAGCTGAAAAATCCTGTGAGTCGAGACCATCTGTGCTGATGATTCCACACATATGCAGTACCTGGACAGGAAAATTCATAGAGACGGGAAGGAGAGGGTGGTTGCCAGGGGCCAGGAGAAGGGACAATGGGGAGTTAGTGTTTAATGAATACAGAGTTGCAGTTTTGCAAATGAAAGGGATTCTCTGCATGAATGGTGGTGATGGTTGCACAACAATGGGAATGTGCTTAATGCCACCAAATTGTCCACTTAAAAATTGTTGAAATGAGCCAGGCGCGGTGGCTCACACCTATAATCCCAGCACTTTGGGAGGCTGAGGAAGGTGTATCACGAGGTCAGGAGTTCGAGAACAGCCTGACCAACATGATGAAACCCTGTCTCTACTAAAATTACAAAAATTAGCCAGGCATGGTGGTGGGCACCTGTAGTCCCAGCTACTCGGGAGGCTGAGGCAGGAGAACCACTTGAACCTGGGAGGCGGTGGTTGCAGTGAGCCGAGATCGCGCCATTGCACTCCAGCCTGGGTGACAGAGAGAGACTCTGTCTCAAAAAAAAAAAAAAAAAAGTTAAAATGGTTAATTTTTTTTTTTTTTGAGATGGAGTCTCACTCTGTTGCCCAGGCTGGAGTGCAGTGGTGTGATCTCGGCTCACTGCAAGCTCCGCCTCCCAGGTTCACACCATTCTCTTGCCTCAGCCTCCCGAGTAGCTGGGACTACAGGTGCCCGCCACCATGCCCAGCTAATTTTTTTTTGTAATTTTAGTAGAGACAGGGAAAATGGTTAATTTTTAAACGTATTGTTTTGCCACAATTATAAAGTAAAATAAAACACAATAGTGGTCTTTGGCAACTATGGGACTATTTCAGGGGTTGGCTAAAGGGGTCTCAGCTTCAAAAAGACAAAGGAGATGTAAAGGGAGAAAAGAGAGTGAGAAACACAGCCAGAAGCGGCTGACCAGGGCGGAGGGAAAGGAAGCTGGGCCAGGGCTGGGGGCAAAGCCCTGTTGAAAGGGCAGTGAGGCCTCACAGGCAGGGGCTTGAGACCCAGCCAGGTTGAACCTAGGGCTGGCAGGAGACGTCCACAGTGATAGGAAGCCCAGCCTCCCTCCCAATGCCTGGCGTGGGCCTAGGCCTTGTCCATCGAGGGCTGCTCTGTGGATTTGGGAAGAAGATCATAGGCAAGAAATCTTTTCGTTTCAGGAGACAGAAAGCTATCTCAAATTGCTGCAAGCCAAAAAGGAATTCATTGGCTCATGAGACTGAGACATCAAGGAATAAGACAGGCTTTGGGTACAGCTGCATTCAGGAATCCGCCTCTCTCATTCCATCCCTCTGCTTTTCTTCCACTGTTTTCGCTTAATTTGTAGGCAGGTTTCTCCCTCATGATGGCAGAGATGGTCACAAGAAGCTCTAGGCTACATCTTACAGCCCAGCAATTTCAGAAGTATGAAAGACAGCCCTGGGAGGCTGAGGCAGGCAGATGACCTGGGGTCAGGAGGTAGAGACCAGCCTGGTCAACATGGTGAAATCCCATCTGTACTAAAAATACAAAAAAAAATGAGCGAGGTGTGGTGGCTGGTGCCTGTAATCCCAGCTACTTGGGAGGCTGAGGCAGGAGTATCACTTGAACCTGTGAGGTGGAGGTTTCCACGAGCCGAGATTGTGCCACTGCACTCCAGCCTGGGCAACAAGTGAAACTCCATCTCAAAAAAAAAAAAAGGAAGCGAGCCCAGATGCTCAGAGCACTGAGTGCTGGCCAACCTCTCAGTGCAAACTCTCATTGGCCGGGCATGGTCATGTGACCATCTTCCATTCAAAATTTTGCCCAGCAGAATGAATGACTCTGGTTGGCCAGGCTGGGGTCACATGTCCACTCCTGGGGCCAAGGGTGGGGTCAGCCCCACACTAACTACAGGGAGAAGAGGTGATTCTCCAGAGGGAAAGACAACTGCTGCTGCCATAAGCTGCAGAATGCATGCAGGGCAGACAAAACCTGGAAGGCCATGCCAGTGCTCCTTCCCCGTAAGACCCACTGGACAAGGCGACACCAGGTTCCTGGGCTCAGGCACAAGAATGAGGCAGAGGCCAACAGATGATGGAAAACCTGTTCTGTGTAGCTTCCAAGGAATGATGGGGGACAGGGCACCTTTGGCCAGATCCTTCTGCAGACCTGGTATTGCGCCTGTTGAAAGGGCAGTGAGGCCTCACAGGCAGGGGCTCGAGACCCAGCCAGGTTGAACCTAGGGCTGGCAGGAGATGTCCGCAGTGATAGGAAGCCCAGCCTCCCTCTATCCTTGGACAACCCAGTGAGATGACCGCATGCCCACACCCTCACGGACAAGCAGCCCACTTGCTGCCCTAAGGAGACTGAGTGGTGGCACTGTCCTCTCTCTCTGGCCAGGAGACTGGCATTTGGCAGAGCTGCCAGTACTAGCAGCTGAGAGCTTCTCAAGGTCCATGCCAAGTGGCGTGACCCAGTGGGATTGAGTGTGAAACACCTGGCCCAGTGTCCTTCTGAGCCATACAAAGCCAGCCTCTCTGTGCACTGGGTGTGAAAAGCAAGACCAGGCAGCCACGGCTGAGGCACGCCAGGGCATCAGCACCTTGGTGGGGAGACCAACTGTACTTTGACTCCATCAGCAGAAGAAACTCAGATACAATCCTTAAGCATGACTGGAGTGGGTGAGAGTAAGAGGGGGCAGAGGAAAGACACAAGGAGGCAGCTCAAATCCCCCCACAACTTCAAAGTGGGAATAGATTCCTCGGGACCCTCTCCTGGGCTCATTCCCTCTCTCCTCTTTCTTCTAACAAGCACATCGATTTTACAGGGCCCAAGGAAGAAGGTGGGGGTAGGTGGGTTGGAAACTAGGAATGTCTTCCATTCTTCACTATTCTCATAATAATAGCACTCCTGAATTCTAGCTGGGGGTACAGCTGCACAGAGTGAAGACTACATTTCCCAGCCTTCTCGGGGCTGGGTGTGGCCATGTGTCCAGGCTCTGGCCAATGAGACTGAGCAGAAGTGGTGAATGTGACTCCCTTCTGGAGCCCTCAAAGGGCAAGGATGGCAGCTCTCCCTTTCATGTGGTTGGAACCCAGACACATCAGGGAGCTGTCATGGGCCATGTGGAAGAGGGGCACACCCTAGGGACAGAAACCACAAGACAGAGGGAGCCTGGTGCCTGCCTGACTCCATTGCAGAGTGGAGCTGCCCTACCACCTATGTTGATGTCACTTTGGGTCTTTGCAGCAGCAGCCTAACTTATAGATCAGCTCTTCCAGGTTGGAGGAAGAATCCAGAGAATTCCCCTCAAACACACCAGTGCCCTTCAGAAGAATGAAGTCAAGACACAGAGGCAGACTCCTGGGACCTAGGGTGGGAAGGAATGGAGTCTAAGCTCTGCCCACCCATTCAGCAGGTAGGCAAGGTGAGCCTGCCCTTGGCTGGGCACTGTTCCTGCTCTGAGGATAAGGCGATGCAACAACCTGGTCAGCATTACCTTCTGGTGCTGGCAGTTCCCATGTGGGAAAACAGACAATAAGTTAAAAACAAACAAACAAAAAAGATGATATTTTTCTGAGAGTGGTGAGTCCTCTGAAGAAAGCAAGCAGGCCCACTGTGGGAAAGGCTAGTTTATGCTGAGTGGTCAGAGGAGCTGGCATCAGAGCTAAAATCTGCAAGTGGAGAGGAAGCTGCATGGAAAGGCTTTCACAGTGAGGGAACAGCAGGGGCAAAATCCCAGAGGCAGGAAAGCTTGGCACAATCTCCTAAGAAAAATCGTATGATCCTAAGAGCTACACAGCGTTCTTACTGTGCATTAGGCATGGTTCTTGGCACTCCTATGTGTCAAATCCTTTAACCCTCACCCCTGAGGTGGGCATGATATTTTCTTCTTCATTTTACAAAGGATGAAACTGAGACCAAGGGATGTTTAATCAACTTGCCTAGGTCCCACTCCTGGTAAACAATCGAGCCAGGCTTGGAACTCCCGCCCTTCCTCCCAGGCTAGGAACTCTCTGCCCTTCTGCACTTCCATTTTACCACCAAGCTTAAATCCTGTAGTGGTTTGAAAAAATATAAATCTCGTAGTTGTCAGAGCTAATGAGGACAGGTCTGTCCTGTGGCCTCTACCCCACCCAGATCCCTGGCTGGCTTATTGAGGAGGTGTCATAAAACCTCATTGAGTGAATATATGGAGAACATCATTGCCTAAAAGGATGGTCAGGGACACAGAACAACATTTCTTTCCTTCTTATTTCTCTAATGTGACTGACCTTCTTGAAGCTCTAACTCAAGCCAATGTGGCAATCCACAATCAGCCATTGCTGAGTGCCAGTGGTGGGTCAGTCCTCATGCCAAGATTCTGGGACTAAAAGGTGAACAAAACATGGATCTCAGCCCCCTCAGAGATTTTGGTGCCCATTCCAACCAAGCTCCTATGGCTTTTATTTCCTTGAAAAGCAGCATCTGAGTAGAACAGCTAAAGAAGGCTAACTAAGAAGCAGTCTTGGCTGGGCGTGATGACCCACGCCTGTAATCCCAGCTCTTTGGGAGGCTGAGGCAGGCAGATCACTTGAGCCTAGGAGTTCATGACCAACCTGGGAAACATGGCAAAATCCAGACTCTACAAAAAATACAAAAAATTAGCTGACCTTAGTGGTGCATGCTGGTGGTCCCAGCTACCCAGGAGGCTGGGGCTGGAGGATTGCTTGAGCCCGGGGAGGTGGAGACTGCAGTGAGCTGAGATTGCACCACTGCACTCGACCACTGCCTTCATTCAGGTCCCTGTTTTCTTTTGCTGTCATCTGCTACTGATCTCCTTGTTTCCGGTCTTGTCCTAAAAATCCCATTTCCAGAGATCTTGTCAAAAAAAAAAAAAAAAAAAAAAGAAGCACACAGTCTTGTTGCAAAGGAATCAAAGAAGCTCAATAAGATTAATGTCCTGTGAATAAAACCATGAATGAAAGCCCTTCTTTGCCCCAGTTTCCCCTTCACTTCCACTCTCCTCCCTGAAAGGCAGCCTTGCCGATGGTTTGTATCCTTCCCTAGAGTTTGGTTTTGCATAAATAGGGGTACAATGCTTTAGATATTGCTGATACTTTTGATTCCACTTGTGCCCCCGATACTTGTGCCTCCCAAATGTTTCCTATGTGCACCCCCTTCTCTGCAGCCATTGCCCTCATTCAGATTCCTGTTTCTCTTGCTGCCATCTGCTGCAGATCTCCCTGTCTCCAGCCTTCTCCTAAAATCCCAATTCCAGGATCCTGCTGGAGAAATCCAACTAAAATGCAAATAGAACCATGTAAGGGACATTTGAGACATTCTGAAGCTGCCCAGCATCTTCTGAATGTCCACCTGGTGTAGAGATAATCTCCCATGGTGCAGTTTCTACCTCTCCAGGAGAGAAACCAGAAGACATTCATCCAGACTCCCTTGCTGCTAGGGGCAGTCATGTGACTTTGGCTTCTCCAGTCATATCCTCTCATTTGAGGCTATGATTTGGGAGGGAACATGGAGCCAGCTTAGACAGACAGAACTGAGGTTTTCTTAAAGCAAGGGAGTGGAAGCATCTGGTTGTTCTGGGGTAACGGGTGCACTTTCTGGCATCTAGTGCCCGGTGGTTGGATGCAGCTCCTAGCTGTGTGTTTCCTGATCTATGCTCTGGCCCTTTGGAAGTCTCTGTGCCACCTGCTACCCTTTAATGAATTTCTGTTTGGCATAAGCCAGAGTGGATTCTGTTGTTTGCAGTGAAGCAGACTGATTGATACAGATCACATCACTCTCCTATACAAACTCTTCCTATGTACAAGTTTTCATTGGTTCCCCTGCCTGCCTGTTCGCCCCTCTAGCCTCTCCTTCTGGTGCCCTCATTTCACATTTGTACTCCAAGTATATGCCAACTGTATGGTTTTCACTGCTCCTCCTTTTATGCTATTCTGTATACTGAAATTTTTATGTTACTACTGGCTGTGATGTGCCCACTTCTCAGAAGAGACAGCTGAGTCTCGTGGACATGGTTACATGGTGCTGCAGAGCCAGGATCAGGACTCAGTCTCCTGCCCTTCCATCAAACACACCATCTTGCTTTGGAGGAAGCATCAACACCACTCAACCACTTTCAGGCTGAGGCCCCTTCTCCTTCGTGCTGAATGAAAGATCCTCTCAAACCCCCTTTCCCCGATGCCCCTTTGCCCACAGCACATTTCTGCACCACACCGTGCCTATGCTATGCTCCCTCTCCAGGCTCAGGCACCACCCCACGCACCCTCCTTTGCCCAGGGAGCTTCCTCTGCCCAAACCATCTTCCCCATCTCTGTAGTCTGGCTCTGAAGACAGACTCCGCGGGTTCAAATCCTGACTCTGTCTCTTCTGAGATTAGGCAAGTCACTAAATCTCTCTGTGGCTCAGATGCCTTGTCTATAATATTAAGATGATGATGGTAGCCCCTTACGTGTGTTGAGTGGAATAACAGAAAAACACGGATGAGTCACTTAGAAGAGTGGCTGGCACTTAGTGCACACACGATCAATGTTAGCTACTATTATTTTTATCATTATCATCATCATCTGGCAAAGTCCATGTCTGTCCGCCTCTCATGGCTCCTGTTCCCTCCGGGCATCCTCTCTCCAGTGGGAGGAGGAATCATTGCTTTCCACTTGGGGCTCCCAGGGCACCTGCACCCAGTCCTTACTTAAAGCACATGCCACGCCTCTTCTGAGTGCTACAGGCAGGAAGCAGAGTGGGTGCTTAAGAGGCTGGACTCTGGAACCAGAAGGACTGGGTTCATTCCCTGGCTATAGCTGCTTATGAGCTGTGTGACCTTGGGCTAGTGACTTAACCTCTCTGTGTGTGCCTCAGTTTCCTGGGGAAAATGGAGATGATAATAGGAGCCACTTTATGGAGTAGGTGTGGAGATCCAACCAATCTGTTCATCCTTTAAACAGTGTCTGGCACACGGGAAGCGATCAATACACATTGGCTCATCTTAGTTGTTTACTGCCTGTCTTACGCTCAACACTGTGAGTGTCTTCAGGGCACAAACCAGGCTTTATTTACCTTTGTGCTCCTGGCACTCCGTGCAAGTGCCTGGTCCTGTGAGTTGCCACATAGGTGCCCTGCGCCTGTGGTCTGCTCTCATGTGAATTGTTTCTTTCCTGCCTCCCACCTGAAGGGCGCTGTTTCAGGCTGAAGAAGTAGGAGATTGTCGCCCACCACACTTGATTCTCTTTTGGGCTGCTGGCCCAGGAGCTGAAGAAGGCCTAGGGCCTGGGGGACTGTTATCTGTGGAGAGCTGGCACTTCTCAACAGGGGCCTTGCGGACCACCCGCTTTGATCCTTGATCGGGAGCATTTAGGACCTCATTTGGACTCATTGCGAAGGATACCTCACGCAGAAGGCCATGGCATATGCGATCTCTCAGCCTGTGCCAGATGGTGGGGCTTTGGCGGAGCTCCCTCTGTATCTGCAAGCCCGCTGACCCATTCAGAGGTTCCAAAGTGCAAGAGAGAAATGATAATGGTGCTCTGAAATGACTGGAGCTGGGAGATGGCAAGCAGCCTGGCAAAGAAGGAGCACACCATTGCCACTGGTACTTAGCTGTATTCACGGACCAGCAAAGCAAGATGGATTCCAGCCAGCTTAATGAGCCCCCTCGGTGAGCTGCCTGGTTCATTCAATTTGACCACCGTGAAAAAGATCTAGAATAGAACAGTGGTTAAGAAATCGGGACCTGGGGCCCCACCACCTGGGCTTGGATCCAAGCTTCTCCGCTTACCAGTTGTGTGAACTTTTGACAAAGAACTTTAATGCTCTGTGCCTCATTTCCTTATCTGCAAGATTGGAATATTTTTGCTGTAACAGTGGGAGGACATACTGGATCGACAATGCTGTTTGCCTGTGTATCAGTGTGACAGAAGCTAGCTCTTACACAGTCCTTACCACATGCCAGGAACTGCTCATCACGTGGGCTCACTCATTTCATCCTTACAACCACCCTACCCACCATGAACGTGCTATTATTATCTCTATTTTTTAAAATAAGCAAAGTAAAGAGAGTTGAAATAATACATTCAAGGTCACAGAACTTGAAATTCAAACTTAAGCAGTCTGGCTTACAATTGATGTTCTTACTGTCATGCTGTACTGCCTGCCAATATGATATAGATCTAATCAAAGACAGATAGGTTCTTGCCCTGAAGCAAGTGCTTGTGATTTACTCTGGGAGATTAAAAAGAAGCCATGTATGCACGAACTTAAGACAAACACATGCTATCTGCTTAGTTAACTGATGATGATCAATCAAGCTTTTCTCCCTCAAATAAATGGAATTAGGATGATCTTGGCTGTAAATAACAGTTAACCCAACTCAAAGTGTTTTCAACAACCATGACTTTGATGATTAGTATTACTCACCTAGGAGTTCAGGTAGCTGCTGGTTGGTTAATCCAGGGGCTCAAAGACATAAGTAAAGAACTTAGTTCTTTCTCATTTTCTGTTCTGTGATCTTTGGGGCGTCAGTTCCATCCACAGGCCAACCCTTCTGTTGACAAGATGGCTGATCACAGTTCCAGGCAGATCCAGATGTGAGAAATGTATGAGAGAGAGGAAAAAGGAGGAGTTGGTCTTTCTTGGTTATCCTCTTAGAAGCCTGAAAATATTCTCTGGAATCTTCCAGAAGATCCTGCATTGGGTCTCCTTGGCCACTATGGGGTCACATACACCTTCCTAGTCATGGGCAGGAAGGGTGGTGAGGGTGCCATGATTGGTCTCATCTGGCACCGACTGGATACTGGGGAGCCAACAGCCCTGGCCACTGCACATGCTTTGTGCTCTTCTACTTTCCTCCACTTGCTTCAGTCATTCCTCCTGCAGAATGCTTGACCTATTTCTAAATATCATAATGGTTCACCATTTAGAATCCTTTTAGTTGCGAGTAACAGGAAATCCAACTAAAGGTGGTTTAAATAAAGAAACCCAGAGACAAGCAGTCCTGAACCAGTGCTGTGTCAATCATTGATGTTTCAGGGGCCTGGGACTTTCTGTCTTACTGCTCTTTATCCTCAGTGCACTGGTTTTCACCCACAGGTGCATTGCTGTCTGGTTCTAAAATGGCTGCTTCACCTGTAGGCAGGAAGGAGAAAGAAGGGAGTTGGGGTAGGAAGGCATTCTCAGGAACCTTCCTGCAGCTCTCTGTTTACATCTTATTGGCTGGAACTGGGCCATGTGACCACCATTAGCTGCAAGGGAGGCTGGGAAAGTGAGTGCCTTAGCTGGGCATTTTGTCACTTCGAACAAAGCCTGGGTCCTTTGGTTGAAAGAAAGAAGTGGATACTGGGCAACTAGCAGTATCTGCCATGCCTTTCTTTAAGGCTCGACTCACTGCACACCACAGCATCCTTCCCTTTTTATCCCTAGGGCATAGGCTGCCTGTCCCCTTCTGAGAAACTAAAGTGAAAAAGGAAGAGAAGAAAAGAATCTAATGAAATGATTTACTTATGTCAGCTCAAAACCTTGCCATGGTGCTGCAGACAGAATATCTTGGTAGGTCAGGGAAACTGAGGCTCAGAGGGCAGTAATGACTTGCCAAGGTCATGGTTAACTATGAGACTCAGCAGGAATGTAAACCTGAGTTTGTTCCACTTGTCTGCCCTCTCCGCTACACTGTGCTCTCATGGAAGACCCAGGTAGCCTGAGTAAGTGATCACTGAATGATCATGGAAAGTTCTCCTGTTAACTGGGAGAGAGATAACACATCTCTCCCAGTTATACCATACAGTCCCCAAGGTCAGAACTGATTCCTGTGCTCCCACTACAAGGCCGAGAAACCTGTCAAGGACCCATCACAATTGCCTCCTAGCAGAGGACAGGTCAGGCCACTGTGGGCTGTAGTTGACATGAGCACCGTTTGCAGATTCTTTTTGACTCTAAAAACCCAAGAACATTGCTTCTGACAGTGGCGAGAACATTAAGCTTTCAAGTAGGCACTGCACTATGACAGAAGCTAATGCAAGCCTTGATCATTTTTCTCTTTCCTTTCCCTCCTCTGAGTTCTGCTGGGGGCCGGTTCGCGGGAAGTTGGCTAATTGGAACTGTCCCTGCTGCCCCCATGAGAAATGAGATGTTGTACACCATGTCCCCTGGAGAAAATCTCCCATCTGTTCACTGCATGAGGATAATTACATGTATAAATTACCGCTTTCTCATCCCTCCCCAGCTTGGGTTGGAGAGGGGGTGTGCTTATGATGGAGGTTCCTGAGTGACCTTTCTGATCAAGGAATATGACGAAGTCAGCTCCTAAATCAGCCATCTGCCTGAGCACGACTGTGGTATTGATTTTCTATTCTAGGACTGGAAAACGGACATTTATTTTGAAATATGTTTAGTAACGAATCTGTGATTTGTGAAGGGTGCTTCTGCAATGATTCCTGCTGAACTTCCAGCAACAGAGAAAGTCACTGGGTTTACTTGTACCCTTTATTACTAAAAGGAAAGACTCCAGGCTGAGCAGCTTGAGAAAACGCAGCAGGTACTTCCTGCAGCAGTCATGACACTGCCGCTCATGGAGAACTGCCTTCTAAATACCTCAACTGCAAAATATATTACATAAAATTTTCTGGACCTGAAAAGCCCTGGCCTGGGATGCAGGGTTTGTTGGGGGGGCAGGGGTCTAATCACCATCAATGACCAGCGATAGCACCGCGGGCAGTTCCCTGTCTCTTCCAGGGCCTCCACGTTCATGCTGCAGGCTGGAAGAGGCTATTCAGTTTCAGTGACCTCCATGGTAAGCAGAATAATAACTGCCCCACAAGACGGTCTCATCTGTATCCCTGGAACCTGTGGATATTCCAGGTTACATGGCAAACGGGAGGTAACATTGTAGATGGAATTCAGATTGTGTATCAGCTAGCTTTAAAATAGGGAGATGATCATGGATTATCTGGGTGAGCCCGAGGTAATCATGACAGTCTTTATAAGTAGACGAGGGAGGTAGCACCAGAGAGCTGGCACCAGGAGAAGCACTTGGCCTGATATGACAGACATATGGAGGGAGGGGGCCATGAGCCAAGGGATGTGGGTGACTCCTAGAAGCTGAGCTAGGCAGGGAAACACATTCTTCCTTAGAGCCTCTGGAAGGAACGTGGCCTTGCTAACCCTTCCATTTTAGTGCAGTGAGGCCCATTTCAGACTTCTGAACCCCAGAATTGTAAGGTAATACATTGATGTTGTTTAAACCACAAAGTTAGTGATGATTTGTGACAGCAGCAATAGAACCTTTATGCAATCCACATCCCGCTAGCCCTGGAATTTGTTGATTGCTCTCCACCCATCTGCAGCCAACCCTTTTCACTCCCCTGCTCAATTCTCCCTGATTGAGAATTCCTGTCTTTTGTCTCTCCAGCCAGACTCAAAGTTCCAGGAGGACATAAACGCTCCTCTTTGGTATCCATGCAATGCATCCTACAAAGTGCTTGCTCAGGGCAAGGTCCAGAATTGCTGGAAGTGGCACCATGCTGTCCCTGGGAGTGACGACGAAAGCCAGTCCTTGTAGGGTGCTCATAAACTGCCAGGTGCAGAGAGAGGAACTCCCCAGCCATCACCTCATTGCATCTTTAGAGAATCCTGAAAGTAGAATTATTAGTGTCACCACCATTTGACAAATTAGGCCACCAAAGCACAGAGAAAGTGAATAAGCTGTCTGGGTCACAGAGCTGGGCAATGTGGTGGCCACATTTCTACTTTCTTGGGTCATCAGCCCATTGGTCCTGCTCTCTGTTGCAGACAATGGACATTTTCTCTGTCTTATGTAAGGTCCTGGGCAAATGTGACATTCAGTTAAGGGGACCACAAGTTCCAGTCTACCTGGGACAGTCCCTGTGTTCTAGAATCATTATTAATAGTACCTCACCATTGATACTCAAAGGGGGTCTAGTTTGGGAATTATTAATCGTATAGTTAGCCTATGTCCAGCCCTCCTTCCAGTGGCAACAGGAGCCTCACAGAAGAGCGCACAGGGGCAGAGTAGAGTTGTACCCCCTTGCCTCAATAGGCACAAAAGAGAGCCCTGGAATTGGGCAACTCACATTCAAGTCCTGACTCTATTACCAATTTGTTCTGTGATGTTGGGGCAAATGTGATGCATTTCATAGCCCCTGGCAAGGTATCCAGCCCATACTCAGAACCAAGTCATGGGAATGTCTGAGAAATTCAATTGTTTTCCTCTGATCTCCCCCCAACCTGAATTTCTTCATCTACAACACAGAGAGAAAATTACACAGCCTATTAGAAGAGAATGGTGAGTTGGGCACAGTGGCACATGCTTGTAATTCCAGTGCTTTGGGAGGCTAAGGTGGGAGGATTGCTTGAAGCCAGGAGTTTGAGGCTAGTCTGAGCAACACAGTGAGACCCCTTCTCAACAAAAATATGAAAAAAACAGCCAGACATGATGGTGCATACCTCTAGTCCCAGCTACTCAAGAGGCTGACGTGGGAGGATCACTTGAGCCCAGGAGTTCGAGGCTGCAGTGAGCCATGATCACGCCACTGCATTCCAGCCTGGGTGACAGAGCAAGACTGTTAAAAAAAAAAAAAAAAAAAGAGAATGGTGATTGTGTACATGAAAATGCTTTGAATGTCAAGCAGGAAGGCATTCTGCAAATATGAGCTGGGTGTTTTGGGGAGACGACATATTTGTGGCCAGGTATGTAGATGACCTTTGTTCCTTACACTTCATGGACTCTTATTTCCTAAATGAAAGTCAGGAAGAAACCTCATTTCCTCATCAACTTCACCCAGGTCCTTGTATATGAACAGGCCACAAAGTCTATACACTCAAGTGTTTTCATGCCAGGGGTAGACCTGCCCCACCTTGTCCCAGATGTGCTTAGCCAACTAACTGCAGAGCATGTGCATGGGGCTTAAGAGTGACCTTGACTGGGAACAGGACCCCGAGGCTGATGCTTGGACCCATGCTCTCCATGCAGGTCCTTTGTATTGACTAGGCTTTGATCCTGGAAGGTGGCCAGTTATCTTGTACCTTATACCATCATCTTATACCTTAATAATCGCAACCTCTCCTGATGGACCGCCCTACTTCCTTTCCTTATAAAATCCATTGTCCACGCAGTAGAGAGAGTGACATCAGATCACGTCACATTCTAGAGTGGCCATTTCCCTCTTCCCTCCTTAATAATCCTCCTGCATACTAACGAGTGCCCTCAGAGTCTGTTTTCTGGGACTCTTACTTGTGAAAACACCACATTCTCTATGCCATTACTCACTCCATTTCTTTCATAACTTGGACCACCTCTTGATACTACGTTGTTCATTTATTGCCTTATACGTTGTCGTCTAACTTCCTCCATCTGCTCTGTGAGGGAGGGCCCCTCTTGATCTTATTTGTTGGGTGCCTAGCACTGTGCCTGGCACACGGCAGGTGTTCAATAAATGTCAGTTGGAAGGAAAGAAGGAAGAGAGGGAGGGAGGAAGAGAAGAAGGGACGAAGAGAAGGAGGGAGGGAGGGAGAGAGGGAGGGAGGGAGGAACTCTGATATGGTAACTTGCTTCAGAAATGCTGATATCCAGTGAGTAGGACTAGAATTCACCACTATCATCTCCAGTCTGCAGTTTCAAAGGAAGCCACATGGGGCTGGGTGAGATGGGAGGGCCACAGCTAGATGGATCAATCACTGTCTAGATGTGGATACTGTCCTCGGTATCTTTATCTGGGCATTTCTTTTCTATTAAAACTTTTTTAAAGTAATGTATTTATTCTAGGAAATTCAGGTGTAGTTTTCTGTCCTTTCTCTATGCACGCATTAAAAAAATCTACCTATCCACAGATTTTTGTCATGGAAGCACAGTGTAGTTTTTAAATTTTTCACATCAATGCACACATTTCTGCAGCATCATGTTTAAGGGCTGCACAGCCCCTCTGCTCTGTGGCTGTGTCGTATTTTTTCACTGGTCCTATCATTTCATCATTGTGATTAACAGAAGAGCATAAATGCCTGAGTTCAAGCCCTGGCCCTTCCGCTTACTCACTGTGGGACCTTGAGCAAGTCATTTAATTTCTTTGTGTCACAGTTATACCATCTCTAAAAATATGACAGCAATAGTATCTACCTCAGGGTTTTTTTTATTTGTTTTTGAGGATGGGAAGACTTAAAATACATAAAGAGTTATAAGAGGGGCCGGCACACGATCCCCTAAGCTCTGGCCCCAGATGCTCCTCTCTTCCCTCTCTGTCTTCCTTCTCCAGGTGCTGGTCTATGCCTGAGACCCCAGTGACCACTGCTGCCTCTCTGACTCCCAAAGGGGCACTTCCAGTTGTTCTCCCTTATCTGAGTTTCAGACCCATGTATTCAACTGCATATTTTGTTTTTCCCTCTGGTTGCCTCTAGTTTATTAACTCTTCCTTTCACCCATCTACCCATCCACCCACCCATCCACCACCCACCATCCACCCACCCCTTCACCCTTCTACTCACTCACCCACCCATCCACCGATCATGCACCTGCCTATCTCCCCATTCTGCCCTTCTGTCTGCCCATTCATCCATCCATTCACTGGATTAACCACCATTCTACAGCCTCTCGTTGGAAGAAGTTGTATGCCAGCATTCTTTGAATAGATTACAAGAGCCCACATGATCAGCTCCTAATATTTCCTGACTTCATCTCTTGCTACTCTTCTCCCTCACTTGCTTAGTTTCAGCCACGCCAGCTTCCTTGAGGATCCTCAACCACTGTCAGGCACCCAACTGCTGCAGGGACTTTGTTCTTGCCTTTTCCTTGTTTCCTTGCCTGGAATATTTTGCTTAAATTATCCACATAATCATCTGCTCTCTTCCTATAATGCTTTGCTCAAATGTCAAGGTCTCACAGAAGCTTTCCTGACACCCTCCCCGACGTTTTTAAGAAGCAGGGTCTCTCTATGTTGCCCAGGCTGGAGTGCAGTGGCATCATCACAGCTCACTGTAGCCTTGACCTCCTGGGCTCAGGTGATCCTCCCACCTCAGCCTCCAGAGTAGAAGTGTGCACCATCATGCCCAGCTAATGTTCCTATGTTTTGTGGAGATGAGGTCTTGTTATGTTGTCCAGGGTAGTGTTGAACTCCTGGCCTCAAGCAATCATCGCTCCTTGGCCTCCTGAGTAGCCGGGACTATAGGTGTGTGCTGCCATGCCTGGCTAATTTTACAAAAATATTTGTAGAGATGGGATCTCACTGTGTTGCCCAGGCTGATCTCAATCTCCTGGGCTCAAAAAATCCTCCTTCTGTGACCTCCCAAAATGCCAGGAGTACAGGTATGAGCCACCATGCCCAGCCTGACCTCTCTTTTCAAAATTGCAAAGTACTCCCCGCAAACCGTATCTCCATTTCTTCCCTTATTGTTCTTTATAAACCCAAACACAATCTGACATGTTGTATATGTCACTTATATATCCTGTTCCTACTCTGTCTGCCCTGCTAGAAGGCAAGCCTCATAAGGACCAGGAGTTTTGCCCTTTTTAAAAACTGCTGTATTTCTGGCACCAGGAACAATATCTGTCACACAGCAGTCACTTATTGAACGAAAGAATGAATGAATTCAGGCAAGAAATGATACCTTAGAGTAAGTTTATGAAACTGAAAAATGAATAAATTTCAGAGATATCGAAAGAAAAGTTTCCCATTGTTGTTTCTTATATTCAATAAACTTTGTCTTTGTGCTTTCCGTATTTATGTTTACAAATCCCCCAATATTATGTAAAATTCATCTTTTCCTTCCAGGACTTACATGTTTTCTACACTTAATTTACCAACACATCCGGAGTATATTTTGATGTACAAATGAGATACGCATCAGATTTAATATTTTTATCTAGATCATTAAGCACCTTCAAAATGATCTGAATAGCATTTATTGAATAATTCATCTTCCTCCAAACAATGGAATTGCAACCTTTATCACATTGCAACGTTTTATATCTGCAGGTCTTTTTCTGAACTTTCTATTGCGTTTTCTTGCTTTGTTTCCAATCAGCCTGACTCTTCAGTTATTACAATTCTATGTGTGAGAATACCTGGTACAGCTAAATCCATAATTTCTTTTCTTTTCTGAAAAGCATTTTTTTATGACTTAAGTTTTCAAATTCACTATAGACCATTTCCCTCATGATAATTTACTGGAATTTCACATTTTATAGATTGAGAAGAAGGAAATAGGTATCAAGTCAATATTAACTACCTATCAAAGAATGTGCTATGCATGTTATTATTTGATTTTTTGTTTTATGATTTTATTCATATGGATCCCAAAGAGCTGCTATAATGATATCAAAATGTTGTATGTTGTAATTTAAAATTGGATTTGTTTCTCTTAGAGGTTTAACTGTCATTCTTTTTATTTTGTTTTTGTTTCTTTTTGAGACAAGGTCTGGCTCTGTCACTCAGGCTGGAGTGCAGTGGCACGATCTCAGTCCACTGCAACCTCTGCTTCCTGTGCTCAGGCAGGCTTCTTGTCTCAGCTTCCCGAGTATCTGGGACTACAGGCATGTGCCACCATGTCCGTATACTTTTTGTGTTTTTTGTAGAGATGAGGTTTCACCATGTAGCCCAGGCTGGTCTTGAACTCCAGGACTCAAGCAATCTGCCTGCCTCTGACTCCTAAATTGCTGGGATTACAGACATGAGCCATGACACCTGGCCACATGCTAATTTTATAGCCCATTGGAATTCTGGACACAATTACAAGCTCCAAAACTTCTTGTAGATTTTCTTGGGTTTTCCTAGTGGATCATCTGCTAATACTCTGCTCAAATTCCCGCACCTCTCACTCTCTGCCTGAACATCTGGGTACTAACCATGTACTGACCTGTGACACTTTTCCCATCACATCCTGAACGTCACTTGGTGCCACTCTTTCTGTTCAGCAAGTTACAAGTTTGTGTCTTGGATCTACATCTTGATTTTAAGGTTCTGTACATCCAGAGCTGCCCATACTATAGCCACCTAATCAATAACTACTGGTTTATCTGATTAAAGAGTAAGACTAGAGATAAGAAATCCATGAGCTGAGTTCCTCCTCTCATGTACTGAGCGCGCTCTGAGTCCAGATGTGTCACAGGCGATTTTTCAAATAGTAGGCAAAATTTGGAATCTGGCTAAGGATTCAGTCCTTAGGAACAGCAAGCCTTGTGTAATACTCATGGTGCTCCAGGTATTGGTCTATGGACTTTACATATATTAACTCATTTAATCATCAGAACAACCTGATGGAATAGGTACCATTATCGTACCCATTTCTCATGTGAAACTTTTAAACACAGAGAAGTTAAGTCACTTGTCCTAGGTGACACAGGTAGAAAAAGACAGCCAGGATTCCAGCCGAGGCAGTGTGTCTCCCGAATTCACGTTGCTAACTGTGAATTCTCCCGAATTCACACCTACTGTCTCTCGGAGGGACACATGTACAAGTTTTCATGTTAGTCTCATCAGTACAACCTGTTAGGCAACCTCCTGACTTTGACCTTTTGGGTGCCAGGCAGTTTTCAGTCCAATCCAACATACCTCTTCAATCTATTCTATTCCCCATTTTATTCTCTCTCTCCACAAACAGCCTGGCCTGCCTGACCTGGAAACAAAGACTTTCTCCCGTTTTTACAGGGCCCCAATTTCTAAGGCACCAATTGGAGCTATTGTGTAATTAGAGCAGAAGTTTACCCCGCCCCCACAGAGCTTGGGTCATCCTGTAAAATCATTATTAAATGGCTGCCTTTATAGGGCTCTGGGCAGGAAGTAAGAATTACAGGGCCCTTGTTAGTAGGGAAGGGGATGCCAAGCAGCATGTCCTGCCTGCATGTGCAGCACTTGGTTTCATCACCAGCTGATCAACAGGTTGCCAGTGACATTCCTGGTGATGTGATTGATCACAGAGGTGGTGAGTCTCGTGGGGAAAGCCAGCTGAGATTCCCAGCTGGACTGGTTTGGCTAATGGCTCTGATTTCCTGTTGTAGAAAACAGGAGCTAATCAAAGGCTTGGCTGTTGATACTTCCAGTTAAGCAGCTTGAGGCACTGGGGAGCATCCTATGTCTCACTCCACCTGCATCAGGGTCTGTCAACCTGGTGATAATCCATGTATATCCAGGTCTTCACCCTGATGCAGATAAACACTG
Source organism: Trachypithecus francoisi (assembly GCF_009764315.1). Classification (NCBI taxonomy): domain Eukaryota; kingdom Metazoa; phylum Chordata; class Mammalia; order Primates; family Cercopithecidae; genus Trachypithecus; species Trachypithecus francoisi. Next base: position 43,726,293 of record NW_022681467.1, read on the forward strand.
ATCTGTGGGTAGCACCCACTTCATCAGCCTGGCTCAGTCCATCCTGAGGACCCTCTTCTATTCTAGAACAATGGAGCAGGACAGGATATTGGAGATCAAATTCTTCAATCCATATTTTTACCGACAAGCAAAAAATTGGACCAAATAAGCAGGGATGATGGTAGAGGGAGGGGTATAGAGCCAAACCAGGTTTCTACAATAAGAAATTGGAATATGTAATGCCCAGAGCTGCCCTTCCCAGTCTTTTCCTAAAAACATTGGTATTTTCTTTTCTTTTCCTTTCTTTTTTTTTTTTTTTGAAATGGAGTTTCGCTCTTGTTGCTCAGGCTGCTTCAAGCAAAAGGTTCAAGAGGTGGCGGGATAGTCCCAAGATCACACAGTAAGCCCATCTGAGAAGATCAGATCCTCTCTCCCTGGGGTATCTTCTCCAAGATAAAGACTTTAAACATCTCCTTTATGCTGACAGCTCCCACATTTGTATCTCTGGCCTGAAATTCCCCTGGATTCAGAACTCATGCACTCAGCTGTCCAGACATATCACGACTTAATCTGTTCAAAATGAAACTCTTTATTTCTGTGCCACAATCTGAATGATTATATCCACCCCGTCCCCCGCCCAAATTTATATGTTCCAATTTGAACTCCCAAGGTGATGGTATAGAAGGTGGGCCTTTGGGAGGTGAGTAGGACTTAGGGGTAGAGCCTTGTGAATAGGACTAATGCCCTTATAAAAGAAACTTCAAGAGAGTTCATTCACCCCCTTTCACCAGGTGAGGATACAGAGATAAGGTGCTAACTGTGAACCAGGAAGCCTTGGGCCCCCATCATCCACTGAATCTGATGACACTTTGATTTTGGACTTCCCAGCCTCCAGGATTATGTGGAAGAAAGTTCTGCTGTTGACAAGCTACCCAGCCCGTGGAATTTTGTTATAGAAGCCTGAGCAGACTGAGACTAAATTCTCTGTCTAAATCTACTTCTTCTGCAGCCTTTCCCATCTCGGCCCAAGCAAGTCCATCCTTCCAGGTGCTCAGAACTAAAACCTGGGCTCCATCTTTCTCTTCTTCCTTTCTCTCATATGCCACATCCAGTCCATCTGGAAATTGTGTAGGCTCTATCTTCAGAATATATCGTGAGTCCAGTCACTTCTCACCACCTCCACTGCTCCCACTCTGGTCCAAGCTACTATGAGCTCTCATTCAGTTTTTGCAGCAACCCCCTCACTAGACTCTCACCTCCTGTCCTCCACCTGCCACGCCCATCCTGACCTCTTCGCCTTGTCAGAGCACTCTGTGTGATACATTTATACACAGAGCAGACTCATGATTCCTCTGCTTATAATGTTCTGCTGATTTCACATCCCATTCTGAAGGAAAGGTGACGGGGGAGAGGAAGAGAGCAATGGGCAAGAGTTCAGAGAACTGGCTCCCATGCCAACTTCATCCTTGACTCTGGAAAAGTGGGCATTTCTCTCCATGACCCAGTTTCCTCTTGATATGGTTTGGCTCTGTGTCCCCATCCAAATCTCATCTTGAGTTATAATCCCCCCATGTCAGGGGAGGGTCCTGGTGGGAGGTGATTGGATCATGGGGGCCACTTCCCCCATGCTGTTCTCGTGATAGTGAGTGAGTGCTTATGAGATCTGATGGTTTAAAAGTGTGGCACCTCCCCTCTTGCTCTCTCTCTCTCCTGCCACCATGTAAGGTGTGACTTGCTTTCCCATTGTCTTCTGCCATGATTGTAAGTTTCCTGAGGCCTCTCCAGCCATCTGGAATTATGAGTCAATTAAACCTCTTTTGTTTATAAATTACCCAGTCTCAGGTAGTATCTTTACAGCAGTGTGAAAACAGAGTAATACACCTCTCATCTAAGATCCCCTCCTGTTTTAAGTTGTTAAATGTGGATATTTTAAGAGGTGGAGGAGTCAGCAGTCTGTGTACCCCCAAAACTCTCCTGTACCCCTCCTTGACTCTGCTTTTACAGGCACGAGCCACTGCGCCTGGCCTGTGAATTAATTAATTAGTTAATTAATTAATTTATTTTTTTGAGACGGAATCTCGCTCTGTTACCCAGGCTGGAGTGCAGTGGCTGGATCTCAGCTCACTGCAAGCTCCGCCTCCCGGGTTCACGCCATTCTCCTGCCTCAACCTCCCGAGTAGCTGGGACCACAGGCGCCCGCCACCGCGCCTGGGTAATTTTTTGTACTTTTAGTAGAGACGGGGTTTCACCGTGTCAGCCACGATGGTCTTGATCTCCTGACCTTGTAATCCGTCCGCCTCGGCCTCCCAAAGTGCCGGGATTACAGGCGTGAGCCATCGCGCCCGGCCGTGAATTTATTTTCTAACCAGTCTATGCAAGTGCAAAAACCAAGCCAGGCAATGAGTTCACAACATCCTAAAAGTAATATCTGACTATGTGGAAAAGGATTAACGTCTATATTTACCCAGGATTCCCCAAAACAGATCTGAGGCAGATCTCTGAACCATTACCTCTGGATCCCTCCCACCTACTATCTACTTAAGTTCTAGCCTCTCCCTCAAGCTCCAGACTTTATCTGCTGTCCATTTAAACCTGGAAGATTCAAACAAAATTACCTTTTCTTTCCCATCCCCGATACAGCTTCTCCCCAGACTTTCCTATTTCCATGCAGGCCCCACTATCCTGTGAGTTGTCCAGGTTCAAAGACATTCCTGTCATGTGTGGCTCCCCCGGGGGTTGATAAGCATGCTTTGGGCAACTGGGAACAGCACCTCCAACCATCAGCGGTCAAAAAATACCAATGCTGGCTGGGCACGGTGGCTCAAGCCTGTAATCCCAGCACTTTGGGAGGCCGAGGTGGGTGTATCATCTGAGGTCAGGAGTTAGAGACCAACCTGACCAACATGGTGAAACCCTGTCTCCACTAAAAAGACAAAAAATTAGATGGGTGCAATGGCCTGCGCATGTAATCCCAGCTACTCCAGAGACTGAGACAGGAGAATCGCTTGAACCTGGGGGGTGGAGGTTGCAATGAGCCGACATCGCAGCATTGCACTCAAGCCTGGGCAACAGAGTGAGACTCTAAATCAAAAAAGAAAACAAAAGTTTTGTTTACACTAAACAATATTTGATGTCCATATTTATACATTGATAACAACAGTTCACTATCGTTCTTGGTATGGCCATATGTAGATGTAAATATTAAATCAGTTTCCTACTTTTTATCCAGTTATGGTTAATCACCTATCAGTGATGTAACTTCAAGGTAGAAGTTTATCTCATAAAAACCAAGACTGGGCTGGGCGCAGTGGCTCATGTCTGTAATCCCAGCACTTTGGGAGGCTGAGGCGAGTGGATTACTTGAAGTCATGATTTTGAAACTAGCTTGGTCAACATGCTGAAACTCTGTCTCTACTAAAAATTAAAAAATTAGCTGAACATGGTGGCACACACCTGTAATCCCAGCTACTCAGGAGGCTGAGGAATGAGAATCACTTGAACCTGGGAGGCAGAGGTTGCAATGAGCTGAGATCACGCCACTGTACTCCAGCCTGGGCAACACAGCAAGATTCTACCTCAAAAAACAAAAAAGTAAAAAGAAAACGAGGTTGTCAGTCTAGGGTGGCGTTAGGGACTTTCCTTTCCTTCCAGAGGACATTCTGCTGTCCACAGGGTAGAAGCCTAATCCTCAAGGTTCAAGGTGACAAGAATAGCTCCAATTATCATATGCTTATCCCAGGAAGCAGGTCAAAGGATGGAACAACTAAGAAATGGCACTAAAGATATATGTCAGCCCATCTGTGTTGCCTAAAGGAATTCCTGAGGCTGGGTTATTTACAGAAAGAGGTTTAATTGGCTCACAGTTCTGCAGGCTGTACAAGCAAGGCACCAACATCTGCTCCTGGGGAGGCCACAGGAAGCTTCCAATTATGGCAGAAGGCGAAAGGGAAGCACATACATCACATGGCGAGAGAAAGAGCAAGAGAGGGAGGAGAATGTGCCAGGCACTTTAAACAACCAGATCTCCCTTAAACTCAGAGCAAGAACTCAGTCATTGCCATTGGGACGGCACCAAGCCATTGTGAGAGGGATCTGCCCACATCACCAAAACACCTCCCACCAGGCCCCACCTCCCACATCAGGGATCACATTTCAACATGAGATTTGGAGGGGACCAACATCCAAACCATTTCAAGACAGAGGTTATAGAAGGGGGTTTCCAAAAATGCCACCCAACAATTTTATTACCTCCCATTGGCCAGAACCTGGTCACATGACCACAACTCACTGCAAGGAAGCCTGGGAAAATGTAGCCTGTGCCCACCCACTAGGAGAGGGGAGCACTGGTGCCAGGGTGTGGGACCACCAGCAGGCATTCATGCTTCCTATTTCTTTCTTCTTAGAAAAATCCTTAGAGTTTCATCTTTGCATATTTTTCTGACTATTTCCTAGGGATAAATGCCTATAAATGAAATCTGGGACCAAAAGTTATGCACTTTCATTGGCCAGTTGCCAAATTGCCCTCTAGAAATGTTGTACCAATGAACTCACCCAGAGGTGGGGTTCTATTTCATGAAATGTTTCTCCACCCCACATTTCCTTTTAATCCACACCCTTTGGCCTTTATTAGGCTTACACATCTCTTCAGAATCCCTGCTTCCTACATTATAACCTTGGGATTTAATACATGATTTTTGTTCAGGTTATTATTGATATCAGATTTATCTGCCTATGCATGAACCCAGACACAGCTTTAGGGAAAGAGATGTATCTTTCAGCGGTAAAGAGAATAAAAATTAATAATCCTCAGAGATTTTGAAACTGAAGTGGGCAGGGAAGCGTGGAAAAAACCGATCTCATTCTATGAAGAGCACAGAGGGATTTTCACAGCGCATGTAGTGCTGAGTACAGCAGACCAGGCACCCGGGGGCACCCAGAGAGCAGCGTTTCCTCAACAGAAGAGGAGTGAGCACTGCACAGTTGCAGAAACGGAATCCCAGACAGGGGTAACAGTACATGCAAAGGTTCCACGACAGGCCCTGGCTTGGCCTGCTGGAGGAGGGGAAAGGAAGCCAGTGTGTCTGGAGTAGAGGGGACCAACTTGTCCAGGTTTGCCCAAAACTTTCCTCATTTCAACAATAGAAATCCCATGTCCCAGGAAACTCTGAGTCTCAGCCAAGCTGGGATGACTTGCCTGGAACTGCCCTTGTTATAAAACTGAAAGGTCTGTGCCCCATGGTCCCCCTCAGTCCTGAGCAAGCTGAGGCAGTGGGTCACCCTAGACTGGAGCAACGTGCATGACAGTGGGAAAAGTCAGTGACTCTCTTTCATGTCCTCTTTCCCCTTGATCTCAGGAGTCACCTCACCCAGGTGGGCATTGCCATCCAGGATAAAAACTTCCCAGCATCCCTTGCAGCAAGCAGTGGCCATGTGACCAGGCAGTGACCAATGCACATGAGGCCAGTGAACAGCAACTGCCTTTAGAGGAAGGGAGGTTTGTGTCCTCCTGTTCTCCCCTCCCTGCTGGCTGGCAGTAGATAGGATGGACACTGTGGGGAAGCTACACCCTAAGGAAGTCAGAGCAGCAAGATGGAAGTAGCCTAAGACCCTGAAAAATGCACAGAGAAGAATCACCCGACTGGTTTGGACTTTCATGTGAAAGGAATGAACCTCTGTCTTAGAAAAGCCACCATGATTCAGGGTCCTTGTCACATTCACTGAGGCTGTAACATAATTATTAGAAAGAACAGGAGCAGGAGAGGAGATGGAGTCGGAGAGGCAGGCAGAGGTCACATCACATCAGGCCTGTAGGCCAAGGTGGTGGAAGAAACAGGCGACACAGGACTCAAGGACCACACCTGCTCCCAGGCGAAGGGAGTTTGCTGTGGGTGCCCCTCCCTGTCCGTGTGTCCAGTGTGTGGATATTCTTTATACCTTACCTATATTGTACAAATACTTTTTTCTATTCAATATTTAGACGACATTGCATTAAATAGCAAGATGGCAGATGAACATCAGGAAGGAATGTTAGCAACATCCACGGTGTTCCATCCAGGAACCTTCACCATGGAAACCCTTCTGCTCATGGGCCTGGTCTCAAGACGCAGTCAGCTGTTGGGGATCAGAGGCCGCACTCGTCATAGCAGAGAGGCAGGACCAGCTGGGAGAGGGTCCTTCTGTGACACCGACGGCATCACCGGGCTGTGGGAAGTGACTCAGCTGCCAGCACTCACACAATATCATTCTGCATCAAAACCTCAAGGGAAAAATGGTAAGTTCTCGGTTTCTCCATTAATAGCACCTCTCAGATGAATCTCTGTCCTCCGTCGCTTCTCCATGAAACGAATTCTTATAGCTTTGCTCGGGTCTATTTTTCAATGTATTTTTTATTTTACTAACTGTTTGAAAGATATATATTGTGTGTGTGTGATTTTGTCTCTGCCAGTCAGGATAATCATGGCTTAATTATTGTTATTATTATTACCAACGTCCTTTAGTTTTTTTAAGCTTTTCAATTCCTAAGAGTATCAGTCAGGATCTTTCTGCCTCGTGAGACAGAAAACAAATCCAAACTGTGAAAGAGGAAAAAGAATGCACTCATCACTAGCATTTAGAAGTTCCCAAGCTCAGCTTGTTTAGGGTACAGCTTCATCTACAGTTTCCAAGGTCATCCTGTAACTCTCTCTCTCTACTTCCCCAACTTTGGCTCCATGTTTAGCTCTATGACCCTCAGACTTAAACAGCAGCACTGGCTCCTCCCCAGATCTCCAGCTCCCTGACCCTCAAACTCCAACTCCAGCACCAGCTCTGCCCGGGTCTCCAGCTCCACCATCCTCAAACTACAACAACAGCACCATCTCCCGCGTGGATCTCAAGCTCAATGACTCTCAGACTTGGGAGGCAGCACGGCTCCCCACCAAGGCTCTAGCTCCACAACACTCAAACTAGAACAGCAGCACCGGCTACTCCCTGGGTCTCCAGCTCCCTCAAACTTCAACGATAGCACTGGCTCTTCCCCGGGACCACCAGCTCCACAACCCTCAACTTACACGGCGGTAGCACCAGCTCCTCCCTAGGTCTCCAGCTCCACGACCATCAAACTTGAACTGCAACACCAGCTCCTCTTCGGCCTCCAGCTCCACAATCCTCAAACAACAGCAACACCGGCGCCTCCCTGAATCTTCAGTTCAACAAATCTCAGACTTGAGAGGCAGCACCAGCACCTCCCCAAGGCTCCAGCTCCACGACCCTCAGATTTGAACAGCAGTAGCACCACCTCCTGTCCAGGTCTCCAGCTTCACGATCCTTAAACTGGAACAGCAGCACCACTGCCTCCCTGGGTTTCCAGCTCCATGACCCTAAAACATGAATGACAGAACCAGGTCACCCCGAGGGCTCCAGCTCCAAGACCCATAGATTTAAACGGCAGCCCCAGCTCTTTCCGGGATCTCCAACTCCACGGCCCTCAGACTAGATCAGCAGCACCGGCTCCTCCCTGGGTCTCCAGCTCCACAACCCTCAGACAAGATCAGCAGCACCGGCTCCTCCTTGGGTCTCCAGCTCCACTACCCTCAGACTAGACCAGCAACACCGGTTCCTCCCTGGGTCTCCAGCTCTACAACCCTCAGACATGAACAGCAGCAGCACCAGCTCCTCCCCCTGTCTCCAGTTCCACCAACCTCAAACTACAACAGCAGTACCAGCCTCTCCCCAGGTCTCCAGATCCACGACCCTCAAAATACAATGGCATGACCGGCTCCTCCCTGGGTCTCCTGTTCCCAAACCCTCAAACTTCAAGTGACACATCGGACCCTCCCCACAGTTAAACAGCAGCACAGGCTCTTCCCCAAAATTCCAGATCCATGACCCTCTAACTTAAATGCTCGAAGCACCAGCTCCTCTCAAGGTTCCAGTTCCATGACAATCAAACTACACAGCAGCACCGGCTCCTCCCCAGGTCTACAGCTCCACCACCCTCACACTAGACACCAAGACTACCTCCTCCCCGCTCTCCAGCTACACCACCCTCAGACTTGAAGAGCAGCAGTGGCTCCTCCCTGTACCTCAAGCCCCATGACCCTCAGACTTGAACAAGAGCAACACCAGCTCTCCCTCAGGGCTCCAGCTTCAGGATCCACAGATTTAAACAGCAGCACCAGCTCTTCCTGAGACCTCCAGCTCCACTACCCTCAAACTAGAAGACAGCACCAGCTCCTGCTAGGGTCTCCAGCTCCACAACCCTCACACTAGAACAGTAAAACCAGCTCCTCCCTGGATCTCCAGCTCAATCACTCTCAGACTTGAAAGGCAGCACCGGCTCCTCACAAAGGTTCTGGCTCCAAGACCCTCAAACTAGAATAGCAGCAGCTGCTGTCCTTGGGTCTCCAGCTCCACAACCCTCAAAGTAGAAGAGCAGCCCTGGCTCTTCCCCGAGTCTCCAGCTCCTCAAGTCTGAGGGTTGTAGAGCTGGAGATCCAGGGAGGAGTCAGTGCTGCTGTTCTAGTTTGAGGGTTGTGGATCTGGAGACCCAGGGTGGAGCCGGAGGTGCTGTTCTAGTTTGAGGGTCGTGGATCTGGAGACCCAGGGTGGAGCTGGTGCTGCTGTTCTAGTGTGAGGGTCGTGGAGCTGGAAGGTCCCAGGAGGAGCTGCTGCTGCTGTCCTAGTCTGAAGGTCATGGAGCTGGAGACTCAGGGAGAAGCCATTTGAACAGCAGCGCTGGCTCCTCCCCGGGTCTCAGGCTCCATGACCCTCAAAAAAAGACTTTAAAAGCCGTAGTGCTGGCTTCTCCCTGGGTGTTCAGCTCTACAACCCTCAGACATGAACAGCAGCAACACTGGCTCCTCCCCCTGTCTCCAGTTCCATGAATCTCAAACTACAACAGCAGTACCGGCCTCTCCTCAGGTCTCCAGATCCACGACCCTCAAAATAAAATAGCATGATCGGCTCCTCCCTGGTTCTCCAGCTCCCAAACCCTCAAACTTCAACTGACACACCAGATCCTCCCCACAGTTAATAGCAGCACGGGCTGTTCCCCAAAGCTCCAGATCCATGACCTTCTGACGTAAATGGCGATAGCACCATCTCCTCCCAAGGTCTCCAGTTCCACGACAATCAAACTACACAGCAGCACCAGCTCCTCCCCATGTCTACAGCTCCACCACCCACACACTAGACACCATGACTACCTCCTCCCCACTCTCCAGCTACATGACCCTCAGACTTGAACAGCAGCAGCGGCTCCTCCCTGTACCTCAAGCCCCATGACCCTCAGACCTGAACAACAGCAACAACAGCTCCCTCCAGTGTCTCCAGCTCCACAACCCTCAGCCTTAAACAACAGCAGCACCAGCTCCCCCTCCCCCGGTGTCTCCAGCTCCACAACCTCACACTAGAACAGGACCACTCCTCCCTGAGTCTCCAGCTCCATGACCCTCAAACTACAACAGCAATACCGGCTCCTCCCTGAATCTCCAGCTCAACAACTCTCAGACTTGAGAGGCGGCACCTGCAACTCCCCAAGGCTCCAGCTCCACAACTCTCAGATTTGAACAGCAGTAGCACCACCTCCTATCCAGGTCTCCAGCTTCGTGACCCTTACATTAGAAAAGCAGCACCGCCGCCTCCCTGGTTATTCAGCTCCAAGAACCTAAGTCACGAATGGCAAAACTGGCTCCGCCCCCCAGGGCTCCAGCTCCAGGACCCACAGATTTGAATGCGAGCACCAGCTCCTCCCGGGATCTCTACCTCCACTACCCTCAAACTAGAAGAGCAGCACCGGCTCCTCCCTCTGTCTCCACTTCCACGAACCTCAAACTACAACAGCAGTACCGGCCTCTCCCCAGGTCTCCAGATCCACGACCCTCAAAATACAGTGACATGACCGGCTCCTCCCTGATTCTCCAGCTCCCAAACCCTCAAACTTCAGTTGACACACTGGATCCTCCCCACAGTTAAACAACAGCAGTGGCTGTTCCCCAAAACCCCAGATCCATGACCTTCTGACTTAAATGGCGCTAGCACTGGTTCCTCCCTAGGTCTCCACTTCCATGACCCTCAAACTCCACAGCAGCACTGGCTCCTCCCCAGATCTACAGCTCCACCACCCTCACATCAGACACCAAGCCTACCTCCTCCCCACTCTCCAGCTACACGACCCTCAGACTTGAACAGCAGCGGTGGGTCCTCCCTGTACCTCAAGCCCCATGACCCTCAGACCTGAACAACTGCAACACCATCTGCCTCCCAAGGCTCCAGCTCCAGGACCCACAGATTTAAACAGCAGCACCAGCTCCTCTCTGGTTCTCCAGCTCCACAAGCCTCAGGCATGAACAACAGCACCCTCTCCTCCCTGGGTCTCCATATTCACTGCCCTCACTAGAACAGCAACACCGGTTCCTCCCTGGATCTCCAGCTCAATGACTCTCAGACTTGAAAGGAAGCACCGGCTATTCTGTGGGTCTCCGGAACCACAACACTCAAAACAACACGGATCCTCCCTGGTCGTCAGCTTCAGAACCTCGAACTTCAACAACATTGCTCCTCCTTGGGTCTGCAGTTCCACGACCCTCAAACTAGAACATGACCTCTCCGCCCTGGGTCACCAGCTTCCAGACCCTCGACCTTCAACAACATTGCTCCTGCCTGGGTCTGGAGCTCCACGACCCTGAAACTAGAACAAGACTTCTCCTCCCTGGGTCTCCAGCTTCCCAACCCTCGAACTTAAACAATATTGCTTATTCCTGGGTCTGCAACTCCACGACCCTCAAATGAGAACAAGACCTCTCCTCCCTGGGTCGTCAGGTTCCAGACTCTTGACCTTCAACAACATTGCTCCTGCCTGGGTCTGCAGCTCCACGACCCTCAAACCAGAACAAGACCTCTCCTCCCTGGGTCGCCAGGTTCCAGACCCTCAAACTTCAACAACATTGCTCCTGCCTGGGTCTGCAATTCCACAACCCTCAAATTAAAACAAGACTTCTCCTCCCTGGGTCTCCAGCTTCCAGACCCTTAAATTGCAACACTGCTCCTCCCTGGGTCTGCAGCTCCATGACCCTCAAATGAGAACAAGACCTCTCCTCCCTGGGTCGACAGCCTTCAGACCCTCGAGCTTCAACAACATTGCTCCTGCCTGGGTCTGGAGCTCCACGACCCTGAAACTAGAACAAGATTTCTCCTCCCTGGGTCTCCAGCTCCCCAACCTTTGACCTTCAACAACATTGCTCCTGCCTGGGTCTGTAGCTCCACGACCCTCAAACGAGAACAAGACCTCTCCTCCCTGGGTTGCCAGGTTCCAGACCCTCAAAATTCAACAACATTGCCCCTGCCTGGTCTGGAGCTCCACGACCCTCAAGCTAGAACACGACCTCTCTTCCATGGGTCGCCAGGTTCCAGACCCTCAAACTTCAACAATATTGCTCCTGCCTGGGTCTGCAACTCCTCGACCCTCAAACTAGAAGAAGACCTCTCCTACCTGGGCTGACAGCTTCCAGACTCTATAATTACAACAACATTGCTCCTGCCTGGGTCTGCAGCTCCACGACCCTGAAACTAGAACATGATCTCTCCTCCATGGGTCGCCAGGTTCCGGACCCTCAAACTTCAACAATATTGCTCCTGCCTGGGTCTGCAACTCCACGACCCTCAAACTAGAAGAAGACCTCTCCTACCTGGGTCACCAGGTTCCAGAGTCTCTTGCTACAACATTGCTCCTGCCTGGGTCTGCAGCTCCACGACTGTCAAACTAGAAGAAGGCCTCTCCGCCCTGGGTCGCCAGCTTTCAGACCCTCTTATTACAACATTGCTCCTCCCTGGGTCTGCAGCTCCACGACCCTCAAACTAGAACATGACCTCTCCTCCCTGGGTCGACAGCTTCCAGACCCTCAAATTGCAACATTGCTCCTCCCTGGGTCTGCAGCTCCACGACCCTCAAACTAGAACATGACCTCTCCTCCCTGGGTCGACAGCTTCCAGAATCTCTTATTACAACAACATTGCTCCTTCCTGGTTCTGCAGCTCCACGACCCTCAAACTAGAACAAGACTTCTCCTCCCTGGGTCGTCAGCTTCCAGAACCTTGAACTTCAACAACATTGCTCCTCCTTGGGTCTGCAGTTCCACGACCCTCAAACTAGAACATGACCTCTCCTCCCTGGGTCGACAGCTTCCAGACCCTCAAACTACAACATTGCTCCTGCCTGGGTCTGCAGCTCCATGACCCTGAAACTAGAACAAGACTTCTCCTCCCTGGGTCTCCAGTTTCCCAACCCTCAAACTTCAACAATATTGCTTCTCCCTGGGTCTGCAACTCCACGACCCTCAAACGAGAACAAGACCTCTCCGCCCTGGGTCACCAGCTTCCAGACCCTCGACCTTCAACAACATTGCTCCTGCCTGGGTCTGGGGCTCCATGACCCTCAAGCTAGAACATGACCTCTCCTCCCTGAGTCGCCAGGTTCCAGGCCCTCAAACTTTAACAACATTGCTCCTGCCTGGGTCTGGAGCTCCACGACCCTGAAACTAGAACAAGACTTCTCCTCCCTGGGTCTCCAGCTTCCCAACCCTCGAACTTAAACAATATTGCTTCTCCCTGGGTCTGCAACTCCACGACCCTCAAACGAGAACAAGACCTCTCCGCCCTGGGTCGCCAGGTTGCAGACTCTCAACCTTCAACAACATTGCTCCTGCCTGGGTCTGCAGCTCCACGACCCTCAAACCAGAACAAGACCTCTCCGCCCTGGGTCGCCAGCTTTCAGACCCTCTTATTACAACATTGCTCCTGCCTGGGTCTGGAGCTCCACGACTCTGAAACTAGAACAAGATTCTCCTCCCTGGGTCTCTAGCTCCCCACCCTCGACCTTCAACAACATTGCTCCTGCCTGGGTCTGTAGCTCCACGACCCTTAAATGAGAACAAGACCTCTCCTCCCTGGGTCGCCAGGTTCCAGACCCTCTTACTACAACAACATTGCTCCTCCCTGGGTCTGCAGCTCCACGACCCTGAAACTAGAATATGACCTCTCCTCCCTGAGTCGCCAGCTTCCAGACCCTCAAACTACAACATTGCTCCTCCCTGGGTCTGCAGCTCCATGACACTCAAATGAGAACAAGACCTCTCTTCCCTGGGTCGACAGCTTCCAGACCCTCGAACTACAACATTGCTCCTCCCTGGGTCTGTAGCTCCACGACCCTCAAACTAGAAGAAGATCTCTCCTCCCTGGGTCGCCAGGTTCCAGATCCTCAACCTTCAACAACATTGCTCCTCCCTGGGTCTGCACCTCCACGACCCTCAAACTAGAACAGGACCTCTCCTCCCTGGGTCGCCAGCTTCCCTACTCGAACTAAAACAACACAGCTCCTCCCTGGGTCTACAGCTCCATGACCCTTAACCTAGAACAGCAGCACCAGCTCCTTCCTGGACCTCCAGATCAATGACTCTCGGACTTCAAAGGCAGAATCGGCTCCACTCCCCGGCTCCAGCTCCAACTCAATCAGATTTGAGCAGTGGCAACACCAGCTCCTGTCTGGCTCTTCCGCTTCATTATCCTTAAATTCGAACAGCAGCACCATCTTCTCCCTGGGTCTCCAGCCCTGCGATCCTCAAACTGGAACAGCAGCACCAGATCCTCTGGAATCTTCAGCTCCTTGACCCTAAGACATCTGTGGCAGCACCGGCTCCTCCCATTGGCTCCAGCTCCAGGACCCTCAGACTGGAACAAAAACACCAGCTCCTCCCTGTGCCTCCAGGTCCTTGACCCTCATGAACAATCCCTTCCCCTGAAATGTAGCAGTCAGGAAAACTGCAGAGGAAGTAAATGAATAAATGTTTTCCTTTCAAATTGATGTTTCTTTTCTGTTCACACAAGTCAAGAAACTTTTCTACTTTCCATTAACCTTGCAATCTACTTATTTTTCTCAATTGTAAGGTGGAAATCCACCATTTGAAATGACCTTTAGAAACTTAGTAATTCTTTTTTTGCTATACTCTTATCTCATAGCTCTAGAAACCATCTTTCACTTTGCCTGTGCAGAAGTCTTGGGAACATTCAAACTATGAATTTACTTGGTTGAGATTCCTAAAATACACATTATCCCCAAACGTTCCTGCCCTCCTTAAAATCTTCTAACATGTTCCCCTCACCCAAGAATAAATGCCAGGTCCCATCCACAGCCCACAGTGCCCAGCACAGCCCTGCCCTCTGCCCTGGCCTTATGGTCTCCCCTCTGCAGTTACTTTCCTGCCAGACAGGCCTCTGTCACTTCCTCAAACCACAGGGGCTCAGGCGTGACTCCGGGTCTTTCCCCCTGCTGTGCCCCCTGCGTGGAGTGCCTTTCCCCGGCTCCCCGTCCTCCTCTCAACCCGCTCCGCTCCAGCCTGCTGGCCGCCCCTCAGGTCAATGAATACATGATGTCCTCCCGCCATAGGCCTTTGCACATGCTGTTCTCTGTGCCTGAAACACTTTTCCCCAACCATTTGGGCTCACTTTTCCAATTACCATTCATCCTTGGAGTCTCCACTGAAATATTGCTCCCTGCCTGCTCCCACCAGTTGGACTTCACCTTGGTTAGGTTGAAAACCCCCATCTCTTGACTCCAGGAAGCTAGTTGATATCCTGGCACTTGGAACTTTCCCATTACAGCATTTTGCACACTTGTAATTGTTCTATTAGGTTGGTGTAAAAGTCATCTCAGTTTTTGCCATTACTTTTACTGAACTGCAGCGCCAGCTCCTCCCTGCTTTTGACTTCCATTACTTTGAATGGCAAAACCCGGGATTACTGCTGTTCCAACCTAATAGTATAATTTATATTTATTCATCCATCATCTGTCTGCCCCTCTAGAAAGTAAGCTCCATGAGAATAGGGACCAAATCTACTCCGATCACTCCACCTTCCTGGCTTGTTGTCAATAATTATTTACCGACTGACTGATAGAGAAATATCTTCATTGTTGCTGGGATGAGCCACATAACATGACACGTCCCTTTGAAAGTCAATGTCATGGACAGTTAGCATTTGCTTTTCATTCTTGCACCCGTGGCTTGGCTGGGCTTAGGCTGATCTAGTCTGGGCTTGACTCCAGGCTGAAGGTTGTAACTCTGGGTGCTCCACACGCCTCTCATCCTGCAGCCAGAGCCGAAGTTCCCTGGGGCATGCACGTTTCGTGGGAAAAATCAAGAGCATTAGAGGGCAGGCCTAGTAGTGCCAACACATTCCAGGCTTCTGCCTGTGCCATGTCTATGAAAATCTCGTTGGCATAAGCAAGTCACTGAAAGGACACAAACACATCACAGCCTTGAGCACATCACATCCCCCCATATGCCTCCACTTCCTGGGCCCGACACAAACACATTCCTCCATATATTTCAAAGAAAAACAACATCTGGAGAACCTCCGATAAGGTTACAACTGTTTGTAAAAGCGCAGGAACCAATAGGAAAGCTGCTAAAAGCATAATTTAAAATGTAAACCAATTGTAATGCCTTGTTCCTCTGTAACCTGACAAGTCCTGTTTACCTCAAGCTATAAAAAGCAAGCGCACGCATTGTTCCAGGCCCTCTTGTATGTTGTAGAACGGAGGGACCAAGTTCGAACTTGTATTAAAGATCCTTGCCGCTTGGCTTTGACTCTGGACTCTGGTGGTCTTCTTCGGGGAATAAACGGTCTGGGCATAACATCACTCAGACATGAGCGATACCTCCATCTTAAAAGAAAGGAGAAGGAAATAGCAATGTTTTTAGGAAAAGACTCGGAGGGGGCGGTGCAGATCTAGGCATTACACATTCCAGTTACCTATAGTAGAAAATGGGAGCTAATCCAAGGCTTGACTTCGATGCTTCCAGTTTAGGATCAAAGCCAAAACAAGGAAATAGGGGCATTTCAAGGGAACACCCTCTTTACACTTGTTCTTTGTATAAGAAAAGAAAACTTTTCTCAGGAGCCCTGTCATAATCCTCATAGGTCTTGTGGGCCAGAATGAGTCATAGGGAAGTCCTCACTGCAAAGGGAGCTGGGAAGTATCTGGCAAAGGTGACTGGCATAGCCAAGATTGGTTTTGACCAATTATGATCCATTTCCATTTTGCCTAGAAAAAAATCCTGTTAGTAAGTAGGGTAGGGATGGCTGTTGGGTGAGCAAACATCAGCACCTCCTACTTTATCTTCTTCCACCACCAGCATCCAATCCAGGGGATAGCCTGTTGTTCCCTCCCCCAGATGCCTCCTCCATTGGTCAGCTTGTTTCCTTCCTACGCCTGGTACCTTCATTGGTATTGCACCTTCTCTAAACTGGACCATAATTGCCCCTAATATCCTACCTCCTGTCCTTTCTCTTCCAAAAGACTGACAGATACCTGATCTCTCAAGTACTATTCTAATTTGATTACTCCAGCACCCAAGTATCTTTGGTAACTCTGTCTCATCTACCAAGTTAGATACAAACCTCCTTAGGATGAAAACCAAGGCCTTCCATAATATGATCATTGGTAAGGAAAACAAAACAGTCCTGTTTGCCTCTAGCCTATGGAGGGAACTGAGAAACACAACCCTCCAGGCCATGATGTTCCTGAGTCGACATGAATCATGCTCAAAGAATATGAACCCGTTCAGACAAGGCCACAAGTTGACCATGTTTAGAGGTAGGCAGAGACAAGACCACTCTTGTGGCCACAGAAATGACTGAACATGCCCCTTTTCTAACATGAGTGACAGCTGCCTCTTTACCAATGACAACTCTAGCCTGCTTCAAGCTTCTCACTCTGGAGATAAAGTATTTAAGATACGCAACCACCAAGTTGCCCTCACTTCTTGACCTTGCCTCCTTAATCCCTTTTTGGAATCGTTCAGTAGAAGCCTAAGTCCTCTTAGAAGCACTGCCCCTTCCGTCTTACTGAGATGCCCCCAGCTGGCCATGGGTGTGGAATCTCCATGACTGCAGCAAGCTAAATAAACTGACTGTGACTGCAGGGAAGGTCCCGGGAGTCTTAGGTGGCTGGGCTTTAACATCATGGTCTAACTTTACAACTTGACAACTGTTCCCCAATAGCTTCTTTACAGTTCCGACTTTTTTTTTTTTTTTTTTTTCACAATCACACTTAATTCTGAACAAGTTGTTGGATCCAGCTGCTATTTTGCAAGAAATACATAGGACAGAGAGAAGAATGTGCTGACTGCACCATAAATTCGGAATCACCAAAATCCAGACTGTGAAAATCTCTATAGGTCACGGGGCTCAGGCACTGTGACAAAGAAGTTCTAAGAAAAAGACAGGCATGGAAGGGAAATCTGGAAATGTAAGAGACTTACCAAGATTTGCCAAATGGGTAACATGAACTGTGCTGTTTAGGGAGGCACATGGGGGTGATTAATCCATGCAGATTGTAGGGAGGTAGTTGACTATGAGAATCAGCATGAGGGTTACTTTTGGAGGGAGGGAGGGAGAGACTGTGATTGGGATGCAGCCGTGGAGTGGGCTCCAGCTAGGTGCTCTTTCTTGACTTAGTCTTGGTGATAAGAACATTTGTTTATAATATCTCACTAAGCTATACATTTTTTTGTGTTTTTTTTTTTTTGTACCTGTGTCTGATTTTAAAATAAAAAGGCTGAAAAGAATATCCTTGAAGTTTCATTTCTGTACGTAGGAGTCTATAGATGAGAGAAGCAAGAAGTCCAGTGAGAGGGCTGTCGGCAAACCAGGAGAAGGATGATGGAGCTTGACCCAAGATGGCGGCGGCAGAGACCAGGAGCTGCGTTCAGATTCCAGATGTTTTGGAAGGAAGAACCAACGGGAGCCTCTGACACATTGAATTGAGCATGGGAGAAGAAGGAGAAGCAATGTCACGCTGTCACCTCTTTCTGACATTATTGCGCACCTGGTGAACATGATGACCAATCAAAGACATTGGAGTGGATGAGATGAAGGTTTCACAAAAGTGCTAAAGAAACAGCTATTGTCTGTGGGCAGATGACGCCAGTCCAGGGAGGAAAAAAGCGGTAGCGAGTAGATGTCCTTTTCCACCAAAATGCATCATGCCTGTCGTGGAAGCTCCTGGTAGATATTTGCTGGAAACAGCATAGCCCAGAGACATTGGAATACATTTTAGATGTCTTGAAACTATAATACCCAAATCTGACTATCTGTTCAGTGCTGCAATCTGACTATCTCTCATATTTGGGTATTATAGTGTCATAAGTGAGTGTCATAAAATGAGTTAGGAAGTGTTTCTTCCGCCTGTATTTTCTGAAGGCATTTATGATCGATGTTACTTCTTAAGGAGGGCTGAGATTGTCAACCCAACACTTCAGATATGCATTGTCCCGGGAACTGGGGCATCAAGACCCCGCATCTATTTCACTTCCAAAATTCAATATAAACAAGGTAACCTTTTGTTGGAGCTCACTGCCCATTTGTTGAATTGAGTAATCCATCTCGCCTCCTTAAAAATGTCAAGTTTGGCCAGGCACGGTGGCTCACGCCTGTAATCCCAGCCCTCTGGGAGGCTGAGGCGAGCGGATCACGAGGTCAGGAGATCGAGACCATCCTGGCTAACCCGGTGAAACCCCATCTCTGCTAAAAAATACACAAAATTAGCCGGGAGTGGTGGAGGGCGCCTGTAGCCCCAGCTACTCTGGAGGCTGAGGCAGGAGAATGGCGTGAACCTGGGAGGCGGAGCTTGAAGTGAGCCGAGATCGCACCACTGCACTCCAGCCTGGGAGACAGAGCAAGACGCTGTCTAAAAAAAAACAAAAAACAAAAACAAAAACAAAACAAAACAAAAAAACCCGGCAAGTTCATAAAATAAGGAATCAAGACTTTAAAATATTTTATGGGAAAAGATTGTCAATAGCCAAGCCTTTTACATTATTTTTATAGGTCACACTTAAATTGGCAAAATAGCAATGTGCAGATATGTGTCTTATGAACGTCGGCTTTTTAGCAATGGGAATCCTATTTGCCTACTGGCTTTTGTTACTATTTCTGACACGTCTAACTTATTTTTTGCTCTCTCACTAGCTATAGGGTTTTCCAGGTCTGCCCCCCAATATGTAAAACAATTTGTATTTATTTATTTATTTTTATTATAGACAAGGTCTCATGCTGTTGCTCAGGCTGGAGTTCAGTGCCACAATCACAGCTGCCTGTCACTTTGAACTCCTGGGCTCAAGCAGTCCTCACACCTCAACCTACTAAGTGCCTATAGTAGCTACAGGCATGCACCACCACTCCTAGTTAATTTTTTTGTTTTTTTATAGAGTTGGGGGTTTCGTCATGCTGCTCAGGCTGGTTTTGGACTCCCGGCCTCAAGTGATCCTCCTGCCTTGGCCTCCCTAAGTGCTGGGATAACAAATATGAGTTACTACACCCAGTCTGTGGTAATGCAATTTTTAAGCCAACATTTTCCTGGACTAAAGGAGCTGTTGAAGTCTAGACTCCTAGGAAAATCCTGATGTCCTGCTTATAAATAGACATCCTATTTGAGCTGAGTTTTTTGTGGAAGGGCTGCCTGCAGCTTTAAATGGGCTCCCCAACCTCGGATTCTGGGAAGTTGGCAGCCAGCTGCACTAGGAGTGAGTTATGATGTCAGCTTTCCAGAATTCCTAATGAACTCCAGAGCAAGAAATGCTGTTGCATTTCCTCCCCCAAGTCACATTTCTAGTTGATTAATGAGCAAAGAAATAGAAAAATCTATGGCTTTGGAGAAGGAGGAAGAGTGAAATGATTTCTGCTTTAAGAAAGCACAGTGCCCTGATTATTTTATTTGTTAAGAAAAAGGAATTTCATTTTCTATTTATTTCCTCCTTTAAATCTCGATTCAGACCCCCTCTTCCCTCTTCCCAGCCATAAAAAGCAGATTTGGCTCTATACCCCTCCCTCTACCTTCATCCCTGCTTATTTGATCCAAGATAGAAAATCCAGCCCTGCCCTTTTTGGGGCAGTTGTCTTAGCTCTTTAAGGTCTAGTTAAAATCTCATCTAGTATACATAAAATAAATCTGCAACCCTCCATTAAAAGTCATGGTCTTCTGGCTGCAAAGAGATACATCCAGGTGAAAGTTGTGGTTGGTTATGTCAGCTCAGCCCTTCTGTGGCCCTGCCCTGGCATGGGCTGCACATCCTCCCACCGGCTGGGACATCCAGGGCAGCTGATCCTTCAGGGGAAAATCACTCTGTACAATTACCGTGTTCCATATCAACACCTTCTGTGAGGCTGCTTAGGCTAATTAAAAGTCATGCTTCTTTGGAGAAACGTCTATTGAAATCCTTAGCCATTTTTTAATTGGGTTATTAGGGATTTTTTTTTTTTGCTATAAAGTTGTAGGAGTTCCTTATATATTTTAGAAATTAACCCTTATCAGATACATACTTTGCAAATATTTTCTCCCATTCTGTAGGCTGCCTTTTTACTCTACTGATTGTTTCCTTTGCTGTGCAGAAGCTGTTTAGTTTGACGTAGTCCTATTTGTCTATTTTTGCTTTAGTTGCCCATGCTTTTGGTGTTGTATCCGTGAAACCATTGCCAAGACCAATGTCATGAAGCTTTTCCCCTATGCTTTCCTCTAGGAGCTTTGTAGTTTTAGGTCTTACATTTAAGCCTTTAATCCATTTTTAGGTGATGTTTGTAAATGGTGTAAGACAAAGACAAGGGTCTAATTTCATTCTTTTGCATATGTATATCCAATTTTCCCACCACTATTTGTTGAAGAGGCTATCCTTTCCCTATTGTGTATTCTTGGCACCTATGTTCAAAATCATCCTACTATATATTTGGGTATTTATTTCTGGGCCCTCTATTTATTATAATTCCATTCATCTACAGGTCTGTCTTTATGCCAGTACCATATTCTTTTAATGACTATAACTTTGTAATATATTTTGTGATCAGGAAATGTTATGCCTCTAGTTTTATTCTTCTTTTTCAAGATTATTTTGGCTATTCAGGGTCTTTTGCGATTCCACAAAAATTTCTGAATTTTTTTTTGTTTCTATAAAAATAAAATTCCTTGGGATTTTGATAGGGATTACTTTGAATCTGTAGATTGCTTAGGGTAGTATGGACATTTTAGCAGAATTAAGTCTTCCAATCCATGAACATGAGACATGTCTCCATTTGTTTGTGTCTTCTTTAATTTCTCTCATCAATATTTTGTAGTTTTCAGTGTACAGATCTTTCACTTCCTTAGTTAAGTTTGTTTCTAAGTATTTTTTGATGCTATTGCAAACTGGATTGATTTTCTAATTTCCTTTTCAGATAGTTTGTTGTTAGTATATAGAAACACAACTGATGTTGACTTTGTATCCTGCAACTTTACTGAATTTGTTTATTAATTCTAACAGGTTTTTTTTAAAAGAGTTTTTAGAGTTTTCCACATATAAGATCATGTCATCTGCAAAAGGGAAAGCTTAACATCTTCTTTTCCAATTTAGATGCCTTTTCCTTGACTTGTTGTGTTGGCTAGGACTTTCAGTACTATGTTGAACAGAAGTGGTGAGAGTAAGCATCCTTGTCTTTTTCCTGTTCTTGGCGGAAAAGCTTCCAGTTTTTTACCATTGAGTGTAATGTTAGCTGTGGGCTTTTCATACATGGCCTTTATTATGTTGAGTTAATAATTTTTCTCTATGCCTAGTTTTTGAGTGTTTTTATAACAAAAAGGTGTTGAGTTTCATGAAATGCTCTTTTTGTATCACTTGACATGATCATGAGATTTTTCTCCTTCATTCTGTTAACATGGTGTATCACATACAACAGCTGTATGAAAAGATGCTCAGTATCCCTAATCATCAGGTGAATGCGAATTAAAACCAAAATGAAATATCACCTCACATGATTTTTTAGGATGTCTATTGTTAAAAAAAACAAAAGACAACAAGTGTTGGTGAGAATGTGGAGAAACTGGAACCCTGCTACACTGTTGGTAGGAATGCAAAATGGTGCAGCTACTATGGAAAAAAGCATAAAGATTCCTCAAAAAACTAAAAATAGAACTATCATATGAACTAGCAATCTCACTTCTGAGTATTTATTCAAAAGAACTGAAATTAGGACCTTGAAGAGATCTCAGCACTCCCATCTTCATTGTTCATAGTAGCCAAGATATGAAACCAATCTTGATTGATGGATGAATGGATTTTTAAAATGTGATGTAATATATACATATAATAAAATATTATTCAGCTTAAGAAAAAAGAAATATTGCAATCTATGACAACATGGATGACCCTTGAAAGCATTATGGCAAAGCTCTGAGAGGGAGGAGAAACCAAGAGCTGGGCATTACTAGGGTGGGGGTGGCAGGGAGAGTGGGGGGCAGTTATTGATAACCTCCCTGCCATACACACACTGTGGAGGGCAACAGACACATGTCCACATTCTGAAAAATAGAGGAGCTGGGAAGTTGGAAGTCCCATTTAGCTGGTTGGCTCAAGTATCCATTAGCTGGGGTTTCTGGAATTTTCCCTCAATGCAGCTTTGATGATGGGAGTCTGCACACCCCACCCATTAAAGACAAGAAAGACTCAGAGACTCAGGCTCCCATCCACCCCCAGACTGAGGAGTCACACCCTTGGAATTTTGCTTTTAGGCTTATACTGGGCCCAGGGTTGGTTATGAACGGAAGCAGAATGGCTACTGCCCAGCAAGGCGTGCGCTATTCCACTCAGCTTTGACCACCCAGGATCAAGTGAGTTAGCACAGTGCTTGACACATCCTGAGGGCAGCTATTATGAATAGGACAATTTTGTGTTTCCTCTCCTATGTTTTCAGTTTTTGTGAGATCAGAAACTAGGTTTATCTTTGTATTCTAAGGGCCTAGAAAATTTTTGTCCTATAATTGTGGCTCAGTGAACATGTTTGTTGATTTCCTCATGAATGAGATATTCAACAGAGCCCTCTGTAAGCAGGAAAATATTTACATCATTGGGAATGTACTGGGCTGCAGTTTCAGAACACCTGACTAGCTCCATCTTGTGCTCTTTTTAGATAGCGTCTTGTCTCATATGAACAAGACATCTGAAGCCTGGAGATCCCAGGGCTGACGTGGCAATAGTGCGATGCCCCCCCATGGATACAGGGTCGTTCCATGTTTCTTCCCTGCCTTCCTCAGCATGTTAACTATTCATCTGCACGTCTGCACTCTCATGGTCACAAGATGGCTGCCAAGCTCCAGCTCTCCCATCCCTAGAAAGGAGAAAGAGTCAGGGTTAAAAAGCTCTGTCATGAGATTTTGTCAGTTTTTATTTCAAAGTGGGCAACTCCCCAACATACTTCTCTTTACACTTCATTAGCCAGAACAGATTCACATGGCAACTCCTGCACCAGTCACTGGCAAAAGGAAAGCATGAACCACGGTGGTTTTAAGCCAGATTAATCCTCTGTGACTGAAGACGGGCTAGCTTCTCTGAGATCCTGAGATCCCCATCTCTTTTCTTGACACAAAGTTGGGGATCTGTGTGCAGAGAAGAAGCAGGAGGTGATGGCTGTTGTGTAAACAACCAAGAGTGTCAATGACTACTATGACTGCTGTAATTGCTCCTAGAAGATCTTGCTAACCCTATGGAAATTTGACCCTTATGATCAGCTGTACTGTAATAAAGTGGATGATGGTAGGACCAGGAGCAATAGGAGACTTGGGGTATAGTCCTGGCTCTCCCCAGGCTGCAACACAGACGATGGCATTTCTAGAATGTGCTCTTGATACAGAAAGGCTGGACTCCCAGCTAAACCCTACCTTAAGTCTGGAATCATGGCCCTAAGTGAAAACAGCTGACCTCCTTTTTCTGCCCAAATGTTGCCTTTTTGACCTGCCCCACCCCTATCCTGTGCCCATTAAAGACTTCAGCTGGCAAAGCAATATAAATGGCCGAGGTCGAGGATAGAAGCAGCTGAGCATTGGAGGTTACCAATAGATGCCACTAACTTCAGACAGTGTGGTTTCAGAGAGGGGCCTGGCCAGAGACGTCGGGGCTTCAGGGACAGATGACTTTCCCGTCTCCTTTCCAGCCTCCCTTTCCGCTGAGAGCCACTCACTGCTCAATAGTCTTCCACATTCATCACTCTTCCAACAGTTCATGTGACCTGGTTCTTCCTGGTTCATCAGACAAGAACCCGGGTGCCAAGAGGGCAGGGGCTGCCACCCTGACCCTCCACTGAGTCAGTTGGTACTTAGCCATCCCTGGACAGCAGAGCTGAAAGAGCATCGGTTGTAACACGCTTGGACTCTGCTGTGGGGTCTGCACAGAGTCTGCTCCCGCCGGAGAGGAGCAAACGGCCGGTTCCAACACAGAGAGTGGCCAGTAGTGAGCTGAGTAAAACGAGCTGCTCCAGTTCCTGCCTGCGAAGGGAAGAGGTAGGGGCTATCCCAACTCACTGTCCCATCTTGCTCTCACTTATAAAATCAATAGACGGTGTGTAGGCCAGAAGAGGCCCACCTTCCCAGGAGCTTGTGGAAACATAAGGTGATGTTTTTGTTGTCACAATAACTGAAGGGCACTGCTGGCATTCCAGGGGATGGGGACAAGGACACTAAGTCTCTTGCAATGCTTTCAAATGCCAATAGCACCTGCTGATGCTCTCTGACATTTGTTTCAGCTCAGAAAGGCTCCTCCATTCCTGCTTCCTCCCCATTCCTCCTTCCTCCCCATTCCTCCTTCCTCTCCATTCCTCCTTCCTCCCCATTCCTCCTTCCTCCCCATTCCTCCTTCCTCCCCATTCCTCCTTCCTCCCCATTCCTCCTTCCTCCCCATTCCTCCTCCTCCCCATTCCTCCTTCCTCCCCATTCCTCCTTCCTCCCCATTCCTCCTTCCTCCCCTTCCTCCTTCCTCTCCATTCCTCCTTCCTCTCCATTCCTCCTTCCTCTCCATTCCTCCTTCCTCCCCATTCCTCCTTCCTCTCCATTCCTCCTTCCTCTGTGGTCCCAGCTTACACCAGTCATCGCCAGCCACTTGCCCAGCTAGGTTCTTGTGACAGTCAAAACACCATCCTCATGCCTAGAACCTGTTGAGACTTACCAGAGGCCACCAGGACCGAGAGGAGCTGTGGATATTCTCAGGAAGATGAGGACAATGTCATACCATATCCCAGCCTGTGACCACCCTCTCTGTTGCTGGACTCAGCTCCTGGCACAGCAGTCACTGGGGTGTTCCCAGCATCTGCCTGTACCACTCAAGGGTTGCAGCAATCAGTTCCAAGCTAGAGCTCATAATTCAGGTCTACGGAGGTGGAAATTCAGTCCTCTGCCTCTCCCTGCTTCTTTCTGCTTCCAGGACGCTGGGCACATTCTTACTTATGAACTTTACTCCAAGGTGTGATCATGTAGAAGTTGATCATTTATTCATGAGAGCAGATTTTTTTTCCTTTTTGTTTAGAGACAGAGTCTCGCTGTGTTTCCCAGGCTGGAGTGCAGTGGTGCAATCTCGGCTCACTGCAAGCTCCTACTCCCAGGTTCACTCCATTCTCCTGTCTCAGCCTCCCGAGTAGCTGGGACTACAGGTGCCCACCACCATGCCCGGCTAATTTTGTATTTTTAGTAGAGACGGGGTTTCACTGTGTTAAGCCAGGATAGTCTCAGTTTCCTGACCTTGTGATCCACCCGCCTCGGCCTCCCAAAGTGTTGGGATTACAGGCGTGAGCCACCATGCCTAGTGAGAGCAGATTTTTTAAACATGAAATTTCAAAATCCCATTTGAAACGTATTACAAATAAGGTTTACTATCTCCTGGTGTTTGCAGAGGCAGCAGGATGATCTTCAAGTATGTAGCTAGGGTGTGGAGGGAGGGGGATGCCCCAGTGCAGAACCAAACTATTCAGCATCCACCAGCACTGGAGCACCATGAGCCCCAGTTCCTGCCCAGTGTTCTGGCTGGTCATGACTGTGCTGTGTGGATATTTGAACACTGTCCCTGCGGACATCTCCGTGTATTCCAGGGTGTACAGGTGACACTGTGTACCCATCGCTACCCCCAGTCTCTGTGCTTTCATCTGGCATTACTCAACCCTGCCTGAGATGGTGAGTGTGATCTGGGGGAGGGGGTTGCTGGGCATTGTCACCTTGTCCCACCAGGCCCACTCACCCGTCCTCCATCCTGCTGTCTGCCCTGGGAGGCTGATACATATGTCCCACAGCATGGTCCTTGTGGCCTCTGGCTTCTGGGTATGGCTGGTGGGGGCTTTGCAGATGGTTGCAGGAGGGGCACGGAGTTTACTTCCCAGACTCTGTGCCTGAGGGGTAAATACGGCCTGGCTGTGTCCCTTGATTAGAGACCCCAGCTGCCTCCCAGGCCAGCTTCTCCATTTGACTCTCCTCTCCCAGCCTATATCACCTACCCATTCCCGGGACCCTTTGCACCCAAGCGAGCAACAGCCCCTACCTCTCCTATTCCTGGTCCCAGGTGCTTGTGCTCCCCCTCCTGCTGAACCCCTTACCACTCGCTAAGCAATCCCCATGGGCCTGTGCCCTCCGCTTCCAGCTGGAGTCCTGGCAGGAAGGGGAGTTCGATACTGACTGAGACTGAGCGTCCACCACAGAGACAAATGGGGACCTAAAATGAAAATTCGGTTGAGTTATAGAAAAGCTGAGGAGTGGGGTTTCCAACCGGCCCGGGGTTTTGGGTTGGATTCATGCCCACTGCAGCGGTGTCACTGTAGAAGCTCTGAAGACCAGCATCCATTCCTTTATTTGGAGCACATCTAGTGGACAACTTGACTGCACCTTGTCGTCTCCTGGGAAGCTTTAAAAATGCTGATGCCTGCGCCTCACCGCAGAGAGTGTGGGGTGCAGCCTGGGTGTGGGATCAGGGGCCCCCAAGTGATGCTAAGGAGCATCCAGGGCTGAGTCTACCAAGCCAGACGCTGGGGCTCTAGAGGCAAACACAACCTGGCCTGTGCTTAAGGACCCCACAGTCTGAGGAGGGAGGCCAAGAAGTCACTCACTGAAACATAATGTTACCAGAAAGGGGTCCCAATGCCCCAAGAGAGGGTCTGTGGACCTCATGCAAGAAAGAATTTGGGGCCCGTCCATAGAATAAAGCAAAAGCAAGTGTATTAAGAAAGTAAAGATGTAAAAGAAGGGCTACTCCATAGGTAGAGCTGTGACGTGGCTGCTGGGCTGAGTATACTCATAGTTATCTCTTGATCATATGCTAAACAAGGGGGTGGGTTATTCATGAGTTTTCTGAGAAAGCGGTGGAGATTTCCTGGAACTGAGGGTTCCTCCCATTTTTAGACTGTATAGGGTAACTTCTGGATGTTGCCATGGCATTTGTAAACTGTCATGGTGCTGGTGGGAGTGTCTTTTAGCATGCTAATGCATTATGATTAGCGTATAATGAGCAATGAGGATGACCAGAGGTCACTTTGGTCGCCATCTTGGATTTGGTGGGTTTTGGCCGGCTTCTTTACCACATCCTGTTTTATCAGTGGGGTCTCTGTGGCCTGTATCTTGTGCCAACCTTCTATCTTATCCTGTAACTAAGAACACGTAAACTCCTGGGAATGCAGCCCAGTAGGTCTCAGCTTTATTTTACCCAGCCTCTATTCAAGATGGAGTTGCTCTGGTTCAAATGCCTCTGACCATCATGGGGCAGGTGTACAAGTGGAAGGAGGCTCTGGGGCCTCTGAGAGCTCTGAGAGGTGCTGGCCCTGTGACATGGAGAATGGGGTAGGCAAAACTTCTTGGAAGGAACAGCATCAAGCCCCGTAAGCCAGGTGAAAGGGGGAATGGGGAAAGGCACTTCAGGTAGAGGGGGCAGGAAAGGCAGAGGCCCCCAGGGGTGGGTGAGAACTTTCTGGAGTGTTCGTAGACTCTGCTTAAAATCCTGCTGGGCCTTCCCAGAGTACTTAGAAAAAAAAATCCCAGCCACAGACAGCCACGGCGTAGCCATTGCCCACCTCTGGACCTCCTCCCCAGCCACAGAGCTCCACCATGCACACCTTGTGTGTGTTAAACACATCCCAGCCTCAGGGCCTTTGTACTTGCTGTTCCTTCTGCCTGGAGTGCAGTCCCCTCCTGCACCCTCACCTCACTTCAGCTAATTTTCAACATTCAGACTGGTCTCAGTGTCTTCCCTCGCTGAAGGACACCACCCCACCGCCTCACCACGAAACTCCGCCCCAGTATGTTTTTTTTTTTTTTTTTGAGACGGAGTCTTGCTCTGTCCCTCAGGCTGGAGTGCAGTGGCCGGATCTCAGCTCACTGCAAGCTCTGCCTCCCGGGTTCACACCATTCTCCTGCCTTAGCCTCCCGAGTAGCTGGGACTACAGGCGCCCGCCACTTCGCCCGGCTAGATTTTTGTATTTTTTAGTAGAGACGGGGTTTCACCATGTTAGCCAGGATGGTCTCAAACTCCTGACCTCGTGATCCGCCCGTCTCGGCCTCCCAAAGTGCTGGGATTACAGGCTTGAGCCACCGCGCCCGGCCCCAATATGTTTTTTTTAAGTTTTGAGACAAAATCTCAGTCTGTCACCTAGGCTGGAGTGCAGTGGCACAATCTTGGCTCACTGTAACCTATGCCTCCTGGGTTTAAGTGATTCTCATGCCTCAGCCTCCTGAGTAGCTGGGACTACAGGTGTGCCTCATCATGCCTGGCTACTTTTCCTCCCCAGTCTGAAAGTACTTCCCCACCACCCCACCCTGTTACCGTTGGCCACATCTCCTTGATTATGTCCTTCAGAGCATGAATGTCTCATAATGCAAAGTCACGCTTTCCAAAACAAAAGAGTATCTAGGGAGCATCTCCCTAATCCAAAGGGATGCTTGGTGAAGGTGAGTTTTGAACTGTGTGGCTTTGTCAGGGGCATTCTGAGAGCCTGAGAGCTCTTCTGTAGCACCGTCTGAGGGTCTCTGGTCATTGTGAGGCTGCTCTTTACTGGACAGCAGATCGTATGATATGACAAAGAGGAATTTTGTTTTTTAACAACGTGCAGTGACAGGTTTGTCTAGTGGGTAAAATAAAGGCCAAGTTTTGCACTTCACTTTGTCATTGTTCCAATTCATGGTTGTTTGGCTGCCAGTGAAAGGAATCTAAACAATGGCCAAGACAATGAGTGTTTCACTTTGTCTTACAAAAAGAGAAATCTGCAGTCAGCATCCAAGGGTGGTATGTAGACTCCATGTTGCCAAAAGGAAGAGGGACACCTGCTCTTGTTCCACTCAGCCTTGCTATGGGCGTGTTCCTCATGAGCGTAGGTGGCTGCTGGTGCGCATGCATCTGAGTCTGGTCACTTCACTTGGCAACACTCACTTATGTCTCCTTGGTCACCTGCTTTGACTTCACATAGACAGCAAGGCTTTTTACAAGCATGCCACTGAAACCACCTTTGCAAAAATTGAGACAGTGAGAAAATGTTGACAGCGAAAGAGATCTGACCTAACCAACCTCGTTGTTAACCTCCAAACTGCTCTTGGTCATTCCTGGGTGTGGGACAAGCTAACTTTGGGAGAAATTTAGTTTGTAGTTTAACCTTAAAGCCAGGATGATAATAGCCCTTCCCAAAACTCAATCATCAGGTTAGGATTACGAGAGGAGCCTGAATCCGGCTAAGATGTAGGCATAGTTAAAGGATACCCACCTTTGTTCCAGAGGTCACAAGATTCGTAACTTCCCCAATTCCTCCTACAGATAACATGACTATTGTAGAATCTAAGATTGGCCTTTTGAGACGTCTTTTCAGACTTTTGCATTTTGGAAGACTGGATGACTCTGCCTGGACCCAAGACTTGTGACCCACTGGGTCCTGTGGCCCCACCCACAAGCAGACTCAGCGCATCAGGACCGTTTCCCACGCCCCTGTGAGTGCATCTCCAACCAATCAGCAGCACCCATTCTCTAACCCTCTCCCCACAAACTATCCTTGAAAATCCCTAACCTCTGAATTTTCAGGGAGGCTGATGTGGGTCTTAACACAACTCCAGTCTCAGCTGGCTCTGCACGAATTAAACATTCTCTATTGCCATTCTCCTGTCTTGATAAATCAGCTCTATCTGGGCAGCCAGCAAGATGAACTTGTTGGGCGGTTACACTACTTAGATTTAAATATCAACATATTCAGCTAAAAGAGTTGAAAGCAACTGCATGAGTGTGGGAAAAAAGGGGGGGAGGGCAAAGAGAGTGAGAAAATGCTTTTTTAGTAACAAACCTTATAGAAGTATTTGCTAATTTAATGTTTGTTCATCCCTTGGATTAAATAAACAGAAAAAGAAAAAAGAGATTGAAGTCATCTGTGAAGTGGCTCTGCAGCCAGGCTTGTCCCTTCCTCCTAGGGGATGGGCAGCAGCTCAGATCCAGGGTCCTCTTCCCCACCTTCCTCCCCCTCCTCCCTCCTCATACACAGTCTGACTGCAGCTTCCCAGCTGGAGCAGAAAGCAAAAGAGAAGTGATTGTACCTAATCACCTGGGTCATTTTCTCAGAAATTGCTTTCTTTTTCACCTTTTTTCATGAGGAACAAAAAGGAACAGGAGAGGCAGTCCAATTCCTGTTCCTGTCAGCTCTGGCTCTCCGCAGGGGGCTGGCCTGAAAGGGCAAATGCCTTTGGAGCAGGCTTCAATCTTCTCTCCCTCTGGAGAGAAGCCCGCCTCAATGCCACTCTACAAAATGAAATGGCCACTTGCGGGGAGGCAGATAAGTCCAGGCAAAATGCTTTTCACATAAGCATGAGAGAGAAAGAGCGCGAGCAAGAGAGTGCATGGCTGCTAACCCGGGTGAGAGGCCCAGATCAACTTCCATTAACTCCTGTGGCTCAAAGTCTTTGAAAGTGTATCCAAGCTGGACTCACATGGTGAAGCCAAACGTTGACTCTGAGGACTGGAGTTTGAGCCCAACTTGGGTCTGACTTGCTGTGCGGTCAGGGAAAAGTCACTTAACCTCTCTGGACTTCATTTCTGCGTCTGTCGAAGGAGGTGGAAGGATTTCTACCCTGAATGCTGAAAGGGGCAATAGGAAAAACAGATGAAACCATTGTAATCCTCTCGCATTTGTAAATTTTATTAGGGGATATTTCTTGGGCTTTCTGTCTCAGACAGCTGTTCTTTATGTCAGCTCTTAAATGAGGCTGATCTGCTATAATCATTCCCTTCTTGTCGGTGGTGTACATGGGAGTGATAACTGTGTAACTGAGCATGGTGGCTACTCCTTGGGGAAGGAGGGCCATGCCCTTGGGGGCAGGTACTCCGAGGGCTCAGCAGCACACACGCGGAGGGCTTCAACCCTCTCCTCATGTCTGGAAGCTACAAACATGGATATTCATGGTAATATTTTTCATGCCTTTTGTATGTCTACACTGGAGTCATCTACACTGGAGTCTACCAACCTCAGCACAGTTGACATTTTGGGCTGGTCGATTCTCTGTGGTGGGGTTGTCCTGGGCATTGTAGGATGTTTATCGGCATCCCCAGCCTCTACCCACGAGATGCCAGTGGCACCCTCCCCCTCTCAATTGTGATAAGCCCAAAAGATGTCTCCAGACATTGCCAAGTGTCCTCTAAGGGTAAAATTACCCCCAGTTGCGAACCACTAGTCTAGAAAAAAGATGACCTATGGCTCGGAAATATTAGATGACTTCTCCAAAGTCACAGAGTCAGTAAATGAAAGAGACGGCTCCAGCAGGCAGGCTTTTCAGTCTCAGCTAGCGCTCTTTCAGATCTCTCCGAGTGCCCTCAAGAGCAGATAGTTTTATTGTTGGGATTACAGTGGAGTTGCATCAGACGTAAATACAACAGAATACACTTGACAGAAAATAAAACATGGGAAGATTATCTTTAGTTTTATAACAAAGAGGATAGTAAATATATGCTAATAATGAAACATAGAATATGTAAATGTATGTAAATAATCCAGCCAAGGCGTGCCCCTCTTTGGGCACCTGCTGGTGGGAGGGGGTGGTGGCAGATGGAGCTGCAATTCTGTCATTGTGTCTCCGTTGCCAAGGGCCACTCGAATGTGCTCATTTACCCATATTGAGGATGATCCTGGGGTTTGAATATCTTCAGCTGTTCCTACATCTGATGTTGGCCTTGATTAGTAATTTTAGATCCAGCGCCAACATCAGGTGCTACCCTACCGTTTTTCAAAGAGGCGGAGGCTGCTGGCGTCATGTCCTCACAGCAGAGCAGGGTGGCGACTGGTGGGTTGGAACCCACGAGCCCATTGTGGGTAAGAGGATTTTCATTGTGAAAATCCTGGAAAGGTGAATAAATTGTAAGCAAGTACCTCATGGTTTACATAACGTAATTGAAATTTCCAGAAGCAGATGGGTGATGCCCTAGATCCAAAGGCGTAGTAACTAGATGGTTTTATGACAAGGGCGGCTCATCAAGTGTCAGGGACGTTCTGATGCAGAGGTGCAGATGTCAGGGCTCGGGGTGGGGGGCAGCTGGGCGATGGGGACTCTAATACCTCTTCCAACTCATTGCTTTTCATTAAGTTATTAGATATGAAAAAAATACTTCTAGTCCAGACTGTCGTTTGACCTTTCAGTGGGCCTCTGACTACGTCTCTGACTGCATTTTTATTCTTATTTATTTATTTTTTTTGAGACAGAGTCTTGCTCTGTCGCCCAGGCTGGAGTGCAGTGGCCGGATCTCAGCTCACTGCAAGCTCCGCCTCCTGGGTTCACGCCATTCTCCTGCCTCAGCCTCCCGAGTAGCTGGGACTACAGGCACCCGCCACCTCGCCCGGCTAGTTTTTTGTATTTTTTGGTAGAGACGGGGTTTCACCGTGTTAGCCAGGATGGTCTCGATTTCCTGACCCCATGATCCGCCTGTCTTGGCCTCCCAAAGTGCTGGGATTACAGGCTTGAGCCACCACGCCCGGCTCTGACTGCATTTTTAAACTGATGGTCAGCAAATGCATCCCAGGTATGCGCCCTGGGAGGAAACAGTGGGTAATCGTGCCACACTGCATTTAACTCACCAACAAATTCCACTGCACATTGAGGAGGTGGTGAGATGCAGAGATGGGCTCGACACAGGGCAGGAATTCAGGTAGTCTTTGGGCTCCGTAGAGGGAGGCCCTGGGCACTGAATGCCATGATGTCTAAAAGTCCAGAAAGCTTGGAAAACCTATAGAAAGAATGTGAGAATGATTCGAAGGGGCCTCCCAGGCATAAAACAGGGGGGAAATACTGCTCATTCAAGTGGCCCCTGCAAGCTTCCTCAGTATCCTTGAGGAATCATTGGCTAAAGAGCCTTGGCTACCCAGTGGTTAGGAGGACATATGGTTATGGGCTAGAGCCAGGCTGCCTGGGAGTGAGGTGTAGCAACCTCACATGGTGCTGTGCAACACTGAACAGGTTAATTAACCTCTCTGTTTTTTGGTCATTTTTGTATGTGTGTGTGTGTACAAAATGGAATTACCATGAAGATAAATATTAAGTTCAGCTATGTGAAATTGCTATTCCCCACAGGAAATTGTCAACTATAGGCGATTTCATATGAGTCAACCTAATATTCCATAGGGAATGAAGTTAAGAGTTGAAAAGTTCTGACCACAGTGCCTGGCACCGAGTAAGCCCCAGGTAAGTGCTGGTATCTTACTTACAAAGGCTTAGGGAAATGCACAGCATCTTCTCTATGTGTTTGTGTGGCGTGCTTCACACTAGTGATCTTCAAACTCTATCACGACCCACCTCTATTAGTCAAGGTTCCCCAGAGACAGAACTAACAGGATATGTGTATACATGAAGGGGAGTTTATCAGGAGAATTGATTCACACGAGGGCAAGGTGAAGTCCCTCAAGAGGCCATCTGCAAGCTGAGGAACAACAGAGCCAGTCTGAGTCCCAAAAGCTCAAAAGTAGGGAAGCCGACAGTGCAGCCTCTAGTCTGTGGCCCGAGAGTCCCTGGCAAACCACTGGTTCAAGAGTCCAAAAGCTGAAGAACTTGGAGTCCGATGTTCAAGGGCAGGAAACATTTAGCACGGGAGAAAGGTGGAGGCCAGAAGACTCTGTCAGTCTACTCCTTCCACGCTCCTCTTCCTGCTTTTGTCCTAGCCATGCTGGCAGCTGATTAGATGGTGCCCACCCAGACTGAGGGTGGGTCTGCCTCTCCCAGTCCACTGACTCAAATGTTAATCTCCTTTGGTAACACCCTCACAGACACATCCAGAAACAACACTTTGCATCCTTCAATCCAATCAAATTGACACTTAATATAACCATCTCACCATCAGAGGGTTTTGAGCTATTAATAGATTAAGAAATAAAATCAGTGGGTCAGAATTTTTCCCAAGAGGATGGAATAGGGGAGAAGACCATAGGATATTTTACACATCATAAAATAAATATTGCTTTAAGAGGCTTGTCAGTGGACACACACATGTCCACATGTGTGTGTGCCTATGCACGAGTGTGTACCAGATCACAGTGAAAGATACATTTCACACTATGCGTTAGAGTTAAATAAAGTTTTAAAGTCAGTGCACTCAACCATATATACTGGACCTTATGAGTACTTGAGGGAATTTTTAAGAGTAATTTTGACTGTGCCACTCACTGATCTGTGGTCTTGAGTGAGTTACTGGGCCTCTCTGTGACTCAGTTTCTTAATCTAGAAAATGGTGAAGATACTTGCACCTGCCTCCCAGTACTGAGGTGAAAAAAGCAGATAAGAGGCTTGGCATATTTCCTGGCATGTAATGAAGAGCCCAGTAGATGCTAGCTGCTACTGTTTTGTTTGTTCTTTAATTTCCATGGCACGAATGGCATTGCAGAAGGTGAGGCTCTACTGCTAAAGGAAGAAATTGATTTAGCCCTGATTTTGGGGAAAGTTCACAAGGCAGAACATTCTTGGATAAAATAACCTAAGAACATCAAACAGCAAACAATTACCCTCATGTAAACAATTACACTGCACTAAGTAACTCTGATATAGAAAGATGGCATCACTGTAGTGAGAGAGCAATCCAGGAGGACTCCCTGGAGGAGGAAGTTCTCCGCTGATCTCAAAAAAGATTCAGGGATGGGATTGGAGGAAGGTTGGGTCAAGGACATCTGGGGAGAAAAAAAGGATTGTGGAAAGTTCAAGATGTGATCAGTAAATCATGCACTAATGCCAGGATCAAGAGCTGGACCCACCTCCTGGAGAGGGACCATGGTCAGACAAAGCTCTCTGGGGTCCACAGGAAAGGGACAAATCAGATATCACGGGAGCTCACTGTTGCTGACATATTATGATCATGTCAGGGCCGGGCATCTGCCTAAGTGCTACAAATGTTTATGAATATTAATAAGCATTTTGTTCCCAAAGGACCACAAATCAGTTAATTAGGGCCCTGTCAACCTGTTTATATTATCTATAAATGAAAACCCGTCAGCAGCCAAACATGAAATTAAGTGAGCCGTGTGTGGGCTGCCACCATCTCTGGATAAACGACACTGCCGGTTCCCGTGTGAGCCCCACCCTCGGCACAAAGGAGGATATTCTCCTCACCGCCCTCATTTCAATCAAGGCAGTGGTTACAGGAGGCCCATGATAGACGGTGCCTCGGGTTTCACCACTGCCTGTTGGGGGATGATTTAAGACTGTCGGTAAATTAGCTGCAATCCGGAGTCTTGGAGGAGAAGAATAATTACCTATAAATCAATGTTCCAGGGACAGGTAATCAGGCCCCCATTCCAAGCCCTGATTACGCTGGGCCCAGTGGTCCATCTGTCTCGTCTTCCTGGTGTGATGGGGCTGGGATGGGGGCACTGAGTCATTGGCCCCACCTGGATCGTGTCCGCGTCTGGACAGGTCAGCATTCCTGAGCCCAGGTGTCTTAAGTGTGTGTCCTGGAACAATCCTCAAGAAGTCGCAGGGCCCCAGAGGCAGAAGCAGAGAGAGAGGGATGGAGGGATGGAGAGAGCAGCAGGGACTGAGGAGGAGAGAGATTAATTCAACAACAGTGAGTGCTGAGCACGAGGCTCGCAGCCCGATACACACATCAGTGAACAACGAAACAGACAAGAGAGGTGGCAGGTGACAGAGGAGACCAGAGTACGCCAGGAACTGACCAAGGCGAGATGCCCTGTCCTCCACCTCATGACACGGGTAACTCCTTCCCGAAAATCTCCTTCCCAAAAGCTCCTTCTGGGGCAAATCCTTGTTAATATTTTTTCCTCTGGGCAAAATACTATGGTTTCTTGACCATATTTATGCTAAAACAACACTAAATTCCAACAAGTTGCATTAAAATGGGCACAATGGCTTGAAGAATTAGGATTAACGATCAAAATTCAACCTAATAAGACACAGTCCCTGCGGTAGAGAACTGGGGTAGAAAACACAGATCCTGGAGCCATCTCCCTGGTTCGAATCCAGGCTCTGCCATTTGCCGGCTGTGTGACCTAGGGTAAGTAACTTACTCTAGTGCCTCAGTTTCCTCATCTGTAATATGAAGATAATAACAGGATTGACCATGTGGCAGGATTGAAGGAGTTAATATATGTGAAGTGGAACATATCAGCTCTCTAGTAATTGCCTGCTTGAGGGGAAGTAGGTAAAAACATTTAGGGCCCGCAGCCTAGTTGCAGCACAAACCAGCTGTGCAACCTTGAGAGGTTACTTAACCTCTCTGTTCTCTCATATTCTCTGTGTCCCCTTCCTGTGGGAGTAAAGTGGATCTACTTAGCCAGGTTTGCTCATGAGGATGAGAACCGTGTATCTGTGTTGTAGGTTTGGTTACTTGGTTCTTGCCGCTGTCCCACCAAAAGGTAAGCTCTGGGGTGGGGACGTGGTATGACCTGTTCCCTGTTCCCTGCTGTGTCTCTAGGCCCGGCGTCACGGGCGTGTGACCTGTGCAGTCTCCCATGCTCAGAAGAGCCTCCCACTTGGCTTAGTGCTCTATTGTCACCATCTTAAAATTCTTAAATGTCTTTGAACGAGAGTCCCCGTATTTCCCTTTTGCACTGGGCCTGCAGAGCAGGGGTCTGGTCCAGCCCACACACATGCACTAGGTGTGATTCTGGTGGATGAAGTGGGTCGAAGCAGGAAGGCTCTTTCATCTCTTCCTAAACATGTGAACATCAGTTTCTCCCTTGAACCCGCTGCTGCTCTGTGCCTTTCTGTGGGGATAGGGGAACCCCCTCCCCCAGCCCTGGAACTCCAGGTCCCGACCTTGCTTGCCCTAAAAAGGGCCCCTCTGTCCCTCACAGATGTGCTGGGAGGTGTAAATACAGTTTCCCAATTGAGAAGTGTTCCGGAGTCACCCCGACACCGTGCCCAGTACTGAGCTGGGTCAGGCTGGAGAGAAATGGTATTGGCCACAGAATCTGCCACCCCATTGCTATTAGTGTCCTGTGGCTGTTGTGACAAATCACTGCAAACTGCAGGGCTTGCAACAACAGGAATTTATTCTCTCGAAGTTCTGAAGGCCAGGAGTCTGAAATCAAGGTGTCTGCAGGGCCCCGCTTTATCCAGTGTCTCTCAGGGAGACACCTTCACAGCCTCTCTCAGCTTTGGGTGGCCCCAGGTGTTCTTGGCTTGTGGTGGCCTCACTCTAGTCCCATCCTTCATTTTCACAGGTCTTCCCCTCTGTGTCATGGTCTCCCTCTTCTGTCTCATAAAAACACTTGTGAAGGTTGTAGGACCTACCCGACTAATCCAGGATGGTCTCCCCTCAAGAGTCTTCACTTCATTATATCCGCAAAGACTTATTTTCTAAATAAGGTCCCATTCACAGGCACCAGAGGTGGAGGCCTTGGACGTATCTTCTTGGGGGCCACAGTTCAATGCACTCCATATCCAAGATAGGGCAGAGAATGCCATGAGGGCAAAGGAAGGTAGGAGCATGGCAGTAGCAGCTTATCCATGCACAGCTCTTCTGTGTGCTGGGAGAGGTTCCAGTTGCCTTGCGTGTTCATTAACTCATTTGCTCTGCATATCAACCCATGCTATGACTGTACCCATTTTACAGATAAGGAAACTGATGCACACGCAAAACCAAGTCATTGCTTCAAGACATCCAGCGAAGACAGGTCAGAACTGGCAGTGGAAGCTGGCAAGTCATCTGTCTACAGAATCTGAGCTCTAACCCACCTGCTCCACTGTGGGCTGGGTTCTCGCATGTGGGCTAGGCTCTCAGATGTAGGTGGTCTGGGGCCAGGCAGGTGACATAAAGAGTGAAGGGGCCTCCAGAAAGTGGCGAGGGCTGGGGCGAACTGGAGAGGTAGGTGGGACGTCGTTCCTCAGCACCAGCCAAATGCAGTGCTTTCAACTCTCCCTCTTTTTTAAAAAGGGAGTAAAAATCCAGACTTTTATGTGGGAATTCCCAACGATCAGATTTGGTGATTGATTTATTTTTTAAAAGCAAAATGAAACTCATCAGTAGTCTGTAAATCAGCAGTCAGCTACCACCTCCAGGGTAAAGGAGAGGGTCATTCATTCTGACTTTGGGAGTCAAGAATACAAGAACAGCCAGCGCTGATTTAGAGGACACAGGGTCCTTCTGTGGGCACAGCTATGCTTGGCAGAGCGGCGGGCCCTTGTGGCTCCCTGCGATTGCTAACTCTTAAGTCCTGCTCTCATCTGGCCCTAAAGAAGCCATCAGCAGGAGGTGACAGTGACCATAATTCTGTTTTTATGATTACCGAGCGACGGTCTTTTCAGGCTGAGTGGTGCTGAGTGATGGGTGGTGATTTAGGCGCCTTACAGAGGGATTAGGGAGGTGAAGCTAAATGCATTTTCCTCCGAGGCCCAGACTGGCTGCAAACAAGTTTCCACGGAGGATGCTGATAAAAAGCAAATTATTTTATTCTGTTCACAATCAATTCCAACTCCAGACTGCAGACTCCCCCAAGAAATAAAGTATTAACACTTATCGTATGGAGCTGAATTCTTTGAGGAATAGTAATCCTTAAACAGACAGAGACAACATAGTTTTAAACCATTAAAATCCAGTGTGTGCACTCGCTCATCCTTCTTCTTAATGAGCCTTGCGCTGTCTCCATGTATTTGGTGTAAGAAATGAATTCAAGTCACATTTCATTGACAGGGAAAGGAGTGCCCTCGGGGGCATTTGTACTAGAAATAGACATTTTTGCAATGGGATCATCATCTTGTGTGGTGGGCGCTGGGTCTTTCTGACTGTTCAGCAGCCATTCCCCCATTCTCTGGCCCTAGGTGTTCTTGGCTCACGAGCTCAATCCTTTTGCTTTGGGTGGATCCAGGGCCGGCCACCTGACCCAGGCCTGGCCCTTCCATTGTCCAGCCTCAATCACTGCTAGGGGTGGGGATGGGGCTGAAGATGTAACCCTGGTTGGTCCAATCAGAGCCGATCCTGGATCGTTGCTGGCACAACAGGGACTGAGGCCTCTCCTGATGTCACAGTTGCCGTGAGGGCAGGATAGCGGCCTGAGGTTGCTGCTCCTCATGTCTTTTATTCCTGCCAGCTGAGAATGGAGCCAACTTAGAGAACAGAGGAACTGAGAGAGAGAAATGGATCAGTGTTTCCAGAGTCCAGAATCCAAGTTACTTAAACCCTGGATCCAGCTGCATCTCAGGCCATAAACCCTTCAAGCTTTCATTTACAGAAGTGATCATACTCCTCTTTACTTTAATCCTTCCGATTTGGATTTCTGTCACTTGCAACCAAAAAAGTCCTGGCACACACCTCCTTGTAAGACACCATCTTCTCCAGAGCACTGGTCTAGCCCACGGTTTTTCCCAAAGGTGACAGCACAGAGACAATGCTCCTCTCTCTGCTCGGTCAGACATGCACTGGCCTGGGGTCTTCTGATCATTTTCCTTCCTTCTCTTAAGGCCCTGTTCCAAACATGCAAATCATGGATCCTTCCTTGGTTAATCTCTCCTGGGCAGAGGTTGGGGGCAGGTAGAGGTCACTGGCACATCGTTCATTTGCAACTATGTGCCCATGATATCTACCTTCCCTCAACCAATGCACGCTCAGGTTGGGCCCTGGCTATCTAACACTGCAACAAGCCTTCGCCTGCCTAGAGCGATTCCAGAAACACCAAGAAGCATGCCCTCCCCTTTCCCCAAATCCTTCCCACACCATCGCTGCTGCTTGGAATGCCAGCATTAGAGAGTCTCGTTTTGAATTTCCAGATGAAGAAAATCACCCTGGAGAAAAGTAACACTTTAAACCTCACATTAAAGCTTCTTTGATGAGAACATGAGAATCCGTTTTCCACGAGCAATTGTTGATAAGAGAGAGGTAGAATTTGTGGCACGGTCCAATCTTAGTCCCAGCATTTACGATATTTTGGGAGCATGAAAATCTCTGGAGATGCGACCTAGTGGAGTAGAAAGATAACAGGAGGCCTGGTTTCTAATCCTGCTGGAGATTCATTTACCCAGCAAATACTTACTGAACATTAATTATGACATGACAAGCTCTGTGCAAAGCACCAGAACAGTGTGAGTTGTGTGACTTTGGGCAGTTTTCTGAGTTGCAGGGGTGAGGCCAGAAACTGTGAAGATGAGGACATTTGGACACTTTCCCTTCCTGCACCATGGCAGGCATTACTAAATGATCAGGACACTCCATCCCACTGGGCGTTTGGGTGGGTTCTTAGTGGGTGCCATGTGGCTGCATCAGTCAGAATGGGCTAGATTATGCTGTGTAAGAAACACACAAGCTGTTTCATGGCTCACAAGAGCAAAACTGACTTTTTCACAGGGCCGCAGGTCCTCCACAGCTGGACTGCCACTCAACTCCAAGCCACCCGCCATCCAGAACCCCAAGCTCTGTCACAGGGCTTCCCAACCTCAGCACTACTGGCATTCTCTATCGTGGGGACTGTTCTGTGCATAGAAGGATGTTTAGCAGCATCTGTGGCCTCCACCTATGTCAGGGGTTGAACTGTGCCCCCCAACCCATTTCATATGTTAAAGGCCTAACCCCGGATACTTCAGAATGTGGCCTTATTTGGAAATGGGGTTGCTGCAGATGTCATTAGCTAAGATGAAGTCACACTGGAGTAGGGTGGGGCTGTAATCCAAAATGGCTAGCATCCCTAGAAAAGGGGGAAAACTGGATGCAGACATGCACCCGGGGAGAACGCCATGTGAAGATGAAGGCAGAGATCAGGGTGATGCTTCTACGAGCTAAGAAACACCAAAGATGGACAGTGACACACCAGAAACTACAGGAGAGGCACGGAACAGATTCTCCTCACAGCCCTCAGATCTTGATGTGGGACTCCAGAACGGTGAGCCTGTCTGTTTCTGTTGCTGAAGCTGCCCAGTCTGTGGTACCGTGTTACCACAGCCCTAGCAAACAAATTCAACCCACAAGGTGCCCGTAGCACCCTCCCCCCAAGTCATGGCACCCACAAATATCTCTAGACATTGTAAACAGTCCCCTGGGTGTCAGAATCCTCCTGGGCTGAGGACCACACTCTACCAGGAGCATTTCTGGGGACTGGTGGGGCAGGCACAGGTGGAGCTTCAGCTCAGAAGTAGCCCGTGTCACTTCCACTCACTCCATTGGCCGAAGCCAGTCACCAAGGCATGCCTGAGTCCACAGGGTGGGGGTTACGGCCTTCCCACGGAGCGGGGCATTGTAAGGTGAACAGTCACCCATTCTCCCCAAAATCACCACCTAAGGGGAAGAAGTGGCAGGTGAACCCGTGGCCTCTCCCTCCCCTCCACTGGGCCTTTGCTCACTTGCCTCCTTCTCCAGGGGGCTTGCCGGGGCTGCGCCCTCTACCACCCTCTCATTCTGCTTTCCTGCTGTACATTCCTCTGGTTCTTGCCCCTGTCCAACACATGGATTCCCTTTGGACACATTCTGAATGTCCTCTGGCCCCCTCCCAAATGCCAGCCCACAAGGACAGGCCATTTTTGGTGTTACTCACAGCTCAGCCCCTAGCAAGTCTCCTGCCCAGCACAGATGCTCCATAGATATTGGTTGGGAGCGAGTGAATCCATGAGTGAATAAAACTATTTCAGGACTGGGTGATCTCCAAGGACATGCCAGAATTCTGCCATTCCAGCAAGAATTGGAGGCTGTCCTTTCCCGTCCCTAAGCCTACCTACCCCATGGTATCACCTCCTGCCAGAATAACAGATCCTGTCACTTATGCCAAGGGAGTAAATGTCCATCCCTTCCTCATAGTTGGCTAGTTTTGCTCCTAGTCAGTAGCCCGCAGGAGCAGGGTGTTTGGTAACCAGGAGCTCCCAGCTGTAATGAGGACACCTGCAGAAGCCAGGGCCTCTG
Source organism: Trachypithecus francoisi (assembly GCF_009764315.1). Classification (NCBI taxonomy): domain Eukaryota; kingdom Metazoa; phylum Chordata; class Mammalia; order Primates; family Cercopithecidae; genus Trachypithecus; species Trachypithecus francoisi. The sequence goes on from NW_022681467.1 coordinate 43,768,409, forward strand.
CTGGTTGCTATGGAAACCCTGCAAAGGGAAAGTCAGCCTTTCCTCATCAGAGCTATGTGGAGACAGATGCACTTTGGTGATCTCATTAGCCCTTCCAACCAGTGGCCCCAGGAAGTTTCCTGCTTGCACCTTCTCTGGCCCATCCACCCTCTCCCTGAGCTCTGGAGATGAGAGCAAAGTTGTCTTGGGGTCTTTGGCCTTGTGGGATTTTACAGTCTATGCAATATAATCTACAAGCATTTATTGAGCATCTGTTATGTGCTTGGGCCCAAGTGCAGCCTTTTTCCCCCAAAGAGAAGACACTGAAAAACCCACAGCAAAGTGGCCAAGGCGCAGTTCTGGAGCCTGACTCTGGTTCAAGTCCCAGTCCTGCCACTCTCTTGCCATGTGTGGTGCCTTTAAAATACATCTACATTTCTTTGACAGTCCTTCCGCTAGATTTATTTGTGTTTCTCTGCTGTTGACTAGGAATGAGTCATCCTCACGGACAGCATGTGGGGGAAGTGGAAACTGCAAATTCCCAAGGCTTGGTCATAAAAGGCAGTTCAGATCTTGTCTCTCTCTCTCTCTCTCTCTCTCTCTCTCTCTCTCTCTCTCTCTCCCTTGACTTGTTTCTTAGGAGCTCTGGCCCAAGGTGTCAGAACTTTGACCACCCTGAAGCTAGGCTGGAATGTCACGATGAGACATTGCACAGAGACAGACAGAGATGGTGGGAGAGCCTTGGCTCCTGGCCTCAGCATCGCTGTGGGTATGAGGCTTGGGGGGTAGACATGCCCCAAGGCTACCAGGCAATGCCTTATCTGCAGGGCTCCCAGAATGTGAATTTGAGCCTCCTCCAGCTAACACAGGCTCCCTGCTCCCATGGGATGGGAGGGAAGAGGCAGAGCCCAGAGGGGAGACAATCTGGTTGTGCAGAGAGGAACACTGAGGGCCGTGCTCTGAGTGGCAAGGCTAGGGGCAAGGCCAGCCATGGGCAGAAGTCGGGGCTGAGCACCATTTGCACAGCTCTAGCAAGTTCTAACTTCTTCTTCTATAGCTCCCAAGACACTGCTCCTTGTGAGTGGTGGTACCAAGAAACAGACAGAAGCAAGACACAGGCAGAGAAAGGTAGAGACACAGAGAGACAGGGAAGTGCCCAGAGGAAGACAGACTGAAACAAAAAGAAAAAGAGAGAACGAGAGAAATTGAGAGAGAGAGAGCAAGGGAAAGACAGAGAGAGAAACGGAGGCTGGATGGATTCCAAGAGCTACAGAAAGCTGGGGGGGTATTAAGCTCCAGGTATTGAGAACCCTGAGTCTGACCTCATGGATGTCACTGCTTCTGCCTCCAGGGAACAGCTGGCAGCTGTTCTTGCTAGACCCCTACTCCTCCATTCCTGGTCCTTCCACCCCCAGACACACAGGACAGGAGCTCCGTGTGCTGCCGCAGGCCTTTGTTTCCCCGAGGGTCCACTCTGCGCCCAGCCCGGTCTCTGCCCTGACTCCCAAGCTGCCCACCTCCTGGCGTGAACAGATGCGCCCTTCTTCTTGTTTTCCCTGTGGACAGAGGGGACCCAGCCTGGGCTTCTCCAGGCCCGGGCATTGTGGATTCAGGGCAGACGCCCTCCCTGGGAAGTCAGAGGGAACAGATGTGCTTCTGCGGTCTCCATGGAGACCTGCCAGCCGGGCAGCATCGATGGGCAGCCAGGCCTCCAAGCTTTTGTCTTTGCAAAGCCTTTTGCTGAATGCGAACATTAAAAGCAAATCTGCCAGGCAGTCAGAGAGCCTGGAGCTTCCCTCCTGGCCTCTCAGGGCCTGGCTGACTAGGACACCCCAAAGCAGGAACAGATAGATGCATGGGAGCCCTTGGTGAACTCTCAGAGGACCCCAGGCTCAGGCTCTGGTTAAATAATGCTCGGCTCCACCTGCTGTTGTTGAAACATGCCAATGCCCACTCCAGTTGTAGTAGGATGGCCCCACAGATCTGCCCTGGAAGAAAGAAAAGAACAGCCCTGGCCTGTCTTGAATGGATATAAAAAAGCATGTTTAAAAGGTGGAGGCAGATGACTAGAATATTTCGTGGCCAATTATTTATTCATCCGGCAATGGACTAGGGTACAGGCAGTGAGCACCCCAGACACAGATTGTCCTCTCATGGAGCTGATATGAAGTAGAGGAGATGGACACTCAACACAGTGACAAATAAAGAAGAAGATTGCAGCCAAGGAAACAAGAGCAGATCGAGGGCTGGAGAGTGAAAAGAGTGGGTGGGGCCTATGTCATGGGGCACACAGGGAACGTGGTTCCAAGCAGGTGACATGAGAGCACAGACCTGAATGAGATGAGAAAAAGTGGCCCAGAAGGAGGGCTCAGAGTGCAGTGCAAAGGCTCCGAGTCCACCTTATTCAGAGGCTAAGGCACTCGCTAATCAGAATTATTCCCACCCACTCAGGATGCTTCCTGGCTTCATGAAGATGGAGGTGCAGCCTCTGCCCCAGCAAGACCTTTTAAGATCTTCTTCCTCTCCCAGAGGGCAGGTCAGGTAGGGAGTGCAGGGAGCTCCAGGGGTCTCCCCTTTTCAGGTTAACCTGTACGTGAGGCTGATGATTAGGTGCTGTGGGACCTTGAAACCACAGAGCTGGAAGGTTCCTTTGTGTCACATAACCGCCCAGTGGGTTCTCCTTGCTTGCTGCCCAGACGGAGCCAATTTATCAAGAGAGGAAAATTACAATAGAGAAAGAGTTTAATTCACACAGTACTGGCTGAACGGGAGAGCAGAGTTTTATTACTCAAATCAATCTCTCTGAAAATTCAGAGGCCAGGGTTTTTCAAGGATAGTTTGACATGCAGGAGGCTAGGGAATGGGTGCTGCTGATTGGTTGGGGATGCAAACATAGGGGTGTGGAAAACAGTCCTTGCACTCTGAATTCACTTCTGGGTGGGGCCACAAGGACCAGTTGAGTCAAAAGTCACAGGTCCAGGTAGAGTCATCCAGGGGGTTTTCAGGAATGCAAAAGTCTGAGGAGGTATCTCTAAAGGACACTACTAGGTTCTACAATAGTCATGTTATCTGCAGGAGTAATTGGGGAAGTTGCAAATCTTGTGACCTCCGGAATAATGGCTGGCAATCCTTTTTGCCTACATCTTAGTAGAATTTGGCCTCTCATCCTTCTAACCCAGTGTCTTTCATTAGGAGGTTTAGTTCGTGGGAAGGGATATTATCATTTAAAGTCTACACTAAATTTCTCCCAAGGTTAGCTTGCCAAGCCCTGGAATGACCAAGGGCAGTTTGGGGGCTGAAGGCAAGACAGGGGCTGGTTAGGTCAGATGTCTTTCACTGCCATAATTTTCTCACTGTTATAATTTTTGCAAAGGTGATCTTGTCAGAGGGGAACCAGGTGATTCCATTTTGAATAGGGGCTGGATGAAATGAGGCTGAGACCTGCTGGGCTGCATTCCCAGGAGGTTAGGCATTCTTAGTCACAGGATGAAATAGGAGGCCAGCACAAGATACAGGTCACAAAGACCCCGCTGATAAAACAGGATGTGGTAAAGAAGCCGGCCAAAACCCACCAAAACCAAGATGGTGACCAAAGTGATCTCTGGTCATCCTCAGTGCTCACTCAACACCAATTATAATGCATTAGCATGCTAAAATACACTTCCACTAGTGCCATGGCAGTTTACAAATGCCATGACAACATCAAGAAGTTACCCTATATGGTCTAAAATGGTGAGGCACCCTCAGTTCTAGGAATTGCCTGTCCCTTTCCTGGAAAACTCATGAATAATCTACCCAGTGTTTAGCATATGATCAAGAAATAACTCTAAGTATACTCAGTCAAGTAGCCCATGCTGCTTCTCTGCCTGTGGAGTAGCCGTTCTTTTATTCCGTTACTTTCTTAATAAACCTGCTTTCACTTTACTGTACGGACTCGCCCCAAATTCTTTCTTGCATGAGGTCCAAGAACCTTCTCTTGGGGTCTGGATCAGGACCCCTTTCTAGTAATGTTTCCAGTCACTTAGGCCAGCATTTCCCAAACATCAGCTTCACGTCCACCAGCACCATCTTGTACCTGCATCTCACCTGGGCAAAATCACATATGTCCCTTCAAACCTGCTTTCCATCCACTCTCTTGTAAGAATCAACCTCATCCTTGAGAATAGCAATTATCACAATATTTCTTGTTCTTTCTATTTCTTGATAAACAGTTATTAACATAGAAACATGTATGTCTGGGCACCACCTGAAATCTGCCCACTGATGCCACTTTGGGCAGCACTGTTCTAGTCCAGTCTCTGAGTTTATACACAGCTGAGGCCCAGAGACATGAGAGGATTTGTACAAAACTGCAGGATTAGCAAGCGCTCTTCATTTCCAACTCCCTGTCTGTCCTCTGGGCTGGCTCATTCCCAGCTGACATTCAGAAAACAAGCCCAGTGACCCAGGTCACCCAGTTCTCAGAGGATGCCAGGTCTTAGCGCTCTTTGGTTTCTTTCTGAATAAGCTGTCTCTTTCCTGCTCAATCTCTCCCTTCCATCTTTCCTTCCCTCCCTCCTTTCCTTCTTCCTTCTCCCTCCCTCTCCACTCTTCATAGTTCTGAAGTCACCAAGAAGATTGTGGAAGCTTAACTCTTCCTAACTCACTGATTCCAAGCCACTCTTTCCAGAGAAAGCACCGCTCGTTTCACCCTCTTCTCCATAAAGGGGCAAAAAGATCCTTATTCCTCATAAACATTTTGAATATGGGTCCAATCACCCCCAACAGAATCCTTCAGGGAGGATTAATGGATACATTTACTGATTCAACAATTCTTATTCTTATTTATTTATTTTGCTACTTTTAAAATATGACATTTATTGGTTAGATGGTTTGATACAGAACAGCTTTCCTTTCATTCTGATTTTGAAAGTTCTATACAACTGAATACAAAGGGGAACAAGAAGCACCAAAATCAAACTTGTGATTCCCTGTCCATGTGGCATTGACCCGTTCTGTGTGTAACACATAGCGGCAGTTTTTAAGTTTCCTTTAGAAAAACACGAATTCTACACATTTGCTATTGTTTCCTGTCTAATGCATGGGCTGAAATCACTGGGATCAGCTTCCTTCTTGAAGAATAAAAGGAGAGGAAAGAGACCAACATAGGGTCAGAATGCATGGCGAATCTTTCTGAAGCTGGCATCTGACTGTCGCGTAGCTTCCCCAGAGCTGCTGGAAAACAGCCCTCTGTTTTGTTTGTTTGTTTGTTTGTTTGTTTTTTCACAGCCAGGTATTTCATGTAGCAATTGAATCTCAGCGTTTCAACAAATATTTATTAAGAGTTTAAATGTGAGTCAGACCCTGTTCAAATCACTGGAAGCAAAGCAATGAGCAACAGAAAAATCTTGCCCTGGTGGAGCTTATATTCTGCATGGGGAAAACAGGTAATTAATCCACAAATAAATAAACGTATCACTGAAACAAAAATGAATGAATAAATGAATCGTTAGTCTTCAAGCGAATTCCTTTCCATCCGTCAAGAACTGGCTTAACTCTACTTTCTCCTGGCAGCCCTCCCAGCTCCAGAGCATCTGGAAGCTCTGTCCTCTGTCCCCCACAGCACACGACACGTGGCCCTGCAGCGAGCCACCTGCAGCTCAGGGGATATTCAATGAATGAAAACAGATGAATGAGCATGTGCTTATGTGCAGAAAGCATAACTGCCGATGTGCTTGTGTTTACATGCATTGGATGACAGGTGGGTGTGTGTGTGCACGTGTGCTAATGGAGGAGGCTAGGTATGTGGGTGTGTATTTGGGTGCAGTGAATTGTATTTTGTGGATTGGAATGAGGTTGTATTCAGCACGAACAAAGATATATTATATAGTATCTGAGCAGGAGGTTTTGTGGTTCACAAGAGTGTGTGTATTTATCATACATGTACAAGAATGTGTGAGTGTGTGTTTTATAAGTGCATGTGTATATGTGTAACAGAGTGTGTGGGAATGTGTGTGTGTTTGCAAGTGCATGTATATGAGTGTGGGTAAGAGAGTGAGTATATTTGTGTGTGTGTTTGCAAGTTTGTGTGTGTTAGTGTGTGTGTTTGCATGCATGTGGTAGGCACAGACACATGCCTAACAGTTCCTGCCTGGCTGGCAAGTGTGGATCACAGACCACATGACTTCCTGGCAATCCAGAAATGCAGAGCAGGGATGGATTTCTGTCCAGGACTCAGAAAGAGAGAAGAGGAGAATGGTAGAGGGGTCAGGCACAGTGGCTCACGCCTGTAATCCCAGCACTTTGGGAGGCTGAGGTGGGTGGATCACCTGAGGTCAGGAGTTTGAGACCAGCCTGGCCAACATGGTGAAACCCCGTCTCTACTAAAAATACAAAAATTAACCGGGTGTGGTGATGTGCGCCTGTAATCCCAGCTACTCAGGAAGCTGAGGCAGGAGAATCACTTGAACCTGGGAGGCAGAGACTGCAGTGAGCCGAGATTACACCATTGCACTCCAGCCTGGGCAACAAGAGTGAAACTCCGTCTCAAAAAAAAAACAAAAAAAGGAAGCTGGTAGAGATGCCCAGAAGCTTGCATCCCATCTTCCAGGTCCCTTGTACCATCAAGAAGGGAAGCGAAGGGCCAGGCCTACGTGCGATCACCTGTGTATGCCAAGGGTGCCCAGGCTTGGTTGCTTCCATGTTTCCTCTAAATCCCCTTCTCTGTGAAGACAAAGACCACGGAGCCTCTGCCTTTGAAGAGGCCATGCCTGTCTGAGCTGAGCTCCTCCGTAAGAGGTGGCCTGAGCGTGGGAAGAGCCATCAGACCACTGGGCCCACACTGACTCCATTGCTATGAGCTCCATGGTGCTGGATAAATGGCTCCATTCCTCTGCTGCCTCATCCACATCATAGGCATAAAAAACCCACCAGGCTCAGGGGATGGAGGAATAAAGAAGGATTAGTTCCCACACAGTACATAACCAATGCCATTCTTGGTGGCATTGCCTGTTCCTATCATGGGGCAAAGCTTCCACACAGGACCCAGGCCAGCAGACACCAGAACTGCCCCTCCACAGTCACCCACCCTCATGGCTCCTGTCTGGCTGCTTGGGAGCTGCCCCTGGGGTTCCCCAGGGCTGTCCTTTCTCCTCCCAGGCCTCCTGACCATTTCCTTGGTCAGATCTCTGTTCCCCCATCCCTGCCCCCACGGAGGACTGACTTTGGCCTCTTCTTGGAGATCCCAGAGGACTCCCCAGGGACCACCTGTTTCCCCCAGCCCAACCTGGACAGCCTGCCTGGCTGTGATCCTGTGCCTTTCTCCTCTCCCTTTACCCTCCTACTCATCCAGCAGGAGCAAAGCTCTACCTGCTGTCTTCTGTCTCCCTGTCCCCCATCACTGCAAGCAGGAGACCTGGCTACACTAAAGTGGCCCCACGTTCCTGCCCCCCCACTCACTCCCAAACAAACTCCCACTCCCTCCAGAGAGAAGGCAGGTGGAGGAAGCAAGAGTCGAGAGCTGGGTCTGCACAGCTGAGTTCCCCTCAGAACCCTCCCAAGTGCCCCAGAGGGTCCTGACTTGCTCGGCTCCACGTGCCACCCACGAGCCACGCTGGGCAGCTTACCTTTCCAGCCACCCGAAGCCCAGGACTCCAAATCTCCCAGATGGCTTCTCAGCCAGAAAAGCCCTCCTGTTGACTTTGTCGCTCCCCTCGCTGTTCCAGGGAAGGGCAGGCCACGTGGATTTATTCTCCATTAAATGATACATGCTGATCTACGCACCCTCGCTGTAGCCAGAGCCCCTGCCGCAGTGCAGAGCTGTCAGTGTGGCTGGGTGGTCGGAGCCACGGCCCCAGGCTGGGAGGACTCAACTGCTGTCTCAAGGTCCACCTGGGTCCCAGCCACAGCTGAATGGAGCTTCTGACTCCTGTGCCCTTGGAGGAATGGGATGGGGCTTAACCAGAGAGGCCTGATGCCACCGACCTCCCATAGCAAGGACACCAGATGCCTTCCAGGAAGCCAAAGGCCCTGCCACCTCCAACTTCATCCTCAGGTCTCCTGCAGATATCTGTCACAGAATTCAGCCCACGGAGACCAGGAGCTTCAAGGGTGGTCGATCAGCCCTGACTGTGCCAGGGAGCTCAACCCCATCCACCGCTTGATGACAAAATCTTCAACTGCTCAAGATGCCTGCACAGAGGATGCAACATGCGGTCAGCATCCACTGGGAAACCATCACTCATGCTGGGGGTGGCCTTAGAGCAGAGCCCGGCCCATAGTAAATTCTCAGCAAATGCTGCTTATTTTTAATATCCTTCCAAAAATGCAACCACCAACGGATGGTTTGCCAAACTTCAGTCATTTACACCTTAGCTTCCTGTTTTTTTTTGTTTTTGTTTTTTTGTTTGTTTATTTTTGAGACAGGGTCTCTCTGTCACCCAGGCTGGAGTGCAGTGGCTCGATCATGGCTCACCGCAGCCTCAATCTCCCCAGGCTCGGACTCCTGAGTAGCTGGGACTACAGGCGTGAGCTACCACAGCTGGCTAATTTTGTAGTTTTTGTAGAGACAGGGTTTCATCATGTTGCCCAGGCAGGTCTCAAACTCTTGGGCTCAAGCAATCCACCCGCCTCGGACTCCCAAAGTCCTGGGATTACAGACATGAGCCACTGCACCCAGCCAGCTTCCTGGTTTTCATGATAGCAACACTTGTCTCTAGTTTTTCCTAGATTTTTCAAAGTGGACACATATTCTACTTAGGGACAGCTATTTATTACAGACATCACACACTCTTTCTCTTTGTATTTTGGCATTTAAAACCAGTGCCATAAATAGAAGATGCTAATAAAAGGAAATACAGTGTGAGTAGTATCACAGTGGCTTCCAGGCTCTGAGCCTGAGGCCTGCTCCACCACAGAAGGATGAGCAAGTGATGGTGAAGCATTCAAGGCAGGTCTTCCATGGGTGGAGATCTGGCCAGGGGAAGATAGAGGGATGGAAAGAGATTTGCACCTGCGAGTCCATGTCATTGCGTGTGATATATCAACCTGCCACTGAAACACCTTGCATTTGTCTGAACCCCGCCGCCGCTTTCTGTGTGGCTCACACGTCCTGCACTGTGGGAAACACGGAGCCCCCCAAGCAGCCGGGCACCATGGCTGGAAGATCAGGCCTGAGCCCGGTCTGCCCATGTGCTCCCATCTGGCTCAAATCAGTTTGTTTACCTGCGAATGGGAGGAGATATTAGACTGATTTCCCTAAGGTCCCTGCAGCTCTGATCTGCTGAGAATTCTAACACAACACATCGCTGTGGCTTTCCAGAATGTTTAAGAACATCAGGAGACCATCAGTTAAGACAATCTGGGGTCGTCACCTGGTCAGCCCTGGTTTCTTTATTGAGCACTACCCGTGTCCAGGGCACGGCATAGCATCAATGAGGTGGGTTAGATGATGTGGTCACAGCCTCTCTTAATGGAGAGCAAACTTGCTAAATAGATGGAGAGAACGCACCGCCCAATTGTGAGCAAGCTACCTCCTGGGCCAATCATGCCAGCCCAGCCTGGCATTCCCCAGCCTGCTCCCAGCTCTTATGTGTCTCCCCAGTCCTCATCACTACCTGGTATTCCCTGTACATTTCTTTCTTGTCAGTCTCCCTGAGTGTAATTTAAATTCCATAAGGGAAGGGATAATGCTTCCTGTGTATCCTTGGAGCCTAGAACGGTGCCTGACATGCAGTAGGGTCCCCATGCATGTTTGTTGAATGAATGATAGCCCTTATCACACTGCCTTGTGATTATTTACATTGCAATATGATTAATACATTCGTTTGTGACTCATCTCTCTTTTTTCTTTCTATAGCCCCTGTGGACTTCTCAGCCAAAAAAGAATGGCGAGGTGACTTCCTGTCCTTTGGGAAGCAAAGCAGGCCTGGAGGCTCTGAGTTCTGAGCCCCTTTCTGTCTGAGTTTCAAGGCTGACACCTTGTGACCACCAAGTAATGATGGTAGCCAGGTGCCATGGGAGGGAATGAAGGCTGGCTGGGGGTTACAGAGAGGAAGGAGTTACAGAGAGGAAGGAGTGGGTCCTGCCCGTTGGTTCCTAAAGATGGGCAGAAAAGGTGGGGTTTGGGGATTTGAGTCACAAGGAAGGAAGGACCTTTGGGGGCATGGCTCTGGGTGGGTTTGTGGGAAGCCAGGCTGAGTGCACAGGGGGAGGAATGTTTCTGCCGCCCAGCGCCGCAGCAGAACTTGGCCTTGACAATTGCCTGGAGGGCGGGAGGAAGGGCTGGAAGGGTTCTAATAGCAACAGCTATTATCATTCCCATCGTTATTAGGCTAGCTGGTGCACATTGAGTGCTTACTATGCCAGCAATGTTCTCAGTGTGTCCCACATATTGAGAGATTTAATGACCACAACAGCTCTATGAACAGGGACTATTATTCCCCTTTTACAGATGAAGAAACTGAGGCAAAGAGTGAGGCAGTGACTTTCCGAAAGTCACACAGCTGCTAAGTGACAGAGCCAGGGTTCAACTCAGGTGGTCTGGCTCCAGAGACACAGTTCAACCAGTCTCACCTGAGGACGAGGGACCCTTTTTCTCGGGCTGGGTCAGACCCCTCCCCATCCACCCTAAATCATGGATGGGCAAGAAACCCCCAAAATAATGAAGATTCAACTTAAAAATGAGGAGTTGACACGTCTTGGGGGAACAAGTCTCATTTGAGCGTTTCTACCTCCCTTCCCACAAAGGTGTAGACATTGTACCTGCTCCCTCCAGGACGACGATAATACGTAAGCAAACCTCTAACCATGAAACGCAAGTCCTGGGCATGCCGGTGGGCAGGGTCTTTGGTTCTCCACAGGGACAGGTCCTGTGAGAGGGTGGCATTCTCCTGGGTAGGAACATCCTCTGTAAATGCAACTCCCAGAGTATCCCCCCAGCCACTGACTGTGCCTTGACTCTGGGATGAGAAGATCCATCCATGGGAAGAAGCAGTAGTTCAGGGTAAAGCCCTGGAGGCAGTCAGGGTTCCAGTCCCAGCTCTGCCAGTAAGTAGCTGTGTGACCTTGGGCAAGTTGCTTGGCCTCTCTGTGCCTCAGTATCCTCCTCTGTAAAATGGGCATGAAGGTAATGGCCCCTCCCACAGAGAGGACTTGGGGATGAGCTTGGTCAGCACACATAATGGAGCAGTGCTGGACACAGGGTAGGCATCCTGCAAAGTCAGATGTTGTTTCTACTTATTTGTTTCAGGCTTCTAATCCTATCCCAGCCAGAGCCTGGGAAGAAGGAGATGAAACCAAACCAAAAAGAATGTGGCTGCTAACCAGAAACAGAAATTCTCCTCCAAAGCAGCATTGACCATCTGTGGTTCTCTCTGCAAGGTGAGGGAGCCGAGTTCTTTTCCGACAGGACAACCACCCAGGTCATAAACAAGCCACGAAGACCAAAACCTGGTCTTAACCTCAGACCAGAATGAAGATGAGCAAATCTCACTAAGCAAACGAAATTAAACCCCCAACCACTGCAAGTACAAACAAATGGCACTTCCCTCTGTGGAGTGAGATCAGGGCTCATCATTGGACGCTGAAAAGAAAACGATTCTCTTTTCTCATTTTGAGGGTGATGGAGAGAGGCTGGGGGCTTGAGAGTCATCTTTGGGAGCAGATGTCAGTGGGCAGCTTCAGGAACACAGCTTTCCCTGGGATTCAGAGTAAGTTTTCCTTGCTTTGAACTTTCATTTACAAAGTGCAAAAAAATCACATGCAAGAACTGAGGCTAGACAGCTGGCTCTGGGGCGTGGACCCCTGGGAAAATGGGAGAACCGACCTCCCTTCCTTCGCCTTCCCTCAGCAGCCACTCTGCTGGGGTTGCTTGGCACAGGCCAGGGACAAGCTTGCAGTTATGGAGAAAGTTTTAGTCTCAAGCTTGAGCATGTGGTCACACAGTCATTGGAGGGAAATCAGGGATCAAGGTTGAAGAGGGAGGCCACCACTCTGTTGGTGGAACCGTTATTTTGTGAAATGGAACGCATATTCAGAAAAGTGAGTAATATGTATTTGTTATTATTAGCAGATTGTTGTAAATTGAACATTCAGGTACCCCTTCCACTGCATCATGATACAGACAGATACTCTGGAAGCTTTCTATGTCTCCCTGTCCAATCACAGCCTCCTTTGCTTCTTAAAAGTCATCGTTCTTCTGACTTAGGACACTAGCCTCCTTGTTCTCCTCTGTTTTTACACTGCCTAAGCCTGATCCCCTGAACACACAGAAGCTTAGTTCTGCCTGATTTTGGACTTTCGTGTCTGGTTTCTTTTGCTCAGTGGCATGTTGGATGCAGCCTCATTCTTCCTTGCGCTGCTGATGTTCTGCGTTGGGGTGAGCCCACCGTGAGGTGCTTATCCTTCTGCTGCTGATGGCTGCGGGGGTCATCACCAGGGCACAGGGGCTGTTCCCCATGCTGCTTCAGTGGACGACTTGGACATGCGTCCCACTGCACACGTAAAATGCATTTCTGCTGGGGATCTACCAAGTGTGCAATTGCTAGGGCCAGAGAGTCTCCACATCTTCATCTCCATTAGACAATGCCAAACTTTCCAAAGGGCTGGTGTCAGTGTCTACGGCCCCCAGCAGCGTGCGTGAGTTCTGGTTGCTCCATGTCCTTGCTGGCACTTGGCACTGTGGGAACATCACACTCTTGCTTGGGTGTCTGCCCCTGGCCAGAGGCTAGACCTTTATCGGAGGAGATCAATGCACAGTAAGAGCCTCCAAAGCAGAGTGGGGACCGTTCACATCTGGACATGACTCCTTTCTGTCCTGTGGGCAACGACTCAAGATGGCAAAGGGAAACAGACCCTGGAGCTTATGGCCCAGCTGCCCCTCTTGGCAGCTCTGTTATCTCAGGCAAAGTCAGTAGCCTCCTGAGCCTCACGTTACTGGATATTGAATGTGGACAATAACGTGAACCTCATTGGGCTGTTGTGAGCATCAATGAGTCAATGCCTGCAAAGCATTTAGATGTGGCAGGCCCACAGTGAGTGCTCAACAGCTGACAGTCAGAACTGAAGCCGTCCCACGGTTCCCTGCCTCAGGCCCCCAGCACACAGTGAGGATTATGTTGGATTCTGAGGATGGAGTGTAAGACACAAACGGCACAAGAGCACCATTGCCGGTTGAGTTTGCTATATCTGGACACATCATTTCTTGGTGAGTCCCTCCAGCGCTGAGACACGGCATCCATTTTTTCTAGTTGAGTCCTGGATGAACGAGTTGGCTGACTTGAGGGGCCAGTCATATGGCAGGAAAAATTGTTTACCTTTAAAGAGCACAGCTGCATTTGCCTGGGTGAGATGTTCAGGCAGGAGCAGAGCAGGGAAGAGCACAGAGACCAGGAGGCCGGGTGTGGGCTCCCATTCCATGCTTGTTTGGGGCCCAGCGCTTGGAGAGGGCTGAGATGGCCGGTGCTGTGTCCACACAGATGAGATTGCCTAGGGTTAAAGTGCAGCGGAGGACTTCATTGTCTTCAAGACAAGGTCAGGGGGTCCAGGAAACAGCACTGGATATATTGTAGCCCACCCAGAAATGGGCCTTTGAAAATTCATTTTCAACCTTCTGATTGTATCGAGGAGAAAGTTTCAAGTTCCTTATAGGGAGGTCCTTAAGCACTAATGAGTGCTAATCTCTCTCTATTTTATTTTATTTTATTTTATTTTATTTTGAGACAAGGTCTGGCTCTGTCACACAGGTTGAAGTGTGATGGCATGATCTCAGCTCATTGGAGTCTGGAACTCCCAGACTCAAGCAAACCTCTTACCTCAGCCTCCCAAGTAGCTGGGACTACAGAATAGTGCCAACACACTCCACTCATTTATTTTTTGTAGAGATGGGGTCTTGTTATGCTGCCCAGGCTGGTCTCAAACTCCTGGTGTCAAGCAATCCTCCTGCTTTGTACTCCCAAGGTACTGGGATTATAGGCAGGAGGCTCTGTGCATAGTCAAAAATCTTCTTTTTTTTTTTTTTTTTTTTTGAGATGCAGTCTTGGTCTGCCACCCAGGCTGGAGTGCAGTGGCACAGTCTCAGCTCACTGCAACTTCCACCTCCTGGGTTTAAGCAATTCTCCTGCCTCAGCCTCCTGAGTAGTTTGGATTACAGGTGTCTGCCACCATGCCTGGCTAAATTTTATATTTTTAGTAGAGACGGAGTTTCACCATGTTGGCCAGGCTGGTCTTGAACTCCTGACCTCAAGTGATCTGCCAGCCTCAGCCTCCCAAAATGCTGGGATTACAGGTGTGAGCCACCGCGCCGGGCCAAAAATCTCTCTTCTGAGAAAAAGGAAAGCCAGCCTCACGGACAGCCTCCAGGGCTCTGTATCTTCCCAGAAGGTACACATCATGTTTGTTTTTTATATTTAGGATTCTTGGCTCTTTCTTCTGGCCAGCACTGGTGAGCTGGTGGCCAAGTATCCTATCTGGGTCACGAGCCTCTGCTGCTACTCTAAAGGTGAAATCTTATGGAGTCAAAATCAGCCTTGAAAACCCTATAAACGTCCCGTAGGACAGTGCCCGTGACCTTGTGTATTTGTGCATCCATCGCATGTTCACCTGCACAGCAGACACAGGAGTGCTCAGCGTCTGACAGAGTATATGTGCCAAGCCACGTGATGGTGCTTCTTAATAACGTCTTTATTGCCATATAACCCACACACCATAAAATCCATCCTTTTAGAAACAATTCCCTCTTCTGCCTCAGGATGCAGGCCTTATGCATGGGCCTTAGAGGTTTCAGAAGCACAAAGTTATGAAACCATCGCCGCGATCTAATTCCACAGCATTTTCATCCTTCCCCAAATAAGCCCCACACCTGTTAGCTGTCAGGGCTCTTCACTCTTCACAATCACTAATCTACTTCTGTCTCTAGGGATGTGCTTATTCTGGACATTTCATATAAATGGAATCATACAAACATACAAAATGTGGCTTTTTTTTTTTTTTTAAAGAAATGGGTCTCATTCTGTTGTTCAGGCTGGAGTACAGTGGTGCAATCATAGTTCACTGCAACCTCGAACTCCTGGGCTCAAGCCATCCTCCTGCCTCAGCTTCCCCAGTAGCTAAGACTACCAGTGTGAACCACCACATCTGGCTAATTTGAAAAAATGTTGTAGAGACAGATTCTTACTATGTCGGCCAGGCTGGTCTCAAACTCGTGGGGTCAAGCAATCCTCCCACCTTGGCCTCCCAAAGCGCTGAGATTGCAGGTACAAGCTACTTTTCCCTGCCTGGCTTTTTTGACTTAGTATATTTTTAAGGTTTTTCCATGCTGTAGCATGTATCAATATTTCAGCGATTTTTATGTCCAAATACTATTACATTGTACAAGCATTCCACATTTTGTTCATCTATTCATTATGTGATGATGAACTTGAAGGAGAGAGAGAAGCAGAAAGAGATGGAAACACAAAGAGTCAGAGGCAGAGAGACAGAGATAGGCAGAGAGAGAGAGAGAACCCAGGGGATCCTGATAACTGGAATTGGTAGGGTCAAGAGCATGTCTGGGGTAACACAGTAGCCAAATGGGAACCTGGGTCAGAGCGCCAGGCTTCTTGCCCTCACTTGCTGTGTGACTCCAGGCCAACCCCTTACCCTCTCTGAGTATCAATTTGCTGAGAGAGAAGAATGCTGTGGATCCCCCCAAAACATCTCTAAGCTCCCTTTCTTGGACTTCCTACCTTACTGGCAATGCTGCACTGAGGGGTAACACAGGAAGGCTTATCAGCTGTTGCCACCCGGCTGGAAGAAGTTCACAGTATCATTTCCTGAAATCCGATTTTGATGTGGGGGTAGGGTGCTGCCTAAAGAGTTCATAGGAGCCTTTTAGTTTGACAATGTAGTAGCACAATTCAAAATGGCTTAAGGGAAAAAGAAAGAAAGAATTGATGGCTCAGTCACTGAAAAGATACAGGGAATGTCTAGCGGCCAGCCTGGGGTGGGGACAGCCACTACCACTCTCATCTCTGAGATGCACGAAGTGAGTGCATGTGCCTCACTGCAGCTGCCCCTGCATCTGCCGCCAAGTTGCCATCTGATGGCAGTGACTGGAATCAGGGAGAGGGAGATCACATGGGGCCCGGGGCCCTGGAGGACTTGTCCAGGGAGGGGGGGGGCAGGACCAAGCATGTGCCATATTCTCACCGGAGTTCGCCAACAAATCACAAGCTCAGAGATAAAACTATTAAGAATTTCAAGACAGCGATGGCAGGGTATGAAACGCCTTCTGAACCTGTGCCCGTCCTGACCGTTCTTTACAGGCAATGACAGGTTGTCAAGGGTAATTTTAAGCAGGCACCCTGTTTACCTTCATGTACCATCTTTACAACATAATCCTCTTTGTGCCCTCAGAGATCCAGAAGAAGGTGTGGTCTGTGTTCGGGTGCCAGCAGAGTTGGCATTCACATTTTCAATTATGCTTTCCTTTTTCTCTGTACATCATTCTTTCTTTTCATCTTTGTGTGTCTTCAGTTTTGCTGAGCACAGGCAGATGGGGTCTTGGAGGTTAACCCTGCCTATTGTGTGAGTCCACAGAGTGGGCCCCAAAGCTCTCCTGCTGGACCCAATCCCAAATGTGGCTCAACAAATGCATGGCCTTGAACCATCCCGCCACCAGCTGTTTCTTCATCTGTGAAACAAGAGGGTAGGGCTGAAGTGGGGCTGGCTCCTCCACTTTTCAGAGTCTGAGAATTGCACGCTGCCCTCTGATTAATTCCCCCTACCTCCTATGCCACGCCTGCACAGTCCTGACCCCCATACCCATCCCATTCTCTTCTCCTTCTCCCTCTACATCCTGCTGCCCAGAATCTTCTCTCTTGTCCTGGCCCTGAGTTCTAACAGAACCCTGTGGTGGGGTCTCTGGGAAGGGCCACCCAAAGGCCCCATTCCAAACCCTGCAGATCCTCTGGGCAGCGAGTGGGGAGCAGGCGCTGACCACCCCAGAGACAGCAGAGAGGGACACATGCTGGGAGACACATGCTCCATCCGTGTGACTTTCGCTTCTTGGACCACGTGATGCTGAAATGTGATTCATCAATATTTTGTGCCCAGAAGCCATCTGCAGAGTCTAACAGCGAGGAGCTTTGTGCAACGTGTGACTTCGGTGTCTGCTGAATGTGTGCTAATTCCCTTTGTACCCAACACCTCTCCAAAAAGAAGGTGTCAGGTGGGGGTGGGAGCTAAGGGCTGGGAGGCAGCTTCCTGGGAGAATGCAGCAGAGGCTGGCCACACCATGGGCATGGAATGAGTGAAATTGCAGTCTGGAATAAGTGAACTTGCCAGGGCTCCCAGGGATCCCTGGAAATGGAAATCGGATAGGCGCTCCAGAGAGGGAGGGAGGAGCTGGGATCAAGGAGATCAGAGGAGACTGCAGACTGAAAAACACCAAACAGAATGAGCCAGGCAGAGAAGGAGAGGCTTTGGTGTGAAAGGCCGAGCCCCAGTCTTCAGATGCCTTCAATATATATATACCAAGAACCTACTGTATGCCAGGCACAGTGCCCAGGCCTGGGCATACAAGATTCCCAAGGCCCCTGCTCTACTGGGGCTGATGCTCTAGCTGGGGAGGGGTGATGGATAGTAAGCAAGAAAACAATAGTAAACAAGAAATCCATATTATGATTGTGTGTTGTCAAGATGATTAAACAACAGCATTAAGTAGAGAGTGTGCTGGGAGTGGAGGGGCTGCTTTTGCTTGGGTGGTCAGGGAAGGCCTCATCATAAGAATACATAATATCAAAACAAAACATGCTGGTCACTGTCCTCAGCTCATTTGCTGTTGTAGCAGACACCAGTATGTCCTTATTAAAGCAGCTTCCTCTCCCTCCTGGTCAAACAAAATGACCAC
This sequence comes from Trachypithecus francoisi, assembly GCF_009764315.1. Lineage (NCBI taxonomy): Eukaryota > Metazoa > Chordata > Mammalia > Primates > Cercopithecidae > Trachypithecus > Trachypithecus francoisi. Next base: position 43,786,254 of record NW_022681467.1, read on the forward strand.
ATTTCCCAGCCTCCTTTGCATTTAGGTGCTTCCATGTGACTTAGATTCAACCAAGCATGTGTGGCTGGAGGTAAGGCAAGCTTCTTATAGGCCTGGCCCAGAGAACCGCCATACCAACATCCTCTTGTTCCACGTGCCAGCCAGAATTACAGAAGCCAATGGAGAAGGTGGTGGAGCCAAAAGAAGATAGAGCCTAGATCCCTGAGTCACTGCATGGAAGGCATCTGCTCAACAACCATGTGAGCCGGAAATCAGCTTCTATTATGTTAGCCATGGAGATTTAGCAGGGTAACTATCAGTTCCAGTTTGCCTGTAATTGCCCTGGTTTTAACACGGAAAGTCCTGCATCCTGAGAAACCCCTCAGTCTTAGGCAAACCTAAATCTAATCACCCTAGATTTGGAGGTCATTTGGTATAGCAATGAGCTGCCCTGACTGGTAGATTTATCACACACCAATCTTATAAGATGGGTATTATTATTATCCTCATTGTGTAGATGAATAAATTGAGGCTGGGAAGAAGTTATTATTCAAGGTCATCTTCCAGAAGGCTACTTAGCTTGTAGGGAAGCCAGGAATTAACAAGAAAGTCTGTCCCTGAGTTTGCACTTCAAACCATAAGGCTGCACTTTCTTTTCGGGGTCCTAGTGAAAAATGAGAATGGAAAAATCTGGTGGAAACACATCTCAAAGGCAACCTGAAAACTCCTACTCATACTTCAGAATCCACCCATCACATCTGTGTCTATTCATGGTTCCCTGATTATCCAAGGTTGAGAGAAGTATATCCCTCTCTGGGGAATTCTCAAAACATCTTCTCCCTATAATATCTGCAAGCTGTATCTTAAATTAACGTTTCCACAGTGGAGGGTGGATTCCACAAAGATGGAGATGCTGTTGTTTCAGATTTATATTCCCTGGAATCCAACATTACCTCCAGCCTATAGTAGATGTTTAAGAAATGTTTATTGTGAGACCCAAACTTTTAACAAGAGCTGAAGGACAGTGCAAAGGAGAGTAACAGAGAGACGCACAAACCAGAACAAAGCAGAAGAGATGAGTGGAGAGGCAGAGACAGACGTGGCAGAGAGCCATGGTCATCCCAACCCCTCCGCGTCCTTATCTGTAAAGTGAGGATCATGATCTGGCTCTCTGCGGTCTAACAGACCAGCCTGTGAGTTCTTCCCTGTCAAGTCGACAGTGGTCAGAGAGAGCTCTGAGCCAAGTGCTGCTGTTCTTGGTGGGAGAGTGACGAGAGACATCTCTAACGAGACTTGGTGAGCTCAGCGTTCTAATTTGGATTCTTCAGGAAACATCTGATTACTTGGCACAGGGAGAGGCACCGCCCAGCCCAAACCGATGTTTTTCCTTTTGAACAAAGGCATAAGTCACTGTGATCCCCTGTTAACTGCCTGGCAGGATTCCTTGGGTGTCCCAGGGAGTCCTCCATGCAACTTGGGTATCACTGGGAGCTCCCCACCTTCCTGGTTGGAACGTGTCCCTTTATTTCCCCTGGGAAAGGATCCCAGAAAAGGAGAACCTGAGCTGACTGGACACAAGGAGGAGAAGGGACACATCAGACACAGAGACCCCTTTCATTTCTGGAGGTGCAATTCAATGTGGCAGACTGTGGTATGGGATAGAGGTCTGGCTTAGCCCTCTCTTCCATTTCTCCCAGCCCACTGACTGGTTCATGGGTGAGCTCTGGACCCAGGCTGATCCAATCTGTGCGAATCCTGAGACTTTTGTAGATTCTTGCCGGCAATACTGATCTGGTAGGATTTCACCCTTGAGGTGTTGGGTACATCTTTATCAGCACAAAGGCACAGCCTGCCGGACAAGGAAGCCAATACAGAGGGAAGCCAAGAGCTGGAGGGTTTCCTGAGCACATTAAGCCCTTGGATCTAGCTATACCTGAAGCTGGAATTCCTTGGGCTTTTTTGTTACTTGAGCCAATAAGTCCCCATTTGTAGTTCAAGTCAGTTTGAGTTGGAATTCTTTTATTTCTCACATAATGAACTGGACTGTATATTTTTTCTGTTAATCAACACTACCAAGAAGCTAGCATAACTGGGGAAAAAATAGCTTATTCTAAGGTGGGTTACTGGGAGAATTATATCAGAGAGTAGAATTCAGAAATGCACCTGAGAAACCTTCTGCTTAGTCAAAGTCCAGCTTCTAGGAAGGCCCATTATTTAAACTGTCTTGAGCTCTCTCTGTGCTGGTCACTGGTTAATGGTGCATTTGTCCTCAGGCCCACTGCCTGCCCTTTTGCTGGGCTCTGTCCCAGGGAGCCTGGCCTCAGCTTCCCCAGACTCCCTTGTCTTTGGGCCAGGTTTGGCCAATCCAAGCCACTGCTGGGGCCATGGAGCATGGAAGAAGGGAGAAGCCAGGGTTTTTCTCACCCTTTTTTCTGCCAGGGGCCAAGGCTGTGCCTTTTCTGTGGCTCTGGCACCCTCTGTGGTCTCTTAGGCCAACCTCAGCCTTGCTGGCTCGCTCCACACCAGTCTTCAGCCTGGCTCGCCAGCCGGCCGCTACAGGGTGATGAATTACTTTCTTCCCTGGGAAAATGAATGTTAAGGTTACCTGTTCATCCTTTGCTGCCAGCTTCAGTGTGGTTAGGAGAAAACAGTTAACCCATTTAAGAGTAAATATTTTGAAGTTGAACTTACCAGAGACAGAGCCAAGCAGGTTTCCACCCCAAGAAAGCAAACATGGTTCAGTAGCGTCCCCACAGACCTGCCATTTCGCTGCTAAATGGGAAAGTATCTGCTAATGATATTGGCATTCTAGTTACTGGAAGAAGTCCTATTCAGGAGAACACCAGGACAAAGTTCCCAGTATTTTGGTTAATACGCATGTAATAGATCAGCCCAGGACAAAGTTTCTAGTATTTCTGTTCATATGCATGTTATAGATCAGTTACAATGATCTATTTACTGGCTGGGATACAAGAAAATGTGTAAAATATGTTGATTTCTTATGCCTGTGTAAGGTTAATGGCCTAAGCCAGAATAACTCAAGGGCTTTTCAGGGAATCTGTGTCCTCATATGCTCTGCTCGCTATGCTTAGATTCCAAAAAGATTAAGTGCAAGGAAAGGTGAGGTGAGATGCACAGTTTTTATTCTGGAACAATCCTCTGGTCATGAATCCCAATACTTTTTACTGCGCTGATAAACTAGATGGGCATTTACTGCCTCCTCTTTGCAGTGTGGGAACACAGGCCTAAGAAGAAAACAAGAAAGGAGAGAGGAGGGATGAAGAGGTAAGCGGTAAATGTCGAAGTCGGCCTGGCCCCAACCCTGAGACATGAGATCAGCTTGTGAGCAGCTCCAGGTTTCAGGAGGAATCTGTCAGTCATTTCCAGACATCCCATGTACTTGCAATGTCATTGTCTCTCACCTGTCTGGGGGAGCTGAGCAAGACTGAGGCTCACGTAGGCTCCTTCCTCTCCCCATTCCCTGTCAGCCATTGTCTACCTCTGTCCCCAGCGGAGGAAGGTGACTGAGGGGTGCAGCACCCACTTGTCCCTCTCACCCTGCATCAGCCAAGTGGGACGAGAAACAGCCGGATGCCAATGGCCAAAGGGAGCTCTTGCAGGGTCCACGTGCCATTGAGGTTTGGCTCTGCCGGGAGAGTGGACAGACCTGGGCTTGGTCCTCGCTGTTCCTGCTGCTAGCACGTTCTTTTCTGTGGCAATAAGATTAAGAACGGACTTGGGCAATCTACTAAAACTGGGACTCATTTCCAGGTCCTCACCTGAAGTGCACTCAGAAAGAAGTGAGGAAGGCATGCTGCAATACTTCAAGGCGATTCCCAGGCACGCCACCTGGGTTGGTGCAGACTCCACAAGCTCGGGACACGGTCCCCAGCAAGACTGCCTTCCCTTCACACACCAGCTCCAAGTCCTGCCACCCACACTTTTGACCACCTGGCTACAAATCAGGGATTCCTACAAGTCACTCAGGTTTCATAATTCACCAGAACAACACACAGAACTCAGGGAAGCATCACATGGATGGTTACAATCTTATTATAAAGGTTATTATATCTTATTATAAAGGTTGCATATCAGGACCAGGCAAATGAAGAGGCACAAAGGGTGAGGTCTGGGATGGTCTCAAACAGAGAGTTTCCATATTCTTCCCTCGTGGAATCAGGAAGCATCCCCCTCCATACACATGGATGTGTTCACCAGTCAGCAAGCTCCCCCCAGGAACCCAGAACAAAAGCCAGACATATTCCTTAACAGGAAAACAGGGTGGTGGACACAATCCTATTCCAGCCACACACCAACCCATCCTCCCCTTTCCTACCACCCAGGACTCTCCTCCCAGGTTAGGGACCAAAATGCATCAGAAGAAAAGCCCAAGTGAATAATTTGAGTGCACAGAAGTCGTTTTGCCTATGCTTTATCCATTTCTCCTCTCTTTGAAGTCCCTTTCTCCTCCTCATTTTTTTCCCCCCCAAAAAATGTGTTTTTCTTGGGAAACCACCCGCCTCTCACTCTCACCCTACTGGGGTGTCCTGGGCTGACCCTAGGTGTGAGCAGGTGACCCGGGCCTGGCCAATCAGAGCATCAGATTCACCAGCTGCCTGGCTTAGTCCCCAGTCAGTCCACCGAAATGCACGTCTTAAATTGTCACTGAGATTGTTAAACGGAGAGACATTCTTTGTATGCTGGATTTTATGTTGAGATAGTTAAACAAAGAGATATTCTTTTTTATGCTAGATTTTACGTTGTGATAACAGAAGCCAAGAAATGCTTGGAGACACCATATAGAGGTAATTTGCCTACATAGGAAGCCACACAATGCAAACAGAGATAAGTGATTAAAAAGCCAGAAAGGTCGAGTCCTGATAAAAAGATTTAAGCCCATGGATCTAGCCAGGCCTGAAATCCATCTAATCCCTTCTGGACATTTCAATCATGGATCCAAAGAATTTGTGGGGTGTTTTTTCTTTTCATTTTCTTTAAAGTCCAGCAATTTTACTTGAACTTGGTGTTGGTCATGATGGGTTACTATTCACGGGATGCAGCCTGCCGTGTCAACAAATAATTTCCAAGCTTTTTGTTTTAAGAAGTTATTTTGAATTATTATTTTCAGTATTTGTATTGCTCCCTTGCTACGTTGTCTTTTTTTTTTTTTCTTTTAGGGATTCCTTTTATCTGTAAGTTGGTTCTTTTCTCTATCAACACCATTTTTTACCCTCTCTCCTAATTTTTGCTTCATCTGACCCTTCCGTCCACTATTATCTTCTCTGCCTCCTAAAATCTTTTGAGGCAATTACGTTATCAACAGTCCCCCCCCCCCGTTCCCTAACATCTCCAGATGACTCTCCCAGTCCCTCCGCCGACCAGCCTTGCCTGTAATTTGACTCTTTCTGAGGACAAGCAGCCCCTCTCCAAGGAAGCTCTCTTTGTTTCCCTCACAATTCAGGCGCTCCAGGTCTAGAGGCAGGGTCAGTGCCCTCTCTGGTTTTCATGACAATCAATACATCACTTTCCTTCTTCCCTTTTCAAAAGCGCATCTTGCTTGAACCTCTTGCCATGTGTCTTTAACACCCATCCAACATTCTCTGCCCCTCATCTGGAAACATCCCACTCACTCGCCTTTATTCAGTAAAGACTAAAGCTCTTGGCTCATGGCTCACTCTTTTTTTTTTTCTCATTCTCATCTAAGGCCCTAACATCCACTCGGGTTCCAATCCTGGCTCCATCCTTTATTAGATGCATTACTGTGGGCCAGGTGCTGAATTTGCTTGTGCCTCAGTTTCCTCACTGGCAAAACAGAACTAAGTGGTCCTTACATAGTTGTCGTAATGATTGAATTAAAGTACAGAAATGCTTAGAACAGTGCGTGGCACTAAATGTAGGCTGCTGTTATTATTATCATCATTTAAATTTTTATCTGGCTTGGCTGGAGGAGCATAAGTAGGCCCTTAGCTGAAATGTGAAGACTTTTTAAAAAAACTCTGTGATTTGATTTTGGTATCCCAGAAGGTAGCATCCTAGAGGTATTAATTTATAAACCATTCAAAGGAAATAATGATAAAATGCAACTCCTTGCAAGAGGGCTTATTTATTTATTTTATAAGTAGACTATACTGCTTCCAACTACTGACCAAACCAGCTCGCCATCAACTCATGATAAAAAGTCCTCACTGCTAACAATAGGGGAGGAAACAGGAGCATTTCCTGCATCCACCTTGTTGATTAGCAATGTGCGAGACCTTTGCAGCCCCGTGGATGTACCAATATCCTCCAAGGGGGTGTTGACGTGGCCACCTCCTCCCAAGATCTCCCCACACCACACAGCCCCCACCACCAGCATCTCATGACCACACCATCTGATATGGTTTGGCTGTTTCCCCACCCAAATCTCATCTTGAATTGTAGTTCCCATAATTCCCATGTGTCATGGGAGGGACCCAGTGGGAGATAATTAAATCATGGGAGCGGGTCTTTCCCGTGTTGTTCTCATGATGGTGAATATGTCTCAGGAGACTTGATGGTTTTATAAAGGAGAGTTCCCCTACATAAGCTCTCTTGCCTGCCACCATGTAATACGTGACTTCGCTCCTCATTTGCCTTCTGCCATGATTGTGAGGCCTCCCCAACCATGTGGAACTGTGGGTCCATTAAAACTCTTTCCTTTATAAATTATGCAGTATTGGGTATATCTTTATTAGCAGCATGAGAACAGACTACTACACACCCTCTCATCCTCTCTGAATTTTCCACCAGCATATTCTATCTCTGGATTTCACATAATTACACAAGCCATTTTCTGAAAACTCCTGTCACCTCCTCCTAAAGTGATTTGTCACCAGCAAACAGAGTGATGGGAGAAGCCTCTTTATTAACCAAGAGATGATTCATAGGGCTGCACACAAAGCCTGTGAAAAACAATGTTTATTTTCTTGAAATGACATGAAACCATCATTAATCATCCTGCCCAACCTGTCCTGAGTGACCTCCTCGCTTGTTTTACCTTCTACAAATTAACGTAAATCACTAGATTCAGGGTGCATATCTGGAGTGGAGGGTCGGAAGAGCTGCCCAGAAGACCTTTGCTTCTGTTTCTATAAAACAACATACACTAAGAAAAAAACACAATTCCATTTCTTTCTTTCCTACAATTGGGCAGGGGTCTTCCAAACTCAAGTATGTTCTTTGTGAACCAACATAGTGGAATTTAACTTTGTACCCCTTCTCCCCCCATAGCTAAACCTTGAACTTACTGACTGGAGTGAATAATGAGGCCACCATATGGAGGACAACATCCTGGTCTAGAAAAACAATCTCCATAATGCACCGGCCCATCCAAAAACAGACTGAAATTATATGTTGAAGCACAGTGGAAATTTCCTCCTGCATGTTTTATGTAAACAAGTTCATTTGTTCATTCAATGAATCCACAGTTCTTCAAAGGCTGTGTTTATATTAAAAGAAAGAAGCAGAAAAATTTGGATTGGCGGGCAGCCAGCTCTACACCTACAGAGTTGTCAAGCTGTTAGAGCAACATTCGGGAGCTCCGATGTTTATGTTGAGATGGGCTTTTAAGCCAAAAGTAAAATATTTTTTTTGGATGAAACAGCCAGATATGTGAGCAATGGACTCACATCATCAGAGACAAAAAGACCAGTGTTTTGCAAAAGGGCAGAAGCTGAGCTAGTGATGGGCCTCAGACCTTGCGTGGGGCCTGAGCACTCTCTCTTCTTGTATCTATGGAGCAGCATCTCAGGGGCTTTTACATTAGACAGCTTTAAAGTAACAAAGAAGAGCGAGCATCTGAGGTTAAGACCTTAATACACGATGATCTCTAGACTACTTACTTAGACCCTCAGGAAAAAAATCTACCCACCAAAGGCCTAAAAGTTGGGTTCTTTCCAAGTTTGATATTTTATATTTACTATTTAGAAGACCATGTAGTAATCAAATAGTAGCTTCAAGAGAGGGTCTATGAGAAAGAGTATCTTGTATCCATCAGGATTCTGTGGTTGCAAGTGACAGAAAATTCAACCCCAGTTGGGTTAATCCAACCAAGGGTTTTATTGAATCACAGACTTGAAGCAGGATGGGGATTTTTGCTTTGGCTGTGGCTGGATCCAAGAACTCAAAGGATGTCACCATGTGGCTCTTTTTCTCCATTTTTAAACTCTGCATTCCCCTGAGTTGGCTATATTTTAGGGTAGATGGTCACCCATATGAAGGTGGCCGCTGGCTGCTCCAGCTCAACATTATCACTTCTCAGCAACTGCAGGGGTAAGAGAGCACTGCTCCGGCAGTTACTGAGTCTGATACCTGAGAATTGGCCTTTAGTAACTTTAAATGGGTCACATGTGCATAATGTAACCAATCACTGTGGTCATGGGATAGAGACTTCTCATTGGCCAGACCCAGGTCACATCATAGCCCTGGACCCAACCAAATTACCTGCACGGGGAGTGGAGGAGGGGTGGCTCGCCTAGGAAAATAGGATTCGTTACAAGAAAAAAGGGAAGTGTATTTGGAGCAAGGAATAGTTGGTCTGAAAAACATTTAATAACAACAACAACAACAAAAAAAAACAGAAGGAAATGGGGTATGTTTAGTTTGAGAATGAGAATAATCATGATTATGATGAATCCTGGAATCTTAAAGTTAGCAGCATCTTCCCAGATTTAGACCAATAGTTTCCGAACACTTTTTTTTTTTAGAGCAACAGACCTATTTTGTCAAATAAAATCTAAAGTCTTTGGGGATATCCATGATGAAAACGGATCAACACTAAGCTATTTGGTTAAAAGAGGAAAAGGGATAAAGGAGGAAAAAGGACCAATGTCCCACCCTCTTAGTTCTCCCAATTCTTCCAACATTAGCTCTTCCTTGGAAATTGAGGGAAGACAATAAAAAAACTGCTGGGGGTTCAAAGATGACTTCAGGGAGTTAGACCCTGGCCTAGAATAACATTGACTCATACCAAAAAAAAACTTCTTCCCTGATCAATTTGCTTTCAATCTTGTTGATTTTATCAAGGAGAAAGTCAAAGGTTCGTGCTAATATATTTTAATAAATTTCCTAGCCCTTGCTAACACTCATTTGAAAAATCAGAGGTCAGTTTTTCAGGATCACAGGGCTCTGTGGGTATTCGGCTAGAATTTATTATCAATATTTTCTTCTTACTGCTTTTGTTCTTACTATTTCCTCCTATTTAGGGAAATGATTCTGGTTTTCCATTTTATGATGGTGACATTTATATGTGTGTATTTTCTTATTTTTTTCTTTTGAGTCAAAATTTTTTTGTGTTGTGGCAAAATATACATATCACAAAATTTATCATTTTCACCATGTTTAGGTGGATAGATCAGTGGCATTAGATGCTTTCACACTGTTGTGCAAATATCACTACCATCCATTTCCAGAACTTTTTTATCTTCAAAACGGAAACTGTATACCATCTGCAACTCCTCACTCCCTCCCTGCCCTGATCCCCTGGCAAGTATATATTTCTTTTAAATCCATGTATATAAGTAAAGCACACAGATGTAGGCAAATAAAAATAATTCATATATTACAGTACAGATGGTGCAAAGGGAAATGGGTAAAATTGCGAGAGATGTTTGGAAAACACCAGAGGAGCTTAGCCCTCCAAAATGATAAAACCCTGTCTACAATATCCCTGCAAACTCACACCCGTGGTCGGAACCTTGGGAATAACAGAGCTCCCTCCTTTGCAAGATGGCCTGTTTCATTTTGCACAGGGTTCTAGAAAGTTCTTCCCCCCATTGAGCCTTGGCCTGAGGACTGGCACTGGATTAATGGGTGGTGATCTTTTTCCTTTCCCACTCTAGTGACTTGGATATTTGGGTTTTGTGGCCATGTTAAAGGTCTCCCTTCTTAGCTAAGTATCCCATGTTTGCTTGCAGATTAGCATCAATGGTGCCGTGACATCGAGGGACCTTTTCAGCCTGCCCAGCACTGACATTCCCACCTTCTGGCCACACCTGCCTGGTTTTCTCTTGGGAACTGCCCCAGCTCTGCTGTCATTCATGTGGATTAGCAAGGCTGACTCCACCCCATGACCCAGGGCTGACCAATCAGAGCAGTCCATTGCCCAAGCCACAGTGATTGGCTCAAAGGTGAGCATGTGATCATGCAGGGCCATTAAAGCCATGTGGGTGCTCTATGCCTAGCCTTACCAGCCTCCTAGCTGTAGGGGCTACCATAGATGGCACCTTATCCTCCCTTTAATCAGTGCCTTTGGGCTTTTTAAATTCTGAAAACATGATTGTGTCCAAAGATAAGGGACACAAGATTTTTACACATAATTTCTTTACTCAATATTTCTAGCAGCACCTGCCACCAGGCCTGAGCCCCATCCTAAACAAGTTAACTCATTCTAATGAGCTAATACTTGTCACCTTAGAAAGAAGATGACAAATGTTAGCTCATTGATTAAATGATTTTCAGAAGATTTCATTCTGAAATGAATTCTGAAGATTTTCAGGACCCTGTGAGGTACCTCCTAGGACTACTTTTATTTTCAGGTGAAGAAACTGAGTCACAAAGGGCTGTAATAACCCGCCCAGGGTTCCACCTGGGCAGGAATTTGAACCTGGGCAGCCCAGCCCTGAATCAATCCTCACACCACCCATGATGCAGCCCTGAGAGCTGCTGTCAATGCCACTAGCACAGCAATGTCACGAAGTGCCACTGTGGTTTTCACTGTCCAGGATTTTCTCTCTTTCAAAGGTGACTCCGTGCCAGTACCAGTTGCTCTGCAAGGTCTCTCAAATAGAGTGCCTTTGATCCTGAACGTTTTCTCAGAAGCCTCTGAAGGGCTTCACTAGTCTAGGGGCCACTGCAGGTGACCATCTTTCTAGCATCTCAGCTGTCTGCTCTTATATTTCATTATCTGGTCCACAGGGCTGGTGACAAACACTCAAGATAAATTCCGCCCTCCCTCTCTGGAAAACAGAAAAGACATTAAAAATCTCAGCCTTGTGAAACTGAAAATTCCAGCCAAGGGGCTCATGAGGCCCCAGACTGGGAAGGCCCAGTTCCCAGGAGACAGCAGAGTCCTTCTCCGAGATAACATCACCCTTCTGCCCGCACATGCAGAGGCTGTAATTATACACCTTAACCTGGGGCCTTACTCTACTTAATGAGTAATTTGCCAAAACCATGCTACTGTTTGAAGCATGAACCTGGTGTGTGAAGGGTTCATGTGCTTCTATCCCACCTGGCAGCTTCCTCTCCAACATCTGGGATCCTGGGAGAAAATGTCTCTCAACCACACAGCCGCCTCCTCACCCTCCTGCCCCCAGGTGCTTTCCTGGTTTCCCCAGTATCAGAGCTAGCTAATGAAAGAGGCCTTCAAAGCGTTTCTCAAAAAGCATGGGCATTGTGGAAAGGGGAGAGAGAAACTGGGTTTAGCAGTGAGCATTAGTAGGGGCCACAGCTGGTCGCAGGAGGCCAGGGCGTTCCACCCCAAGGTGCCATGCAGGACAGTTTGAGGACAGCCAGAAAGTCCTGTCTCTTCATAAAGAGGAGACTACAGTCTTTGGGCCCACTTTCCTCAAGGAGGTTGCAGGAGTCAAGCATTTTATTAGGGCCAAAAATGGACCTCAATGAATTGCTGAATAGAAGGCCTTTGAATTGGCCAAAGCAGTGTTGTTTGAGAAATAGATAAGCGTTTGTGTTCATTTTCTTAAAGATATTGGATGAGACAAAACCCAGGGCCTAGCAGAAACTGCTTGCTGCCCACCTCTTATCTGGTCTTCTCTTCATCTTTGGAAACAGAACCCCCAGTTTAAGTGGACGCAGGGCTCCCCAGAAGGAAGACGACTTTGCCCACCCTCTCTTGTACTAGGTGAGGTCATGTGATAAAGTAAAGATCAATGTCATATCATAAGAAGTCTTTGGTGAGACTTTGGGGTAGAGAACAGGTTCAGGAGGAATATTCACCTTCTGTGCTCTGATTCCATTCCTCATTCTAGCCACCTGGAATGTGGATGTTGCAGTGGTGGTCGGCAGCCATCCTGGATTATGAAGTGGCCATGAGGACTAGGAAGTGAACCCACATGGATCCCAAAATCCATGAACAATGAACACTCAAGTCCCTTATACAAAATGGAGTAGTATTTGCACATAAGGTATGCATATCCATGGAGTAGCAGAAATAGGAAAGCTCTGTGGACCCTATTGACTTCATGGAACTCCCACATCAGCCACGGACTGTTTATCTCCCAAACTTCCTTTAAGTAAGAGAAGAGGAGTGCATCCCTGTGTTGAAGCCTCTCTTGTATTGAACTTTCTGTTCTATGCAATTGCATCTACCCTTACTGATATAGGGGACTCATGAGGCTCCTCAGGGAGGGGCAGAGCTCTGAGGATCACGCCAAAACTCCACAGCTTGCACGTCAGGTCTCTTGTGGTTAGGAACCAACACTTCCACTGAACGCCATGTCCTCCTGCTCCAGGACCTACCAGGCTCTCCACCCAGCCCCTACCTTCGCACCCTTCCTGTGCTTGCCATGCTCTCCCCACTTTTTGACCTTTGCCTTTGCAGAAAGTCTTGCCGGGGCCAACCTCACTCCCTGCTCTCCACAAATCTCACCATACTTAATGGTTCAACTTTTGACTTTTACCTCTGTCATCTTTCCCAAATATTCTGGGAGACGCCTTGCTGGAGTGACCTATGAGCATTGAATCCTGTCGTTCTTTCCTTGTTCCACACAGGCAAGAGTTCCTCACCCCAGGACTGTGGGATCTTTCAGGGAAGTGTTGGCCCACGTTACTTCCCTCTTTGCAGCACAGGCCTTGGTTGGGGAAGTTTCCTACACGTATTTGCAGAACTGAACTGCTCAGGAGGGCTCTGTCTTAGGTGGTCCTGGCTGGGTCAGTCCAGCAGATTGAGTCAAGAGAATATCTTTTCCAGTCACGTGCAGAAGAGAACTCAAGTTCACCTTGATGAATGCAGATTTGGGACTCTCCGGGAAAGGTGAATGTGACACAAAGCACACATTTTGCACACTCTGATTGACAGCCCAGCATGCTTGTCCACTTCACCAGCCAGACCCTTATTCTCATCACTTTCGACAAAGTTCTGTGAGACCAACCCTGCGGGCCTCTCTTCTCACTGAATCTAGGCCCCCGGTTTACTCTACCCCAGCCAAACTGGCCTCCTCGCTGCCCTCTGAACAGCTACCACATGCGTGCCTCTGCACTGGCTGTTCCCTCTGCCTGGAATGTTCTTCCCAAATCTCAGGCATAGTCACCTCTTCAGTGAGGCTTTCATTAACCGACCCAGCTAAAACAGCTGCACCTCCTCCACCTCCACACATCCCCCACTCCCACCACTCACTCACTCTGTATCATACTTTTCTTTCTCAGCACATACCAAACTCTGTAGTCATTACCTGTCTTTTTCTCTACAATGTCAGTTCCATGGAATCAGGCCCACTTTTGTCTTTTCATCACTGTATCCCCAGGACCCAGGACACCTTTTACATGGAAAATAAATATTGACTTACTGAGTGAACAAGTGAATGAATGAATGGGTGAGTTAATAAACAAGGCCAACGTTTCCATCTCTTTCAAACTGTGACTCCAAGCAAGTCAGTGCACCTTGCCAGCCTCACTTTCATCTGCAAAGTGGTGCTAATTAAGGAGAAATTAGATTCTTTTTCTCCAAAGCTTGTACAAAGAGAAGCTGTTGCTAAACCACGCATTGTCATGCAGAGGTTATTTAAGCCAATTAAATGAAGCTGTCACACCAGCCCTGCCAGCACTCTCCAGCTCATTCACACGTGAGTGGGTGGTGTCTTGCCCAACGTCCGGAAGCACGTCTCTGCAGAGCTGGCTTCTGGGCTCCTTCCTGGGCTGCACTGCAGCCCGGGACATCATCTACTCAGAGGTGTTGACTGAGCCCCTATCGTGTGCCAGACATTGACATATGCACTGAGGCTACAGCCGTGGAGAAGCCAGACTCTCCTCTGCAAGAGCTTGATCTAGTGAAAAAACAGGTGCTGGACCAGCGGGAGAGACAACAGTGCACAGGAAACATTCGTGAGCTGGGGAGAGTTGGCTGGGGCAGCAACCCAGGCAGAGGGCTTCTGGAAGACCTCCCGGAGGAGGGGGCTGGATCCTGAAGGGTGGACAGGAATTAGCCGGGGAGACAGGAAGGGAAGACTCATCCCATGATGGCACATCACAGGCCAAGGCCTGAATCATGAGAGAAGGATGAACACAAGGAAATGAAGGATGGCAGACCATAGACAGGGGAGAGACGCCATCATGCTTCTGACTTCAACAAATCAGAAGGGTCCAGGGATTCAAAGGAGCAGAGCAGACCGAGAGACCCATGAGGCGGCCCCAGAATGGTCCGAGCATGAGATGGCAGTGCTTTGGACTGGGTGTTTGAATCTTTTTTTAATAACAGCTTTATTGAGAGATAATTTGCATATCATAATGTTCACTCTTTTAATGTATACAATTCTGTGCTTTTGATTAAACTCGGGAAGTTGTGTGGTCATCATCCCTATCTATTCCAGAGCATTGCATTATCCCCAGAGAAACCCTGTACCCATGAGCTGTCACTCCCCATCCACTACCCTCCCACTGTAGGCAGCCACTGCTATTGTCTGCCTCTGTGGATTTGTCTGTTTTGGTCATTTCATGGAAGTGGAATCAGACAATATGTGATCTTTTGTGATTGGCTTCCTCTGCTTAGCATAATGTTTTCAGGATTCATTCACATTGTAGCATGTGTCAGCATTTCATTCCTTTGTGTGGTAGACTAATATAAATAGAATAATACTCCCAATGTATATACAGTAGTCCCTTGGTATTCATGGAGGACTGGTTCCACAAATCCTGCTGGCCTCCCTTCTCACTGAATCTGCCCCCTGGCTTACTCCACCCCAACCAAACTGGCCTCCTTGCTGCCCTCTGTACAGTTATCACATGTGTGCCTCTGCACTGGCTGTCCCATTTTGGTATCCTCATGGATATCCTCATGGATACCAAAATCGCTGGATGTTCAAGTACCTGATATAAAATGGAGTAGTATTCACATTTAACCTACACAATACTCCTGTATACTTTAAATCATCTCTAGATTATTTATGATTCCTAATACAAGGTAAATGCTACATAAGTAGTTGTTATACTACATTATTTAGAAAATAATGACAAGGAAAATAGTCTATACATGCTCACTACAGACATGCTCATCATAGGACTGACTACATTTTTGATCTACAATTGGTTGAGTCCTAGGATGTGGAACGATGGATATGGAAGGCCGACTGCACAACTTTTCATTCTTTTTTGTTTGTTTTGTTTTGTGACGGAGTCTTGCTCTGTTGCCCAGGGTGGAGTGCAGTGGCACGATCTTGGCTCACTGCAGCCTCCACCTCCCAGGTTCAAGCAGTTCTCCTGCTTCAGCCTCCCAAGTAGCTGGGATTACAGGTGTGTGCCACCATGCCCACTAATTTTTTTTTTTTTTGTATTTTTAGTAAAGACAGGGTTTCAGCATGTTGGCCAGGCTGGTCTCGAACTCATGACGTCAAGTGATCCACCTGCCTTAGCCTCCCAAAGGAAGCTTTTTGTTATTGATCCATTCATCAGTTGATAGATATTTGGGTTGCTTCCACTCTGGGCTATTACAAATAATGCTGCCATGAACATTTGCATGCAAATGTTCGTGAGTACATGTGTTTTTGTTTCTGTTGGGTATATATGTAGGCATGGAATTGCTGCATGGTGTGCGAACTCTGTTTAACTTTTTGAAGAAGCATCAGACTCTGCCTGAGTGGCTGCACGCTTTGCATTCCCACTGGCAATGAATAAGGCTTCTGGTTTCTCGCAACCTCACCAACACTTGTTATTGTCTGTCTTTTTGATTCAAGCCGCCCTAGTGGGTGTGAAGCAGCATCTCATTGTGGTCATGATTTGCAGTTCCCTAAAGATTCCTGATGCTGTGCAACTGCATGTGTTTTCTGGGCATCCTCATATCTTCTTTGGGGAAATTCCTGTCCCTCTGCTCCCCCCAGTGGCTGCTAGGTGGTTGCTTTCTATAGCCGCTTAGTTGAGGTGGTTGGTTTTCAAGGCTACCGCGGAGCTGGGGAAATGGGGATGGGTTAGGGCAAGTTGAAACAAAGTTTGCTCTTTCTGAGATTCAGCATTTTCCTGAATAAACATCCTTGTACAGTTTAAGCCTTGGGTTAATATCCAGAGTTCTGAAAAGTTGCTGTTGACAGTTGCTTTTTGGCCAGTGCTCTCATTGTTTTATGGAAGAGTAGATTTGGGAAGGTCTTTACTCTGCTATTCTGAAAGTGTCTTTAATTGAGGTATCCACAGGAGTTAATATCTATTAAGGGCCTACTCTGTGTCAGACACTTATTTAAGCATTTTGCCTATTTAATGCCCCCACAGCCCAAGGAGAAATGTATTATTATGTCCATTTTAGAGTTGGGGAAACTAAGACATTCAGTAACTAAAGGTTAAGTGACTTGCTAAGTATTCCCCAGCTGGTAAGCAGGTGGGGCGGGAAGCGGGTGAGAAGAGGAGGAGACACCAGGTCTCTCTTTGGCTCCAGGGCCTCTGCTTTGACCACCTCCTGTCCTGTCCTCTGGCTGCTCATAGGATCAGGAGGGGCCCAGGAACCCAGGTCGGCTTTTCCCCAAGGTGGGAAAGGAAAGATTTTGCAGCTGGGGAGGAACAAGAGGCTTTCCTTGGTGCATGCCTCACTCTGCCCAGCTCAGCCATACATGCTGTAAAGCCAGCCATGACCTTTCCGGCCAGGGGTTGGAATGGGAAAGGAGGTATGCACTGGGTCAAATGGGCAGCGAGGAAGGCAGGTGCCCTGCAGCTAATAGATGGGCCTGTGAGTTGGCAGTCAAGGGAGACTTCATGCAGAGGCTCCATTCCCACCCCACCCCTGCCCTCAGTCAGCTGCCACAAGTCAGCCCACTTCTGTGCCTGCTGCAGCCTGCCCAAGAACTCCAAAGGCTGGGGTTATGGAGAGGGTCTGGGAGTGTCTTGGTCCAAGCTGGACAGGGTTGGTATAGGAGTCTAATCAAACTTTGTTTTAGTTTTTAAGAGATAGGTTCTTGCTATGCTTCCTGGACTGGAGTTCAGTGGTACAATCATAGCTCACTGCAACCTCCAACTCCTAGGATCAAACAATCCTCCTGCTTCAGCCCCCTGAGTAGCTGGGACTACATGTGCACACCACTGCACCTGGCTAAATCTTATTTTTTAAAGAGTTTTTTACCGGGGCCACCAATCTACGTGGGGCCTCCAACTCCCTCTCCAGCTTCATCTCTCACCACTATTTCACTGGCTCATGCTGGCTGCCTTGCTGTTCCAAGAGCACTCCAAGCACCCGATGAATGAATGGATAGATGGAGGAGTGGATGAATGGAGAGGCAGATGGATGGGCAATGGCTGGCTGGCTGGATGGATAGATGGATGAACAGATGAATGGATAGATGCATGGGTGGATGATGACTGGATGACTAGATGGGTAGATGGGTGAATGGATGGATGGATGAACGGATGGGCGATGACTGGCTGGCTGGATGGATAGATGGATAAACAGATGAATGGATAGATGCATGGATGGATGATGGCTGGATGACTAGATGGGTACATGGGTGAATGGACGGATGGATGAATGGATGGATGCATGGGTGAATGATGACTGGATGACTAGATGGGTAGATGGGTGAATGGATGGATGGATGAATGGATGGATGATGGCTGGGTAGATGGATAAGTGGATGGATGGATGGATGAATGGATGGATGATGGTTGAATGGCTGGATGGGTAGATAGATGAATGGATGGATGGATGAATGGATGGATGATGTCTGGATAGACGGATAAATGGATGGATGGATGGATGGATGAACAGATGAATGGATAGATGCATGGATGGATGATGGCTGGATGACTAGATGGGTACATGGGTGAATGGATGGATGGATGAATGGATGGATGATGGCTGAATGGCTGGATGGGTAGATAGATGAATGGGTGGGTGGATGATGGCTGGATACATGGATAAATGGATGGATGGATGAATAGATGGATGAGTGGATGGATGGATGAATGGATGGATAGATGAAGGGATGGATGATGGCTGGATAGATGGATAGATGGATGGATGAATGGATGGATGAATGGATGGATGATGGCTGGATAGATGGATAAATGGATGGATGGATAGATGGATGAATGGATGGATGATAGTTGGATAGATTGATAAATGGATGGATGGATAGATGGATGGATGGATGGATGAATGGATGGATGAGTGGAAGGATGGATGGATGGATGGATGGATGGATGGATGGATGAATGGATGGATGAATGGATGGATGATGGCTGGATAGATGGATAAATGGATGGATGGATGGATGGATGAATGAATGGATGACAGTTGGATAGATGGATAAATGGATGGATGGATGGATGAATGAATGGATGGATGAATGGATGGGTGAATGGATGGATGATGGCTGGATAGATGGATAAATGGATGGATGGATGGATGGATGGATGGATGGATGATAGTTGGATAGATGGATAAATGGATGGATGGATGGATGGATGGATGAATGAATGGATGAATGCATGGATGATGGCTGGATAGATGGATAAATGGATGGATGGATGAATGGATGGATGGATGGATGGATGGATGAATGGATGGATGATAGCTGGATAGACGGATAAATGGATGGATGGATGGATGAATGGATGGATGATGGCTGGGTAGATGGATAAATGGATGGGTGGATGGATGAATGGATGGATGATGGTTGAATGGCTGGATGGGTAGATAGATGAATGGATGGATGGATGAATGGATGGACGATGTCTGGATAGATGGATAAATGGATGGACGGATGGATGGATGATGGGTGGGCAGATGGACTGTGGTACCATAGTATGCAGTTATTAGTCATGTGAATGAGTGTATCCGACTCTTTCCTGAGGGTAGCTTTTGTAAGCAGAGGTGGAAGACATTTTGCAGACATTTAGCACCAGAGCCAAGAAGGAGGATCAAGTGACCACCGCACTGTCACCAGCTGGGATTCCCTCAGGAGCAGTGGCAGGTGAGCCCACAGAAAATCCTGCCCCAGTAATATGTCCCTTGGAGTGACTTCAGATACCTCAAGGTCCCCATGGAGTGAAAAAGCCAAGGGATCATTCACTGTGCAGCATTGAGCAAGCTACTGATTTTCTGGGCCTCAGTTTCCCTGTCTGTGAAATTAGGCAAATAATAGCTGCTTACCTTGCATCTGGCTTAGACTCAAGGGAGCAGCCAAGTGTGAGGATGGGTGGTGTGGACTTTGGGGCCAGGCTGCCAGGGTTCAAATCCCAGTTCTGCCCCTAATTAGCTGCATGGCCTTGGACAAGTGACTTTACCACTCTGAGCCTCAGAAAGCATAGCACCCACTTCCTGGGCTGTGGGGAGAGTCTCAGGCTGAGTGATGAAAGCGCTAAGAAAGCTCTAATTTCAGGGTGTGGCAGGAGGTCAGCTGTCAGTGAATATTAGCTGTCATGATCAGTGCTCAGAAAAGGGACTGTCATGCAGTAGGCACTCAATAAATGCTTCCGGAATGAACGAATTGAAAGAATAGTCACAGGTCTATGAGTGAAGTACTATCATTATTATTCTCATTTTCCAGATGGGAAACTGAGGCCCAAGACACCAAAGAGTCTTTCCAGTGGGACACAGAGACTCAGCATCCCACAAACTGCCCACTCAGGGAGACAGTCTCATGTTCCACATCAAATTCAGACTGGGTCAGAGACCAGAATTTCCAAATTCAGGGCCTGGGGCCATTGTACACCAGCATCCTCAAAACCTCCTAAAAATATCCTTTATTTTATTTTATTTTTTATTATTATACTTTAAGTTCTAGGGTACATGTGCATAACGTGCAGGTTTGTTACATACGTATACTTGTGCCATGTTGGTGTGCTGCACCCATCAACTCGTCAGCACCCATCAATTCATCATTTATATCAGGTATAACTCCCAATGCAATCCCTCCCCCCTCCCCCCTCCCCCCTCCCCATGATAGGCCCCGGTGTGATATGTTCCCCTTCCCGAGTCCAAGTGATCTCACTGTTCAGTTCCCACCTATGAGTGAGAACATGCGGTGTTTGGTTTTCTGTTCTTGTGATAGTTTGCTAAGAATGATGGTTTCCAGCTGCATCCATGTCCCTACAAAGGACGCAAACTCATCCTTTTTTATGGCTGCATAGTATTCCATGGTGTATATGTGCCACATTTTCTTAATCACTTGCCATCAGAGAAATGCAAATCAAAACCACAATGAGATACCATCTCACACCAGTTAGAATGGCAATCATTAAAAAGTCAGGAAACAACAGGTGCTGGAGAGGATGTGGAGAAATGGGAACACTTTTACACTGTTGGTGGGATTGTAAACTAGTTCAACCATTATGGAAAACAGTATGGCAATTCCTCAAGGATCTAGAACTAGATGTACCATATGACCCAGCCATCCCACTACTGGGTATATACCCAAAGGATTATAAATCATGCTGCTATAAAGACACATGCACACGTATGTTTATTGTGGCACTATTCACAATAGCAAAGACTTGGAATCAGCCCAAATGTCCATCTGTGACAAAATATCCTTTATTTTAAAATCCCAAGGCCTCTCTGGAGGTGGAGAACTGCTTTCTTGCAGATGGCCCCAGGTTGGAAGGGTTCTCAGAATAGCTGCCCGCCTGCCCTGCAGTTTCTCACTATCTGGTCCCAACCAGGCCGTCCCCAGCAATGCCTCTTCTCTCTGGCCTGGGAGGGGTTTCTGGCTCCCAAACCTCCACCGCAGGACCTCCTGGACATGGTTTTACTGCCGCCCCAGCCCCATCCTTCCCTTCTGCCTTGAGGCTCCCAGGAGGCATTTAGCCTATATTAATAGCTTCGCAGCTTCAGTGGCCAGTGCTTTGATTAACCATCAAATGGTCTTGAATTTAGCTCCAAGGGCAGTGTTGGGGAAGGGGTTGCCATGGGAAAGTATGTGAGGACCGGGGCCCACATTTGCTTCTCCATTTTCCCAAGACCAGAGTCCTCTAGCCCTCTTCATCCCTCCCCAATCCCAATCTGCTACAGGGCCACTGCACGCTGGTGTCATGACTAAGCTCGTTCCCACCTTGGGGCTTTGGACCAGTCGTCCCATGCCTGGTTCCTCCTGCTTGTTCAGGGCTCAGCTGCAATGCCACCTCCCCTGGGAGGCCTCCTGAGCATCCAATTGAGCGCAGCCCTTGTGGTCACCCTCTTTCCGTCGTCTTCAGAGCACTCGCACTGTTTGGCATTTTCTGATTGGTTTGATTCATTGTTGGGGTCTGAGTGTCAGATCAGGGAGGGCAGGTCTTGTATGTTTTGCTTAGTTTTTTTTTCCATTGCACCTTGAACCATGTCTGGCGCATAGCATGAGCTTGGTGACCATTTAGGGGTAAGTGGATTGATTCATTCACTAAGAATTAATTTGCTAAGAATGGGCTGTCAACCCAATACATAATCAACAGGGTCAGAATCTAGTTTAAAGAGAATTTATTTAAGTGCAAAATGTGAGGACAGGCTGCCTAGGAAGCAGAGATTCCAAAGAATAGAAGTCAATGTTTCAAACTATACAAGTTTGGGATTTTTAAATAGACAAAGCTTGGAGAGGCTTAGCAGAATTCCAACCTCTTTCTATG
The DNA here is from genome assembly GCF_009764315.1 of Trachypithecus francoisi. NCBI lineage: Eukaryota > Metazoa > Chordata > Mammalia > Primates > Cercopithecidae > Trachypithecus > Trachypithecus francoisi. The sequence continues at coordinate 43,807,995 of NW_022681467.1, forward strand.
TAAGGCTTAATGCATAGTTATAATGATCTGATTAGTTGAGGTGGCTTTTGTTTTCCAGAAAGGTAAATTTAACATTCTCCATGGAAGATGTAACTGTCATGGGGTCTTAGGCGCCATCTGGTCTGAGTTAGGTGCAGGACAGTAAAGGAGACAGTTAGCCTATAACACAGATCTGTGATTGGAAGGGGGAGAAGGTCTGTTCTTTGTTCTCTCCTAGTCATTTATCGCAACGAGAACAATTAGGAAGGCAGTTAAGCTCTAATCTAAGAAGCAGAACTGCAAATACGCGGCTGCAGCTCAGCCGCTAGGGCTTAACTTCTCCCATGGCATAATACATTCAGAGGGTTCTAAAATTTTATTTTCTTTTACAGGGCTCACCTGAAACAATTATATTTTAACAAGGCAATAGTAATAACAACACCACCAATTCCCACTGAGGGCTAACTCTGCCAGGCACTGTTCCAAGTGCATTTTGCATATTATCTCATTTAATCCTCTGCTGATGTGATCGTATTATGTCTTATTATGTCTGTTTCACACCTAAGCTCCGTGTTTGTGCTCCAAATTTCCACGGAAGGAGCCACTCAGTGCTTTAATACTTGGTGTGTGAGTCACCCTAGAAGTCCCCTCCCATGTCCCTGCTGGAGTAAGAGGTGTCATGAGGCTGTCTCTCCTGCAGGGTCTTAGGCTCAGCAAAGTCCACTAGGACATCGTTTCCCAGGCTGTCTTGTCCCTGCATAAAGACTGAGGCCACTTTGGGGAACTTTCTGCTGGTAAAGGTTAATAATTCTTTAAAAACACATATCACATACTGTGGACCTGGCATCGTGCTAAGTGCTTTAGATATGTTAATACCCCATCCCCAAAACCCTGGAGTGAAGTAGGTGCTATAATTATCCCTGTTTTTTTTTTTTTTAAATGTGGAAACAGAGGTACAGAACAGCTAAATATCTTGTCCAAGGTCACACAGCAAAGTGGCAGAGCCAGCCTGGCCTCTAGGTCTGTCCTCTTTACCACCTCTCCAGACTGTCTCTTGATGAAACTGCCCCTTACTGGATATGAAGGGAGACAGAGACGGTGACATGGCTGCAGAGGGTGACGGTTTCCCCATAACAGCATCAATGTGTCAGTTAGGACTTGTTTGGTTGCAAGCGGCAGGAAGCCATCCCCAACAGGCTCAGCTGCAAGCTGTTTTACTTCAGGCATGGCTGGATCCAGAACCCCAGATAATGGAATTAGGACCGAGCCTCTTTCAGGGTTCAGCTCGGATTACCTCTGTGGTGGCTGCTTTCTCAGCCTCCATGGGTTGACAAGGTGAGTGTCAGCAATTCTGCACCCATGATTAATCTCACCTATAAACCCGTGGGAAGACAGTCTTTCTCTAATCCCTCCAGTGGAAAGCTCGGAATTACCTCTCTTTGAATCTGATTGGATAGCCTTGAGTCAGGAGTCCCCCTGTTAACCTATCATCATGGCTAAGGGAATGAGGCAATTCTCTGATTGGCCAGTCCTAGGCATTATGTCAAGGCCCAGAGCCAGGTGTGGGGGCCAGCTCCACCTGGGGCAACTTGTGGATGGTGGTTCTCGGGACAACGCCCATGCTATGATCAGGAGTGGGGGCAGCAGGAGTCAGGTGGGGAAGCGCCAGGTGTCCACTGTCACGACCAATATGTTACACTCATGGCATAAGAATGGCCTCTGTACCCTGTGTGTAGGTAGGTCAGAAGCTTTTTTGTTTGTATTTTGTGACTTTTATAGAGTTATGACGACAGAGTTTTTTTCAAATTTTCATAGCTGTCTCTCTAATGAACTATAATAGGGCATTCATGATCCTTCTGGGAGGTGTGTGACTAACGGGGGAATTTTAGGCACCGTGACAGGGCGAAGGCAGCAGAAATTCTGCAGGAATGCGGGTTGTGGGAGGACAGTGATATGACATCATTAGGCTGAGAAAGAGGGAGATTTGGGTCCTCGAAGCAAACAGGAATGACACTGGTTAACACTGATGGTACGCTCAACTGCGCCAGGCTCTGTCCTAAGCTTGACCTGCATCCTTCCATTGGAACTTTCAGACAACTCCCCGAGGTGGTGTCCCATTTCTCTGTACAGGCAGACACAGGCACAGTCACTTGTATGCCCGAGACCTCAAGCTGGAGAGTGCTGATGGCCAACATGCTGGTCACCTCTCTACAGCCCTTCCTCCTCCTGGACAACACCCCTGCTCTCTCTGCATGGTCCTGAGCTAAGCCCAGAAGGTGAATCACAAGGGTCTAAGTCAATTGCTGTGTCCCACCTCTCTGCCTGTGATTGGTGGACATTGACCCACTTCTGACCAATGAGATGCAAGGGATGTGCTTGGGGGATTCTGGGAAAATCTTTTCTCTGTAAAGAGAGGGGGCTCATGAGGAGCATGTTTTCTCCCCGAGCCTCATCCCCTCCTGTCCTGGGCATTGTCACCTGACCCTCCTCCCCACCTCCACTGCCAGCACCCCAATCCAAACACAGCATCCTGTGCTTGTTTGCCTGGAATATTCTGGTCTTCTCCTCCCTGGTCTCATGCAGCCCCAGGGTCCTGCTCTAATCCAAGTCAGGCCATGTCCCTCCTCTGCTCGGAGCCCTCCAGGGACTTCCCATCTCACACTGAGTCAAAGCCCAAGACTCCATCATGCCCCACAGGATCCCACTGACCCTTGCCCCTTCCCACCCCCTCCCCTGCGTCTCTCCCATCCACTCACTGTCCCAGCCACTCTGGCCTCCTTGAGGGCCCTCGACCTCCCTGGCAGCTCTGTCTCAGGCCTCTGCATGAACTCCTCCCTGTGCAGGGAATGCTCTTCCCCAGAAACCCCCACGAATCCCTCCATCCCCCAGGTCTCTGTTCATAAGTCTCCATCTCCAGAAGGCCTTCCTGACACCCGTGTCTAAAATGCAACCCTCCTCATGCCCTGGGCCCCCACCTCTTCCCGGTTTAGTTTCTGATACGCTGCCTGGTGCACCGAGCTATCTGGTTTGCTGTTCCTCTTGCCCAACCAGAACAGCAGCTCTACAGCAGCTTTGTCTCCCTCACGGGCCTCCCCCTCAGAGCCTGGGGCAGTGCTGGGCACATGGCTGTCCCCAAATAATAAATCATGACTGAATAAAGGAATGAATGGACATGGAGGCCGTGACAATGTGTGACCATGAGGGATGCCTTGGGGGTCACATGAGGCCAGAGGAGCCTGGGCAGTGACTTGGTGACTCTGTGGAGCCCCTGCCTGGCCATGGCTCTCCTGCCTCCAGAGTTCTCCCAAGGGGTAAGGAACTGCCTCCATTGCTGGCACCTTCGCCCACCGCATCTCCCATTGTTGCAGCCACAATTTTCTCACAAGGACGGTGGCTGGATTTGAGCCTAAGCTGTGCAGCTCCAGACCCAGAGCCCAGGGTTCTGTCTGGGGTATGGCCCAGGGGCAGGTCCTTGGGTGTGTGAGGGTGGCTTGGCTCGGCTCCTCTCCCCAGGTCACTGCAGCAGCCCTGTGCTGTTCTGTTTCCCCATCCAGAAGTCCCCATCCACTCCCAGGGGGGTCCCTAGCCAGCCTCTGCCCAGCATGTGGGGTGGGCTTTGCCATGCCCTTCTGCTTCCTGCAGTGTTTCCCTTCCAGCACTTTCCAGGCCCAGGTTCCCCATGCAGGGCTGCCTGAGCACCCCCAACCTATGGCCGGCCTTGCTGCCCTGGCTTCCACCTCCAGATCCTTCCTGCCATGTCCCCTCCAATCAGAGCCGACCCATCCTGTGTCCCTCCCAGTGGCTCTGCTGCCCGCTGGACACTTGCATTATCACTGCCGAGGGGCCCACAGGTAATGGGAGATGCCCCCAGGTCCTGATTTGTGCTTCTCCAGAGCCCTCCTAGAGCTGCAGGTGATGTAGGCGCTTTTCAAACACCAGCAGGGCCTAGATGAGTTGCTCCAGGGACAGGAGTGTTGCGGGCAAATGAGCTGGAGGAGAGCCAGTCTTGCAGGGCACAGAGATTTGCGGCTCTCTTCGCTGGCTTTTGGCCCAAACAGTTCTTTGGAAAAGAGCATAGGAATAGCCCCGGTGGGTGGGACCTGTCTCCATGGTGTATGGCCGACACTGGAGGACAATGGAGCTGGGGCTGCTGGGGAGTAGTGAGTCAAGGGAGGGGAGGGGTCCTGGGTGTGAGACGCAGGGCTGCCCTCCGTCCCTCACACCCACTGCTGTCGGGAAGCTGTCAGGGGGCCCTGTGGCACTGAGGTTGGGGATGGGGGCGTGAGGGGCTGCCACGTCTATGTCCTCACAGCGCTAAGCCAGCCCCCTGTCCTGTTTGCAGAGTTGAGGCTACAAAGAAGGACTGAGAACACTGTGCTGCCCTGGCCCACGCACCCTCCTCTGCTCCATCTGGGTCTGTCTGGATGGCAGAGGCTCAGAGGCTCTGACCCTACCAGATGGTGGAGGCTCAGAATGTCTGAGCCAGAAGAAGCATGAAAGAAAACCTAGCCTTCCTCCTCCCAGTTAACAGGTGAGTCATATCCCAGTGCCCTATAGGGACTGCACAGACAGCTTCCTTCTTCTCTGGGCCCTTCCTGCCTAGCTGCACACATGGCACCATGCAATCCCCCTCCTCCTCCTCCTCACTTCTGCTCACATGGGGAATCCTGTGCTTTGTGCATCCTGCACCCCAGGGCTCTTGGACCTTGGACCCCAGGCCGTGGACAGCAGGCCCTCCAAGTTCCACCCACTGCTCAGCACCATATCTATTATTCCCTGTCCAAGCTACTGTCCTCTCTCATCCTGGTGATTAAGACAGGCTCCTGTGGAGTTTCCCTGCCCTGCGCCTGCCCCCATGATCCATTCTCCTCTCAATCACCAATGTGAGCATGATAAAGTTCAATTAAGGTGATGCCACTCTCTCATCTACATTCTTCAATGACTTCTCATTGCTCTTGGAATCAAATCCAAACCCCACTGTGGCTTGCATGATGCCCTGTGATCTGGTTCCTGCCCTCACTACACACCTCTCCCTGTTCACTTTGCACTAAGCACATTCCCACCTCAGGGCCTTTGCACTTGCTGGCTGTGAAGCCTGAATTGCTTTCTTCCCAGACCTTCTTATATCTGACCCCTTTTCATCCTTCTGGTATTAGCTCACTTGTCACCTCCACATGAAGGCCTTATCAGTCAGCATTTTCCAGAGAAACAGAATCCATATGGAGAGAGAGAGAGACTTAAGGAATTCGCTCATAGGATTATGGGGGTTGGCAAGTGTGACATCTGCAAGCAGACAGGCAGGCTGGGAATTCCAGCAAGAGTTAATGTTGCAGCCTGGAGTCGGAAGGGTGGAAACTCAGGCAGAATTTCTATGTTACAGTCTGGAGTCAGAATTCTGTCCTCTTTGAGGGACTGTACTCTCTCTTAAGGCAGCGGTCCCCAGAACTTTTGGCACCAGGGACCAGTTTTGTGGATGACAATTTTTCCACAGACTGTGGGGAAGTCGGGTGGATAGTTTCAGGGTGAAACTGTTCCACCTCAGATCATCAGGCATTAGCATCTCATAAGGAGCATGCAACCTAGATCCCTCACATGCACAGTTCACGATAGGGTTCATGCTCCTATGAGAATCGAATGCTGCCGCTGATCTGCCAGGAGGTGGAGACCAGGTGGTAATGTTTGCTCACCCACCACTCACCTCCTGCTGCTCAGCCTGGTTCTTATCAGGCCACAGACTAGTACCCAGGTCCACAGGCCTGGGGGTTGGGGACCTGTGTCTTAAGGCCTTCAACTGATTGCATGACACCCATCCCCGCTGTGGAGGGCACTCTGTGTGACTCAAAGGTTACTGATTTAAATGTCAATCACATCTGAAAATTAACTTCACAGCAACATCTAGTTGGAGTGTGACCAAACAACTGGGCAGCTTCACCCGGCTGATGGGACACCTACAGTGAAGCATCACGGACACCCCCACCCACGCACGCGATCTAACCGGGGTCCCTGTGGCAGTTGCTGTTAGTTCCTTCCCATAAAGCCCGGAACTTGCAGCGCGCTCTGCAGATTTCCACCTTCCTCTTTGCGCCTGAGGCTGTTTCTCCAGAGTCCCAGAAGGCTGTTCTGCCTTTTGAGTGGGTTAGAAATGCCAAAGACGCATCACCCTGCAGGAGTGGCCCTCAGCCAGTGACTCTCGGTAGCTGGTGAGAAAATATCCCAGGCCCCTCGCTCCGCAGCAGGATGACTCTGAGCTGTGTGCTCTACACTGAAGCGCCCCAGGAGGATTGAGCCTGCTGCACACTATGTTGCTTGCTCTTGCTTGCTCGGTAACACCCTGTGCTGACTGCTTTCCCTCTCCTGTCTCATTTCCCCACCCCTTACCAGTAGTGCCTGGATCCCCTTCCAGACAAACGACTTGCCCCTTGGCTCCATGCTTGAAGTCATCGTCTGGGGGAACTCAGGTTTGGATGCTGCCTCGTTTTTGCTAATCACTCTCTGTATGTCCCCTGGTCTTCTTACCATAGTAGCCTTTGTCAAAACTCGAATCATCTTGTTTTTGTGTCTGCTGTTTTCTTTCTGCTTGCTGGAAGGCTGGGTCCCGAGGGCACAGTGTCCAGCATGGAGGACACACAGTAAATATTCCTGGAAGGAGTGATGGGTGAACGAATAAATAGAATCTCACCCTGCCATCATGACTAAATTCAACCCCAAACTTGCCTGTCCCATTTTTTCCATATCCTGCCACCTCTGAGGCCTAATCTGAAGAACTGATTTGTGCCAGTGGATGAGCACTTTTCTCTAGGTAAGACATGCGGATGTCAACAAGAACTGTCCTTAGATGTAATTCTTCAACCCAGGAAGCCACTCCAATCAAGAGAACATGAAGCAATGGTGATGGGATGAGGGGGTTCCATGAGGCTTAGATGCCCTGAGAAGAGCCTCAAATCACAGAATGATGAAGGTCTCCTGGATGCAGTGGCAGGGCGTGAGAGGTATTGCCCTGGGACTCAACACAAGACCACAGCCAATTGCTCACTCAGCCACAGCCTGTGGGTCTGACACTGGGACTTCACTAACTCTCTTTTAACACTCCTATCTGTAGAAGGGGATCATAACCCACACTTTGCAGGGGTTCAGATGCTACAAAATTCTGGCGCTTTCTACATGATAAGGTCTTTACTCACCAAATGGAAGAGACTGCACCCAGATAACATGGGCCTGCCTACTGCAGGTGGGGTGCTTTGGGCTGCAAGTAACAGAAAATCCAACTCAAAGTGGATTGTATGATAAAGACAATGCACCACCTCACTTATCATGATCTGAGCTCCTCCATGAGGGTTGCCACCTGGTCCGTCCTCTGTAAGCTCCCTGAAGCAGGGGCCTGGGCTGACCTTTTTTTTCCCACTGACCCCCAGAGCATAGGCCAGGGCCTGGCACAGAGAAGGAGTCCAATGAGGATTCCATCCAGGACCCCATCAAACCCTCATCACTACACGGTCTATTAAGTTGTGTTTCCCCAACAGCAGTTAAAGAAACTAAAGCTTGGCCGGGTGCAGTGGCTCACGCCTGTAATCCCAGCACTTTGGGAGGCCGAGGTGGGTGAATCACTTGAGGTCAGGAGTTTGAGACCAGCCTGACCAATATGGTGAAACCCCGTCTCTACAAAAAATAAGAATACAAAAATTAGCTGGGCGTGGTGGCGTGTGCCTGTAGTCCCAGCTACTCAGGAGGCTGAGAGGAGAATCACCTGAACCTGGGAGGTGGAGGTTGCAGTGAGCCAAGATTGCACCATTGCACTCCAGCCTGGGCGATGAGAGTGAAACTCAATCTTAAAAAAAAAAAAAAAAAAAAGAAAAGAGGAAGAAGAAGAAAGAAAGAAACTAAAGCTTAGAGAAGATAAATTACCTGCATGACGTCTTGAAGCACACAGAGAACAGTCCTGGCATTCCTTACGCTGGGCTCTGGCCACAACCCTGGCAACCCTGCTACTCTGCTATCCTCCCTGGCCTCTTTCAGGCCAGTTTGTCCCCAGATTGGGCAGTGTGGGAGTTGACCCACCCAGTCAACCCAGACTCAGATGACGCAGAACTCTGCCCAACACAGAACTCCACCAACTTCCACATTGTGATCACTGCACCGAGGACATAAATTCAGCAACATGTGCTGGGTCAGCTGCCTCGTTTTTCTCCAAAGTAGCAAATTTATGGGGCACACGTGCACATGGGTGATTATTTCCCAATAGTTTATAGTATCAAGCCTCCTTTCTTTCCTCCCAATAAATCTAATTCATACGGATTGGCAGATCAAACAGTGCATTTCCTGGCATCGAGAGGCTGTGAATCACTCACGGTGTTTTAGGAAACTTGGGGAGATTAAGGTTTTGCATAATGCAAATGCAGCTGGAAACATATTTGGATGGCCTCGCTGTGGATGCAATTAGAGCAATGAACACCAGGAGAAATACTTTTTCCCAGGACACAGAAAGGTCTGCTTGGTATGCAAAGAGCAGTGTTATTTGCGACACCAGAGCCTGGAACGTGGTGAGCAAAGCACCCAGCGACGGTTTGATTTGCAGCTTTGAGGAATTCAAAGATGAATAAAACATTGAATTAATTGCCGAAGAACTGTTGCCAAGACTGCATGAGATCTAATCACCTTGGAAAGCACACAAGCAAAAAACCAACACACAGAGAACAACAGGCCAAAATTGGGCCTGCGGGACGCTACCTGCCCCAGGCCCCGGAAACCACATTTGGTTTTGAGTATTTTGTCCTACTTGGAATTTTCTCTCATCAATACTCATCTCAAGTCCTCTCAGCCACGAAAGCCTTCTCTGCCCACAGGATGCTCCTTCAACTGGTTCCTTGTTCACTGGGGAAGTGTTTACTAAGCACCTGCTATGTGTCAGGCACTGCTTTCCCAGGCACTGGGGAAGTGTTTACTAAGCACCTGCTATGTGTCAGGCACTGCTTTCCCAGGCGCTGGGGAAATAGCACAGAACGAACCAGGCCACCATCCCTGCCCTGGTGGCTGCCTTCCTAAGGGAAGTACGATAACAAGCAAAATAGTGAAATTAATATATTCGAAGGTGCTCAGTGCTATGGAGAAAACAAAGATGAAGTGGGGATAGGAAATGCCGGGAGGTAGGGTCAATCACAGATTGAGGCAAAGGCGTCAGGGAGGTCCCGAGACGGGGACATTTGCACAGATCCCTGAAGGAGGTGAGGGTGGTGACTATGAGGAATGTCAGGCAGAGGGAACGGCAAGGGGAGAGGCCCAGAGTAGAGGTTCCCGAGCGTTTGAGAAACTGGAGGCTGGTGTGGCCAAGTAAGTCAGCGGGAGAGTGACGGTGATACATCCAGACAAGGAGCAGGGCCAAGGTCACATAAAGTCAATGCTTGAATTCACCTTTCAATTCATTCATTCACTCACTCAACAAATCTTTTGAGGCTCTATGTGAGCCAGGACATGCTATTTTAGACCCTGAAAATCCAACATTAGACATGACAGGCAAGGTCCCAGTTCTCACCGCTGTATCACCAGGTGCGGTAACGGTGGCTGATGTGGGAGCAGGAGGGAAATTAATTCGCTGAGGTGAGTGGGAAAGTCCAGTCACCACTTGCCTCCAGGCCACGATCCCAGCAGAATTCCCTCTTTTGTTTGCTCTGAGGTGATTCTTGTCTTCCCCATAAGCCCATTTAGCAGATGAGAAAACTAAGGCTCCTTTGGAATAGACGTCCTGACTTCTCCCCATAAAGTCTGGCAATTAGAGGGAGTAGGATTACTCCCTTCTCCTTTGCATGAGGCTTTGGGGAGGTTCTGAGACAGGAAACATCCTACGTCATCTCCCACCGGTCGTGAACCCTACATCATCTCCCACTGGGAGGGTCACCAACCCTATGGCATCTCCCACCAGGAGGACCCTGACCAGTCCCTGGGGCTGTGCTGCTGCACGCCAAGGAGTAACTGGATCCTAGGAGTGAAGAATCCCCAGCCTGGAAGGGGACCCCCCACCTCACCGACTGGCCATCACTCTGGGGTCCTCTGGCTTGAGGGCTCTCTGGGGCCACGAGGCCAGGCCTCCTCTCCACATCCAGACAGGCTGACTGGGTGCAAAAGGTCACAGTGCTTGCTCTGGATGGGCTGGAGTTTTCCCGATTCAGGGGCCAGGGCAGTGGGCGGAGGACCTGGGCAGAGAGGCAGAGCAGGGTTGTGTCCAGGCTTTGACACCCTGGCCCTGAACTCAAGCCCACAGGAGGCTCCAGGCAGCAGCTGGTCTCTCCTCTGCTGGGGCCTCCTGCCTAGAAGGCCTGCTCCCACACATAATGCCTAGGTTCCTCCCTCCAAGCAGCCTTAGGGACCCCTTTGGGATCCAGATCTGCTCTGCTCCTCACCACAGTGGTCTAGGTGTCACTTTAAAATCAAGGGACTGCTCATGCTCACCAGGCCGCGGGACATTCAGAGGCCGGGCTGGCTGTTCCCATCCTGTGGTCGCAGAGTGCTGAGGAGGGGAGATCATTGGTGTGATTTCTGTGCAGAGGATGGACAGGGCTCCAGGGACAGAGGCTGCAGGAGTGACAGGTATCATCAGAGACCATTTGTCCAGCAGCTGCTCCAGCCACCTGGTGTGGACGTGGCCTTGTGTCCATACTGTCCAGCGCACCCAGCTTGATGGACATCTGCCTGGCTGTCTCTCCCATTTTCATGTGAAAGGCAGGCCGGACCGGACATGGGGACTGGGGGCTGCCATCTCCTCCTGGGGGCTGCACTGTGCTGACAGCCTTGTGTCCCCCTGACAGGGGCTGCAGGGAAGGGCCAGGCAGACATCAAGGAGAAGGAGGAAGCCAACAGAAGGTGGCTCTCAGGGCTGGTCACGCAGAGGGTGGATTCTGATGGGCAGGGCTGCTGTGGGCAGCGGGCACCATCTCTGTCCCTCCCTGCCCAGGCAGCTCTGGGTTCCCCCAGCTCAGGCAGGCCCCCTTGTCACCCAGGACCCAGCTGTGGCTGGCAGCAGGCACTCGCCCCTTCTCAGCTGCTCAGCCATGGAGCCAAGAGCTAACTAGAGATCCTCTGCACCCGAAGTCTGTGGCCACCAGGCCACCCCGCCTCAGACACTTGGTGGCCAGGGCCTGGGGATGGTCCCCAGGCTGCACCTGGTCAGTGGCCAAGAGGTTGCACCTCTAGGAGCCTCCTCTGTCACTCACTCGCCCCGGTCTAGACAGCCTGGACACTCCAGCCAGAGGCAGCCCAGGGGGTGTGGGAGGGGCTCTCCAGGGAGAGAGCAGGAGGGGACACTGCTGTGACCCTGTAGCTGCAGACATGTGTCTTCACAAAGGGAAGAGGCTGCCGTCCACTGTTGCTTTCTGCAGTGACACTGTTCCCTGGTCTGGGCTCTTTGCTGGATTCTAGAAGTGCCTGGGACAGCTCGCTTCCGCCTTCACCACAGACCCCTCTCTGCAGCCCATCTGGGGCGATGTGGCCTCTGCTGTCCGAGGCTCACCTTGAGAGGATCCTTTTCCTTGTTTTAGTGGAAACTTGGGATCCTCCCTTTGAGCGCTTTTAGGGGCTGGGCAGGAGGTGGCTATCGGGGGGCAGTGCGGGGACTTCATGCGCTGCCTGCGTGCAGCAGAGTCCACGGCTTCATCGGTGGGATTTGTCTGGTGACTGGGCAGGGGGGTCGCCTGGACACGTGCTCCCGGCCTTCAGAGGTGACAAGGAGAGGACCATTTGCGGGGGTCCTGTGTGCTGGGGATGGAGCAGGAAATGCCAGGCAGCACCATTTTTCTTCCTCCCCACCCACCCGTGCTCACTCAGAGGGAGTGTACAGATACTCTGTTTGTAATTAAAAAGTAATTTAATTATCTGCTGGAATGAGGTTTCAGAATTAATATTGAAATGAATTCTAGCTGTGCTGTACGATGTCTTTTCTCCCTGCTCATTAGAACATCGGGAGGGGTGAGGAGAGAAGGCCCCGGGAGGAGGGGGCCGTTCTTCCCAGGCGGCTGTCACAGGTCACCCAGTGAGCTCTCACGGCAGACATGGCCCAGGACACCCAGACCCAGAGTGACCAAGAGCCCTGGCAAGATGCAGAGGAGCAGAGTTATAACCCAGCAAGAGCCTGATTTCAGGTTGAAACCAGGCTCTGCCATGCAGCAGCTGTGTGACCTCAGGGAAGTTACTGAACTCCTCTGAGCCTCCCGTGGAAAATAAGGATGATGGTGCCCCTCACAGCGTTGTCAGGAGGACTCAGTGTCCTCCTTCAGGTCTTGACTCGGATGCTGCCTGTGAGTGAGGGCATCCTTGGCCACCCCATTTAACGTCCCAACCTGGCCCCTGCCACTTCCTCCCTCCTTTCCCCTCTGTCGTCTTCCTGGCTCTTATCACCATCAGACAAACCAAGTTTTCACTTCTTGATCATTGTCCAGCCTCGCTGTGAAATGTGAAGTCCTAGGAGTCACGTTTTCTTGTCTGTTACGTTCATTGCTTTAGAAGGAATTAAGGACAAGCTACCCCAAATGACGTCACTTTGGTGTATAGATTATTTTGAGCCGCAGGAACTGGAGAAACAGCAGGTGTAGGCATGGCCCTCTGACCTCCCCTTTTCTAACCAAGAACAGGCCATGACATTTCCCACAAGATACACACTCCCTTTGTACCAGGAAGAGAGCATCCTTATCACCAAACACTGGGAGTGGATGCCGAGGTGCATCCACTAAATAACCCTTTGCTTCCACCAGTTCTACTCATTTCTCCCCTACGTATCTTCCAGTTCCTTCCCCATGGTTTACTGCCTCCAGTCCAAACTTTTTTGTCTCATCATTTCTTCACAAATATATCATTTCTTCGAGAGAGATAAATGCTTTCTGCACTGGGCACCTCTTCAGGGCTTCCTTCTCTTGTGAAGGCCCCGTGTACTCGTCAAAATGTAGTCAAGCTTGTCCACTTTCTCCTATTTATCTGCCCTATGTCAGCTGAATTCAGAACTCAGCCAGACTCTAAGACGTGAAGGAGAATTTTTTTTCCTTCCCAACGCTTTATTCCTAGAACCCATAGTAGCTGCTGCCACGTAGTAGGTGTTCAGCAAAGGCCTGTTTGGGTGAAATAATAAATGAATGAACGGGTGGTGAATGAATGAAGGCACAAGACACAGAGCCCTGGGAGCAGTGACTTTGCCATAGGTTCCCTGAGTGTCCCAAGGCCAGTGCTGCCCGTCAGCCCGTGCCTCCCTCTCCAGGCTGTTTCCTTCCATCCGTTTCCCCAACATCATCCATGAGTGCCTGTAAATACCCGGTGCCATGTCCAGGCACCCTGAGAACATAGCAGTGCAAAAATGGCACATATTCCTGTCCTCCTGGAGCTGATATTTCGAGACAGGAGACAGAATTGAAGAAGTGAATGATTAAGTATAAACTATAATGTCAGACTGGGATAAGTCTTAGGAAGAAAAAACGTGCTGGAGGAAGGAACCAGAGAGTCACGGGCGCTGGGTGAGCAAAGGAGGTCTGAGGGACTGCTGCGGAAGGAGGCCTGAGATCTGGAGGAGGTGGGGGAGCCTGGCAGAATTGGGAGTGGGATGGTGGGGGGAACAGGCGACTTCAGCACAGGGAAGAAAGAGCAAGGCCAAGCCTGGGTGGGTGCAGCCTAGAGAGTTTGGGGGTTGCAAGGGACTCCTGTGGGGTGGGAGGTGGACTGAGGAGGAGCTGGTGCCCCAAGCCCAGGCGAGGGTTTGATTTTTGTGCTGAGCAGGCTGGGGGCTGTGAAGTCCCAGCACAGGAGGGACAGGACCTGAGCAAGGTTTTAAGTCCCCCGGGGCCACGTGTGGTGACCCACTGTGGGGGTGAAGGGGAAGGAAGTGAACCCCAGGAGAAGGCCACTCAGTGGGCTGGGTATGGTGGGGCTGGGCCAGGGTGGAGGCCAGGGAGATGGGACATGGGGCCAGAGCAGGAAGAAAGGGTGGCAGAAGGAAAAAAGCGTGAGCACGCAGGGTCTATGCTTTGGTTGATTTTTTTTTCCTTAGAAGCCTCAACCCCAACATACCACTTATTTGTCAGATGTGGGTCACCGCCTGCCAATCACAGTCTAGGGGCAGGTCCCATGAGCCCCCTGGAGCTGCTGCCCTGGGCTGGGCACGTGGCCTCAGACATGGGGGTCTGGCAGCAGGAGGGGGCACAGGCAGTGGAGACTCACCCCGCCCCATGTGGCCACAGCCTCAGCAAGTTACTGCTTCTTGGTCTGTGGTCCTTAAAGTGGGGACGCTGCCCTGGGGAATCATTGGGAAGATGAAGTGGGTGCCATGAGCAGACAACTGGGTGCAGGGTGGGCACAGAGTCACCATCAGCAGGAGGCTGCTGGGGAACCAAGGTAGTGTTCTGCCCCACCCTGGGAGGATGGGCTCCTAGAGCCGAGGATCACTGAGTCTTACAGGAAGCCCAGACAGCTCAAGGTCCCTATCGACCAATGAGCTGATCAATACTTCAATACTTTGAAGCTTCCTGGTAAGAGAGTGGTTCCCAGCACTGGGCTTTTAGGACTAGGACTGTGATTGGTAGGGACGCTGGGGACCTGGCTTCCTGGATGTCCTGGCTGGTGGGTGGACACAGGCCTCCTCAAGTGGCTCTGACAAGAGCCTCATCAATTCAAACACAGCAGGTGGGTGCCAAAATCTGCAGGCAAATGAGGGCAGGACCACAAGGCACAGCCACAGAGCACATGCCCAGGGCAGGTATTTACACAGTGAGCAGCCACCGGGCATTGTTGGTGTCTGTCTTGACTTACTGAGTGTTGGGTGTGTTGAACATGCCCGGCCCTGGCACACGCCCATGGGCTGCATTTGAGTCTGGGATTCCAGTTGTGACCCCTGCGGTGGGCCCTCCATAAATACCTGTGGATTTGGTGGTGGAAGCTGAGCCTGGGGAGGCCAGTCTGGGTGCACCATGGGCCCTCACAGCTGCTGCAGGGGCGGATCTCCCAGGGCCGCCAAGTATTTCCCTTTCCTTGTCTCCTCCTCTGTCTCACTCCACCCCTCTTCCTCCCTCCTCCTCTGATCCAGCACAACTGACATCGAGCCCCTGGTCATCTGGGGATTATGGATTCTGGGCAGACACATGCTGGGGGCTAAGGAATTACTCAGCAGCTATTGATCCCCAGGCTGCGGGGCGGGGGCAGTTTACTCCAGCTCCCAGCCCCAGGGAAGGATAAAGCCTCCTGACCCCCAACCTGGCAGAGGCTACACAGAGACAGTATGTCCACCCCTGGGTACAGGGGATGCAGGGAGGAAACGGACACTGTCCCCACCCTCAGGGACATCCCAGGCCCACAACTATGAGCATTAGTCATACCATGCACTGAGTCTGGTCCTCATACTCAGGTGAGCGGGAAACTCATCATCCCCGTCCTCATCTCCCAATTTAATGTCTCATTCCCAGTCCCCATTCGGGGGAGTGAGGAGGCGGCAACTTCAACCCACACCAGGCTGATACCAGGGACACACTCATTCCAGGGGAGTGAGGAGGCGGCAACTTCAACCCACACCAGGGTACCTCCTCGAGGTCACGTGATAGTTCTGGGATTTGGCAGGTGACTAAGTGTGAAGGGAGCCAGGACCTCCGTGACCTCTCTCAGCAGGCCCTGTGCCTCACAGCACACCAGCGACTCCCCTCTTCCTCACACATGCCCATTCCCTCTAGCAGTAAACCATGCCAGCCTGCTGCCATGGTCTGTTTAGGCTGCTATCACAAAATACCATAAATGGGTGCCTTTTAAACAACAGGAATTTCTTTCTCACGGTTCTGGAGAACATGAAGTCCGTAATCAAGGTGCCTGCAGATTCAGTGCTGGAGAGGGCTTACTCTCTGGTTCATAAAATGCTGCCTGCTTGCCATGTCCTTGGATGGTGGAAGGGCTGAGCCAGCTCTCTGGGGGCTATCTGATACGGGTACTCATTCCATTCATGAATCCTAATCACCTCCAAAGCTCCCACTTCCTAATACCTTTGGGGTTAGGATTTCAACATTTGAATTTGGAAGAGACACAAAAGTTCAGACCATAGCATCTGTATTCTAGTAGAACCAGAATTCACCTACTTCTCGCCTCCTTCATTGCTACCACACATCCAAGCCTCCTTACCTCCCTCCTGGATACTGCACTGGACCCATCTCTGGTCTTCTGCAGTTCCTCCTCCATATTCAGCCAGAAGGGCCCTGCGAAGACCTGAGACAGCTCCTGTTCCTCCTCCGCACAGCACTCCTTCCCTCCAAAGCCAGTCCTTGCAGTTGTCTACAAGGCCCTGCCTGATGTGACCCCGGTTATGTTTTGCCCTCATCTTCTCTGCTTCCCTCTTTCTCGCCTTCTTCCAGCCACAGCAGCCTCATTGCTGTTCCTCAAACACACCTGGCACCATCTAACCTCAGGGCCTTTGCACGTTCTACTTTCTCTACCTGGAATGCCCTTTCTCCAGATGTCTAGTCACGTGGCTTTCTCCCTCAACAAATCCAGGTCTTTTCTCAAATGTCACCTTATCAGTGAGCCCTTCCCGATTATGCAATATATAATTTAGACCCACACAATCACACACATGCATGCGCAGTCACAGACACACACACGCACACACACACACACATCTTATCCCTCTCACTTACATTCTTTTTCTCCTTTGTAGTGACCACCAATCAACAAGTTATTTATTTACTTATTTACTCTGTTTACTGCTGACTCCACTGATAGAATATCAGCTGCATGAGGACAACAGCTGTTTGTTCACAGCTGTGTCTCTTGCACCTGGCATTCAATACTTTTCTGTTGACTGGATGGTGAGTGGATGGATGGATGGATGGATGGATGGATGGATGGATTGGAAGATGGATGGATGGATAGATGGATGGATGGATGAGTGCATGGATGGATGGGTGGATGGATGGATGGATGAGTGGGATGGATGGGTGGATGGATGGATGGATGGATGGATGGATGGATGGATGGATAAGTGGATGGATGGATGGATGGATGGATAGATAGATGGATGGATGAGTGCATGCATGGATGGATGGGTGGATGGATGGATGGATGAGTGGCTGGCTGGATGGATGGGTGGATGGATGGATTGGTGCATGCATGGATGGATGGATGAGTGGACGGATGGATGGATGGTGGATGGATGGATGGATGAGTTGATGGATGGATGGGTGAATGGATGGGTGGATGGATGAGTGGATGGATGGATGGATGGATGGATGGATGGATGGATGATGAGTGGATGGATGGGTGAATGGGTGGGAAGGTGGATCGATGAATGGATGGATGGATAGGTGACTGGGTGGGAAGCTGGGTGGATGGGTAGGTGTTGGATGGATAGATCAATGGTTGTGCATTGCTCCTGTCAAGCTGATCTGGAGGCCCCTGCTCCTTCTGGGGCCAGTATCAGACGCAGACACCTTAGGGAGACTGACCTGGATCCCCTGTGTCTAATGCCCCAGCAAGGTGGCCAGAGTCCCTGATGGGTGCGATGTGTGGGCTCTGAGTACAGCAAGGGCCTGGGTAGAGTTCAAGGAGGCAGCAAGGCCCAGGCAGGGAATAACTGCACTTCGAGTCTAGGTCAAGCTCAGTCCTGCAAGCATTTTATGTTTGGCCCACATGGTGCTTTTAAAATGAACTTTTAGTAATACTTAAAAATCAGGAGACTTCATAGAATAACCCCTGGTTTCTTGTGAAAGCAAAGAATAAAGTTTTAAAGGGCCTTGCTTCCTTCACATAACAATTAGCCAGACCTGGGGAGTGGCTGTCCCTTTACATGGCACCTCCCTCCAGTTCACTGCCACCCCCAACAGGCCTGTTTACCCATTACATCCTTCCCTGGCCCTTTCAGGGGTGTGTGTTCGCAGCCCCTGCCTGGTTGGCTGTTGGATCCAAGAGGATGGCAGAGAGTGGCCACCCCACACGGTACAGGAGCTGTGGGGTATTTTCATGTGCCCCCAAGTAGCCCAGAAGTAGCAGAGAGACCAGCTGGGCTAGGAGGGCTGTGGGACCAGCACAAGGAGCATGTCCAGGATGCCCACGATCCAGGTTGCAGGACGAGTGTCTCAGCACATGCTAACTCGGAGGGATGTTACCCAATGACCATGTTAGTTCTCACTGTTACCTGGTACCAGGTAAACCCTCCAAAAAGGTAAAGGGACACCCTAAGTTGTCTGAGGTCAAACTTCCACTACACATGCAACATGGGGATTCAAATAGAAATAATAGTTAACATGGCAGGCATTGCGATGTCTAAGTCCTTTTAGGAGAAAATGTTTTTAAATGTCCCAGCCACACGAAGAAAACATTCTATTACTGTCCCATTTCATAGATGAGGAAACACATGTTCAAGCCCAGCGTGTTCAAGTATACTTGGCTAAGGTCACAGGGCTGGGAGGAAATGAGTGCAAACCAGGCATTCCGGTTCCAGAATCTGTGCTTCAACCAGTTTGCACTAATGCCACCAAGATATTGTGAAGTTTTGCCACAAAAGGTGCATTTCTGCCACTTGAGTGGTGGATTGAGGTGTGGCTTCACCTCCTCTCTAAACAGGACCCGTACAACACCAACTGCTTTCTGGACCTCTTCAGGCCGGGGCTGCCCTGTTGTACACGACAGTGAACTGGAGGGCATGTGCCCATGTAAACAGCTGGGCTGTTTGGTGTAGGGGTGGGCAGGGGCACTGCAGCCTGACCTCTGCTTCAGCCTCTTCCTTCCTTGGGGAAGTGGTTAATTGGTTGGCCAGGCCAGAGGGTCACTCCTAGAAGCCCCTGGGACACAATCGATTTCTACTCAGAAAGCCTCAGTTTGGGACAGCTGTCACTCATCACTTGTCAGCATCACTGGGGAGTCACTTGGGCTGGAGAAGAAAGTGCCCTGAGCTCCATCCTCAGCCACATGGGCTCAAACTCCCAGTATAGAGACTCCCAGCCCAGCCTGCCCTCAAATAGAAATGCTTGTTAACAGGTCCTGCACTGTTCAGAAAAGAAAGTCATAAAATACCATAACCTAGCTAGACATGTTATTTTATAAAGGTCAGTAAATGCCCAAACATGCTAAACAGTGAAATAACAGCGATTCTAATAAGATGTTATTGAGTATATGATAAAATGTTTTCTATATGTACCTCTGCGAGCATGACCACACTGAAATGAAGCTGTGAGGTGTTCACACCTAAGCACAAGAGGACAGTGAACATGGGAGTGCAAAGGCAGACTGTGGTGCACTGACCTCACACCACAAGAACACGATGGTGGGTGTGCCACAAGGTGGACAATCTTTCCTCAATGTCAAAGGTTGATGCCATCCATAAAAATTCAGCACATCTTGGCTGGGTGTGGTGGCTCACACCTGTAATCCCGGCACTTTGGGAGGCTGAGGCAGTTGGATCACCTGAGGTCAGCAGTTCGAGACCAGCTTGACCAACATGGCGAAACCCTGTCTCTACTAAAAGTACGAAAAGTAGCCAGGCGTGGTGGCGCATGCTTGTAATCCCAGTACTTGGGAGGCAGAGGTAGGAGAATCAAAGCCGGGAAAATCACAGGGGAGGATAAAAAGAAAAGCCTTTGTGGTGACACAACAATGTCCACCCTGTCCTTTGTCCTTTCCAGGACACAGGTTGATTCTGGGCGTGTCCTGTCTCTCCTGCAGCTGTGGCTGGAAGTCCAGGACACTGACGCCCCCCAGTCTGCACGTGGAGGGATGAGGGTGTCAATGCGCCTGCAGCCTTGTGGCTCACGGGGACACTGCTGGGCGCAGGTCCTGGACTGTTTCCCCAGTCCGCAGCAGTCTAAGCTTCCAATGCCTGCAGAGGTGACGTGTTGACACATTCAATATCTATGGGGATGCCTTCCCTTCCCACACCTACTCCAGGGTTCCTGGGTCATGTCCCAAATAGACGAGTTGCCCTTGAATGTGACTCAGGGTCTGCCTCTGGGGAGGCCAATCTGAGACTCTAACTGAGTGAGAATCTAGGGTTAGAGTCTCAGGAACGGGTTTCACCTCCTCGAATGTCTGGCAGGACATGAAAGTCTGGCTGGACCGGACACTGGCCCAGGTTGCAAAGGACCTTCCCATGCACGAAGGGCACAATGTCAGCACCCCGGCCCCGCCCACTGCTCTCAGTGATGACCAAGTATGTTCCCACAATTCTCAGAACCCGCCCGGGGTCAGGATCACCCACCCCGAGAATTCCCACAACTGATCCCTCCAGACAGGGGCTGTGAGACCCACAACCTGGACAGCCGCCTGGGAGCTCCAGTCTGTGAGGAACAGAGGCTGACTGCCCCGTCCCTTCCTTCCCCATCTGTGCAGCCACCTGTCCTCACTGTTTCAGGCAGGAGGGGAAACTCCTTTGTCCCCCACCTTTGTCCTCACTGTGATGCCTCGGATGCCTTCCTTGAAGGGTGCAGTGCACAGTTCAGAGGTCATGAGCGCTGGCATGGGCGGAACCACGCCCATATGTGTTTTATTGCATTCACAGAAGTGGCCCCCAAGTGTGCTGAAAAGTGGAATCTGTAGTCAAAATTTTTAAATAAGGAGACTTTACATTTAAAGAGCTGCATTTCCAATTTCTCTGGCGTAATCACAAGCCGTGGGAACACGGGTGACATTTGCCCTCGGTAGGGATCCCTGAAGCTGAGCTGTGGCTGCCCCTCCACACGGGGTCTGTGCTCCCCGTTTTACCACAGTCCTCACTCCTCCCTGTTGTCCCCACTTCTGGCCTGTTTCACACACTCACACCCCCTGCCTCGCCCCTGTGAGTCTGTGCCAGACTGGGCACTCCACAGTGAGGCTGAGGTCACCCCACTCTCTCCCAGCGTTGCGGAGCTGTTACAAGGACAAACGATTTAGTGACTGTGAAGTGCCTGGAACGTAGGTGAGCAATACGGGTCAAACAATCTTAGGATTATGGTTACTGTTTATAAAGTTATAGAGACGACACAGTGTAGGGTCAGGAGGGTGGGCTCTGCAGTGTGGCTGCCTGGACTCAAATCCCCACTTGGCCATTTCATCTCTGAGTGACCTTGGGCAAGTTACTAACCTCTCTGTCACTCGGTTACCTCGTCAGTAACCTGGATGGTCAAAATTGCACCAACTTCCTGGGGCTGTGGGGGTTGAATCAGCTCAGGCACCTCGAGCGCCCAGGCCCCAGCTGCCCACAGTGAACGCGTCGATAAGCAGCAGCTGCACATATGTTAGCGCTATTGTTCCTCAGCACTCCCTACCTCACCCAAGCCCCCACGAACTTCGGATGCCACTTCAGGTCTTCCTCTTCCAGGAGGCCCTCCCTGACCATCACAGGCTATGAGCACGTCACATAAACATGCTTCTGCTCAGTGCCCAGACCTCCCCAAGTCAGCATGTCAGGCGTGCGTCTCCACAACCATAACAATCACAATGGTGACGATAGTGATGATGACGATGATGACAGTGAATGGTTATCGAGTCCTGAAAAGAGGCCAGGAGTTGCATTTCACTCTCTGAGCCACCTCATTTAATGGACCAAGGGTGATGAGGACTCGGGTGTCATTCCTGCACCCACCTGACATCCTAACAGGAGGGAAGGAACAGGACACACATTCCAAGCACCTGCTGTGTACCAGGCACATTCATACAGATTGACTCCCTTAATTCTGTGGGATCTGCATTACCATTACCCCCATTCCACAGACCAGGAAACTGAGGCTGGGAGGGTGAGGTGACCGGCCTGGGGTCACACAGCCAGTGAGTGACAGAGGGTATCATGCACTCAGGTGTGTTTGGTGCCAAATACCAGGCTCTGCCCATATCTCCATGAGGTGTTTCCTCCAGGTGTGAGTGGGAAGAAGATTCTGCAAGGCTGCTGCCCTGGGTGGGCTGTTGGCACAGAGAACAGGGCAACAGTTGGAGGCAGACATCTGGGTCCTCTCCCTGCCCTCCCATAAGCTCCCCTGGACACACTCCACGTCAGGACCCTGGCTCCCCTGGGAGGATGTCTGCTCACCTCTGGGAGGGGAGGGGAGCTGATGAGAATGGAGGACCCCTCCCTGCAGTGCCCGGACCCAAGTCCCAGCTCTTCACATCACAGATGGTGGCACCTCAGCACCTCGAGGATGTGGGTGAGAAGTGCATGGAGCCCTCATCTCTCTGCTCACCTCCACGGCTCACCTCTAGGCTCCCCCGGCTGAGTGTTGGAATTAATGCTGACCTGTGGCATGCCAGGTATTTTCTTGTATTATTTTTTGATCTTTTGGCTGCAAGTGGCAGAATCCAAATCAAGGACTAGAACAAAACCAAGAACAAAGACACAGCAATGCCTGGTTTGCTGTTCCCTATTCACAAGGTGGCTTCAGGCACAGCTGCATCCAGGGGATCTTACAGTGTCACTAGGGTGCCTCCTCTCCGTCTCTCAGCCCTGCTTCCCTCTGTGTCAGCGGAGTTCTCAGACTGGCCCTTCAGGTAGTGGCAAAGTGGGTCCCCAGCGGCCCCAAGGGAGGCCCCAGGGTCCTCCAAGTCAGCACCCTGAGCAGAAACTGGACTCTCCCCCAGTGAGTCTGGCACAGCCCTGGGGTGACACTCATTAGCCCAGACAGAGTCTATGGATGTTACTGGCCAGAGCCCGGTCACGTGACCCCCCTGTGCAGAGAAGGGGCTTGAACCATCTGGACTGAGAGTGGGAAGGAGTTTGCACTGTGACCCCTGCGTGGGTGTCAGGGTGCAGGCTGCGCTATCTGTGGCCACAGCAGCAATGCTGGGTCCCCAGGGATCAGTCCTGCCAGGGATCCTGTGTTCAGCTGCCTGCATAGCCCCCACACCTGTCTCTTTGTCCTCCCAGAGATTCCAGGCCCCCTGGCAACCCTTTAATCCATTCCTTTCTCTGCTCAAACCAGCTGGAGTGGAGCCTCTGGTTGCAAGAGGAGCGCTGATGCTCTTATGGTAAAGCCTCATTTTACAGATGGGGAGGCTGCGCCCCAGGGAGGGGAAGTGACTCCCAGCATCACAGGTCCCATGAGTGGTGGAGACAGGATTTGAACTGGGGACTCAAGACAGCTGTGCCTGCTCCACTCCAGGCTGATGTGGTCTCCTTTCTGCAGGGCCAGGGCCAGACCCTCAGCAAGGCTGCTGGGGGGTCTTGGGGACTAGAGCTGCTGCCCTGGCTGGGGTGGCCTTGCAGGAGGAGCGGGCCAGCCTGCTGTCCTTCCTGGGTAGGCTGAGTCTTGCTCTGTCCTGGCCAGCTTTAATAGCCTGAGGGCAGAGGGGAGGCAAAGGTGAACTCTAATGAGCCATTGATTTCTCAGCAGGAAGCCGGCTCTGGCCCCAGTACGTTTCCTCCTAATGGATGGGAAGAAAACGTGAGGACAGCGGTGCCCTGGCACGGGGCCCCCTCGGGCATCTGGCTCATTCCCGCTGTCTGCGCCTTCTGAGGCCCGAGATGGACTTTTCGGGAGGTGGCCCAGGGTGAGAGAGGCTGTTTGTCTGGTTGCAGCTCTCACCCCCACCGTCCAGCAGGACCTGGATCCCCCCATTTGCTCAGACGTTCAGGCTGCTTCTGTCCAGGGACGGGGCCGTCACTCTGCTGTTCAAGGCAGACTTGAGAGCCACCTGGAGTCCCTCAGTGTGGCTTTTCCACTCTGACCCAAGGCAGGCCGCCTCTGCACACCTGCCCTGTCCACACTGAGGCAGAGCTCCCGTCACTTCTCCCTGGGTCACCGCAGATGCCTCCACCCGGGGCCTCTGCAGTTTCCTGTCCCCATGGCAATGACAGGACACCTTAAACCTGCAAGTCGGGCCTTGTTATCTCTCTGCCCGCTACCCGCCATGGCTCCCCACCTGACTCAGAATGAGTGCCAGCGCCCCAGCCTGTGCCACATGACTGCCCTTTGTCCTCGGAGTCCTCTCCCCACCTCCCCCTGCTCTGTGACCTGCAGGCTGACTGGGTGGCCCACACCACAAGGCTCTTCTACCTCTGGCTCGGGATGTGTCCCCCAAGTGGGAAGTCCCAGCGGGAGGTCAGCAGGGTAGTGTTGGGGTTCACCTGGCTCCTTCCTTTCAGGGTCACCTGGGGCTGGCTGCTCCCTGGCCTCCATTCTATCCTCCACTACAGGATGGTCTTTTCTGCCCCAGGGCCTTTGCACTCGCTGCTTCCTCTGCCTGGCCTGCTCCTTATCCCGCCCCTCCAGCATTCAGTACACAGTGCAGCCACGGGCTGTGTGAGGAAACCTGGGGGAGGGAGGGGCAGGTGGTGCAAGAAAAACAGGAGCTTCCCTTGGGCCACATGGACCTGGGGCAGAATAAATCTCAATGGAGATGTCAAGCTAGTGGCTGTCACTCAGAACCCAGAGCTTCAAGGAGGGGACTCAGCTGGAGGCAGACGTCAGGGGTGTCTTGGTTGGTGTGTGTCCTGCAGTGTCACCTTTCCAGGGACACCTCCTCACCCCTCCCATCTACAGTGTGTGCTCCTGCTTCCCCCATGGATCCCTAAAGCAGCACAGTTTATGTTCATCACACAAACCTCATCATACAATGATCATTCTTGGTGATTAGTGTACAGTACTGCCTTTCGTCTTCCGTTTTAACTACTGAATCTCAAGGGTCGAACACAATCCCAGCCGCGTAGTAAATGTTCAGTGGTGTTTGGCTAGATACAATAATCAATGAATGCACAGTGTGCATTTAACACACACATACATTCGGAGCCCTGTCCCACCTGTACACACTCATGCACCTGTGTGCATGAACACGCCCACCCTAGGATCCTTTCCTGATGGTGGGATTCTTGTGTCCAATGACACGACACAGCTACCCGGGAGGAGCTTCAAATGGTGCCCACCACAGAGCCAGTGCCCACCTTCGCTGCCCCGCAGACACCTGTGAAATCGAACCAGGCATTTACCTAGACTCTCTCTCCCAGCACGAGCATCGTCAGACCTCTATGGATTTGTGCTCTGTCCCCGTTTCTCTGCTCCGAGTGTCTGGGGAGGATTTATGGAGGACGCAACATCATGAGGCCTGAGTGACTTAGAGCTTGAGGACATCGACCACAGCATCTTCAGAGGGAAGGCAATTCAGATGGCAACCTTCCCAGTGGATGACGTCACGTGGTTTCCCTGGGGAAGCCCCGCCACCAGCTGCTCCTTCCTGAGGCCCTACCTGCCCTTCCAGGCCCAGCCCAGTCCTGCCTCTTCCCAGGAGTTTCCTCTGAGGTCCTGGGTCACAGGGAAGGGTCTCCTCCCAGCTCTTGAGGCAGCTCTGCCCGCCCACCCACTGGGGTTCATTTCTGGTCAGAGCTCCTCCCTCCTCCCCAGGGCCTCATGAGAGCTGCTTATCCCCCAAAGACTGTCCTTGGTGTCTTCTTAGCTGAGGACGGAGTGTTAAACACATTACAGACAGGACCATGGTATCCCACACTATGCCATAAAAGGAAAGTGACAACTTTCAACCTCTGTAAATATTTAAAAGTAACAAAATTATACTCCAAGTCTTATAAAACATTAATTGTGTCAAGGGTCCCTTGTATAAAAATATACATGTATACATTAATACTATAACTCTCTAGAACCACAAATATGACACAAAATTAAGGTAGGTGCTAGAACAAATATTACAAGGTTTATTCACACTGGCTTAGCTTCTCTTTCTAGAGCTTAGGAGGCTGTTTGGGGATAATTGATCAATTTTGACTGTGCCAAAAGCTGGTACAAAGTCTGGGCTTTGGAGCTGTCGATGTGCATGCAGCTGGGGTCAAGGGTGGGTTTGATCTTAAGAGCTGTGCAACCTTGGGAGGAACGTCAGCCCATCTGCTATCCAGGTTTCCTGATCTGTAAAATGGAATCAGCGCAGGATCCTCCCTCAAGGGTTGTCTGGGGCTGCAGTGAAATCACACGTGAATTGTGTGAACAGTAGACACAGGACCGGGTGACTTCTCATTAAATCAGAAGCTTTCATCGTCACTCGGCTACACAAATACCCCCTTCCCCCAAAAGCATCCCCAAAGCCCCAGGCTCTGCCAAACTCCCAGGCAAGGGTGCCTTGGTAGATCGTCATAAACAGCTAACATAATAAAAATATGCTCCTAGACACGTTTTTTTAAAAGTGCATATTGATTACACAACAGGCTCCAATATACTACAAAGTTACACAGAGCAGATTAAAAATACAACTCTCTCTGGGCCGTAAATTTGACTTAAAACTTGCACATAAGCTGGAAAAGACACCAAACATTTCATTAATGCTTACCTGCTGGGCCTCAGAATTTAGTACGAGCTCTGCAGATGTGCTGCTTTCTGCTGTGTGATCCGGTTCCCTGTAGACACGTCTGTGGCACCCCCGCCCCACTTTGATCTATGTTTGGAAGTTTATAATTTACCTCCCGCCTCCTGACGTGGTGCTTTCCATCTGCTCAGGACTCCAGTGAGGTCATCCATTCGGTACATATTCATTGAGCTCTCACTCTTTGCCAAGCAAGATTCCAGGCATGGGGGCATGAAACACTAGAAAAAAGACACAGATGAAATAGAGTCTAATCAGGTGAGATAAAGACAGGAGGTAGTAGGAAAGGATGGGAGGAGGGAGGAAGGAAGGGAGGACAAGCAAACGCCAGTGAATTGCTGGTTTGCTCATGCACTGACATTGAACTTCACAGCAACGCTATTGCTGGTACAGGTGCCGTTATGTGCGCTAGTTTACAGATATGGAGACTGAGGCCCACAGAGGTTGAAGTAACTGCCCAGAGACACCCAAGTAGGAAGTGGTGGAGGCCTGAATTGAACCCAGGTCCACCTGAATTCAAAGCCTCTCACAGGTCTGGAATGAATGAATGGATGAGTGAATGAATGAATGCATTCCGGAGTGAACACATGAGCAAATACATACCACTGTCAGGTCCCTGCACATCAGGATTCCAGGATGACTCTTCAAAACCCAGGGAGAGTCCAGGCCTCTCTCTACCTCTCCCTCTCCCCTGCTTTCTCATTCCCAAGAATGATTTAGGATCCAGATCAAGAAACCTGGCCCTCCTCTGCCCCTCTCGCTGCTGCAGATGGCATTTTGCCTGGCCTGCTGGGGCGGTCCCCAAACCACTCTGCCTGATTCCGCCTTCACTTTCTCCAGGCCATTCTCCACTTACTAACAGAGTACGCCTTGAAGACCTGAGGCCCACCATGCCCTCCCCTGCTCAGAGCCCTCCAGGACTTCCAGCTCACTCAGAACAAAAGCCAAAGTCCTTACAGAGGGCCCCAAGGCCCAGTGAGATCTGCCCGCCACTTTCTGCAACCCCAGCTCCTTCCCCTCGCCCCCTCTCGCCCTCTGCTCAGTCACTGTGGCCTCCTCGCCCTTCCTCTGCCACACCAGATGCTGGCTCACCCACTGTGCAGTCCTGGCCTTGTTCTTTCCTCTGCCTGGAAGGTTCTTCGCCAGGCGTCCCACTGTCAGCTCCCTCAGGTCTTGGCTTATGTGTTTCCTCCTCTGTGAAGCCCATTCTGACTATACCCCATTTCTAACAGCAGCCGCACCCCCACTTTTTGTACTTTATTTTTCTCTTAGCACTTGCGACCATCCGACATCTTCTTATGTATCTCAATGGCTGTCTGTCTCTTCCTCAAATACAATGTCAACTCAAGAGGGCAGGGATTTTTATTTTCCAGTCCTCCCTGTATTCTGCCTTCCTAGAATCCCTTTCATATCAGTTAAAACAGAAATCAAACACCTTCCAGGCGCGGTGGCTCACACCTGTAATCCCAGCACTTCGAGAGGCTGAGGTGGGCAGATCAGGAGGTCAGGAGTTCGAGACCAGCCTGGCTAACACGGTGAAACCCCGTCTCTACTAAAAATACAAAAATTAGCTGGGAGTGGTGGCACATGTCTGAATCCCAGCTACTTGGGAAGCTGAGGCAGGAGAATTGCTTGAACCCGGGAGGCGGAGGTTGCAGTGAGCCGAGATCACGCCATTGCATTCTAGCCTGGGCGACAAGAGTGAAACTCCGTCTCAAAAAAAAAAAAAAGAAAAAGAAAATCAAACTCCAACAGCAAAAACCTTTCCTCAGCATGTTCTTGGTGCCCAGCCAAGTGTCTGCTTCTGTCTGACATAGACTCGTGGACATCGTGTGTCAACAAGGCCCAGGCTTGCTAAGGACCCAATGCTAATGGCATTTGCTAATGGCTCCAGGCCTCACGTCTCTCTGTTTTACCTAATTTCTGTGAGCATCATTTCTCTGCATGATTTACACACACCTCATTCTGTAAGCCCCTCATGGGGATAAACTGGGTCCTCAGAACCTGGAAGTGCATTCAGGCAATGGAGGTCTCCTGCATCTCATCTGACCGCAGAGTTCCAAGGACAGGGCTGAGAAGGCAGCCTGTGTCTCCTTCTCACTCTGCAGGCCAAGCACACGGAGCTGGGGCTGGCCTACCATGGGCGCTGGCTACATATTTCAGTTTGAAAGGGTATAAAAGAGATAAACAGCATCTGAGGACAGGTACCGGGGTTGGGGGCAGGGGTGCTGTTTGAACTGAGACACGAAAGATGAGACACAGCCACCAGGAAAAGATGTGGGAAACAGCAAGGGCCTAAGTCTCAGAGCAGGAGTGAGCAAGGGGAGCTGGAGGAACAGCAAGGAGGCCCCTGTGGTTGAGGGAGACAGGGGAGAGTCTGAGAGGCCGCCAGGGGCCAGGTTATGCAAGATATTGGAAGCCATGAAAGGGAGCTTGGGTTTTCTTCCAAGAGCAATAGGGAGCCATTGAGAATTTCAGAGCAGGAGGATCGCATGATTTGATTTATATTTTTAAACACTCATTTCAACTGCTGGAATGGGCATGGATGGGTGGAAGCCTGATTGAACAGCGGAGAAAAGAGATGAAGCTGCTGTGATTATCCAGGAGGCCAAGATGGATGAGAGGCTCAGCATAGCGAGGCATATGGGGGGCTCAGGCACACTTTGGAGATAGGCTCAGCATTCCTGCTTGGCTGGATGGACTCTACGTTAAGGCTTAGGAACAGAGTCCCTACTGACAGTGAGGCATGGCCAGGTCTGGTAATTCTCGTGTGGCTGGGTCACACTGACTGAGCGACCTTGCAGGAAGGAGAGGTGGCTGGACCTGTGCCCTCTCCAAAATGCCACCACGACACAGTCCTAATGGCCCCCAAACCCCATACTTCCCAAATGCGTCCCATGGGGTATTTGTCCCTGGGCCTTCCCGCGGGGTCTCCCTTCTTCTCTGAGGAAGCGTCTACCTGGAGTTTGCACAGGGCCATAAAGCTCATGTTTATTCTGCTAATTGATACAAATGACTTTCCTTTCACAAGCACGCCCATCCGCATTGAGCATGTCCACATTAATTGGGTTGGAGGAGGAAAATTAAGTGCTTCAATTTGCCATTTTTCAAGATGAAAAATGGGAAAGGAGAAAATCACTCAAGTGAGAGGGAAGGAGCTGTGGGTGCTGAAACCCCCTTCAAGGAGGAGGCAGAGGCTGCGCCGAGGCGGGAAACAGAATCCTGTAGGGAGCAGCCCTGGGCGAAGGAAGGAGGTGATGAGGTCAGAGCCCACAGCGCCCCCAGCAGCCCTTCATGGGCCTCAAGTGTTTAAACAGAGTAATTAATGCACATTTCAAAAGCAGGATTCATCCAGTGCTCCTGGCTGTCCTGTGGGATAGCATTTCCTGAACCCTGGGTCAGATGGGGTCCTAAAGTTGCAAGGCCAGGATATCCAACCCCAACAGACTTAAGCAAAAGGTGAATAGACGGCTCTGGGAGGCCAAGACGGGTGGATCTCTTGAGGTCAGGAGTTCAAGACCAGCTTGGCCAATGTGGCAAAACCCTGTCTCTACTAAAAATACAAAAGTTAGCTGGGAATGGTGGTGTGCAGCTGTAATCCCAGCTACTTGGGAGGCCGAGGCAGGAGAATCACTGGAACCCAGGGAGTGGGGGCTGCAGTGAGCCAAGATCATGCCATTGCACTCCAGCCTGGGTTACAGAGTAAGACTTCATCTCAAAAACAAAAACAAATAAACAAAAAAAGGAATGGATGGGCTCAGAGAACTGAAAAGTTTTGAGAGTGAGTCCAGTGTCAGGTACAGCTTGATCTAGGGACCCAGTCACTTCCTCCCAGCCCTCCAGGGCTGCGCTCTCCTCTTCTCTTGCTTGTGGAAAGATTCCACCTATAAGCACGGCAGCCCCAGAGGAAAGACCTTCTCTTCCTGGCGGCCACTGAGGACTTCACAGGATTTACCTGATTGGACATAACTGGCCATGACTCCATCCCTGATCCAAACACTGGGGTCAAGGTGACAGGATTTGCTCACAGCCAGGGCCACTCCTCAAGGTGACTTGGTATGAGCAAGACACAGATGCGTCTTCCTTTCAGGAGAAGCAGTCTGTGCCAGGATACAAGGCTGTACCCGGTGGTTCTGAATATGCCAATGCACAGGCCTGGATCTTGTGCCTTGCATGGAGCTGCGTGTGGGGTCCACCCACCCACAGCACGTGAACCAAGAGTGGAGGATGTAGGTTTCCCAAAGGACAATCAAGGTGCTGTGCCCAGGAGGCAGAGCTCATTCATTCATCGCCTGTTTAGAAAATGCTCACTATGTGCAGTGAAGAAAGAACTTAGAGCCTCGTTTGGGGATTGTCTTGGTCTGTTTTCTGCTGCTGTAACAGAATGCTACAGATTGGGTGATTTACTAGAAAAGAGGCCAGGCACAGTGGCTCATACCTGTAGTTCCAGAACATTGTGGAGCTGACGCAGGTGATCACTTGAGTTCAGAAGTACGAGACCAACCTGGGCAACATGGAAAAACCCTTTATCTACAACAAACAAACAAACAAACAAAACGCTCAGTGTGGTGGCATGTGCCTTTAGTCCGAGCTACTCGGAAGGCTGGGATGGGAGGATTGCCTGAGCCTGGGAGGTTGAGGCTGCAGTGAGCTGAGATCATGACACTGCACTCCAGCCTGGGCGACAGAGCAAGACCCTGTCTCAAGAAGAAAAAAAGAAAAAGGAAAAGAGATGTATCTGGCTCACAGATGACCGCTCTGGAGGCTGGGAAGTCCAAGAATGAGGGGCTGCCTCTGGTGAGGGCCTTCTTGCTGCATCATGACATGGTGGAAGGCAAGATATAGTGAGGAAGCACAAGCATGAGACAGAGAGAAAAAGGGGCTGGACTCTGGCAATAACTAAGCTCTTCTGTGATACCAGCATCACTCCACTTGTGAGGGTGATCCCTCATGACCTAGTCACTTCTTAAAGGTCTTAATACCATCAGAATAGCAATTAAATTTCTTTTTTGTTTTTTGTTTGTTTGTGTGTTTGTTTTGAGACAAGGTCTCACTCTGTTGTCCAGGCTGGAGTGCAGTGGCACAACATCTACTCACTGCAACTTTGACCTCCTAGGCTCAAGTAATCCTCCCATCTCAGGGTCCCAAGTATCAGGGACCCACAGGTGTGTGCCACCATGTGTGGCTTTTTAACTTTTTTTAAAGAGACAGGATCTCATTATATTGCCCAGGGGAGTCTGGAACTCCTGGGCTCCCACCTGGAGCTCCTCCCACTTTCGCCTCCCAAAGGGCTGGAGTCACAGGCATGAGCCACCACACCCAGCTGGCAATTAAATTTCAACACGAGTTTTGACAGGGATGTTCAAAACACAGCAGGGGTATAGACAAAAATAATCGATGAACTGTTTAGTTACATAATATTCACGACGGCAGTACCATGGAGAAAATTAAAACAGGACAGGAGGACAGGGCATTCAGTGTCAGATGGGGTGGCCTGGGAGGCCTCACAGACAAGGTGACATTTGAGTAAAAATTGAAGGAGATGAGTCCTGTGGATGTTTCAGAAAATAGAGATCCCAGAAGAAGAAAAGCAGGTGCAAAGGTCCTGGGGCCAAAGATGAGTTGGCCTGAGCCAGTGTGACGGGACAGATCCTGCAGGCCCTTGTGGGCCGTTAGAAAGAATTTGACTCTGCTTTATCTGCCATGAAAAGCCCCTGGGGGTTCTGAGCAGAAAAGAGACATGATCTGGGTTCTAATCGAATTGCTCAGATTGCTGTATGAGATTAGTTTGTCATGGGGAGGGTGGAAGCAGGAGGTCAGTGAGGAGGGGACTGCAACTGTCCAGGAGAGAGGGGACATGGCCCTGGACTTGGGTGGTGGCAATGGTAATGGGAAGCAGTTGGATCCTGGATTTAATCAGGAAGCAGATCATAAAGGGTTTGTATCCTGGGTAGGCAAAGGTAGCAAATGGCCCCTACAAGTGGTGAACTAACTAGATACTGATCAAAAGCAGGCAATCTGTCTGTTTAAAGGTGACCATTTCCTGTATACTTGTCTCCTCTCTCATGTCCCTCAGGTGTCATCAGGGAGTTCCGTGTTCCTTGTCTAGAGCCACCTGACTGTGGCTAGCTCAGCCAATTGGGCAGGACCAGTGTGATCCATGGAAAGAGAAGGAGGCTGTGAGCCGGGTGCTGAGGCTCCCCATGGTACCCTGAACCCAGAGCCATCCTGGAGGCAGGGAAGGGGCACAGCTCCGCTGCTCCTGGACAAGATGCTTAGCAGTCCCTGGTCTCCAGATGCAGAGGACACAACCTTCATAAAGCAGCCTTCTCATCTGTGGATCTGCCTGTTCCCACCTTTTAGGTGACCCAAGGGAAAACTCTGAGCTCTGTTAGGATTCTTATAAAAACTCAATTCAAACAGACTTAAGTGCAACAAGAAAACCTCTAAGCCCATGTAATGAAGTCAGGCGTACTGGGGCTTCTGACCCAGCTGGTGCCAGGGCTCCAACAATCTGGCCACAACACAGTCTGTCTCCATCTCTGGGCTCTGCTGTCCTCTGTGTTGTCTTCACTCCCAAGTAGGTAGTCTCCATGGGGAACCATGACAATCGCAGGCAGCTCCCGGCTTCCATTTGTCAGCTCAGCAGCCCTGGGGCGCAGAGAGCATCTCTTTCTCAGAGTCAGCAAAAGCCCCAGGGCAGGCTCCCACTGGCTCATTGTGGTCACGTGTCTGTGCAAAGCCACAGAACGGCCCCCATGAATGATGTCCACGTCAAATACTTGGAACCCGCGGTGCCCATTTACTTGGAAAAGAGGTCTTTGCAGATGTGGCGAAGCTACTGTCATGGGTCCTTATTAGAGGGAAGAGAAGACAGAGGAGGAGGCAATGAGGCCACGGTGGCAGAGATTGGAGCGATGTGGCCACAAGCCAAGGAATGCCCACAGCCACCTGAAGCTGGAAAAGGCAAAGAACAGAGGCAAAGTGGGACGAAGACCCCACCTCCTGAGCCTCCAAAGGGAGCTGTGGCCACCGTGACTTCAGGTTTCCCACCTTAGGGCTATGAGATGTGAATTTCTTTGTTGTGCGCTACACCGTTAGTGGTGATTTGTCGCAGTGGACACAGGAAACAATGTCCCTCCCACTTCCAATCAGTCCAGGAGGATGGAGTGTTCTGCGTGGTCGCCCTGGGGTCACACATCCCCTCAGCCCAGTGCTGGGTTAGCCCCACCCGGTCCACACCATGGCTCAGCCTGAGGGTGACCAAATCCACAAGGGAAGGTCAAAGGCGGGCGGGACAGACACATCCAGAGAGAAATCACGGATGCCGCTGTGGCTCCTTCTCCCAGAGCAGGAAATCGAGTCTGAGAGGTGGGAGGCACCTCACCAGGATCATGGAGCTCAAACTGGCCAGGAAAAGCTTTTAGCCCAAGGCTTCACGCCCAGCTCCAGGCCAGGGCATCTCCAATCTTCCACCTGTAACACCTGAGAAGTTCCTGGGAGGCACTGCGTCACGAGTGAGGCCTCTCTCAGGGCCATACCCCTTTTCTCAATGAGGCCAGCCTCATATGTGTCCCCCAAAAGCATTCTGTGCAATAAGGAGCAGCCCAGGAGGCCCTTCTCTCCACACCCCTCATTCTCCAAGGGCAGCTGACACCCGTTAGTGCTCCATCCCCCAGTTTGGAAAACACAAATGTGCAGCGTGGAATGCAACTCACAGAGCAGGCTGCTCTCCTCCTCCCCGATGGGACTAAGAGGACTGCAGTGACATGGGGCGTGGCGTTGGGGGAAGAGGAGGTGAGCAAGAGTGGGAGGGACTCTGCCAGGAGGGCTCGGCTTCCCTCTGTTCTCTGCCAGGGCCCCGAAGTTCCCCTCTACATGCCGGTGTGCAAATTCACACGTCCCCCCACCAATGTGCCTGTGTGCATGCCCAAGCACACAGCCGCTGGGACACTGGTAGATGCACACGTGTGAGCACAAATCCACATGTGTGTGCAAAGCCTGTCTACAACACATGCCTGTACCTGCACATACGTACACTCCACCGCGTATGCACACACACAGAGCCTTTCCCGCCATCTCGCACACAGGTGCACACCCCCTGAAACAGTTGAATGCAAATGACCCACTGTCTACACATATCCCACAGACACGGGTCACATCACTGATTCTGAGACCAGACAGCCTGGGTCCAACCCTCAGCTTCAGCATGTCTGAACCTGTGATTTTGGTCACATGGTTTAACCCTTGTGAGCCTCAGTTTCCTCAAACCTAAGAAACAATCTCAGATAAAGCCATCATGGGGCTTGCATGAGTTAATGCATGGGAACTGCTTAGAAGAATGGCTGGCAAGCAACAGGCATGACATAAATGTGAGCCACAACCACACAGTCCCAGTGCACATCCACAGGCTCCCACACATGCACATGTGTGCACCCATATGTATGCACCTGCATGGATACCTGGCCCAGGTACCACACACACGGAGATGTACATTCATGTGTACAAACAGGTTAGGCCCCAAAGAGTGTGCCTGCGCATAGTACTTGTGCATCAGCATCTCCACCCACCGACCCACAGATCGGTGCCCATACGTATATGTCCCCACCCGCACACACACCCCTCCTCTTCTCAGCACGGCCAACTCCTTCATCCCCTCCCTCTTGGCCCAATCATGGTGTCTTTCAGATCTGGGACTTACCAGGAGCCCCAGGCAGAGGGAGGTGACTACTCCTGGCTGAGCTCGTGAAGCACAGGGTTCCCTCACGCCGTCCCAACACCATCACTCTGTGGGTCTTTCTTGGATGCTCTCTGTGGACTCAGAGACTCACGGAACATTTGTGCTGGAAGGGCCCTTACCTGATCGGGTCTCAAGTTGTAAAGATGGGGAGACTGAGGCCCAGGAAGGGGCAACCCCTTGTCCATGGTCACCCATGGAGCAAGTGCCCAGGACAGGAGCCAGTGCCCAGAATCCACCTGGCAGTCACTGGGCTGGGTCTCCAGCAGGTGTCAAGTGAAACTTAACAGGTTGATTGGAGTGATTGGGAGATGGTGCCGTCCCATCAATGCCCCCATAACGCAGGGAGGAAACTGAGGCTTCGAGAGGCTCTCACTTGCCCACCCAGGACTCAAACCCAGCTGCACTACCTTCTATTTAGAGAAAACAGGGCCTCCCCTGTCCCTGCAGGCTGGCTGGACATCGGCAAGAGATAGGTGGCTGAGGCAGTGTGGGTGGTGGGGTGAGAAGCCAGGGCCATCCCCAGGCCTGGGCATTATTCTGGGGACATCGCCACACCTGCAGGGCCAGGAGTGAGAGCAGCAGTCAGCCTCAAATCCAGGCTCGAGAGCTGCAATGAGACCAAACTATCCCTGAGCAGGGCTTCCCCAGGGCGGGAAGGTGGCGGTGCTGGGGTCAACGGCAGGCCCTGGGGGCTCAGATATTTTAGCTGAGAGTATATGTGTACTGGTGTGCAAATGCATGTGTGTGGAGGGCATAAGGGGCTGGTGGGGTCCTGGGCTGTGTTTGTCGTGTCTGTATGTGAGTGGGGTACAGATATTGTATGACCGACCACAGTGTGTGCACAGGGATTGAATGAGGCTTCTAATGTTGACATGCTTTATTTTCCTGTTGCATAGCATTCCCTGTGGCATTTACTTTTCCAGACCTGCACAATCTCCAAGGCTGGTGAAATGCCACCAACTAGATATTCACCAAGGCCCGCCTGATGCCAGGCTCTTGGGGAAAGAGAATTAATTCTCCTTCACTGTTCACTGTCTGGGTCAACTCCTCATGGCCAACCGCACAAGGAAGAGCAAGGGTCTACAGTCTCCAGCCCTGTTTCCTGTCTCCATCTCCTCCTTAACCACCTTCTCACCCCAAGAATAGATCGCCACAAGGGATGAAACTTAACAGCTCCAAAGAAATTTGAGCAAACAGGACTGGAGACTTCCTATTTCACACAAATTTCAGCAATAATGATAATTAAATAGCTACCATTTATTGAGGCCGGGCACGGTGGCTCATTTCTGTAATCCCAGCACTTTGGGAGGCTGAGGTGGGTGGATCACTTGAGGTCAGGAGTTCGAGACCAGCCTGGCTAACATGGTGAAACCCTGTCTCTATTAAAAATACAAAAATTAGCCTGGCATGGTGGCACGTGCCTGTAGTCCCAGCTACTTGGGAGACTGAGTTAGGAGAATTGCTTGAACCCTGGAGGTGGAGGCTGCAGTGAGCTGAAATCGTGCCACTGCACTCCAGCCTGGGCAACAGAGTGAGATTCCATCTCAAAAAATAAAATAAAATAAAAGCTACCATTGATTGAGTGATTGCCACACCCTGGGCACTGTTGTAACTGCCTTAGCACACATGACCTCACTCAACTTCTTTGAAGCTCCATTCACCTGTCATTGTTCCCACCCACCACTTACAGATGAGGAAACTGAGGCACAAGGGGGTGAGTGATTGGCCCACGGGCCCACGTTGTGAGAGGTAGAGGCAGGGTTTAAATTTACACAGACCAACTCCAGTTTAAAATTATCTTCAAATTCTTATGCACGAGCACATGTTTAAGAACAGCCAAGTAGGCAGTAATAATAATAACAAGTAGGCTCACGCCTGTAATCCCAGCATTTTGGGAGGCGGAAGCGGGCAGATCACCTGACGTCAGGAGTTTGCCAGCTTGGCCAACATGTCAAAACCCGTCTCTACTAAAAAATACAAAAATTAGTGGGGCATGGTGGCACGTGCCTGTAATCCCAGCTACTCGGGAGGCTGAGGCGGGAGAATCGCTTGAATCCAGGAAGCAGAGGTCACAGTGAGGCAATATGGCACCACTGCACTCCAGCATGGGCAACAAGGGCAGAAACTCCATCTTAAAAAAAGGAACAGCCAAAAAAAACCAACATGGAATCAACTAGGGGCAGGACCACTGGTCTTAACAGATTTCCAAGCCACTGTAAGCAAATCGACATGGTCCTGATTTTGCAACAATCAAACAGAACCAAGCACAGCAAATCAGTAACTCCAGAATAAAATCCCAGGAAAGATGAAACACTAGTATTCTTGCCAGGCAGTGGGCTATACAGGGCTGATGAAACAGGGTCATCTCCCTTGAGGAGTGCCCGGTCCAGGGAGACAAGCATGTCAACGGATCATCTCAGTATGGGCGGTATGTGCTAATCGAGTGGTCTGTGGAGTGTTAAAGCCTGGATGTTAAAAACTGTGGCCTCCCTGAGGTCAGGGACCATGGCTGTATCCTTCAAGTCTAGCCATGGGCCACACCCACCTGGCACTGAGGACACATCGGTGGAAGCACAGCCTGCCGCAGAAGCGGTCAGTGTAGAAGACAGACTCCTGGATTAGTCCCTAACTGGAGGATGTGGGGAAAGTTATTCCACTTCTCTGTGTCTGTTACTTCATTTTTAAGATAAAAAGTGCTGGTAAATAGAATCTGGCTCAAATAGCTATTAGGAAGTTTAATGAGATAATAAATTGATTATTCCTGCTAGAGTAGTAAGACTCCATAAAAACTAGTCATTATTATAATTGTTGTTGTTTCTAACATTATCATAAATTAATGATCAGGATATGACTGCCCCAGAATAATAACATTGACTTCTTCTGGAGCACTGGGGATAGGGGCCCCATCCTGAGACATCATGATGCTTTTCCCAGCCTGCTTGTCAGACTTCAACCTATTTTGCAGACAGGAGAATGGAAGTGAAGAGGCTCGCAACCCACTGAGGGAGAGGTGGAAATGCAGGAGGTGAGGAATGACTTCAACACAACATCCTGGGAGAGACAGGAAGGAAAACACAGAAAAAGCTCACAGCATGGCCTCCTGCAGGGGCCTCCAGCCCAGCCATGTTGGTGGCACATAAGAGTTCCGGGGGGGGGCCTGAATTTGCACTCTTCACCCTCGTTTTTCTAGAGAAGCAGGGAATGTTGTCTTGGGGATGGGGACCAGTCCTTTGAGCAGCTTAAATCCCCATCCCTGACCTGATGGACCCACAGGGACACCACAGTGTCTACTATGATCTGTTACCTGCACAAGGTTGTAGTCTTCTCAGAAGACGAATCAAGTGACACGATTTGCAGTGAGCAGCTCTGTGTCCACCAGTGGCCACCGCTTCTCCACCCCAAGGCCAGCTCAGGTCTCTTCTTCCCAGATCTCTCTGGAAAAGGGGCTGCCTGGTCTAGAGTGATGTTCCCCATCCCCAAGCCAGTGTCTCAGATGCCCAGCTGTATCGGTTCTCACACCGCTAATAAAGACACACCTGAGACTGGGTAATTTATAAAGGAAAGAAGTTTAATGGACTCACAGTTCCACATGGCTGGGGAGGCCTCACAATCGTGGCGGAAGGTGAATGAGGAGCAAAGTCACGTCTTACATGGCGGCAGGCAAGAGGGTTTGTACAGGGGAACTCGCCTTTATAAAACCATCAGATCTCATGAGACGTATTCACTGTCACTAGAACAGCATGGAAAAGACCCATCCCCATGATTCAATGACTGGGCCCCTCCCATGACATGTGAGATTTGGGTGGGGACACAGAGCCTAACATATCACCAGCCCCTCCCCCACACTGGACTTCAAGCCTCCCCACCCATCTTGTTCTGGTTCTCTGAGTGTCTGCTTTGCTTGATTGTTTTAATCAGATATTGTAATGTTTTCCACTTAGCACCATCTTAGCTCTCAACTTATCCTTAGAGTCTTGGTTAAGACCTTTTTGGTCCAACACCCTGGACTCTTGCCATCAACTCAGATGGAGATGCTTGCAGGGAAGCAGGTTCAGAGTGGGGAATACTGGGGCTCAGTTGGACACATGCTGTTTGCTGTGCCCATAAATCTACCCAGTTGGAGGCTTAATTCTGGAGAAACAGAGAGAGAATGCCTGGCCTTCTGGGGAGGCAAGCGAGCACCAGCACCTCCCAAATTCCCTGTGTCCCAGGCCACAGTGGGGTAGGAGAGAAGAGGCTTACTGTATAACCCTCACTCTTTACTGAAGCTTCCCTAGAGCTGAGCGGCACTGCTTCTCTCCCCTGGCCCACCTCCTTCTCGTCTTTACGCTTCCACTGTGTGTCTGCAAACTGCACAGCTTGTTAGTGAGATACGCTAATAAACCACCATGTCATCACATTAGCAGTTTCCAGCTGAGAATCTCCCTTCCTGCTCGGGGTGGCAGACACCCAAACATAGCCCCATCATCAGGCTGTTTGCACAGCTAATTACTTTTTTCCAACATGGAGGCGAGAGACTTCCTGAGGCTTCCACTCACTCAGAATTCTGATGTGGATTTCAGAATGGTCCCCCTGCCAGGCTGGTATGAATGTCCCAAAGACTTTAGGGAATAGCCAGATTCTGCCCTATCATTGGATAGAAGGGGTGGCCAAGGTCCAGAGAGGGGCTGACTGCTTCCATTTTGCAGATGAGAAAACTCAGGCACAGAGAGGTAGAGTGATGATGCATCCAAAGCAGTTCATGGCTCAGGACAAGAGGCCAGGCCTCCCATTTCCCACAACAGGGGTCTTCCTGGGGTTCATCTTACCTCTTCCCAGCTGGGTGGAGAGGCCTTTCTCCCCATTATGGGGGATCAAAGAGGAACAGGACTTTGGGAGTGGCCACTGGCACTTAGAGAGGAAGGGCTCACTTCTTGCCTCATCTACCAAGTCCTGCCCTCCCTTGCACCCTCCCCAGGTCTTCCTTTAGGAGGTCCTCTGCTTCCTGGGCTCTCCCAGGATGCCCGTCGGCTGCACCTCCCAGATCACCTCTTGCTTCCCCATAGCCAAGTCTTCTTGGCTAACACTCTCCCCATGTGCTTCTGTAGGGCTGCCCACACACACCTGGGGTTGACAGGTGTCCAGGCCTGGCCACCTCCAGGCATGGTGACTGTTCAGACACAGGCATGTGCCCAGGTTGGTCCACTGCAAACATGTTGGGTGCCTCCACTGGAACGAGGGGGAAAGAGAAGCACCCTTTCCCTAGATCTGCTGGCTCTGTGAGAGTGAAGCAAGCCTGCAGCTTGGATGGGCAGAGTGGCATCACTCGGGGAGCCTGCTTGGGAAGCCACCCCAGGTAAGAGCACTACCTGCCATGACACTTGGGTAGAAATGACAGAAAACTCACTGAAATGGCTTAACAGAAAAAGAGAACTCATATTAGCTCACATAAAGCTCCACTCCATCCTGGTACTCTGAGAGTTTTGGCAGGATTCTCCCTCTCCAACTCTGAGCTTGCTTTGCCTCTCTGTGAGCTTCGATCCGACCTGACGTTTTCCTAGAGGTGGCAGGGAAGGCCTCCCATCGCGGTCACCCAAGCAGAAGGAGGACACCGTTCCCAACACTCATGCCAATGTCCTGGGGCTGACTCCATCTGCACCAACTCGGGTCTCCCGTGCAACCCGGAGCCAATCACTGTAGTCAAGGGAAGAGGATGCCCTGATTGGTCAGATCTTGATCATGTGATGACTGGGGCCACCAGTGACTTTGCACTGCCTTCTGCCCCCATGATTCGCGGAAAGCAAGTAAGTTGCTAAGCAACTCTTTTGTAGCATTTGGGACTGGGACAGCCAGCCCAGGGTCCTGCATGTTGAATTACAGGGAAAGTCATGCCAGGGTCCTGAATGTTGAATTACAGGGAGAGTCACGCCAGGGTCCTGCATGTTGAATTACAGGGAAAGTCACGCCAAGGTCCTGCATGTTGAATTACAGGGAAAGTCACGCCAAGGTCCTGCATGTTGAATTACTCAGTACTTGGATGTCAGCCGGC
The DNA here is from genome assembly GCF_009764315.1 of Trachypithecus francoisi. Lineage (NCBI taxonomy): Eukaryota > Metazoa > Chordata > Mammalia > Primates > Cercopithecidae > Trachypithecus > Trachypithecus francoisi. Next base: position 43,848,998 of record NW_022681467.1, read on the forward strand.
TGTGGTTCCTTGGAGAAGACAGCAGGGTGATCTTGGTTAATCTTCCCAGTGACACTTACTCACTAAGAGACCTTGGGCAAATTACTCCGTTCTCTCTTATGTAAAATGAATATAATAATAGGACCTGCTTCAGGGGGTTGATTGAGGATGAAACGTTGTAATTTCTGATGTGACTTGGAAGAATGCCTCACCCACAGTGGGGCTCAGTTAAGAGAGCTAACTGTAGCTGGTATTGGGAGCTCCATGCCCACATCTGGTCAAAACCACCCCCATCCACCTATCCCTCTCCCAGTTAAAGAGAGGGGGCAGATTTCTAATTTGAACATCAGCCTATGTCACCTCCTCACTAAAAGCTCTTTAATGACACCTCATGGACTTCAAGGTCAAGTTCAGAGTCCTCACCCTGGTCTACAAGGTCCTGCAGGATCCAGCCCTCCCAAGCTCAGTCCGGCCACATGGCCCCTTTCTCATTTTCAAACACACCAAGCTCAGTCCAGCAAATGGACTTTGACTCTTGCCATTGCCCCCGCCTGGAGCAGTCTTCTCCCAACTACCACTGTGATATGGTTTGGTTGTGTCCCCACCCAAATCTCATCTTGAACTGTGGCTCCCATAATTCCCATGTGTCGTGGGAGGGACCTGGCAGAAGGTAACTGAATCATGGGGGTGGGTCTTTCCCGTGCTGTTCTTATGATGGTGAATAAGTCTCACGAGATCTGATGGTTTTATAAAGGGGAGTTCCCCTGTACACGCTTTCTTGCCTGCTGCTATGTAAGATGTGACTTTGCTCCTCTTTTGCCTTCTGCAGTGATTGTGGGGCCTCCCAGCCATGTGGAACTGTGAGTCCATTAAACCTCTTTCCTTTATAAATGACCCAGTCTCAGGTATGTCTTTATTAGCCACGAAAGAACAGACTAATACACACTATCAGTAACACCCTCAATTCTTACGGGTCTCTTCTCAAATGTCATCTCCTCAGAGAAGCCTTCCCTGAGCATTTACTGTAAGATAAACCACCTCCTGCCACTTCTTTTCTGTCCCCATCAGCCAGATACACATTTTGTTGTATCACTTATGATTATCTGAAAAGATGTTAGCCTCCTGTTTGTGTTTTTATCACATGTAAGGGATATTTGGGGCTTGGAGGGTGTAGTCCAGACAAGGTAAGTCAGAAAGGAAGAAAGCCAAGTCCTAGGGCACAGGCTGATGTTCAAATTAGAAATCCACCCCTCTCTTTAACTGGGAGAGGGAGAAGGGTTGGGGGTGGTTTTGACCAGATATGGGCATGGAGCTCCCAAGACTGAGACTGCTCTTACTGGATGATCAAAGGCTTCTGTTGAAAGAGAATCTTTGCTGGATCCCAGTGAGTCAGTTAATGGTGTCCCTGGACACCAGAACCAGTTAATGCTTGCTAGAGTTTGCCAGGTAGTCCCAGCTGCTGCATCCTGTCTCCTGCATCTTCTGGACAGTTCTAGGCATTGGGGAGTGATTGGTGCTAGGTGAGAAGCAGCCTCTGAATAAACATTCAGGAGTCAGTGGGGGTCAGTGGTAGTTGAGCATGTGGGCTTTGGGGTCAGAACTGGGTTTGAATCCTGTATTAGCCCATTCTTATACTGCTATAAAGACATACCTGAAACTGGATAATTTGTAAAGAAAAGAGGTTTAATCAACTCACATTTCCATAGGCTATACATGAAGCATGGATGGGAGGCCTCAGGAAACTTACAGTCATGGTTGGAGATGAGGAGGAAGGGGGCACGTCCTGCATGGCTGTACGTGCCCCCTTCCTCCTCAAAAGAGAGAGATGGGAGAAGGAAGTGCTACATGCTTTCAAGCAACCAGATCTCATGAGAACTCTATCACCACTCAGCACTAGGGGGGTGGTGCTAAACCATTAGAAATCACCCCCATTATTCAATCACCTCCCACCAGGCCTCTCCTCCAACACTGGGATTTACAAATTGACATGAGATTTGGGTAGGACACAAAACAAAACTGTATCAAATCCCAAATTCCATTTCCATAGCCAAGAACTTGGTGGTTATTGATTAAGGGCCTCCAAGGGGCCAGCCCCTTGCTACATACTTTGCATGAACTCTCTTGTCTTGTGTGTAAGTAGCACAGGCTAATGTCTGTGCCTGTGCACCCTCTATAATGATATCTCTCATTTTCATGATCGAGCAGACTCTAATGGTTGTTGTGAGCAGAGTGGCAGACTCTGAGTGAAGAACCTTGGCATTCATGCCTCTAAGTGCAGGGAAATCCTTCCACTGCCTAAAGCCAGCCCTCAGGTCTCCTGTGAATTCGCTCAAGCTACCCTTGAGTACCTCCAGGTCCCATCCATCCACTTAACAACATTTACATAGGCCAGGCAAGGCACCCTGGGGGATAGAGACAAGCCAGTCGTAGCTCTGTCCTTGGCAAGCTCAGGTCAAGGGTGCTGTCGCCCCACTGTTAACAAGATTCTTCCCTCTCCAGGCCTCCAAGCCTCCAACTCTCAAAAGATGCAGCTGTTTATTGCCACTGCTCACATTTACGCCCTGAGACGAATATACCATTTTACCCAAAGGACCTCAGAACTGGATGGTTTTCTTTATTTGCCTAAGAAAAGCTTTACTTGACTTGTAATCTAGAGATGGTGAAATGTACAGCTTTTGAAAGTGCATTTAGATCTGTTTTGACAAATGCACAAACCCCTATCATGCAAACTCTTATTAAAATATAGGACATTGCCCTCATTTCAAAACCTCCCTTGCATACCATCTTGTCAACCCCACACACCAGTCCCCAGCAACTGCCTGTTTTCTGACTGCCTTTACCGTAAGTTAACATTGCTAGTTCTAGATGTCATATCAAAAGAATGTATAGCAGGCACTATTGTGTCTAGCTTCTTTTGCCCTGCATACTGTTTTAAAATTAATCCATACAATTGTATGTCAATAGTGCATTCCTTTTCATAACTACATACTAAGAGTCATATATAAAAATGAACCTCAGCTGGACATGGTGGCTCATGCCTGTAGTCCCAACACTTTTGGGGCTGAGGTGGGAGGATTGCTTGAGGCCAGGAAATCAAGACCAGCCTGGGCAACACAGTAAGGTCTTATCTCTACAAAAATCTTGTTAAAAGATTACCTACGCATGGTGGCATGTGCCTGTCGTCTCAGCCATTTGGGAGGCTGAGGTGGGAAGATAGCTTGAATTCAAGAGCTTGTTGTAAGCTGGGCAACAGAGTGAGGCCTTGCCTCAAAACCTAAAAGAAAAAAGTGCCTCGATTTGTTCATCCATGATCTCCCCAATACCTAGAGCTGTGTCTAGCTGCTTTTTTTGAGACAGGATCTCAATCTGTCACCCAGGCTGGAGTGCAGTTGTGCAATCATGGCTCACTGCAACCTCAACCTCTAGAGCTCAAGTAATCCTCCTCTAGAGCTCAAGTAATCCTCCCCACTCAGCCTCCCGAGTAGCTTGGACTACAGGTGTGAGCCACCACATCTGACTAGTTTTTAAATGCTTTGTAGAGACAGGGTCTCACCATCCTGCCCAGGTACTATGCTTTGAACGGCAGCGTCCCCTCCAAAATTCACATTGAGACTTAGTCCCCAGTGCAACAGTATAAGCAGTGTGCCTTTTGGGAGGTGATTAAGTCATGAGGGCTCCCCTCTCATGAATGGGTAAGTGCCCTTATAAAAGGGCTCACAGTTGATGGGGGCATTCTCGTGTCTTTCATTGAGGACACAGTGTTCCTATCCTCTGAGCCAACCAGACGGCAGCAAGACACCATCTTGGAAGCAGAGAGATGCCTTAAGCAGACACCAGTGCTGCCAGTGCCTTGACCTTGGACTTCTCAGCCTCCAGAGCTGTGAGAAATACATTTCTATTGTTCATAAATGACTCAGTCTGTGGTATGCTGTCCTAGCAGCACAGGCGGACTAAGATACCAGCCTACGGTGAATGCTCAGAAGTACTTGTTGCAGGCGTGAATCCAGGGCATAGCAAGGCCACGGTTTACAATGAGGAAGAAAGACAAAGGAGAGGAAATGAGAACCCGGCCTCACTCCTTCTTCAAAAATGGTCTCAGTAGTAAAAAGGACGAATGCTGGCTTTCCACTCAACCTGTCAGACCTTTCTTCAGAAATGCAGGGGAAGCCGCCACCTGGTGAATAATTCACCTGCAGTCGGCAGCCCTGAATGCTGCATTGGCAAAAAGCAAACAGCCTGCAGCACTCTTTCTTATTTTCAATCTGCTCAGAACCAGGGTCTTAAAGCGTTTGCTTTTCCATCCTACTAATTGTGGAGGCAATTAGCTGTTGGGTGTTCTTGCCTTCGGCTCCCCTCTGTGTATGTGCCCTTGTTAGGTGTGCTCACCCTGCCCAAACACACCAGCTGTGAAGCGCTTTGTTAATCTGCTCTTAAACTACCATTTTAACAAGCTTCTTAAGTGATAGAGGCATTTGTGCATAAATAGCAAGTGGTAAGCCTCCCCCTAGAACATTAACCTGATTTATTAAAAACACTGTGACTACCAAGCTTTATACATCAACATCTTTAACACAAAAAAATATATGATCTCATCTCCTCCCATAGCCCCAGCCCTAATGTAGACAGAGAGCTCTGATGGGAGGTAAGAACCTGGAAGATGTCACTGTGAAAGGCAAAAGAAGCTGTTTTTTAATATTTCAAATGCAGCTGGGCCAGCTAACCAAAACTTGTTTTCTCCAACATTAGCCTGGGGACAAGTGGAAAAAAACAGACACAATTTCTTTCCATGACCAAACCTTCCCACCTAGCTGGGCCAAGGATGAGGTCACCCTAACACCTCTCTCGGTGACTCTGATGGGCCGGGGGGATGGGCTGAGAGTGGGGGAACACCCCAATGAACTTAAATTTCCATGCCCAAACCGCCCCCCACCGCCTGCCAGAAACTCAGCACTTCCCAAGCACCTTCCATGCACACACATGGTTTTGGGTTATCTCAGTGCACTACCTGTACAATTATTTAACTAATATTATTTTTAAATGGATCACTTTTAAAATTTTAGCCTCAAACCAAACAATATTGTCTGTGAAACTATAGATTTCATGCATTAGTTATATCTGGTGTTTGTGTTTCTTTAAAACTTTAAAGATGAAATAGTGAAATAGATAACGCACTCTGGCATACCATGTGCTCTTGATGTGACATGTAACACACAAGGGAAATGCTGAATTGATTCCATATTCCAAAGTTCAGAACAAACAATGTTTCTTGGGACTTAGACAGTGTCTAATACTGTGAAGATTCAAAGATAAAGATTCAAAGGTAAAGTTTTCCAGTCCAGAGACTCCCGTGCAAGAGACTACATCCGTCAGCATGGAGCAGATGCACACTGCAACTGACTGAATGCCTGCATCCCTTCTCCTGAGAAGAACAGGAGCACTGCTTGGGGTGGATAATGAAGGAGATGATGTCCTCGGGTGGGGGGTGGGGGTGGTGTGTGTTTGGTTTAGTTATGGGTGAATAACTAGATCATGTGATTTCAGGAACTCTTTGGGAAATAGAGACAGGAAGGGTTGGACAGTGAGAAGAATGAAGCTGGGGTCAGTAAATGCAAGGTCTTGACTTCAGTCTGTGTCTAACCATTGCCATCTTTTGCCTGGACTATTGTAGTCTCCTAACTGGTCTCCCAGCTTCACCCTCAGCCACCATCCCGTGTTCTCCATTCAGAGCCAGAGTGGGCCTTTCAGCCCACATCAGCTCATCGGATTCCATCACTCAGAGTCCTCTAGGGACCCACCCTCTCACACAGAATAAAAGCCAAAGTCTTCCCCATGGCCTGCAAGGTCCTCCATGGCCTGACCCCTCATCCTCTCTTCAACCTCTGCCCCTGCCACTCCCCACTTCACTCTTCTGTTGCAGCCACATGGGCCCCTGTGCTGCTCCCCCAGCCCCTTGAGAGCCCTCCTGCCTCAGGGCCTTTGCACTTGCGGGTCCTTCTGCCAAGGCTGCTCTTCCCCAGATATCTGCCTGGCTCGTTCTCTCACTCCAGGCTCTGCAGATGTCACCTCCTCCGAGAGGCTCTCTCTGGTGCCACCCTCTAGAGAGTACCCTGTTGCGGTGTACTGACTCAGTTTACTTTATGCTTTTTCTCAATATGCATATATGTCCAATACCTGTGTGTCTATGAGTAAATGAGGGGAAAAGTCTGTGAGTAAATGAGGGGAAAATGTTCTCAGAGGATGCACAAGAACCTGAACGTGATACTAGCCTCTGTTAGTGGTGGATGGGGAGTAAAGCACTTTGTGTTATTTAAATCTTTAAAGAACAACTGTATTACTAGTGTAATGAAGAATATTGGGGGAGGAGTCAGAGAGGGGAAAGAAAACAGCCTAGAAACAAGTAAATCTGGGTAAGAACCAAGATGAGCAAGGGCTTCCTCCCTCCTCCATGCCTCACCCCCGAGGAGCAGCACATTCCACATGGGAGAGCCTGAGATGCTCGCATGGAGGCTCTGGGCAAGGACTCGCCTCTCTCTGCAGCAACCACAAGTGACTCTGAATATAAAACAAGGTGACAGGTGACTCACAGATCCAAAGAAGTGTTTTGTTGGGTCTCTATGGTGCTTTAAACATTAGGAGATGTCACCTAAACATCTAGATTTCTGCCTTCTCTTAGACAAATGAGAAGCCACAGCCACTGAGAAGTAGCAACGCTCTTCAAATGGGGCCTGGGCTCTCCCCTTTGCCATAGCCTCCATCTCTTCCTACTGCCTTCTCAGCCCTGAGACTGAGTCAAAGTCACCTTTATTATTACACTCGACTTGCTGCATTCCTTCTTGTAGCGTTCAGAGGGAGTCGGAGTATGTATTGTACTCATGTCTTTATCAAAAATGGGAAACCGAAAGGATCCCATGGTTCTAGATTTTTTAGAATGGGGAGACCAGGAGTTTTCTGCTTGGGCTGCCTGGGTGGCTCTGAGCCAAACCTCTCCAGGCCTGTGAGTCTGCCACTGTTAGGTCAACCAGCCAGGATGCAAATGGGGACGAAGGCAGCACAAGCTAGTTTTCTACTGGTGGCCCAGAAACGCAGGAGACACTCTCAGCTTTGGCCCAGAATTCATCTGCCACATTTTTCCTTGATGTGTTCAAACTTTGCAGGGGGTTCCTTGGACCTAGGATTCCTGCACTGTGTTTTCTCCTCTCTCTTGGATTAAGGAGCAGGATTTCAGGGGCAGCCTGGCGTGGGGCAGGTGGAGAAAGAAGAAAGCACAACTCTAGGCCTGCTTGTTTCCAAGCATTTCCTTTCTTACTCGTGTTCTTCAGTTTCCTCTAAGGGTTGAACTGTTTGCTTACTCTGTCTCTTTCTTGCTTGTTTGCTATTGCTCCATCTTTATCTCTATCTCGGTCTCTCATAGAGAGACAGAGAAACAGGCTCACAACTGAACCACCAGCCCCACCCTCATCTTTGCACTTGCAGTGTGCCAGAGCCCTGGATTAAGAGTCTGAAAAATAAGGCAGGACACACACACCCCAGCCCCCAACCACTAGCCATTTCCACAGTCTTCAATAAGCCACATACTTCTCCTCATCTACAAATGCATATGGCATAGGTTACTTTAGGTCTAAGACTTAACTATACATTTCTAGGATAATTCCTGAATATTCTAAGTCACCAAACTCAAGTCAGTGGAGAGGTCAGGGCATGGGCTCTCAAATTAGAGGTCTGGGCTTAAATCCTGACTTGCTACTCTCTGTGGGACCTGTGCAAAGGACTCAACCGCCTTGTGCCTCAGTTTCCTCATCTGTAATATAGGGAGAATAGCAACGTCACTCCTTCTGAGGTTGTTCTAAATATTGTGAAAGAGGCAAAATTTTACCTCCACCCAGTTTCTAGGTGGGCCTGAGAATGAAATTGACATAAGACTGATCAACAGAAGAAACACACACACATTTATTATATTTAATTCAAGTTTTACATGGTACAGAAGACCCAAAGATACAATTAGTTAAACACTTCAAACATTTCAAATTGGACAAAGAGCAGTAATTCATAGAAGAACAACTAAATTATGAGGGAGACTTAAAAAAATTATTATAACAAGGTCTGTACAGAATTCTCTCATCTCAACTTTCAGCCCTTGATGATAAGAATGTTACTTTCCTTCTAGGGATATAGGGAGGGCATCTCTCACATAGGAATTTCACCTCCTGCTTTTACAAAACAGAATGAAGGTCAGGATGATCTTCTTGTACCCGCTGCGTTGCAAGCGCCTGTAATTCAAAATAGCCAACATGCCAGAGCAGCATATTTCAAGGCAGCATATTCTTAACTCCTTCGATACCAATTCAGAAAATACACATAAAGCTTGTAGTTCACACACGTAGTGCAACAATATAACACAGTCTGCCATGGGAATCCTTTCCACAGATGAGTTGATTTTGAGTCCCTCCCCCAAGATGTTAATGATTTTTTTCTTTAATTAGCTACCAACTTCTTTTTTATTTAATTAATTTAATTTATTTATTTATTTATTTTTGAGACAGAGTCTCACTCAGATGCCCAGGCTGGAGTGCAATGGTGTAATCTCAGCTCACTGAAACCTCCGCCTCCCATGTTCAGGCAATTCTCCTACTTCAGCCTCCTGAGTACCTGGAATTAAACGCACGTGCCACCACGCCAGGCTAATTTTTGTATTTTTAGTAGAGATGGGATTTCGCCATTTTGGCCAGGCTGGGCTCGAACTCCTGCCTTCAGGTGATCCACCAGCTTCAGCCTCCAAAAATGCTGCCGTGAGTCACCATGCCTGACCCCAACTTCTTTTCCAGTTGAGAGACTTTACTTTTGACTATGCTCGAAGAGTTGGAAGACCTGCTCATACTGTTTCCCTTTCCACATGGGGAGTGTGTAGCAAGGGCTGTTTTCTAGACTGGGCACCTTTCTAGACACCTGCCCACCAAAATCCCCTCCATGCCCAATTCTCTAATTGACATTAACCCTACTCCCAGTCCCTGTAGATGCTGAGTTTGCAACCTCTGGCTCTAGCTCAAGAGATCAGATAAACCTGCAAATAGAACTTTCGAGTGTGGCACAGAGACAAGTTCCAAAACAAGCCTGTAGGTGTTCATAGGAGAAGAGGGGCTGCAGGTCTGGCATGGTGAGAGGTGGTTTCAGGTAGAGGCTGGGGATAGACTATGAAGTGGAAAGGCAGGGGTGAGGGGCAGTAAGCACCTGTGGGAAAGCAGGAAAGCACCTGTGTCCTGCACCATCCTCCTGCCCTGGTATCCGCCTGCCAGGCTAGAATTCACTCAGCAGCCTTTGCCCAGCCTCAGGTGTCCCTGGAACATCCATAGTCCATGGGATCGGCTTCTGAGCTGTCCGCAGTGCCCATGGCCTCACCTGCTTACCAGCCACAGCAAACTGGGCCCCATCAGGCCTGACCACCCGCCCCAGAACAGCACTGTCCTCAGCAGGGGTTTTGAGAAAGGGCTGGGGGACAAAAAACAGCAATCGGAAACCACATCTGGGCAGAGCAAATCCATTGTTTTCCACATGGTAACGTGCTCACTGATGTGGTGGCAACTCTTGCCGTGCCTGTAACTCAATCCAGAATGAGGACACTGGATTCCCATGACCCACTTCTCAGATGAGGCTTCCTCCCGATGGTGCCAAGGCGAACAATTCCTGACTCTCAGTTATTACCAAATCAAGTCAAATGTCATTGCTGGTTTTAGCTACAAAATGTCAAGGCTCAAAATTGGTTCCTAAACTCAAAATCAATTAAGCAGATGTCGAAGAGGCGGAATTGAATTTCATTAATGAACACTGGACTGAAAAATCATACTGTGAATTTTTTCTCCTCCACCTTCTGCTGGCTCTAGTTGTAGAAGCTTCTGGGAGAAAATTCTGATATGGTCATCGTCACTGGAAGGGAGATGGCAGCAGGCCCCAGGGAAAGGGCAGGACACGAAGGACACAGGTATAATCAATGGGACTCTGCAGTCATTGCTCATCTCTTCTCTGAGAAGCTCCACCCAGAAATTGTCCTTTCCCAACAATTTTATCTGTGATTCAATAACGCTTTGTCCTTGGCAGCAGGTTTTCTGTTCAACGAGCCAAGGCCTATAAGCTGTATTTCCAAATTTGGGGAGTTGGCCACATAGAGCCAGTAAACCAGCCACTGGCCTAGGGGGGCAACGTCTGCAAAGCTCCCTTTGCAGCTTTGCTGCAATGTTCACCCTTCCCCACCTCTCCCAATCTGTTCCTCCTGCCCCTGCCTTCTCATCTCTGTAAATGGCACCACCATCTGCCCAACGGCTCAGCCAAAATCTAGGAGTCATCCCTGATTCCTCTTCCCTCACCCGCCCACCTGAGATCTATCAGCAAACCCTGCCGACCTTCCAAGCAGCACTGGAATCCACTCACCTCTCTCCCTCTGCAGCGCCCCGTCCTGCTCCATGCCACCAGCATCTCCCACCTGGACCACTGTAAACACCACCTGATCTCCCTGCTTCTGCTCTTGTCCCTGGGCCACCCTCTTCACCCACAGCCAGGGTAGGCCTTTAAGAACATGAAGGAGATATCCTTCACTTGCTGAGAATGCATCAATGGCCTTCCATTGTTCTTAGAATTAAATCCAAGCCCTCTTGCAAGGCCTCCTGGGCCTTCGTGATCAGCCTTTGTTGCTCCTCTGTTCTCATCTCCCACCCCTTGCTACACACACTCAAAAGCTCAGAGGCATGTGTGCATGGGGAGGAGTGATTGATCAGGCCCAGATCACAAAGTCAGTGTGTGGCCTTCAATATAATAGATGGAGATGTTCTCACTCAACAAAATTCTGAACGGCAAATATTCTTTTTTTGCTTTTAATCTAGTTTGGTGGCAGCACACTTGAAATGCAACATTCTGGGATATTCTCTAAAAAGCACCTGATTTCTACCTGGTGTGGACCCTCAGGACAGTGAGCAGTGGCGACTCCACCCCTGACGTTCTGGGGTTTGGGGATTGACTGTATCCTTAAGCCTCAGACACAAGAGCCACTGACTGCCACATAGCGCTCCTTAAATGTCATAAGCATGGCTCCAGTATTAAATGCCTGGGACTCACACTTGGCAATGTTTTTTCCTTTTCCAACCTCCATCCTTAACAGTCAGGGAGAAAGTCTCAGGGGCTCATTGCCTTGAACGCCTCTCTCCTAATCACACTCAGAAATAGACACTTACAAACCACCGTGAAGGCAGCAATGTGCTGAAGCTTAATAACTGCACTGTGCTTGGGTTTACAACGGCCTCTTACTTACATCAGTGGATATTGCTTTCCTATTCACAGTCCAAAATTACTCAACCATAAAAATATGAAGTCCAGTTCAGAGAAACCTCAGGCAATTCTACAGATGGCATTGCGTTGCTGCAAAAATGGTGCAACTGTATGTGCACAGCTGATATTGGAAACCCCTGAGAAACCTCAGGCAATTCTACAGATGGCATTGTGTTGCTGCAAAAATGGTGCAACTGTATGTGCACAGCTGATATGGGGAACCCCTGAGCTACAGCAGTGCTTCTCAAGGCAAGGACCATGAATTGCCATCTGGGTGCCCCAGAGCCTGGCCAAATCCTGGCCTCCAAAGAGACTCACCAAAGGTTGGTCTGGGTTGAATTAAGCCAGTCACACCTGTTCATAGTGTATTTCTAAAAAATCCATTCCTGCCATAGACTTTCTGGCCAAAGGACACAGTTCAAACCAGGTCCGGATGTCACTGCGTTTCTCTCCCCATAGAGAAAGGGAGAATCTATATAAGGTACCACTCTCCATTGGTACCTCACGATTTGGAAACAGAATGAGCTTCTCACCTTGCTGTGTCCAGCCCCAGTCCTCCCAACCAGATGCAAGTTAGGATTGTGAAAGTTGTCAGAATCAAAATGGAGTCACTGGTGTTTAAAAAACAAACAAATTAAAAACCTGGACAAGTAGAGTTGGGGAAGGTCATGTAGAGCTGGAGAAGGCCATAAAGAGCTGGGGAAGGCCATGTAGAGCTAGGGGAGGCCATGTAGAGCTGGGGAAGGCCATTCAGAGCTGGGGAAGGCCATGTAAAGCTGGGGAAGGCCATGCAGAGCTGGGGAAGGCCATGTAGAGCTGGGGAAGGCCATGAAGAGAGGGTTCTCAGGCTTGTATGCCTGATAACAAAACCATCATAAAAGACTGTGAAAGCCACAACCTTGCAAAAAGGTCACCGCAGCCTTACACAAAAAATACTTCTGCAAGGACATCTGCCCAGCAACTGCCTGTCCAGCCTTGGACTGACACCACCCTTGTTATTGGTCTTTGCAGTCAAGGATAATTATTTCAAAACAATTCTTTAATCTTTCTCATTTTTCCCTCTAAAATCCTCTGTCTGCCTTTACCTCCCTGAGTTCGCACATTGTTTACAATAGCATCCATATTCCCATTGCAAGGCTTGATTCCTGAATACGTATCTTTTCCTTTTAGAGAACGTCTCTCTGTAATTTAGGTTGACAGGGTGGACACCTGTTCACTCTCTCTAGGGAGGAAGCCTGGGATTGTCTTGGACGAGAAATCTCCAGCACGGAGAACTGTCAGAACTGTTGCATGGATGAGCAGAAAATAGCAGATGCTAAGTTTTTCCCTGACCCCCACTGCTGCATGTCGGCCGTAATTGGCTGCAAGAAAATGAGTTAACTTTTTTGTGGACAAACATCATTGACCTGGGTTGAACCACAGACATGCAGAAGGCCCATCCCCCTTCTCGTCCACCATCTCTTGGAAGGAGCTTGGTCACCTTCAAAGGCCAGTTTCTTAGTTGGAGAGGAAGGTCTAGTTCTTTGCAGAAAGAACACACACCCTCTGTGTGTGCATACGTGTGTGTGTGCGTGTGTGTGTACGTGTGCATGCGTGTGCGTGTGCGTGTGTGCGCGCGCGTGCGCACGCATGCGTGTGTGCACACATGCTTATGCGCGTGTTCGTGTGTGTGCGTGGGCGTGTGTGCACGCGCGTGCATGTGGGTGCGCATGTGCACGCGTGCGTGTATGCGCGCATGCGTATCCGCGTGCGCGTGTGTGTGCGTGTGTGCGTGCGCATGTGTGCATGCGTGTGTGTGTGTGTGTGCGCGTGCGTGTGTGCGTGTGCGTGTGTGTGTGTTTCTTGCTTTCTGCAAATAACTAAGGCTCCGGAGTGCTGATCTAGTAGGGAGAGTCACCAGGATTGGAAGCTGACAGAGGCCACAGATGCCAGGGGCTCTCAGACCACTGCATCCACTCCCTGGCATCCATCGGCAGAAACACTCAGGGTGCACAGTTGCACGTAGACAGACATCTAGCAACATTATTTATAACAGTGAAAAAAACAACTTTCAAACTGGAACAATTCAATGTCTTCTCTCAGAGACTGGCTAGATAGCACAGTGGTTAGACCTGGGCGCTGAGTTCAAATCTTGTTTCTTCCAACAATATGTGCATACAATATACACACATAAATTCACCTACACGTCTACCTGTTGTACATCATAAACACAGCTTCGTAGAGTCTCCACTTTCCATGACCTTCCTAGCTCTGCTCTCCCCTGTGTCTGCAGGTCACCTGTAGCTTCCTTTCCGATGCCAGCGTATACTATTGGTTTTCATCAAGATTCATCAATACAAAATTATAATCCAAGCCTAATATTTAGCTGACTTCAACCAAGGATTCTACAGTAAGCAATTATTGATCCCAAGTGAGAAGTTCTGGGGTTCAATCACCAACCTGGTGGTTCAGGTGAAAAGCCTAGAAGCCTTCCCCTTCCTTTTCCCGTTGACCTCAGTCCCCATTCGCCCTGGAAGGTGCAGTGGCCCCAGATCAACCCAAGCCCCTTCATCATCTCTCACCTGATTATCCCAGTGGCTTTCTCTGCGGTCTCTCAGCTTCTGCCCTTGCCGCTGACTGCCTGTCACATGAAACCAGAGGGTCTTACTGGGACCTAAGTCAGACCATGCTTCTCCTCTGCTTAAAGCCACCTGACCCACATCCCTAGAATAAAACCCAAATCCTCACCACAGCCTATGAGGCCCCACACAACCTAGCCCTTCCCGACTTCTCTAAGCTCAAGTCCACCTTGCAAAGTTCTGCCTGGAAACAAGACTCCCTGAACAGTATCCACAATCTGGAAATGCCCATCAGTGGCCCATGCGACCCATTCTAAATGCCACCATATTCCCATGTGTCAAATTGTCAGCACGAGCCCTGGCCTCTGATTGCTTCCTGGCTGCAAATTCTTTTTGAAAACTGCCTGAAAAACATCTACAGGCATAATCCCTAATGCACACTGTTACACGAGGAGCAACTTGCTTTCATTCTAATTATCTATTCTCGGCAACTAAAAGAATGTTTAGGCCGGGCGCGGTGGCTCAAGCCTGTAATCCCAGCACTTTGGGAGGCCGAGACGGGCGGATCACGAGGTCAGGAGATCGAGACCATCCTGGCTAATACGGTGAAACCCCGTCTCTACTGAAAAATACAAAAAACTAGCCGGGCGACGAGGCGGGCGCCTGTAATCCCAGCTACTCGGGAGGCTGAGACAGGAGAATGGCGTGAACCCGGGAGGCGGAGCTTGCAGTGAGCTGAGAGCCAGCCACTGCACTCCAGCCTGGGCGGCAGAGCAAGACTCCGTCTCAAAAAAAAAAAAAAAAAAGAATGTTTAGCGTTTCTAATAATGAATTCCAAAAGGCTACAGATTTGCAATTGGATCCATCACCAATTTCAGAGTCAACTGCAAAGCCTTGCCTAAAGTATCTTTATATTTGCTGCTAGCAACCATATTCCAAACTCTGTTGTCTTTGACAGTGGACAGAGGCTTAGGCCCAGCCCTCACCTGACCAATGGCTGGCACTTCCTACCAGAGCTCTTAAGAGCCTTCAGGATCCGTATCCCACCTTGCTCTCTAGTCTCAGGTCCTGCTGCTCTTCCCCAGGCTCACTATGCTCCAGCCACACCTGCCACAGGGCCTTTGCACATGCAAAGCCAGTCCTTCTAGAATCTGCCTTTTAGGCAGTGGTGTAACAGGAGCACCTAAATTCCATTTAGAAGACAGAAAACAGTTGTGAAGGAGACAAAGCAAAGAAGCAAAGCCAAGCAAAGAAGAAGGCTGTGAGACAGGGAGTGTGTTTGGTGATCTGTTGCTTCTTTCAGGATGCAGGATTTCTGCTTCATGCTTTTATTTATTTATTTATTTTTCCTCTTGCCTCTGAATTCACAGATTTGAAGGAAAAGAATCAAGTGGATATTTACACAAAGGCAGACCCGATGCCAGCTCACAGATACTGATTTGTATAATGTCTCCTGGCAGGAACAATGAGAGTTTCTTTGAACAGCAGAAGCTATAGCAGAGTAAAAACTTACCTGTGTTAAAGTCAAAAGAAAAATATTTGCAATTTGCTGGGTCAATAGACCGGCAGGAAAGCCCTTTGAGACCACTTCTGCAGATAGAATTTCTCCCCTGGGCCCAGCTGGGTGTGTTGGTGGCTGCCCAGGACCCGAGTCAGATAATCAACCTGTCTGTGAACAATCCTCCCAATTCAACAAACTGTCCCCAGGGAAAGGGACAGCAGCAGCCCAATCTGAGGGAGTGAACATTTCCGGTCTTCTCCTGTCTGCCAGCACACCGGGCTGCAGAGGTGGGTGACATGAAGTTCGAGCTCTCAAGCAGTGGGGGACTCAATGAGGAGTTTATTTATTTATTTATTTATTTAAAGACAGAGTCTGGCTCTATTGCCCAGGCTGAAGTACAGTGGCACAATCTCGGCTCACTGCAACCTCCACCTCCCAGGTTCAGGCCATCCTCCCACCTCAGCCTCCCAAGTAGCTAGGATTACAAGTGTGTACCACCATGCCAAGCTAACTTTTGTACTTTTTGTAGAAGCAGGATTTCACCATGTTTGCCAGGCTGGTTTCAAACTCTTGGCCTCAAGTGATCTGTCTTCCTCAGCTTCTCAAAGCACTGCGATTATAGGCATGAGCCACCACATCCAGCCTCAGTGAGGGGTTTAAACCAGCACTGGGGGCTGCTGCTTTGAGCTGTTTCAGTCCAAGATCCTCCACTCACTAGCTCAGTTTCCCCATGAACCAGCCAGTGAGGAAACTCTGTTTCTTCCACTGTAAAATGGGGAAATGGAGCTGGTATAAGAACTCAGTCCAATAGGGAAGTGTGAGAAAGCCTCTTGTCGATGGATCCCACAACAAAAATTATTCATGTTAGTTTTAAATGGCAAAATAAACAAAATGATAAAAAAGTGAGAACGTTCCACCATGACACCTGATCCATAAGAAAAGGTGGGTGAGGGAGGCAGAAATAACGAACCTCCCTCTGCTCTTTGCTCGCTATGGTAATTTTTCTATTTTTGGGGGGAAATGAGCCTTCAGGTCCTGCCCAGATAGATACTTTTGGTCCCATTTATTTTAAACGAGAGAGAGGCGTTGTGAGCAAGCAGTGCCTTGGCTGCATCACTATCGCTGTGGCCTTGAAAGGATCTGTTTGTTGCTGCCATCTGTGGGGGAACCCGGACACCACCCCAAAGTCATGCTTCAGGGACTCGGAGAGGACTCCAGCTTCCTCAGGGGGGACGGGCTGACTGTGGCATCTCTCCTGGGAACTGTAACAGCAGCCTGAGGGGTGTTCCCATCTCCCCTTGCCCCTACCCTCCATTCTCCCCCGACAGCTGGAGGCCTCTTCCTAAAGTGGCAAATCACATCACAGCACTCAGCAGGGCTGGCACTGGGGGAGATCAGTGAAGAGCGGGGGACCCAAAATGAAGGAGACCTCACTCCCAGATTGTGTAAGTGCCAGGCACTCACTGTGCCTTAGGTCCAGTCCGGTACTCAGCTACTCACACCTCCCCTGGCTTCTCATGGCTCTCAGAATAAAATGCAAACTCCCCACCAGAGCCACCCGGGGAAGTGATACCTGGTCCCTGCCCACCCCTCCCCTACCTCTCAATTCTCCTCCAGTACCACCAGCTTCTTTCTGTTGCCGGGACGACTCAAACTTTATCCTGCCCAGAAGGATAAAATTGTTTTCCTGTATTTTTCCTGTATACTCACGATACTTCTGATACAACACGTATGGGTTTTCCCCGGGCATTCAGCAATTCTTCAGCTCCCCGGTCACCAACTTGGCATCCTACAATTTAATTCTGACACTAACTACCTAGAGTGAGTGCAGACCCACAGGGTAAGGGCTCAGTCCCACAAGACTTTCCCCTACTTCAGACACCAGCCACAAGTCCTGGATTGTGATCCATGCTTCTGACCAACGGGCTCTAAGTCAGGGGTTTCCATGACTCCCTCCTTTCAATAATTTGCTAGGACAGCTCACAACACCGGTTTATTATGAAGGGAATCATGAAGGATACAGACGAAGAAACAGATGGAGAGACCCCAGGGCAAGTGTGGAGAGAGGCTGAGAGCTTCCTTGTCCTCTCCCAGGTGCCACCCTTCTAGCACCCAGATGTCATCACCAACCAGGAAGCTCTTGGAACCCCATTGATTACGGTTTTTATGGAGGCTTCATTATGTAGCCATAATTGATTAAGTCATTGACCTTCAGTGATTAGTCAGTTTCCAGTCCCTTTCTTGGACCCTAGAGTTTGCGGAGGATGGAAATCACCTGGTTGGATCCTCTGGGAACCAATTCCTATTCTCCAAGGGTAACCTCATTAGCATAAAAGCCAGGTATGGTTGAAAGGAGCTTATTATGAAAAACAAAAGATGCTTCTCTCACCTCCTATCGCTTAGGAAATTCTAAGGGTTTAAGACCTCTGTGCCAGGAACCTGGAGGAAGACTAAATATACATTTCTTAATATATGTCAATATCACTGCGCCAGGGTCTGTGCACTTTTTCTTCCTTATCCCGGGAAGAGTTTTTCCCCGGATTTTGTATGATGAGCTCCTTCTCTGCCAAGTCTTAGCACAAATGTCACCTCCTCAGAGAAGCCTGCCCTGACTACCCTACCTAAGATGACACCCCTAACCCAGGCACTCTCTGTATTTTATAGCCTGTTTCATTTCTATCGCAGTCCTTACTACAGCCTACAATTATTTAGTACGTGTCACTCCACTGGAGGGTCAACCCCACCAGGGCAGAGACTGGGTCTGGGTTGTGCACAGCTCGGTCCCCAGCACCTTGTATAGCACTTGGCACAGTGTAGGCACCAACTAAATATTTAGATAATTAAAGGAATGGAGATTCTGTTAAGGTCCTTTGAGTTCTGCAGTGAGGGAGGCTCGGCTTGGCAGGGCTGTGCCATAACTCAGGTTTACACAGCTCAGAGGCCTCTATCACTGACACCCTTCCCCAGCCACCTCTATGGGTCACCAAGGAGTAGTTGACCACTCTGGGTTTTCTGTGCCAGAAGCTCTAGCAGCAGGGGTGCTATTTGGAAGACCGTGACAATGGCTCTGGGGTATGATGTTCTGTTTCTCCCACCTCCATCTCTTTTCCTTCTTCTTGGCTCTGCTCTAGTGTTAAGAGACACCTATGTCCACAGCCGGTCACCCAGTCTCCCCAGGCCTGTGCTTTCTGCTGTGTTTGGCCAATAAGAACAGAGAGGGGCAGTAGACTCCCACCCTCCTTGCTGGGTCCTGATGCAGCTGTGGCTGTTGCTATGGTTTGAATATTTGCCCCACCAAAAACTCACATTGAAATGTAATATCCAGTGTGGCAGTATTGACAGGTGGGGTCTCTAAGAGGCGATTGGGTCATGGAGGCTCTGCCCTTGTGAATGGATTAATCAATTCATTGATCATGTGGGTGTGACGGATGGTTTTATAAGAAGAGGTAAAGAGATCAGAGGTAGCACATTAGTTTGCTCAGTTCCCCAACCCCCATGTGATGCCCTGCACACCTCGGGACTATGCAGAGTCCCCACCAGCAAGAAGGCCCTCACCAGACACAGCACCTTGACCTTGGACTTCTCTGTTGCCATAGTTATAAGAAGGAAATGCTTTTTCTTTATAAATTACCCAGTTTCAGGTATTCTGTGATAAGTGTAAAGCAAAAATAAAATCCAAATCTTCTCCAACCAACCGAACAGACCCACTCTGGGCCAAGGGGACCCTGGAGAAACCTGAAAACCTGAATTTCTGCCCATGATGGAAAAAGAAGTTGAACATACCCCATTATACCCTCTGCCTTTTGGAGTTTAGGCACAACTGACCAGCATTAACATTAAAATAGAAATCATAAAACTGACAAAACAGACTCTTAGTGAAAAAAGGACCAAATTCAAAGCCTGACTCTAGTATAGCATCACATGACAGATAGCAGACTCTGAAGGAAATAAAAATATTTTACCCCAAGATATATTTCATTGACATATTTTGAGATGGCCTTGCAAGGCTGTCTTTTGTGGGGGAGATTTGTATGTGCAGAGAACCTCCAGTAATACAGCCAGGTTTTTAAGGATCTAGGGGAGATTAACTAAGAGTCTGACACATTTTAAGGTCCAAAAAGAGATATTTACCATCTATTCTCTCTGAAGCCCGTTACCTGTAGGCTTCATCTACATAACAAGAACCTTGGCTTCCACAACCCCCTCTTATCTTCTTTTTCTTTTTTTTTCTTTTTTTGAGATGTCTTGCTCTGTCGCCTGGGCTGGAGTGCAATGGCCTGATCTTGGCTCAGTGCAACCTCCACTTTCCAGTTCAAGCACTTTTCCTGCCTCAGCCACTCAAGTATCTGGGATTATAGGTGCCCAACACCATGCCCAGCTAATTTTTGTAATTTTAGTAGATACAAGGTTTCAACATATTGGTCAGGCTGGTCTCGAACTCCTGACCTCAAGCAATCTTCCTGCCTTGGCCTCCCAAAGTGCTGGGATTACAGACATAAGCCACCGCACCCAGCCCCTCCTCTTATCTTAACTCAAGCATTACTTTCTACTGACTTTAAGTGTTTAGACAAAACCTAACTTTTTAACTAATTGCCAATCAGAAAATCTTTGAATCCACCTGTGACCTGTAAGTTCCCCCTCCCCTTCAAGATATCCCCACCTTTCCAGGCCAATGTATACCTTACATGTATTGATTTGTGTCTTTGTCTGTAACTTCTGTCTCCCTAAAGTGTATAAAATCAAACTGTCACCTGACTGCCTTGGACACACTTTCTCAGGACCTGTTGAGACTGTTCTCCAGGCCATGGTCACTTATATGGACTCAGAATAAACCTTTTTAAATATCGTACCAAGTTTGTTTTCTTCTTTTAACATAAGCAACAGAAAACGGATGAAGACAGCAGTGTTCCTCTTCCTGTGTCCTCAGCTCCTCATGGGCAATCCTCTCTTACAGCTGCAGTTCTCACAAGTTCTAGTAATTCCCTTGCTCCCAGCCCCTCCAATCGTAGGGCTGGTAAGTGTTCCCATCTGTTTCTAAGTACCTGGGGTTCTGGGAAAACTACTTAACCCCCTCTATGCCTCACAATCCTCATCTACATAACAAGGACAATAGTGGCACCTACCTCACTGATCCATTGTAACAATTAAATGAGATAATATGAGGTAGTGCCTAGAATAGTACCTGGTATATAATAAACATGATTATTATTGTTGTTATTATTTTATTGCCATTACTGGCTATTGCTGTTATTGTTTTATTATGCCTTTTCCTGTATTAAGCACTAATCTCATAGTATCTCATTGGATCCTTATTATTTCAATTTTACACTTGCGGCAACTGCAGCTTAGGCAAACCCAGCCAGTTTTCGAGCGTGATCCAGTTAGAACATAGCAGAATCAGGCGGCAAGTTTTCATCTGACTGCTCAGCCCAGGATCTTGACCACCAAGCCAGGTTTCCCCCTGCTCCTTTATCTGTTCAAAGTCCATAGTTGTGTAGGGGGCTGGCCTGTGCATTGCAGGACTTTTACCTACATCCATGACCTCTATCCACTAGATGCGAGCCATCCACAACAAAGAAAGATCTGACCCAAAATGGCAGTAGGTACAAGTTTGAGAGACCCTGGTATAAGGATTATGCAGATACAAGAAAAACCATAATTATGGAGATAAGTGCTCTACATTTGACTCAAACTGATGAAATGATGACATCAGCAGACTAATTTACATGTATACCTAGAATAACCACTAAAAAAGCTACCCGGGAGATATACTTAAAAATACCATAGATATATCAAACCAGAACTCTAAAAAATATTCAGGTAACTCACAGGAAGACCACAAAGAAAGGAAAAGAAAACAGAAAAAGTAAAACCAGAAGGAGCAAACAAAAAATAAAATGGCAGACTTAAGCCCTAGTATAGTCACGGCATTAAATGTTGATGGTTGTATTAGTCTGTTCTCACATTGATATAAAGAAATACCTGAGACAGGGTAATTTATTTTAAAAAGAGGTTTAATTGGCCTACAATCCTGCAGGCTGTACAGGAAGCATGAGTGGGGAGGCCTCGGGGAGCTTTCACTCACGGCAGAATGCGAAGCCAGAGAAAGCATCTTCATATGGCTGGAGCAGGAGGAAGCGGGGCAGAGAGATGCTACATGCTTTTAAACAACCAGATCTCATGAGAACTCGCTCACTCTATAGTACCGAGGTGGACGGTGCTGAACCATTCATGAGAACTCCATGCCCATGATCCAATCACCTCCCACCAGGCCCCACCTCCAACACTGGGGATTACAATACAAGGTGAGATTTGGATGGGGACACAGATCCAAACCATATCAACGATCTAATTAAAGCAAAAGATTGGCAGAGTGAATTTAAAACATGACCCAATTATATGTTGTCTACAAGAAACTCACCTCAAATGTAACTAGATAGGCAGAAACAAACCCGGAGCAGAATACTTGAAATTCCATAAAGAAAACAAGAATATTGGGAATGGATAAAAATAGGGTAAATACAAACGATTTTACTAGTTTTCCCCTCATGAGTTTCTTATATTATATGTGATGGTTGAAACAAAAATAATAACATCATGTGATGTGATTCTCGATGTGTGAAAGCAACACTTAAGACAATTATATTGTAAAAATGGGAAGGGGAAAGGGTCCTAAGTAGCAGTAAGGCCTGGATGCTTCAAGCCAAGTATTGAAACAGTGATAGCAGTTTTTACAGTAAACTGTGTAGGTATGTAGGCAACCACTGAGCAAAATATACAAAGCAATATACTCTAATACACAAATAAATCACAATGGAATTCTAAAAATCATTCAGAAACCAACAGGAAGGCAAGAAAAGAGAAACAGAAGAATAAGAAACAGAGGGTAAAAAGAGAAAATAAATAATAAAATCTCAGTTCTTAGCTCTAACATATCCATAATTACTTCAAATGTCAATGGTCTAATTGTACTGACTAAGAGAGAGAGTGCATTGGGAAATACAAGCCAGGTACTGTGCATACAAGAAACTTACTTTAAATATAATGACACATAAGCTGAAAGCTAAAGAATGGATAAAGTTGTATCATAGGCCAGGTCCAGTGGGTCACACTTGTAGTCCCAGCACTTTTGGGAGGCCAAGGCAGGTGGATCACCTGAGGTCAGGAGTTCGAAACCAGCCTGGCCAATGCGGCAAAACCCCGTCTCTACTAAAAACAGAAGAAATTAGGTGAGCGTGGTGGCACATGCCTATAATCCCAGCTACTTGGGAGGCTGAGGCAGGAGAATTGCTTGAACCTGGGAAGCGGAGGTTGCAGTGAGCTCAGTTCGCGGCATTGCACACTAGCCTGGGCAACAAGAGTGAAACTCCATCTCAAAAAAAAAAAAAGTTGCATCTTGCAAATATTGATTTAATAAAAGCAAGAGTGTTTATATTAATATTAGATTAAATAGACTTTAGAGCAAAGACATTAGTAGGGTCAATAAGAGACATTACATAAGTATAAAAGGATCAATCTACAGAGAAGAATAGTGATCCTAAATGTGTATGCATCAACCAATACAGCTTTGAAATACAGGAAACAAAAACTAATAGAGCTGAAAGGAGAAATAGATAAATCCACAATTATAATTGATGTCAGGACCTAAGATATCAGCATTTGACATTTTCTGTCAGTAACTGACATATCTGGTAGACAGATCTAACAGGCAGGAAATTGGTAAGGATACAGTTAAACTGAACAATACCATAAATCAACTGGATCTAATTGATATGTGTAGTTTACTTCATCCAACAACAACAGAAATGTACATTCTTCCTAAGCTTACATGGGATGTTCACCTAGGTAGATTGTCTCCTGGTTTATAAAGAAGACTTTAACAAATTTAAAAAAATTGAAAACACAAAGGGAATGTTCTCTTACCATAAGGAAACAAACTAGAAATCAAGAATAGAAGGACAGCAGGAAAATCTTCAACTGTGTGACTATTAAACAGCTCAATTCTACAAAACCCATGAGTAAAAGAGGAAGTCTCCAAGAAAATAAAAAAAAAATACACAGAACTGAATGACAATGAAAATATGACATATCAAAATGTGTGAGATGTAGCTAAAGTCATGCTGAGAAATAACTTTAGAGTACTAAGTGCCTACACTAGAAAAACAGGAAAAAGCTCAAATCAATAATCCAAGTCCTACCTCAAGAAACTAGGTAAAAAGAGTAAAGTAAACCCAAAGTAAGCAGAAAGAAGGAAATAATAAAGATAAGAGCAGAAACGAATGAAGTTGAAAACAGAAAAGCAATAGATAAAATCAATGAAACAAAGAATAGGTTCTTTGAAAAACTCAATATAATTGACATATGTTTAGTAAGATTGACAAAGATGAAAAGAGAAACAAATCACTAATCCCAGAAACAAAACAGAGGATATCACTACAGATTCTATGGTCATTAAAGGGATAAAAAGAAAATGCTATGAGTAACTTTATACTCATAAATTCTATAATTTGTAAGAAATGGACTAGTTTTTAAAAACCATAAGCTACCAAATCCAATCAAGATGAAACTAATTACCATAGTAACACTATAAGATCCTGAAAAAGAATATCCAGGCCAAGATGGTTTCACTGGAGAATTTTAGCTAACATTTAAAAAGAACATTTATATCAATGTTACAGTGTCTTCCAGAAAACAGAAGAGAGAACACTTCCGAGCTCATTTTATGAGGCCAATGCTACTTTGATATCCAATTCAGATAAAAATAGAAATAGAAAACTATATAATAAGTACAAAATTGAAAACTATAAAAATAGAAAACTATAGACAAATATCTCTCATGAACTTAGATACAAAAATCTTCAAATACATCATAAAATTGAATTCAACAATATATAGAAAATACTACATGACATGACCAAGGGAGATTAATGCCAAGAATGCAAGGCTAGTTTAATATTCAAAACATCAATCAATATAATCCACCATATCCACAGGCTGAAGAAGAAAAATCTCTTTAATTGATGCAGAAAAAACACTTATTCATGATAAAAAATGCTCAGCAAACTAGAATTGGAGGGTAATGCTCTCAATCTTATAAAAATCATCAATGAAAACCTACACTTAATATCATACTTAATGGTGAAATACTGAATGTTTTGCCTCTACAACCAGGAATGAGGCATCAAGATAGATAATATCCTGCTTGGATAAAAAGAAAAATGTCCTTTTTCACCCCTTTTATTCAACATAGTTCTAGAAGTTCTAGACAATACAATAAGGCAAGAAAAAGAAATAGAAAGTAAACAGAAGAAATGCAACAGTCTCTATTTGAAGATGACATGATTGCCTACAAGGAAAATCCCAAAGACTGTACCAAAACAAGGAATCCTCCTAGAATTAATTACTGAGTTCAGCAAGATTGTGTGATACAAGATGAAAACGCAAAATCAATTGCATTTATATATGCTAATAATAAACAAATAGAACCTGAAGTTTAAAGTGCAATACCACATACAATTACTCCAAAGAAAATGAAATACAACCTACTGTGGTGGCTCACGCCTGTAATCCCAGCACTTCGGGAGGCTGAGGCAGGCAGATCATGAGGTCAGGAAATCGAGACCATCCTGGCTAACACAGTGAGACCCTGTCTCTACCAAAAATACAAAAATTTTAGCTATGCATGGTGGTTGGCACCTGCAGTCCCAGCTACTCGGGAGACTGAGGCAGGAGAATGGCATGAACCCTGGATGTGGAGCTTGCAGTGAGCCAAGATCGCGCCACTGCACTCCAGCCTGGGTGACACAGTGAGACTCCACCTCAAAAAAAAAAAAGAAAGAAAAAGACAAGGAAATGAAATACTTAGGTGTAAAATCAGCAAAACATGGAAAAGATTTATATGCTGAAAATTATAAACTATTGGTGAAAGAAATTAAAGAAGTATACAACTGGAAAAGCTTTGTTTATGGACTGGAAGACAACACAGTGAAAATGCCAATTCTCTCCCTAATTCATTGACGTTTAATTCAATTTCTGTTAAAATCCCAAGAGGCTTTTTGGAGACATAGACAAGCCAATGGGCTTCTCACTCTATCTCTGCTGGTGCCACAGGGGAAGGAAGCTCCCACCTGGCCTTCTTTTGCTGCTGGGTAGAGGAACAGATGTTGAGAGGTCCCAGTGGGTGACTGCCATGAGTGGAGAGTGGGGACACTCTGAGCCTGGTTCACCTTCTTCTGCTGGGTGGAAGCCTCAGAGACACCAGGTCTAAGTTACCCTCTGCCATTAGATGAAAGGGCTGGAGACTCCAGGTTTTCTGGTACCACAAAGAAGGGATGCATGTGTACGGTGGGCATGGGTGTGGGACAGGCCAACCAAGCCCTGAAAGCTCTGCTGGAGCCACTGCTGCTGCTGTGTGTGGGCTCCATGACGCTGCCCCCTTCCAGCTGTTGCATTTAGTTTTGAGTTCATGTATCCCTGTTGGTGGTTCCGGGTTGCTGGCCTCTGTAGTATCTAGTGCAGGGTGTGTGGGAAGTTAAAACAACAACAACAACATCAACAACAAGACAAGTAACTCTACTTAGGTGTCGTTATCAAAGTCCTAAGGTTCTTAGCCAGTGCATCTTCTTCATTCCATCTTTCAGAGTGCTTTATGCTTGTCTGTTAGATTATTTCTAGGGCATTTAGTTGTATTATGAGGGGAAGAGTAGGGAAAAGTGAACCTGTACTATCTTGTTCCATAACTATAGGACGGTTTCTTTTAAAGCTAAAAATAGACTTACCATAGATCCAGAAATTGCACTTATAGGCCTTTATTCCACAGAAATAAAACATATGTTCATGTAGAAGATTCTACAGAAAATTTCACAGCAACTTTATTCATAATGGCCCCATACTGGAAACTATACCAATGTCCTTCAATGGGTGAATGATTAAACAAGCCCTGGAACATCCATAATATGGAATATGTCAGCAATAAAAAGGAGAAACTACTGATGCACACAGCAACCAAAATGAACGTCAAGGGGATGATGCTTACTAGAAGAATAAGCTAACGTCAAAATGTTACATGCTGTATGATTCCCTTTAGAGAACATTCTTGAAATTTAAAAAATTCTAGAGATGGAGATCAGTTAGAGGTTGCAGGGAATTAGGGACTGGCGAGTGTAGTCCTAGAGGGTGGCACAGGGACCCTTGAAGTGACATGACAGTTCTGTAGCTCGATTATGGTCATGGTTACTCAAAACTGCATATGTGATAAAATTGCATAACTGGCGAAATCTACATAAGCTCTGTGGATTGTACCTACGTCAATTTCTGGCTTGTCATATTGTACTTTAGTGCTGCAAGATATGATCATTGGGGGAGGCTGGGTGAAGGGTACACGGGACCTCCTTAAACAGCTCCTTGCCACTATCTGTGAATCTAAGTTATTTCCTAGTAAAAAAAAATTTTTAAAGCCAAAACAAAACAATATTGCTAATTTCCAACCATAAAACATTCCTTTTAAACTACCCCTGCCCCCATCTTCTCTCTCTGTCTCTGTTTCTCCATCTCTCTTTTTCAGGCCACTGTGCAGACCTATTTGCACCAACCTGGAACTTTCATGTTTTTCCTTTTTTTTTTTTTTTGAGATGGAGTCTTGCTTTTTTGCCCAGGCTGGAGTACAGTGGTACCATCTTGGCTCACTGCAACCTCAGCCTCCCAGTTCAAGCGATTCTTCTGCCTCAGCCTCCCGAGTAGCTGGGATTACAGGCACACACTGCTACTCCTGGCTAATTTTTGTATTTTAGTGGAGTTGGGGTTTTACCATGTTGGCCAGGCTGGTCTCAAACTCCTGACCTCAGGTGATCGGCCTCCCAAAGTGCTGTGATTACAGGTGTGAGCCACTGAGGCTGGCCCAATCGGAACTTTCTATCTGAGGTTCTGGGAGGGCTGGCAGAAAGTGGAAAGGGGGATAACTTTTTAGTGCCTGATTCAGTGGTATTTCATGTGAACTACCTTAATCAGGGAGCCAAATCTCTAATCCTTCTGTTTATCAGTGGCCCCTGCCCCATCCTTTGGGAAACATTCTGGAATGTTTGGCACTTAATACTGGGTACAAACCCCAGCAGCAGCCATTCCTGGTGCCTTCAAACAAACGGACATTGAATGGGGTAATATTATTTGGATGATTTTCAAAAATACCCTACAAATGACAAGTGAATCAGCAGATAGATTCCAGGCATCATGGGTGTCCCTTTGGGTTGGCAATTGCAGCTGCTCATTATCCAGGTCCTTGGGATGATGGTTGAATGTGAGTTGTATCCTGGGCAGACAGACTTACGGACATGCACACAAATGCACACACACAGGACACACATGTGGATGCTTTGTGCTCCTCCAAGCTGGGCATTTTACAGTCAATTCATGGACCAGCCAATACATTTGGAAGCTTAGTAGGCTATTAGAATTGCAGAAAAAGTCTCAAGTTCAAATAAAATGTATGTATGTGTTTGTGTGTGCATTTACTCACAGTCTTATCCACCTACCTCTCAGCTGCAGCAGTGGTGCCAACATCACGACTTTATGTACATAAACTTGGCTGGGTAAGGAAGGGACCTTCATGTGCAAATGTCCCTCGTGCCATCGGACAAACCCACCACCTTCACCTTTCAAGCTGCTTATTAGAACTCTAGATTATGTGCCTAACAGGCTGTCAGGTTGAGTTTTCTCTTCTCTATGACATGGGACAAGCAAAGTGGGGAAAACATCTCCTACAGGGTGAAGTGTCGCCATCCTGTCTTCCTCACCCCCTTTGCCACTTAATGATTGGCTTTAATCTAACTAGACCCTTTCAGGGTTTCTGTAATGGGAGGCAGAAGCACAGTAAGAAATCCCCTTCACTACCCAGTGAAAGACAGGGGTGTCTCCAAGGAAAGCCCTTCTCACCTGCTCCCTGTCTCCCCCAAGAACCTGCTCCAGCGCAGCCTCCTCGTCTCTGCTCCAAAGGTGGGGGTGGGCCCTGTGGGAAAGAGGCAGGGGACAGATGGAGGGGCAAGAGGGCAGGCGTCCCAACATGCACAGATGAGCAAATGCCCAGATTGAAACGTAAGCTGAATGTAATTACTTGGTTAATTAAATACTGACTTTTAACTCAAAAAGTGATTAAAACAAGCTGCAGGAAGACTGTGCAGAAGCAGGGCAGGGAATGAATCAAAGCTTTCAAGGAGGGGGAGGAGGAGGAGGGGGTAGCCACAGGCAGGTCTGGCTAGCTCTTCCTACTGTGTGCTGGGCCTTCTGCGTGCTGGGGGTGTGGTCTCTGGTCTCTGAGAAGGTGAGGAATTTCGGACCGAGGCCAACATGCAAACTAGGATTGCAGACTTCTCCTTACATTTTTCCACTTGAGACCCCATCTCTTTTCCCAGTAGTCTGAGAGTACCAGGAGCTGCTGGCGCCCAGGAACCAGGTCCTGTTCATCCACGTTTCCTTGGAACAGAATACAGTACCCGGCACGAAGAGGTGCTCCAGAAATGCTTGTAGAACAAATGAACACATGACTACACAGTGCTATGATGCACATGTGTGTTCCGGTGTGCGCATGCGTGTTCATCATAGGCAGGTGCTGTGGGTCATGTGTTGTAGGCTGGTCTTAACTCACCAGCTCAGACACCCATGATGTCAGAGGGTCTGCAAAACTCCCCGAGCCGTGTTTCCCAGCAGACTCACTGGTCCTCTGTATTCAAGTCCTCAGCCTGTTTTCCAGGTCCTCCTAGGCAGTTAGGGATGGCTGGTCCCATTCCAGAGCTCAGTGTCTGCCTGGGAGACTTAGGGGCTTTAGAGCCTCAGATGTGCCCAGTCTGGGAAGTCACTCAGCCGTGACTCAGCCGGGCCTGGATGGGGCTCAGCAGACTCCTCAGGACTCCCACGGCTTCCCGATGCTCCAGCTCCTGCCACCTCCACCCATGGCCTTTCTCCTCCTGTGTCCTTCATCCCCCATGACATCATTCTGTGTGATCATCCTGACTGCACAATCGAGCCTTTCAAGCTCGTCAAGCCACCCCAACTCTCTCCCTATTGTTGATTTAACCTCAAGGAGGCCATTCTCTTGATGCCTTCCAGACCTTGCTTCTTCTGCCTGCAAATGTCTTGGCAGCCCTTTTGTGCAGAACACCCCCTGGTTCCATCTACCTGGCAAAGCTGGAGTTGCTGTTTTATTTCCTTGACTTATAGGCAACAACAAAAAAAAAAAGAAGGAAAAAATCACTCAGTGTGTATTTTTTAATCTCCATCAAGAGACTAAAATACAACCTGCACCATTTTTGTCTGAGCACTTTCTGGCTGAGTTTGGGTTGCAGCAGATGGGATTTTATGAAGGTTGTAAAAGTCAAGCTCTCAGCATGTCAAACAAATCAGTGTGTGAAGGAGAAACATTAAAGGCAGGAAAAATGGCTGTGGCCTGGGATGCATTCAGAGGCCTTGGAAAACAAGGCCACAGACCCGGAGCACAGGTGGCCCCGAAATTTGGCTGAAACTTACTTTTCAAGAGCAAAAGTTGCTGCAGTCACCCTCAAAGGATCATGATCTAAATTCTCCACTCCTGAGTGGGGACCATGGTGTCCCAGGTTTAAAAATACAAATTCCAGCATCATCTATAACTATATAGTCTTGTGGTTAATTCTGCTTGAGCTTCCATCTAGGCATAAGCCGTCTTGTATGAAGAACTGCAATCACATTAGGAAAAAAGGATCTGGGTGTGTGTCTTGAGAAATTATGGTATTAAAAAATGGCAGCATAAACCACCATTAAGTCAGAATAAAGATAATTACTTATTATGCTGCTTCCCTGGGTGAACACACTGACTCAGGGATGAATTCACTTCAGCAAAACAGGGCTAATCTCTGCAGCATGGTACCTATCCCATTATCCCCTGCTTAATTACATGTGATTGTAGAGTCTAATTTATACTGATACCCAAGCCCAATAGAGCACCTTCATGAAGAACAGGTTAGTTGGCAGGTGGGAAATTTATAAACTGGTTTAATTGCAATCATCCTTGAGCTGTGTTATGTGTGACCTCAGGGAGTGATGAGGTTACTCTAAATTCTCACTAGTGAAAGACAAGAGGGTCATGGCCAGTTAATACATGGTTCTGAGAACACAGATAAAGGTGACAATTTGTCTGTTTGTTTTATAATTCACTAATAGTTCTTTTCTGGATAAGTGGGCAGGGAAGAAGATTGAACATGTGGATTTCACTGTGTGATGAAACAGAAGCATACAAGCAGCGTTAATACAACGTAAGTGAATATTAAAATGACTGAGGTGTCTCCAGGAAGCACAGCTGTAGATCTCTGTGGTCAAGATAAAGTACATGGATCTTTGGTGGACAAGAGTTTTCTTATTTATTATTATTATATATGTGTATATTGAGACAGAGTCTTGCTGTGTAGCCCAGGCTGGTATGCAGCAGCATGATCATGGCTCACTGCAGGCTTAACCTCCTGGGTTCAAGTGATCCTCTCACTTTAGCCTCTCGAGTAGTTGGGACTACAGACATGCACCACCACACCCAACTAAGTTTGTATGTTTTGTAGAGAGACAGTGTCCCACTATGTTGTCCAGGTTGCTCTCAAACTCCTGGACTCAAGTGGTCTGCCCGCCTCAGCCCCCAAAGTGCTAAGATTACAGGTGTGAGCCAAACGCCTGGCCAAGAGTTTTCTAAAGGGGAAAGGCAGGATCCATTCTCCCATATGTGCAATTCCATTTAGGGCTCTTTTTGGGACAGCACACCTGGTTTTACAACTCCTTTCTAGAAAGTTCACTTATGAGCTGCTTAATGGCAGTAATGATTTAGCATAAGCAGAGCACAGCAGCCCTAGGGCTGAGGTTCTAACCTGGGCTCTGTTCCCACTGGCTGGTAATTCCTTGGCTGACCTCCCCAGGCTTCCGTTTCCACATCTTGAGAGTAGTGATGATATCAGCGGCACTGCAGGGACGTTGTGTTGGATTGAATGAGATGGAGGAGACTACAGATGCACAGCACAGACCGGTTCTGAGCCTCCCATTCCATTTCAGAGCAGGAAGCTGGGCCTTCTCTTTGAGGATGCACTGACAGAGGCCACTGTGAGATCTGGCAGAGGGTGCTTTGATGTCAGCTGATCAGAACACATGGCAGTCTTGGACATCTCTGATATGACTCCTGCTCATGGAGCCATTCATATGACAGATGTTATTAAGTTAAGTACCAGATCATAGCAACTACAGGAGTTATAGAGAGGACATGTCACCTGCTTCAGGGGAGCTTAGAGCCTAGGAGGTGAAACAGATATAACAAATGACCATGACAAAGTTTGCAGCAGGAGCTGCTGGTTACTTACCTCCTCTTTGCTAATAAAAATGGGATCTGTTTGGGCAGCAACAGGTCCAGTTCAAGGGGACAGAACAACCCTGTCAATCATGACAATCCCAGAGGTGGGCACTTGACCACTGCTGGCCAAGGAACTGGAAGGGCCAGTCAGCAGGAGGCTTCTGGGAATATTTTTCTCCTTGCTAAGATAGGAGAAAAATATTCTAATTCCTGTTCAGAGTTACTGAAAGCTGGAAAGAGCATAGCTCCCAACCCTCCAAAGGAAAAAATCTAGACAAGCAACAAGTGCATGCCTTTTCTTGAACCCGACAAAATCCTGAGGTTGCAGAGCAATCAACATTCCCCAAATTTACAGAAAGACAGAGGCGCTTGTGGGGAGAGAAGAGCCTGGCAAGATGTAGCTGGAAACAGCAAGAAGAGTTCAGCAAAGGTGGTGGTTCCCAACAGGGGCTGATTTTGTCCCCTAGGGGGCAGCTGGGAGTATCTGAAGAAAGTTTTGATTGTTACAACCGGGTTAAGAGTGTTACTGGCATCTAGTGGGCCAGGGACCCTGCTAAACACTCTGCGATACACAGGACAGCCCCTATGACAAAGAATTTTCTGGCCCAAAATGTCCATGATGTCAAGGCTGAGAAAACTTGAGCTAAGCCAACATTGTCTCTAGCCTGGACAACTACAGTACACCAACAGGTCACCCAGGTCTGCGCTCATTCCCTACCATCCATTGCCCGCATGGCAGCCAGTTGGCTTCCATGTAAAAGAAACCAGATCGCGCCACTCGTCTACATAATATCCTCCAATGGCTCACATCTTGAGGCTTCACCATGGCTTCACAGCGTGCAGCATCTGTTCTCTCCCTGGCCTTCCGATTAGATGTCATGCTACCCCCTCTGTCACTTCGATCCAGCCATATAGTCTCTCTGCATCCCTGGAAGACACCAAGAACATTCCCATCTCAGAGCCTTCGTATTTGCTCTCCCTGCCTGGGATGCTCTTTGCCCATCCAATGCTCATGGCCACATCTCACTCCCATCTCTCCTCCAACATCTCATCTTCAAAGAGGAGAGAAAGAGCCCACCCACATTCCCACACTAGGATAGTGCTTGGCACAAAGTGGGTGCTCAAATAAATATTTGTTGAAGGAATCAATAAATGAAATGAAGACCTGCCCTCTTGAACTTTCAGTTAACTCACCCCAGCCTCAAATTGAAATCAAAGAAGTTGTTAGAAACCTGGATGACAGCAGAAAAGAGAACTGAGGGAGTGAGTCTGGGAATGGGTGTTGGAGCTCTGGGTTCATGTCTGGTTGGGTCAGCAGCTTTCAGATGTGTCCCTGGATAAGGTATTTTCATACTCTGAGTCTCAGATTATTTGTAAAATGGGCAAAGAAATCATTCATTCATTCATGTCTTCATTCAATAAAAATTTATTGAGCAACTACTGAGCCACGCACTGATGCAGGTGATGGGGGTCCACTAGGAAACAAGACAGTTCCTTCTGGAATGAATGACTACACGTTTATCTGCTTTAAACAACACACGTACATGAGACAAACTGCATAGCTCTGTAGGTCAGAAGTTCAACACAGCATGACTAGATGTTCTGCTCAGAATCTCACTGGACTAAAATCAAGGTGTCAGCTACAGACATGGTTCTCACCTTGAGCTCAGGGATCTTCTTCCAAGCTCACTGGTGTTAGCAGAATTCGTTTCCTTCTCACTTTCCATGTGGCCCAAGCACAGGCACATTGAATCCTTCCAGAGCTTCAAATCTCTCTTCAAATCTCTCTGACTTTTTTTGCCATTCTTTTCTGTTATTCAAGGCTAATGAGATTCCATTGTATCCTCCGAAATAATTCAGGTTAATCTTGCTATATTCCCAGGTTCCAGAAATTAGAGCATGTACATCTTTTGGGGGCCATTCTGCTAATTTACACGTGGATGCACGTGGAGCCAGCATTCCAGGCAGAGGAAACAGCAGAGGCAAAGGCCATAAAATACGAATGGGCTTGATGTGTTCAAGAAGCCTCAAGCAACCAACATGGCTGGGCCAGCAGAGCGTGGAAGAGGGACACAGGTGCGGAGGCCAGGGACGTGGCAGCTTCGAGGTCCTGTGGTGCCTGGTAGACAACAGGAACCAGAATGGCTTTTGTTCTAAGTACTTATGGAACTCATGGGAGCATTTTAAGCAGGATTGTAAAAATACCAAACCAATGTTTTTTAAGAAGATAACTGACTTCTCTATGGCAAAAAGTAAATGTGGAAGCAGGAAGACCAGTTTGAAGGACATGGCCATGGGGACAACGGCTTGGACTAGGACGTGGGGGTGGAAATCATGAGAAGTGGTTGGGTTCTGGAGCTCTTTGAATGATTTTTTAAAGTTAAATTTTCTGGTGGAGTAAAAGATTTGTCAATTTCCTTCTAGCTGACAGCAGAAGGGGTGGCTTTGGTGGGCTTTCATCTCCCTCTCCAGGCCTCCCCGTAACGCTCCACCTGGAATAAAAATAAAAGCTAAGAAAAACCCATCTATAGGCACAAACACAGCATCCAGAATAGTCACCTTGGCTTGTCACAGCCCTCGCCACACTGAGACATAGACATAGATATCGATAGATAAAAACTTGATTTTATAAAACTCAAAAGCCAGTGAAGACGAGGACACTCAGAAATGGAGAACCATTTAGCTGGGATCTGAAATAGTATAATAGAGCAGCAGCAGTTACTATCCTTTGAGTACAAAGTGTGAGAATGCTGCTTGAAGTTGGAGATTGGAGGCTTTGGGGAGCAGTTTCTTTACTTCGCTGACATCCTGGACATCACACATAGGCCTTAACAAAGTTCACACACAAGCCTCTGCAGCCTCCGTCTGCTTGTTCTGAGATCAAACCAGGCGGCCTTCGGCTCTGGCTTTGATTAGCTATGCACAGCCGACTGCCTGAAACTCATGCAATAGAGATGAATGGAAAATGAGGCTTGTAATTATTTTCAAAAGACATGCAGCCTGACTTCAGCTCATGAAGAGTTCCAAGCCCCTGGAAAAGGCTGGCTCTGTGGGCGTGTGAGCTGTGCAGTCTCACTGTGCCTCCACTTAGACCCCATGTTAGGTTTAATGCTTGGCTCTCTTGAAATTCCCAGTAAGTTTTAAATGAGGGGCCCCATGTTTTCATTTTGTGCTTGGTTCTGCGTGGAAACTGCCTAGAAACCATCTTTCTCACTTTCATTCCAGTTGCTCAAACCCCTTTCTCAAACCTTTCAGAGAGGAAGATAGCACAGGGGATATTCCTGGGACTGTGGGGTGGAGGGGTGTGGGTTGGTTACAGCAGCTCCTGGATGGCTGATGATGAGGATGCTGCAGGTATGAGCAGGGTGTTAGCTGAGTGAGACTTCAGGATAAACCAACCTGGAGGTCCGTCTTCCAAGGAGGGAGGTATCATTTTACCCGAGTATGGATAATCTGGGTCAAAGAACAGAAATGTCCCTAGCCCCAAACCTATCAACAGAGCAGCAAAGGCCCAGTAATAACCTGATCAAACCCATCTTGAAGTGGGATGAGCAGGGCCGAGAAATAAAAGAGGAAGAAACTAACCAGGAGCCTTGGCCACACTCCAGGCTTGTTCTGTGTCCAGCCGGGCTCCCTGCAACTTGGTTTTCCGGGTGTGAGCTGAGCAGCAGTACAACCTGTGTTGTTTAGCAAACAGTGGTGCTTGTGAATCCCAATCAGCGTGGTCCTCTCTGAGGGGGCCCCTCCAGCAATACACCCACTGACCAGACACTTGGGGATTTCCCTTGGGGAGAGAGTCACCTTTGTTCTAGAGCCTGCATTTCTCAATACCTGAGGAGGGGAAAGCCACATTCCTTGGAGGGTGCCAGGACCAGTTACATGTTTTTGGAGCCCAGTGCAAAATAAAAATGTGGAGTCCTTTGTGTAGAAATGTTTGAGAATTTCAAGTCAGTGACAACAGAATGAGAATTCCACCAAGCACAGGTCCTTCTGAGCATGGGGCCCTGTGCAACTGTGCAGGTCACTCATCCATCCATCTGGCCCTGAAGGTGAACTTGGCATCTGGAAATATCTGGAGGTGATTCAAACTCAAGGTCAAAGAGAGGAAATGTGCTGCAGCTCAGAGCACCATTAGAGGCCCCAGCAAGATGGGACCATGCAGTAAAGGAACAGACCTCTGAGCATCCCGGAGGAAGCCATGGTTGCCTTGACAATGATGCCATTGTTGAATTAAGACTTTTCCTAGAGACCACTCTGTGGGGACCAGGATTGACTGGACGTATGGTACATTCTAGTGAGTTTGTTAAAAAAAAAAAAAAAAATCAGCCTTGAAGGTTACAGCTCCTGGGGTCTGGTAAAATGTTAAGGAATATCACTGAGGCTAGAGAGAGAGAGCGCTGGAAAACTGGGACTGGTGAAAGAAGAAGTTTGTGAAGAAGTTTCAGAAGTGTGCCTCAGTTTCCCCACCTGTGAAATGTGCATGACAGCAGTGCCTTCCTCCTTTACAGCTGTAAGGTGTTACTGAGGAGGCAAATGAATTACAACAGTTTACAAAGCAAAGAGGTCCAGGCATGGCGGCTCACACTTCTAATCCCAGCACTTTGGGAAGCCAAGGTGGGAGGATGGCTTGAGCCCAGGTATTTGAGACCAACCTGGGCAACAGAGTGAGGCCCCATCTCTACAAAAAAGAACAACAATAACAACAAAAATTAGCCAGATGTGATGGTGCATTACTCTGGTCCCAGCTACTCGGAAGGCGGAGGTGGGAGGATTGCTTGAGCCCAGGAGTTTGAGGTTACAGTGATCCATGATCGCACCACTGCACTCCCACCTGGGTGACAGAGAGAGACCCTGTCTCTAAAATAAAAGAAAACATACAAAGCAAAGAGATGCCATTGCTCTTGCTGCTTCGTGCCCACTCCTCTGAGATGGAGAAAGAGTAGCCGCTGTGTAATAGACGGTCACCAAGAGTTAGCTGCTCCTGGGTGTCTATCATTGTGCACATGTGAGTTCTTTAAGGCTCTGAATTTCCTATAGTGCTTTGTACAGAGCAGTCTTTAGGAGAAGAAACATCTGGATATCTGTGAAATTAGTGTTAAAAATATCTTCTAGGTCACCCAGTTCCCAGCTGTAGTTCCCAGGTAAGGTGTCAAGGGTGGAAACATCTTGGTTGATGTCATACTGTCTGCAGTGAATAGAGCTAGGACTTGGACCTGGTCTTTGGGCACAAAGGCCACTGCTCTTTCTCCATCCCTCTTGACTGCTCAGGTGAGTGGCTGCTCTTACTGAACAGAGGGTGGGAGGAGTCATGGTTTTCCCTAGGACAGAAACCAGGGCTGGGGCTTCTCTGCTCAGAGGCCTTCTTGTTAGTAGGCAAAAGGGGTTTGCTGACTAATGCACTGGAAACCAATACTACAACACCAGAGTTTTGAGAAAAGAAAAGATTTTTATTGCAACTTAACCAACAAGGACTCAGGAGTCCAGCTCAAATTTCTCTCTGTGGGCTGAATTTGAGGTAGTCATTTTCTGTCAAAACAGAATCACTGCCTTAGAAAGGACGCCCTAGCAAGGACCCACTTGACTATGTTTTACTTTTCCTTACAACCCCGATCACCACTGATGGAGCATGCATTGTTCCTTACCTGTCTTCTTCAACACAGCCCACTGAGGCGGGTTTAGGGGGTGGATTCTGGGATTAGCAGGTGATTGGTGGAAGGAAAGGAGAGGTCTGGAAAGTCCGTGGGCATGCGCAGCTACCTCTTCATGCTACCTCATGGGTTCCACATACAAAATTGAGGAGAGTGAGCATGAAACATGCGGTGGAAATTCAGGCTGTGACATCAGCAAGCTTATTCTGTGCAAACTCCAGGTGGCCATATCGGTTCCAACTGATTTCAGCCAATTTAATCTCACAAGCAGAGGGAGTTTCTGCCATCCTGTAAACTCAAGTTTTTGTCAGTTATTGGTTTCTTTAACTCTTTGGGGCACGGTTTCATTCTGTGACTTCGGCACAAAGGAGTGGGGAGGCAATCCCATCAATGCCCTCTGGAAAGCCTGTTGTAAGTGAGCCACGGCACGGGGCTGGCCGGTCCAGGACCTCGGTCCCACGACACATCACGTCTGTCCTGCGCAGCCCCAGCATGTGGCCCTGTCCAGGCCCTGCCAGTGTGTGTGGCATTTTATTGTCAAGCTGTCCTTCTCAATCAAGATCTTCATTTGCGTTTGGCCAGGCACTGGCAGCTCCCAGAAGACACTGGGATTTTTCCAATTTGTTTGTTTATTCCTTCAACAAAAGCTGGGTTCCAGACTGAGATGTTAAGTCCTGGGGATGCTGCAAGGGGTAGGACAAACACAGGCTGAGCCCTCCAGAGCTTTCTGGTGCAACATGGGCAATACTCTTCCCAGGGGCCGTGGGAGTAGGGGGCCATCCTTTCTGGTGGGGAGGAGTGTTTTATCACTGAATTGTAGCCGGTTTTATTATGAGTTTTAAACCTTCTACAGATAATGCACCCCCTTACTGCTTGCAACTGGGCAGACTGCTCGTCCCACCCCTTTGCTCTCTTATTGTACTCCTGAATGAAGGACTCCAGAAAGTACGCATGCGGTTACGTGCTATTTCCCCCAACATGTGAGACATAGTCCTGCCTCAGGGCCTTTGCACTGGCTGTGCCCTAGGCCTGGAGCTCTTTTTTCATCTCGATGCTCGGCTCACTCCTTGATTTCCTTCAGGTCTATACTTGAGCATCACTTCCCAGACAACCTTACGAAAAGGATCCCCTCCCAAGGATCCACCTCACTGTGTTTTTCTTTTCCTTACAGCCCTGATCAGCACTGATGGAGTGTGTATTGCTCCTTGCCGGTCTTTGTCAACACAGCCCACTGAGGCAGAGACTTTGCTGTTTTGTTCTTTACTGTGTCTCCAGTGTCTGTCCCTTGAAAGAAGCTCAACACACTTTGAATGGATAAATGAACAGAAGAGAATACCTGTGTGTGAATCTTGTTCCTGCCTTGTGCCAGCTGTGTGACCTTAGGTGAATTATTGCCCCCTCTGAGCTTCAGTTTCTTTATTTGAAAACAGAAGACCAACCACCCAGTGGCTGAGAAAATAAACCCAGGCAAGAGATGAAAACACCTGCCCTGCCAGGGGAGCTGATGAATATCTCCTTCCTCCTTCTTTCTTTCTCCCATTAAATCTGACAGCCTCTGCATTACTGCAGGGAGAGAGGCAGGGGCCTGTCTAGGCGGTAGCAGGACTCCTTTCCATTCACTGCACTCCCAGCCTGATCTTGGAGGCTTATGTAGCCAGCAGAGCAGGAGAAATGGGCTGGGAAACAGGCTGGATTTATTTCCTGCCTTTCCAGCAAAGCACTCTAAGGGATGTGCCCATGCATAACGTCATTGCTCACATGAAGACTGAGTGACAACCCAGATGGAGGGAGATGTATGAGCCTCTCTTCCCCAAGCCATGCAGGGGAAATGGGCACCAAACTCAAGAGCAGGCAGGGGACGGCCTCCCCCATCCCGGGCACGGCTCACACACCATTTATTTCTTTACTGAGCTGGAAACTCAAATCCAAAGTCTTCCCTTACCTCACCGATGGCCCCAGAGGAATAAAAGAATTGGGGAGATGGAAAAGGTGGAGAAGAAGGTGAAAGAAATGAAGGAAAAGAAAGTGAAAGAAATGAAGAGTGAAGGAGAAAAAGAAGGAAAGAGGGAAAAAAAATGAGAAAGATACATTTTAAACTAGAATAAGGCCTATACTCTTTCTTAATTGACTGACCATGAACCAAATCAGAGCTTTCAAAGAGAATCTGACCAAGCTGTTATTTCAATTTACTTTAGAGTGTGATTTGCTGTAAAGAAGTCAGTCTGTCTTGCCCCACTAAGCCTTGTTTAAACGAACTGCAGTGTTCTGTAAGTTTCTTCTGGAACCTTAGCCCACCCATGTGCTGCAGATGTGTGTTACTAGGGTGACCAGCCATCCCAGTTTTCCTGACACTGAAAGGAGTCCCTGGATGCAGGACTTTGGTGCTAAAACTGAGAAAGTCCTGGGTAAACGAGGACAAACTGGTCATCCTAATGACAGTGTCATGGGTTGAACTGTGACCGCCAAAAAGATGCATCTCAGTCCACATCCCTGGAAGGTGTGAAGGTCACCTTATTTGAAAGAGGATCTTTGCAGATGTGTTTAAAGATTTTGAGATTAGATTATCCTGGGTTACTCAGGTAGGTCCTAAATTCAATGACAAGTGACTATATAAGAAAGAAGAGAAGACATACACAGACAGAAAGGAAGGCCACATGAAGAGGGATGCAGAGATTGGAGTGATTTAGCCACAGCCAAGAGATGCCTGGAGCCACCAGAAGCTGGAAAAAATAGAGGATTCTCCTCCAGAGCCTTCAGAGACACCGTAACCCAACTAACATCTTGATTTGGGACTTCTGGCCTCCAGAACTGTGAGTACATAAGTGTATGTTGTTTTAAGCCACCAACTTTGTGGTGGTTTGTTAGAACAGCCTTAGGAAACTGATAGCCCAGAGCCTACAACATTATCCACATCAGCTAATCTCAAGCTGTTTCCCCTGCCCTGCCCTGCTTTCCCATGAGAAACACAATAAAGGCTCCTGCCCAGACTTTTCTGTGGCTCCTGCCACTGCCTCCTGACCAAATTTGGTGTTTCCTCTTGTGGTCCTAGGTGGCCTGGTGTGCCCCCTTCTCTTGGGAAATGTAAGTAAAGTATTCTTTTGATGGCACCTGCTTTTCCCTGCCATCACTCAGTCACTTCCATAAATTGAAATCCACTGGATGCAACTGGGACAGTTGGCATCACGAGCAAGGTGACTCAAGGTTTGATGGCGCTGCATGCCCCTGGGCTGCTCTTGGCTTACTAACTGGCTTCACCAACAGTGAATGCCACCTGGGGAAGCACCCCTGGCTGTGGACACACCTGCCCTTTAGCGCCTCCACTCCATGCCACGTCTGCCATGTGCTGCCATGATGTTCCACCCTAAATTGTAAGAGGACCTCAAAGGCACACACCTCCATGGTACACCTCACTTTGTATAGTTTAGTTTTTAGGAAGGATAAAATCATAATCTTGGATATGTAACCAGATCCACTGGTTTCATATCCAGGCACCCAGGAAGGGAGGACTGCATTGATTCACCAGCATACAAGGCTCCTCTCAAGGAAACAGGGAGAGGATTCTTCCAGAAGGACTGTACTGAGAAATGCCAAAGTCAGTGTAAGGCTCATTCAGCCTGATTGAGTTCTTTTCTCTGGGCAAATGAATTATTGCACTACTCTGCCCTTTGAGAGGGCATTCCTGGCAAAAAAAATCCAGGTGCAGTATCCTCTGGTAAGCCATAGGGATGCAACAAAGAGTACTCCTCTCATGGAAGCCATGGCGTCCAAAAATTTTCAAGGACAAATCTCTGTTGTTGCTTGCCTTGCTGCTGTTGCAATTCGTCTCCT
This sequence comes from Trachypithecus francoisi, assembly GCF_009764315.1. Classification (NCBI taxonomy): domain Eukaryota; kingdom Metazoa; phylum Chordata; class Mammalia; order Primates; family Cercopithecidae; genus Trachypithecus; species Trachypithecus francoisi. The sequence goes on from NW_022681467.1 coordinate 43,890,167, forward strand.
AACTTAGCAGGATATAAAAGATCCCATCCGGCCGGGCGCGGTGGCTCAAGCCTGTAATCCCAGCACTTTGGGAGGCCAAGACGGGAGGATCACAAGGTCAGGAGATCGAGACCATCCTGGCTAACACGGTGAAACCCCATCTCTACTAAAAAAAAATACAGGCTGGGCGCAGTGGCTCAAGCCTGTAATCCCAGCACTTTGGGAGGCCGAGACAGGCGGATCACGAGGTCAGGAGATCGAGACCATCCTGGCTAACAAGGTGAAACCCCGTCTCTACTAAAAATACAAAAAGCTAGCCGGGCGAGGTGGCGGGCGCCTGTAGTCCCAGCTACTCGGGAGGCTGAGGCAGGAGAATGGCATAAACCCGGGAGGTGGAGCTTGCAGTGAGCTGAGATCCGGCCACTGCACTCCAACCTGGGAGACAGAGCCAGACTCTGTCTCAAAAAAAAAAAAAAAAATCCCATCCATGGAGACCAGTGGCTAAATATTTAATGGAAAAAGGAAAGAAGGAGCATTTTGTTCCACTCCCCTTAAGACACCTGAGGACGTTCCTCAGCTCATACAAGATTGTAAATCTCCTGACCAATGTGTCTGGATGCTCCTGAGTGCTGCTACCTATCAACATGGTAACAGCCTCCTTCTTAAGAGTAAATTATCACAAAATCAGGATGTGACATCATTGTTGAATGTGGACCCCAGACCCTCTGAGGTTGATTGGGACACCCTAGAGAGGGAGGCTGCAGATCACAGCAGAGGTCACCCAGGACTACCAGGAACTTATCAGGTAAACACCCAAAGGAAAAAAATGTCTGGAGAAAGACAGGAGACATAAAAGGCAGGGAAAAGTGGGAGAGAGAAGGATTTTAACCACTTAGAGATACAAGCCATTCTAAAAAGATCTAAGAGAAAAAAAGAAAGCCTGGGATAGAAAAGAGACTGATTATGGCAGGTACATAATCAGTTGCAGGGGAGGGGCTGCTGCTAGAGGTCCTGTGCCACTTCCCTCACCCGCTTTCCTCTCATCAGCCTGAGACAAAAAAGCAAACAAACAAACAAATAAATAAAAATAAAAAATTTTTTAAAAGAAGCTTCAGGTAGTCAAAAGCCTAAAACAAAACAAAAATAACAAATAAACAAGAATAACCCTTAGATATAGAAGGAGGAAAAAAAATGTCAGATTTCTTTTTTCTTTTCTTTCTTTCTTTTATTTTATTTTATTTTATTTTTTGAGATGGATCCGTGCTCTGTTGCCCATGCTGGAGTGCAGTGGCGCAATCTTGGCTCACTGCAACCTCCGCCTCCTAGATTCAAGAATTGTCCTGCCATGGCTTCCAAAGTAGCTGGGATTATAGGTGTGCATCACCACACCTGGCTAATTTTTGTGTTTTTTGTAGAGACAGGGTTTTACCATGTTGGCCAGGCTGGTCTTGAGCTCCCAACCTCAAGTGATCCACCTGCCTCAGCCTCCCAAAGTGCTGAGCTTACAGGCACGAGACACTGTGTCCCACAAAATGTCAGATTTCTATACCTGTCCGATCCTCTCCCTCCTCTGCTTACTGCTTCTCTACTGTGGATAAATAGGAGACGCAGTGCTACATCTACCTACCATAGTTTCCAGCTCTTCAGGGAGCTACTGTTCATTCAGGGACAGTGTATTAACGACCCCACCAGGACACTGACTGTGAAGTCATTCTGTAAACAGCACTACTGTGAGATACCGTTCAGGGACAGTGTATTAACTACCCCATCAGAACACTGACTGTGAAGTCACTCTGTAAACAGCACTACTATGAGATACTGTTCAGGGACAGTGTATTAACAACCCCACCAGGACACTGACTGTGAAGTCACTCTGTAAATGGCACTACCGTGAGATACTGTTCAGGGACAGTGTATTAACTACCCCACCAAGACACTGACTGTGAAGTCACTGTAAATGGTTACTTTTGTGTAAATGTGAGAAGAAGCTGGGCATTAATGTGTTGGGTGACTCTGAACCAGGCCCCAGATCTGAGTCTTGGCTTGGTCTAGATACAAATTCACATTTTGTTGTTGTTATTTCTATTTTCTATTATTTTATCATATTCATTTATTTAACACAGCACACTCTTTTCAAATAAAACTTTAGCAAAGGCCCAGGTATAAAGCAACTGAAGCAGAACCTCTCTGGGTGGGCCCTCATTCTTCTGCTTCTGTTGCTGGACACTGCTTAGGACCCCTAAGACAGAGATTTATAACAGAAAACCACCCTCAAGAGCGTGTGTCTCCTTGCTTTGCAGTGCAGAATCATAGTCATATTGGGTCACTATTTCTAAGTGTATATTTTTAAAGATCAGATCACAGCTGAGTGATATGAAGGGTAATCATTCCCTGGCTTAAACCTTTCACATACGTTCCTTTGCTTATTTTGTTAAATGCAGACCCTGTACCTCAATAGGATTATCCAGGCACTCCAGAAGACCCCCTCCTCCTCTTCTGTGTCCTAGCCTGGTTGGCCTCCTTTCTGTTCCTTGCCTGAACCAGATATTTCCCTGTTTCAAAGTCTTTTCCCTGGTTATACCCACTTCTTGAAATGCTCTCTTGGAGCAAATTCTTTGGCTGTCTCTTTCTACAGTGTCAGCTTAAATGTCCCCTCCTCAGAGAAGCCCTCCTTGACCCCCAGTTTGAAGTGGCCACTCCTATGCCCACTTCAACTCACCTTTTGTCTCATTTCAATCACAGCATATATTGAACCTATCCATTTGTTTGTTTATATATTTATTTACTGGTCTGTTTATGGTCTCCACTACCAAAATGGTCATACCATGAAGGCAGGGACTATGAATGGCTGCCTCATTATATACCATATCCCCAGCACCTACAACAATGCCTAACATCTAAGGGCTCAAAAACTATGTGTTGAATAACTAAGAGAATAAATAAATAAATAAATGCACTCAGAGTTTGAGAAGACGATTTTTTTTTTAACTACTGCCCTCGGTTTCTGCAAAGCACAATTTGAAAGCTCAGTAAATCGCCAGTTGTTACAAACCCAACTCAGTGGTTTACAATAAGTACTAATTCCTACATTCAGGTCCATAGGTCAAGCACGAGTTGGCTGATCCAGGCTGGGCTCTGCTGGGCATGGCTGCAGGCTGTGGGTTGGGATCAGGTCTGCTCCATGTATGTTTATCTTGGATACAATCTAAAAGGAGAGCAGCTCCTCTCCGGACACACTCCTCATGGTAGATCCCTGGGGACAAGAGCAAGCAAGCTTCATGAGCACATTTAATGACTTTAGTCTTGTCACTTCCTCTGACACTCTGACCATCCTTGGTCAAAGCAACTCACAGAACCAAACCCACATCAATGAACCAGGAAGGCCCGTTATTTGCTGAACAATAACTCAAACTATCACTAAACTCATGACCAAGAACAGGGATTCAAGAAACCAAAGTTTAATGCAGGATTGTTTATGATCTAAGAGGCTGTCTGAACAGGGATGGCTGAGATTATTAGATAGAGAAAGAGAGAGAGAGAGAGACTCTTGCATCTGAATTACTCTGAAGGAAAGGCCCTGCTGGCAGTTAATGCAAACACACCCACAGCCATTGCCAGAAGGCTCCAGTCTCCATGTGATGACATAGTGAGCAAATGAGCCTGGGGGATTCTAGCCCAATTCAGGGATGGGAAGCAAGAGATCACTACTCCCATCCCCCTTTCCCATTACCCACCCCTCCCCTCCTGCCAGCAAATGGATGCAGCACACATCTTCACTCCAATTTCAACTTTAAACTGCAGCTACTGTCGTCGCCTGGGGACCCCTATCTTTTTACATGTTATTGTGGATCAGTTGCCCGCTGCTGCAATAAAGAACTCACAATGGGTTGCCTGGAATTTCTAACTCAGTGCCGCAGAAAACCTGGTGTATAAGGAAACAAGACAGGCTGTGCTTCAGTGGTGATAAGTGCTAGACTTAAGCAGGCAACCCTGGGTCCTAGCCTCTTCTGGTCAGTCCTCTCCCAGACATCAGTTCCAGGAGAGGATCTGCTTCCTCTGCCATGAGGGCAGTGAGGACCCTCACCATAGCTCTCTATACGGGCATCCTTTAGCCTCGATGGTAAAACTCTCACTGGCTGTTTTCAGTAAGTTGTAGGTTCCCAATATTGTTCTTGCAATTGTGGGGTGGAGGACAGAAGGGTGGATGGTCAGGTATTAGATCGATTAAATCAAATTGCAGTATCCAGACCTTGGGGGTACACGATTGTAGCAGGACGAGCCACGCCAAAAACCCCTCAGACACCAAGATAGTGAAGGGAGTGGCTTTAATCAGCTGGGAGCATCGGCAGGCTATAGCGTCTTAAAATCCGAATTCATCAGGTGCTCAACTTCTGTCCCTTTTAAGGGCTCACAACTCTAAGGGGGTCTGCGTGAGAGGGTCGTGATCGATTGAGCAAGCCAGGGGGTACGTGACGGGGCTGCAAGCACCGGTGGTCAGAGTGAAACCGAACAGAACGGGAGGTTTCGCAGTATCCTTCCATACAATGTCTGGAATCCATAGATAACATCAGTTGCTAGGTCAGCGGTGGAATTTTAACTACCAGGCTTAGGTCAGGCAGGCCCAGGCCTGGTTTCCAGTCTGGTTCCTAGGCGCCGGGCTACCTGCCTTTAGTTTCACTTCTCTTTCCTTTTCTGAGTATAAAACAATATAAAACAATATGAGAGGGTCTCTCTCTTCCCTCACGATGACTTTCTAAGGGTTCAGGGCAAAAGGCCCTTTTAAGAGAATCAATTTTCAGATTCTCAGCTGACGTGGGTACTCTGTGGGCCCTTCATTTCCACATCCTCTTTTGGTAACACTCTTCTCCCACTTCATAAAACAAAGATTGATCAGTCCATATTCTGGCAGAAGACAGACAGCATACTTACACTGGCTAATTGGAGGAAAGTTTCATAAAGGTATTATTTAAAATTTGAGATCCGGATGAAGGGAAATAGCAAAGAATAGTGTCAGGCCCTGGCTAGTAACGGTGGGGCCCTGGGCAGGGCAAGGGGAAGGAGCCTTCTGGAATCTGCAGACAAAAGGAGACACTAAGAGAGAGCTGCCAGACAGGAGCTGTGAGCTTCTGCAGTGGAGGCAGGCAGCCTGGGCTCCCCCACAGTAGGGATAAAGAACCCCTACCTCATTCATCTCTCAGTCTACCATCTCTGCTGGTTCTCGCTATCCCATGGCAAAACCCAACTGTTACAGGAAAGGAGTCCCGATCCAGACCCCAAGAGAGGGTTCTTGGATCTCGTGCAAGAAAGAATTCAGGGTGAGTCCATACAGTGAAGTGAAAGCAAGTTTATTCAGAAAGTGAAGGAATAAAAGAATGGCTACTTCATAGAGCAATCCTGAGGGTGGCAGGTTGCCCATTTTTAGGGTTATTTCTTGCTGATATGCTAAACAAAGGGTGGATTATTCATGCCTCCCCTTTTTAGACCATATAGGGTAACTTCCTGACATTGCCATGGCATTTGTAAACTGTCCTTGTGCTGATGGGAGTGTAGCAGTGAGGATGACCAGAGGTCACTCTTGTGGGCATCTTGGTTTTGGTGGGTTTTGGCAAGCTTCTTTACTGCAAACTGTTTTATCAGCAAGGTCTTTATGACCTCTGTCTTCTGCCAACTTCCTCTCTCATCCTGTGACTTAGAATGCCTAAATGTCTGGGAATGCAACCCAGGAGGTCTTAGCCTTATTTTACCCATCCCCTATTCAAGATGGAGTTGCTCTGGTTCACACGCCTCTGACACAACCACAGGCCAGAAAGCAAGGGAGCTCATTTTGATGGAAGGCATTCAAACAATTGCATAACATATAACAGAAGCTCTTTAATTTCCATCTGTTTATTTATGTGAACAAGATTCACCCTGCTTACAGCAACAAAATCAAAATTTTTTCTAAAGGGGAATAACGTTGAGGCCGAAACCTGTCTCTTTATAACAGTAAGCAATAGTCATCCATGAATACATGAATTAATTGAGAAAACAGCCCTGCAGCTGTTATGTTTCTCTGATCAATTGTGCACTACTTACTGTCGTTAATGATAACTAAATTCAGAATCACATGTTTCACATTTAAAGCTTTACATGAACAAAACTCTGTAAATTATCAATTTTTAATGTATACATGTTTTTGTTACAGTGGTGATCAATACAAGACTTCCAAGCATAAAAGTAAGATACACCCCCATCAAAGTTGGCTAGAGGAGTAGAAGCTCAAGGAGAAAAGGGCAAAATTTCCAACAATTAGAGCTGAGCTTTTCATGCGTTTTTAAAATCAATGGTGGTAGGTATCAATCACTATGGTATTGAGTTTCCACCGGACACACGTTAAAAGTGATGTAACAGTCTTCTTTTAGAATATAAATATTCAATATTTCTAATACAATGATTTAAACTTATGATAAAAAATTAAGGTGTTAAAAATGTTAGGAGGTACATGGATTTTTAAATGTGGGAGGAAATGGAAGGGATGAGTGTGGAAAACCTAGTAGGGGTAGGTATTTACACGGGCTTCACTTGCTGTTCCTGTGGCTGGGAAGTCAGGGGATGAAACAAGAATCTAGAAGCTATCCTCGACAACCCCCATCGACTGCCTGATGACAAGATAGTAATGTGCCGTTCGAAGAGAAGATTGCTGGGTGCTCAGAATAGCCCTCCTAGAGCCAACTGGAGATCCAGGGCTGGGTGGGGACAGAAGTGGATTTGAATATGTGGGGAGGAAGCTGCCAGGACCTTTAGAAGGAGGAAATTCACAAAGCCCTAAGAGGCTCTCATTTGCAACCAAAACAACAACACTAACATTGTTATGATTCAACACTTACTGAATACTATTACTTTCCAGGGACTGGGATAAGCAGTATATATTGATGTCTACATTGGTATCTCACTCAACCTAATCCTTAAAGGGAGAGCCTCTGTCATAATCTTTATCATCACCAACTTATAGATGAGGAAACTGGTTGCCTTGCCTAGATCACTCACCAGCTGCTGAATGGTAGAGATAGAACTTCAACATTTAATCCTCAGTCCTCCAATTCCAGCACCATCCTTTAGTCACTGCACCATATTACTTGCCTCTCTTTTGTTTGGTTGGTTGATCACTTACATAGTCATCCAATCTTTATTTTGTGATCACAGGTGTATGAACCAGAGTGACTCCATCTTGAATAGCGACTCCATGTTGAATAGGGGCTGGGTAAAATGAGGCTGAGACCTGCTGGGCTGTATTCCCAGGAGGCCAGGCATTCTTAGTCACAGGATGTGTACTGTTAAGGGAACAGAAACAGATCGAGAACTTAACAGATACAGGAAATGTTTTGATGTCTTGGTATCTTAAGTACAAAAACATTCCTACTTTAAGAATAAGTCTTGCTTTAAAAACAGTAATATAGACTCTTGGGAAGGACAGTAGTTATACAAGGATTAACAGTCCTTTATCACAAATCCTTGTAGTGGAGCACATCTTCCCCATGATGTTTGTTACCTTATATCTAAATAAGCCTTGTACCTAAGTTGGGGGCATTCCACCTCTTACTTTCAGGAATGTCCTGCTCTGTCTCTGGTACAGCCACTCTTTCATTCCTTTGCTTCATTAATAGACTTGCTTTCACTCTGTGGACTTGCCCCAAATTCTTTCTTGTGCGAGATCCAAGAACCTTCTCTTGGGGTCTGGATTGGAACCCCTTTTCAATAACAATAAGGCAAATAATTGTTGAGCGCAGACTGTGTGCTGGGCACTTTGCGAGATAGCTTTATCATTATATCTTAATGTTGGAGAGTCCTCATCTGTACTTATTTCCTTGTGGAAGCCCGCTTCAATGTGATTAAATTCTTTCCTTCTGTTTTGGGAAGGAGGGCAACTTGCCTTTCTGAGCGTTGGAAGATAAGCCTTTTTCTCTTTGCTTTTCTTTCCCTCATTCTCCAATTTCAGGGCCCAGTTCCCAAGCTCAGTCTGCCCTGGCCAGTCCCTGAGTGTCTGCCCCCACTCACAACCCTTTTCCACATCACTCAGTCCCCAGCCTATAGAGCTTTGGCCAATCAGCACCCACATGGAGACGTCTTTCTAATCAGACTTTTCAGTGCAACTACACATTAACCTCAATTCTCTCTTCCTCTGCTCAAAGATTCTAGCTCAGTGCTGAGCAGAATGATCTCTGTGTTCATTGAGATTACATTCTGCTGTGAGTTTCCAAATAGGAAAAAAAATGACAGTATTATATTAATATCTTAAACGGGATAAAAATATATTTCTATGTCCTATAAATGTGGACAGTCCAGGGCTGGTACAGTGGCTCCTGTGATGTCGAGGATCAGGCCCCTCCTGGCTTGCTCTGCAATGCTCTGCATGAGGCTTCTCACGCATAGTTCAAGGTGCCTGCTCCAGATCACGTCACCCAAGTCCATGGGCCAGCTAGAGGTGGAGGGAGGGGATGCTCTGTCTCTTTAAAATACCTAGAATTTAAACACAGCACCTAGGCTTATATTCCACTAACTAGAAGTTGGTAATCTGGTCACAAATACCTACAAGGGCAGCTAAAATGTGTTCTTGGTGGCTAGATAAAGGTCTACGATTCTATGACTATAGAAAAAAGAGATGAAGAGATAATTTTGTTGTTGTTGTTGTTATTTGTTTGTTTGTTTGTTTTGAGACAGGGTCTTGCTCTGTCACCCAGGCTGGAGTGCAGTGGTATGAACACGACTCACTGCAGCCTCAACCTTCCAGGCTCAAGCAATCCCCCTGCCTCAGCCTCCTGAGTAACTGCAGGTGTGCACTACCATGTCTGGCTAATTTAATTTTTGGAGAGACAGCATCTCACCATGTTGCCCAGGCTGGTCTCAAACTCATGGGCTCAAGCAATCTTTCCGCCTTGGCCTCCCAAAGTACAGGGATTATAGGTGTGAGCCACAGTGACCAACCAAGAGATTTTCAGGGACAATCAGTAGGGTCCACCAGAGCAGTCAATGCATTCTATTCACTTTACCCTGGCATTGCCCCCTACCCCCAGCCCTCTGGTCTCACTTCCCATGGGTTTCGGGGTCCAGGGCACAGAGTCTGTCTGTGAACAGCCCTAATCCCCATCCCTCAGGAAAATCCTGTCTTGGTAGTTACTAATATCAATATCAAGTATTATATAGGGACTTGTTTTCTTCCAACTTGTAACATTTAGAATTGGTGAGAACATGTTCACAGATGGGTTCTTCATTGATTTATAATCCAATTCTCATACTGTCAAGCAAAAATGACTGTTTTCTGCTCCGTCTGTTAGTTGCTGCGGGGAGGTGGTAAGGAAAGGTTCTTCTGCATCAGACACCTAAGTGGTGGCCAAGCAGTGCCCACCGCCTGTTTAGACGAGGAAAGGATGAGCACCTGTCTCAGGGTCCTCTTTCGTGAGGGTCCTCTCTAGCTATTTAAGCAGAAAAGGAATTTAGGAAATGGCACTGGGGAGGTCACAGACTCTCCAGAAGAGACAGCAAATCAGGATTCTTGAAGTCTGTGCAACTGGGAATAATGTCAGAATGACACCATTGAACCCACCCTAGAGATACCACAGCCTGCTGTGTAGACCTTGAGCACTGGATTACAGCAATTACAGCTGCCTCTGGAAACAAGAAGTCATCGTGCCCTTGTTCCTTACAAAGGCTTCTTTACTTCAGTAGCTACTTGATGGCTATCTTATGTGGGTGCTGATTGGCCAAGTTCAGTCACATGACTTCACTCTCCCTGCCTGGGAAGTTGAGAAAGCAAGTTTCTGGCTTCTATATTGGAAGCCATATTGGAAATGAATTCATAAAATAGGAAATTGCCCCAAATACAGGAAGTGTGTTTAGATATGCAAGATTGTCAAAGCCATCCCAAGGGTCTCCTATAAAAAAGAAAGGCTTTATCCTATCTCACTCAATGTTCTGGTTTAAATTTTATTTCCAGTTCTTCTGAGCACAATCTTACTGTAATACAAAGATCTGCCAGTTATTTCTCAAGCACTCTCCATTACCGTGTCTATCAAAGACTCTGCTTACAAACAGGTGAAACTGACTCTAGTTAACTTAAGCCAAAAAAAAAAGAGCCAGATTGCAAAGATATGTGTAAGGTCTAAGTGAAGCCAATCTGGTGAACTGGGTTTTAGGAGCCATGAGAGCCACAGAAGCTTCAGAACCTGGGCAACAGGGAGTAACAGGAACTGCCTACTTTCTCTGTGGCACACATCACCACCTGAAATTATCTTGTTTGTGTGTTTGCTGGTCATTTTTGTTTGTTTTTCTATCTCTTCAACTAGGTTGGGTAGAGACTACATCTACTCTATTTGCTACTATGTGCCTACAGCCCAGGTCAAGGCCAGGCATGGGGAAAGCACTCAGGAGATGCTTGATGGAATACATACATGAATGATTCAATAAATGAGGAGCTGAGCTTCAGAATCTCTCATTCCCTCTCTCTCTCTCGAGACAAGGTCTTGCTCTGTTGCCCGGCTGGAGTGCAGTGGTGCAATCATGGCTCACTGCAGCCTCAAACACCCAGGCTCAAGTGATCCTCCCACCTCAGCCTCCTGAATAGCTGAGACCACAGATGTGTGCTGCCACACTCAGCTAATTTTTAAATTATTTAAAAATTTTTGTAAAGATGAGGTCTCACCATGTTGCCCAGGCTGGTCTGAAACTCCTGGGATCAAGAGATCCCGCCTTGGCCTCCCAAAGTGTCAGAATCTCTCAGTCTCTTCTAACTCTAGAATTCCATGACCTCTAGGACCAGCATGTGGAGACCTGGAAAAGATAGATTTGGAAGCTGGCAAAAGAGCCAACCCTCTGATTTCCTCTTGCGTTCAGATTTCATCCAACCATCCATCCCCCAGGAGACGCTCATCAGTCCTTGAAGAATGCACCTCCTGATTGCAATCAGATATTTTCACAGTGCCAGCAGGAGATTAACTGATGGGAAGTCTCAGGTCATAGAGGATATTGGGCCACATCTGTCACGCCATGGGGAATTGTCATTTCTGCTCAGTATTGAGAAGCTATGACCTGGGGGCAGAAAAACCGGAGGAATTGCAAATTTAAAACACACACAGGGAGCCTAACTGGTGGTGTCTGGATTAGAGCAAATTTTGTCCCTATAGTCCAAGTTGGAGGCACTGATGAGCAGCCAAATTTTGTAAGGGTCTCAAATATTTACTTAAAGAATAGTATAAATACCTGCATTAAATCCAATTGCTGTCACTATTAAAAATGTCATACGATTGTTTATTTCTACTGCTTGCTCAGAAAACAACCCATGCTTGACAAAGGCCTGCTGAGCTATTTATAAGAAGGTGCACAGAAACGAACAATATTAAATTTGGTGCCTGTTTATTCCTCCAAGCTACCCATACACCCTGCTTTATACTGAAATGCTTTCTTCATGTTTATCCACATTGTTTCTTTCCAAGTAAAACTTATTACACAGATTCCTTGGGGTATTTTTTTTCTTTTCTTGATTCTGGTTAAACTATTGATTTTGTTTTCAAGGTAACTTAAGGGGGGGGTAATACAGTTCTAATCTGATAAGTACAATTGTAATGCATTCAGAGTAAACACACTTTAGGGGTTCAACTAGGACTTATTTTAAAAAGAAAGCAAATTGATCAAACAATGATTGGCTACTATGGCGATTTCAGGGTGGGCTGGATGGGCATGAAACTGCGTTGGACATTAATACTGCAGGGACAAATTATTAAAAGGAAAATTGACATTAGAGGCCATGGAAAGCTCTTCCAAAGACATGTACCCTTCAAGGATGAATTAACACTGGGTTTCTTAGGGAGCATGGAAGTAAACTGCAATTTTTGAGAAGCTAACAGAATTTTTCTGGATGAACCAAGAAAGTCTGCGAGTGTATTTGCAGGCCGGCCAGTCCACTTTTCCACTCTAAGACAATGAACATCAGTCTTCAAATAGGCACATTCTAGTTACCGAGATACACTTGGTTGTAGGTGACCAGAAATCCAAGTCCAAATGGAACCAATCATTGTGGGCAGAGTCAAGTGAAACCTCATTGGCCAAGCCTGAGTCACATGATTACCCTGGCACAGAACGTAGAGCAGCAGTGTTTCCTAGAACAAGTTCAGAGCATGGCTCCAGAAGCGTGGGGGTGAATGCTGGGTGTGTTGGTCCGTTTTTGCATTGCTGTAAATAAATACCTGAGGCTGGGTAATTTTTAAGGAAAAGAAGTTTAATTCACTCGTGGCGATGCAGGCCGTACAGAAAGTGTGGTGCCAGCATCTGCTTCTGGTGAAGCCTCGGGAAGCTTCCAGTCGTAGGGGGAGGTGAAAGGGAGCTGGGGCATTACATGGTTAGAGAGGGAGCAAGGTGCGGGGGACGTGCCACATTCTTTTAAACAATCAATTCTCAGAGCAAGGACTCCCTCATTACCAAGAGGATGGTGCTCAGCCGTTTGCAAGGTATCCGCCCCCATGATCCAGTCACCTCCCACCTGGCCCCACCTCCAACTTTGGAGGTCACATTTCAACATGAGATTTGAAGGGGACAAACATCCAAACCATGTCACTCCAGGCAGGTACAAGGCACCTGTCCACCCACATCCATCCAGGCATATCATCATCCAGAGTCAACCCGAAGTCCCTGTGCCCTTTGACCCTATTGACCTTTGGGTGCCTGGGTCTCAGGAGTCCCGACCTCTGCCCCCACCACCACAAATGCAGAAACACCGCACAAAGGCTCTGGGAGGGGCCTCTGCTACCGGAACTTGGCTTCTGCCCACATTCCTCCCTTTCTCCACTCTTCAGCTCTGACACCTGTCCCACGTGCCCTCTACTGACTTCAACTCACTCTGCTTTCCTCTCTCATGTACTAACTGTGGTTCCAGCTGTGTCACCATTCAAGCATCTGAGCTCTCTGACCCACGTGTCATCTCTGTCATCAGCCAGCGGAGGGCCAGTGAGCACATGGGCGAGAACTGCCTGCTAAGAACCTCCCTGCTCCCTTGCCCACATCAGGAAATACCAAACGTGAACCCATTGTTTGCTCTGTGAATTGTGCCTCTGGACTCAGGCTAAATGCAGTAAAACTCTATGTCAGTCAGTTTTCGTGGAAACAGAAGGAAAGAGGTACTTTGCATGTATATTTATTGTATTATGTTATATTATAGATGCTCTTCAATTTACCATGAGGTACATCCTGGTAAACCTATCATAAGTTGAAAATATCATTAAGTTAAAAATGTATTTAATACATCTAACCTACCAAAATAATTCCTTAGCCTAGCCTACCTTAGATGTGTTGAGAACACTTACATTCCCCTGTAGTTGGGCAAAATCAGCTAACTCAAAGCCTATTTTATTAAAAAGTGTTGAATATTTCATGTAATTTATTGAATTTATTGAAGTGAAAAACAGAATGGTTGTACGGCTACTCAAAATGCAGTTTTTGCTCAATGCATATCACTTTCATACTATCATAAAGTTGAAAAATTGTAAGTCAAACTATCATAAGTTGGGGACCATCTGTACATTGAATATGTGCATATATATGAATATGTATGTGTGTATATATACACATGCACCCTAAAATTATAGAATACAGCAAAGAATATTCTTTCTGCTAGTATTGGAGATTCAGCCATGTATAGATTACAGAACAGAACCACAGTATGAGATCACTCTTAAACATACACAAAGATTTATTTATGGATGTAAAGTATCATCTTCCTCCTCATCATCATAGCTAATATTATTGAACACCTTTCTAAGCTCTTTACATTTTTAATGTCATTTACTTCTTTAATCAATCCTCTGAAATAAGTGCTACATTTCTCTTCTTGATTTACACATGAGGAAACTGAGGTACAAAGAAATTCAGTGACTTTCCCAAAATCACACGGCCGGTAAGTGATGGAGTCAGGTGCATGGTAAGATTGACGTTTTTTCACCTTGTGAAGTTGGGGGTGGTCATGTGGTCTGTTCTAGCCAATGGAATGTGATGGGAAGTGTCTGTGTTGCCTGGGGAAGATGCCATGACCATCCAGTACTGTAAATGTTTTGCATTCTTACCTTAGTGACACATTCTAGATAGCGGAGGAGCTGCCATCACATGAGTGAAAGGTTGCGGAGTAGAGATCCCCACTGCCCTGAGATGGATATGGATTTGAACAATAAATAAACCTGGTTTCTTGAAGCTACTGAAATTGGGGCTTTTCCCTTTTCTGTTACTGCAGAATAACACCAGATGTCAAACAGGACTTGAGACTCATGCAAATGTTTTCATTATTTTTAATAAGGGAAATGTATTCATGTGTCATTTGTGTAATTAAAATGGCACTTCATAAAAAGGAACCTCAGGTGTTATAATGGCAGTGGAATTAATCCTTAGCCTGTGTCCCTAATGTCTTAGTCCATTTTATGTTGCTGTAAAGGAATACCTGAGGCTGGGCAATTTATTAACAATGACAACAACAAATAAAACATTTATGTGGCTCCTAATTCTGCTGTCTGGAAAAGCTCAAGACTGGGTATCTAATGAGGGCCTCAGGCAGCTTCCACTCACTGGGGAAAGTGAAGAGGAACTGGCACATGCGGAGATCCGCAGTGGGAGAGGAAGCAAGGAGGAGGGGAACGTCAGACTCTTTTTAGCAACCAACTATATGGGGAACTAATAGAGGGAGAACTTACTCTCCTCCCCAGGGAGGGGATTAATCTATTCATGAGGGACCCACCCCCACGACCTAAGCACCTCCCATTAGGCCCCACATTCAACACTGGGGATCAAATTTCAACATCAGGGGACAAATATCTAAACCATAGCACCTAATAAATTAAGACATTCCATGTATCTGTGTGTTCTCGATAGTTAATGATTAATAATTAAAACTTCACTTTGTATTTAAAGAATTTTGGCTGTAAAACTTTCTAAAAGATTATACCAGTGTTCATTGCTCTATTCCTTTAAGCCTTCTCGTATTTTTTTAAGGTAAGATATTCAGCTATATCTTCTTAAAGTGTAATTTAACTTCTCCATTGTTCATATTAAAGAAAATGCTCTTTTATGATCAAAGGCTTCTATAGTAACTGTTTTGTGCCAGGAGTGTTGTGAATGCTTTAAGTATATTAATTCTTTTAAACCTTACAATAATCCTTTCAGTCAGGTATTATTATTGCCTATCCCAAAGTGAGTGAGTGAAAGAGCCTGAATGTGGTCCCAGGCAGTCCAGTTCAGAGGCCCCCACCTTTAATGACCGTATTACTCTGTCTTTCTACACCCCAGGAATCAAGAACAGTGTTTGCTCCAAAATAGCTCACTAATGATTATTTATTGAGTTAATGAGCAAGCAAATGAGTGGATTGCACTTCCCAAAGTCTTTTCATTTACATTATTTCATTTAAATGTTGCAGCAACCCATTGTTCATTGACTGTGTGGCTAGTATCCCCAAGTTACAAATGGGAAAACTGAGTCCTGGCAAAGTGGAAGGTCAAGTTACCCCACTGGGAGGTAGCAGAGCTGGGCCTCAATTACAAAGCATTTTAACTCCCAGTTCATTGCTCTTTCCACTTCTACGTAGTTAAGGAGACTGACTGAGTACAGACCGTAAGACATTGAAATTATTTTTAATCAGTTGGGAGACTCCATAAACCATTCAGATTTCTGATTTGTCTTTAAAGAAGAAGGAGGTGGCTGCACGGGGCCTCATTCCCACAGGTAGGCATCTGTCCCCTGGAGCTGCCACCTCATGGCCTGCAAGGGTTCATCCACTCCCACAGCAGTCTTGAGAGAAGAGAAGTTATCAGACTCTCTTTACTGAAGAGAAAATCGAGGCCTGGTCATAATGCTAGAGGCAGTGGGGTCGGCTCCAGGGCCATCCCTTAAATGTCACCTCTGCTGAGGCTGAGACTGGGGCCTGCCGCGTGGACAGGGGAAGGCACAAAACAGGCCTCAGAGTGGTGAGGGTTTCCTTTCGACTGAGGTTCCCGAGAATGGAGAGAAATATTTTCCCTTTTAAAGGAGATCTGTGCCCTCCCTAATTCTCCAGCTTGCCAGGAAAAAAAGTACAGCTGCTGTTCCAGGCCTCAGAACAAATGAAAGCAAAGAAAAGGGTTTCTTTCTTCCCTTGCAGGGGACAGATGACCTTGCTCCTTCCTCTAAGATGACACCCACGTGGAGGTCTGCGTTGGTTCTGTATTTCCCTGCTCTCTCTTGTTGCTTCAGGAATGTTCGGAGCCCTCTCTGCCATAATAAAGCATAGAGGAGGCCTCAAATAGCCTGTCCCAGGCCCCTGGCTGCTTCAGGAAAGACACATTCCTTCTAGAAGAGCATCCTGTTGGCCAGAGCTGCTAAGAGCTGGCGTTCAGACCTTGACCCTTACAGCACAGAGAGTGCACAGAGGGCACAGCTTTCCTGCCTGCTTCCTGAGCAGAATTTCTATTTGCCTCTGCACACAGCATTCTGCAGTGGGGTTTAGCAAGGAGAGCAGCTGGGAGCTTCCTTCTTTCTTTCATTCTTCCCTCCCTCTCTCTTTCCTTCTTTTATCCACCACAATATCCAATACAAACATTCACTGAGTAACTCCTGTGTGCTAGACACAGGGACTAAAGCAGAACGTAAATAGAGCCTGCCCAGCCCTCATGCCTGTTGCCACACTCCATGGGGTAGACAAAATAAACGAGTTAACAAATAGCACACGGCCACCTGGGGCTAATGGTTTTGAAAGAAAAACAGTAACAGCAATTTTGGTGGAATTATGGTGAGTTATTCCTGAAAGGCACTGGGGAAGGTTTCTCTGAGCTCACCCCCTGAATATACACACAGATATTGAGAAAGAGACAGCCAGGTCAAGACCTAGGGGAAGAATATTTCAGGCAGAAGAAACTGCTTGTGCAAAGGCCCTGGGGTAGGAGTTTGCTTTGCCTGTGCAATGAATGGCATGAGGCCCAGTGCCTGGAGGGAGGTGGGAGGGGTGGAGAGGTGCCTTGCTCTTGACACCCCCACCTTCGGGGCTTAAACTGCATTGGAGGCTCCTTCTCCTCCCTCCTCCTTCTTTTCCCTGTCCTCTTTTGGGGCTTATTTGGGCCTCCCGGCCTCTCTTCATGTCTGTGATTCTCTCCCACTCTCCATGTGTCTGTGTGTATCACCCTCTCTCTGTCAGCTGCACACAGAAACATACCCAAGGGTCAAGGGAGTGCCTAAGGCACCAATAGGAATTACTGAAGGCCGGGCACGGCGGCTCACAACACTGTAATCCTAACACTTTGGGAGGCTGAGGTGGGCAGATTACTTGAGGTCAGGAGTTCAAGACCAGCCTGGCCAACATGGTGAAACCCCCTCTCTCCTAAAAATACAAAAATTAGCCTGGCGTGGTGGTGCATGCCTGTAATCCCAGCTACTTGGGAAGCTGAGGCAGGAGAATCGCTTGAACCCGGGAGGCAAGGTTGCAGTGAGCCGAGGTCATACCACTGCACTCCAGCCTGGGTGACAGAGCAAGATTCTGTCTAAAACAAACAAACAAATAACAAACAAGGAATTGCTGAAGTCCCACAGTCTATCCATTCAATCACCCATTCATTCACAAACATTGCTGAAGTCCCTAACCTGTGCCAGTCCCTGGGAATATAATGCCAGCCTGTCTTCTCAGGAGGCTGGCAGGCTACAGGGGAGGCACATGTGCAGATAAAAATTTTAGCACCATTTGACCAGAGCCCGAAGAGAAAAGTGAGAGAGGCTGAGGGAGTCCCCGGAGGGGGTCCTGAACTCTGCCAGGAAGGTCAGGGGTGTCTGCACAACGGTGGTGATATTTGACCTGGCGTGGAGTGCGGTGGTGACAGCGTGGGCTCTAGAGCGAGGTGGCATCCATCCAAAGGGGACCCAGGTGAGTAACCAGTGAGTGTGTCACTCTGTGACTCAGTTTCCACATCTGTAAAATGGGAGAGACCAAGCTCAGAGCACCCATGCCCTGGAATTGCTGTGAAAGTTGTGAGTTAGGTCACACGGTGCCCACATCAGTACTTGGCACATAGTAAGTGCTCCACAAATATTTGTCGCATGAGGAAACACACAAATGGATGAGTTGAAAGCACCTTTCCATGTTTGTACTATGGATGAGACCAGAACAAAACAAAATTGGTGTTTTCCCTCCTTAACAATCTCCAAATATGGATCATTCCCTGATCTACTCCACTTCCTTTGTGTTGGATAGTCATGGACAGTCTGTGGAATTTCAGCGACTGGCATGATGGGAGCCAAGTTTGATTTTGTTTTAGTCAAAGGCAGCACAGGGCAGAATTGAGCACACAGCTTCTGGGGCAGGCTCTGCCACCTACCAACTATGTGACTTGGGAGAAAATACACACCTGCCTGCCTCATCTGTCCCAAATGGAAACAGTCACAGGGTGAAGATCAAATGGGACTAGTCACAGGGTGAAGATTTAAGTAAGCGTAAGGAAGGTGTTGCGGATTCACAGGGTAAGTGTGCTGTAGTGTGGCTGATGGAATAATGGGCCCCAAAAGATGTCACGTCCTAATTTCCAGAACCTGTAACTGTGTTACCTTATGTGAGAAGGAGGAATTAAAGTTGCTAATCCACTGACCTTGGGAATGGGGAGATGTCCCTGGATTATCCAGGTGGGCCCAATGTCATCATGGGGTCCTTAAAGGTGAATGAGGGAGGCAGGGGAGTCTGAGTCAGAGATGTGAAGATGGAAGCAACGTGACAATGATGCAACGGGGGGAGCTCAACCTTCCACTGCTGTCCTTGAAGACAGAGGAGGGGCCAGGAGTCGGGAAATGTTGGTGTTCTCTAGAAGCCAGAAGAGGCAAAGAAACGAATTCTCCCCTGCAGCCTCTGCAGAGGAGGACAGTCCTGGCAACACCTTGATTTTAGCCCTTTTGAGCTTCTGACCTGCAGAACTGCAAGAGACAAATGAAAGTTATTCTAGCTGCTGTTTGAGTAATTTGTTACAGCAGCTATAGGAAATGTACAACTAACTATCGCATCCACTTCATAACCCGCAGGGATTTCTGTCTTTTCTGCCAGTGATTTGCCATCGCCTAGAACAAACACTGCCTGCAGCTTGGTACCTGCTGGGTACACATTTATTCAAATAGTGCATAAATGAAGTCTAGGCCAGTCTATGCATTTCATCCCCAGGCCATCTTGTTTGGTTTGGAGGGTTCGTGTGATCTATTCCTCCCTGTTTAAGAGGATATTTGGGGATTATTGCTGGAAAAGTTAGGGCAAAGGAGCTTTCCCTGTGGATGGGGTGCCTGGTGGCTCTGAGGACTGGGACAGTGGCAGTCACTGTTGCCACTCTGATGGGGACAAGCAGGGAGAGAAGCATGAATAGTGGGGGTGAGTGACTTGTTGGGCAGAGCAGAGAGAAAAGAGAAATGCTGAACATGCCCAGGATTTGAAACCCAGGAAAAAATTGAACTGTCTGCTGATCGACTAGCAAGGAGGAAGAGCTGGGTTTAGCGTAAATGAAAGATTGACTCTGAAAGTTGAAGAGTTTAGAAACCCTGTGTTTCCCAAGCGAGATTCTGGACCGTCAAAATACCAGCTGGGAAAACACAGGTTGGCTTTCTGGCCACAGTCATTCTGTCTGCACAAGCCCTCGGTATGGAGTGAGAGGAACACCAATTCACCCCGTGCATAGGACTTTACATTTTGCAAAGCATTTAAAGATTTTTTTAAATGTACTTCTCAAGACAACTCTTATTAACAGCATCTACCTGGGACAGATGAGGAAACTGGGGCTCAAGGAGTTCGTTTATTTAGCAGACATTTATTGAGCCCCTACTTTGGGCATGTTCTTGGCTCCAGGGATACAGCAGAGAACAGAGCAAGTGAAGAGAAGGCCTGCCTTGGTCAAATGGGTACGCTAATAGGTGAGACAGACAATCTGTGTGAATGAAAGGTGCGGTTGCTCAAGTCATTTGACTGGAAAGTTGGGACGGAGATTCCCAGGTCAGCTGGTTCAGCAGCTTTGGTCTCACTCCAGATAGTAGCAGAGATGCTTGGGCGAGAGACAGCCTCCTCCAAGGTACCCCAGACCTGCCTCTGTGGTCACAGATTGGCCCAGAGATTCACTCCCATCCTGGCACTGCCCTACTTAGGAGAAAAAAGAATAAACCAAATACTGTTGATTTATTTTGAAAAAAAGTTGTGATCCTCTATTGGTGGCTCTGGAATTTTTATACAGGAGATGGCAATTTAGTTGGAAGAGGATTTCAAAGAAGCTTTTATTGTTTATAAGTGTTCTCTCCCTTCCAGAAACAAAGGGATATCACTTCCCCTTTGTTTTGTGAAACTGGGGAGGGTGGTGTGTGGGACTCATTCTAGACAATTGGATGGAGGAGGCATCGTGTGTTACTCCAGATCTATGTGTTTCTTGGCAGGTGCGCAAACTCCAGGCCGTCTACCCTGCACTGTGATGGGGGAGGTTGACAGAGCCAGATGAAAACCTCCAGAATGGCTGAGTCCACACAGGTATGCTGCCTGCAAGGGTGAGCTGGAAAAAACAAACCAACCATAAATAAGCACGTAAGTTAATACACAAACAAATTCTTGGTGTGATTACCACTGAGATTTGGAGACAATTGCTGTTAGAGTGTAAGCCCAGCTTTCTATGTTCAATAAGGGACCATGATGATAGGCATAGGACGCTTATCTCAAAGCTGCCTCAGCAGAGCATTCACAGTTTCTACTTGGCATGTATATTTCAGATAAATAAAAATGGAGCAGTTTCATAATGCTTACTTTTTTACTTTATGTATGTGTTTTCTTAGTGGGACACTAATGGAGATTCAGAGAGGGGTGGATGAACTTCCCTTTCCAAGCCATTTCTTGGCACCAACACTAGTGAAGAATATTAAACCAAGAACTCAGGTGTTCAGGGATTTCTTAAGGGCCAACTCTTATTGTGACTTAATTAAGAAGCTCAGCTGAGAAGCATCGGGCTATTAAACAGAGGTTGACGGAGCCCTGGTTGATTCAGGGCTGCATAGAGACTCCGCCTTTATTAGTCTTCTTTGCTTCTATGAAAGCAAAGTAGGTTTGTGTTCCACTTGGGGACTAATCCATTAGTCGCTGCAAAATCTCAGAGGACAGGCAGGTCCATTTCAAACCTCATTTGCAGTTAGCTTTTCATTTTAGTGGTTTTGGAAAGGAATTCATCTGCCTAAACCCTAGAGTATTTGGTTACCTCATGCAAATATTTAATACCCACAGCAAAATTTCAGTATAACACTAACAATTTGTTTTCCTTGATATCAGCCTCATTTGTCAAAGCTGTTGACCCAGGCCCGTAAAGAAATGTCACTCTTGGCCCCTTTGAAATGGTTTTATGCAAATTGCTTTCAAGATTTAATTCTGTGGAAATGTTTAGGGAGAAAAAAGATAGGAAGAGAAGCTAGACCAAAACTGAAGATGAATAGAAAGATGGAGGGGAAGGAAGATGGGAGAGGAGCAGAGGTGGGGTCCTGGAGAGAAGGGAGACAGAAGAGGAGGGACAGGTAAGAGTGTCCTGACATGCTAAACTGGACTTTCTCTGCAACACGGAGAGGGGTTGGAGCTTAAGGAAGAGGGAGATCAACTCCTATTCCGTGCACTTGACAAATAAGACACTGACTTTGAAAGGACCAAATGCAACTCACATTATTTTGGCTCTGTCTATATCTTTACTCTATTCCTATTTGAGCAAAGACAAAGAGAAGCCAGAACAATAATTTCATGAGTGGGGCAAAGTTGGCCTGACAAAGGAAGGCCACCTGGGGACCCACAACACTTTCCAAGTGGCAGAGGGGCAAGGATGGCTCATATACTTCCATCTACTGTCATCTCCTAAACTGACCTGCAGAGAGCATGCTTGCTGGGTGGTCAACATGCCTACTGTCTCCTCACATCACCTTTTTCCAATTCTCCTTCTCCCATTTTGCCAAAGAGAGCGTAGTTTCCCACACATCCCAAACCTTTCCATGGTGCTCTGCCTCGAGGGTATCAATCAAAGGGATGACTCAGAACCTTGGGATCTGGGGTCAGGGCCCCTTTGAGCAAAATTCCATGATACTCACCATTCAGCTGTTGGAGAGATGCATTTTCAATATCAATATTCTTTTCACTTTGAAAGATCATCACGCATCACTTTTTATTTATATTGTTTTCATCAGTTGGGTACTATTGATAATTCCAATAACTTAATTCAAAATAAATTTTTAAACCCTTAAAGATTTATATTCACAGTACATTTTAAAATTACATGTGTGTGTGTGTGTGTGTGTGTGTAGCCATCTCTCCATATCTGCAGATTCAACCGAGGATCAAAAATATTCAAAAATGAATTGTGTCTGCATTGAACATGCGCAGACATTTTTCTTGACATTATTCCTTAAACAGCACTGCATAACAACTACTTACATAGCATTTACATTGTATTATGTATTATAAATCATCTAGAGATGATTTAAAATATACAGGAGGATGTGTTTAGTTTATATGCAAAACCTACACCATTTTGTATCAGAGATTTGAGCACTCATGGATTTTGGTATCCAAGCAAGGTCCTGGAACCAATCCCCCATGGATACTGAGGGACAACTGTATACACACACACATTCTCTCTCTCTCTCTCTCTCTCTCTCTCTCTCATATATATATTCAGAGACCACAGGAGCAGGAGAAGAGCATTCAACAGCTATGTTTGACTTCAGCATCCAGGACTTCCAACCGTGCGGACACTCTTTCCACGTGCAACTGGACTCCAGCTCCAGGGACCACCGGGAACGCTCATCTTTGTGAATGGTTCTGTGGTCTACATTACATCCCACATAAAATGCAGCTATTTCACAGGCTGCAGCCCCACCAAAACAGTCTCATAAATAGTTTTTTAAGCTTCCATTCAGCATATAATGCGGTCTCATCCATTTCATTAATCTTGGTTACATTCGCATTTCACAGTTTGTTCCAAAAGAGCCATTTTCTGGCTAAAACCATTGTTTTTCTTTTGGATTTCTGCTCAGAGATCATTGTTCACCAAGAATCTGAATTTTTAATCAATTTTTTATCTATTTGAACACAACGTGGATGCGAGACATGTCCAAACCTTTCTAGGTTGCAAATACTGAGTTGGGGGCCAGCCTTCATCACCAGGTTGGAGGTCTTGTCGCACCCCCGAGCTTGGCCACACAGGAATCAAATTCATGACTTAGCCAAGCTCCGCATGGCTGCATGTGATGGGGTATGGGGGCCATCAGTGCTATTTGTTAAATATGTGAGGGCTTCCTTCCTGCCTTTTGGTAGAATTGCACTTCCCGGCCACCTTGCCGTTTGGTGCAGTCATGTGACTGGTGTTGTCTAACACATGTGAGTGGAAGCAGCGTGCATCATTTTCGAGCCAGTGTTCATTAAACCACTTTAGCTTCCACCTGTCACGGTGACTTTCCAGAAATGTGTCAGGATGAAGGCTGGGGCCTTGAGCAAATACAAGGTGCAGACACCACTGCATTCACAGAAGGGAAACATAGCATTTGAGAGAATTAGCTGTTTCTTATTTTAAGCTGCTGAGATTTGGGGATCTTTTGTTAACTGCCCATAAGCCATCCCAATTAACACAGAGTCATTTACAAATCATTAAAGCCTGTGATGTTAAATCTGTGAACTGAAATGTTCTACAACGTGCAAATCACTTTGGTAACTGTGTTTTTTTTTTCACCTAGAAAAATTCAGTCCTTCGTCAGGTCTGAATTGTGGCGGTAAACTCCAGGCTTCTATCTGAAGTCAAATACCAAGGAGAAGGGGCAAGCTTCGCCTTCTGGAATAAATTCAGTGAACTGCCAAGCTTGCATTCTCTCCTTGGTACTTGACTTCAGACAGGATCCCGGGAGTTTACCACCATGATGCTTCCTGCTGCCTGCCATAGCCCTCTGAGCCCTGGGTCCGTGCTCACTGTGCTGATCCTGGCAACCATGACCTCTGTGACCTTTCTCAAAAATCCCATTTTCTGCTTTGACCTAGGGTCAGAGACACTACTCAATAAGCAAGCCTGGTGTCCATCAAACATTGCTTTAAATAAGAACATAAACTGAAAGGTCTTTACAAGAGAAATGCCATGTGCAGCTAATGGAGCCCAGAGAAAGAGTTATTAGTCCAGGAAATCAGGAAAACTGATTAGCAAGATGAAAGGACATGGCCTGAAATCCAACTAAGCCATGACAGATGCAGATATTATTCTGCAGGTGTCAGTTCATTCCTGCTTAGACAGCAAGGCCTGAAGGCTAGTGGGATCCTTCACTGCTTTAAGTTGACAACAACAACAACAAAACACCAAAACTCAAATTTAGATAATCATCAACTGCAGAGCAATTAAAAATTATCCTTGTAACCAGAAAACTATTTTTCTCTCCATGCATGTCATCGTCTGCCCTTTGTCCAAGGCCTTAGCAGATCAGAGGTCAAGCATTCTTAAGCTGTGAGTGGAAACAGAGCACTCAATCCAGCATCAAAGTCCTGAATGAGGTCGGCTCCTCCTGGAAAATTCTTGAAAGTACACATCATCGGATTCCGATGGTTCTGGCTTTAAATTTTCCTTCTGTTTCTTAGCTGAAGGCCTAATTGAAACCACCCAAAGCTACTCGGGTGCTCTGTCTTAAAGGTAAAGAAGGACACCTTCAGGAGAAAGGAAGGAAGGGAGCTAATGGCTTGATGACTCTTCTTGCAGAACCAGCTGAATCTAGGGACTGAGTGATAACCGGCCATGCAGTATAATTTTAGGGACCCTCTAAGTACCATTGGACTGCTGTGTGCCTTCAGTCCTACCATTACTGCTCCTTTCAGGTAGAGGCACCGAACACTCCGTTTAAAGTAAAAACATCATATAATTGGAAGATTTCATCAGACAGCACTCTTGGTTGCATACAACAGAAAACTTGAGTTAAGTAGCTTTAAATGAAAGTATTTTATAACATTGGGTAACTAAAATGTACCAGGAATGCCTTGTTAGTTGCAGGCACAGCTGGATCTAGAGGCTGCAATGATGTCATCAGGTCGGGATGAGTGTCTCCTGGACTCTTGGCTCTTCTTTTTCCCTCTCAGGACCATTCTTAGAGAGTATCTCCTATAATGACAGGACAGATTAAGCCCAGCAGAAAAGAGCCTCTGCTGTCCCAGAAGCCACAATAAAAGGCCTGTTGCATCCTCATTGGCTGCAAGTGTGTCACATGCACCCAGGCACTGGAACATTCATGGCAGCTTTGTTTGTGATCATGAAAAACACAGAGCCAGCCCGGATGTCCACCAGCTGGAGCTCATGGCGTGGAGTACTCTACAGAGGTTAAAATAAACTGGAAAAGTGGTCATGCATGAAAATGCAGTGAAAGTGAAATACACGAGCATAGTAAACCTAAAGTTCAGGTGTGATTCTCAGAGGGAGGGAGGCAAACGTGATGGTGGAGAGTTACACTAGAAGCTTCCACTGTACTTGTAAAGTTTGATATCCTTTTTGGAATGGTTTGTTGCAGAATAGTTTTCTTTGCACCTAAAATGCTTTTAAAAAATCAAGACACAAATACCCATCCCACACTCAGTGCATCATCTTTGCCCTGAAATGATGTTCGTCCCACGTGAGTCTGTGCATCTTCTTAGATAACCTCAGAAGCATGAGAACACTTGACTCGTTCTCCTTAGCAGCAGGCTCCTGCCTGCTCCGTGCTCTTGGATCTCTTTGGATTTGTCTTGCTGGGTTTTGGGGAGTGGAGACGCCCTCCTCCCTACAGCGCTTCCTCACATGGTGATTTGTCTATTGAGCATCAGTCAGGATCCCAGGAGGACCTGCAGGAGCGGCCGCCTCCCCACAGGGATGGAACCAGGTCCAGCTGCCCAGAACCAGGAAACCCAATGTCAGGTGCGATTCTGTGCTGGGATCCGAGTGGAACCACAGGTCTGTACAGCAGGAGGTGAGAAGCTCATGACTACAGAGAGAGGCATGGCTGGGGACCCGGTGCCTCTGCCCCGTCTCCATCTCTGCACCTCAGGGCAGTAGAATACTCCAGGCCTCTCTCACAGTGACCAGCATGGAGCGAGGCTGCCCATCTCCCCGCCAGCCTGTCCTAAGTATGAAATTCCAGCATTGGAGAGTCCTTCCTTTTTGGTGTTCCTTCTTTCCCTTTTATAACTGAGCATCTCCCAGGCAGGATGGCTGAATGAGCTATACCTGTCCACCTGCAGCAGGGGCTTCTGGCTGGCTGATGGAGGCATGTCTCTGTGGAACAGCAGAGCTCAGGGTGGGGACAGAACAAGGAGAGCTGGGAGGAAGGAGAAAAGCCCTACAGGAGATGTCACAGAAGCTTTCCATCCTCCCCACCTTAGCTTGGGGCTCACCCAAGTCTATGCTGGTGGTGAGGGCAGGGGGAAAATTTTGAAGTCAGTCATTGATGACACCTCCTGTCACTGAGTATTCTTGGGACAGGCCTGCCCCGATCAGCTAGATCAATGGTTCCTATGGCATTTTCAAGGTAGACAGAAAGTTCCTCTGAGCACATTAGTCAGAGCTGGTTGTCTAATGGAGCCCTCACCCCCAGTTCAGCCAGAGCAGCTTGTTTTTGGTCTGTCTGACAAATTGAACTTTTCCATAAGGTTCCATTGGAATGAAGTCTTCACACCTAAACAATTGAGAATGGCTGCTTCAGTCTAGGCTGGGATCATCTAGTTCCAAAACTGTCAAAGAAATTTCAGCAGGAAAATGTGGTCAAATAGTATTGCCCTGGGCAGGTTCTCAAAGAAACACATATTTGCCATCTAGCAGTTTCATGGGTCAGGAGGCTGGATGTGGCCTGGCTGAGTCCTGTAGCTCTCAAGGCTGCAAACAGTATCTGCTGGGGCTGTGGTTTCATCCTAAGACTTGCCTGGGGCTGGAGGATCTGCTTTTGAACTTATTCAAGTGGTCTTTGGCAGGATTTAGTTCCTCAAGATGGTGGACCTGAGACCCTTGGTTCTTCGTGGCTGTTGGCTGGAGGCCTCCCTTAATTCTCACCCCATGGGGAACTCAGCACATGGCATCTGGCTTCCCTAGAGCAAGCAGGTGATGGGGAGAATAAGACATTAAATCAGTCTTTTTTCTACCCTAATTTCAAAAGTAGCACCCCATCATTTTTCCCATATTCTGTTTGTTTGAAGCAAGTCCCTAGGTCCAGCCCACATTCAACGAGAGGGGATCACACAAGGGCACAGATACCAAGAAGTGGGGACCACTGGGAGCCCTTTTTAAAATCTGCTCCCCACACTGTCTCTGGCTACATTTTAGATAGTTGTTAGACTAAACTGTGAATAATTGACAGACTGCAATTTCTTCTATTTCCCTATTTTGAAGGTATCTCTTTCCTGGAAGCAGCCCTTGTTCATGCCAGAGGTGTGAACAGAAATTCTTTTGCTTTCCTGGCCTCAAACCGATAGAAAAATGTATCAGTTCAGGCACAGCATTCCTCACTTGTTTGCTGAATTGTATCTCTTCTTTTTATCCCTTAACCACTGATTTTATGGACTGTTGAGAAGGATGGAAGAATTGGGGTTGGGTTTTCTGTTTTCTTTTTTTCCCCTTCTTCAGGGAGAAAAAAACTTGGCTAGAGTTGAGTGCCTCCTAATCCCCAGTAGGAATCTGACATTTTTATTTTGCTTTCTCGCCCTCTCCAATCTGGCCTGAGGTGCAGGTGGGGACCTCCCAGCACTGTTATCATAATCCCACCCAGCCATGACAGAAGCCTGCCTGAGGGCTTCAGGGGAGACTGAAGAGTCCCAAATGCATCTCTTGTCTAGGTGATGAAAAGTTGGTTTGGGCTTGGTACCAAATGTTACTTATCAGATGCCAAGTGGCATTGTCTGTGCATGGTGCCTGGTCCTGCTGAGGAGTTGATTGAGGGTGAGCTCCATCCACAGAGCAGGAGGGGTATCTGGGCACTAGGCTGGGTGGATTTAGGACCCCCAGCACAGTTGTTGGCTAGGACCATTGTTTGGTTCTGACAAAGAGCAGGGCACCATGGAGACAGGGAAATAGGCAAAGAAAATGACTCATCTGGCTGGAAGCCCAGAAAATGTATGCTAATGCCTTCATGAAGACAAAAATAAGATTATAAAGAGACTGGCTGGAAAAAAAAAAAAAAGCCAACCTCGAATGATGCTTCTCTTTAATCCATCCACTTAGAAGCCCAACAAGTTGCCAAGATCCACCATGCCAAAGACAGAACCATCACATTAGTGAAGTTGTTTTTCATGTCAATTCTTCCCTTTCTGTAACTAAAACTCACTACGGTAGACATTCCCAGTTGTCACTAACACTCTAAATTCCTGTCCTTTTCCCATCCCACAAGAGGGTTACAATTCCTCATCCTTGAAGTTATGTATGGACATAATATCTTGCTTGGCCAAGGAAATCTGAGGAAGTGACATGAGTTGTTTCAGTATAATTATTTAAAAGCTGGTATGTGATTCTCTATGGTCTTTTGCCATGCCATGGTGATCATGGGAGCATGTGTTGAGATGGAGATACCGAAAGATGGTGGAGCCTCTGTTCCCTTAGATCTCTGAGAGGTTAATATAAACTGGGCCTCCGTAACAACTCATGTGAGATATATAGAGTGCATTTTGTTGTTTTAAGCCAAGGGGATTTGGGTATTGTTCTTTGTTGCAACATTGCCTTGCTTATCTTCATTAGTAAGTCTGCCATCCTGCACCCCAATATACTTTCTGTAGACACACTAAAAGCTTACCACTTCCTGGATGGGCACAGTGGCTCACACCTGTAATCTCAGCACTTTGGGAGGCCGAGGCAGGCAGATCACCTGAGGTCAGGCATTCTAGACCAGCCTGGCCAACATGGTGAAACCTGTCTCTACTAAAAATACAAAAATTAGCCAGTCATGGTGGTGCACACCTGTAATTCCAGCTACTTGGGAGGCTTAGGCAGAAGAATGCCTCGAACCCCAGAGGTGGAGGTTGCAGTGGGCCGAGATCACGCCACTGCACTCCAGCCTGGGTGACAGAGTGTGACTCCATC
Organism: Trachypithecus francoisi; assembly: GCF_009764315.1. Lineage (NCBI taxonomy): Eukaryota > Metazoa > Chordata > Mammalia > Primates > Cercopithecidae > Trachypithecus > Trachypithecus francoisi. The sequence goes on from NW_022681467.1 coordinate 43,919,204, forward strand.
TCAAAAAAAAAAAAAAAAAAAGCTTACCACTTCCCCTAAACTTACCCTCAATTAAAAGCTTATTCTCTGGCCCTCCTAACAAAAATACAAACTTTTTACTGACAAGGCAGCACCTGGGTCCAGCAAACAGGTATTCCTGTACCAAAATGTTCATTATCACAAAGGGAAAGGAGCATTTAAAAGCTCTGACATTGGGGACAGACATTTTAATGGCTCTGTCAATGGAGATTAAAACTTGAAAATAGCCAAGGGTACACTTTTCGAGGTCTATATTTCAATGAAATGACAAGAGGAATGAACCTGTGGGACTAAGGTGCTTGGCACCATTTGGGAATTATTTGAGCTAAATAATTGCTGTCATACCCGATGTGATGTATATTTTATTTCAATCTTTTGAGAAATAAGAAGGAGAAGGTAAGAGAAAATACATTCCACACAAGAGACTGGACAATTGATCATTAACCTCAGCCTCAGAAATCATAGGAGCTCAGATTGCTTTTGTTCCCATAATAAGGGAGTTGTAAAAAGATAGGAGATGGTTACACAATTATATTTATAAAGCGTTAAAACCATCCTTCTACTAGAAAATACAAGCATAAGCTCAGCATCGTAGGCAAATGTTGTTTTTGTGTTCCAGCATCCCTTCACATGACTTTTAATGAAGTTATATCCTCCTTTTATTTTCTTGGATCAACCCCCAGTTTACACTAGAGAGCATTGATTCTACCCTTAGTTCCAGCATGAGTCTTATAGGCTCAGGTGAGAAACCTACTTTATCCTGTCCATTCTCAGTGATTGGTTTAGTGAGGGATGTGGAGTTCAACAAAGTTTTGTAACAAACAGCCCCAAAATCCTGGTGGCGTATTTTTTAAAAAGTACTTCTTTTTCTCACTCACGGGTCTGCAAGTCAACCGGTGCATCTCTGCTTCAAAGTTCAGACCAGATTCAGCTCCACATGTCTCCATCCTGGGCTCATAGGATGCTTGGAGTCTGCCCTTCTTGTGCCCATACCGTAAGGGTAAGATCCTAAGCATCCCACACAAGCACATGTAAAGTCTTCTCCCATGTCACGTCCACTAATACCCCACTGGCCAAAGAAAGTCACATGGCCAAGACCAAAGTCCTTGTAATGAGGATATAAGGGAAGAGAGGAAAGGGATTGGGTACAATAGTCCAATCTACTGCATCCATGTGGCTCAGAAATGGTCAGTTACATGAGTCAACATCTTCCTTTTATTATTGAATTGGGTTTTTATGATATTTGCAATAAAAGGGGTGCTGAGACTCTTAGTGAGCCCTGTAGTGCCTGGACACAGTTGCATATTTGTCCATTTCTCCTTGAGAAGAACCTCAGAAACTCTCTAAGTGAAGCAGAAAGTTGGTGAAAGATCTACGACAGATGACAACAGAGGTGAAGATAAATTTCTAGGATTCAGCCCCTTCTGATTTCTGAAGTGGATTAGGACACCGGCTTCCAGCTATGAGCAATAACATCAGAAAAATTCAGTCTTGGGTAAAGGTCACCCTGAATTAAGGGAGTGACTGAACCAAACATTTACAAAATGAGATGAGCTGCTATTCATTTCAGACATCCATGGTCACTAAAATACACAGTCCTCTTGTCCCCTTGCTGACACTATTAATTAATATATGAACTTAAATTAGATAGTTGAGCTATGCCTCCAGATGGGAAGGGCTTGTTAACTGTTATTGATCCTCTCTTCTCATCCTCAACACATCTTCAATTTAAATGGAGTTGATCCCATTGACAACTGTTAGCCAAGATCTCTCAGGACCAGGCCCTCTGCAATTAGGGAAGTACCTGGTAGAGCTATCCAACTAGAGTCTGATCCCAGATACTTCCCTTCCAGGCTGTGAGATCCTGGCCAAGTGGCTTCAACTCTCTGAGCCTCAGCCTCCTCATCTTTAAGATGGACCTATCACCCCCACATCATGAAATGTGGCTAAGAAGATAAACTCTGGGACCAAAATGCCAGGGTTTAAATCCTGGCTTCTCCACTTTCCAGCCATGTGACTTGAACAAGTGATTTCACCTATTCACTCCTCAGTTTCCTCTTCTGTAAAATGGGAATAATGACAGTCCCTACCTCACAAGGCGAGTGTGAAAATTAAATAGCTCACAAGTAGAAGTGCCTAGAAGAGTTCCTGACACATTGATCACTCAATGTGTATTACTATTATTAAAATTGGCAGTAGTAGCATTTTCCTTCCTCTTAAAGAACTTAGAAATAATCATGTTGTCACAAGTGTATAGACAATTTCATGTGGTTCAGACTCCAACCTGTATAAAGTAAATGTATTCTATGTGCCTGGCACCCTGCTAAGCAGCTTATATACATTACCACATTATCATATTTATTCTCACATCATGGTGATGACAATGATGACGATGCATCCTCCATCACATCGATGAGAACTGTGAGGCTCAGAGATACCCAGTGACTTCAGTGATTAAGATCACACAGTAAATTATACTTAAAGCCAGGATTTAAATGCAGGCCATCTGACTCCAGAACCTGAGTCTCCCCATCTGACTATCCAGCTTTCATAGGAAAAGAAACATAAAACACAATCTCATTCATCTGTTTGTTCATTCATTCAATAGTATTTATTGAGTCCTTCCCATGTGCCAGACATAGAAGAAGGCAGAGAAGGTGCATTCACCTATTCATCCATCCATCCATGTATCCATCCATCCTTTCATCCATCCATCCATCCATCCATCCATTTATCCATCCATTCTCCATCCATCCATCTATTCATCCACCCATTCTTCATCCATCCATCCATCCATTCATTCATCCATCCATCCATTCACTCTTCATTCATCTATTCTTCATCCATCCAACCATTCATCCATCCATTCTTCATCGATCCATTCATTCATCCATACATACATCTCCTTTCTTCATCCATCCATCATTCCATCATCCTTCCATATGCACATAACACCTAATAGTTCTAGGATGTAATGTCTCCATCACCAGCAGAGTTTCTATCATTCATGGGATGAATTCTAGGTTTTCACTAGAGGTTTCTCCATATTCACTGTAAACTTCTATGCCCAGAATCTATTCTTAGGCCATTAAGCCAGTCTCTGCTTCCCCAGATGCTAAGATTCACATCTACTCTCCAAAACACAAGCATCCCTTGGATGCCCAGCTGGTCCAACAAGAGATTCATCTGGCTCAGTCTCCAGACTGGGCAAGTTGTCTGCACACCCCAGGATGTGGATGGATGCAGGCTGGATAGCGGGGGTGTTCACATCTTGGTATTTACAAGATGATATTTACATCTTGGCCTCAGGCATGTTAGCATGGGAGTCTTCATTTGAAATACCATAAATTAATAGCGACTAAAATGTTAACATTTATTTGGTTTAAATTGCGCTCTCGATTCAGAAATATATTTGGTCTAGGAACTCTTCCAGGAATATTTAAATGATCATATTTTGCTAAAGTTGAATCTTTAAAGAAAATATACATATTCAACTCTTTAGTGAGTTGAATCCTGAGCTGTTTTTATTTATTTTTTTAAGTAAATAACGTGTAACATTTAGTTTTGATTCTGTGATTGGCATTCCAGTCAATTAACGTAGCTCATTTGGGTGTTTGGTTTAATTCAGATGACTAAAAATGCTTATTTATATAAGTAAACATATATGTAAAGTAGTCACATTTCAAAAATTTTGGAAAATAAAATTTTGGAAAAAAATGGACATGTTTGATGTATGATGCAGCGTTTTCCATTGGAAAGTTCTGAATCTTTAAGTTCTGCAGTCTTTATGACTATTCTGTTGTGTTTATTGGGGATGAGACCACAGGTCTCTATAACCCAGAACCCATTTGATACATATGGGGGGCAAAGAAAGAAAGAGAAGTATCACATGGATATATTCTATCTCTTGTTTTCTTCTAATGGAAGATAGGAGATTAACAAGAATAAAAAAGAAGAGTGATGGAGCATCAGTGATGAAGAAAGAAGTCAAAAGCACTACCCAATTTTAGAGAAAACTCTGTGTACAGAGACACAATTAGGTTGTGTCAGAGAAGCCTAGCTGCCTACTCTTTTGTGGGAACTCTGGAAAACAAGCCCTCACCTGCTTTGAGAATCTCAGTAGATGTGAGGATGCGGGCATTGGGGCCACTTTCCCCCAGTAGGTCTCTGAGTGTAAAACCAATACAAAGATATCCCTTCTTTCCTTCTTTATTTGTATATGAACCCTTATTTTGTATTTCAAGAACCTAAATACCCAGCTAAAAACATTTCCAAGGCTCTCCTTCATCCTGGAGTGGTATGCAGATCTAACCAATGGTTATTAAACATAAGCTACTAAATAGAACTTCCAGGAAAACCCTTTAAAAGGAGCTGATGAAGTGCTCTTTGTCACTGTCTGTCTTCTGAAACTTGACCATGTTGGCTGGAGCTATGGCAGCTGTATTAAGATCATGAGGACAGAGCTCACAATAATGATAGAGGAGTAAAAAGCCAGAAGAGATTGTCTCTAGACTTGTTTAATGTGAGAAGAAAATAAACCTCCAAGGTGTTTTAAGGGGGAGGGAGAAGGGAAGGGTCTCTGTAATTTTCAGCCAAAGCAAGCCTCAGAAACCTTGACCCTTATTTTCAACTACACGTAACATACCACCTCCTGATGTGGCAGTGTGCCAATTTCTTCTTTCTAGGTGGGTTCTTTTTTGAACTGAGATGATAGATATTTCTGCAACTTTTCCATTTGCATGGAAAATGTCAAATTATAATGTATCATTTTCATTTCACCATACTAACAAATACTCCCTTGAAGTCAATAACTAGAGAGCTCATCCCAGAAGTAATTTCCTGTCACCAAATTTTTGAATATATATAATTTTTATTTGCTACTCCTGCTGGGAAACCTATTGGCATCTATGCTAAGCCCTGAAGATTTTATTGCTGTTTTTCTAAAATTGATACAAGTCAGCCTTCAGATAACCTTTGCATGTATGTGTCAAGAGGCATCATAGAATCATGAAATCAAGAGTTTGAAGGAACGTGAAGAATCATTAGAGTTGAGATATGCTTACGTAGTAGGGTGAAAATTTATAGACATTGTTAGGTGTCAAGACACATCAGAGTCTTGTTCACTCCTAGAATAAACTGTACCTTGGGTATAGTCTGGAATATCTACTCCTCCACCCAAATCTTTTTGATCTAAGCAGATCAGAACGTTCCATTCTTCCCAATTATTTAGTTTGGGTCAGCCATGGGTATCACTGAAGGTGATCTAATCAGAATCAATCCCAGATCTTTTGTGGGAGCTAGCCCCCTTCCCCTTTGAGGCTTTCAGTGGATTCGAGGATGTGAACACTGGAGCCACTTTAATCTAATAGGTCTTTAAGAGTGACAGCCGGCGGGACGCAGTGGCTCACGCCTGTAATCCCAGCACTTTGGGAGGCTGAGGTGGGTGGATCACGAGGTCAGGAGATTGAGACCGTCCTGGCTAACATGGTGAAACCCCATCTCTACTAAAAAAATACAAAAAAAAAAATTAGCCGGGCATGGTGGCGGGCACCTGTAGTCCCAGCTACTCGGGAGGCCAAGGCAGGAGAATGGCGTGAACATGGGAGGTGGAGCTTGCAGTGAGCCAAGATCGTGCCACTGCACTCCAGCCTGGGCGACAGAGCAAGACTCTGTCTCAAAAAAAAAAAGAATGACGCCATACCAAGATGCCCTAATGATCTCATTTGAGCACTGAATCTATCTGGACTTGATGTGTGACTACAATAACCATACAACTTACTGTCCAACCCAAGGCACTTGTCAAAATGAGTAGGAGTGCTATTAATAATCATTACGATTATTAATTAACAAGCATAAATCAGAATTGCCATAGGCAAATTCTTGAGACAAGAAATCACATGAGACAAAAAATCTCCTTCTTGATAAAGTCATTCAGATTCTTGGAATACATTTCATCTCCCCACATTAGCTAGAGAGCAGTTCTGTGACTTATTGATAAGGTGACACAATAATTTGTTATTCAACTAGGGTCACTTTGGAGCATGAAAGAGACAGCTATTCAGTAAAGAAGCAAACAGGCACACACTGGGACTCCTCTATTCAGAAAGGGGCTCATCCTACACATTGAGTGACTGCCAGGTAGAAAGCACTGCTCTTATCAAGAGGTGAGCAATGAACATTGTGGGGTGCGGATAGGATGGGATGATGTCTTGTCTTTTGCATCCTGATTTACAAAAGCACAAGGACTCCTTGGTTCTGTCCTCTACTGATTCCTGATACATTTGTGTCCCTACTACTATTCTTGCTCACAAAATAGGGTCTGTTTATAAACCATCTGCTTAAGTTTTTACCAGGCAATACATTCAGATGGCTTAACAATCAAAGTAATAGAAGAGGATTCATTTAATGGACTCACTTCCACTCTGAGCACTCCACTCCCTTGCAAGTAACCACTTTAATAGTTTCTAATGTGTCCTTAATTGCTTTTTCATGCAAATATAAGTAATATAAACATATAGAACCTTACATTTTCTCCTTTCATACACGAAAGCAATATCCTATAAATACTGCCATGCCCCTTGCTTTTTCTCACAAGCGAGATCATGCATATATTCAAGAATAACTATCCCACGGGCCAGGCATGGTGGCTTACACCTGGAATCCCAGTGCTTTGCAGGTTGAAGGCAGGCAGATTGTTTGAGCCCAGAAGTTTGAGGCTGCAATGGGCTATGACCATGCCACTTTGCCCCAGTCTGAGAGACAGAGCAAGTCTCTGCCTCTAAAAAATAATAGTGATAATCATAATGGATCTCATCTCTATTTTATCCATTGCAGTATATAGACATTCAATAGTTTTTGCTAGTTTGCTTTTGTTTTTAACTAGTGTCCTACAGAGGAATGCTCTCTTTGGTTCTCACCAACAATGTTGTGATACACACCCTTGATCTTAAGTATTTGTAGACAAATACCTGCAGCATAAATTCCCAGGAGTGGGGTTGCTGGTTCAAACACTAAATGCATTTGTCATTTTTATAGGTTTCTCCAAAATGACCTCCACAGAACCAGTGCTGCATCACCCCCCACCAGCGGTGTTGGAGAACGACTGCTTTCCACAGCCTTACTGACTAAGATATCATCACACTTTGGAAATTTTGCTGATAAGGTAAGCAAGAAATGGTTTATCAGTCTAATTTGTTACAATCAAAGCCATCTATGTTAGAAAGACTCCCAGGAATCTATAAAGCAAGTAGCCCCACCTGGCATCACTGGGCACGCTTGGGGAGCAGCAGAGAATGGTGCCAACTCCCTCAGGCTCTGCCACGCCCGGCTACCTAAGGCAGCGGGAACAAAATGTTCAACATTTGACCTAATTCTCTGCCAGGACTGTCTCCCGGAGCGGGAGGGGGGCCCCAATTCATGGTTTTATTGGTTTTATCAGCTGTTGTGTGGGAGGTTTTTGGATTTTGTTTAGACAGGGTCTTGCTCTGTCACCCAGGTTGGAGTGCAGTGGTGTGATCTCGGCTTACTGCAGCCTCCGCCTCCCAGGCTCAAGTGATCCTCTCACCTCAGCCTCCCTAGTAGCTGGGACTACAGGCGTGTGCCACCATGCCAAGCTAAGGTTTGTGGGTTTTTTTGTAGAGACAGGGTTTCATCATGTTTCCCAGGATGGTCTTGAACTCCCGAGCTCACGCAATCTGCCCACCTCTGCCTCCCAAAGTGCTGGGATTACAGGCTTGAGCCACCATGCCCAGCTATTTTTTTTCTTTTTTGAGACAGTCTTGCTCTGTCACCCAGGCTGGAGTGCAGTGGCAGAATCTCGGCTCACTGCAACCTCCTCCTCCTGGGTTCAAGCAATTTTCCTGCCTCAGCCTCCCAAGTAGCTTGGATTACAGGTGCGTGCCACCACACCTGGCTAATTTTTTGTATTTTTAGTAAAGACAGGGTTTCGTCATGTTGGTCAGGCTGGTCTCGAACTTCTGACCTCAGGTAATCCACCTGCCTTGGCCTCCCAAAGTGCTGAGATTACAGGCGTGAGCCACTGCACCCAGCCTGTGGTTTTTTTGTTTTTTTAATGATACAGAACATTGTGCCGATGACGTGCCCCCTATCAAATAACCACACATGCTGTGGCCAGCACAGCAATGCTGGCATCTCCTTTTAAACTTGCCACATGAGGAAAAGTGGAGATACAATTTATCTTGCCTTCCTGAGTGGTACAAGCATGTGTCAAGTTACCAGGGAGATTTGATGAAGTGTAATATACCTTGCCATCTGACAGTTAGTGGCCTTGTTTCCTTTCCCTGGGATAATATTGGATTTCATACTGAGAGCATCAACAAGAGAAAGGCTCATACCTAACAGCTAATATCTGCAGAACATGTGTTTCTGCTCAATTTCTGCACCTTTATTGCTCCATCTGACACTGCAATTCTTCCTGCTGCATAACAGCCTGATTCGACTCATCTGTCTTACATCTAATTCAAGTTGAAGTCTATTAGGCAAGCCAATTCCTGGCCTATTCGTGTCCCTTCTCACAAATTATTCTAGCTGATTCTCTGGCACTAGTTTTGTTTTGTTTTTGTTTTTGTTTTTCCAGGAACGAATAGCTGAAAAAAATTCTGATGATGTTAAAGGAGATCTCACATTCCTTTATGTGTTGTTTTAAATGACAGATGACAATTTGGCATCCTCACAGGACAACGTGTCCTATCTGACAAAAATAATAAAATAATGTGCTCTGAATTTTTTTTTTTTAAAGAAACACAAAGCAGGAGAAGATGTCTACCTTTACATTTTCCAGCACAAAACCAATTCTTTGTAAACCTGTACGTTTCTTGATCATCTCGTGCCTGGTTCTCACAGCTCAGTATTCAAGTTGCTCACAGCAACAACCTTGATGCCATCCTGAGACGCGTGTTGTCTTGTTTTTCACACGTACCATGCCCAATACACATGACAAAGACTGTTGACTCGACCTTAAAAATATCCCCAGCTTCTGCTAGTTCTCCCAGCCCACTTCTACCACTGTGGTCCCAGCTGCTGGGGAGACTCTGTCCTCACTGGCTCCTGGGTCGGCATTTACCCTCACCACGGCCCCTTGCCCCTTGCCCTAGCAAAATGGTCACAGTGGTCGTTTTAACCACAAGTCTGATCATGTCATTCCTCTGCTCCTGCCTCGCACAGATAAAACCCAGATCCTCACAGCGGCCCATGAGGCTTTGTCGGGGATCTGGCCTCCTTGCCTCTCTGGCTTCTCCGTCTACGAATCTTCCTCCACTCTGCTGGTCCCTCGCTTCTGCTTGAATATGCTCCTGCCTCAGGGTCTTGGCACTTGCTGTTCTCTCTGCCTTTCTCCCAGATATTAGCCAGTCAGTCTCTCCCTCTCAAGGCCTTCAGGTTTCTGCTCCATGCCAGTGTCCTCAGGGAACCTCCCTGGCACCCCGACCCCTCTTCCTGGATTCACTTTCTCTCTCAGCATCAGCCTCCTCTTGGCACACACGAGATCCATTTTGTCTTTATTGATTGTCCTTGATCAGAGCATGAGCTCCTTAGCATCAGCACCTTGGTTTTGGATCCCCTGCTTTAGACGAAGCTGAGAACAGTGCCTGGCACATTACAGACACTCAGTAACCTCTTGAACAAATGAATGAATCCATGAGAGGTCAGTTGGGAAACCAAGCAAAACAGACCATCCTTTGGAGTCCCAAATGCCAAGGGAAATATGACACATGAACCTCAGGATGTCCAAACAGCCAAAACTAGAGTTACATGAAACTATATTTTTTTTAAATTTTAGCACCTCCCAATCTTCTTTCTGAAGAAACCAATTCTTGCCCAGAGTTTCTGCCTTGGTGTATTTTTAATCAGCCTTTCTTTGCCTGCTCAGCAGCTCGTGGAGATCCTGGGTTCACTGGATGGATGCCCCATCTGGTCTCGGAGCCACTTTCCCTTTGGAGAAAATGAGGCTGACATAAGCACTTGCTGCCTTTGTCAGTCAGGACCAAGATACACAGCACCAGATGTCAGCCAGAGATGAGACTCCTGCAACAAGGGGCTACTCAGTTGAAACATTTCATATAATGGGAAGATGAAGTTAACGGCGACAGGGAAAATTCAGGTGGACGTCCAAGGGTTTATGAAGTAGATGCTGAAAAATAAATAGATCAGGGGGTGTCCAACTGGCCCCACCTGACTCTGCTATTTCTTGGCGAGTGATGGTACGACAGGCAGGATGTGTGTTTGGTTAAAATCAAGGGCTGCAGAACTGAGTCAGGGACTTGGGTTGAAATCCAGCTGCCCGCTCTCCAGCTGTGTGACCTTGACAAGGCCCGCCCCGACTTCTCCCCAGTCTGTAAAGTGGAACAACATTCCCAAGAAGCGTGACTCCCTTAGGGGCCTCTGGAGGGTCCATAACCCACAGGAGATTTGACAGTTTGGGTATTTCCAGGCCACACACGCACAGGGCACTTTCTCACGCAGGGCTTTGCTGGCTGGATACTCATGTGCTCCAGGAAAGTCACTCATCCATCCCATGGGGTGGGTACTGTCACTCTCCTACTTTCCAGAGGAGGGAATCAGGCACGCACAGGGAGCCTCTTGCCCATGGCACACAGCAAAAGCCCCAGTGTTCTGAGCTCAGGGACTGGCCCTGTCCCACTGACATGCTTGCTTCTATGAAAGGATGATTTTTCCTTCTGCTGTTGGCTTGTGTGATCATTGGTCACTGATGTCTGGGCCACTCCTTGGGCCCTAAATCTGAAGAATGCAGAAGGTTGATGCCCAGGCAGCTTAGGGGTGCTGTGAAGACCTTGTTTCCCCTGACAGCCCACCCCAGACCCAGGGCAGGGTGAACTGCCCTCTAAGGACCCAGTGTCAGCCAAAGCAAAGGCACCGTGGCTGATGGAGGCCACACAAGGGGTCATTGGTCCAGTCTGAGGCAGGTGACGATGTCACATGATGTAAAATTACGGGATGGTGGGAAAGGAAAAAGGAATTTACCGCAGGTCATGATGAAACAGGAAAGGTTCCCTTGTCCCCCCTACAGGGTGTGCGGTGGACGAGTGTGGCTCGCTTCTTCCTTCAGTCCCCTGCTGCTCAAACCTCTCTAAGGGAGCATATAGATGGGCAGGTTGTGGGGCTCGGCTCCGACCCATGGTATGTCTAGGGTTGAATGTTTACAGCTCCCGAAGTGCCAGTGGGCGTGTAGTTAGAAGGCTGTCTTAGTTTGCCGTCTATAGGCAGCTTGTGTTAACCAGCGCAATTACCTTTTTTACCTTGTCACAAGGACAGAGGGTTTTCTTGTATCCCAGGTTCTTGCCTTGGTGTACCTGAAGAATCGGATCACATAAGGGCTCGGAGAATGAGTGTCAAGTTTTATTGAGTGGCAGTAGCTCTCAGCCAATAGGGAAGCCAGAAAGGAGATGATCTTCCCCTGGAGTTGGGCCGCTCTCCTCCCTCCTCCAGCTGCCCAGCCAAACTCTGCCTCACACTGTCAGTCAATGGCTTTCCAGCCTGGGTGCCTGTTGGTGTGCTTTTCTGCTGGTGTGCTCCTCTGGACGTCCTCTCAATGACCAGCCGCTTGGTTTTCTTCTGCTGATGTGCTCCTCGTGATGTCTGGCCGCCTGTGTGTCTGCCCACTAGGGTCTCGGGGTTTTAAAGGCCCAGGATGGGGGCGTGACAGGCCAGGGTGGTCTTGGAAAATGCAACATTTGGTCAGGAAATGCCTGTCCTCACCTAGGTCCGTGGGGGTGGAGCCTAGCCAGGGACCATGCCCTCCTCTACCCAGTACTTCCTTCCCCACTTCCGTATTATTTAAAGGGACCATGCACTTCCCTTCCCAGCATGCCTGTATCAATGTCAGCTTCCTCTCTTCCCTCTTCCCAGAATCCAAATATGTAGCAGAAAGAAATGGGGTCAGTTTCCAAAGTGTTTTATGAAAGAGCCAGTGGAAGAAGACTACAATTATACAATTATAGTGGTTGTTTCTCTTTAAGTCCCGAATTTCTACAATGTTTTTCCAGTCAAGCTTAAGGAAAAACTCCTTGGGCTTAATAGAAAGAGTTGCATTCCATCAGCATCTCTAGGTCAGCATGTTTCCTACTCTTCCGAGACTTTGTTAGGATCATTTTCAATCTGTCTGAAATCAAATTAAAACAAGTCAAAACTGTGCCATGGACTCTGCTCTGAGTACAGTCCTCAGTTGCTTGCATTCGTTTGGCCAGGAGCACCTACCCTGTTGCTTGTGGGCCCCCTTGAGCTTGGAGAGCCAGTTCAGGCACCACCGTTTTAGGAAGCTTTTTCTAATGGAGGTTGCAGGTTCCAGTGTCCTTGGCACAGAACAGGTGCCAGATAGGGAGAGGTTGGGGGTAGAAGGGGCAGGGGGCTGGGGCTGCACACAAGCCCTCTCTGCTGCGGCAGCTACTCCTCTCCAGTCCTAATGACCATCTCCCAGTCCTGGGCCTGACCCCCTCCCAAGGGTCACCACTGTGTTGATAACAGTGTATCAGCTTCTGGACATGATTCCAAAGTACTACAGTTATGACTTTCCATAGAAACTAGATCATATTGGCTGGGCATGGTGGCTCATGCCTGTAATCCCAGCACTTTGGGAGGCTGAGGCAGGCAGATCATGAGGTCAAGAGATCAAGACCATCCTGGCCAACATGGTGAAACCCTGTCTCTACAAAAAATAAAAACATTAGCTGGGCGTGGTGGTGCATGCCTGTTGTCCCAGCTACTCGGGAGGCTGAGGCAGGAGAATTGCTTGAATCCAGGAGGTGGAGGTTGCAGTGAGCTGAGATCGCGCCACTGCACTCCACTCTGGCGACAGAGGGAGACTCCATCCCAAAAAAAACCCCAAACAAACAACAAAAAAGAAACAACAGAAAACAACAGAAAGGAAACTAGACCATATTTTGGTGCACACATGTTTCTATAAACAGCTTCTCACACATCACATATGGTCTAGCATCTTGCTTTTCCCCCCGAACCATATGCACTAGAGACCTGTCCACCTTGCTGCATACAGATACCTCTTCCCTTATACCACGGTGGTCTGTATGTGTCTATGTCTAAGGGTGAACCTCCCAGTTCATATCCCCTTTCCCCTGAGGATGGACACTTAGGCTGTGAGTGGTCATGAGTATGTTTGTGAACTAGTTCTAGTTCTCTAGAGCTAGATGGTGCAACTGTCCTCCTCTGCCCTGCACTGAAGATAGTCATGGCCACGGGACTGACATTGACCGATGGAACGGGAGCACAAGTCCCGTGTGTCACTTCTGGGCAGAAGCTTAAGAGACCCTCTGTCCAGGGGCCCTCTGTCCTGCCTGGGCTGTCACAGGAGCAGGAAGGAGGAGCTGCCCTCCACTAGATCCCTGAGTGGAGATGACGTAGAGCAGAAGCCCAACCTCCCTGAGACACACAGGCAGCGTGAGCAAGAAGCAACCTTAGCTGTTCAGGCCCCTGGGATTTCGTTGTTTGTTACTGCAGCAGCACCTCATGTACCCCAGTGGATGCAAATTCTTCCCCTGTTTCTCCAACATAAACAATGCTGCAATGAACAGCCTTCTCAACTTGTCCTTGACCTGTGTGGGTGTTGCTCCAAGTTAGATTTTTAAACAAAAAGATGTATTGCACAAAACTGTATTTTCTTCTCAAAGAGTAAAAAGAAGCTTTTTGCTAAATGAAATTTCATTGGAAACTTTGAAAATGCCTGAATTTAAATATTTAATCCATCACTACCCATTTAATATGAAGCTCTGGGTAACTGGCGTCCATTCTCCACACCTGGCTTTTTGTTGAATTCGGCACAGTTGTAATCTGTGGTTAGCCCAGGGATGGGGAATTTTGAGTCTCTTGGCTGGAAAGGACTCACAGAGAACCTCTTGCTGAGAAGAGACAAATTCAGCATCCTTTCCCCAGCCCCCTCCCCTGTGTTTATTTGTCATGACCATAAATGTGCACCCTCTGCTGTGTGTAAATCTACGGCTGCAGGAAATGGCAGACAATCACCTTGCAGGGTGTCCCCTGGTCTCTGAACCCCAATGTCGTTTTGCATTTTGCTCCCCTGTATTTAGCCCAGGAAGGGGGTTAGGGAAAGTCACAAACTGCCCATGCAGTGAAGTCTTCAGCCTTGCCAACCTTTGCCCAGGCCTCTCTGCACATTCCCTGCATTTATGGTTAAAACCCCTTTCCTTTTCCCCGTGATAATTTCTCCCTAGGACCCTGAGATGGAGCAGGCCTGTGGTCTAGGCAGGATTCTTCACAGCTGTTTTGATTGCTCAGGTCTGAGCCGGTCTCTCCATTTGGCTGCAAAGATTAACTGAGCTCCATCAGCAGATCAATTAATCAGTAACAAATGCAGGCTGATGAGTTTTCATTCCCTTTCAGGCCACAGGACATGTTATAGACAGACTGCCAAGTCATTTTAAACCTGTGAACATTCAAATTGCTTCAGAGCTGAGTCTATTCTAGAACGTAGCAATTTTGAGCCTTTGTGCAGCTCTGATTCTTCATAAGCCGATAATGGGTATGTGGAGAGCATAAAGCGAGATTGGATGGCTTCCATTTAGGATGGCAGGAATGGAAATCTGAACAGAGGTAGAGGAATCATCATTAACCTTCACAATGGCATCCACACCTCTAGAGGTGGGAAGCAAGAACTTTTAAGCAACTGTGTTGTTTACTGGGCACTCAACTTGGCCAGTAAGACAATGGTCAGGCCAGGGAAACCTGGGTTCCACTTAAATAATGATCGTTCCCAAATGGGTGATTACTGGCATGGCTGCAGGGTCGGGAGGCATGGGCAGTCCAGAGAAGACGGAAAATAGCTCATTTATAAGTCCCTTTTTAGGAGGGATGAGAGAATGATGAAAGCTAGGGTTTGTCTAGCATTGGCCAGAAATTAACTCCCAGAAATTGACATGATCACCAATAATGATTATTCTACGTTCACATGGCTTCTCTAGTGTAAATTTCCTAATTTGAGTTCCTGGCAGCCATTTTCCCATCTTCTGGTAACCAGACCCTAGTAATTAAGCAGTCATTCTCCCATTGCCCATCACTGGGGTCAAGAGGAGCTGCATGTTGGGATCTAAGGGTGGAGCATGTGACCAGGTCTGGCCAATCAGCTAGTAAATCCCCCTGACCAGGAAGTGATTCAGGATGAGCACGTGACACGAGTTAATCCAAGCAGAGCGAGCCCTGGTTCTGGAGCTGGAGTGACCAGGAGAGATGCCTCTTGGAACAGGCACTGCTGGATGTCCACCCAATAGCTCCCCACTCCATATTCCCCCAGTCCAGCAACTGAGAGCACCAGTTCCTTGCTTTCCCATCCTCCTTTGCAGAGAGGGCAGAATCACATGACCCAGTCCAGCCAGTGGAATCTGAGGGAGCATCTGGTGGGGTGTGGGGTGGGGAGGTGGAGGGATCTGGGGGGGATTTGCCCCATTCGGTAAAAGAGATGTTCTTGACAGGAGTCTTCCCTTTCTACCTGTATTGGATGCTGTTGGGTGAATGCCACAAGCTTAGAGCTAGGGCAGCCATTTTTTCACAAACAAGAAAAAGTACAAATATACTCAGAGTGCTTACATTTGGAGTTACTAAATCACTCTCAGAGTTAAAAAGAAAAAAAAGAACTTTATAAGTAAGCTACTTTTAGACAAGATTCTGTTACTTATATTGATGCATAAAGAGAGCTACTGGGAGCCATGTTGCTATCCTATTGAGCCCTGGAATGATGCCATCATAAAGAACAGCAGGACCGAAACAGTGTCTCGGTGGCTTTCTTTGAGCCCCTAGATCCACCTGTACCTGGAACCTTACTTCTGAGTTGTTCCATTACGTGAGTCCATGCATTTTCTTTTTGCTAATTCAATGGGGAGTTATGCACTTTTTTTTTTTTTTTTGAGATGGAGTCTCGCTCTGTCGCCCAGGTTGGAGTGCAGTGGCACGATCTCGGCTCACTGCAAGCTCCGCCTCCTGAGTTCAAGCAATTCTTCTGCCTCAGCCTTCCAAGTAGCTGGGATTACAGGTGTGCACCACCATGCCCGGCTAATTTTTGTGTTTTTAGTAGAGATGGGGTTTCACCAGGTTGGTCTCGAACTCCTGACCCTCAGGTGATCCACCTGCCTCCACCTCCCAAAGTGTATGTGCTTTTTATAATTAAAAACATCAAAACTTGTAACTTTGGCATAACAAAGGATGGTATAAACAAAGACAAGGAAGAGATATTCAGCTCATACATTACAAAGGATTAATTTAATATGCTGTAAAGCAACAAGAAAAATACAGATAATTTGATAGAAAAATGGATAAAGGATATGAATGGGTTGCTTACAGAAAAGAAATGCAAATAACCAATAAACACATCAAAGATGAGAATTTGACCTTTAATTAAACAAATGGAAATGACTATTAAATTCACCTATCAGATAGGCAAGACAAACCCTTCAAAGCTGTGGGTAAACAGATACTCCTATTGTTCTAACTAAATAGGTGCGGGCAGCTTGGCGGGTAACTCGGCAATAGCTAGCAAATTGAAATAAGAATGCTCAGACCTTTTGTGTAAATCAGGGTCCACACAGGAAGATGGAAGCCACTCCAATCTGAAAAACAGAGAGCAAGAGTCAGTTCCACAGGTGATGGAAAGGCTAGGGGCCAGATGGCAGAAACTGAGTCAAGAGAGAGAAGAAGGAAGCCTCTAGCAGCTCTAGACGTAATGCGAAAATGAAGAAGTGTAACTCCTGGTACCCACATCTGGGGTGACCCAGGAGAAGACAGAAGCACACAGGGGCCCTTCTTTAGAAGCTGAAGCCACGGAGGAAGCATGGTTACTGTTTGAGGCAAAATAAGAGAAGAGAAAAAAAAGTGTTCAGGCCTTCACTTCCAGAAAGAGTGGATACATTTTTCCTGCTCTTCTTGCTAAGTACAGCTAGAACCCCTGCAATTATGTATAGAACAAACCTAAGCCTCTAAACAGTGGAGAGAAGAAGGCCGACCAGCAGGGCCCTTGGGATAGGAGAAATGACAGGACGGTGAGTTCCTGGGATTTTCTTTTGCCTTCTTTATTGTGGACTGGGTGCTAGAGAAGCTGACAACCAGGAAATGCCAACAAGCACAGACTAAAGGGACGTATCAGGAAGACCCTGCCTTCTCTACCTGAAGGACAAGAAATAGGGCAGCCTAGCAAGACACAAAACTTTTGGACAACCACCCCATGCAGCCAAACATGGAAAAACCTCAGCCCACCCTCATCCATGCCAGGGAAGAGCAAGTGAGGAACCTGAATTTCCACCCCCACCTAGCAGTAGCAAGGAGCCCAAACCCCCACTGAGGTGGTGTTGGAGAAAGCTGGGCAGGAACCTAGACTTCCACTCTCGCCTGGTGTAAGGAGCCTCCAACCCACATGGTGCCAGTGGAGGCTGGTGAGGAGCCCTAAGGAGATGTCATTACACCTCCAAGCCAGGGTGCTCAGAGACTCGGTGGGACACTGAGTCCTCACCCCCCACCCAGCAGTAATGCGGTGTCCCTCCCACCCCAGGGTATAAGTGGAGGCCAAGTGGGGAACTGGGACTCCACCCAACCTAGCAATAACGAGGCGCTGTTGCTGAACCCCCTACCCCCAGTGTGGTATGAAAGGAGGCCTGCTAACACCTGGAGATTTGGGTAAGCTCTTGAGTCTCCTAGCATGCTGCCCAACATGGCAAGGAATCCATCAAAAATCACTCCTTCTACCAAGAACCAGGAGCAGCTTAAGTGAATAGGAAAAGACAAGCAACAGATGCCAACATCAAAATAACACAGGTGTCGGAATGATTTCATAGTTATTTTAGAATGGTCATTGTAAAAATACTTTCATGTGCTGAAAATGAGTCAAAATATAGAAAGTTTTAGTGAAGAAAAGAAAAGTTTTAGTAAGGAAATAGAAAATATAACAAAGAACCCAAGTGGAAATTTTAGAACTGAGAACATGCAATAACCAATTTTTTAAAAAATATCAAATACCTGGGCTCAATAGAAGAATGGAAAAGACAGAGGGAAGCATCTGCAAGCTGGAAAATCGACCAGCAGAAATGACCTATCCTATACACCAGAGAGAAAAGAGGAAAAGCATTGAACAAACAGCACTGTAAGCCTCCGCAGGAAAACTGCAGACCCCGGCCCCTGTCATCGCTACCACGGATTTCTGCTCTCCAGAAAGCACCACGTTTTATCTCTTTTAGCTGTTTATCGTTTGTTTCCTTTCCTTTTATTTCCTTCCTTCCTTCCTTCCTTCTTTCCTCTCCCTCTTCCTCTCCCTCTCCCCCTTCCTTCCTTCCTCCCTCCCTCCCTCCCTCCCTCCCTCTCTCTCTCTCTCTCTCTCTCTTTCTTTCTTTCTTTCTTTCTTTCTTCTGATGGAGTCTTGCTCTGTTGCCAGGGTGGAGTGCAGTGGCACAATCTCAACTCACTATAACCTCTGTCTCCCAGGTTCAAAACATTCTCCTGCCCCAGCCTCCCAAGTAGCTGGGATTACAGGCGCCCGCCACCACACGCAGCTAATTTTTGTATTTTTAGTAGAGACGGGGTTTCACCATGTTGGCCAGGATGGTCTTGATCTTCTGACCTCATGATCTGCCTGCCTTGGCCTCCAAAAGTGCTGGGATTACAGGTATGAGCCACGGCGGCCGGCCCTATCTCTGTATTTCTAAATAATATGTTTCTGTTGCTACCAGTTTGTTTTCTGTAAACATTATCTATTGCCTATCTGCTATGATCAATGAATATTTACTTCACAGAGGTTCTCCTCTACCCATTCTCCCTGGCCCACCAGCTGATAGAGTTACCAAGACTTCATGCAGTGTCCACACTAAGATAATGGAGTAAAAAGTCTTCATAGTTGACTCACGTGGTATAGACTTTAATTGCCTTGTTTCTATAGCATCTTTGTTTTCCCTAGATATAAATGATCTACTTCCACTTCTTTAGTTTTCTCCATAGCTGTCACTCATCCATACTTAAATTCTTCCCCCTGTCTATAACCCATGTCTCAATGCAATCACACCCTCAGGTTAGTTTTGTGTTTTTAGCACGGTTTTGTGTTTTCTCTGGCAACACTCCTTGGAGTAATGGCTGCTGTTTGGATCTGCTTCAGAACAGTGAACTAGACATTTCCGTGGTGCTCCAGATCCATCCTGAGGACACTTTCCTACATCCTGTGTCTGGGATCCCACAGCATCTCCATTCTAGATCTGTCTTTCCTTTGGGTGGAACACATCTTCCTTTCACAGCTCTAAGAAAGGGCCCAAGAAGCTGGTTCTTCATGAACCTGCAGGTCTGCAATGTCCTTATTCTGTCCTTGCCCTTGATCTAGTTCTTCCCATTCCACATGGGAGTAAATTTCCCAAGAAGTTTGTAGGCACTGCTGCATTCTTGCCTCCAGAGCTGCATTCTCGGTCTTAGTCCTTAATTTCAGATCAACTCCATCACTCTGGAGGCTTTGAGGATTTTCTCTTCTTCTTGGATTTTTATGAATACATGATGGTGTTGCCAGTGTTGGGTCTTTTAAAACTAGTTATTATGGCACCATGAGAGCCCAGAAAGTACATCTATCTGTTAATTGTGTCATTATAAATTAATTGTAAGATTAAAAAAATGGCAAAGGGGAAAATCACACATATCCCACTCTTTTTTTTTTTTTTTTTTTAGCAAAATTAAGCAAAGTTAGCATGGCCAGATTTACCTACACCAATGCCATCCTGAATTGGACCTTGGACCTTGGGCCATCATGCTGGGTGCTCCCTTAATTCTCTTCCAAACTCATCAGACTCTGGAGTAACTCAGACCCCTGGGCATGTCACCTGGGCAGCCCAAGGCAGAGCACAGCTGTACCCCCCAATCCTCGTGGTCCTCTGCATGAGATGGCCCCTATCTGAGCAGCTTTGTGGATCTAGAATTAGAGCCAGCCCTTTCCGACTGCCACAAAAGGACCTTCCAAGCACGTTCAAGGCTGACACGAGCCCCCTTGCACCTTGGGATATGATCCCTGTCTTACCTTCTATTGCTGAGGGCAGAGAACCTCTGGGAGACCAGGAGCAGGAGGCCAGCCAGCTGCATTAGCCTCTGAAACCACAGCCCTTCCCTGTGTAGCCCTCACCTCCCATGTTCTGTGGCCAGTAGGGCCTTGGCTTGGTGCACTGATGGCCTCAGGAAGTCAGTCCTGGACCAGACGGAGCCTCACAGATCCACAGGCAGTGTCAGGCTCCATCTCCCAGCCAGGGGCCAGCCCTGTTTTTAACCTTCTTTGCTGGAGCTGCATAAATAAATAAACACAGGAGTGTGTGGACGGATCCTGCCCGCTTTGGATTCCTAACCCCAGCTGGTCTGCTCCCAAGTTGCCAAGATCTGAATAGTTAAGATAAGAGAAATCTTCTGACTCTTCTCATCTGGGCCATTTGCAGGAGGGCAGACGTCCCTCCCTGAAGACAACTATTTCATAAGTTCTTGCATGTGTATTGATTTGTGTATTGGTATCAGCCCCCTGCTAAGCTCTAAGCTCCACAACAACTAAAGCAATATGTTAACAGTTCATCCCTCATCCTGATCCTTCCCATTCCATAGGAGAGGTCATTCTTTCTCCAAGAGTGGTCTGAGTTCATTAAAAAATGCAGGTTCTCAAATCCCACCCCTAAATGATAGAAGTTGGGTCAGGGAATCAAATATCTTTGCTGGCTCTTCAGGTGACTTATGTGCACATCTGCCTTTGAAACACTTTGAAGCAGATGAGAAACAGATCTATGTTTTTCTACAGAAGACAAAAAAAAAAAAAGACTGGCCCTTCTCTTTTAGAATTTAATCTGTTTACATTTAATGTAATTAGTCTTATCATTTCATGATACCTTCTTAGGATTTGTTTTCTATTTGCACCACCTTTTCTCTTCTTTCCTTCTCTATTTTGCATTAATGAGGTATTTTAAAAATATATATATATTCCTATTTTGTAATCTTCCATTAGTTTGTCAGTTTGACTTCTAGTCTTTTTTTTATTATTATTATTTGAGACAGAATCTTGCTCTGTCACCAAGGCTGGAGTGCAGTGGCATGATCTCGGCTCACTGCAACCTCTGCCTCCTGGGTTCAAGCAATTCTCACGCCTCAGCCTCCCAAGTAGCTAGGATTACAGGTGTGCACCACCACGCCTGGCTGATTTTTTGTATTTTTAGTAGAAACAGGGTTTTGCCATGTTAGTTCAGCCTCAAGTGATCCGCCTGTCTCAGCCTCCCAAAGTGCTGGGATTACAGGCATCAGCCACTACACCCAACCCTACTATTCTTTAGTAAACATCCTACAGATGACAACATATATCTCTGATTTACTGGAGCCTCTGTAAACCACAACATTACCGCTTGGGCAATGGAAGAGCTTCAGAACTCTCTAAAATCATTTAACCTCCTTCTGACTGTTGTATTATTCTTGTCAAATAATTTAATTCTATATATAAATTTCCACAGCTAATAGTTACTGCTGCTCTGTGCACTCACGATTAGTTTAAATTTCCCAATATATTTGCCCTTTCTATTGCTCTTCATTTTTATTGCCTTTTCCATTTAAAATTATTTTTCCTTCTGACTGAAGAACTGCACTCAGTATTTATGTTAACGCACATCTGCTGACAATAAATTATCCATTTTTGCTTGTATGAAACTATATCACTTTCAAAGGATTTTTTTTTTTTTTTTTTTTTTTTTTTTTGAGACGGAGTCTTGCTCTTTCGTCCGGGCTGGAGTGCAGTGGCCGGATCTCAGCTCACTGCAAGCTCCGCCTCCCGGGTTTTACGCCATTCTCCTGTCTCAGCCTCCGGAGTAGCTGGGACTACAGGCACCCGCCACCTCGCCCGGCTAGTTTTTTGTATTTTTAGTAGAGACGGGGTTTCACCGTGTTAGCCAGGATGGTCTCGATCTCCTGACCTCGTGATCCGCCCGTCTCGGCCTCCCAAAGTGCTGGGATTACAGGCTTGAGCCACCGCGCCCGGCCCAAAGGATATTTTTAATAGCATAGAATTTTAGACTGACAGTTGTTTTCTTTCAGCATTTAAATATATCATTCCATCATCTTCTGGTTCAATTGTTCCTGTTGGCAAGTTAGCTGTTTTCTTACTGTTTGTCTTTTAATAGTCATATCTGTAGTTCTCAGCAGTTTTATTATAATGTGGCTAGGTATATATTTCTTTCTCTTTATCTTGCTAAGGGTTCTTGATTCTGTGATTCTGTGATTTAATGTGCCATCATCTTTGAAGACTCTTCAGTTGAATATCTTCATATAGCACTTGTTCCTGGCTTTCTCTTTCCATTCTTTTTTGAATTGAAGTTACACATATGTTAGACCTTTTTAAAATCATGCTCCCTGTGGTCTAATGCTCGTTTGTGCATTTGCAAGTCTTTCTGGTCTTCATGTTTCAATGTGGTTATTTCCAGCAAACCCGTCTTCTGCTTTGGCTAATCTACTGTTACACCAACTGTATTTTCACTTACAGTTATTCTACATTTCATTTGGCAACTCTTTGTGTAATTCATTTTTAGATATTCCATTTCTCTAATAAAATTCTCCACCTTTTCATCTTTTTATTGAACATGTTAATAATAGATTTTTAAAAATTTTATCTGTGATAGCCTCATTAGCCAATCATCTGTGAGTTTTCCTTGTCTTTTTTTGTATGGTTTTGGTTATTTGGTCTTATTTCTGATATGCCTCATAATATTTTTATGAATGTGGGACATTCTTTTTAAATATCGCATCTCTGGATGATGTACCTTTCCCCAGGGAAGATTTAATGTTTTGTTTTGTTTTTTTTTTCCGGACAGCCACGATAGTGAGGCTAGATTACCATAACTGTAATAATTCAAGGCTGATTTTTCATCTTTCTGAGATCTGTTTGATTTGATTTGTTGTTCCTTCCCTAGATCGAGTACTTTGAGGTACTTAGCAGAAACCACAGTTTATTTTCCATGGCTCCAATTATTTAGTGATGAATCCCTGAACTCCAAGTTGTGCTGCGATGGCATCATGACACTGGGGGAAACCTAGCTTCGTCTCTTAGCCTCTCCGCTGCACAGCTTCAGATTGGCTTCAAGTTTCTCACTCTGTCTCTGTGCAACTTAGGAATGTATAAATGCTGCAAAAGGAAAGTACTACAGAAAAGCAGCCTCACTGCTAGAGGTTCTATTTTCTTTAAGATCTCGGGGTCTCAGACCCTAGCTTTCTTGGTAGCCCCAAACATCAAGTTTTGTGTCCCCAGAACCATAACTTGCTGAAAAGCTCAGTTCTTGTGACTCATAGCTCCCCTTATTTACAAACTGGCAAATTCCCTAAAGGGAAAAGAAGCCGAGAATGTCAGGCTTATCAGATCAATGCATTTCCCTTCTCTCTAAGGCCCTGGTCCTTTAAGTCCTGGCAGCCAAAATTTCTCTCTGATACTTTCAAATAGGTCTTTTCCCCAGTATCCTGCTAGTTGTTCTGTGGGTCTTTTTGAAAGATGAGATTATCTTTTTGAAACTTGCCGTCTCTCAAAACAGATAAATGCTAAATCACGTTATAGTTATTAGGGCCTCGTGAAAGTCCAAAATGCCAATATTCCAGAGATGGGCAAACACAGAGCGCCTATGCAAAGCTTCCATTTTCTCAATTTGTAGGTTCTAAGTTTATAGAAAAATATGAATGTTTTAAATGTTGGTACCTACTTACTTTTGAAACACGGTCCTTGAAAAACATAATCAAAGTTAAGAAATTTGAAGGATTGTAGCCTGGATGTTAAAGCATAGATTCTGAGGTCACACTGCTTGGGTCTAAGTCCTGCTTTACTCCTGCCTAGCAGGTGTAAGTTATTTAACCCCTCTTGGTCAGAGTTTTCCCATCTCTAAAATGGAAAAGATAAGTATGCTAATCGCAGGGCATGCTGGGAGATTTAGACAAGTTATCATACATGAAACACACAGAACTCAAAATCATGAGTGCTGGGAAAACATTCATGAAACAAATGAACCAAACAGTTTGCTGGGTAGAGGCCCTCTCTAAGCTGATTTCAGCCCACAGTCCACCACATTGAAGCCTCTGCCCTGGTCCAGCCCTCCATACTCTACAGATAGGGACAAGGGGAGGTACAGAAAGAAGAAGGGGACTGCTCAGGCATTCGCACAGGTGGTTAGATGTAAAACTGGAGGTGGAACTGTAATTTTCTTTTGATGCATTTTATCAATTAAATTGTGTACTCTGGAAGCCAAGTAGCTAATTTCCCTTGAAGGCAAATCTCCCTCAAACTATAGATAATTCTCTAATTGCCCGTGTCTGCCCCAAATCCATTGTGATCATTAGCAGAGCCCCTTGTGCTCCGGCTGGGAGAGGAGGGGGAGGTGCAGGCTCATCATTGCTCATCTAAATGTTTAATAATGCTCCAATCTGCAGATCATTGGGGCAATCAAACCCAAATTAGCCTGATACTCAAAGCCACAAATAACAAGGGGAATGAAAGGGATAAAGTTTCTTTAATGAAAATTTCATCAATGCAGATTTCTCATTGAATATTAAGGTTTTGGCTTGAAGACAGCATCAGAGTGGAGTCTGCTGTGACACTGACCTTTATCCCTCAGACATACAAGTGCAAAGTCAGGCTGGTTTCACTCTCTGGGTGACAGCACAGTGGACCGTCCTGACAGAGTGAAGGAAGGCCCTGAGCCTGGGGTAAAGCTGGCTCAGCCCCGTTCTTTTCAGGGGGTTTCTCTGCAGGTCCCGGCATCTCTCCCCACCAAGGCTGCCCTTCCTGGACTTCCTATTCCTCAGTCAGGAGCTCCTCCCTTCTTCCAGCTGCACAGCTCAAATCCTGGGAATCCTCCCTGATCCATGCATGCTGTCCTCTCACTACTCCTGTTCAATCCACCTGCAAGTGCAGTCAGCCTGACCTCTGTGAAAACCTGCCCAGAGGCTCTGGTCATGACAGTGACAGCCAGCACCCTTTCAGTGGCATGCAAGGTCACGCACAGATCCAGTCCCATCCCCTCTGACCTCAGTCCCTGGGGTCCTCCTCGCCCATCTTCCTCCAGCCACATTGGCCCCTGACCCTCAGACACTCAGCACACACTTGTCCAGTCCCACACTGACTGTCCCTCTGCCTTGGACCATCTGCCCCAGAATCCATGAGACCCCCATTCCTTCAGTATCCTTGCCCCATGTCACCTTCTCAAAGGGGCCTCCCTGAGCCCCTGCTTAGACTCCTGCCCATCCCCCTTGGTCCCATCATCCTCTGCAACCTTCCTCCTGGGAAGTTCTGTATTACTCAGCTGTTGTCACAGTAATGCCCCATCACAAACCATCCCAAATTCAGTGACGCACAACCGCCGCCACCTGTCAGCTACTGGGGCTGCAGGTCGTCGGGGGTCAGCTGACCTGAGCTGGGCTCCCTCGGGCTCTGTTGGGCTCCATTGGGCGACTCTGCTTCCTGCTGAGAGGCACGGGGCTGGGCACCGGGATCACGTTCAAGTACACCCTGCGGAGCTCTCATCAGCCTCAGGGCAGCCGCTCCTCAGGGTCGTTTTGTGGTGAATGGCAGAAGCCCAGACCCAAACCACAGCCCTAGGAGCATCCCCAGCCCCCGCCTGCATCAGAACCACAAGGGCTGCGTCTCCCAGAGCAGGTCACCTGGCCCAGCCCCCATCACTGCACAGGGCAAGGAGGGGGCCCTGGGACAGCATTCTCTTGCAGGGAGTGGAGAGCTGGGACCCTGACCTGCTGAGCACAAGGCAGGTGGGGTGGTGACCAGCTGGGCACTCACCTGGGCATCCAGCTCTGCACCTTCACCCACATCCGCCCTGCAGCCTCAGTCATGGGAGGGGTTTGGATGCTAATTGGGGGGTAACAGGAAGCTGTCCTGGGTTGAAGAATGTCCCCTGCAAACTCATGTCCATCCAGAACCTCAGAGTGTGTCTTAGTTGGAAACAGGGCCTTTGCAAATGTACTTAGTTAAGTAAAACCGAAGCCACACTGGATTACGGTGGGCCCTGGATGCAGTGACTTGTGTCCTTGTAAGCAGGCCACGTGAGGACACATGGGGAGGACATCATGTGACCACAGAGGCAGAGATCAAAGCCAAGCATCTGCCAGCCAAGGTTCCCAAGGTTTGCAGGGACTGCGCGGGAGCATGGGAGGAGGCAGGGAACAGGTTCTCCCTGGAGTCTCCAGAAGGACCGACCTTGCAAATATCCGGCCTCCAGCTTTCGGGCCTCCTGAACTGTAAGGAAAAGCGTCCTGATGGTTTGAGCCACCAGTTTGTGGTTGGTTGTTAGAGCGGACCCAGGAAGCTGACACAGAAGCCGAAGGAAGGGTGTCGGCCGGGAACACACACTCGGACTTGTCTCTGGAAAGATGTCAGGCCGGGAGGGTGGTCAGTGAATGTTTTTGTCTGTGATTTAAATTCTGGAGGGTTTTGCCTTGGCTGTGTCCTTGCCTGTGGCCTCCCGGGAGTTGAAGGTCACATTTGGGGCTCATCTACCTTTAAGCCCCTTCTTATCTCCTCATCCTCAGGGCAGCCTCTCTGTTCCTCTGTTAATCCGAACAACAGCTCTGTCTCTCCTAAATGAGTTTGCATTCAGTCATTTGCATTTTAACAAACTTGTGCCTTTTGTCCCTATTTTCGTAAGCAACCAGTCATAGAGCAGAGGAAGCCCCTTCACCCTCCAGCCACACATCACCCTTAAACACACAACAGCACAAAGGGGTCCATCTCCCATCAGAGCAGGGAGAAGACCCTCGGGCTTTGGGACGTGGAGCAAGTCACTTTTTTCTCCTCAGCCTCAGTTTACTCCTTTGCAAATGAATGGGTTTGCCTAAATGTCTTCCAAGGGCCTCTCCTGACTCCAACACTCTAGGATCCAAATATTTATTGTAGAATTCTCAGCATTCCATTCTCTGAGTCTTTCCCGCATTCAATTCCTCAGCAAATCCTCATCCAGAGCTCACTCTGCCACAGGCCCTTTCTTACTTAGAGCAGGGATCCAGCAGCGAACAGACAGATGAAATTCCACTCTTATGCGGGTGACATTCCTGTGGGTGCAAATGACAACAGCATCACGGGAAAAGAGGGAATCAATTCCAGATGGTGACAGTTCTGTGCAGGTCACGGGGACATGGCGTTGGAGTGCAGAAGGCTTCCTTGGGAAAGTCAGGAGCGTTCTCTGAGTGGGTGACACTTGGGTGAAGAACAAAAGGCAAGAGGGCGCAGGTCACAGGGCGGCTGTGGGAAGAGCATTCCAGGACACAGGAGCAGCAGGTGCACAGGCCCCAGGGCAGGAGGACTGGGGAGTAGGAGGAGGAGCTGGAGGTCAGTGCGGCTGGGATGGGGGAATGACGGGAGGTAGCAGGAAGTGATCTGGGGAACCAACAAGACTCTGCTGGGCCTTGTAGGAGGTGATGAGGAGGTGGAGTCTGCTGTTCCCAGTGCAGTGGGAGCCGCTGAAACATCCGCTCAGGGTCATGTGGTCATTTTCAGGAGCTCACTCTGGGTGCATGCAGAGAGTAGATTTCAGGTGTGGGAAGAGGAGTGGGAGCAGGAGGGCCCATGGGGGCTGTTGTAATGACCCAGGTGAGGACAGAGGTGCAGACTCGGGGACAGTAGCAGGGTGTGGAGAGGAGTGGACAGACAGGGGTGCATTTTCAATTGAATGGATTCCATGGCAGCTGGAAGACGAGGGAGGGCCTGAGGATGCCGCCTGCTCACTGGCTTGAGGAACCGGGCGTTTGGTGGCGCCACCAACTGGGAAGTAGACACTGTGTCTTCGGTGGCTTTGTTGAAAAGTTGCCAGATTTGAAAGCCTGAGAGGCACCAATGACTGAGCCTCCAGGCTGCCCTCCCAAGGGCCTTCTGGACAGGAGGCTGTGGGTACGGAGGGACCAGCATCCTGGTTCCCATACACCAGGCCCAACCCAGGGACTGAGCCCCAGGCAGACCACGGAACAGCATCTGCTGCTGCCTGGGCAGAGCCGAGCCCGGGATTTATGAAGGAAATGGGCAGGAGCGGAATAATTCCTTCATAGAGCGTCTCACCTGTCACCATCCTCAGTGGCACCCTCAATCGCAGAAGGGAGAATGGTTAGAGGATGGCATTCTTACAGAGTCCTTCAAGATTGCCATTTGCATTTGAACAAGGCTGTGCTTTCTTAGCCCCAACTCTCCCCA
The DNA here is from genome assembly GCF_009764315.1 of Trachypithecus francoisi. Taxonomy (NCBI): domain Eukaryota; kingdom Metazoa; phylum Chordata; class Mammalia; order Primates; family Cercopithecidae; genus Trachypithecus; species Trachypithecus francoisi. The sequence continues at coordinate 43,947,417 of NW_022681467.1, forward strand.
TAAGCCTGGGCTATCAACCGGAAATAAATTGAACTGCAGAAAAATGTCAAGATTTCAGATACCTGGCTTAATCAGGACACATTCTTCATTAGTCAGGCTGTTGTACTTCTCAGGAGACCCAAGGGATTGCATGAGAGACTGAGTCATCTTGTAAATGAAATTAGAAGGAAGGAAGGAAGGAAGGAAGGAAGGAAGGAAGGAAGGAAGGGGAAGGTAAGAAAGGAGAGAGAGGACTCTGAACATTCGGATAACAAAAGATTCACAGATCTGTTCTGATGTTCTGTTGACGGGGCACCACATGTTCAGCCAGTTTTGCCTGTTTAAGCTTTTATGTCATGAGTGCTCCCTGATGTTGAATATTGGGCACAAGAGCATCCTCCTAAGAATTCAGCCTCTGTCTACTTTTTCCCTTTTGTGGGCACTGGTAACTTTCTCAGATCAGCACTAGAAACTCCCCTTTGGCTATAATAATTACCAACATAAAAATAACTGAGACAGGGTAGCCCTACCACGTGCCAGTTTGAAATGCTCAGCGCACACCAACCAGTTCATGCTTCCCAGGACCTATGAAGACAGAGCTGCTTTTAGCCCACTCCTTACTGGCGAAGCACAGGAGGTGGGGAACTTTCCCAGGTTAGAGGTGGGCCTGCAGGGCAGGTTGTTTCCCCAGGGCTCCTCCCACAGGCCTTTCTCCAACAAAGCAGCGCCCCCCCCAAAAGTCTTGGGCTTCATTTCCTGGCCAGATAAACGAGGTTGGCCTTGGTCTTTGGAGGACTTGCCCTGAGTTTGCCAGGAGGGTGGGACTGACTCCTTGGTGAGTTCATGGGAGTTCCAGATGGAGCCAGAGCAGCGGGAACCTGGCAAAGTGAAGCTTAGGTTTCCTGATAGAGGAGGCCCAGAGACCATGTGCTCACCCTGCTGGGGCCTCGTCCAACAGCCCCCAGACAGCCGCCTGCTCTGTAGGACCCAAAGTCAGACAAAGATGAAGAATCAATGCTGCCTCTTATGTTGCAGCCACAAGGCAAGAGGTCCTCAAGATGCGTCCCAGCATCTTGAGATGATAGTCAGCCTGTGTGAAGAATGTCAGGAACCCACTACAGGGTCATTGTACATGTTCCCCAGCTAAAAAGAATGGAAAGCAAAAAAGAAAAAAAAAAAGAATTATAAATGGACACTGTAGGGCTTCTTGTATTATTACAGATACACAATTTCACAAAGCAGTGAGTCACCCTTATTCACGTGAAGCAAAGTTCCAGCTTCCATGAAGAAGTCATTTTTCTACACTTTTCTAAGATTCTGCCTGAAGGTGCCTGTTTCTCTCATGGGAAGGATGCAATCCTGGTTCTCACCATTGCAGCTCCTGGCAGCCGTGAATGTGAAGCTATGAATGTCTGAAGGCCTTTTCCTCCTCCATGATAGATACATTGCGATACAGATTTTCAAGGTCCATTTTATTCCTTTCAGAAAAAAAGAGGCTTCATAAACTCAGAGCAGATTTGTCATATATATATATGATATATATATTCAGAGGTTATTGGGGAAGGACATAGGAATTGTTTTTTTCTTTTTAAACTGATGATTTTTGTTTTGTGGCAGCAAACTATGAGATGAACAAGAATGGGCATAAATCTAACTCTAAAACAGAAGGAAAATCACTGGGTTTTAAGGAGATGTGCAAATAGTAAGAGAATGCATATCAGCATGTGTTTATGGGTTCTAAATCTTGCCAAAACTAAAATCGTTTTTAAGAAAAATTTTTAAGCATTGTTACAAACATTGAATGCATCCTCTTCAAATGTCTTTAGTAGACATGGAGCCATGGGAGAATTAAAGCCAGCCTTTAGGAAGGAATAAAAAGCTACACTAAAGTTAATTTTTTATCTCACAACGGATGAGAAGAAAGCACTTGGATTATAAAAAGGAAGCCCAGACAAAATAATATCATTTTGTAATGTCAAAAACTTAAGATTTTAACTTTCATCTTATGTATCTGTTTCTGATGAACATTCATAATTTTACATGTTTTACTTATTTTCTTTGTCTTATAAGAAAAGATAAAGGATAAAGAGACAAATGTGTTTCAGGCGTGGTTCAGCCTGTGAAGTCTCCATATTTATAGGAAGCCACTGGATTTTTATAACATCAGGGGATCATAATGAACACCATGGTCTACTTTGAGTCCTGCAAAAGTGAGAACAATGTTAAAATGAAAACCCCAATTAGTCTGAATTAAGAGGGAATATTTTGTTCTGGCCAGGGGAGATTTTCTCGTTGTGGTCTTATAGTTGAAGTCTCCTACCAGTAAGTTAGCATGTATCAGAGAATCTAAGATCTTTCCCAAGTTGGTCTGTTTTAGTCAGACTGTCCTAATTCCAACTGATGGAATCTAAATAAAAATTTATCTTATTAAAAAAGGCATAATGAGGAGTAATTGGCTCATATCATTAAAAAGTCCAAGAGCAACAGCTTCAGGCATGACTGGATCCAGGTACTCAAATGATGGTATCAGGAAGTGATACCCCCCACCCCCCAAACTCCTAGCTATGACTTGTTCTCTGTGAATCCCATTCTCAGGCAAGGTCTTTTGTCCTAGTGCCTATTCACATCTTCAGGAGCTCTGAGAGAAAAATAAATTTTCTGTCCCACGGTTTCAACAAAAGTCTCAGAATTGAGTCTCACATGTCCACCTGTGATCCAATCTCTGTTGAAGGGCATAGAATTTTCTAATGGCTCAAATTCACTGCTGTTACAGCAGAAGAACCCAGACTCAAGCTTTTGAAGCAATGTTTTGCTGTTTAGAAGAGCCAGGTTGCAAGAAGGAAGGAGGAGAGAGAACTTACCAGTTACTATGTGGCTTTTCATAACGTAGCAAAACAACAAGGTGACATAGCAAAATGAGCCCATTCAGATTGAAGGACAGGGTACCTAGACCCACCTTTCATGGGAGGAGTGTTTAAAACCATGCAGCATGTTTTAAAAACCAACATATTTGGTAGTCAGCTCAAAACACACCCTAGATTGGCTTTTCCTCTTCCCACAGTTTATTCTTGCCAGTCCCCCAAATCCAGATCCTGGGATCATTTCTGAGAAATAATCTACCTGCTCTTGTCTGAGGTCCTGCATGTGGGGATCCCAGGCAAAAACAGTGTTCATAGCCCCTCCAGGCTTATGGTTTGGTTTAGATGGAAATGAGTTCGATACTGAACCTGCTTTAGGTGGAATTTATGATTATCCTTCAGAACAAAGGAAACTCACCCACGGGTGAATTCCAACATAAACACATATTCTGCTTTCTTTCAAAAGACTACTTTACCTTCTACTTTTCCCATCTCTTCCATTAGTGACTGCCTGCGTTCCCTGAACTTTGCATAATTTGGAAAAGCTCTTTAATTATCTTTTAATGCTTTCTTAATTTTCAGATGCATCAGTATGTATAAAAGGGAGATGAAACATTGCTCCCCCTTTTTTATTTAACTTTATAATCCTTTCGTTACAACGTGGCAGTGTCTGGTTTGACTCAAATTACACATCTGAGTAGCCCATTAAAAAGAAATCGCCTGGGAGCTTGAATTTGCTTTCTCTGCTGAGTCACTTTACCTCCATAAACCTCAGACAAATAAAGTTCAGAACTGGAGGTTGCATACAGTGCTGGTTTATGGTATTCACCATTTACCTGGGTCATACTTAGGCCCTGATTTTTTTCCCTTTCCTAAAAGAAGCAACCTGCGACTTTTTTGCCCAAAAGAGCAGTTCACATGCTGAAAATCTTTGCTGATTTAGGAATTATTTCAAAGAAGTCTTCTGGTTGATTTACTTTATCTTACTTAGGGGACGCTATTTTGTTACGTTTTTAATTTTTTTTTATTTTAGAGACAGAGTATTGCTCTGTCACCCAGGCTGGTCAGTGGCACAATCATAGCCCATCACAGCCTTGAATTTCTGGCTCAAGCGATCCTCCCCATTCAGCCTCCTGAGTAGCTGGGACTACAGGCATGCATCAACCATACTTGGCTAATTTTTAAATATTTTTCTCGTAGATACAGAGTCTCACTGTGTTGCCCAGGCTGGTCTTGAACTCCCACCTCAGATTCCCAAAGTACCTGAGTTATAACTGTGAGCCACTATGCCCAGCAAAGCTGTTTTAAAATGATTTTTTTTCACAAGTTGATGATAGTGCTGGGACACCCCAGGTCATGAAGACCCCTAAAGCTCCTCAAGTAGACAAATAAAGCACAAGATAGACTGTCGCCTTGCTGGTTGGATTCTCATACAACCAAATGAAACTGTGGGTTGAGAGGATGCCACCTTGTCTACACGTCAGAAAACCTGAAGTTTATCAACAACATCAAGTTGAGTGTTTGCTCTGTGCCTAGACAGTCTTCCAAGTGCTTATTTGGGTATTCATCTATTTAATACTGTCAATACCCTCTGAGGAAGATATTGTTATCTTCTACCCCAAGTACAAATGGGAGAAAACAGAGGCCCCAAGAGCTCATGTAACTAGCTTGTAGGTGGTACAGCCTCACCTTGAACCTAGAACTCCAGCTCCAGAGCTTGGGCTAATAACCACGCATCACCTTTGTAAGGGAGTCTTGTAGGGTGACCAGATTTAGCAAATAAAAGCACAGGATGCCTGCCCAGTTACACAACGAATGTTTAAATATTGCATGGTCCTGGATTGAATCTGGCAATCTTATCTGTTAGTTGAATCTCCAGTGCTGACAGCATGACCCACCACAGGGTCCTCCAGAGATGACCAGAGACAAAGCAGTAAACGTGGCCCATGAGACTGATATAGTCACCATGAGACCTGTGAAGAGGGTGACGAGGCACACCAAGAGGACCAAAGGAGCAGGTTGAAATGTGTGGCTACTTCTAGAAGGAACATGATAACAGGCATCCTTGTGAAGAGACACTGGTCACCTAAATTCAAGGCACATCTGCGTAGCGTTCAGGAAAGTGTTTCAAAAACTTCCTCAAAATTTTTGCCCTATCTATACCCTACTTGTACTATGTTTTACTTTTTTCTTTAATTTGACTCACTTTTTAATGCAAATAAATATATTCAAATGGAACACTTGATATCACCACTGTAAAAGTAAAACTATTATTATTTGCTATAAGTTGAAAGTTACTATATGATATGGTTTGGCTGTATCCTCACCCAAATCTCATCTTGAACTGTAGTTCTCATAATCCCCACATGCTGTGGGAGGACCCTGGAGGGAAGTACTGGAATCACAGAGGCAGCTACCTCCATGCTGTTCACGTGATAGTGAGTGAGTTCTCACGAGATCTGATGGTTTTATAAGGGGCTTTTCCTTCCCTTCACGCTGCACTTCTCCTTCCTGCCTCCATGAGAAGAAGGACATGTTTGATGCCCCTTCTGCCATGATTGTAAGTTTCCTGAGGCTTCTCCAGCCATGCTGAATTGTGAGTCAATTAAACTTCTTTTGTTTATAAATTACTAATAAGACATATTATGTAAATAAATATATTCAAACAGAACACTTGATATTATCAGTAGCACAAGAACAGACTAATACACTATAAGGACATATACATAACTTAAAAATTGTTCAAATAGGCCAGGCACGGTGGCTCACACCTGTAATCCCAGTACTTTGGGAGGCCGAGGCAGGTGGATCACCTGAGGTCAGGAGTTCAAGACCAGCCTGGACAACATGGTGAAACCTCTTCTCTACTAAAAATACAAAAATTAGCCAGGTGTGATTGCAGGTGCCTCTAATCCCAGCTACTGGGGAGGCCGAGGCCGAGGCAGGAAAATCGCTTGAACCTGGGAGGCAGAGGTTGCAGTGAGCTGAGATCGCACCATTGCACTCCAGCCTGGGCAACAAGAGTGAAACTCCGTCTCAAAAAAAAAAGACAAAAACAAAACAACAACAACAACAAAACCTGTCCAAATAATGCCTGCAGTTATTTTTCATGTTACAGTGAATGGGTACTACCCATCAGGAAATATTGGTTGAAATAAAGGACATTATGCATATAAATTTATACTAATGGATACAAAAATATTCATTTTAACATATTAATTTGACTCCTCAGGAAATTCATTTGTAGTTTTAACTCTGTTGAGCTATTCTTGAATAATCACTTAAAAATCTTAATGAGAGAAAATTAACCAGCCAGAAACGACTCCCAGCTGAGCCTGACAAACCCATATGGCAGTCACTTCCGGGGCTGCATTCTCTTTAATGGGTGTTATAGGAATGGTTCCCATGGAGGTTTCTGTTACTTCAGTTCAAAGCCGCTCATACCATGAATTGGAAACAATTGAAGTGGATCACTTATGAAGCTATTTTGGGAAAGCATTCTTTGTTGAAGATACACTGGGGGCAGATTTTTGTGGCATATCCGGTAATCCTACGTGCCTCTGTAAGAGGGTTATACACTGTGACTTTTTGTCATGTACCTCTGCAGGGCCCTCCCATGTTGCACATGGGCAGAGTGGATGTCCCACCCCACACGCTTTGAGCTTGGTCATGTAACTTGCTTTGAGCCATGTGAGAAGACTTGCATAGAATCCACCTGAGCAAAGCTGGTACATCCGACACAAACTGCACATGTAAGTATTTCTTCAAGCAATTGTTCTTCTTCTAGCCAAGATCCCAGAACAAGAGAGGCATAAAACTGAACTGAGATCATCTTACAGCCTGTAGCCAAGCCCAACTGGTCTGCAGTCTGAGCCAGGATCAGTCAAACCCATTTCCAGTATAGGCTCTTGAGTGTGAAAAATAAACATTTGTTGTTGTATGTCACTGAATTTTGGGTTGTTGTGCTACATATTAACAAGATGGCAAAAACTAATATATCTCTGTATTTTAAAACTGAGCCCTTCCTTGTCTGCATTTCTTGGAAATGGGCTCCTAAGAAGCACCTCATGCTATGGATAGCCAAAGGCACTGGGTCAGGGGCACATTGAGAGAATGGTTTTCTCTCACCATCAGTAGCAGAAAGCACAGGTCTTCCTGGGTTTCTCAGTCCTTCTGAAACCTCAAAGCAGGTCAGTCAAGTTCACCACCCTTGAGCCAGGCAGTGTCCAGCCACCTCCTCCGACAGTGGATGGCCCAGGAAGAAGAAGAGGATAAAGAAGAAGAGAAAAACACACGCCCGGGCTCACTCCTTTCATCTTCCTGCTCTTTGATTTCAAAGTAAATCACTCGTGAACATTTTCACCCCGATCCTCTGAGATAAGACGGAGATGGGTATAGAAATGAATGTATTGATTAGGCACCATTCACAGACCTGCTCCCTTTTTTGTAAGAGGCTGTAATTTGAGCGCTGTGATTTTTCAAGTCAGTGAAATGCTAAGTGGAAGCCCGTCAGCCAGTATAAAAGAGATTCCCAAAATAACATCACAGGGAAAAGATCTTTTGATAATATATTCCTAAAGAGTTTTAAGCTACATAACATTTTCTGCCCCTAAATTGGCAGCTCTTGCTTCCTCCACTTTCCAGTTTTCCAGATTTCCATCCCAGAATGTTTTTTATGTTGCAAGATGTGCTTACCGCTTACCTCCCCTCCAGGCGGAACTGTCTCTTTCGCATATTGCAGTTAATTTTAAACCCGAGATGGGTGACTTCTTTACTGCTGAGTCACTGGAATGGGAATGGCCTAATTTTTGGCATACATGTGGGCAGAGATATGGGGTCTGTAACTAGTAGAAAAGCAACACTCAGCATATCCCTGAAAAGACCAAAATAACAGACAAATGAGTCCCCGATGCTCTCCAAGAAGGATCTGCCTTTAGTAGAACTTTTCCCAATTCAGAAAAAAGGAGTCTTTCTGGCCACCTGTCAAAATCTAGACAAGTCAAGAAATAAGTGACATGCAAAGGACTAATATCCAGAATCTGCAAGAAACTCAAACAAATCAGTAAGAAAAAAACAAATAATCCCATCAAAAGTGAGCAAAAGATATGAATAGACATTTCTCAAAAGAAGATATATAAATGGCCAATAAACATATGAAAAAAGGTCCAACATCACTAATCATCAGGGAAATGCAAATTAAAACCACAGTGAGATACTACCTTACTCCTGCAAGAATGGCCATAATTAAAAAGTCAAAAAACAATGGATGTTGGCATGGATGTGGTGAAAAAGGAACACTTTTACACTGCTGGTGGGAATGTAAATTAGTACAGCCACTGTGGAAAACTACGGAGATTCCTTAAAGAAGTAAAAGTAGGACTACTATTTGATCCAGCAATCCCATTACTGGGTAACTACCCACAGGAAAAGAAATCTTTATATGAAAAAGACACATACACACGCATGTTTATAGCAGCACAATTTGCAACTGCAAAGACACGGAGCCGACCTAAATGTCCATCAACCAACAAGTGGATAAAGAGAATGTGGTATACCGTGGAATACTATGCAGCCATAAAAAGAATGAGATCATGTCTTTTGCAGTGACATGGGTGGAGCTGGAAGCCATTATTGTCAGCAAACTAATGCAGGAACAGAAAACCAAATACCGCATGTTCTCACTTATAAGTGGGAGCTGAATGATGAGAACACATGAACACATGTGAGGGAAAAATACACACTGGGTCCTGTCAGAGGGTGGGGAGTGGGAGGAGGGAGAGCATCAGGAAGAATACCTAAGGGATGTTGGGCTTCGTACCTAGGGATGATCTGTGCAGCAAACCACCATGCACACGTTTACTTATGTAACAAACCTGCATATCCTGCCCCTGTACCCCTGAACTTAAAATAAAAGTTGGAAAAAATAAAGTATGGATTTCATCTTAAAAAAATAAAATAAAATGTGGTATACATACACCATGGAATGCCACTCAGCCATAAAAAGGAATAAAATAATGTCTTCTGCAGCAACTTGGATGGAGCTGAAGGCCATTATTCTAAGCGTAGTAACTCAGGAATGAAAAACCAAATATCATTATGTTCTCACTTGTAGGTGGGAGCTAAATTGTGAGGATGCAAAGGCATAAGAGTGATATAATAGACTTTGGGGATGAGGGGGGAAAGTTGGGAGGGGCTGAGGGGTAAAAGACTACATACCAGGTCCAGGCATGTTGGCTCATGCCTGTAATCCCAGCACTTTGGGAGGCCGAGCTGGGTGGATCACGAGGTCAGGAGTTCGAGACCAGCCAAGCCAACATGGTGAAACCATGTCTCTACTAAAAATACAAAAATTAGCTGGGTGTGGTGGTGCACCTCTGTAATCCCAGCCACTTGGGAGGCTGAGGCAGGAGAATGGCTTGAACCTAGGAGGTGGAGGCTGTAGTGAGCCGAGATCGTGCCACGGCACTCCAGCCTGGGTGACAGAGCAAGAATCCATCTCAAAAAAAAAAGAAAACTACATACCGGGTACAGTGTACACTGCTTGGGTGACGGGTGCACCAAAATCTCAGAAATCACCACTAAATAACTAATTCATGTAACCCCAAACCACCTGCACCCCAAAAACTATTGAAATAAAAATTTTAAAAATTAAATTTTAAAAATTTCTCAAAAAGGAGTAAGTGTCACGGGGACATTTTAGAAGTTATGAAAGAAATCCAAGGAGAAGTGTCTCTTCAGGGAACCCTCAAGATGTAGACAGAGACAAGATTTTAAAATGTACAAGAAGGACATATGTGTGATGTCATGGTACCAGATGAACATGCTAAAGGTTCCAGTTCCCTGAGTCTCCATCTCCAGGAAAGTGCTTCCATTATAAATGATGTATTTTGGCTGGGCACGGTGGCTCAAGCCTGTAATCCCAGCACTTTGGGAGGCCAAGACGGGCGGATCACGAGGTCAGGAGATCGAGACCATCCTGGCTAACACGGTGAAACCCCGTCTCTACTTAAAAAATACAAAAAACTAGCTGGGCGTGGCAGCGGGCGCCTGTAGTCCCAGCTACTCAGGAGACTGAGGCGGGAGAATGGAGTAAACCCAGGAGGCGGAGCTTGCAGTGAGCCGAGATCCGGCCACTGCACTCCAGCCTGGGCAACAGAGCGAGACTCCGTCTCACAAAAAAATAAATAAAATAAATGATGTATTTTGTTGTGGTTATACCCGTGTCTTCTGAAAAGTGTGTGTTTTAGTTAAGTATTCTTCCTTCTCCTGTAGATGTTAGAATTCCCATTCTGAGTGTTGATAGTCCCAGCATCATCTACCACCTCTCCAGCCAGAGAATATGAAGTCCTCAGTCAATTTTGGTTGACAAGCTAACGACGCTGGGAAGCCCGGGAAGACAGATCTCGCTTTGGGCTGGGAGGGTTACAAAGACGGGGCATCTTCATTTTGTGAGAAATTGTAATGATCCCTTGCACATGGGCTGTATTTTCTCAGAAACTGACACTGTTTTCAGGCAGGAGGCCCAGGCATGAAATATGACTCACGCTTCATGTCACAGCTGAGAGTGACCGCAATGTGAACCTAAGATCACTTCTCAATTTGTACGTGGTCAGGTGGAGCTGCTGGAAAATTCCCAGTCCCTAACAGTCTAAAATGATTCGTAAACTCAAGTAGAGGGAAAAGTGGAATCATCCTTCAATATTACTATCTGGACTCCCCTCAGCTCCGCACCACACACACAAAGGCTGCCAGGTCTCCACACTGCATTCATCTGAATAGAATTTACAAGCCCCACAAAGGAGAACCCAGGCCACGACAGCTGCTGGGCAGGGCACACAGATGGGCCGGGCAGTTGGACCTTGGCAACAAGAGTGTGTACGCTGACCCAAAAATTAATACATCACAACTAGACTGTTAGAATAACCCACGTTCACTTCACGCTGAGCATGAGTCCACTCAGTGTTCCTCAGTCACTGCTTCCCTCCCTCCACTGCCTGGTCACAAACCTCCTGCTCCTCTTATATCTCCTCCTCCCTGCCTGCTTTCCCAGGGCTCCAAAGCTCCCTCTCCCCTGGCTGGTACCCGATGTGCCTGCAGCCTGGGGCACAAGTGTGGGGACAAGATGCAGATGCTTCAACTGGTTGTTCTCCTTCTCCCTCCCCAACGCCTGGACCCCTTCTCTGCCCGGGGCTCCCTGTCCCAGAACTGACCCCTGAGAACCGCATCTCCTGGTCTCCCTGCCCTCTGGCGTCCAGTTGGGGTTCAGCAAAAGGGAAGCTCCCCTAAAGGTTAAGGACAGGAAGGGAAAGGTTGGGGTGCCTCTTCCTTACTCTCCCTGTGGTGTGACCGCAGCCCTGTGGCCAGCCCCTTCCCTGCAGGGCTCTCCCTGGGCTGCCCATGCACTCCCCTCCAGCCACCCCTCCAGCCCTGGGCTCTGGGCAGCTCCCTCTCTTGCTGGTCCCGGGTGCTCTCAGTTTCCTTTATTCTGCCCCAAACCCCTGCCCTGCATGCCTCTGTTTCCCACCAGGACTGGGTGGGAAAGAATCTGCTAGACCAGAGCCCAGGAGGCAATCAGGAACCGAGTCGCTGACCCAAAGGAGGCTCAGCAGAGAGGAACCGGAGTCTGCAGCCCTGGGTGCCGCGACTCTTCCTGCCACGGAAACCAATAACGCTGCACATGGCTACCCCCATCCCCAGTCCTGTGCCTCACTGGCCCTGTGCACACATCACCATGGGGTGCGCCAAACCACAACCTGCCCTGAGGCTTGGCTCCTGCAGCTGAGCCAGGCTACAGAGCAGCAGGGAGGGGTGCAGGCTGTCCTTGGAACCCTGGCTCAGCCCCTTCCATGCTGTGTGACTGTGGGGAGGTTATTTGCCTTCTCTGGCCTCAGTCTCCTCCCCTGTAAAATGGGTGACATGATGGACCTGCCTTGTGGGGTGGGAGGGGGCTTCAGTGAGATGCTGCAGGCACAGTGTTCAGATCCAGGCCTGCACAGGATGGGCTCAGTAAACCCGAGCTCTGGGGATTTTCCTGTGCCTGGAATGCCCTGCCCAGCTTGCCTCCCGCAGCCCAGGCCTCTCTGTAGACTATGGACACTGCACAGGTTTCTACCCTTCCGTATTCAATCTGCCCTCTGTATCTGTGGGTGGGTTCCATGTCCATGGATTCAAGCAACTGCTGATCAAAAATGTTTGAAAAAAATGTGCGTCTGTACTGAACATGCACAGACTGTTTTCCTTGTCATGATTCCCTAAGCAATACCGTATAACAACTATTTACATAGCAGTTACATTCTGTTAGTGGTTATAAGTAATCTAGAGATGATTTAAAGTGCATGGGAGGATGTGCGTAGGTTATATGCAAATACTAGGCCATTTTGTATTAGGGACTTGAGCATCTGTGAATTTTGGTATTTGCAAGAGGTCCTGGAAGCAGTCCCCTGTGGATACGGAGGGATGACTGCATATACATTTTCCCCAAGATCCCCTGCAGCCCTCATCCCTGCCTTTAAGGAAATTCCGCGTCTCCCAGGCAGTGTCCACACCCCTGCCTCACCACCACTCACTCCGGCACTCCCCCTGGGCTTCCCAGCCCTGCTCCCCGGAGCCTTTCCTGTGGAGCTCCCTGTGCTCCCCACAAGGACCTGCCCAGTCCCTCCTGGGTGTCTACAGAGGGTGGCCCTGGGGCCTCTTTCCTCATTGTCTCCTCTCCTTCCTCTCTCCACCTGGCCAGACCTTCTCAGCAACTTCTGTCATCTCGTCCTCCTGCAGGGGACCTAAATGCAGGCGTCCCTCAGGTTCCATGGAGTCTGCCTTCACATTTGCTCTGTTCCCCCTCCTGGGGGTCTCAGCCACCATTGGGCTACTGACACATAGGGGACTCCTTAGCCACACCAGCCAACCACTCTCCTGGCTTCAGACCTGCAGGTCCATATGGGTGTCCCATGGCACCTTCAACTCAATCCTATAAATTCACCCCCAAAGTAGGCTCTTTGGGGGTCACCGCCTCAGTGACTGGTGACCCCATCCCTTCCAGGCCCATCCAGAACCCTGGGCAGCTCTCCCATCCCGTCTCCTTCCTCTCCCTCTTGTCTCAAACCCAAGTCCTACTGAGTCGGCTGCTAAATGGCTCTTGGCTCTGTTCCATTCCTTCTTCCTCTGCTGTCAACCTCTTAGCTCAGGTGACTGTCCTCTCTCATCCACATGATGGCCTCCACCCACCTAACAGACCACCCTGGCCCTGGGCAGCCCCTCCTCCCCATTCCCCATACCATGGGCAGAAGGACCTTCCAGCCACGTCACATCCCTGCTAACCTCACTGAGGTCTCCCACTGCATTTAAAGACAACCCCCATGCCACAACATGGCTGGGAAGTCCCTGCACTGTCTGCTCCTCCAGCCCCGACCCCTGCCTTCTTCCCTCGTCATCCTCACCCCAACACTCTGCTTAAACCCCACTGAACTTCATTCAGGTTCTTCACTTTGCTGCACCATCTTGCCTCCAGGATTTTGCACATGCAGTTCCCCTGCCTGGAACTCTTTTCCCTGCTCTTTTCATCTGCCTGAGTCCTCATCATCACAGCCGCGCAACCTCCTGGAAACCTGTCCTGAGTTTGCTGCTCCTACCTGCTCCTATATCACCTGAGCTGCTCAAACACACAGAGAAGCCCTGTGGTGTCACTGCTGAGTGCTTTCTCATTTCCATGAGCAAAGGACGGTGACCCCTGGCCCACTGCCCAGGACAGTGCTTGACACAGGGCGGTGGGAGGAGGTCTCAGCAAATGTCTGCAGAGTGAACTAAAGAGTTATTTTATCCTCTGGGCTGCTCAGCTGGATCACGAGCTCGTTGGGAAGTCACTGGGGGCAACATTCTCCGGACTCCCCTCAACAGCTCCCAGTTCACAGACATTTGACGGAGTGACTGAGTCAGCTCAGCCCCTGCAGGCTATGGCCGTTTCCTTCCAGTTGTGGTGAAAGTCACCCTCGAAGGCAGCCCTGGGAAGGACAGAAGGCAGCGCCTTCCCCTCACTCAGCCCATGGCAATCAGAGCCCAATGTCTCCAGCAACTCCTGTGAAATCAGAAGTGACTTCACGTGTTGAGGGCATGGGGCAAATGCCACCACCTGTGGGTATTTCCATCAGGTCCACGCCCCAGAAAGGGGGCGATGCTGCCTTTCTGAAGTAGGTTGTGCCAGAGGCAGCCTCAGCAGAGAGGAAACGCGTAGGTGTCCACGGCCAGCCCAGCCTGCTCGGAATCGCACCCGCACGGAAGTCCTGGAGCTGGCGGCAGTGATTCCTCCTCCAGTTTCCCAGAGCCTTGGAATGTACTTAGGAGATCAGCAAGGCCTCTGCGCGCTGATGGAAGCTGACTTCCCCAGACATCTGCTGGAGTGAGGGCCTGTCAGGGGCCCTCCTGGCCGACATTGATCAGGACTGGCCCAGAGACCAGGTGGACATGAGGGCAGTGATGTCACAGCTGCCCCAACGGTCAGTACCCCGTGGCTTGCCATGGCCATGGCCTTGGAGACAGGGTCTCCAGTGCGGCACCTCAGCTCTGCCCACACTCGCTCCACCCTGGTGGGCTCCAGCTTTTCTCTTTCCCTTTCCCTTGGGCTCAGCTTCCCGATCAGTCAAATGGGCAGATGAACACCCATGGCCTTGACTGTGTCAGAGACGGGGGGAAGAAATTGTGAGTCAGGGCAGTGAGGTCTGGGGGGAACGTTGTAAAGATGTGGAGTACTGAGCTCCAGGTCCCTGGCTGCCACCATGGGCTCAGAGCCGCGTGGTGAGTTCACTTTGATTCCTTCAAAACAGGCAGCCATGCCGGGCGCGGTGGCTCACACCTGCAATTCAGCACTCTGGGAGGCCAAGGCGGGCCGATCACGAGGTCATGAGATCGAGACGATCCTGGCTAACGCCGTGAAACCCCGTCTCTACTAAAAATACAAAAAATCAGCCAGGCTTGGTGGTGGGCGCCTATAGTCCCAGCTACTCAGGAGGCTGAGGCAGAATGGCATGAACCTGGGAGGCAGAGCTTGCCGTGAGCCAAGATCGCACCACTGCACTCCAGCGTGGGCAACAGAGGAAGACTCCGTCTCGAAAGAAAAAAAAAAAGCACAGGCAGCCACTAAGTGGAGAAACTGGGACCCCTTGTGGGTCTTCTGAATCTTAGTTCAGTGCTGTTTCCAATAAACCACGGCTATCCATCAAGCTTCAGGGATAAAGTCCTTTGGATCATCCAATTTCAGCTTGGACAGAGTTTCCTGAAAAATAACAACAATCATAGTTGCCTGTGTTTCCCAGAAAACAAAGATGAGGCAAAAGCTTATGTGCTAAAACTTGTTGGAGAAGTGCAATCCCAGGCTTCAGGAGTGAGGAAAAAGGAGAAGGAGGCAGAAGAGGATGAAAAGAAAATACAAGGAAGCTTCTACCGAGCTGGGCACAGAGCGGGGCCAGCCCCACTGCGCGGTCTTGCAGAACATTCTCGGAGATGGGACAGGAGCTGCTGTATGTTCAGTCCACCTGGAAAAGAGGGAGAGGGATTTGCTCACCAGATCCCATGTTCCATTCGTGAATGTCTGTCCCACAGAGTATTCATTTCCAGCACTCCCAGAGCTGCCTGAACGTAGGCCCCCAAGGGTCCCTTGGAGTTGAGACCTCAAAGGTAACAGGGTATCCCTGACAGGTGCCAGGGTCGTCCTCTGCCAGAAACCCCTCCCACAGCACTTCTCCTGGGTCTGGAAAAGTCTAAGGAAATAGAAGTGGGAGGGGCCAGCCCTCGAAGCCTCATTAGCTAAGGCTTCAGTATGGGACAGTTACTATTTCATCTGATGGACTCCAATCTTGGGACTTCAAGTGCCCCTTCTTTTCTCTCCTCCTAGAGAACTAGTACTCATGCTCCGAGGCCCAGCTCAGAAGTGATTTTATTCCTGACTCTTCAAGGCAGAGTTCTGTACATTTTCCCCTGGGGCCCCCACAACCCTTGGCTTACCCATCTTTACAACATCGTGATGGGCATGTGCTGGTTTTGTGCATCAAGCTCCTGCCTTCTGCTAAAATAGCTGGGCTTTCCTTTGGGAAACCCTCAGTTCATCAGATGTGAGTGGGACTGATTTCTCCACCATCCCCAGTCATCCCATCCAGAGAGCGGAGGTTATTGGTAGAGCTATTCCAGGAGCAGGTCTGGAGACTCTTGGTCCATGTTACCATCCATCTCATCTCAGGCTGTTGATTTGTTTATGGGGAGTTATCTCATAGTTAGTATAAGCAATACTGTTGCTTAGCTCACCTATCATCTGTTCTTAACCCTCTCTCCCTGGCTACCTTCCAGCTAGGCGTTGCAGGTAACAGAGTCGTGGACAATGAAATATAAGTAGAAGTCTGCTGTGGGTTTCCTGAAACTGTTTGGCTTTCCTGATTTAGTCACTGTCTTTCCCTCTCTTCCCCATCTTCCTGCAGTTGATGTGATGGGTATGATGCATGTGATAGCTGGAGCAGCAGCAGCCGGTTTGCAGCCTTGAGGGAAAGGCCAAGAGGCTTGTGCAAGCCTCGGTGATGCCATCTCCAAGATGCAATACCAGCAATTTCCTACCCCAGATTTCTCATGATTTGAGGAAAACAAACAGTTATGTAATTAAGTTTCTGTAGCTGGGCTTTCTGTTCCTAGAAGCTGAAAGCATTCCTGATTAATGTGGTTAGTTTTCGATTCAACTAGTGAACAGTACAATGGTAATGACAGAGTCCTAGACTATCTGGGCTGAAAGGAACCTCAAACAGAGGTCACCCAGTGACCTGTCCTATCATTTCACAGGGAGAAAAGGGACAGGAAAGGGCTCCCTTCTGGGGTGCTTGTCCAGGGTGCTTCAGGGAGGGAGGGGCGGAACCAGGACTGTTTGCTGCATTTCTCAGCAGCTCACGATTGCTTTCACCACATCTCATTGATGTGTGCTGTCTTCCAGGCAATAACAACAAGAGCCACCATTTACTTATTATGCCAGGTGCAGATTAAGCACGTTGCCTATATCAATTCATTACATTCTCACCAAACTCCTCCAAGGGAGACAGTCTTGTTATCATCTGCATTTATGAGGATGAAACCAAGCACAGAGAGATCAAGTAACTTGTCCAAGTGTCCAAATCCAGACGCTGTAGTGAGGATGACTGCAACCTCAGGGGTCTGGAGCCTGCGCTCCCACATGGAACCACTGGGCTGTACTGCCTGAGTAGGGTTTCAGAAATGCTGGTATAACATTCCAGGCTGGTAGGAGCTTCTTAGAGTGAGATGAGTAGGGGCAAATCAGCAGGGCCCCTCTCTGGTAAAGTCCTTGGGGCACTGCTCCCAGGAAACACAATGTCAGTGGTGCCACTGGGCTGTCCAAAGTGGTGGCCCCAGGGTTTTGTCCCTGCAAGTGTCACACTGTGGGTTCCTCAGGAACTAGATGACAACATAAACAAATGAAGCCAGGTGACTACAGTGAGGAGTGTGGAATGAGGCAAACTGGGGAGCCCAAGCACCCTCTGAAGGAGCATTGGCCCCTCAGCCTCAGCCACTGTTACTGTGGGAAAATATGGGTTCACATTTTACAATTTTATAGGTTTTCAATGACTGCCTCAAATCTGGACCTTTTTTTTTTTCTCTCTCTCTCTCTGCTTTAATTTAATTTAATATATCTCTCTTGGTTGTGCATCATTTAATTTTATTCTTAGGTAATTTTTTTATTGTTATGTAATCCATATACCCTAAACTTCACCATTTTGAAGTAGACAGTTGAATGGTTCTTAGTATATTCACAAACTTGCATAGCCATCACCACTATCTGATCCTAGAACATTTTATTTATTATTATTTACTTAGAAGTGGAACTTCGCTGTGTCACCCAGGCTGATCTGGAATTCCTGGGCTCAAAGGATTCTCCTACCTCAGCCTCCTGAGTAGCTGGGATTACAGGCACAGGCCACTGTACCTGGCTTCAATTCTAGAGCATTTTAATCATCCCCAAAAGAAACCCACATTCACCAGGCTCAGTGGCTCACGCCTGTAATCTCAGCACTTTGGGAGGCCGAGGTGGGAGGATCACAAGGTCAGGAGTTTGAGACCAGTCTGGCTAACATAGTGAAACCCCGTCCCTACTAAAAATACAAAAATTAGCCGGGCATGGTGGTGTACACCTGTGGTCCCAGTTACTCGGGAGGCTGAGGCAGGAGAATGGTGTGAATCCGGGAGGCGGAGCTTGCAGTGAGCTGAGATCATGCCACTGCACTCCAGCCTGGGCGACAGTGAGACTCTGTCTCAAAAAAGTAAAATAAAATAAAATAAAATAGGAAAAGAAAAAAGAAGAAGAAGAAACCCCACATTCGTTAGCAGCCATTTCCCAATCCTCTCCACACCTCTCACCCGCAGCAACCACTAATCTATTGTCTGTCTTTATGAATTTTCCTATTTTGGATGTATCACGTAAATGAAATTGCTCAATATGTGGCCTTTTGTGACTGGCTTCTTTCGCTTAGCATGATGTTTTCAAGGTTAATCTATATTGTGGCATGCATCAGTACTATATTCCTTTTTATGGCTGTATAATGCTGTTGAATGGGTGTACCGCATTTAAATTTATTATCTATTACCTATCCATATTTAAATATATTGTCTATCTGTTATGCCTTATTCATAAAATGATGGACATATGTGTTGTTGCCACTTATTGGTTACTATGAACAATTTGCTACAAACATTTATATACAAGCTTTTGTGTAGACATATGTTTTCAATTATTTTACATATATATCTGGGAATGGCATATGTTGCTGGATCATATGATACGTCTATATTTAACATTGGAGGAACCGCTAAACTGTTTTCCACAGTAACGGTACCATTTTACATGTTCATAAGCAATGCATGAGGGTTTAATTTTTCCACATTATTTCCAATACTTGTTAGTGTCCATCTTTTCTATTACAGCCAGGCTAATGCATGTGAAATGGTTTTCATTTTTTTAACTTGCATTTCTCGAATGACTCATGATATTGAGCATCTTTTCTGTGCTTAGTCTCCATTTATATATCTTTTCAGAAATGCATTTTCAAGCCCTTTGCTGCTTTCAAGATTTTTTTTTTTACCTTTGTCTTCTGACAGTTTGATTATGATGTGACTAGTGCGGATGTCTTTGAGTTTATTCTATTTGGAGGTCATTGAGCTTCCTGGCTGGTTTTTGTCAAACTTGGGAATGTTTTTGGCTAGTATTTCTCAATGATTCTTTCTGTCCCTTTCTGTCCCTCCTTTCCTCCTAAGATACCTATTATGTGTATGTTGTTACACTTGATGGTGTCCCACAGGTCCCTGAGCTCTGTTCACATCTCTTCATTCTTTTCTCCTTCTATTCCTCAGACTGTATTATCTCAATAGGCTGATCTTCAGGTTCGTTGAGTCTTTCCACTGCCTGCTCAAATATATTCTTGAGCACCTTCTAGTCAATTTTTATTTCTATTATTGTACTTTTCAACTCCAGAACTTCTAACTTGTTCTTTTTTATATTTTAAAAATAATTTCTGCATTTTTATTGCTATTCTTAATGGCAAATGTCATCTTCCTACTTCCTTTAGTCCTTTAAACATGCTTTTCTTTAAAACCATGTTTGTTTGTTTTGAACAAATATAAAACGACTGACTTAAAATCTTTGTCTAGTTAAGTCCTATGTATGGACATCCTCAGGGACAGTTTCTATTGGCTGCTTTTGTTTCTTGTGTGTGGTATATACTTTCTTTTTTTATTGCATAGCTGATCATTTTTTTGTTGAAAAATAGATTGTTTAGATAATATTTTTTGGCAACTCTTGAAATCTGGTTCTTTTCCTCCCCCAGAGTTTGTTGCTTTCGGCTTTTTGTTGTTCGTGATATTTGTTTAGTGGCTTTTCTGAATCAATTCTGTAAAGTCTACATTCCTTGTCACATATGGAAACTGAAGTCTCTGCATGATTAAAGACAGATTTCCTTGAGTGCCTGGAACGAATGTTTCCCAGCCTCTGCCTCCATATCTCTTGGGGTATATCTTCACACTGATGCGTTGATAACTCTGACCAAAGCCTTCACTTCTTGCTTGAGCACAGCTTTAAGGTCAGCCAGAGATGAGAGTTTAGGACCCTCTCAGTTCTTTCCTGGGCATGCACACAGCCCTGCACACGTATGTGCCCTTCTAGATTAAGAACATGGGAACTTTTCAGATCCCCCTGCAGGCATCTAACTCCCCAGATTTCACATTTATGCTTTTTGATTAGTCTATTGTTTGCCCCAACTATTACTACCACTGTAGGCAGCTGAGATGCTAAACAATTGCCTCTGATTGTTTTGGCAAATGTTGCTGGGGGAAAAGGCTGTTTATGTTCATTAAGAATCAAGTCCAGTAAAGATAGCCTTGAGAATGGGGTTTTTCAGGGAACCACCAGGCAGGGAATGGGGCTCAGAAGGAACTCCAACCCTGTTGTGATCCCTCCAGTAGTTACCTGGCTGCTGGTTCTCACCAAAATGGAGGGCTGTTGGTTTTTGAAAAGCTGGGACAAGGGAGGTGATAATTGTATTAGTTTAAAATCCGTAAATTTTGTTGATCTCACCAAGATTTAACCATTTTTGTTAAATAAACATCCCTCGGTTGCTGCAAGCCTCTGGTTAATTTCCTAGAGTTATGAAAAAAAATGATTTGGACAACTTTGGCAGTTTGCTCACTGAATTGATGAAGGAGAAGATTTTCAGGTCCTTATTCTGCTATTCCCGCCGATGTCCAGATCATTTACGTTAAATACAATGTTGCATCTTATTTTTTAAAAATCAAAAAAACTCTTGGGTGGGCCAAAGAAAACTGGTGCACAGGCCAGGTATGCCACAAGTACTGCCAGCTTGCAATCTATGACTTAAGAATCCATATTCTCTTTCTCATAAGCAATTGCTTTCTCTTCTCAGAATTGTAGATTACTCAGATGCTAGAATCAGAGGAGTCTTCAAGATGTCCAGTTCTAAGCCTATCTTTTTAGAGGAAAAAGAGACCAGAGATGAGCAGGGTCTTAACCAATGGAACAGAGCTGATCTGCAATTTCTGAAGGTCTCCATAAAAGCTGTAACTCCTGGAAAATGGATTCACAATCAGTGACAGGGAGTAGGAGTGACCTGCTTGCATTAAGAGGGTTGCTTATTTTGATTGTGGGTAAAACTACAGTCTTGTAGTTTATTTATTGGCCTTTTTCCTTTAAAAGCACTCCAGGATTCTACAGTGATCAGCAATAGAAAGATAATTAAATTGTGATTTTCCCCATAATAAGCCAGTATAAAATAATGGAATGAACTAACCACAACTGCACACAAAGCATGGGTAACAAACACAATGCTGAGTGAGAAAAAGAAACACAAAGGGTACAGACTGTGTGATTCCATTTGTACAGAGTCTAAAAATAGGCAGTGCTAATTACCGAGGATGGAAATCAGGACAGTGATTATCCCTGTGGGGACAGGGAGTGATAAGAAGGGAGAAGGGAAGATTCTGGGTGCTAATTCCATTCTCCTTCTAGATTTGGATACCCTTTCATGAATGTGTTCCATTTGGGAAAATTTATTGAGTTTTACACTTATGAACTGTGCATTATTCTGCTTGTGTACTGTATTTACTAAACAGTTTACTCAAAAGTGGTCTCTCTCCTATGGGTTCCCACAAAGACTTTAAACATACCTGATGTATGCCCCCAGCCCCAGGTGGACCAAACACAGATTTCCTGCAAGTTGCTCTGGAAGAAGCATCTCGTTCCAGCCCAGTGATGTGGCTGTGTGGCTCCTGGGTTTGGAACCACAAACACTTCACAGGAGTTCCTGGGTTTTGGTGTGTTCACAAACACAGAGATATGCTCTTACTGTGTTCAGACTTAGGGACGGTAGATGACCTGATGGTGTTATATTGATTAGTATATATGAAAGCAGTTACATTTCACTCCTATTCCATGGCTGAAGTCTAGCCATGGGGTGTTCTTAGATCTGGGCTGGGAGAGGAGAGGTTACTTAGCAACAATTAGTTGATAGCATGTGGGTGGAGGCGTTGGCTCTACTTACAGCAGATACAAGAAATATCATTAAGCTCATGAAGCCAGAAGAGAGGAACTGAACTGAATAGTAATTATGATTAAACAAAAGAATGCTTCCTAGCAAGTCCCATGTTGTCAATTTATGCCAACATCGAGGCCTCTAGCTCAGATAATTTGGACCTGCTGCTGGGTAGAGTAACACTCTAGGGTAAGCTGCAGTGACTGCAGGCAGACTGCATGGATCTGGTATGCTCCAGAATTACCAGCAGGAGGCGCTGCTGCAAACACGCGCCAGCCAGGCCAGGGCCCTGGGCCCTGTGGTTGCCATGGTGATGACTCAACAAAATGGAGTCAACAGGAAGAACCTGGCAGCCCCTCTGATCTTGGGGATGTGCTTGAAGGACTCCACCCTGCCCTCTTCAAGGTCAAGCCTAAACAGTGACGCAAACATATTGAAGCATTTGCTCTGTTTCCTCATTGGTCAAGTTGTTACTCTAGTCAACAGTAGTCCAGGAGCTTCCTCCATAGACCACGGGTGCCCCATCCCACAACAAGAAGCCAAGCATCGTCCCTGGAAGTGATCAGGCCCCAGCTGTGTTCATGGAACCTTCAGTTCACAAAATGCATCTAAGCTGTTCTTCTCACCAGCTTGGGTGAGGTTTGAAAATCGTATTCCTTTTATTTCTTTAATTCTCTGTATTTTGCCTCTTTTAATATTCCCCTCACATATACATATAAATATATAATTAAATATCCTTCTAGGTATACCAAAATGGCCGGTTTAAGTTGGAAAATACATACTCAGATGCACACACACACACACCCATTTTCCAGTGGTCAAGTGGCTTTTGTCATGTCATCGAGTTGGAAGAAACCTTACCAAGCTTTTAGCCTGGACTTCAACCCGCGACAGAAATTCCTTTTTCAGCATCCCTGGAGCCTTCTCAGCCTCTCTTTCCTTGAATGCCCCAGGGGTGAGTAGAGTATCATTTAGTAAGTTTGGGGTTGCAAATGGCAACAAAAAAGTCAAACTGAACAAAACATTAAAGGGAATGTATTGGCTGCTGAAATTCAGTTGGAGGAAGCTCAGGCAGGCTCCACAGCCTTGG
Organism: Trachypithecus francoisi; assembly: GCF_009764315.1. NCBI lineage: Eukaryota > Metazoa > Chordata > Mammalia > Primates > Cercopithecidae > Trachypithecus > Trachypithecus francoisi. The sequence goes on from NW_022681467.1 coordinate 43,970,417, forward strand.
GCTGTTTCTTCTGGTGGTCTTGCTTTGTCCTCAGCTCTGAAGCCTCTATTCCCACTGGCTTTCCTCATGGTCACATAATGGCTGTCACTGCCCCAGATTGCTGTCTGCACTCCCCATTCTCCAGGTGGGAAAAGGTTTATTTTTTGGTCAATTTTTATTGTATTTTATTTATTTTTTTTAGAGATGGAGGCTTACTCTGTCACCCAGGCTGGAGTGCAGTGGCACAATCATAGCTCACTGCAGCCTCAAACCCCTGGGCTCAAGCAATCCTCCCAGCTCAGCTTCCCAAGAAGCTGGGACTACAGATGTATGCCACTGTGACTGGCTAACTTTTAAATGTTTGTTTGTTTGTTTGTTTGTTTTTAGGGATGGGGTCTCACTATGTGGCCCAGGCTGGTCTCAAACTCCTGGCCTCAAGCGATCCTCTCACCTTGGCCCTCCAAAGTACTGGGATTACAGGTATGAGCCACTGTGCCTGGCCAGAGGAGGTTTCGATTCCCAAGACTCCATCCATTAAAAGTCCTATCCACTCTAAATGGATGACTGTGGGTCACATGCTCAGCTCTGAACCAATTCCAGTGGTGAAGGGGAATACCACATGCTCAATGGGTTAGCCCTGGGTCATGTGATCACCCCTGACTCAATCACAGTGGTTAGAGGAATGTAGTCCTTTTGTGGACTCACCTTAAGATTGCTAAATGTTTTCATGATGAAATATTTCTTTTATCTCAGCCACTTTCGATGATCCAGACTGAGAAACTAATTGACACTGCCTCCAGTTCATCTTCCCACACTCTTGAGTTCACCAAACACCCCTAAGTCCTAGAGGTGGGGGCTGCAGGACTCAGAGGAAATGGATGCAGAGAGCTGGCCTCAAGGCCCTTCATGGTAATAGAGGAGGCAAAATGCACACGTGTGTGACCACATAGACAAACACACCCCAGTACACGCACACACCCCAGCACACCTGCCCACATCTCAATACACATGCCCACATGCACACACATGCACACATATGTGGGCATACACAAATACCCCAGTATACATGCATATATCCAAGTACACCTGCTCATGTGCACACACACCCCAACACACCTGCCCATGTGCACACACCCCAACACGCCTGCCCATGTGCACACACACCCCAACATGCCTGCCTATGTACATACATACACCCTAGCACACCCATACCCCAGCACATACCCCAGGCAACAAATGCCCATGTACACAAACACTCCGGCACATCTGTCCATGTGCGCATACACAGCACATGTGCACTCATGCACACACCATGGCACACATACCACCAGAACACATGCCTATGTGTACACACACCCCATCACACATGCAAAGATTGTTGTAAAGCCTATTTTGAAGAATGGGCTCAGGATAAAAGCTACTTTTCAGCTTCCTTTCCTCTCTGCCCCCAAGATATATTTCCCGATACTTCTGGGTCACAGCCTTCAGAGGGATATAGTTAAATACCCAAGGGTCTCACCACTGATGAGCTCTAAAGCATTGCTTAGAAGCATGATTGTGTGCCAATAAAGAGGATAACTATCCTATTCTCCGAGGACTGCAGGCAATCTTCCTTCTTGTCCCATGACACACTTGTAGTTAACAGATAGAATTGCCAATTGTCAGAAAATAGGCAGCCCCTCTGAGATCAGCTGTATGCACTTTACCAGGATTTGCTTCATTCATTAAACTGAGTTTTTCTCTTACGGGGTGTCACATCCAGGTTGGCTTCTCAGCCTGCTGCTCTTCAGCTATCTCCCTGAAACAAATTTCTTAAAACTGACTCTGTTGAGTCCCAATCCAGAACTTTCCCTCATTTCTAAATGATATAAATTTCCTTAGGAAATATTTAAATTGGCTACCAGTATCATGGCTTTACGGCATCCACATTACACATTTCACAGATTTCCAAACCTGCATGTATCAAAACTGAAAAGACCTGAGCTTAAAATCAGAAGAGCTGAATCACTGTGCTCTCTGAAGCTTAGAGAACCATTTAATTGGAGCAATCAGTGTGCAATAATAAAAGCACTTTTGCAGTCGTTTTACTTTATTCACTTGTAAGTACAATGGAAACTGTTCAATTGAAAAGTGACTAATTGATCAGTTATATGGTCATTCAGCAAGTATTTTTTGAATGACTTCTCTGTGCAAAACATTGTTAGGTGTGATGAAGTGTAAAAAGGAGCGTAATACAATTCAATTAAATGAGGCAAATAATGATGAGTTCCTGCCATGCAACAAGAAGTCTGCTAGATTCTGAGATGAGGTGGTGAGCAAAATGCAGATCTTATCAGTGAAGAGATGACAGAGTAAAGTGATGCATACACTAAATCAGTAACTCTCATTTAGTAAATGCTTTGTGCTAAATAGGAAATGAGTTAACATTGGACACAGGCAAAGTCTGGAACATACCTTCAATTCCTACAAGTTACATGCTGCATGAAGAATGTGGGTGGATGCTCAGAGAGATGGTGGGCTGTGGTGACCTGTGAAAATTATGACTGTGGGCACTGGCTCTGGACTCAGACCCCTCAGGACAAAGCCGTCTCTACCCTTACTCACTCTTAATGTGCATAGGACATTGAAATGCTCCATGCCTCAGTTTCCCACGCTCTAAACACTGGACACTAGTACCTAATTCATTGCGAATGAGGCAGTGCATGTAGAGAGCTCTTGTGAGCCATTCCTGGAGCTCAGAGGGTGGGAGGGGGTGGCTGTCACTATTGGAGAGTCACAGCAAGTTTTGGTTCCTACTGGGTCCAGGGAAAATGCTGACAGGCAATGTAGCCAGAAAGAGTGTCTACAGCATGATAAAAGAAAAGCTTATTACAAATTAACAGTGTTTATTTGAGCAAAGAACAATTCATGAGTTGGGCAGCACTCAGAACCAGAAGAGATTCAGAGACTGCCACCCAGTAGTCTGGACAGTGAGCTTCTATAGGTTGAACATGAAAACAAAGTAGAGAAATCACCTGATTGGCTACCACTAGGCATCTGCCTTATTTGGGCATGGTGTGATGAGTGGGCTGCCTATGATTGGTTGAAACTTAACTGTTTCTGATTGCCTGAAATGTGGCTACTTGTTACAAAAAAAAAAAAAAAACTCCTAAGTTAGGTTTCTGTTTGTTTACTTACCAAGTTAGGTTGTGATTTGTTACTTAGGAGCTTAAAGCAGGGGATAGCCTTAGGCTAACAGCCTTCTGCTTATTTAATTTATTAAGTACATAAAGACCATTCTGCCTCAGGAATATGGCATTGCATCCAGACCTGGTAACAAGCTGTGAGCCTCCCAGTCTGGCAGAGGCTTTAAAGACATAAAGCCCAAAGCATGTGGTCTGCCATGCTCCCTCTGCCCTGAGCCATCCCTCCACACTGTGGGAGGCAACTTAGTGCAGGGTTGTAGGTTGTAGCAAAACTGGCTTCTCTCTGGCTGGTTACAGTCTGTGAAGGCAATAAGGAGCAGTAAGAAGTTAAGTAAACATCACAATGTAATTAAGTTGCTATGGCAGTAAATCTTAGGGACTCAGGTTCAGAAAAGGGGTGGCTCTCAACCAGGGGCAATTTTTCCCTCCAGGTACACTTCCCAACATCTGGACACAGTTTTGGTTGTCACAACTGGGTGAGGGCATAACTGACATTTACAGAGTAGTGGCCAGAAATGCTGCTAAGCATCCTACAATATGCAGGGCAGTCCCACAACAGAGATTGCCTGGCCCCAAATGTCAATAGTTCTGAGGTTCAGAAACCTTGTGAGGGCAGCAGCAATGGCTGGTGTTTGTTGGGGGAGGAGGGTGGTTTAATCTGAGTCTTGAAGGACCAAGAAAGTTAGAAGAGCAAACAGGAGAGGGAAGCCTTCCAGGAGGGGTCCCAGCACAAGCAAGGATGGGAGAGAAGGATGTTTGAGGGGGCGATGAAGAGGCTGACTCAGCTGGAGGGGCGTTTGTGCAGGTGACGTGTGGAGGGCGTGTGGGGGTTGCTCTCCAGGCCTGAGCAAATCCTCAGGCTTCCTCTGAAAAACTCCCCATCCCTGTCCATGTGGTCAGGAGGGACTTTCAGTCAAACTACAACCTCTGCCAATCCAGGGGGCTACATGTGGCCAAGACAGGACCATCCCATCCTCCTCTGGGGACCTGAATCACGAACAGTGACAAGAGGACCCTAGAGGTTAGAGTGGAGTCACTGCCAGCATAGGGGAACCAGCAGTTGCCCTGATGCTCCGACCCTCTGAATTCGGCTCTTCACATTTAATTTTCCCAGAGTTCTGTGACTTACCTCCTATCTTGCCAATAAATGTCTTCAAAAAAGTTAAATCAAGAAATCCAGAGTTGATTTCTGTTGCTTTCACTCAACATTGGTTGGGAGTATGTGGCTTGGGTCTTCTCGTGCCTGGACCCTGACTATGGGGACAGCTGGTTTAACCAAGCAAAAAAATAGTCCACTGAATGGAGGACTGTGCTGTGCTATGCACTGATGGCAGGACCACACACATACACACACACACATAAACACACACACACACAAAAGAGGACATGTGTGTGTGACAAAACAAAAGAAAGAGCCCTTCTTTTGTTCACCCCTCCAGTAGAAAACAATGTGCTGAGGAAAGGTGGCCCTGCCTCAGCCCTAAGGGACAAACATGATTGGTCAATGGTTCAAGGCCAATCAAAGCATAGTAATCCCCTTCCCCTTAGTGACTGTTTTGCGAGTAGGCCTGTCATCCCTTCTAGCCAAAGGGACTTAAGGGACATCTACTAGAGGTTTCTGGGAAAGAATTCCCAAGTCACACAGGATAAAAATCCCCCAGCTCTCCTTCCCGTCCTCTGTTTTGGACAAAGGCTGGTGATGCTTGAGCCATGGCTGCCACTGGAAACCTCAAGGTGAAGGCCAGAGAATCTCAGAGATGCAGAGACAGAGGCCTGACACTCTACAGCTAGAGAGTAAACCAAATTAGAGTTGTCTTTTCTGGGCTTCTTGTTAAGTGAGTTAATAAATGTCTTTTTAACTTAAGATGGTGCTTCTGAAATTTTAATGTGGACATGAATCACCTGGGGCTTTTGCGTGAAATACAGATTCTTATTCTGTAGATCTAAGGTAAAATACATGATTCTGAATTTCTAACAAACTCTTGATGCTGATGTTGCTGGTCCATGGACCCCACTTTGAGTCGTGAGACTATAAGCCACTTTTAGCTGCATATTGTTACTTGCTGCCAAAAGCTTCCTAACTCTTTTGACCATTTGCATATTGGCCCCACCCACTGGATGGAACCCAGAGTCTCATCTTCCCACCAATCAGATTTACCCTCCTCCACCTGTGGGAGGAGCCAAGAGACAAGCGTGTGTGGAGAAGACCATCCTCCTTCCAAAAGGCAAGAGCGCTTCCTCGTGTTGTGAGCCTGGGTGAGAGAGAGATGGAGGAGGATGGAGGTAGAGCAGATGGCAGGGACAGATGCTGACTTGGGGCTGTTCCGGGTCTTCATTTGCCTCTTTATGGTCTGTTTATGAAACCCAGATGCCCCTTCAGTGAGAAGCAATTCTGCCATGTTTATTTTCTTTTTGGAAAAGAAGCCACAAAACCCAAATTGTCATCTATTGCCCAGTCTTTTCCAGTTTCCAGGCACGTCATCCTTTTCTACACCTTGGAGAACATTTCAAGCCTCCTAGAATTTTTCTCCAAGGAGGGACCTCAGGGTCATGTAACAGGATGGCCTGCTGAACCACCAAGAGGCCTAGGATTCTATCCTGAAAATCAGGGATTCCATGTGGGTCTCAGGCCCAGTTCTCTTGTGAAATTGAGAGCTTCAGATTAGTCACGTATAGACGTCGAGAGGGGGAGGGAACACTGGAAATGGCTCTGCCACTCATGTGCTGTGTGTCCTTGGGTAAATGATTTGGTGTCTCTGAACACCAGTTTCCTCCCCTGTGAATGGCAGAAGCTGGGTCACGTGATTTCTTAGGGCCCTGCCTGCTCTAAGCATTTCATGGTCTCAAAATTCTCATAAACAGGACTTAGCTTAGGTCAGCGCTGTCCATGTTGGCTGCACATTTGAGTCACTTGAGGGACATTCACGACTCTAGTGCCTCTGTGCTCTACTCGGATGATCTGATCTGATAGATCTGGGGCCCAGCTTGGGCATCAGGAATCTTTAAACCTTCCTAGGTGTCACTAACATACAGCCAGGATTGAAAGCCACCGGGCTACACCTGATTTTACAGAAGAGGAAACTGGGCTCACATCTCTGGTCAGCAGGTCAGCCACTGGTGGAATCTAGTGACTCCTCCTTGCAGGTGTCGGACCTCACAGCCACCCTCTGCAGTACAGCACATCCCTAGGACCTGGGGAACATTGCACCTTTCCATTCTTCAGTAATCTTCTGCTCCATCTCTTTCCCTCTCCACCCCTCCCCTCACTCCAATGAGCTAAATCTTTCTCAAGTAGCTCTTGCCTCTGTCCTGTGAACATACCTTCCAGGAGGAGTCGCCACGCCTGGTTACCTCCTTGAACTAGGGAGGAAGGAGGGAAATACGGGCTTAGACACGTGGAACTCAGGGTCTCCCATGTCACCCTGACTCCCACCCAAAGCACCTTGCTCAAGGTTTGTCACAGGACAAGGGGAAGCTGCTGTGATGTCACTGAGGGTGATGAGAAAGTTGAAGAAGAAAGAGGAGAGAAATAGCACATCTTTAATTAGACATTCTTCTTGGTTGCTTCTTTGCCTGTTGGAGAAGGCTTGCTACAACCCAGTCATGTTTAGCTCCTTGGGGTCCCTGGTGCAGTGAGTCCAGGACCAGGACTGGGGACTTTACTCACAGCTGCTTTCCCAAGTCCTGTTGACCTTTGAGCATCTCCTGCTCCGCGGCCCAGGAGAGCGCTGCAGCAGCCACAGAGAGCATGAGATGCTTCTCTATGTGGGCCCAGCTTCACCCTTCTGTGCTTCTGATGGCAAAGATAGAAAGTGGCTCTTCCTTCCTTGCAAGCATTTCCAGTCTCTGAAGACTCTTTGGGGAAAGAACACAAGGGGGAGAGGCTTCCTAAGTCCCTTCACTGGGGGCTTATCCGTGGCCAACATTCCTGGGGAGACATACATTTCATCAGTCACTTTCCATCTCACACCACTCTCCCTCTTCCTCTCTGCAAGCTTACACTGCAGCCCCATGGAATTACACACAGTGCCTTGCATATGCCAAGGTTCTTCCACTTCTAGTCATGCTGTTTCCTGTCCTGGAACCCCCTTCCAAACTCGATCCCGCTGAGCAGCCTGGGATCTGTGTACAGGACGCCCCTCAGAGTCACCCAGTCACAGGGGAAGCTAGGGTTTTTATTCCCTGCCCCTCAGTCACAGGTGCAGGCCTGCTCCTGGGGCACTCGCCCCCCAGCATCTCCAATGCCAGGCAGCCCAGAGAGCCACTCTCCTGTCCAAGGAATCCTTAGAGAACATTCCCAGGAGGAGAATGTCCACCCTGTGTGGCGTCCTCCTGGGGCGCTCCTCTGGGGGGGACCCCAGCCCCTCCTGCCCTTCCACCTAGACTTCTCCTGTCTCCTGGGTGAAAACTGGGGCCTGAGTTCTAGCTCTGCTGTGTCTCTCAGACTCTAGTGAGTGTCAGAATCCTCTGGAGGCCTTGTTAAAACTCCGATGGCCGGGCCCACCCTGAGGTTCTGATTCGGGAGGTCTCAGCAGGGCCCGAGAGCTCGCTTTCCCAGCAGGGTCCCAGGGTGCTGATGCTGCTGCCCCTAGGACCACCCCAAGAGCCCTGGCTCTCCACCGGAGCCTGCCCACCTGGATACAGTGACCACAGGCCACGGGTCACCCCTCACTGCTTCACTCCACGCCCTCTCCTCTGACCTCATCTCCTCCCACCTCCCTCTCAGCCACGCGGCTCTAGCCACACCCGCCTCCCTGCCATTCCTCAGCCAGGATCACCAAGGTCTCTCCTGCCCCGGGGCCTGTGCACCTGCTGTGCCTCTGCTTGGGGTGCTCTTCCCAGGGCTCGCTCGCCTCCTCGGAGAGGCCTCCTGACCCCTGACATGGCCTTGCCCTTCACCTCTATCGTCCTTTAGAACAGCCCCCACTTCTCACACACCATGCAGTTGCAGGTTCAATGGCTACTACTTGTCCTCCGGACTCGAAAGTGAGGATGGGGGGGGTGTTGTTTTGTTTCCTGTCCTGTTCCGGCACCCAGAGCAGTGCCTGGCAGGGGTAGGTGCTCGGTACACACCTGTTAGCCAGTGACTCAGATGCAGGGGCCATTCTCTCTAATCTCGAAGTCCATCTTTCTTATGTTATACTAAGGATTTTCAATGTTTTTTCATACCCCATCCAATCTTTTTTGACTCTTAGATCATAGTGCCTCAGAGCCCATCTGGGCACAAAAACACCCGTTTTCAAAAAAAGAAACTGGAAAACGGCTTCACATTGCTTTAGGATGTGAATGAAAGCCTCTCCTTCCGTCTCCTGAGAAGGGACTTTCAGAAGCTGCAGGTGCCCAGGTCCAGCCCCCACGCTGAGGCCCTGCAGGGACCGTACTCACTCATTTATTTTTCTCTTTTCTGGCTCTCCACAAGTCAACAGCGCTCTCCTGGCTTTGATTTTCAACCACTTAAGTTGAAAAAAAAAATCAAAACAAATGAAATGCACTTAAGGGAAAGCCTTGAGGAGTTTAGCAGGCCACCCGAAGTGAAGGGACTCCTTTGGGGGTCTTTGTTGTTAATTATTTATTGAGCCCTGATATGTTCCTGGCACCACCAAGACAGAGAGGAGACAGAGTCCATGCCCTGGGGCATCCCAACGAAGAAGGGAGAGTTTGTGAAGATTAAAAATGTCCCAGATGATAAGACAGTTACACGTCACACCTCAAGGCTGCTCTGTGCTTTTATTATAGTTTTATTCTTTTTTTTTTTTTTTTTTTTTGAGATGGAGTCTTCCTCTGTAGCCCAAGCTGGAGTGCAGTGGCACAATCTTGGCTCACTGCAAGCTTTGCCTCCCGGGTTCACGCCATTCTCCTGCCTCAGCCTCCTGAGTAGCTGGGACTACAGGCGCCCACTACCGTGCCCGGCTAATTTTTTTGTATTTTTAGTAGAGATGGGGTGTGAACATGTTAGCCAGGATGGTCTCGATCTCCTCACCTCGTGATCCACCCACCTCGGCCTCCCAAAGTGCTGGGATTACAGGCGTGAGCCACCATGTCCTGCCCATAGTTTTATTCTTAAGGCTATTTATTTTCTGATTTAAAAGGTAATAGAAAGTGTATAAACTATTCCTAGAAAATAGACAAAAAATAAAATTAGACTTCATCCAGTAGTTTTAATGCACATGTAAGAACTCTACTTGGTTTATAAAATTGGGATTTAATTTGAACATGTACTCTTCAGGATCTGCCTTGAGTTGACATAGAATTACATCACCTACATTTATTTATTCTTCTTCTTCTTTTTTTTCTTAGACAGAGTTTCACTCTTGTTGCCCAGTCTGGAGTGCAATGGCATGATCTTGGCTCACTGCAGCCTCCGCCTCCCAGGTTTAAGCAATTCTCGTCTCAGTCTCCCTGAGTAGCTGGGATTATAGGCGCCCAGCTAATTTTTTGTATTTCTAGTAGAGACGGGGTTTCCTCATGTTGGTGAGGCTAGTTGCCTATATTTCTTTATGTCATAAAGCAGGCTTCAAAACAGAAATTTTTATCGCTTCAGAATATTCCGTCACATAGATATATGATAATTGCCTTCAGTAGTCCTCTATTGCTGGACGACAGATTGTTGTTGTTCTTGTTGTTGTTATAAATAACACTGCCATGAACTTGCTTAGTTTTGAAAGATTTGAATCACTCTCATTATAATTTCAGTCTATGTATTAATTTAATGTATTTTTTGAGACAAGGTCTTACTCTGTTACTCAGGCTAGATTACAATGGCACAATCGTAGTTCACTGCAGCCTCAAAATCCTAGGCTCAAGCGATCCTCCCACCTCAGCCTCCTGAGTAACTGGAACTACAGGCGCACACCACCACACCCTACTAGTTTCTAGAAATTTTTTTGTAGAGACAGGGTCTCGCTTTGTTACCCTAATTTCAGGTTATAAACAGGAAGAAAGAAAACCTAACTTTAAGTTTGAAACCAAATCCTAATGCTTTCTTGCAGTTCTATTTGCTGAGGTTAAGGTGGGTATGAAGGATGTTGTTGAACCCACTAGGCTGCAGCTGCACCGAGGCACTGCGGGTCTCCACCAGGAGTGAGCGCTGGTTCCCAGTGACCTCACCAGCACCTCCTCTTTTCTTTTCTTTCTTTCTTTTTCTTTTTTTGAGACAGAGTCTCCCTCTGTCTCCCAGGCTGGAGTGCAGTGGCGCGATCTTGGCTCACTGCAAGCTCTGCCTCCCGGGTTCATGCCATTCTCCTGCCTCAGTCTCCCAAGTAGTTGGGACTACAGGTGCCTGCCAATACGCCTGGCTAACTTTTTGTATTTTTAGTAGAGACGGGGTCTCACCGTGTTAGCCAGGATGGTCTCGATCTCCTGACCTCGTGACCCGCCCGCCTCAGCCTCCCAAAGTGCTGAGATTACAGGTGTGAGCCACCATGCCAGCCTGTTTGTTTTTTGAGACAGGGTCTCACTCTGTCACCCGGGCTGGAGTCCAGTGGCACAATCTCAGCACCTCCACCTCCAGGGTTCAAGCGATCCTCCTGCCTCAGCCTCCTGAGTAGCTGGGACTACAGGCATGTGCCACCATGCCTGGCTAATTTTTGTATTTTTGGGAGAGATGAGTTTCCACCATGTTGCTCAGGCTGGTGTTGAATTCCTGGCTCAAGTGATCTGCCCACCTCAGCCTCCCAAAGTGCTGGGATTACAGGCATGAACCACCCTGCCAGGCCCAGTTAATATAGTTTTAAGCTCATTTGGATTTAATATAAAAGTTTAAGCTTTTGGCCTACTGTTTAATATTGAATTGTTCCTTTCATGGAATCATGAATGATTTCTCACAAGTGTCTCTTCTTTTTATAAAAAGTGACTCTGGTGGCCAAGCGCAGTGGCTCATACCTATAATCCCAGCACTTTGGGAGGCAAGGCGGGTGGATCACGAGGTCAGGAGATGAAGATCATCCTGGCCAACATGGTGAAAACCCATCTCTACTAAAAATACAAAAGTTAGTTGGGTGTGGTGGCACATGTCTGTAATCCCAGCTGCTCGGGAGGCTAAGGCAGGAGAATCGCTTGAACCAGGGAGTCAGAGGATGCAGTGAGCCAAGATTGCATCACTGCACTTCAGCCTGGCGACAGAGTGAGACTCTGTCTCAAAAAAAAAAAAAAAAGGAAGACTCTGGCTCTGGCTCTATATCTAAGGGGTCAATTGCACCATTGTCACCACAATGCCATTTTCAGGAAGGATAAGCTGTATCTGACTTCACAGTCCTTAGGAGCCTTGCTATGGAACCTGGTGGACAAACCATTTTAACTGGACATGATGTTGCTTTTTAATCAATGACTCCTGAAATTTTAGGTGAGTATGAGTCTGGAATTTTAGATTATAAACAACAGGAAGCCAATTCAACGCAGCTTTTTAAAAGAAGTTTTCTAATTAAATGTGTTGATTCTGTTAGCAGAGAACTCTGGGGGCAGTGTGGGTTGCAGGCATGGGTAGATCCAGGTGTCAAATGACATTCTCAGGACCCATGATCTCTCCATCATTGGCTCTGATTGCTCAGGTTTAGGCTCCATTCTTGGGCCACTCTTTTCCTCTGCAGCAAGATAGTAAATGGCAGCTCTAGGCTCTCACCCTCATCTTCACAGCTCCAAGTCCAGAACAAAGAGCATTCCACACCTGCTACAGATCTGGGAGAAGATGATCCTATCTTTCCTGAACCTGAGGCTAGTCCTTACTCCTCCCTAAGTTCTAACGTATTTACTTAAAACAAGGCACTAATAAAATGACTATATAACTGCCCCACTGCCTCAGTATGCAAAAAATGTATTTTTACATATAGCTTATTCTAATAGTATTCAAACTGTGGCTTGATCTTACTGAGCTCCAGTGGCCACAGAGAATACGCTTCTTCCAGATGCTTTCACAACAGATATCAACAACCTTTACAGCAACTATTTTTACACCTGCCTTCCTTTCTCCTCCTCGATTAATTAGTCCTGTTTCTTCTATTTTCTGCTTACTTTCCGTTCCCCCATTATTGAACTTCTGATTGAAGAAATATACAGAACTAGACACTGAGGCATTGAGGATGCTTTCAAGCTAGCCGTAAAGAGATGGCCACAGGGTCATCCTGCCATCCTGACAATTGTCTTCTTTCTGCTAGGATAGGCCTCATCACTCCTCAGATGGTTCTCAAAGGATAACACAAAGGCTGATGGGCAGCCCTAGGCCAGACGGATTACCAAGGCATGAAGGCTTTCTTTCTCTCTCAGCAACCTTCATGCTTGGTCAAGCAAAGGTGTTGCTTAAGTCAAACCCAGGGCAGGGGAGAGAAGTTGAAGCAAAGTGAGTCTTTGGAGGCCCTGTGGTTGTGGGGTCTGGTGTGGAGACAGTGAGAGAGGAAAGGGTGGGAGAGAAGCAGCCAACTGATGAATGGTCCCATTCAGACGCCTTTGCCTGGAAGACGTGGCAGGTGAGCAGCGAGTGAGTGGGAGAGTGGGAGCGAGAATGAGGAAATGAAGGAGAGAATGGATGACTGGGCACCTGCTTGGATGAGGTGACACCCACTAGGGATCGTGAGAACACTGAACAGTTGAGACATGATGGCATCTCTCAGCAGCCTCCCCAGGCCTGTGCCCCTGGGTCCTGACATGAGAGCTGATGACCATTTATTACCAGGGGTGTAACCGTCGGTTCACTTTCATCTCATCTCCACATCCACCACAAATACACAGTGAGGTCGCTCTGAAAAAGAGGCAGCGCACAACACCCCGGAAGCCCCTTCTAGTTAAACTGCCAAAAGTTTCTTCCATATGGAAATTCTGTAGTTGTGTGACCTCAGGCTGGTTGCACAACCTCTCTGAGCTTTGCTGTCATCTTCTGTCCTATGGTAAGAATGATACTGAGGTCCTAGGGAGCTGTAAACCATACACTGTGAGACAACACAGCTGAGCAGCCCAGCCAGAGCTGCCTGGGGAAGCCGTCAGAGGTCAGCAGTTCCCATTCCCTTCCCTCTTGACTCCTAGTAGACTGGGACAAAACTTGGCCCTCCCTTCTTGCGGTCCCAAAGATGCACAATGATAATGATGCTGATGGTTATTTAGTAAGAAACTTCCCAACAGGAACAGTCGTCAGGAGAGGACACAGTTGGATTCTATCCAGCGAAGATGTCAGGATGGACGGAAATGTCAGCATGATCCAAAGAGGACACAAACACCCCTGCTATTTTCTTGTCACCAGGAAAGGCCAGCTCTAGGTTTGACGAATGTTTAGTGAAAGAAAGTTTGCCAAAGTGAAAAAGAAACTGACATAGTGGTAGCCAAACAGGCTTTCTCTGCATTAGAAGAGCTCAATGGACCCTTGCATGTCTGATTAGAGAGAAACAAAACAAACAAGCAAAAGCTCCTCTGATGCACAGAGGTGCCGCTCCATTGAACTAGACCAGAAGAACTTGGGCCTGCCCCTTGGGAACAGGGGCCAACATGACATAGTGGGCAAGGACCCATCATCTGACATGAAGATGTCCTGAGGGCATTGGAAAGCATGGTGTGTCAGGAGAAGATGGCCCTGAGGGCAGGTGCATTCGGGTGCTAGTGAGCGCTGCAGCATGTTGGGTCTCTAGTTTTGTATCAGTCAGCTACTCTCACAATCACACTGTGTAACAAAACACCCCCAAGCTCAGTTGCAAACAATGGTATTTATTTCTCATTCTCATGTCCATGGGTCTACTGGGATTCATCCCATCTGAGCTAGGCCTGGCTTTTCTTGGCTGCAAGCCGAGAGCTGGGTCCACGTCTGCTGAGCCAAGGTTCTCCCATCTTCCTTGGGCCAGTGAAGGCATCATTTCTTTCATGATGGAAGGCAGGAGAACAAGCAGGCAAGACCAGCTGTGCTAGCACACGGCACCCCTTTGCCCACATCACTCCTGCTAACATCCCATTGGCCAAAGCAAGTCAGACAACCAAAGCCAACATCAACAGGACAAGGAAACAGATTCTACCTCTAGAGGCACAAACTACAAAGTCACATGACACAGGGCATGGATTCAGGGAAGGAAGGTGGAGAATGAGAACAATGACCCTCAATAACACAACCTCCCACAGGTTTCCAAATCCCCATCCCAGGCATATTTCCAAGGAAACAGAATCCTGGGTTCAGGGTTTTAGAGCAAGCAATTTCTGCTCTCCCAGCTTAGTTTCCACACCCTTAACACAGGGGCAATGATGTCGCATCAAATCGTATCTCAGAAGTTTGTGATGACGTTTAAACAACTAAATGCCAAAAAAGTGCTTAGGTCAGGGCTGGGTAGGAGGGGCAGAAGCCAATGGTAACAAGTAGCATCGCTGTTAACCCGCAAAGTTCTGGGAATTTCCTTGAAAGTCTGATTAGAGAATCATGTCCCCAACAATTAACATTTCTTTTGTTTCTGTTTGTTTGTTTGTCTGTTTGAATCTAAGAAAATACTAATTGATTCAGGGTAGAATATTTATCTGATGAGCATATAGAAGTTAAGGGCTCCTTGGAATCACAGTGCTGGGTTTGGATCTTATCCCTCCTCCTACCTGCCTCTCTGAGCCTCGGTTCCTCATCTGTAGAATGGGTACAATTCCAACCTCATGTGTCTGTGGCAGTCAGGATTAAATGGGCTAATGATTCTAAAGTGCCCCGCACAGGCCTGGCAGGTGCTGAGCAACCTTGGGCCATAGAGAGAGCACTGAACGGGGAGTCAAGAGCTGGGACCTCAGGTCCTATTCCCCAGGGATCCGGGAGAAGTCCCTTGGCTTCCCTGAGCTTCATCTGCCCCACGTGCTAGTGAGGTGGCTGCACCAGTCAGGCCAAGGATGTCCCTGCGGCTCTCTAACTTCCCCTTACTCACTGCTCAGCAAAGGGTAGGTGCTGGGCCTGGTCAGGCTCCCACAAAGCCCAGGCATGGCCGTGCTTAGCTCAGGGCGGGTGTGGGGGATGCGTTTCTGCCCTCAAAAGACTGAGCTGGTTTCTTTCTTCACTGAGCCCTTTACTCTCTGCCTGCGGGTGGTTATTTAAGACATCTCCTGCCTGCAGGGGCCTCTTAGAGAACAAACGGGATCATTCCTTCAGCTGCAGTGTAGGCTTTACTGGGCTTGTTCCTGCCTCAAGTGGCCAGATCCTCCCTGAATGGAGTCGCCCCACAGGCCTCACACCCAGAGAGGGGCAGCCAGAAGCCTCCGATGCTCTGCCCAGCTCGTCCTGAATGTGCTCCCTGCCCTGAGTGGAGCGCTCACAGCTCCCCGCATCAAGGTTTCTGTCTCCCCAAGGATCTTCCTCTTAAAAACCCTTCTTCTCCCAGATCCCACAAACCGACATTATAAAAAACACAAACACCCAGTAAACACCACATAAACTGATCACACACAAAGAATATCCAAAAAGAAGAACTCGTATAACCACTTTAAACTATAAAATATGTCTGTTGGGATTTGTGGGAGATCATGGATCACAGCCTCCCCTGCTCCTGGTTCAGCACCATGAGAAATGGAAGCAAGGTTCACCCGGGGGACGGGAAAGCATCAGCTGCCACTAATGGGGGGGTGCCGGGGAAGCCCCTCATCCGTGGACACAAACAGGCGTCCTGATGTGACTTCCATGAGCAGAAGTGGCCAGAGCTGGAAAGCTGACCTCACAAGGCTGAGGACCTGCCTTGAGCTCTGCCTGACTGCAGAGAAGGAAAGTTCTCTTCTTGCAACCTCAAATCTTTCAGGTCAGAATCGAACGAAATCCGACCTTTGTGTTCTCTCCACCATCTCCCTCCCGGCTCACCCAACCAGCAGCTCAGCACCTGTGAAATCCGTCTCCCGATGCACACTTGCTAACCGGGTGGGTGTGAGCACGACGATGGGAAACAGCGGGAGTCCCCTGAGTGCAGACTCAGGAGTGAACCTGCCTGAAGAGTGGCATCTAACGCACACGCTGTGGTCAACTCCACTCCACTCTGGGTCCGGAGAATAGGAGCAAATGCGTATTTTGCTTGCAGGGCAGGTGTTTCATCCACATTATTGCAGGAATAGATGAATTTAACTAAAAGAACAGCACAGTGAGCACCTCTTCCAGGGATGCCTCCCTCTAGGAACATGACACTGAGCTGATCAAGATTCTAAAAGGGCAATCAGATTACTCTTCGAAAATGAAACTGCTCAGACAGAATGACAATTAAATTAATAACAACGAAGACAATGCCCAGATTTCATCTCAGCTCACAGCCCTCCTGTGTGCTGTGGGATCGGGTTCTTGGGGATGACTCCAGATGCAGGGAAGAGTCCGGATTTATCCACAAAGGTGAGCTGTCAGCATGAGGGTCCCCTACAGTGGAGCTTGCCAAGGTCCGTGGCTCCCAGGGGACCCATTCCAGGGCTAACAGATGAAGCATGGAAATGCTGTGTGGAGTGAGCTGAGCAGTCGTTCTCAGGAGAAAACAGACAAATCCTCCTGTACTTTGGCTCACCAGCTTTGTGGCCTGTTTTATGTCATTTTTGCTGAGCTCCACCGGGTCACCCCTCCTGCTGGCTTTGTGATACTGACATTTCAGGCACTGGCCCAGATACATTGGCCTTCCTGGCTGGGATTCCATGGGTGGAGTGAGCAGTACTGGCTTGGAGGAGCCGTGGCTGCACAGGGCCTGTGCTCTCAGCTGATCAGTGCCTGTCCTGACCCCAAAGGGCCCTCGCAGTACTGTTTGAAATTGCTCTTGCCATCTTTGGCACGGATTCCTCAGTACGTTTCAGACCCATTGTTATGACTTTGGTTTCAATCCAGGGACACAGCTTGGCCAATGGAGTGTCTCAACATCTATGATCGCTCTTTCCCAGAGATAGCATCTCAGATACCGATGCTGAAAGAGAAACAGCAGCCTGTCCCCAGGTGGCAGGAAATAGTCCATTTGAACGGCAATTTCATAAGTGGCAGATGATTTTTATTGTAATTTTCTGGTGAGCCGATTAAGTGGAGGCAGAGTCAGTTCTGAGGCATCAATGTCTTTAATAACTCGGGGAGACTGAGGCCGTGCTCAGCAGGAACACCGAGTCCATGGAAAACAGGCCCTGGGCCTGCTGATGTGCATAATTCCACGTTTGCCCCCCACGTAACCAGGATGGTAAATTACAGGTGTCAGATAATCACGCTCTGGAGTGGCTGCTTGAGGATGCGATCGACCAATTTAAGCTCCGTCTGACACATGATCAATAGGCCGTGATGCTACATGGAGTGCAGGCACAGTGTCCAAACCTGTAGAGCAGTGGCTCCCAGCTGGGGCAACTTTGCCCCTCAGAGGACATTTGGCAATGTCTGGATATGTTTGCAATTGTCACAGCTAGGAGAGGGGGATGCTATTGGCATCTGGTGGGCAAGGCCAAGGATGCTGCTAAACCTCCCGTGATGCACAGAAGTCCCCACAGACACATCCTGTGCAGACTGTCCATAAAGCCTAGTAAGATGCTCTTAGTGCCACAATGAACATTCCACTCCATCGTCTGGGTATCTCCAGGGATGTACGGAGCTGGACGTCTAGCTTTTCATCTGGGTATCACCGGCCTCACGCAGAACCAAAACCGTGTGTAGATCGAATCTCTTATTTGCTCTGCCACTTCCTTTCATTGTAATTTTCTCCTTCTCACTAGTATTTTCTGTTACTGGAGGAATGGTAAGAAAACATAAAATGCTAGAGAGTCACTAACGATTTTGTTTTTGTCAATAAAGAAGTAATTTGCAAGTGACTCATAAAAAGCAGAAAATTAATGAAAGAAGACATGAGATCTATAAAAAGGCTGATCAGGGTGGCTCACGCCTGTAATCCCAGCACTCTGGGAGACCAAGGCGGGTAGATCACCTGAGGTCAGGAGTTCGAGACCAGCCTGACCAACAAGGTGAAATCCCATCTCTACTAAAAATATGAAAAAGAGCCGGGCGCGGTGGCTCAAGCCTGTAATCCCAGCACTTTGGGAGGCCGAGACGGGCGGATCACGAGGTCAGGAGATCGAGACCATCCTGGCTAATACGGTGAAACCCCGTCTCTACTAAAAAATACAAAAAACTAGCCGGGCGACGAGGCGGGCGCCTGTAGTCCCAGCTACTCGGGAGGCTGAGACAGGAGAATGCCGTAAACCTGGGAGGCGAAGCTTGCAGTGAGCTGAGAGCCGGCCACTGCACTCCAGCCTGGGCAGCAGAGCAAGACTCCGTCTCAAAAAAATAATAATAATAATATGAAAAAGAAATTAGCCGGGCATGGTGGTGGTTGCCTGTAGTCCCAGCTACTCCGGAGGCTGAGACAGGAGACTTGCTTGAACTTGGGAGACGGAGCTTGCAGTGAGCTGAGATCACACCAGTGCACTCCAGCCTGGGTGACAGAGCGAGACTCCGTCTCAAAAAACAAAACAAACAAACAAAAAAACTGATCTGCTCAGGAGAGCAGCAGAGAGAAGAGTCCAGACGGGAGCTGGTCAGTTTCAGGAGAGTGCACAGAGCAGGACCTCGCGGGACTGGCCCAGAGCTCCTCAAACTAATGTCAGTTCAGGGGTGCAACCGGCACTTTAAAATACTCATCACAGGATTGAGTAGAAAATATCAAAAGGTGTCAGTACTACTTTGTGAAACTTTATATTCATATATATGGAGGGTGTGTGTGTGTGTGTGAGCATGCGCGCGCCAGGTTCCATTGTAAAATAATTTCTATGACGGTTGTGATCAAAACAGCTTGAAAAACACTGGACTGGATTCAATGATGGAGAATTGAGAAATAATTAAGTATCTCTAAGTAAATTTTGCAAGTAAAAAGAACAAGAAGGCCAGGCGCAGTGGCTCATGCCTGTAATCCCGACACTTTGGGAGGCTGAGGCGGGCGGATCACAAGGTCAGAAAATCTAGACCATCCTGGCCAACATGGTGAAACCCTGTCTCTACTAAAAATACAAAAATTAGCCGGCGTCACGCCTGTAATCCCAGCTACCCGGGAGGCTGAGGCAGGAGAATTGCTTGAACCCGGGAGGCGGAAGTCGTGCCACTGCACTCCAACCTGGCGACCGTGAGACTCCATCTCAAAAAAAAAAAAAAAAGAACAAGAAAATGACAAATTCTAGGAAAAATGAAAAGTGTGGAAGAAAAAAATACAACTATATTACAGCACTTAGTTCTGCAGAGAATAGCATTTACCTGGTCACAGGACATAAAGGTTGATTATGATGCAATTAAAAATAGTGATGTACCGTACAGCGTAGCAGGAAAGGAGCTGGTGGGTGGTATAACAGCTAACTTCTCATCTAGCTTAGCAGACATTAAATAACACTAGACCTTGAAAGCTCTATGAATAGATTCCCTGGCTTCCTCTTTCTTTTCTTTTTTTCTTTGAGACAGGTCTCACTCTGGTTTCCCAGGCTGGAGTGCAGTGGTGTGATCTTGGTTCACTGTAGCCTTGACCTCCTGGGCTCAGGTGATTCTCCCACCTCAGCCTCCCAAGTAGCAAGGACTACAGGCTCACAACACCATGTCCGACTAACTTTTTGTCTTTTTAGGAGAGACAGGGTTTTGCTGTGTTGCCCAGGCTGGTCTTGAACACCTGGAGTCTCAATCCACCCGCCTCAGCCTCCCAGAGTGCTAGGATTACAGGCATGAGCCATAGCACCCGGCCAAGCTTCCTCTTTCAGGATTTGGACATAATGTGCGGAAACTTGTGGATGTCTCTGAGAAGAGGTGTGCAGGGAACAGAAAGATTCAATGGTGTTTGATTTGGTCACCATATATCTCTTTAATGTAAAAAGGGATCATTCAGGACCAGTGAGGTCACGGTGGTGTTCATTGGAAAGAGCCCAGGGACCCAGGTGGCTCTTGGCTCCATCACCTACAGCCCCATGCCCTTGAATGAGTCCCTCTCCAGCTTTTGACACCAGTTGACCAACCTCTAAAACAAATTATTTTGACTTGTCCTTGGAGCCCTGTGAGTCTGTCTCACCATGGAATGACTTGGGAGTCTGGACACCACCCACGCTGACTCCATGTCTAATACCGTGCACATCTCAAGCACAGTGCCTGGCTCAGCACAGGCAGCAGGAAAGCTGTGTGGGTGTGCATTGGGGTGGGCAGACACCATAGACAGCCTTTGCTCTTCCAAGATGGGGGAGGTCCTGAACCACGACTTAGGGAACTGCTTGTGCCTAAGCCCCCATCCCCTCCACAGTAGTGCAGAAACGATGCTCTCCTAATCAGCTAATTTTCACAAAACGTGGGATGCCCTGGTGGGATCCCCTGCTAGGAGAGCAGATGACTTCCAGGAGCACATAGCGGGGCAGAGGCTGCAGGCTGACCCTTGATACCCCTCATCCCCTTCATTTAACATTAGAAATCCCAAAGTTTAGCTGCCCCGACCAAAACTGAATTTCCCGTCCTGCCTTGCAGCTGGTGTGTACCTTCCCAGTGTACCCTTAAATGCATGGGTATGCCCCACTTTCCCTTCTCCTCTTCCCTCCTGCCTGATGTGACTTGCACCTTCTTGGACCAGCAGGACAAAAACAGCCTTTGTCAATGACAGAGCCCAAGATGGGTGGGTTGAGGCTCAGCCCCGGGAGCTTCCCAACCAGCCCTGGGACCCCACGTGGGGGCTGTCACATGGGAGAGAAGCAAACCTCTGGCTCATGAAGTCATGGGTATTTGGGGGTCTGATGAATTTACTTACAAATAAATATGGGAAGTATATTTTTATATCAATAGTTATTTATTCACTTTAATATCCATTAGATAAAAATATCTCAACTAGGCCGGGCACGGTGGCTCACGCCTGTAATCCCAGCACTTTGGGAGGCTGAGGTGGGTGGATCACGAGGTCAGGAGATTGAGACCATCCTGGCTAACATGGTGAAATCCCGTCTCTACTAAAAATACAAAAAATTAGCCGGGCGTGGTGGTGGGTGCCTGTAGTCCCAGCTACTAGGGAGGCTGAGGCAGGAGAATGGTGTGAACCCTGGAGGCAGAGGTTTCAGTGAGCCGATCGTGCCACTGCACTCCAGCCTCGGCGACAGAGCAAGATTCTGTCTAAAAAAAAAAAAAAAATCGCAGCTAGTGGAATCACCTCTGCAATTCTACTAGGTGAACCCACCAGCAATCCTGGGGACGCTGAGGACCCTCCTCAGCGCATGGCCCTCCTGACTGTTGGGGGAGCCAGCATGAAGCCCCCATGGCTGGCCTGAGCTCCTGCACTCAGCCTTGACCGACACTGTGTTCCCACAGTGGCCGCTTTGTTTGTCTCCTTTGAGGACACTTAGCTCAGCGCCTGTGCTGCTCGGCTGTGACCTGACCTCCGAGGGTCACCTCCTGAATTTGCTCACTGTGGCCTGCGCTGCAGACCCCGTCAGGAAGCTCCTGGTCTCCCCGCAACCCTTCCCCTGCCCCTCCCCCGCCTCATTCTCACAAAAGGTCTCATTGTTCTGCAGGGTCTGATTCAGACCTGCCCTGGTTTCGGTTTCCGCAATCGCCCAGCACTGGCTTTGGGTCAGGGGTCACTCTGGAGTGAAGGGGGCTCCCACATCGCTGCATCATCCCGGCTTATTCACAGGAAGCCCCGGCCCAGGGACCCACATGGGGCCCAGAAGTGGACCGGATGCAGCGCGGACGGTGATGTGGGAAGGCCAGCATCTCCAACAGTGGGAAAGAGGAAACCTACTTTGCATTAAGCCCGTCCTCTTCTCCCCCAGGGTTAGGGGGACACAGTGTCTTCACTGACCATGTTGGAACGTTCTGGGGAGTGAAGGGAACGTCCCCAAGACGCAGTGACTTGACCTTCGCTTTGGCTGAGACTTGAAATTCTCTTCTTATGGATCTTTAAATCTGTACACGCAGGAGTCTGTTTTACATCCAGCCATCCCTGTGACCCCAGGCAAGTTCCGTACCTTGTGTTTCCTCATCTGTAAAGTGGGAATAATGACCGCATGGCCTCGCGTGCTTGTCAGAACCAAATCAGACAAGGCACGAAGACCCATCGGCCCGGAAAGCCGCAGCTGGGCCCTGACGATGCCACGCTATCCATCTGGGGAGGGGAAGTTCATTGCTAATTCGGCTCAAAGGAGGAAAAATGCACGTCCCCTGAGCTAAAAGAAAGGAAAGAAGCCAGGTCCACCAGGCCACCAGGTCTCCTTCAGCTGAGGAAATGGACAATGAGGGCGACATCGAAACTGCAGAGAGCAGCAAAGCCCTTCACTGCTGCTGCCCAGACCCCGCAGTGGCTCCTGCGGCACCACAGGTCACTGGGCCAGAAGCCAGTTGGGGAACAGCCACATCACCATCCAGGGAAGCCGCTCCCAGGCGCTGGTCCCCCGAATGGTGGGTTTGCTACCAGCAGCCACACAGACACCTCGCCTCATGCCAGGCTGCTGAGCTCAGCTGGAGGGGGGGGGGGGGGGCACGACTGCCCAAGCAGGGGTGGGGCAGGGCAAGGCAGACCCAGTCACATGGTGAGAAAAGCCAAAACAAACTGCCTCATTTGGTAAAATGCCAGAAAACTGCCTGAATTGGGCATTTTAAAGGTAGTTTTTAAGGTATAGCCATTCGTTGGGGTTTTTTGGCCTTGTACTCTTCTGTCTCCCTCCTCGTCACACAATAAACTGTCTCCAAGGCAGCCGCCCTCCCCCGGCCCGTGCCCCAGCAGGACATGCGAGGCAGGGAGGTCAGGAGCTCTGCTGTGAGGGCACCACTGGCTTCCGGTTTGTGCATGAAAACCCGGCTTTTCCACTCCGTGAAGACTGGGCTTCTCCAGGCTGCTCGGTAAATAATCACGGATTCCACTGGCAAGAGGAAACGTCCACACAGCCCCTTCTCCATGGTGCACCCAACCTCCAGGTGTTTTCGATCTCAAAGAGCCCCTACTCCTGAAATTTAACAACTAAAATCTCGGTTTTCATTTCCTGAGACTCTCCTGGTGGAATCGGCAGCCTGGCAGCGTGCAGCACCTAGGGTGGCTCACGATGAAAAATCTAGGGGGGACTTTGCCTTCCTGCATGTCCCTTTGTCACCAGAACCCGAGGACCAGCAGGACCCAAAGCTCCCTGCGGGATCAGCTGGGTCTGGGAATCACTGCCCTGGGCCCAGGTGGACTTTTCGGATGAGGCTGGTGGGTGGCCGGCACCCAGGCTGGGCAGGTGGGAAGGACAGAGGCGCTGATGGACAGAGGGAGGGGAAGGGGATTCACAGCGGTCCTGGGGGAGCCCCACGGGTGCCTTTGGCCTCTGGCTGCTCTGCTTGTCCCTCAGGCTGGTTAAATTCCCCCTGAAAGTTCCCCACTGGGCAAGTCCAGCAAGCCTGGGCCAGGCCCGTGACCTCAAGGTGGGTGGAGCTCTAGAAGGCCTGGCCCTCACTCCTAGAGTCCACATTCACCCTCAAGGCACTGAACGGCGCCCCACTGTGCATCTATCACTAACCAGGCCCGGGATGGTTTCCATGGTTCCTGTGTCTTAGACCAGCTCGCTCACAGTGACATGAGATGCCCTGAGACCCCGCCATGGTGCAGAGTGACATTAATGCATTAAATTAGCAGCCTCTGCAACACAAACACATTTCCTTGTGGAGCCCGTGACATTCTTTGGTACAAGGAATCATTACATATTTGCAAACATTCCGTGCAGCTGAGGAAGGGCCTCGGGCTCTGACAAAGGATAAATGGGAAAATTAGACACTTCAGGAAAATGCAAATATCATCTTTTGTTACGTCTGTCCCTTGGCAGGAAATAAAAAATTTTTTTAAAAAAAAAGGTTTCCCTAAAGCACCGAGGCATTCCTTCTACTCTTTTAAGCGCCAGGAAGAATGGCTGTGACTCTTTCAGGCACTTGCACGGATCTTGATTTGTCTTCCAGTCTCCCCAGTGCCCTGGCAATGTGTGGGAGAGAAGCCTGTGATTTCAGTGGACTGTCCTCTAGTTCAGCGTTTCTCAAGCTGTATTTCATAATCACCCTCTAAGGAACCTTTATAGGCAATTTTTTCTTACTTGCCCCCCTGTGAATTTTAATACTACATAATTGCTGCAGAATGGTTTATGCATTGTGTGGACATCTGCATTTTTACATAAAGAGAGAAAAATCTTTTCACCTCTGGGAGCCAGCTCTGGCCCCCTTGGGAACAGTATTCCCAGCTAAGAATGTCTCTCCCATTCCTTCTTTTGTTCATTTGTTCAAATGTGCAGCAAACGTGTGTATCTGGTGTTGACTCTAGTCCCTGGGATGAGGTGTGCGAGCTGCCTGGGGCCTGGGGGCAGAGCGATGCAGGAGAGGGGACAGTGAGGACCGAGTCTGGAGAGGGAGTGGGGGGATGAGGCCGAGGAGCAGCTAGGAGCCGCGTGTAGCTGGGGCCAGGGGAGTTGAGGGTAGAGGAGTAATGGGTGACTGCAGGGCGGGGGTTGGGAGGTGTGCGGAGTTGGCCTTAGGGGATCCTGTGAAGACTTCAGCTTTTACTCTGAGGAAAGTGGGAGCCATTAGAGGGTTTCAGCAGAGACGGGACATGGTCTGGTTTATTTTTTAATGGGATGATCTGTCTGAGGACAGGTTGGGGTTGTGGGGTCAGAGCTGGAGAAGGAGACCAGTGGGGTCTACTGCAATGGTCCAAGCAGGAGATGATGGTGGCTTGGATCAGAGGGTAACTGTGAGGAAGGTGAGAAGTGGCCGTATTCTTGATCTGTTTTGGAGGTAGAGCGCTGGCAGGCTTTGCTAAGAAGGATGATATCATCCCAGAGCTGTCAAAGGCTTATCAGGTACCCCTTCTTACTGGTATTAACTGCTTATCCTCCCAATGAGCCTATGAGGCAGGTATGCATTCTCTTAATGGAAGACTGAGACACAGAAAGACCAAATACATTCCTCAGAGATTACACTAGCAAGAGGCAGAGTCAGGGTTTGACTTGGGCAGAGGCTACACTCATGACCACCCTGCTGTGATACTTGGGTTATTTGGGATATAAAAGTGTAAACTGTCAAGCCTGTAATCTCAGCACTTTGGGGAGGCCGAGGCGGGTGGATCACGAGGTCAGGAGATTGAGACCCTCCTGGCTAACATGGTGAAACCCCGTCTCTACTAAAAATACAAAAAATTAGCCAGGCGTGGTGGCAGGCACCTGTAGTCCCAGCTACTCGTGAGGCTGAGGCAGGAGAATGGGTGAACCCAGAAGGCGGAGCTTGCAGTGAGCCAAGATCACACCACTGCGCTCCAGCCTGAGGGACAGAGCGAGACTCCGTCTCAAAAAAAAAAAACAAAACTGTAAACTGGAGTGTTGGCTACCTCCTAACCTCCTGGTCCATCTCTCTGCAGTAGCCATTGCTTTACAGAGTAGTCACAAGCTTTCTAAAATACTGCTGCCTTAATCCTTGGCCAGCCCCTGAATCTCACCATTTCCTCCACCAAGCCTCAGCCCCTTTCATCTGTGACACCGGTGCTCTGGGATCCCTACCTAAGAACTTGGTCTGCCTTACCCAGCCAAACACTCCAACCAGGTCCTTGGAGCTAAGAAAAGTCATAAGCCTAGATCTTAGCAGTGGTCATCAAAATAGTAACAAATACAGTAAAATAAATTTTAAAATATATTTGCTTTCATTTTCTGGGCAAACTAAACTCTGATAAGATACTTCTTAACTAAAAGATGTAAGCTGTAGCACAAATCACTCATCCAATTATTTCACTAATTTGTTGGTTGTCTGTCGGTTTTTAAACATTGGTGGTATAATGTGTTGTTTGGCACAGCTGCCACTAGCTAAGCGATGCTCCTATCTGAACCTGATGGATGAAGGGAGCCACATCCACCTCTTCCAACCACCTCTTGATTAAATGAATGGTCATTAGGTCCCTGGCACTGAGGAGTCATTACAGACAAGGACAGATGGCTATGCTACCAGCACATCACAGCCAAGTGACCCCTGGAGTCCCACCTTCCCACAAGACCCCCACCACAGAGCTCACCCTCTCCTTGGCCCTGCTGACAACAAGCAGTGGCAACCCTCAGGCTCCCTGCCCCCTCATGCAAATATCCAGGCTCTGTAGTAGCAAAATGCAGACAGATTATCTTTCTCTACCCCAGTTCGGTACAATCTATTCTTGTTACTCATGGTAGATACGCTCTATAGAGTCACCGCAAACAATGAATTGGCAAATACTGAGCCATTGCTCCTTCAGGGTTAGGTCCCCATGAGCCTGTGGTCACAATATTTTCATCCACCGATCGATACATAACCTGTTTTATGTGTGTTTCTGTTTAAAGGCACTTTATTTAATAGATGTTGATTCATTAACATTGAACTCATGGCCAACAATGCTACAACCCATGACTGAGCCAAGCTTAGCCAACCCACGTTTCTCCCACCCCAGCCTTCCCACCCTTAGGAACACCAGACGGAACTCCAGCACTACTCTTGGGGGCCATTTTAAAAAGCAAAAGCAACCAAGCAAAGTACAAAAATGCCAAAAATCATGGCACTACATATACCATGAAAAGATGCTCGTTTACAGTATAAAAGCGAAAGCAAGGCAGAGCACTGCTTTGTTCAACCTCAGCGTGTTCTGCACTTCCAGTAACTCAGATTTTCTCTGCTCTGCCTCTGTTTGCAAATGACCACAAAAACCTGGCAAGTATTGATTTTGAGGTTACAAATCAATTTCAGCAAGCAGGCAAATTTACAAATATGGAATCTGTGAATATTGAGGATGGACTGTATTTCACTAAGGTACCGGTGCATCCCAGCTGTATTTCAGTCCTACCGAAGATACATTTTTCTCAAGGTGCTGCCTATAAACTGCCAGCTGGCCTCTAGCTTTGCCCGCACACCTGGTGGTGGTCTGTACTTCCTGTCGTCACCTTGTCCCTTCCTACTTGAGACCTACTAGTGTCTCCTCCAGGTGGTCACCCCTTTGATATAATTTGGATGTTTGTCCCCTCCAAATCTTGGGTTGCAATGCTATTCCCAATGTCGGAGGTGGGGCCTGGTAGGAGATGTTTGGGTGATGGAGGTGGATCACTCATTAACATCTTGGTGCCATCCTCATCCTCGTGGTAATGAGTGAGTTCTCACTATGTTAGTCCCCCTGAGAACTGATTGTTAAAAAGAGCCTGGTGCCTCCCGCCCCTCCCCCTCCCTCTTGCTCACTCTCTCACCACGTGGCATGCCAGCTCTCCTTGCCTTCCACCATGAGGGAAAGCTTCTGTGGCCCTCACCAAAAGCCAAGCAGATGCTGGCACCATGCTTCTTATACAGCCTGAAGGACCATGAGCCAAGTAAAGCTCTTTTCTTTATAAATTATTAGATTGGTGCAAAAGGAATTGCGCTTTTGACTTTACAATTAATGGCAAAGACTGCAATTACTTTTGCACCAACCTAATACCCAGTTTCTGGTATTCCTTTATAGCAATGCAAGTGGACTAAGACACCCTTCTATGATGAGCCCCTCTATCCCTGCCACTTTGTAACCCATGTAAGGCTTAGTTAAGATGCCTCTTGTCACGCTGACCCCATGCCTCCCTTTCACTCTGTCCTTCTCATTGTGCACCCCCTGATGGATTTCCCATTGGTCCCACACTGGACTGTGGGCTCCATGAAAGCAAAATCTACATGTCCCCAGTTTCCTGCATGCTTCTGATGCTCTGTAAGTGACTCATAAATACTGAGTGAACAAATGAATGAATTCATCCTAAACAGTTTCATCTGTATTT
The DNA here is from genome assembly GCF_009764315.1 of Trachypithecus francoisi. NCBI lineage: Eukaryota > Metazoa > Chordata > Mammalia > Primates > Cercopithecidae > Trachypithecus > Trachypithecus francoisi. The sequence continues at coordinate 43,998,259 of NW_022681467.1, forward strand.
GGAATATCTGTTGTACTACAAATAGTCACCCATTAGGAGATCATGGGTGGGTCCTGACCACCATTTACAAATGAAATAGGCTAAAGAAAATGTAAAATATGAAATGCATTGTACAAAGTAAGAGTATTATCTCTTGAAATGTTAGTTCTATCTAACTGTGTTCTGGGTCACTAGGTATGACGGTGAATTTTGTATCAGCTTGACTGAGTCACTGGGTGCCCAGACATTTGGTTAAACATTATTTCTGGATGCGTCTGTGACGTTGTTTCTGGATGAGATCAGCATTTGAATCGGTAGACTGAGTAAATCAGTCTGTTCTCCCCAGGGAGAGTGGGCCTCATCAAATTCACTGAAGGCTTGAATAGGAAAAAAGGCTGAGTAAGAGAGAATTCTTCGTCTCTGCATGACTGTCTGTGAGATGCAGCACTGGCCATCTTCTGTCTTCAGACTCAGATTCAGACTGGAACTCACACCGTTGGCTTTCCTGGTTCTCACATGTTTGGACCTGGACTAGAGCTTACACTGCCAGCTCTCCTCTCTCTCTAGCTCATCACCTGCAGATACTGGATTTCTTGGGCTCCATTATCACATGAGCCAATTCTTAATAGTAAATATCTTTCTCTCTCTCATATACACACACACACACACAGACATATATATACACACAGACACATATATATACACACATACAGATATATACACACACACAGACATATATACACACACAGACATATATATACACACACACAGACATATATATACACACAGACATATATATACACACACAGACATATATATACACACAGACACATATATATATACACACACACAGATATATACACACACACAGACATATATACCACACAGACATATATATACACACAGACATATATACACACACATATATATACACACACACAGACATATATACACACATATATATACACACACACAGACATATACATACACACACATATATACACACACAGACATATATATACACACACACAGACAATATATACACACAGACATATATATACACACACACAGACATATATACACACACACAGACATATATATACACACACACAGACATATATACACACACAGACATATATACACACACAGACATATATATACACACACAGAGACACATATATACACACAGACATATATACACACACAGACATATATATACACACAGACATATATACACAACACATATATATACACACACACAGACATATATATACACACACACAGACATATATACACACAGACATATATATACACACACACAGACATATATATACACACAGACATATATACACACACACATATATATAACACACACAGACATATATACACACAGACATTATATACACACAGACATATATATACACACAGACATATATAACACACACAGACATATATATACACACACACAGACATATATATACACACATATATATACACACACAGACATATATACACACACAGACATATATACACACACACAGACATATATATACACACACACAGACACATATATATACACACATACAGATATATACACACAGAGACATATATATATACACACACAGACATATATATACACACACACAGACATATATGTACACACACACACATATATACATACATATATACACACACACAGACATATACACACACACACAGAGACACATACATAAATGGAGATGTATAAACTAATGGGATACCTTATTATACATAATAATAAGATTTATATATATATATAATTGCTTTGATATTTCCTGCTGGAATTCCGGGTGAAAAATGCCTGAAAGTCCTAACTACCCTGGACCTGTAACAGCTCACATACTTGTGAACTGACCTTCCATGAAGATGATACATTTTAAATGACAAATGACCCACACTAATTCCTTTTCTGAGCCTGTGCATCAAGGTTTCTTAGTAAATTAGACAAAAATGTGTCCCTTTTGGATCTGCCAGGGAAAGGCCCCTTTTCATTCTGACCAGTGACCAAATTCACCTTAATGGCCATTGAGTGAGCAAATCTCTGGCCTGGTCTCACTTCACAAAATGAGACAGTGGATTGAGCTCAGGAATAAACACCTACTTTTATGTTTTAATGTCCCAAAGTATATGATTCTGTATAACAGAGGCTAAAATTTTTCTAGTGGATTTTCCTTCAGTGGAATTTTATAATAAAATTATTTCATTTGTAGGGGGAGGAAAGGAAAATAAAGATAATTTGCGATGATTTAAAATGTTTCTCCTGCTCTAGGAAACCTGCTTTGTCCAACATATTTCCCCAGATAAAGATGCCAGGATATAGAATACTTTTTCTGTTTTTATGGGAGTTAAGGATTAGAGATTTGGAAGAGGTAATGAAGAGTAGAAGGGCTATCACCTCTTCTCCCTTTTTTGAGTGTATAGGGGCTGTGAGAGACTGGGCCCCCAACCCAGGGTGTGCCTGGGGAAGAGGCAGGGATTTTTGGAGCTGTGCTCTAAGAAGAGATTGACGAGCATGGAATTTTACAGCCTGTACTGAGGAAAATCAGTGGAAGAGCTGTATCTTATAAGAAAGAACTTGCACAGTTGACATTGAGAGCAGAATCATTTGTACACTCTTGCATGGCTGCACTGCCGTATCAGGTTACTGGATAGATGAAGTTATAATGAGATTAGAATAACCAAGACACTAATATCCTGCTATTTCATGAATATTTAGTAGATCCTCTCAGGCCAAGATCTTAGCCTATTTGACATTCTCTCCCTGAAAGAATTGGAAGGTAACTTGTACCTAAAAGCCCATTAGAGAAGATTTTCTATAGAGATGTTGCACTTGGCCTGGGGATTTTAAGTTTTGGTCTTCATAGTGTTCAGATTTTAAGGTTCAGGAAAAGGAATGACCTAATTTTGCCTTTTAGGACTTACATAGAATGAAGGAAAAAATCTGGACAACAAAAACAGAAAGACGCCAGGCATCTCTCTGTGACTAAAGCGTAAATATTTAAGCTTGGCTGCTCTCTAACTCGGGAATCTTGGACTGGAGAATAGGCCATTATCTGGGTTGCACTTTAAAAGGCTTTCCTTTCTTCCATCCATCCTGGGGTCCTTAATCACAGCTCAGGTCTCCCTTGAGGTTACCCTGTGCACTGGTCTCCAAAGTTCATTCCCAAAGTGCTGACCTCTCAGGGGAGGCCCTTCACTGTCAGGGTGGGCTTTGAAAGGGAGGCAGCAGTGCTTGCCCTGAGACATGAGGCCTATTGCGCCCTGGGCCTGACGGTGTGATGACCTGAGCATTGCTGGCCTCCAGCCAGGTCTGTTCTGAGATGCCTGTGCTCTTGCCAAACAGTTGTTAAAAGTCTTGAATCTCAATTCTCACTTTCAGGGTCTCCAAGGTCTTACATATTTTAACTCCAAAGTATTTACTGAGACCTACTCCATCCAAGACACAGCTGCAGGTCCCGAAAATATACTGGGCAGCAAAACAGACCCAGCCTCAGCCATCATGGAGTTTAGAGTCCAGTAGAAGAGATGGACCAAATAATCACAAAAACAAAGAGATTATTTCAACCATCGTGAGTGTTGGGAAGGAAAGAGACAGAGTTATGGGAACCTAGAATGGGAGGAGACTGACCTACACAGGTCAGGGTCAGCTTGCCTGAGGAGGTGAGATCTGATGGGCACCTAGGAGTTAACTAGGCAAAGACAAAGACCACAGAGGTGTGGAAGGGTGAAGAGGCGGCTTCCAGCAGTGGAAACTGTATTTGCGGAGGCCCCATGGCAGGAGGGGGCAAGACAGGGTGGATGTCAGAGACTGAAGGGAGCCTGTCTGGGTGGAGAAGAGAGGGTAAGGCTGAGAACGGTGAGGGTGAGGCCAGACCACCCCGGCCTTGCTGTCCATGTTAAATATTCACCTTTCGCAGAATGGTCAGGGAAAGCCAGTAAGTACGTTGAGCAGAGGTCAGAAGGTAGGTGAGGGTGGGAGAGGGAAGAGCAGGGAGGCTGAAGGTTTACTCAGCAAATACTTCTTGAGCATCTGGGATGAGGCAGGAGTCAGAAGTGAGCCAAAAGCTTGCCTTTGCAGAGGTCATGTTGTAGGGGAGGGAGGTGCACATTTATCAACCAGATGCCTAAGTGTAGTGAGGACGTGAGAGGGTAATGAGTGCTATGCAGGAAAATAAAGCAGGAAGAAAGTTAAGAGGGAATGCAACCGGGGTGCATGCTGAGGGTCCAGAGAAGACCTTGCTGAGAAGGTGACCTTTAAGTAGAGACTTAGGAGGTGAGCCTTGCAGATGTCTGGTGGAAGGGCATTCCAGGAACCGGGAATAGCAAAGACAAAGGTCCCTGAGTCAGGAGCATGTCTGCCAGATGCCAGGAACAGCAGGCAGACAAGTGCAGATGGAGCTCAAGAGCAAGGGGAAAGGAATAGCAGGTGGGTCAGGGAGGCGACAGGGAACCTGGCCATGAGAATGTTAGCCTGTTGAAAGGGCTTGGGGTTTTATTCTGAAATAGGAGCCACGAGAGGGTACTGAGCAGAGGAGGGACAGGGTCTGACTCAGGTTCTAAATAGTTTCCATTGGCTGCAGATGGAGAAAGGACTATGGATGGGAGGCATGGGCTGGGGCAGGGAGACCAGCAGGGAGGTCAGGTGGAGGTGATGGTGGCCTAAGCCAGGTGGTCAGAGTGATAGGGGTGAGGGGCTCTGATGCTGTCCGTCTCGCACGTACAGCTGGCAGGATTTGCTGACGGATGAGAAGTGGAGTGGGGAAGAGAGAGAGGAGTGGAGGATGACTCCCAGGTGTTGGCCTGAGAGCCGGAAGAGTGGGGCTGCCATTTAGAGATGGGGAAGGCTGGGGAAGGACTGTGCTCAGATAAAGCCCCTCTGCCAACTGCAAGAGACACAGTGGAGCAGGGACAGAGTGAGGGAGTTAGGAGATGTGTCACAGCCCTCCAAGGAAGAATGTGTCTCTCTGGAGTGTGTTGTTCTGATGATCTGCTTTCTGCTGAAATGACCAGGTGAAAGGACACAAACACATCACAGCCTTGAACAATGCCTCCACTTCCTGGGCCCGACACAAACACATTCCTCCATATATTTCAAAGAAAAACAACACCTGGAGAACCTCCGATAAGGTTACAACTGTTTGTAAAAGCGCAGGAACCAATAAGAAAGCTGCTAAAAGCATAATTTAAAATGTAAACCAATTGTAATGCCTTGTTCCTCTGTAATCTGACAAGTCCTGTTTACCTCAAGCTATAAAAAGCAAGCGCACGCATTGTTCCGGGCCCTCTTGTATGTTGTAGAACAGAGGGACCAAGTTCGAACTTGTATTAAAGATCCTTGCCGCTTGGCTTTGACTCTGGACTCTGGTGGTCTTCTTCGGGGAATCAACGGTCTGGGCATAACACAGGCTAAAAGTGTTTTGGGGGCCTGCTGTTAACCATGGAGCTAGGTCGTGAGCTGTACATAGTTTATAAAAATAATTCAACCTTCCTGTATCCTAAGACACATTTTATATCAGTGAATCATAAAAAATCATTTTTATTGAAAATTTTTGTTTAATAAATGGGGCACATGTTATCACTTAGCCAAATCAATTATCTCCTCCAGACATGTGTATCTTTATGAAAAGTCAGACTTCTCTTGACTGTGATGGCAATGATGTCATCTCACCTGCAGCAATAGTGCAATTTTAGGCATTTGGAGAAAAAGGAAGGAAAAAAAGATAAATAACAGAAGTGGTAGGATTTTCACAAAGATAGTCATGCATTCACTAGGAATTCAGCCTCAAGCCTAGCCACTCTGTGACCTAGAAGTGGGTCATAACACTAATTTGATGAGTTTGAACCAACACTTTCAACAATGAGAGCATAAATGGATTGGAAACTATCAGGGCGCATTACATAGAGTAAGGGCATGTGTTATCTTATACAAATTTCATTTTGTGTAGGCATTTGTGTGTGTGTGTGTGTGCGTGCACGCGCGTGCATGTATGCATACTGGGGTCCAGTGGAAAATGTATTTCTTTTATTGTAGGTCGCTCTCCAAAATGTTTGAAAGTCACCAGACTAGAAACACTTCATAGTTCAGGAGAGGCTCTTCTCCAATGCACTGTGCCCTTCTCTGTTAGAGAGAGGGATGTATGTCAGCTTTACCAAGTCATGGTGCTGGCTTTTTCCATGCTAAAGAAAAGGCATTGAGCTGATTTATTCCATTCCAGAAATTTCTCATAATCTAAGAGGCAAGCAGGCAAAGCTAACGGCAAATTTCTCCAAAGTGGTGCCTCTTTCAGTAGTGATTTTCAAAGCAAGATGTTGGCATGACAGTTGCTGAGACTATCATGAAAAATGTTAGCAGAGGCAGTGAAAAATGTAGGACCCACCATGAGACACCAGGAGAAGGCCCTAACAGAGCATCCTTTACGTGGGCTCAGCACTTCCGTAATCCACAAGGCCCTGGCCCCACCTCCAGCCAGGTCACACCCTAGCTTAGCTATGCCTCCCCTTCCGCCCCGACCCCGCCCTGGCCTGACCCCGCCCACAGCTTGGCCCCTCCCCCCATAGCTCAGCCTCCTAGACTGGCCCCGCCTCCTCGCTGGCCACACCCCCAGCCGGTCCCGCCCCCAGCCTGGCAAACACATTTTTAGCTAAGGGTAGACCCTACCAGTTTTCCAAAGGGCTCGGAGGGCATTTCAGTCTCCTCTTTCTGCATAGATGAAACCTGATAGGAATTCTTGCATTTCTGCCCCAGTGGCCTCCTTTCCTGACGCCCTGGAGGCCTCCTCATAGTGTATTTGGGACAGGGAGACTCTGCATCACTCAGTAGATACCTACTGAGATCTGCTCTGCGCTCCAGCTCCAGGTCCTGGCCCCAACGGTGAAGGAAGCGGACAAAGCCCCCTCCCTCTGGGGTAACGTCTTCAGGGCTGGTCACAGAGACTCCAGGGCCACGAGCAAGTGGGTGTCCACTCCACGGATTATCCCACCCCAGTTGTAAGCTCCTGGGGCAGCTCCTGGCTTTCTGGGTGGTTTCTGCCCTCATTGGGCGATTTACAACTCAAGTCCAGAGAGCAAGAGGTCGATGGGAAGCCTGACCCATCCCTGTCTCAGGGAGGCAGGAACCGCTCAGAGCTTCGTGCGCGTGGGACCAGTGGCTCTGACAAAACCTTGGCCAAACTCTGCTTCCCAATACTCCTCACCCAGTCGCCTCCTTCCTACAGCATCTGCGGACCCTCACCCCAGGAGATGCGAGCTGCTCGGGGACCACCCTGAGTTTCTGAGAGTCCTGGAGGCGATGGCACCTGGGTCCTGTGCAGATGGCACTGGGGAGTCTCGAAGGCTTGGACTCAGGCTGAGCGTGGGGGTGGGTGCAGGGGATGCTCAGTCCTGACCCCACCACCGAGGCCTGGGGAACGTAAGATGGGGGCTGTGTCCCCTCAGAAAGAGACAGCAGGTCCCGCTATGCGCATACGCTAAGAGATGGTCCAGCCTCCACCAAGTGGAACCCTGGGCCGGAGGGATGGCCCTGCCCCTTCCTGTCGGTAGGTTTCCATTGTCAGCTGTGAAGGGGAATTAAGACTCGCAGGTGGGGTTAAGCCGAGTGATGGGAAGGTTAATTCTGGATGCGTAGGGAATCTGAAGATGGAATTGTGAAACATTCATGGATTTGCCCCAGTATTCCAGCCAACCACGCCTATGTGGGTCTGTGTGTGGTGTGTGTGTCGGGGGGGATATGTGTGACGTATGGTTGTGTGGTGTGTGTGTGGCGTGTGTGTGTGTGGTGTGTAGGTGTAGTGGTGTGGGAGTGTGTGGTGTGTGTGTGTGGTATGTGTGTGGCGTGTAGGTGTGTGTGGGGGGTGTGTGTTTTGGGGTTGACTGTGTATAGTTTCCTGATTTCTGATTCCCGCCTCCTAGCCTGATTCAACGGATGAAGCCAAATGGCCTAGTGGTTAAGAACATGGTCTCTGGAGCCAAACTGCCCCCGCTAAGCAGGTGCATTGACCACTGTACCTCAGCTTTCCCATCTGTAGCATGGGGAGCTTAGTACTAGTGCCGGGTCTCATGGGGTTGGTGTGAGGACTAAGTGAGCCCTTATTCCCCATAAAGGCATGGGGAATAGTGCCCGTTGTGTGCCAGCTCCCACCACTCTGCAAAGAGGACATGTCCTGCCTCCCCACAGCCAACTCATACCCAACAGCCCCTGCATGGATGTGGATAGAAAGAATCTGCTATCCTCTGGGGGCCTGCATGCACCAGACTTCAGCCTGGCCTTCAGGGGTCATTCTCAGGGTGAACCCAACTTGGTTCATATCTAAAGGAATTTTAGTCCTGAGAGGGTGTCTGCTGGGTCCCCACTGATGAGCACCCCAGAGGGAGCGATCTCAGGTCAAATGTTCCTTTCAGAAGAGAATGTGGCAGGAACAAGAAAGATTTCAAATGCCTATGCCCTGGGTCCAGCACCTCCGCCTCTCCAGCTGTGCCCTGGAGGATCCCCCCACGTCCATGAGGAGACATGGACCTGCAGGGCTGTTTGTAATGGCAGAAAACTGGAACCCACTGGAACTCCCATCAACACAGAGGGGCCAAAGCCAGCCCTGGTGGAGCCTCCCCAAGGAACACTAGGCACAGTGAGGAATGAGGCAGAACCTCGTGCAGAGCCATCAACGGGGTCTGGGCTGCCCTGCGTGAAAAGCAAAAATGCAGGAGGATGCAAACAATGTATGAATTCACCCACATAAACACATACACATATGGACATAGACATAAATTTACCCCATATAAACACACACACGGACACAGGCATAAATTCACCCATATAAACACACACACATATGGACACAGACATACATGTGTTTCAAAACCCCTCAAGAGCATTCTATATAATATACGAGATGGATTGAGACACACTTATATAAATATATCAACTGCTTGAAAGCCTCTAGAGTCCACTCCAAGCCCAGGCTGCACAGACCTGGCGCTGCACAGACCTGGCCCTGCCCAGCTGTTCTCTGCTCCCCACCTCTCCTGTCCTCCCTGCCCTGCTCCTGCCATTCCCCAAATGCCACCCACCAGCCACCATGACCTGGAAATGCAGCATGTTCCCGCTTCAGGCTGCTGCTCCTGCTGTCCCGTCTGGCGGACCAGTCCTCCTCCAGGTGACCCAGGACCACCTCCTTCTGCTCAGATGCCACCTCCTCCCAGAGGCCTCCCCTGACCATAACCATCAGTCCCCACCCGGGTTCCTTCCATTTCTGACTCTGCTCTGTATTTTATTTATCGTCTGCCTCATTCAGCAGAATGTACGCTCCATGGAGGTGATGGTTGGCACACAGTGGGTACTTAATAAGCATTTGTTGAATTTATTTCTATATCTTGTCTGAGTAACCATATAGACGACTGCTTAGAAAAAGCCCCTGAGATGGCCCATGCCCAACCCAGCAATGATTGCGGGCAGGCTGGTAGCCTGGGGGAGATCAATGGAGACCTGAGCTTGTCTTTAATGTCTTGGTTTTCTTACAGGGAAATACACTTATGTATTAATTGTGTCATGAAAACTAATTTTAATTAAAAAATCAATTTCATGCAATATCGATTTCACAATAAAGAAACAGAATTTTTTAGTTTCTTTGATTGAGATATTTGACACCAGGCACTTCGTCATTCAGAAAGAACCAACTTCACAGTAAACAAATTTTGGTACCTTAATAACAAGATCAGCAGCAGCTGCAGTGCCTGCTCCTCCTGCTAACAGTTATGCAGGGCTTTGCTCATACCAAAGCTTTGCCTCTCACGACCTCTTTCGGTCCTTACGACAACGCGGCAAGGTTGGAAGAAGATTACGACTGTTTCTCTTTTGTGGAAGGAGGTGGAGTGACTTTCTCCCTGCACTGGGCCCCTGTTGGAAGATTACAGCAACAATTCACCAGGCACTTCTTCACCCTACCCCAAATCTCGCAGCCCAGTAGCCCGTAGCCCCGACCCTGCCCCCAGCCCCAGCAGGGGGCTGTGATTGGCCTGATGCAGTCAGCTCTTCCCACTCTCTGACCTTGACTGATTCAAGAATGGGCACCTGGCCCAGGTGGGCCAGTGAAAGGTAAGATGTTGCCTGGGCTCCTGGCTTTTCCATGGTTTCCTCTGGATAAGTTGGACAGGATGCAGCTCTTAGAACCACTGCAGCCTTCTCTGCTGCCATGAGAGAAGACAGTCTGAAATCATGACCCATGAGAGAGAAAAGAACCAAGAGAACTTCAGGGAAACTGAGCCACAGCCTGATCCAATCATTCCTGATGCTGTTTATCTCTGGGATTTCTGAAGGCTTGAGCTCACAAATTTCCCTGTTGGTCACACCTGTTCCCACTAAATTTTCTGTTCCTTGCAGCCATAGCTCTCTATCTGATTCTGACTCTGGTGTCACACGATAGTAAGGGGTAGATTATTAAACCAAGGCCTTTCCTGGCTGGCTTTTTGTGTGCAAAACACCTCTTCTCACAGCCAACCTGGTTCTTTACTTCTAAACTTCAGTCACACAAAAGATCCTAGAGGTCACCTCGTGAAGCCCATTAGTGTAACCCCTGAGCAAAGCGAGGCCTGGGAAGAAGTCATGAGCCCAGATTGCAGGGCTGGACTTTCTACCCCTGATTGCTCCTGTTTTTAGGTTAACATGATCTAAGAGACCACCTGTGACAAGACAACCTGAGCTTCATCTGTCAATGCAAAGTCTGTGTCTGCACACCCAAAATGAAGTGGCAAACAGTGGCCGTTGTAGATCAATCAGTGATAAAACCCCTCTGTCCCTAGTATCTGGATATAAACGTACTATTGCTTTTCCTTGAAAAATCAGATGACAGGGCCTTTTTTGTAATTGATACTGTTCCTTAGGTATAGATTTTCAGTGTCACCTTAAATGCATATTTTCATCAAAAAATAAAAATACAAAATCTTAGAGCAAAGAAAAAATGTGAGATAATAACATCCATTTCATTCTGCCCCCACTCCCTTTGGACTCTGACTATGCTGAGGTTTGGTTTTCATTTTACTTATTTTAATAATTTCTTCTTTCCTAACTTTTCCTAAAATAAGAACACATAGACTGAGATATATATTCTCCCGGTTTTCTAAAGCATGACCATGAGAGAAGCATCCTAAATTGGAATTTTTCTCTACATGGTTGTGTCCAAGGGTGAAGGCAGGAGCCAGACATACTACAGCTTTGTTGAGCACAGTGTCAGTGTGCAAGTGAGAACAGGCGCTCAGAGTTTTGCCCGGTGGAAAATGTTTATCAAGGTAATAGCAGACCTGTCAAGACTGTGTTACTCTTGCAGTGACAAATTTTTATGGTAAAAATGACTGCAATTTTAGGCCACTGTAAAATGTCTTTGGTTTGTGCTGAGCTACAGACAGTAAGAGCTTGTGTGATAGATGCTCATTATCCTTCCAAGGAATTTTCACATTCACTTAATTCCCACAATCCCATCAGAACAGTTTAACACAAAAGCAATTCTTATAGTCTAGTGATTGGGAGAAGTCATCTTGTTAATCAATTTTTACCTAATAAGATAATGATGCAAAACACACTTTAAGAAAAATGTTAGAGAAATCACCCATGTGGTTGCAGTTATAGCAGATTTGAAAATGGGAGTTTTGGAATCGGGGATATGGGTGTTCAAATCCTGGCTCTACCATGTACCTACCCATGAGACTCTAGGGAGGGTACTTACCTAAGGACATCACTCACTTGACAATGTAGGGTAACTGAAGAGGTCACTTATCTGACAGGTCGCTTCTCTTCGCAGAACCAACCCTCTCTTTTCAAGGATTGTTGGGAAAGCTCAAAGTCAGTGTATCTTAAGACCTTGCTTCTCAATGTATAGCCTGTAAACCAGCAGCCTCTTCATCACCTAGAAGCTTATCAAAAATGCAGAGTTTGGGGTCCACCCAAATCCTACTGAATGGGAATTCGAGTTTAGCAAGACCCCCAGGTGGTTTGTGAGCAAATCAAAGTGTGAGAAGCACTGCCTTAAACACTTTGCATGTTGCTAGGTGACTGGCAGGGATTTGACAGAGTCTGGTTATTGGTATAGGTTCTTACTGTGTGTGATGGCTAATTTTGTGTCAACTTGACTGAGCCAGGGGATGCCCAGATATCTGATTAAACATTATTTCTGGGTATGTTTGTGAGGATTTTTCTGAGAGAAATTAGCATTTGAATTAGTAGACTGAGCATAGAAGCAGACCCTCCCCAGTGTGGGGGAGCATCATTCAACCCATTGAGGATGACTGAATAGAACGAAAGGGCTTAGAAAGGTCGAATTCTGGCTGGGTGCAGGGGCTCATGCTTGTAATTCCAGGACTTTGGGAGGCAAAGACAGGAGGATCACTTGAGGCCAGGACTATGGGACCAGCCTGGACAACACAGGGAGACCCCATTTCTACAAAAAATGAACTTAAAAAACAAATTAGCCAAGCGTGGTGATGCACACATACAGTCTCAGCTGCTTGGGAGGCTGAAGTGGGAGGATCAACTGAGCCCAGAAATTTGAGACTACAGTGAGCTATGATCACATCACTACACTCCAACCTGGGCAAAAGAGCAAGACCCCATCTCTAAACAGGAAAGAAAAGGGAGACAGGAGGGAGGGAGGGAGGGAGGGGAGGGAAGGGAGGGAGGGAGGGAGGGGAAGGAGGGGAAGGAGGTGGGTAGGGGAGAGGAGGGGAAGGAGGAAAGGAGGCGGGGAGGGAGGGGAGGGGGGAAGGAGGAAAGGAGGTGGGGAGGGAGGGGAGGGGGGAGGGAGGAAGGAAGGAAGGAGGGAGGGAGGAAAGAAAGGAGGGGCTAGGGGAGAGGAGAGGAAAGAGGAAAGGAGGGAGAGTAAGGGAGCGGAGGGAGGGAGGGAGGAAGAAAGGAAGGAAGAAAGTGAGGGAGGGAGGGAGGGAGGGAGGAAGAAAGGAAGGAAGAAAGTGAGGGAGGGAGGGAGGAAGGAAGGAAGGAAGGAGGGAAGGGTTGGGTTCTCTCTGCCTCTCTGCTTGAGTTGAAACATGAGTCTCCCACCTTCAGACTTGAACTGCCATCTACCAATTGCTCTGGCTCAGTCTGTTGAACACCATCACTGGCTTTCCGAGGTCTCCAGCTTGCAGATGACAGATTGTAGGACTTCTCAGTCTCCATAATTGTGCATGCCCATTTTTTATTTTATGTATATTCATCTCCTATTGGTTATTTCTCCTTTAAAATGTTTTTGTGTGGTCTTACAGTTTTCATAGTTCACACTACTTCACATTTGACATGGAGTTACTCTGAATTGCCTGCATAATAGTCCACTGAGCAGTTATGACATCAGGGGGTTGGATTAGGTCCTGTTGCTCATCACACAGCAAGCCAATCCCTGAGATGAAAAGTACTGCCAAGGAAGAAGGTTTTAATCAGGTGCCACCCCCAAGAAGATGGGAGCTTAGCCTCAAATCCATCTCCCTGACTGACTAAAATCAGGTGTTTATATAGCAGGCAAGAAATGTAACAATGTGCAAGAAAACAGGAACTTGGAAGGGGCAAGGAAGCCATCATGGTGGATGAGGAGTTCTGCAGTGATCTGGTTTCAGTTCTTTGAAACTTTCTGTGAGAGGCCTAAAGGTCATTTCCTGAGGAAGGAACTCAGATGAAACAAATATGTTTCAAGCCTCTTAAGACCAGAGGGCCAATGTCTATGTTTATCAAAAAGAAGTGTCTATGCGGCAACTGGGTTGGTTTCAGTCATACCATAATTTATTCTCCTATTCCCTCTCGTTTCCAGAATTTTGCTACTAGAAAATAGCACGTTAGTGAGCATGCTTCTACATACAGCTCTCCTTCTGAAGGGAAAAACAAATGAAAAGCAAACAAATAATAGGAAAAAAGAAAGAAGAGAAAAAGGAAAAAAAAATCATGTCTATGTCCCTTTAAATTCAGAGGGGTTGAATGTCTTCTTTAATCATATTGTAAATTACAGGACCAAACCAGCTACCTATCTGCATCCAGTAGACAGTAATGGGGGGATGTTACTGAAACCCCAGGAGTTTGGTCTAGGCCTTCGTGCTCACCACATAGAAAGTCAATCACTGAGCCAAGTATTACCAGAGAGGAAAGCTTTCATCAGTGCTGTAGCCAAGAAAGTGAAAGATCAGTCTCAAATCTGTCTCCCTGACTGACTATAGTTAGGGGTTTATACAGCAGGGAATAAATGTAACCATGTGTGGGAAAACAGGAATCAGGGAAGAAGAGTCGGTCAACAAGAGGCAGGTGGTCAGCAGTCTTGATGGGTGAGGGATCTGGCGGCTCTCATTGTCCAGATGCAGTGATCTGGTGAGTTTCAGTTTCTTGATGCCATGTGGGGGGACTGATGGCTGCTTTCTTAAGAAAGGAACTCAGATAAGACAAATGTAACTTTCTCAAGTTGCGAGACTGGGAGGATCAATTTCTATGTTTACTCAAAAGAAACCATAAACATCAGTTCTATGTGACAATTGGGCTGGTTTTGGGGACAATTACCCCACCAAGTACAGGCACAAAGATGCAGGGAACACAGGATGCAACCAGAGGAGGGACTGGTCTCACCTCCATGGCTCTGATGCCTCATAATCACCTCCAAGCAGGAGCCCTGCTAGGCCTCTCCCACAGCCATAGGAGGCCCCGGAGAGCCCTGGTCTTAGTGCTCCTCACCATTCTCTGTCCCTGGTCACCAAGGACTGGCCAAGACCAAGTGGACTGTGCCCTCTGCCATCCCCACGCAGGTTCCTGCTGCCCTGAGCTGCTTCCCTGATGGGCAGCCATGGGGCTTCTCCCTCTCCAGAGCCACTGCCTGTTTTACGTGAGCTCAAAACTCTGCAGACAAAAGCTCTCACTGCCCAGAGCATGTGTTCTAGAACTCAAAACAAGTAAATGACTGAGAAATTGAGTATGTGCAGGGGTGGCTGGGTTGTGGGACAAAGCAGGCAGGGAGTGGGTGGAGGACCAGAGGGGACTTGGGTTCAGGGAGTGGGAGGGGTCAAGGGGCTCAGGGAGAGTAGGGGATCCTCATGCCTCAGAGCTGGGGAAGACTGGATTGGGGATGAGGGAGGGCTTGGGTCCTGGGCCTCCTTGGCTGCCCGGGGATAAAGAGGAGATGGAAACAGCCTGCCGGTTCCCAGAGAAGTGATGGTAGAGCTGGGGCTGCGAGCAAACCAGGGAGCTGGGTCTCGCAGGGGTGCAGAGCTTTGGCATCTCTTCCGTCCCGTCCCTGGGCCAGGCCTAGAGGAGCCTGGGCCGCAGCACGTTCCATGGTGTTGCTGCCTCTGTGAAGTTTCAGGAGCCCCAAGGGCTGCCCAGGGGCCAAAGAATCTCTTGAGACCCGTCCCCTACCCAGCAGAGGGAGAACCTGGGATCCCCCTCTTCTGAAACAGTCTTTCCAGAGGCAGCTGCAACTTCTCATCTCACAAGAGGCAGCATCACTCAGAATCCCCAGACAGGCCATTTGATTAAATGCCACGGAGGAGAGTGGTGATGGGGTCTGCGGAAGGCAGCTCGGAGCCAGAGACAGGACCAGGTGATGGATGGCCCCAGGCCCCGCCACTCCCTGCCCAGAGTGTATTCCAGGTACAAGAGTAATTAAGAGAAGTGTTTCTTTTTTATAGCAAGGTCCTTTTCCCTCAAGTGCTGAGGTGGTTACAGATTAAAACATCATGAATAGAATGTGGAGTCCCAGAGAAAGAGCAGCCAGTGAGCCCAGCATCCAGGAGGGTCACGGGAGGAGGTAGAGCCGCACCAGAGGTTAAATAATGGCCACCCAGAGACACAAGTCCTCATCCTTACAACCTGTACATGCAACCTTGCTTGTCAAAAGGATCTGCAGATGTCATAAAGTTAAGGACTTTGACATGGAAGGATTATGCTAGATCACCCAGGTGGCCCCTAAATGCTATTGCAAGAGTCCTTACAGGAGACAGGCAGAGGGAGATGACACAGATCCACAGAGGAGGAGGGGGCAAAGACTGGAGCGAAGCAGCCACAAGCCTGAGAAGTGGCAGGAGGCGAGGGACCGAGTCTCCTGGGGAGCCCCTGGAGGGAACACAGCCCTGGGATTTTGGACTTCTGGCCTTCAGGACTGTGGGACAACAAATTTCTATGGTTTTAAGGCACCAACTGAGTGGGAACTTGTTATGGCAGCCCTAGGAAGCTGATACAACAGTGGGGAGAAGAAGCTGCCTTTACTCAGCCTAACTCATGGATGAGGCAGGAAGAGAAATCCCACACATCATTTCCTTGTTGCTGAGGAACGGCTTTGCCGCTCAGAGCCCTCGGTGTCTTACAACTCCTTGAGGTGGATCGATGGGCAGAGAAGGCTACTGAGACAGAGGAAAAACATAAAACAAAACGGGGGGTGTCAAGGCCCTTTGGAATTTAACCACAAGAGACAGAAATAGCCAAGGGCCTAGATTCACTTAGAAGGCTCAGTAAGTGGGCCTTCAGCTAAGACAGGCTTCTATCCATCCATCCATTCCTTCATTCATTTTCTGAGCAGATATCATGCCAGGCACTTTTCTAGGTCCTAGAATACAGCTCTGACCAGGACAGACCTGGCCTGGGCCCTCAGAGGGTGGGCGTTCTGGTAAGGGAGGCACAATAAACAAGGAAATACAAAACAAGATTGGTGAAGAGGGTGAAAATGCTCTACAGGAAATGAAGTGGGAATTGAAAGAGGGAAGGGAAGAAAGGCCACATTGGATGGGGAGGTGAGGACGGCCTCTCTGAAGAGGTGAGCTTTGAGCTCAGGCTGAGCACTGAGAAGATTCTAGCACAGTAAAGGCCATCAGGAGAGCACGCCAGGTCAAGAGCACAGCAGGTGCCAAGGCCTGGAGGCAGGACTGGGCTGGACAAGTGCAGGGAACAGAGAGGAAGCCAGGACTGGGGAGGTGGAGAAAGCACGTTGCAGAGATGCAGGAAGGGGTGCGGGGTATGGATCAGGCAGAGCCTCCTGGGACAGGGTGAACCCCTGGGGTTCACATGGGGAGCAGTGGGAAGTGATTGGAGAAGTTTAATCACTAATCACTTGGTGGGGGCGCAACACAGCTGGTGTGCATGTCTGGACAGCCACTGATTGGCTGCTGGGAAGGAATGGAGGGAATGGGGGATTAGGGCAAGAATGGAAACCGTGGGTCGAGGCTGAACCCAGACCTACAAGATGCGAGACCTTGTGCAAATGTATCTTTCCTGAGCCTCAGGTCCTCGTCTGTGAGTGAGGAAATCATGAGCCACCTGAGGCTGTTCTGATGATGTAATAAGAAGGCGCCCACAGCAGAGTCCAGCACACAAGGTCAGTGTCTTTCTATAACGATAACAAGCGAACCTTGACCTTCCTAGTCTCACGCCCGTGACCCAGGAGATAGACCAAAATAACGTGCCCTCGGGTTGTCCCATGGGTGTGCTTGTGTAGACCTGGCCCCTTTATCAGTCTGGCATTCATTCTGTCTCAGCTATTAGGGTTTCTTCACATACTGAGAACATGGCTCTCGTATTGGGACTGCAGGTTCTGATTTACATCTCACCTGGGAATGGCAGGGCAGTTCATTAAAGTGACTCAACCCAGGACATAGGGAATGAGGTGGTAAGGCTTAAGAGCAAACCCTTGCCTGGTTAGTTCAGCAAGAATCCAGGAAATTTTCTTGAAGCACGTACCTTCCCTTGCCCAGAGTTTTCAAACCCCAGGCTGGGTTTAATGGAAACCATGATTCTCTTCCCCCAGATTGCTCAGAGGTATCCACTTGTCCTTCCAGGTAGAGGAAATAAAATGGGCCACCATGAGGCAGCAGGCAGACAAATTCAGACAAATTCCAGGTTGGCTGAAGCATTCAAAGCTAAATCCAGAATTCACGAACCTTCTTCTGCACCAACCATCTGATTGCTTCAAGATTCTTTGAACAGGTGGCTGCCAGGGATTCTGGGCAACGGTGGCACCCCAGAAGCAACTGCTCCTGGGAATTCAACAAGCAGTGACATGAAGAGTAAATGAGGAACAGGGGATCACTGTCAACCAAAGAGACACTGGAGACTTAACAACCAGATGCCATGTGGCCATTCTTGAATCTTGAGTGCCAAAAAGCAACAGGAAAAAGACATTTGGGAGACAACTGGAGAAATTCTAACATGGACTGAATGTTAGACAATTATAGGGAATAATTTTTAATTTTGTTGGAGGTGATAAAGATATTGCAGCTATGTTAGAAAACATCCACGTGAGGTCTGAGATTTGCCTTAAAATAAGTTGGCAGGAAGAGGGGAGAGAGCTTGAAGGAAGGAGGAAACCCTGATAACCTTTGAACCTATGTGATGGGTATATGCTGGTTCACTGTGTTCTTCTGGTTGAGATATCCAGCGTAATTCTTTAATTGTATTCAGTTCATTTTTCAAGATTGCAATTTCTTTGAGCAAGTGTTGCTGAATATTGCAAAACGTAGCCTGGGGTTTGCCATTGTGTCATTTTTTGCTATTGCCCATGTAGCCAGGTATGAACAGGGCATTTCACATGGGCATGAGGCCGGGACTGTAAAGTATTACTTCCTGTTCAGTAGACATGGCTCCCTGCAACCCCTGGTCAAGTCCTGCATGCCAGGACTGGATTTCATGTGCACGCCATCTGAAGCTACCAGCTTGCTCACTGCACAAGTCAACAGACTGACGTGACTCTATGCAGCGCTGAGCACAACAGCTGGGGCCTGTCACCCAGCTCGCCAGTGAAGAGCCAGGGGTATTTTCAAGCAGAAATAATGGGCCACCGTGGCTTTTTAAAGAGTTATGATTTATCTCTGGGACCGCATCCAGGCTAGAGCTGCTGGAGGACAATGACAGGCTCCTGGGCCAGCGAGGAGGCTTTCATACCTCGGCTTGTCTGCAGATGGAGGACAGCTGGGGCTTTGCAGGGCGAGGCGCCCAGGAGTTGCGGTGATCAGTGGGGGTCACAGAAAAGCAGCCAACTCTGCACCCTGAGGAGGGTGGAGATTTAGAGAATTTCTGATGAATTTGAACCACACGACGGCTCCTTGGAGGAACCGGGAGTCCAGGTGGGATCTTTGCAGGCAGGGTCACGTGGTTTGGTCGCCTTCATTACTCAAAAGCAGGAATCTGTGTTTGGGAAGATGTGAATTACGTACTTTTGATTGAAAACAGCTGCACACCCACAAATCCCTTTAGCCAGTTAATTGGACCATGACAGGCACTCCAGATGTCTACCCACATGCCCTTTTCTTACCAACAGGACCCTGACGATCACACGCTCCTGGATGGTGCCCAGCTCCCTGGCCGCTCAGCCTGTGTGACACAGCTCTAGCCCAGTGGAGGGGGTGTGAGGAGGGGGTTGCAGAACAGGCGGCTACTAGGGATTCTGGGAAAGTGTGGCCTTCTACTTAAGCCCCTTCTTCCACTCACCTCCTCCTTCCTCCTCGCCCGGCTGGAGGCAGACAGGAGGTCGAGCGCGGCAGCACCAGCAGCCACAGGAGGCCTCAAGGTGAAGGCACCAGCTGAAGATGGCGGCAGAAAGGCAGAAGGAGCCGGCCCTGGGTGATATCCTGCAGCCCCACACCTGCCCTGGCCCCTCTGCCCCTGGACCTGTGAATCTGGAATAAGGCAACTTCCCCCTGGAGATGCCACCGTGCCTGGGCTTCTGTGGCTTTGAGCTGAGCACAGCCCTGGGTGATGGAGAGAGACAGATGGTAGTGGTCACCCTACCCAGCAACCACCTGCACAGGTACACATTCCAGGTCGGCTGAAGCCCTCAAAGCTAAATCCAGAATTCACAAGCCTTTTTCCACACCAGCCATCCTATTCCTTCAAGATTCTTTGAACATGTGGCTGGGAATCACCGGAGACCTATCCCCTTCCACCCAGGAATCTGTCTGCCTCCTGCTGCCTTTCATGGCACCCGGGCTAGGCCTAGACTTTGCTCCAAGAATGAAGCTGGCACCCACAGCAGAGAGAAGCCAGGCAGCAGGAGCAGGCACTTCTGAGCCTGCAAGGGCAGGGGGGCCTCCCTGGGTCCCTAAGAGTGCAGGGATACCCGAGTCTGCAGCCAGGGTTTGGGTGGCTGCAGCTGTACCCGGAGAGGGCGGCGGGTTGCGGGGGTTGCCGGTGGTGAGGCTCCTGCCTGCTGCATGGAGCAGCAGGCCTGCGTCTGCAGTGAGAGTTTGGGCGGCTGCAGATGCACCTAGAAAGCAGGGCTCCTGCCTGCTCCCAGACCCCCAAGAGCACAGGGAGGCTCAGTTCTGCAGCCATGACTTGGGCTGGGGCAACACCTCACAGGAGAGTGGGGCTCCTGTGTGCTCCTTGGAGTGGGAAGCCCAGGCCTACAGCCATGGTATGAATAGTTGCAGCAGCACCTGGGGAGCTCCTGCCGCAGCTTGGAAGGGGCAAGGTCCCCAGCTCCCGTCAACTCCATGAAGCAGGAAACACCGGCTGTACCTCCCCGCTGCGGCTGGTGTGATGGCAGTGGCAGGCCATCTGGAGAGGCTGCTGCCATCAATGGGGACTGAAACTTCACTGGCCCCTTGGGAAATCTCCAGCCTCCCAGAAACCAAGAGAACATTTCTGCCTGCTGAGTTTCGCACCACGACCGTCCTCTGTGGGCCTCGCCCACCTCCACGTGGGGCTGTTTCCTTTGGCCTAATTCACTGGGCTGTCAGGGAACGCAGCTGGACTTGGCTTTGCTTGCTTCTGGCCAGGAGAACACATTTTGGTCTGTTTTAACACCTAAATGACACACGTATGCCCTGCGTAATGCAGAAATGGAAAGTTCCTATGTGTGGAGGGAATCGCAGACATCTTTGTGAGCTTTTGTTCAAAGTAAACAAACCTCCAGCAGGAGCTCCTTGCTGGGAGGTCAGACTCTGTTGCTGCAGCTGCTTTGAGGGCCCCCAAGCAAGAAAGAAGTCTCCTAGCAGATGACCTTTGAACTCAACAGCAACTCTGCCCTGGGTCTGTCTCCAGCCTGCTGGCCTAACCTGCAGATTTTAGACTTACCAAGCCTCTACAATTGTGTGAGCCAATTCCTTAAATTTCTCTCTCTTTTCTCTCTACGCGCGCACGTGCACACACACACATACACACAGACATGCATGCATATACATACATTTCCCTTTAGTTCTGTTTCTCTGAAGAACACTGATTAATAAATACACTCACTTTCATTATGGACATAATCACATGTGCCCCGCATAGTTTTTGGAGCTGATGTTGCAAGAATAAGCGGAATTATATATATGTGTGCTTTGTTAGTAGTCATATTAATAATTACTCTAACCTTGGATTAAGTATGAATTTGATAATTAGTACTCTGATCTCACATTTTCCTGCCAGTTTTATCAATTATTGGCACAGGACTGAGTTCACACCAGAGGATCCCAAATCCTTCAGAGATATCAGGGTTAAGGTCCGAAGAGGAGGCAGAGTTTACCCTGATGGTTCAAATCAGATATTAATGAAGGGACCCTTTGCAGAGGGGCAGTCAGGCTGAAGAATGAATTGGGAAGTTGAGGCACACAGAGATTAGCAGCTGTTGGAAGCTATTACCATCCCCGGGGAGGACGGGACAAGCAGAAGCAGCTACTCACCCGACCAATCATCAGGGAAGGACAGAGGGGCCCCGAGAGACAGGACGCTGAAGCAGGGGCCAGGGGAGAAACAGCCTCCCTTTGTTGCTTCTCTGCCCCCCCTCCTCCTGCTGGTGTCTCCCACTGACTGAAACCGATCCAAAGCCACAGGCCAAGGGAGCCTGGCAGGGGCCTGCAGAACAGACCAGGGCCGGCAGAGCTGAGGATGGCTGTCAGGGGTGAGGGGTGTCTGCTGGGGAGTGTGACTGTGCCCAGTGCAGCTCCGGGAAGGCCACTCCAAAATGAACCAGCAGGAGGAACACTGGCCATGGGTCCCCAGGGGAAGGGCCTCCCTTGAGGTCTGGAGGAGTGACCAGCTCTGCTAGGGAACTGTAGATGTCCTACCTCAGCTTGCCTTTGCTTTTTCCAGACAGCCCAAGAGGCTGCAGAGAGGGAGGAGGTGTTCAAATAGGCATGGCCAGGTGAGCCAGCAGACGGTTCCCCTCTGTAGCTGCTCCGGCAACACCTGGGGGTGGCCTCGAAACAGCCTCGGGCTCTGAACCCCTAACCTTGCTCCAAGAACAGCTCAGGGAGAGCAGAGAGCAAGGAACACGCAGTACGGAGCACGTCACAGAAGCAGCACCAAGCAAGCCCAGCTGCAGGTCACCCAGGAGCCTCCGGTCCCCGTCCCCCGTGGCCTGGCCTGCTAGCCTCTCACTCTCGCCTCCTCTTCCCTTTCTCTGAGGAGCAGGAACCTGGGCCTTGGGCTTGGAGGGCGGGCCCTGCACTTCCCTGCTGGCATTCCCATCTCTGGCAAAACTGCCCATTACATGTGGAGGGGTCGCCCTGGGCCTCCACCTGCTGGGGTCTAGTCCCACAGGGCATCCCCTCTGAGCCTCTGCCAGGAGGCCGGGCACCGCCTGACATCCCTGAGGGCCTTTCCGGGTGTTGATCGCTTCCCTCCTGCGTGGGAGTGAACAGGACCCACAGCCTCTGCCCCAGCTGCTTTAACAATGAGATTGGACAGTCCTGGGAAGCGCCAAGACCTGAGATCAGATGTTCCGTGAATTTCTCGTCACCCTCTCCGTCACCCCCTGCACCCCCTACTCCCCCTGCTGTGCACCCGTTGTCATCCTGCAGACCTCAGAACATGCAAGGAGTATGTTTCCACCCAAAAGTCATTTCTGCAAACAGTTTGCCTGCTGTTTTGTCACTTGTTGGGAGAAAGACTGTCAGAGCCTAACAGCTCTCCAAGGCCAGCATATTTACGTCAAAACCAATCCCAAAGCCCCAGGTCAAATTCACAGTCAAATGGTAAAAGTGGGAAGAAGGAGTTTTAGCACCTATCACAGACCTCCCAGGGGCCACGTTCTGTGCTCGGGGCTTCGCTGACATTAAGTTGAATCAAATGAAATTAATTGTATAGGTCATAATAGTTCAACATGAGCAACTTTACATGGTCCTCCTAATATTGTCTCCTGACTCCTCGAAAAACACTTCCGACTTCACTCACTCCTGCAGTGGATATTTATGGAACATCTACCAAGTGCCAGGCCTGTGTTGGTGCCAGAGATGGGGGAGTGCCTGGGATGGGCACGGCCCTTGTCCTTACAAGGCTCACAGTGGAGGAGGGAGGCAATTAAGGGACCACCTGCCCAGGTGATCCTGATGCTATAAGTGCACTTATTGCTTTTCCCCTGGTAGAATCCACCAATGGCCAAAGCCCAGAAGACCTCACCTGGCTGTAGACAAGAAGCTGGATCTTACAAACCTTGCTGTAGTAAAGGTAGTGCTATAATAGACTACGGTCAGGACTGTAGAGCATGGGGGACAGGGAAGAGGGATTTCCGGGAAAGATGCAGAATAGTGTTGAGAAGCCAATTTCCTCCTCGAGTGCTGTGGGTGTACAGCACTCTTGTCTAAGCTGACTGGAAGGGGAAAGAGAGACTCAAGTTATTAAAACTGTCAAGTTGACCAACAGACGAATTTCAAATGGTATGTCCTTAATACATCTCAGAATGGGGAAAGAAAGGTGAGATGCCACAAAGGAGCTAAAATGTTCATTTTTCATCATGAGAGCACTGATATATGTTATCTAAAGATGACAAAGCTAGAACAAGATTGTCTGAGAATAGGTTATCTAGAATATTGGCAGTGACCACCAGAAAGGCTAAAACTAGAAGTTACAAGGGAATCAATGCCTGGGAAAGAGGAAGAATTTCACTTTTCATTGATTGCCATGCTCCTCTGTGTGGTTCTTTTTTTTTTTTTTTTTTGAGATGGAGTTTCTTTCTGTCGCCCAGGCTGGAGTGCAGGCAGTGGCGCGGTCTCGGCTCACTGCAACCTCCGCCTCCAGGGTTCAAGCGATTCTCAAGCCTCAGCCTCCCAAGTAGCTGGGATTACAGGCATGTGCCACCGCATCCGGCTAATTCTTGTATTTTTAGTAGAGACGGGGTTTCACCATGTTGGCCAGGCTGGTCTTGAACTCCTGACCTCAGGTCATCTGCCCACCTCGGCTTCCCAAAGTGCTGGGATTACAGGCGTGAGCCACCATGACCGGCTTGTGTGATTTTTTAAAGTAAGCATGTATTTGTTAGTTTTATAATTGAAAAACAAACTAAAAGTAATAATGCTCTAAGTAAATATGCACAATTTACATAAAGTATGTACAAAAGTACCTGAAGTGGGTAGTCGTACTCTCTGGGGATCCTGGTTTCCACCCCCTCTGCCCCCACTCCCCAGAGATCACTGTGAGCAGTGGCATCCGATGGGATAAATGGGATGACAGAGAAACACGGCTCTGTCCTTCCACAAGCATTTATCCCATGGGTGCTCTGAGCCATGCATCGCACTAAGCTCTGTGTGGTGAGCAAAATGAATGGGAAAACGATCTTTCTGGGGCTTTACCATTGCATAGTTCACCGCACTGCAAAAATGATCACAAACCTCCAAGTTCTTCCTTCTAGTTATTCAGTGATGCGGGAATTCCTCCACACATCTCACCAAGCGTCATTCACCTCTTGATTACCACCAGTGACAGTGAGCCCACTTTCTTCCCAGGGAGCTCCAATTATCATTAGAGAGTTCAGTTAGAAAGTTCTTCCTTGTGTTGACAAGAAACCCAGGTCCCTACAACTAGGCAGGGGCTGAGGGGTGCTAAGGGAGGTTTTAGACCTAACTATGATTTCCATTTCCCTCCCCAAGCTACCCCAGATAATCCTAGAATCTCTCTCCAACAAGAGTGCTTAATACAAAGGGAGCTTCCACGACCCTCTGGAGCCCCCTCCAATGGGACTGTCCCCCTGAGCCCCAGTAGAGAAAGTTTGGCATCCACACTGCCTGAAACTTTCAGCCATCATTTGGGGCTTTGAGAACTGCAGCCCTCTGGTGGGTGTAGACTATCTTGAGCTACAATCCAGCCTCTCCTGATCATAGCATCCCTTATCCTGTATCTACGATGCTAGAGCAGCCCTGCCTACCAGGGTCCAAGGGGCCTCCGGACAGTCTTTAGTGATGGATACAAGGTTGGCCTGTAGCTCAGAGTGCAGAGAGGTGTCGAGCCCTGAGCTTCCTTCGCAGTGCCTTCCTCTTCCACATAAAGGCTGTGTCTGTCCTTCAGGTGTCTCTCCTCCACTCATTACAGGCAGCTGGGGTTCTTTCTGACTCGGGGTCACTGGGTGGTTTTCCGCAGCTCGGCCTGGTGCATGGCTCATGAACCCTGTGTTCATCGGAGTGCACACCTTCCATTGCAAACACACCCCTCCAGGGGGTCTGACAGCCTGTCTTTGGGGATGTAGTCCCTGGAGCTCCAGCCAGTTAGGGGCTGTCTGGGCCTTTAGTGATTGCTCAGCCTCCCTAATCCCTCATCCCCAGAGGCAAGGGCAGGGCTCCTGCAGATTAGAACCAAGGCTTTTTATGATATTTCTGTCCAGTGTTAGAGGCCACAGGCAAGGCCAGGGAAGGGACAAGGAGGGAGACCCTGGGCTGCTTTTGAGCTCCTGAGGCAATGGGTTGCAGGTTCATCCCTGCCCTGGAGCAGGAACCATGGGGTGATTTGGAAGACAAGGGGGTGGAGGGTGGGGCAGGAAGTCAGGGGGCAGGGGTTCTAACCCTGGAGGGACAGAGGAGGTTTCTTTGTGGGAGGAGGGAGGGAAGAGCCTTGGGTCCCGATGGGCGAGACCAAACTTAAAACCCTAACCCGTGTCCTCCCTGACCCCACATCGTCCCTGAATCCGCCCCTACCTGAAAATGGGCAGCTGCCAGGGTCTGGGGTCCAGCCTCTGCCCGCCTTGTGGCCGCGCTTCCTGGGGGGTCACTCTCCTCCAGGTGGCCCAGGATGGCTTGCCACCCGGTCTGCATTCCAGCTAGTGGGTGGGGGAAGGAAGGAGACATTCGTGTTGCAGGGCGCAGCCTGGAAGTCAGACCCATCCCTTCTCTTTCCATCCCATTGACCAGAACTGAGTCACGGGCCCACCCCAGGACGAGGGATGCCAGAGAAGGTGGACTTCATTCTGGACAGCCTGAGGTTCTGTTGGTATCAAAGAAGAGAGCAGGGGCATTGAGCAACAGTTAGATGTTTCTGCACAGAGACATGTGGCTAGATAAATTATCTCACTGCCGGGCCACCTAGGCCTTGCCAAGCTCAAGGAAAAATTAAAACGAAGAATTTCCACGCCTGTAGAAATGGTCCAGCCATTTCCACATTTGCTTCTTACTGGGGCCCATGCAGAAGCTGGGTCCTTGAAGCCCTGCTGAAACACCCTGAGTCACACACGCTGGGGCCATGCCACCTGTGTCCGCCAGAGCCACGTACTTCCTCTTGGCGAAAAGAAGTGCTGCTCAAAAAAATGCATTTAGAGAATCTGTCAAGATGCCGTCTGACACTGAAGTCCTTATTTGATTAATAAGCTAAGGAGATGCATTTCCATTCTTTCTTGACTTTAAC
Organism: Trachypithecus francoisi; assembly: GCF_009764315.1. Taxonomy (NCBI): domain Eukaryota; kingdom Metazoa; phylum Chordata; class Mammalia; order Primates; family Cercopithecidae; genus Trachypithecus; species Trachypithecus francoisi. Next base: position 44,024,798 of record NW_022681467.1, read on the forward strand.
AGAATTTAATCTGTTATTCCGTGCATATTTTTCTGGAGAGGGAGTGCAACACAGTGGTTTAGAGTATGGATTTCGGATCCCGGCTGCTTGGGTTCAAGTCCCAGCTCCACCATTTGCTTGCTGTGTGGCCACAGGAAGGTACCCTAACCTCCCTGTGCCTCAGTTTACTTATCTGTGCAATGGAGATGATAATAATCTCAAGTATAGTGGTGAGAATTTAACAAGGGAATTCCTATGAAACTTTCAGAACAGAGCCCAGCATGCAGTAGGCATGAATTAATGTTCGCAGGGAGAGGGTAGCCAGTATTTTCTTCCCCTCTCCCCTGTGGTCAATATTAACCAGTATTCAGCACACCCATGGCTGACTTCCACCAGACTGCCCATCACCGTGCTCTCCCTTAGCCCACGCCCTGAATTCTACTCAGGTGTGGGCCAGCAACTTAACATGGCCGCTTCTCTTTCCTTAGCTCTCTGAGTTGGCCAAGCATTTTGACATATGTCACCTCAGTCTTTGAGCTCCCAGCAGTCATGAGTGATGAGTATTAGGAATTAGCTCTATTTTACCAAGGAAAAAAACTTGACCCCTAGAGGAAGGGTCCCTCCCACAGTCAGGTGCCTGTGAACAGCCACAGCAAGACTCAGATGTCCGGCTCTCCCATAAGTCATCCAACATGGTGGGCAGCCAGTGCCTCCATGCCGGGTGCTGCCATAGGTGCTGGGCACACAGGTTCTTAAGTCAGGTCAGTCCCTGCCTCCTTGAGCTCACACACAGGTAAGGAGGGTGAGAGATGTTCCCCAACTCGTCACGCGCTCAAGTTCATTTCAGATGGTAGTAAGGGGTCCTGAGAAGAGAAAATGGGGTGACATGCTAGGAAGTGCCTGGGTGGAGGGGGCTCCTGGAGACAGGGTGGTCAGGGAGGTGCTCAGGAGGTAACACTTGACAGAGCCCTGAAAGGTGAGATGATACAACCATGCACAAGGCTGGGGACAGGAGCAAGGCCACACAGGGGAATGAACCTGGCCGTTGGTGGCACAGAAGGAAGGTCAGCGAGTCTAGGAGAAGGGGGAGGAGGAGTGGACAGGCCCCTGGCGCCTGCACGTCTGGAAGCATCGCCAAGTTTCCAAGCATCTTTCCAGGGCAGAGAAGCCTCCACTCTGGGCAGGAGGGCTTGATTCACCAGCAGGAGGGGTGGGGGAGCAGGAGGGAGCCCTCATGTCCCGGCTGCAAGTCCAGGGCTGGAAAACCAGGCGGGCCTCCGCCAAGGCTGCTCCTTCCCCATCGGGCCTCCGCCATCTGGTTGGGGCATCTCAGACTGAGGAGCAGGAAGTGTGACTGTCACAGGCCAGTGTCTGTTGACGAATCTCCCAGTCCAGATGGTGGGCCTGCGGTGGGCTTCCTGGTGCACGCGGAGGCGACTCTGGCCAGGGGGATTCCCTCCCCTTTGAATTTCCTCCTGGTTCTGGCCACGTGAAACTGGGCTGGTTGGCTGGGTTTCCTTTTCTCTATTTGGCTTTCTTATTCTCCAAATAAAAGATGAAAAGTCAAAACATAGGCATAATGCAGAACTATAACGCTTGGATTTGTTTAACTTTATCCCTGCAATCGCCCAAATATTCACATAGTTCAAGAACACCGCTGTATAACAGGCTACTTAGGGACTGTGACATGATGACACTTGTAGGAACCCGGTGCGTCATTTAGGCCTCTGTTTGTGTGTCTCTGTGTGTCCCATTCTGTGGGTGTGCACACAACAACCTCACACAAACTCACCGGTTCCCTTGTGTGTGTTTAGACAACATGAAACTTTGCATCACAAAAACCACCGAGTGATGTCAGAGGTGCCATGAATCATAATGACAGCTCCTGGCCTGGTATCCAAGAGACCTCAACACGCTGCTAAGTCACTGTCCCCTGCATGAGAACCGGTCACTCTCTTTGAGCCTCCAGTTGAAGGGGACTAAATTAATCTAGGGTGACCCATATTGTGCCACAGCTAATGACCCAGTTCACCTCTTGTTAATTTTCTGCTTCTGGGTGTCCTGGGAACCGGTGGTGTTTACTCCAGTTGGGACAAACCTTTATTAATGAGCCAGAGTGTTGGCTGCTCTGGGCGGAGTGTTTTAATAGAAATCGGCCCATGGGCCAGGGCCGGCTGAAGCTGCAGAATATGAATAAGGCCCTTTTCTTTACCCTCTCTCTCTTCCACTCTGATTTGCATAACTAAGCTTTCTGCCTTTTTATCTTTTTAATGTGTTTGTTTGTTGATTATTGATCTGTCCCCTATGGAGGGACAAATCGTTCGCCCACCAGGCAGTGGTCTAAATTTGGCAGAAGCCCCAACCATGTCTGCAGCAAACTGGAGCCAGACAGTTATACTTGTATTTGTAGGGACAATTCCAGGAGAATTTATATGGCCCAAGGTTGTAATGATCAAAATTACACTGGCCTCCAGCAGACTCATTAAGGGGAATCTTGGCAAAGGAAGACTTGATGGGTAAGAAGAAAAGAAAAGATCCTCTTTCATGGTAAAAGATCTGGCTCAATTTAACAGAAAAGCTCAAAAGCCTCTCCAAATGAGGCTGCAGTTTCCCTGGGGAAAGAGAAGGTACTGCTGAGTTTTAGAAATGTGGTTCTCAGCTGTGTCCGAACCTATGCCACCTTTCTTTAAACCAATATTTTATAATTTTCACATTCATATCTTGAAATATACTTCATAGGTCATACAGCCTATCCACGTCTTTTTAAAAGTTCAATATAATGCCCTAACTATAACATAAAGACAGAAGTGTAAGAAAAGTAATTTATGTAAAGTAATTTGTAAGAAATTAATGCATATTTCAACATGCAAATGCTCTGACCGACTGCACTACAAGTGATGAAGCTGTAAATGCAGACTGGTGACAAGCCTGTTGAGTTGCTACCTCAAATGTTATGCATATTGCCGCCAGTGAGGAGAGAGCTCAGGATGCTGACCTGCTGTTGGTGAACTTTTGAAAAAAATAAACACAAGCTTCCCTTGATTTACACCAGAGTTGCTGTCCCAGGAAAGTCAGTGATTATTAAAACATTATGATCGTTTCTATGTAAACCGGACTTTTCGCTGGAGGCTCAGATCATTGTAAAGAGGGTTTGCTTACATGAATGTCCAGTGAAACATTCAAAATTAGTGCAAGATACAAGATAAAATCTGCATGGCGTGGGATTGTCCTATGTATTACGGCCGTGTAGTATCCTCAGCTCACACCCCAACGCCGACATCACGCTCCTCTCAGCATCGTGCACCCAAGGCACCTCTTTAGGGGTGAGACCGCCATTGATAACCACCACCCCTTGCACAGCCACGTGTGCTCACAGAGGCTGAAACCTACTGTTGTCCCCACCTGAAGTTTTTCTTGTCCTGTAACCTTTCCCTGGCTGGCTCTCCACCCTGCCTAGAATGAGGCAGGGAATCCAAGGACATCTCAGCTACCTCAGGTCTCACCCACCCTCTCCCCCTCCCCAGGCAGAGAAGAATAGAGTCCTGAAATGCTGTCCCTACAGATTGAATCAGTCTCCTGGGTCTGAGGGCTGTACACACATTTGTTCCCGGTTCCCCCGGGGCCTGACACCCTCACTCCTATACCTCTGTCTTGAGAAATCCCTCAAAGCTAACTGTACCTTCTGTGTGGGTCTTGAGGGCCTCCACCAAGCAGCTCTTTCCTATTTATGAGTTTGTTCATTCACTTGTGTATTATCTTTGTTACCGAAATATGTCAAGATAATCACATAAGTCAGGATAAAAATGGCCAATGCAGCCATATCTCGTCAACTTGGTGCATTTCTATGTACATGGTCAATTTTCACACACAGGCAGACTCTGTCTCCATTTTCTCCCAGGATTCTACCACACTTCCTTTTCAATCCTTCTCTAGTTTCCCTGCCTCCTGCCTGTCTCCTCCTCCCAACCCCACTCCCAAATGTGTCTCCTTCCACAACTTTCTACATACTCACAGGTTCATACACACACATATACATACTCACAAGGATTTCCTGACCTCTCTTTATAAGGGCTTAGGTTTCTTTTGCAAAATATAATTTGACTACATAAATACTTCACACTGTGTTTTCTTAATCCTCAATATGGTACAGACATCTCAATTGATTTATCAGGATCCATCTTAGTATTTCAAAATAACCATCTAATATTCAATAATATGAATACATTTTACATTAATCAACCATTCCCCTACTGATGGATATTCAGAGTGTTTTCAGATTCAATGATTCAACTATAATCAACTAAGTATGATCAGCACTGGAATAAATATCTTTGAATATGTATTCTTGTACTATAGAACTTTGGTTTCTATGGGATACGTTTCTAAATATAGGATTTGTTGGGTGGAAGAATATGCATATGTTGAAACTAGAGGCACTGGAGTGATGAATTCTGCCTAGGGCAAGACAGGACTTGATTCTTGCTGGAGGAGCCATCTGAGTTTGTGAAGGGCAAGGAGAGTGCATGGGCCGAGAAAGGTGCTCCCAAGAGTGATCCCTAAGGCAGTCAACAGTACCCCACTGTGCAGATAAGAGAAAGAAACCGACAGAAAGGAAGTCTTCCTAACCAAATTCCATAGTGTAAAAAGCAATGATTTGGAAACTGGAAGGCCTGGACCCTGACTTGGGGTCTGGAATTCTCTCTCCAGGTGACCTTGGGTGAGTCACTTCCCCTCTCTGGCTCTAGTTTCCTCCTCTCTTCAAATTAAGCAGCTGCATTAGATGATCCTTACGACCTCTTCCCTGTGAACTTTGTACGATTAAATGAGAACAATGTATATGATGGGGCTTTCTGAACTCTAAAGTGTTTAATGCTATGATTTGTTTGGTAGATGGTAATGGATTCTTTTTATGATCATCTATGTCCATTTGATTATGTCCAACACTTTCCTTTTTCTCACACCCCACACCCAGTCCCATAAGCACGTCCTAATAGCTCTGCTTCCCAACTAGATTCTGAATCTGCCCACTTTCCTCTTCTCTACCCTCTGCCACCCCCACCTGTACCCAAGCTGCCATCATCTCCCACCCCCAACCTCAGGACAACTGCAACAACCCTGGCTGGTCACCTGGTCTACCAACCCCTCATAATCCACCCTGCACTCAGCAGTCAAAGTCTATTTGTAAAAGGAAAATGAGACTGTGTTGTTCCCTTGCCTAAGACTCCCAGTGGTTTCCCCATGCTTTTAGAGTAAAATCCAGTCTCCTTACTGTGGCCACAAGGCCATGCATGATGGGTTCCTTGCTGCTTCTGAAACATGCTGAGTTCTTTCTAGTCTCAAGGCTCCTGCACATACTTTATTTCTGCCTGGGACACTTAGCCCAGATGCCTGCTTCTCACCCTCCAGGTCACAGCTCAAATGTCACCTCCTCTGAGAAGCTTTTCACAACCACCCTGTCCAAAGGAGGTGTCTATCTCCATCACTCTCTATCCCCGCTCTGATTTATTTTCTTCAAAGCACTCACTGCAATCTGAAATCGTCTTAGTTATTCACTGTGTGCTTGTCTCTTGCCATCTCCCCACTAGAACAGAAGCTGCATGAAGGCAGGGGTTTCATCTGCCTTGAACATCACTGAATCCTGTGCATGGAGCACAATGCCTGGAATAGAAGGAGCTCAATGGTTACTGGTTGAATTAATACACTGAGGAAATGGATCAGCTGTAGACAACCTTACTTGTTGGCCTGTTCTCTCATCTCTTTCCCACCTGCTGGCCCTGCCTTTCCAGTTAAATCCAGAGCCAAGCACATATTTCTTACTATATATTTCTTTTGTACTGATTAAAATGTTTCATAAACTTGTACCACATATGGATCAGGGCTTTTAGTTGCTAATGGAACCTACTCCAGCCAGTTCAATTAGGAAGGGGATTTATTTATGAAATCCTATTGGGTAGCTTGAGCTCATGGCTACCAAAGAATTAGACTTGCAGGCCACACAGCCAAGAAACCTGGCCCCCAAATTACACACCCCCCAATCATAACTGGTCCCTTGATGTCTCTGGTGCCTTCACGGGGCACAGACACCCCAGCTCACGCTGCCAACAGCACAGGTATGAGACAGTGAAGATGCGTCCAGAATCTTGCAACTGCCCCCTGTGGGACTAACTGTAGCTCCTTCCATAGAAATCACCCACCAGTGGGTGGCAAAAAGGAAGAACAAATGTCCACTAAACTCTTTAGGCAAATGATCACAGGGAGCCATTGTGTCCTCCTAGCCACTGTGCTCATCACACCAGAGGGCTGTGCTGAACCATCCCTAGTTATCTCAGTTACCTTCTGTCTGAGTCAAGGTTCTCTAGAGAAACAGAAACACCAGGGTGTGTGTGTGTGAAGGGAGACAGAGAAGAGAGAGGGGGGGAGGGGTTAGAGAGGGAGGGAGGGAGAGAGAGAGAGAGAGAGAGAGAGAGATTTCTTATAAGGAGTTAGCTCACATGATTATGGAGGCTGATAAATCCCAAGATCTGCTGGGTGAGTTGCAAGCTGGTGACCTAGGAGAGCCAAGAGTGTTCTAGCCCAAAGGCCAGCAGGCTCATGACCAAAGAAAAGACAGTGTTTCAGTTCTAGCCCAAAAGCAGGAAACAGCTGAGTTCTAGTTCACAGGCAGACAGGCTGATGGAGTTTCCTCTCACTCAGGGAGGGTCACCTTTTTGTTCTATTCAGGCCTTTAACTGATTGCATGAGGCCCACCCTCCTGAGACAGGCAACTGGCTTCACTCAGCCCACTGATTTAAATGTTAACCTCACCAAAAACACCTTCATAGCATCACTCAGAACAATGTTTAAGCAAAATATTTGGGCACTTCATGGTCCAGTCAAGTTGACGGGGGTCACACTTGGAATCTAAGTGGTGGTGCCTCAGAAAGGGTTATAGGCTTAATCTCAGAGCCTTGAAGATCCAGATCCCACCTGTGATGGGGAATGGGCAGAGAATGGCTCCCTTAATATTGCTAGTGAGGTAGGCGATCAGCAGGGCTTGTTTTCCAAGCACAGATCATGATCCTGCTGATTGAAGCGGGATGCAGTAAAGCAACTTGCCAAAACCAGCAGATGGTGGCGAAAGTGACCTCTAGTTGCCCTCACTGCTCATTAGCATAAAGACACACCCACCTCCCCGCCAGTGCTAGGACAGGTTACCAATGCCGTGGAAACTACCCTGAAGTTACCTTATATGGTTCCGGGAACCCTCTGCCCCTTTTCTAGAAAATTCTAAATAACCCATCCCTTAATTAGCATATAATTAAGAGTGGTATAAATACAGCTAGCCCTGGTCTGCAGGGACTGCTGCTCTGGGCTGCTGCCTCTGCTGCTGCTCTGGGCTGCTCTGCCTAAGACGTAGCCCTGCTCAGTTTATGGAGCCGTCCTTCTGCTGCACACTGCTGCTCTAATAAACTTGCTTTTTCTCACTCCCGGCTCACTCTTCAGTTCTTTCCTCCGCGACACCAGGAACCCTCCCAGGCTGAGCTCCAATTTTGGGATTAACCTGTACCACAAGAAACAAAGGTGTCCCTCCCTCCCTCCCTTTCTTCCTTCTCTCCTTCCTTCTTTCTTTTTTCTTAGGGTGTTGTAGAAGGGCAGAAGTCTATCTTCCCTCCCTCCCTTCCTCCCTCCCTTTCTTCCTTTCCTCCTTACCTCTCTCCCTTCCTCCTTTCCTCCCTTCCTTCCTTCTTTCTTTCTTAAGGCATTACAGAAGGGCAAAGTCCATCTTCTGTCCCTTCCTTCCTCCCTGTCTTCTTTTTTCTTCCTTCCACATGCATTTAGAGATCATCTTCTAAATGTGAAGCAATGTCCTAGAAGCTGCGGTGAAAAAAAAGACACAGTCCCACTGTCATGGGCATCCTGACACTGTCCCCCTGAGAGCTTTCTCTTAGCCTGTGGCCAGAAGTGCTGACAGCTGACATCCCTGGGACAAGCCCTCGGCTAATGGGACAAAGAAATTGGAGGCTAAACATTCAGCTGGTAGAGGACTAAGCTCCAGTTGCCCACAGTGGCAACACCCTGTCTCACTTCCCCACTCCCCTGTTGGTATTTCCTGGGACCACCTCCCACATCAACTGATATATTCGGTTGGTGCAAAAGTCATTGAGGTTTTTGCATCATGGCAATTACTTTTGCAGCTACCTAATACTTACAGTAAAATCTTTGTCTTGGGATCTGCTTCTGGGAAACCAAAGCCACGTGGAAAGCAAATGGGAACATGGGATAACATGATAGAGAGTGTGCGGGGGTGAGCAAGGAGCTGTCAGAGAGGGCAGTCCAGGAGGCCTCCCTGAGGAGGCAACCTAGGAATAGGTGCTGCTGGGTGAAGATGCAGGGGAAGGGTGTTCCAAGCTGAGGAAATGGCAAGGCCCCAAATCAGAAATGAGCTTAGCATACTGGCCAATACGCCTCTAGGATGAATCTAAATGGGACAAGCACTAATAGTATTAATAACCATAGGAATAGCAGCTAATGCATGCACAGCCCCGACGGCAGGCATGGCACTGCTCTAGGGACTTGATGCACATCCTCCCAGCAGCCTCGGGAGACAAGTGTGATCATTGTCCCCATTTTCTGGGGGAGGAAACCAAAGCACAGGGAGATGACGCATCTGGCCAAAGTCACCTGGCTAGTGGTGGGACCAAGATGCTACCCCCTCCACTGATGATGGCAGTGTCGGGTGGGGGAGGTAGGGCTCATAATGCACTCACCCCTGATGCCTACTGTGCCCTGCACAGAGCTGCACATGGACACACTGCAGAACCATGAGCAGTAATAACAGGGACATTCATCCAGTACTAACCCTGTTTCAGGCTCCCTTCTAAGAGTTTTAAATGGACCAATTCATCTAATTCTCACATCAACCCTATGGGGTGAGGGCTGATTGTCACCATGTGACAGAGGAAGAAACTGAGGCACCTAGAGGTTAAGTCATTAGCCTGAGGTTGTGGGCCGGTGAGTGGCTGAGCCAGAATGCAAATCCAGGTTATTTGATGCCAGAGCCCCACTCATAAATACTGTAAGCATGCACACACATGTTGGTGTGCACATACACACATGAATGCATGTGTGCACACACATGCACATGCATGCACATATAAGATATGAGAATTTAAGCCCAGAGAGAGAATTTTTCTTTTTCTTTTCTTTTTTTTTTTTTTTTTTGAGACGGAGTCTTGCTCTGTCACCCAGGCTGGAGTGCAGTGGCCAGATCTCAGCTCACTGCAAGCTCTGCCTCCCGAGTTTACACCATTCTCCTGCCTCAGCCTCCCGAGTAAGTGGGACTACAGGCGCCCGCCACCACGCCCGACTAGTTTTTTTTGTATGTTTTTAGTAGAGACAGGGTTTCACCGTGTTAGCCAGGATGGTCTCAATCTCCTGACCTCGTGATCCACCCGTCTCGGCCTCCCAAAGTGCTGAGATTACAGGTGTGAGCCACCGCGCCCGGCTGAGAGAAGAATTTTTCTACTGGTCACATGGTTTGTAAGAGACAGTACCAGGATTTGATCACAGTCAGCTTATTGTGGAGCCTCCGTTTGGAAGGGAATAAAGCAGATGATCAAGTTTTGAAATTACAGAGTTCAGGATTTCATGCTACCTAGTCCCTACTTGCATGTGATTATAAAGGAAAGAGCTGAAATGCACTCACAATTAGCACAGAACACCCTCACGGGTCTCACTGACGATGTTCTGCACAGCCTGGAGGTCAGCACTCCTCCCACAGTGGTGTTTGCCTGCTGCAGGCTCCTCATCTGTAAAACGGAGCTGATGAGGTCAGCCCTCTGCAAGGGCTGTGTGGAGGACGAGATAACCTGTGTGAAGTGCTTAGAGGCATGCCTGGCACACAGTAAGTGCTCAATAAAGGTTTGCTGATATAATAAATGCCCCATGCATAAGTGGTTTACTTCCTAACTCCCCAGAATGAGACAGACCCTGTGTGCCCTCCATAAATAAAAGCTATGGCTGAAATCATGGTTTCTAAGCATCATTTTTCCCAATGCCCAAATGAATAGTTGCACATCAATCAGAAAATCCTCCCAGTCTTTGTTTTGCTGTGCTGGGTCCATAGGATCCAAGGTCACATGCTTTTTTCTTTCTTTTCTTTGCCTGTTTCTTTCCTGTATGGATCAACAACAACAAAAAGGGTAACAACTGTACCTGGGTTTTGTGTTTTAATAATTTTAATAATGCACAGGAAATTGGATGGCTTAGGGACTCTGTTTCAAAAGAGTGAGTCGTCCCTGTCAACGGACCAAGTGGAAACATGAGATTCAAGGGCAGGAAACAGAAGGGCCCAGGGGATGGAAATAGAATAATGTGATGGGCTTTAATAATCTAAGTTAAATTAAAACTTGTCAGCGCTTTCTTCATGCCACAAGTTTCCAGTTAGAGAAGGAATGGGCCCCTCCAAGCAGTGAGTTGAAAAGGGTGAATTTCATTCTCTGCATCCCCAAGACCAACAAGGTGGGCCCTGCCTGTGTCTCCCATGGCAACTCCAGTCTTCTCTCGTTCCTTGGCCACACTGGCGCTGCTGTTCCCCAAGCACATCCGCATGGCTGTCCCCACCTCCCAGGCTTGAACTTGCTGTTCCTCTGCCGGGACCTTTGCATGTCTGCCTCATCCCCCACATTCAGGGCTTAGCTCTCACAGGAGTCAGAGGGGCTCTCTGCCCCCACTCTGTATCTAAGATTCTCTGTCCCCACTCTGCTGTCCCCACCCTCTGCTAGTCCATGGCCCTGTTGCATTTTCCTCATAGCCCTCATCACTATTCTAACTATTTTGGATGCATTCTCAATGTGGGCTCCAGAAGGGCGGGGATCTCATCTTTCCTGCTTGCCTCTCTCTCCCAGACACCCAGAGCATACCAGGCACATAGTATAGGTACTCCAGACATCCTTTTTGGTGAATGAGCAAATGGATGAATGAACATCTTGGTCGCTATCTCTCCAGAGCCAAGTAAACCTTTGTAACTGAGTCATTTGCCTAGAACTGCTGAGTGCTCTTCCTTGAGGCCCATGTGAACCCCCATCTTGCAGGCTATGTGACCTCATTGGCAACAGCAAAGCCCCACAGCAATGAGTACTGTCCATTCTCCACCCCACATCCTGGCAGCCCTGAGCCTGCCAGTGTGAAGCCACAGGAGGCAGCCATGGAAATGCGCCAGGGAAGTCAAAAACTTTTCCCAGCACCATTTCTGTTGCCTAGAAAGGCCCTAATGATACTTTCTACTTTTCTTTGCCAAATCAGTTGGGCAGCAAATTCCATGCACATGTGCTCAGCAATCACCTATTGATGCCGTGAACACAGATGTTTGATTCTGGCTTCTTTTTGGAGCCATTGCTAGACTGAGAGTTCCATGAAGGCGAGGGTTGTGTTGTATGCATCTTCATGTCTCCCTTTCATGAAGCAGGAGCTCAGATGACATCTCAGGTGTGACGTCAGAGCAATCAGTTTTTCTTTAGCAGCAGATCTCTAGTCTTACTTTTTTGTTGTTATAAAATATTTTTTTCTTTTCTTTTCTTGTTTTTTTCTTTTTTTTTTTTTTTTGAGACAGAATCTTGCTTTCAACCAGGCTAGAGGTAGTGGCATGATCGTGGCTCACTGCAGCCATAACCTCCTGGGCTCAAGAGCTCCTCCCACCTCAGTCTCCTGAGTAGCTCAGTACTACAGGCACAGGCTAACACACCTGGCTACTTTCTAAATTTTTCGTAGAGAGAAAGTTTCACTAAGTTATCCAGGCTGGTCTTGAACTCCTAGCCTCAAGAGCTCCTCCCACCTCAGTCTCCTGAGTAGCTCAGTACTACAGGCACAGGCTAACACACCTGGCTACTTTCTAAATTTTTCGTAGAGAGAAAGTTTCACTAAGTTATCCAGGCTGGTCTTGAACTCCTAACCTCAAGGGATCCTCCCACCTCAGCCTCCCAAAGTGCTGGGATTACAGGCATGAGCTGCTAGGCCCAGGTTGTTAGGAAATAGTTCAAGCCTACAGAAAAATATAAAGAAGGATGTAATGAATATCTGTGATCCCATCGACCAGCTCGGTGAAAGCTTATCATGCTCTATTTGCTTCAGATTGTTTTTTCAAAATAAAACACACGGAATGATTAATGTCCCTGGTGCCCCTTCTACCCAGTCCCTTCTCCCACTGCCCACAGATCCATACTTGGTGCTCCTTGTTCCTCTGCAGGGTTTTATGCTTTACCAAACATATGTGCCTGTAAACGTTACACTGTCCAGTTGATGTGTTTAACCCATACACAAACGGCTTGCCACTTTCAACAGCCTGCTTTCTTATTTAAACTTAACTCCTATAACACATTCACTGGATGTATAGGGAATAACCAAATAAAAGCAGACAAGCTGTATCATAACAGGACGTGACAAGTAGGAGGGAGGGGAATGAAGTGGGGTACAAGGATGGAGGGGAGATGGGGGAGTAATTTAGGGGGAGTGCTCAGGGAAGTGCTATTTGAGAAGGAGACATTTGAGCAGAGATCTGGATGCAGTGAGGGTGTAAATCTGGCAGAGGATGACCAACCCGTCCCAGCTTTCCAGTGACTTTCCCAACACTGAAAGTCTTGGGTCCTGAAAAGCTCGTCAATTTCAGGCGAACCAGGGTACCCAGGGAAAGAATGTCAAGAGTGAGAAACACGGAGTGGAAGGGACTTGTGATGGAGTGAGTTTGGCCTGTTAGAAGAAGGGCCCCTGAAGCTGAGCGGGGCGAGGAGGGTGGGGAGGGAAGCAGAGGCAGCTAGAGTCCACTGGGGAATGTGGGCAGGTGTGCACACCATATATGGGAGCTGACGCGTGGGTTAGATGCCACTGTGAATTCAAATTTTACTCCCTGAGATGATTATTTTCCTAATTGAAAGAAATTATCATATAGGAAAGTTGACATTTTTGGTATAGATTTCTGTGGATTTTTTTTTTTTTTTTTTTTTTTTTTGAGACTTAGTCTTGTTCCATCGCCCAGGCAGGAATGCAGTGGCACAATCTTGGCTCACTGCAAACTCCACCTCCTGGGCTCAAGCAATCCTCCTGCCTCAGTCTCCCAAGTAGCTAGAATTACAGGTGCCTGTCACCACGCCTAGCTAATTTTTGTATTTTTAGTAGAGACGGGGTTTTGCCATGTTGGCCAGGCTGGTCTTGAACTCCTGACCTCAAGTGATCCACCCGCCTCAGCCTCCCAAACTGCTGGGATTACAGGTGGGAGCCACCGCGCCCAGTCGATTACTAAGGATTTTTTACCCATGTAGAAATTCATATAACCACCAGCAACATCAGGATCCAAAACAGTTTCAACCCCCCAACAATCGTCCGGTGCCATCCCTATAGTGAACCCCTGCAAACTGCTGATCTGTCTCCATCACCATAACTTTGTTTTTCTGAGGATGCCAAACAAATAGAATCATAAAGTACAGAATTTTAGGGCACTGGCTCTGCCCCTCAGCATAATGCCTTTGAGACTCAGGCCCATGGTTGCAATGTGGTAAGGGTTCGTTCTTTTCCACAGCTTAGCGTCATTGCGGAGTACGGGCATCCCAGTTTATTTATCCTTTCACTCACTGTTGGGGAACATTAGGGCTGTTTCAAGCTTCTCGATTTTTGTGTCTTCGGGTTATTTTTGAGAATTTCACAGCAATTACACTCTAGATATGGTAATGACTTTCAGAAACGTGCTTTAGACGGAAGTTCTGCTCCGTGTTAGGAATATGTCCTTCACTGATTAGCATATAGGGATTTTAGGGAGGAGATTCTCTCCCCTTCCCCATCTCCTGATGGCAGACCCTGAATTTGTCAGGATGTTCACTTAAAACTGCGTATTTCTGAGCCTTGTTTCTAGCTCTACCACATGAGCGAGGTAATAGTTTCTGCCCTTTCCTTTTAAACAAACCAGAACTATTTTTAAAAATAATACATTTTTCTCCTTTCTTCTTTTTTTTTTTTTTGAGATGGAGTCTTGCTCCGTAGCCCAGACTGGAGTGCAGTGGTACAATCTCGGCTCACTGCAAACTCCACCTCCTGGGTTCAAGCAACTCTCTGCCTCAGCCTCCTGAGTAGCTGGGATTATAGGCGCCCACCACCACGCCCAGCTAATTTTTGTATTTTTAGTAGAGACGGGTTTCACCATCTTGGCCAGGCTGGTCTTGAACTCCTGACCTTGTGATCCACCCACCTCGGCCTCCCAAAGGCCTGGGATTACAGGCGTGAGCTGCCGTGCCCAGCCTAAAACAATACATTTCTCATGTATGTCTTCTTTTGGAAAGTGTCTGTTCATGTCTTTTGCCCACTTTTTAATGTTTTTTTTCCTTGTAACAAAAACATGGAATCAATCTAAATGTCCATCAGTGATTGACTGGATAAAGAAAATGTGGTACATACACATCACAAATACTATGCAGCCATAAACAAAATAAATAAGTAACAAGATCATGTCCTTTGCAGGGACATGGATGGAGCTTGAGGCCATTATCCTTAGCAAACTAACACAGGCACAGAAAACCAAATACCACATGTTCTCGCTTATAGGTGGGAGCTGAATGATGAAAACACATGGACACATAGTGAGGAAAAACACATACTGGGGCCTTTCAGAGGTTGGAGGGTGTGAGGAAGGAGAGGATCAGGAAAAATAACTAATGGGTACTAGGCGTAATACCTGGGTGATGAAATAATCTGGACAACAAACCCCCATGACACAAGTTTACCTATGTAACAAACCTGCACTTGTATCTCTGAACTTAAAAAAATCAAACAAAAAAACATGTTTTATTATGTAAAGTAACCTTAAAATGAGAACAAAAAATCCAGAGATCAAAGACTGGTCCCTCCCATTCCAAGTAGCCTGACAATAATATCTAGGAACTAGGAAACCCTAGCTTCCCCTGCTGTCCAGATGGAAGGAATTGGGCTTAAAAAGGACCCCACAGGGTCTCACTGCTAAGACTGTGGTCTGTGCTGTTTATGAGCTTTTTCTGTCAAGGCCTGTTGGGTTTGGTTTTGTTTAAGGTTTAACAGGATTTCAGACTTAGCGGCAGCCTCTTTGGATTTTCTCCTTCTTTTTCCTTTTGATGCTTAAATATACCCCCACGACACCAAAGAAACAACCATGACTGAAAAGACTACAATTGGCCGGGCGCGGTGGCTCAAGCCTGTAATCCCAGCACTTTGGGAGGCCGAGACGGGCGGATCACAAGGTCAGGAGATCGAGACCATCCTGGCGAACACGGTGAAACCCTGTCTCTACTAAAAAAATACAAAAAACTAGCCGGGCGAGGTGGCGGGCGCCTGTAGTCCCAGCTACTTGGGAGGCTGAGGCAGGAGAATGGTGTAAACCGGGAGGCGGAGCTTGCAGTGAGCTGAGATCTGGCCACTGCACTCCAGCCTGGGCGACAGAGCGAGACTCCGTCTCAAAAAAAAAAAAAAAAGACTACAATTACACAGGATGTAATTCCCTTTCACATAAACACTGAAGAGTGTCACCCCTGGAGCTACGACTTTGCTGCAAGAAGCCGAAAAATGAGGCTTTGTTTAAATAAAGGCACAGAGTAGCCTACATGTAAGTAGAGTGTAGACTTAAGGGCCCCTCCTGGGGGTTGAGGCTTCAAATCCGAAGCTCCCAAAGAGACCATTTGAAAAACAAGAATAATTTCTGTTTGGCCAGGTACTGCACTACATAGCTGCATTTGAGAAAACAGGACTGAGTCTTTTTAGGTTTGTAAATTCCAGTATTTCCTTTTTTAATTTTAATTTTTATTTTTCAAACAAGGTCTTGCTTTGTCATGCAGGCAGTGGTGGCTCTCCTGGGCTCAAGTGATCCTCCTGCCTTAGCTTTCCACATAACTGGGATTACAGGTATGTACCACCACACCTGGCTAATCTTTTTTTTTTTTTTTTTCAGTAAAGATGGAATCTTGCTATATTGTTCAGGCTCAAGCGATCCTTCCACCTCGGCCTCCCAAATTGTTGGGATTACAGGCTTGAGCAACCACGCCCAGCCCTTCAATACAGTGATCTACAATGGACATCATACCCTCCTGGGGGTATTTTGGATATTGCGGGGATGGTTTTGGTTGTGTTTTGATCGGGGACACTGACATTTATTCAATTATTCAATAGGAGTCAGGGACACTGGAATTCTGCCACATTCAGGACACTCAGATACAACAAAGTCCCATGACTAATCCATGTCCCTTAGAATAATTCATGAGCCTAGAAACTCACTCCATTTTACACAGAACTCTAGGTATTGATGGCACTTTTCTTTTTTTTTTTTTTTTGAGATGGAGTCTCACTCTGTCGCCCAGGCTGGAGTGCAGTGGCCGGATCTCGGCTCACTGCAAGCTCCGCCTCCCGGGTTCACGCCATTCTCCTGCCTCAGCCTCCCGAGTAGCTGGGACTACAGGCGCCCGCCACCTTGCCCGGCTAGTTTTTTTGTATTTTTTAGTAGAGACGGGGTTTCACCGTGTTAGCCAGGATGGTCTCGATCTCCTGACCTCGTGATCCGCCCATCTCGGCCTCCCAAAGTGCTGGGATTACAGGCTTGAGCCACCGCGCCCGGCCTGGTGGCACTTTTCAAAGGACATCTAACATAGAGTTTGTAGTCTCTGCCCACAGACACCACTGTTCCTTTTTCCCTAACTGCCTGTGCAGAGTGCTGCTGAGTGGTGTGACTTGCTGCTCTTTGATTGGCTTACTCATCACTGGAAGTGCAGACGTCTCGCTGCTTCTGGGGTTTGTCTAGTGTAGCTACGTCCAATCATTTTCACATATTTATTACAAGTTCATTTTATAGAATTTATTATTTTGTATTATGGGTATTATTTTATAACAAGCTTGTTTCCTTTTCCCCCTTTTATATTACAGTTAAGGCATCATCCTGATTTGTTTTTAAGTTATGCATATAGGTACTTCCCATTATTTATGAATTTCATTTTAGAATAGTAAAGAGTCATCATAAGATAATATCATAAAATACAGTTCTGTCTAATAGGGCTGAGGATCACTGTTGCCGTGGAAGTCTGCTGTGGACGTTTGCTAAGAGGCCCAGAATCGGACTTTTCCAGCAAGAGCATCCTGATTTTGCTGCAGGGAATCTTTCCCTACTGGACCCAGTCTTGATGGCCTTGATGGCCAGTCTTGGTTCGGCAAAGGTTGTCTTCATTGACATTTGTAATCTCCCAGAGACCCAGTGCCAATCAGCATGAGAAGTCATCTTCTCAAAGCATCAGTAATTTATGCAAAACAGCACATTCCCCTTCTATTCCGTTTTAGTTCATTTCTCAGTTCTCCTTCCAGCTCTTTCCATTCCTCCAGAAAGGTCTTTTCTGTTTAATTCCCGGGTGGAGACGGCTCCTTGTACCCCAGTATCCTTCCCTTCTTTCAGACAGTGATTTTTAGTTGCGTGCTTGGTCACCTAGGCTAAAGATTGCAGTTCCCAGTCCCCCTGCTGCAAATGTGCCATCTGACCATGATCTGGCCAAAGGGATGTGAGAAGTGAGGAATGCAGGCTGTGTGTACCCTTAGAGATAAGAGTCCTGCTGCCAGGACTCTGGGTACATAAAGGAAGCATCTTGGAGCTTGCTGCCAAAGGTCACAGCCTAGCGATAGCAAAACAGGAAGACAGGAGGAGCTGGGGTCCCTGACTATGGAGCTCCACAGCAGCCCTGGACCATTGCTTTTGACTATTGTGTGCCAGAGAAATAAACTTCTATGTGAACATACTGATATTTTTGCATGTGGCAAAGGGTGTGCTCATCACAAACCCATTTTGTCTTCCTGGATTCACATAGAGACCACATTTCCAGCCTCCTCTGCTTCAGGCGCAGCCATGAGTGTAAGCTTTCGTGGTGAACACTTCAGGGCATCCAGAACAAAGACGAACGCCCCACAGAGCTACCTTGAGAGCCACAAGCTGAAGGTGGCAGTGCCATAGGAGAGAAGGATCCTGGGTCCCCAGACCACAGGGGGACCCTCCCTACACACAACCAGGAGCATTCACTTGGACAATTAGAGGAACAAGAAACAAACCTTTATTTGGTAAAGCCACTGACATTTTGGAGTTTGTTGGATACCTTGTATGACCTTAATTAACTCAAGTTTTTGTCCCAGGTATCTACATCCTAATCAAAGAGCCCTGAGCACACAAAAGAAAAAGATCTAGGTCTTTCTGAAATTTCTGCATAAAATATTCATAAATTAATTGGTAGAAAGAAACCTGTCAGTCATCCATTTGCAAATACCCATTGAGCTCCAATTTGAGCACAGTGGTGTTAGAATGGAAAAGGAACCTGTAGGGTCCCTGCTCTCCTGGAGCATATGAGGGGGACAGACGGTGGACAGGTCAGTACTGCAGCGATTCTTATGGAAGGAGGTGTGTTAATCTAATTTTTGTGAAACAAATCACATTCTGACTTCCTGCCAATGATACAATTTTATTTGCTGCTTTAGAAATCTTTCTTGGTGTAAAATGATGAATGCTTTCATAATATAAGCAACAAATCCCCAATTTTTCTTGCCTCATCTTCTGTAAGTTCTGGATTCTTTGTCTGGTTTTCTAAAGGCAGTGCACTCTGGTTCAGCAAAGGTTGTTTACATTGACATTTTAAATCCGCCAGAGACCCATTGCCAATCAGCATGAAAAACCATCTTCTCAACGCGTCAGTAATTTATGCAAAACAGCAGATTCACCTTCCACTCTGTTTTAGTTTATTTTGAGGCTCTGGCTGGGAGTCTGTCAAGCTTGGTGGCATCTTCCAGGTGTGCACAAATGACCTACAGATAGTCTCCATTCTCATGGTGAGACTAGGTGAACTCCCAGATGTTCCCAACTCATCCCTTCTGGTAGGTTTCTCCAGGAAGGTACGTCCTGCAGAGTCATCCATTGGCCTGCACCATTGCATTCTGAATTTCTAGCTCAGAAGTCGACAAACTACGGCCTGTGGGCCAAACCTGATTACACTTGATTTTGTAAATAAAGTTTTATTGCAACACAACACACTCATTCATTTACGTATTGACTGTGGTTGCTTTTGCAATACAATGGGGAGAATTGAGGGCGGAATGGCCTACAGAACCTAAAATATTTTCTTTTTTTTTCTGAGATGGAGTCTCACTCTATCGCCCAGACTGGAGTGCAGTGGCATGATCTTGGCTCAAGGTAGCCTCCACCTACCAGGTTCAAGCAATTCTCCTGCCTCAGCCTCCTGAGTAGCTGGTACTACAGGCATGCACCACCATGCCCAGCTAATTTTGTATTTCTTTTAGTGGAGACAGGGTTTCACTATGTTGGTCAGGTTGAGCTCCTGACCTCAAGTGATCCGCCTGCCTTGGCCTCCCAAAGTGCTGGGATTACAGGTGTGAACCACCACAGCCAGCCAAAATATTTTCTGTTTTATGCTCTGGTTCTTTTTAGAAAACATTTGTCAACTACTGACCTAGATAATTAACTTCCTTGGCTTTGCCTAATTGCTCTGGTTTGAGCCATTCTGTAACTGTGACCTCTGGCTCCTCCTTACTCTGCATCTTGAAATGAACTCGAGTAGATGGAGTTTCTAGTTCTTTAATGGAAATTTGGCTCAGAGTCAAAAGAAAGAAAAGAAAAACACGCTTTTAAAGGTTTTATATTTTATTAAAATAAATCGGATTGAAAACAAAAAGCGACAGTCTTCTGCTCCCACCTTTTCACCTTCAGTCCAAGCCTAGAGTTGGCCACTTTTGATAGTTTCAAAATTTTTGGTGCTTCTGGAACTCTAAATATTAGCCTTCAAGTTCTAACTCTAGGCTTGTCAACCTGAGACAGTGGCTATTGACTAAGAAGGCTGACATCTTGCCAATGATATAATGTTTATATTCTGCTTTAGAAGTAGTGGAGCTTATTAGTTCACTTCTCTGAAGCTAAACCATCTGGATTTGAAATTCCAATACCAACACTTTCTGGTAAATAAGTTATTTTACTTCTTTGGTTCCTCTGTTTTTACATCCGTAATATGAAACAATAATAGAAATGGTCTCATAGTGTCCTTGAGAAGGTTGAGTGTGTTAATTCACGCAAAACCAATTTGAAGAGCTTCTTGTACATAGGAAACAGTCCATACATGATGATTTCTTTGTTTTTCTTTGACATTTTAAGTAACACTTGAATATCTTTTTTTTTTTTTTTTGAGACAGGGTCTTGCTGTCTTGCCCAGGTTGGAGTGTAATGGCACAATCATGGCTCACAGCAGCCTTGACGTCCTAGGCTTGAGTGATCCTCCCAGCTCAGCCTCCCAAGTAGCTAGGACTACTAATTTTTAAAACTATGTGTAGAGACAAGGTCTCCTTATGTTTCCCAGGCTGGTGTCGAACTCCTGGGCTCAAGCAATCCTCCTACCTTGGCCCCCTAAAGTGCTAAGATAATAGGCATGAGTCACGGTGACCAGCCAAACTTGAAAATCTTTATTTCTTCATCCATCTATGGATATTATTCTTTGGCTCCCCAGTTACCAGACGACAATACTATAAATGTACACAGCGCCTACTTTATGTCAATTTCTGTTCTGAGAATTTGACATAAACATTAATTTCATGTAATTGGCAACTGCATCCTCCAGTTGCTCAGGCCCCAAACCAGAGAGTTATCTTGGACTTCTCCCTTTCACTCATCATATGCACTCCATCAGGAATCCTGCTGGCTTCATCTTCGGAATGCATCTCAAATCCGGTCACTTCCTACCCCTTCCACAGGTGCCATCCAAGTCCTGGTCATCTCTCATCTGAATTATCACAACAGCCAAAGTATATGTCAGCATCCTTGTAATGATCCACAAGGCGCTTACCCCTGAGCCCGGGAGCCCCTCTGGCGCATTGCTTTCCACTCCCATATCATTCTACCTACCATTTCTCCTCCCACTGCCCCCTAGCACACCCCTTACCACTCCCCCTCACTCTGTCACTCCAAGGCAGCCACAAAGAGTTCCTGCTATTTCTGCACAATCCAGGCACACCTGTCCTCATGGGCTCTGTGCCTGCTGTCCCTCCACCTGGAATGCTATTCCTGCCTATAAGAAAGTATCTCACTCTGGTCGGGCATGGTGGCTCACGCCTGTAATCCCAACATTTTGGGAGGCCGAGGCAAGTGGATCATGAGGTCAGGAGTTCGAGGCCAGCCTGGCCAACATGGTGAAACCACATCTCTACTAAAAATACAAAAAAAAAAAAAAAATTAGTCGGGCGTGGAGGTGGGCGCCTGTAATCCCAGCTACTAAGGAGGCTGAGCGTCGCCTGAACCTGGGAGGTAGAGGTTGCAGTGAGCTGAGATCATGTCATTGCACTCCAGCCTGGGCAACAAGAGCAAGACAAGAAGGAAGGAAAGAAAGAGTGAAAGAGAGAAAGAGAGAGAGAGAGACAGAGAGAGGAAGGAAGGAAGGAAGGAAGGAAGGAAGGAAGGAGGAAGGAGGGAGGGAGGGAGAGAGAGAGAGAGAAAGAAAGAAAAGAAAGAAAGAAAGGAAGAAAGGAAGAAAGAAAAAGAAAGAAAAGCCGAGTGCGGTGGCTCACGCCTGTAATCCCAGCACTTTGGGAGGCCGAGGCGGGCGGATCGTGAGGTCAGGAGATCGAGACCATCTTGGCTAACACAGTGAAACCGCATCTCTACTAAAGATACAAAAAAACTAGCCAAGCATGGTGGCGGACGCCTGTAGTCCCAACTACTCGGGAGGCTGAGGCAGGAGAATGGCGTGAATCCGGGAGGTGGAGCTTGCAGTGAGCCGAGATTGTGCCACTGCACTCCAGCCTGGGTGACAGAGTGAGAACGCATCTGGGAAGGGGAGGGAGGGGAGGGAGGGGAGGGAGGGAGGGAGGAGGGAGGGAGGGAAGGAGGAAGGAAGGAAGGAAGGAAGGAAGGAAGGAAGGAAGGAAGGAAGGAAGGAAAGAAAATAGCTCACTCCTTCTCCCCTTCAGGAGTCTGCTCAAATGTCACCTAATCAGATAGACTCTCTAATAGCAGACTACACCATCACTTTCCAACCTGTTGCCCTCCTTAATTGTTCTTAAAGCCCTATCCCTTTTGGACCCTATATTAGGAATGTTAGTTAAATCTTTGTTGCCTGCCCCCTGCACTAGATGAAAGCTGCATGAGGGCAGGAAATGGGTCTGGTTTGCTCATTACGAAGCCCCCATGGCTCCAACAGAGCTGGCGCACATAGAAACGCAGCGAGCATGGGTGAGTAAATGAGTGAAGGGATCCAGCTGCTTGCTCCCTGGATCCTGTTGTCATGCAACACAGTCACAAATGGAACTCCAGATAGCAAGACTTCTCCACGTGCTGCCTAACTCATTCCATGAGCCACCAGTGGCAGTAGGATCACAATTTTGGAAGCATCGATCCAGCCTCAGGTGCTTTCTATCTCGGGGCCCCGGTCTGCTCACCTTAGTGGACCTGCCCGATGCTGGTGGACCCTTATTTCCATCTGGGGCCCCTGCACACACTTCATATCTGGCTGTCCCTGCAAACAGGGCCCCTCACTGCCTAAAGCTGTGCCCACCCAGAACCACAACCAGCTTCCAGAGCTCCTGCCCCTTCTGGCCTGCCCCCTCCCTCTTGCTCCCTCAGTTCAGGGCTCTCATCCTGACAGTCGCCCTCTTAGCTGGAGATGAGAACACCACTGGCATCCACACTCCACCTGGATTTGCATAATCAGGCACATTTACTGCCCTCACTCTGTGCCATAATTACTGACTAGCTCTGCATTCGACACTTTTCAACTCCATGCACGTCCCTTCTCCCTCCTGCATTTTTAAGGTGGTTATTACAGATATGGCAGACCTTGGCTTTTCCAGACACGAATCTGGCTTTAAAAATGCAAAAAGATCTATGCCCCTTTATGTAATTATTTCTGCCTCTAAAATTGGGGTCACCAGCATGTTGAGTCACTTGAGGGGAGGGGAAGACCTGTAGTGTATTCTCTACAAGCATTTGCCTTTTTAAAAAATGCACAAGACCCATGTTTCCTGCATTTTCTCTTGGTCCCTGAGAATCAGACAGGATGCCTTGGCTGAGATCTCATGACAGCTCAGTCTGACAGAGGAGCTTGCAAGGGAGGGTGATGCTACCATCCGTGGAAAAGATGAGTGTGCAAATTCTCTAGATCGGGGCTTCTCACTTTTTACTGTGACCCTCAGTTAGAGATGTATGTTTTATCAGATATGATGTGAACACACTTGTGCACTTACAGAAAGACAGAGAGAGAGAAAAAGTGAGAGTTAGCACAGGAAACAACAGTTACCCTTACCACACCATAGGCACAGGTCTTTGATTGCATTCTATCCTATCAAATTTTCAAAATTAATTTTACCTTTCCCTTTTTACTTTTTTTTTCTGGTATATTTCATTCAATTTCATATTTTTTTAATGCTGACTAGACCAACTGAATTGATTTCATGATCCATCAAGGGGTGGCAGGCGTGGTTTGGAAACGGTGCTGTATGATGGCATTGTCCTTTCATCATGGGAAGCCAAGCCCCACCAGGTATCTCACTTGATGAGATCCCTGGAGACAAGCTGAACACTTTTCCTCTGGAAGCCTCGCTTCGCAGCATCAAGAAATAATAGATTCTGTTCAATGAAAAATTCCTATGACTCTGGAAATGCAGTAAGCAAAACCCACAACGCAAGAGATGACCTGGTTGTTTCAAAAAGTAATTATTTTTAAAAAGGGAGGATATTATAGATTCGTGCTGTCCGATCCGGCAGCCACAAGCCACATGTGTCTGCTGAGCCCTTGAACTACGGCTGGTCCAAACTGAGATGTTCTCTAAGTATAAAATACACACCTGGTTCTGAAGACTTCACATGCAAAAAGATTGTAAAGTATCTTGTTTAATAATTTTACTATTACATGTTAAAATGGTACTTTGGTTATATTGGGTTAAATAAATTATCAAAATTAATTTTACCTATTCCTTTTTACTTTTTTTTAAGTTGGCTCCTGGAAAATTTTAAATGACACATGTGGCTCACATGGTACTGTTGTGGAACTGACTGACAGTCCAAAGAGACCAACTGAAAAAAATTGAGACCACTGGGGAAGTTTGAAAATGGGGTGTTGGAGGCTATGAAAGAAACATTATTAATTATTTTTAAGTGTGATAATTATGTTACAAAAAATGTTCTCATCTTTTAGAAATATTTACAGATGGACAGATGTATTTGAGATTTGCTTCAAAATAATAGAATGAGGGGACAAAAAAAAAACAAGGACGGATGGCTGTAGCTGAAACCAGTTTGGCCGCAGGGGCTGAGGCTGGGTGATGGGTATATAAGGTTCATTCCATCATTCCTTTTACTTTTGCATTTGAAACTTTCTAAAATCTGAAATAAAATTTTGAAAAGACTGGAGAAACTTACTACATTAAAAAATCATAGACAAAACCAAATCAAACCCCAAACAGACAGCATATATGATCAGCGTGGCAGGTTGTATGGTTATAATGGTGGACTCCAGAGTGGGACAGCCTGGGTACAGATCCAGACATTGCCCCTCACCTGTAAGCTGTGTGACCCTGGGAGAGTTATGTAACCTCTCTGTGCTGCAGTTCCCTCCTTCGTGAGTGGGGATAAGAATACTATAGCTACACAGTGGGGTGGGGGTACTCCTTCTCTATGGCTGCTTTGACAGGTTGCCATTAACTCTGTGGCTTAAAGCTATGCATATTTATGATCTTACAATTCTGGAAGTCAGAAGTCAAAATGGGTCTAGAGCATCAGTCCCCAGCCTTTTTGGAACCAGGGACTGGTTTCGTGGAAGACAATTTTTTCACAGACCAGGGAGGGGGATGTTTTCAGGATGATTCAAGTGCATTACATTTGTGGTGTACTTTATTTCTATTATGATTACATTGTAACATACAATGAAATAATTATACAACACACCATCATGTAGAAATCAGTGGGAGCCTGAGCTTGTTTTCCTACAGCTAGACGGTCCCATCTGGGGGTGATGGGAGACAGTGTCAGATCATCAGGCATTAGATACTCATAAGGAGGATGCCACCTAGATTCCCCGCCTGCGCAGTTCACAACAGGGTCTGCGCTTCTATGAGAACCTAATGTTCTGCTGATCTGACAGGGTGGAGCTCAGGCAGGAACGCGAGCAATGGTGAGTGGCTGTAAACACAGAGGAAGCTTCACTTGCTTGCCCGCCACTCACCTCCTGCTGTGCAGCGTGGTTACTAAAAGGCCACCAACCGGTACCAGTCCATGAACCGGAGGTTGGGGACCCCTAGTCTAGAGAATTGTGTTCCTTCTAGAGGTCCTCTCTGTTTTCTTATACTTTCCAGCTTGTAGGGACAGACTGCATCTTTTGGCTTATGGTCCCTCCTTCCATCCTCAAAGCCAGCAGCATAGACTCTTCTCTTTACTTTGACCTCCTACCACCCACTCATATAAAATCCCTTGAGGTTCCCTTGGGTCCATCCAGATAAGTGAAGAGAATCTCCATGCCTAAAGATCCTTAATTTAATCACACATGCAAAGTTTCTTTGCCATGTGAAATAACATATTCCACAAGTTTTGGGAATGAGGATCTAGACATATTTGAGGGGACATTATTTAACCCACCATCATGGAATTGTTATGAGGATTAAATACGTTGAGCATTTACAAGCACTCCTGGCACCTATGTAATCATTAATTAGGCATGAATAATTAATATTATGATCATTATTGTTATGTAGTGTTCATAAGTCAATTTTTAAAATATTGAACCCATCAGAAAAAATGTTGCAGCCAGGTGTGGTTTGTAACTGAAGGAAACTTAGAAAAAGTTTAGTTTAAGTAACTTAGAAAAAGGCTGTTGTGTATCCTTTGTGCCCCTTCAATTTTATCTCTTCCTCTTTCCTGCTGGCTGGGCAGTGGGTGTAATGGCTGGAGCTGGGGCTACAATTTTGTACCACGAGGTGTCCCAGGGAATGGAGGCCACTCATGGCAGAGGAACAAAAATAAATAAATGTGGCACCATGAGGGGTTGGTAGAGCACAATCCCCCACCCAGCCTTGGATTGCCTACCTCAGCCTGTCACACAGGAGAGAAAAATAAATTTATACTGTGCTCAACCTCTTGTTATCTTGGGCCTGGGTCACTCACAGCAGAATGTAATCCTACAAATACTTTAATTTTAATCTGTTTCTCATCAATCATAAGAGATGTCAAATGCACCAAGAGGCCACAGAATGAAATAAGAAAACAGTCTGTGTCTGCAGAGCCAAAGAGTTTTGCTGTTCGCTTTTCAATATATGGGACTAAGAAGGGAGCTGATGTAATCATCCCAGCTGGTCTCAACTGAGGTTTCATTTATTTCTTCCTTTTCTTATCATATTTTTAAATGACATGGTTCTTGATACAGCAAAAGCAACACGAAAAGAAGATTGAACTCAGGCTATAAAGTCATGTGTGGAAGGAAATGACGAGCTCAGGTGGAAAGTACTCTGTGACCTCTTTGACTCCTCACCTTTCCTCCTTGGCCTCTGTTCTTCCACTTCTGTGCACATGATAGCTCCTCTGAGCTGTCTCCCCTGGTCCCCTGAGGGACCAATGATGCTACGTGCATTATTCAACGTCTTTCATTACATTGTCAACATCTACAGACATGTTGCGGACACTGTGTTTTCTTTCCCAACATCCATTCTTCCTTCTTCTGACAATAACATTTGAGGCTCCTTCTCTCCCTGTTTCCCAATTCATGTGATCAAGAGGTGCCTTTTTCCTAACCGTTAGAGGTAAAAGCCTGTCCTGGGCAAACACAGTAGCTCAAGCCTATGATTCCAGCACTTTAGGAGGCTGAAGTGGAAGAATCGCTTGAAGCCAGGAATTCCAGGCTGCAGTGAACCATGATCATGCCACTGCACTCCAGCTTGGGTGACAAAGACCCCATCTCTAAAAAATATTTAAAAAATTTTAAAAAGTCTATTCTGTGTCATATTCTCTAGGTCACAGTGATTGAGTCAGTGGCTGTCACATTACCCAAGCTGGTCCAATCAGGGTGAGTCTTATGACTTTTATGGAAGACTTTGAGAGGTGGGAGAGGAGGATCAGGCTGATCCTGAGGCAGCTTGATTAAGGCTGAGGGGAAAACCGGAAGTTTCCAGAGTTTCTGAGAACAAAGAAGAAACCTAGGGCTAAAGGCACTAGTTGAGTCCCTAGATTGAGCCATGCCTTTACTCACATTTACTTCCCACCCCTATATTTTAGTATGTCATTAAATGCCTCATTTGTTGAAACAACTCTAACCTAGGGTTTCTGTCACTTGCAGTAGAAACAGTCATGGCCTGAATGCAGATCTCCCAGAAGCATCCCTAAGAAAGAATTTGAGTGTAGTGGGTTGATTTGGGAGGCGATGTCAGGAAGCACCAGGAGGGGAATTGAAGCAAGAGAAGGAAGGAAGTCAGTACAGAGTGAGTATCCGAGGAGAAGGAAGTCAGTACAGAGTGAGTATCCGAGGAGAAGGAAGTCAGTACAGAGTGAGTATCCGAGGAGAAGGAAGTCAGTACAGAGTGAGTATCCGAGGAGAAGGAAGTCAGTACAGAGTGAGTATCCGAGGAGAAGGAAGTCAGTACAGAGTGAGTATCCGAGGAGAAGGAAGTCAGTACAGAGTGAGTATCCGAGGAGAAGGAAGTCAGTACAGAGTGAGTATCCGAGGAGAAGGAAGTCAGTACAGAGTGAGTATCCGAGGAGAAGGAAGTCAGTACAGAGTGAGGACCCAAGGAGAAGGAAGGAAGTCAGTACAGAGTGAGTATCCGAGGAGAAGGAAGTCAGTACAGAGTGAGTATCCGAGGAGAAGGAAGTCAGTACAGAGTGAGTATCCGAGGAGAAGGAAGTCAGTACAGAGTGAGGACCAAGGAGAAGAAGGAAGTCAGTACAGAGTGAGTATCCGAGGAGAAGGAAGTCAGTACAGAGTGAGTATCCGAGGAGAAGGAAGTCAGTACAGAGTGAGTATCCGAGGAGAAGGAAGTCAGTACAGAGTGAGTATCCGAGGAGAAGGAAGTCAGTACAGAGTGAGTATCCGAGGAGAAGGAAGTCAGTACAGAGTGAGTATCCGAGGAGAAGGAAGTCAGTACAGAGTGAGTATCCGAGGAGAAGGAAGTCAGTACAGAGTGAGTATCCGAGGAGAAGGAAGTCAGTACAGAGTGAGGACCCGAGGAGAAGGAAGTCAGTACAGAGTGAGGACCCGAGGAGAAGGAGGAAGTCAGTACAGAGTGAGTATCCGAGGAGAAGGAAGTCAGTACAGAGTGAGGACCCGAGGAGAAGGAAGGAAGTCAGTACAGAGTGAGGACCCAAGGAGAAGGAAGGAAGTCAGTACAGAGTGAGTATCCGAGGAGAAGGAAGTCAGTACAGAGTGAGTATCCGAGGAGAAGGAAGTCAGTACAGAGTGAGGACCCGAGGAGAAGGAAGGAAGTCAGTACAGAGTGAGTATCCGAGGAGAAGGAAGTCAGTACAGAGTGAGTATCCGAGGAGAAGGAAGGAAGTCAGTATAGAGTGAGAATCTGAGAAGGAAGTCAGTACAGAGTGAGGACTCAAGGAGAAGGAAGGAAGTCAGTACACAGTGAGTACTTGAGGAGAACGAAGGAAGTCAGCACAGAGTGAGGACCCCAGGAGAAGGAAAGAAGTCAGTACAGAGTGAGGACCCAAGGAGGTTCTGGTCTGGGCCACTAGGGCTTCCTCCCACTGGGGGCCTCTTGAAGAGCTGTGCTGTTTGTCCACTGACTCCTGTCTCTCGCTGGTTGTGGAAGGTTCCTAGGGTCCTAACTGCCTGATCCTTGTTTGGACGAACGGAGGCAGGATGGCGCACTTCCGGGTTTTTCATCATTAACTTTTCCCGTGTGCGTGAAAATGCAGCCGGCGCCCAGGAAGGTGCAGATCAACCGGGCATGTGCCAGGTGATGTCAATCCCAAGAGACCAAGATATACCTGGTGGCACCTGCGGAGCCCCTCCCCCTCCCCGACACGCCCGTGCCCCGTCTATTGCCCTTCCATTCCTAGAAAAGCTGCTCCCGGCCGACGCGCGGGGTGGGCTTCCTCAGCCCCCGCCTTTGTCGGGACTGCATCAGGAACTCCGCCCGAGAGCTCTACCGGGCGACTCTCTCGGCCTCCTTTGCCGGAGGCCGACAGACTTCACCCCCCATACCTTCTTCCCTGAAGCTAGATGATCAAAGAATACATTTGCAGTTTTGCTTTTAGCCTTGCCTACTCGCTGGTTCTTTTGTGCTCCCTCTGGTGGTCTTAGAAAAACAAATCAATCCTTACCCCTACATGGGCTGAGCATACCCCACCAGCCAGAGAAAGCCCCTGGCCCAGAGTTGGAGGGGCTGGTTATAGGAAGCCATTGCGTAGATGCAAACCAGGAGCCTAAGGACCAGGCACAAAAGCCTCTGTCACACCGTCCCTGCAGCTGGGGTGAGTCTGCGAGTAGTTACAACTGTTACAGGAAGGAGTACCAATCCAGACCCCAAGAAAGGGTTCTTGGATCTCACACAAGAAAGAATTCAGGGCAAGTCCATAGAGCAAACTGAAAGCAAGTTTATTAGAAAAGTAAAGGAATAAAAGAATGGCTAGTCCATAGACAGAGCAGCCCTGAGGGTTGCTGGCTGCCCATTTTTATGGTTATTTCTTGGTAATATGCCAAACACGGGGTGGATTATTCATGCCTCCCCTTTTTAGACCATATAGGGTAACTTCCTGACATTGCCATGGCATTTGTAAACTGTCATGGTGCTGAGGGGAGTGTAGCAGTGAGGACAACCAGAAGTCACTCTCATGGCCATTTTGGTTTTGGTGGGTTTTGGCTGGCTTCTTTCTACAGCCTGTTTTATCAGCAAAGCCTTTGTGACCTGTATCTCGTGCCAACCTTCTGTCTCATCCTGTGACTTAGAATGCCTGTCTGGAATGCAACCCAGTAGATCTCTGTCTCATTTTACCCAGCTCCTGTTTAAGATGGAGCTGCTCTGGTTTACGTGCTTCCTACACACCAGGCTTGGCTTTATTTTCACCTCCACATTCCCAGTGTGTCTGCTGACTAAATGGATGAATCCATCTTTGGAGTTTTTTTTAACCCTTGGAGGGTAGGAGGAATTTTTCAGCGGGTGGGTTCAGTAGGGGCTGCAGTGACTGAATGGCCCCTAAAATGTCTGAGTTGCCATTTGTTGAAGGTTCATGGAAATGCCAAGTCCAAGTGGCAATTAGCATGAGTCTGCGGGATTTCCCACCTGAAAAAAAATGAAGGATTTCTTCTATTCTTCTGAATTGTAAACCAAAAATAAAATTCTAAACCCCCCAAGCGACTGAATGGACCCCTCCTCTCAGCCAAGAGTATCCTAAATCAACCTGAAACACTAGTTCAAGCCACGATGGGAACAGGTGGCTGGACAGGCCTCATTACATCTCATGCCGTTGCAATTCAGGCACAGCTGACCAGCATTAACATTAAAACAGAGTCCTAAAGACTGACAATAGACTTTTTATAGCAATAAGATACCAACATGACAGATAGCAGGCTCTGAAAGAAATCGAAGTATTTTACCCCAAAATATATCTCTTTGATATTATTGTGAAATGGCCCTGATAAAAAACATGTATTAGGTTGGTGCAAAAGTAATTACAGTTTTTGCCATTTAAAGTAATGGCATTAAAAGTAATTGTAATGCCATTAAAAGTAACATGATCTATTCTCTCTGAAGCCTGCTACTTGGAGGCTTCATCTGTGTAATAAGAACCTCGGTCACCACAGCCCCTTATCTTAACCCAGACACTCCTTTCTATTGATTCCAAGACTTTAGGTGATAACTCTTTCAACCAACTGCCAATCAGAAAATCTTTGAATCCTAGAAGCACCCCATGTTGAGTCGTTCCGCTTTTCTGAACCAAACCAGTGTCCATCTTACATGTATCGATCGATGTCTTATGTCTCCCTAAAATGTATAAAAGCAAGCTGTAGTCTGACCCCCTTGGGCACATGTTCTCAGGCTCTCCTGGGGCTTTGTCATGGGTCATGGTCACTCAAATCTGAATGTGACCATGGATCGTGGTCACTCACATCAGAATAAATCTCTCCAAATACTTGACAGCGGTTGACTCTTTTCATCAACACTAATAGAAGATAGTTTTATTTAAGGAAAGTTTTGAAAGTCACCGAAACTCCAGGCATTGCTTTGAAGGTTGCCCCCACCCACCACCCTTTGTTTTTCCCTTCACAAATAAGAACAGAAATTCTCTCCCACCCAGAGCAACAAGGCTCTCGAGGCGGAGTGGGGATGAAGGGGCACTTCATCTCAACAGGGCCTCCCTTGGAGAATTTAATGTCTGCTACATGCTCCCTTGAAAATAAATAAACCTCATATGCCAAATATTTAGCCCTTCAAAATTGATAAATGAGGAAAAGGAATTACCATTTCAGCAGGGCATAACTTACTTTCAGATTTTTTTTTTTTTTGACGTAGAGTTTCACTCTTGCCTCCTGCAGGCTGGAATGCAGTGGCACAATCTCAGCTTACTGCAACCTCCACCTCCCAGGTTCAAGAGATTATCCTGCCTCAGCCTCCAGAGTAGTTGGGATCACAGGTGCCCACCACCACACCCGGCTAATTTTTGTATTTTTAGTAGAAATGGGGTTTCTGCACGTTGGCCAGGCTGGTCTCGAACTCCTGACCTCAAGTAATCTGCCTGCTTCGGCCTCCCAAAGTGCTGGGATTATGGGCATGAGCCCCCACACTCGGCCCAGCCTAGACTTTGAATGTCATTTGGTCTAACTGCCAATTCACTCATTCAACAAGTATTTACTGAGCACCTGCTATGCATCAAGTATAGAAACTAAGCACCACAGAACTTACATCCTAGTGGAGAAAATAATGATAGTCAACACCGACAAGGTACTTGCCACATGTCATACGCTGTTCTAAGTTCTAGTTTGTGTAGTTTTCATCCTTTGTACATTCTTTGAGGAACTCTGTCTTGGAGAAGGAAAGATCCATTCAACACTACATTAAATTCATTTGGTATCCTGACCAGTTCAGCCCAACACACACATGAAATGCACTTACGTGCTGCCCAAGACATCTCTGTGACTGCACAGGAGTGGGGTGTCGTAGATGGCGCAGCCAGCATCCATCCCCTACCCTGTCCTCATTCCCAAGAGTCCTGAACTTGCTCAGGAGCCTCCTGCTCCCCTCTGCATCTCATGGGCCTCCGAGATACTGACTGCACTCCAGCTATGGAGCTGCTCAAAGTTAATCCCCGTCTTCCTGGACTGATTGAGTCAAGGGTGCACAGGAGACCCACCTGAGCCAAGTGTGTTCTAGGAGGTGTCTGCTGGATCCTTGCAAGCTGTGCCTTCCTCGCACTTCTGGAAGACATTCCAGAAAGGACCCTGTTACTCCTGTTGGACGGGAACAGAGGTCAAACGGGAACCAGGCACAGACTGTGGGCAGCAGACCAGAAAGATGGAAAACATCTGGGTCCTCAGGGACATCTTCAGGTAGCTGAATGAACCAAGCGTGCAGCCCGCCTGCCTTACCGGTGGAGATACACGAGCCAGCACACTACGTTACAGATGGAGCCTCGTGAAGTGTGGGCTCTGTGAGTGCGGGCAAAGATATCCTGATTCATAATTCATCCCATTTACAGTGTTGACAGAGGGCTTTGAGCTGATGTTTTACATTTTGTTGTGGTTATCATTGTTCATTTTCTTACTCTCCGCTTTTTACCCTCAGACCATGGTTGAAATAATATTTTACCAAGAATATTCAGCCCATTGTTATAACCATGAATGTCGTATAAGGGAAACACTAGATTTTAAAATAGAGGTGATTTTTTAATGATCACCAGTGGATTGGAGTTTGAAACATAACATGATTATTAACTGATGAATTTTAAAACTCACAAGTGCTTCCTCAGATGGTAAACCAACTAAGATGATTTGTACCTAAGACCAGTACTTCCTCTGGCTCTATGGGCAACTAAGTTACTTACTTAAAAGTATCTCTTTTTTTTCTGGGACATTTTTGTTTCGGAATTTTTAAAAGGCTTAATATTTTTAGAGCAGCGTTTAGGTTTACACGAAAATGGAACAGAAGGAGCACCCCACCTCTCCCCCAGGGTGACACAGTGACCAGGCTTCTTCCCACCTGTGGGCCTCTCATCTACAGCACAGGCCTCTCACAGTGGCCCAGGGGACAGTCTCCAGTCCACTCAGTCATCTTCAGCATGCACCTCTGCTGGGGCAGCTCGATTCACCAATATCTCTAAAATGATATTTTCTTTTCCTCCATTCCTTTTTTTTTTCCAGAGGCAGGGTCCTGCTCTGTCTTCCAGAGTGGAGTGCAGTGGCATGATCGTAGCTCACTGCAGCCTCGAATTCCTGGACTCGAGATCCTTCCAACTCAACCTCCAGAGTAGATGAGGCAGAGTAAGCTACCAAACCAGGCAATTTTTTTTTTTTTTTTTTTTGTAGAAACGGGGTGGCCCTATCTTGCTCAGGCTGGTTTCGAACTCCCGGGCTCAAAGGAGTTGAGCCCTCGGCCTCCCAAAGTGCTGAGATTCCAGGTGTGAGCCACCACGCCCAGCCTACATTTTGCATTTGATCATTGTGTATATACAACACGAATGAGTGATGGTCATGTGGAGAGACAGAGCGAGTGAGAAAAGTACAGCTCACCCGTCCAAATACGTTACCTCCCACATTTTTTTTAATCTATTAAATTTCCTCTGACCCCCTCCCAAGTACCATGATGTGATGGAGACAATGTCATCAATGGCTTAGTCCTGAGACCCAGACGAACAGGGAACTCCTTGGAGAGATTTTGATGCTTCAGATTTTAACTACATTCCTCAATATAATTTCTCAATATAATTCCCAATGTAATTTATGTAGTTTTTTCTTTTTAAGAAAATATGGCCTTGGTAGGAATGCTGGTCTTGCAGCTGCTTCCTCCCATGTATTCCACCCATGCACACAGCCCTAGAATCACTCCGGCTGGGAAGGAGAGAGGCTGCGTTCAATATAAATGCAAAATGCTCCAGACATTCATCATTATCTGTGCTGTGCATGAATAACGACAGCAGCTTGCAAGTGGGCAGGACTTGGCGGAGAGGCCCCGTCACAAATCCACTGCCGCACCAACACACTCCGATGAAGTGCCTGTGAAATCTGCCTTCAGTCACTAATTTCACACTCCAGGGACAGAGCTGCGAACAGCTCAGAGCACATAATTCTCATTTTAATAACAGTTTCCTTAACCTTCAAGACACTCTTTACAGCACTTTTTGCCACCTTTTCAAAAATTAAAATGCCTGATTCCTTTAAGGTTAAATCTCAGGTTTGCTTTCGTTTAATCATCTTTTTAATTTTGTAACTTTACAAACAGCAGAGATTTTATTTTGTCTTCAGATACCTTGCAACGCTTTCTCTAGCTTGGTTGCATTTTTAAAGATCAAAATGAATCGTTCACATATTCTACATTCATTATTCTCTCTCCTGCAGCATTCTAAATAATGTAGGTATTGTAGATGCTTCTGTGATGAGCACGGAATGGATTTGCAATGCCCTGCTAAAATATGCTTTTCATCTCTCAGATCATAAAATGAGTTTTCTTCTCTTGGTTTCTGAAGACCTGAGAAATACTCTTCTCTTCTGGAATGTATTGCAAGACACAGGGGAGGGTCCTTTGGGACAGAGGATAAGATGAGTCTGATTAACTGAACTAATGAAATTGACAGATGAGCTGGCATGGCTCCAAAGAGGGAAATTTACAAGAATTTTGGTGGCTGGATTTATGAACCCTAAACAGGTTTGTACCTGGAATTAGGGTTTGATTGTTCCTGTGGTCAGCTGGCTTGGTTGTACTTTCCCATCAGCGACCCAGCCCAGGTAAGACAACTATTCAGATGCAAGAATATTGTGATAGTATGGCTCAGTGGCTATATGAAAATTGCACTGATTTGTTATTTAAATTGGCTTGTTAGAATTCTTTTTTTTTTTTTTTTTGAGACAAGATCTCACTGTGTTGCCCAGGTCAGAGTGCAGTGGCACAATCAGACCTCACTGCAGCCTCCACCTCCTGGGCTCAGGCAATCCTTCCACCTCAGCCTCCTGAGTAGCTGGGACGACAGGTGCATACCACCATACCCAGCTAATTTTTGTATTTTTTGTGGAGATGAGGTCTTGCTATGTTGACCTATGCTAGTCTCAAACTCCTGAGCTCAAGTGATCCTCCCACCTCAGCCTCCCAAGTGCTGGGATTACAGGCATGAGCCACCACACCTGGCCAGAATTCTTTTAATAAGCCAGGGTTCACATGGTTGTACATTTTAAAATGAGATTTGACATCAAGAAAATAATAGGCAATTAATCCTAAATTTGAGTTCCTAGTGCAAGTCTCTCCAGTTCTTAGAGACTCTAGGGGAAAATGCATTCCTTGCTTCCTCTAGCTTCGGGTGGCTGCTGGCATTCCTTGGCTTGTGGCCACATCCCTTCAATCTCTGCCTTTGTGGTCACATTGTCTCCTCCTCTTGTGAACAGCTGTCTGATCTCCCTCTGTCTTTCTCTTGTAAGGACATGTGTGCTAGCACTTAGAGCCTGCCTGGATAATTCAGAATCAACTCCCCAAGGCAGGTGGATCACAAGGTCAGGAGATCGAGACCATCCTGGCTAACACAGTGAAACCCCATCTCTACTAAAAATACAAAAAATTAGCTGGGTGTGGTGGCAAGCACCTGTAGTCCCAGCTACTGGGGAGGCTGAGGCAGGAGAATGGCATGAACCCGGGAGGCGGAGCTTGCGGTGAGCCTAGATCACACCACTGCACTCCAGCCTGGATGACTGAGCAAGACTCCGTCTCAGGGGGAAAAAAAAAAAAGAATCAACTCCCCCAGATTCTTAACTTAATGACACTATTTGCAACATAAGGTAATGGTCACTGTTTTGCCATACAAGGCGATATTTTAGGCTCCAAGCATTACGATGTGGACATGTCTTTTTAGGGGCTACTGCTGAAGTCACTGCAAGGTCCTCACTTTTTTCCTCTTTTGAGATGGTGAAAAAGGATTTCCTTTGTAGAGGGGGACGATCTGGAGTGTTCTGTTAGTTTCCTATTTGCTGTCATAATAAATTACTACAGGGAGAGAGGCACAGTGGCTCACACCTGCAGTCTCAGGACTTTGGGAGGTTGAGGTGGATGGATCACCTGAGTTCAGGAGTTTGAGACCAGCCTGGCCAACATGGCAAAATCCCATCTCTACTAAAAATACAAAAATAGCCAGGCATGGTGGCACGCACCTGTAATCCCAGCAACTCAGGAGGCTGAGACAGGAGAATTGCTTGAAACTGAGTGGCGGAGGTTGCAGTGAGTGGAGATCACACCACTGCACTCCAGCCTGGGTGACAGAGGGAGATCCTGTCTCAAAAAAAATTAATGAACTAAAAAATTACCACAAATTCAGCAGTGCTGTTTTTTCTTGGTGTATTCTGCTCACCACGTTCTGGCTTTCTGTCTATCCAAGCAGTAATGATCCCAACAATTCTTCTTTCCTATCCAGTTGGATTCTCCTCCCATTCCACATTTCCACACCTCTGCTAAAGCTCATTCCTTGCCTCTCCTTGCTGACTATTGCAAACCCCACCTGACTATTGCAACCCTGACTCCGTCTCCTCTGCCACGCCCCCATGAGGTTTGCTCTTCTGCTGTGGGGTTCACTAAAACAACAGCCTTTTCCAGCATGTTCCTTCCCTTGATCAAAAGCCTTACATGCCTCTCCTTACCCCAGCGATCTGGCCCAAAGCAGACTCCTGAGAACACACAAGATGATTTCCAGGATAACTCAGATGAACATCTTTTGAAAGACCCATGTTTATTTTAATGAGTTTCAGGGTAAAGAGTAGTCGGAAAATGAAACTCATGTCTTCACAAATATTTATGCTTAGGATGCAGCTGTAGGTGAAGTAAAGAATATGAAATCCATTCAAATAAATATAATAAGTAAATTAATATCCAAATGGAAGGCAGGTAGGGACAAATGATGGTGGTAGTAAACAGATTATTAAAGTCTGAAAAGTCCTGACACACAGGATAAATTCTAAATTAGTTTGGAAAAAAGAATATTGACTCTCTGAGCTAGTCTTGCTCCCAACATGACTACTATCTAAAACATCCGCATTTTTGCCAGACGTTTTCTTAGCATCCCCTGAACTAAGCACCTCATGCTCATGGGTTTCTCCCACCTGCCATGTCCCCCACCCCTCCATCTTGCTTGTACGAATCCTTTGAGACTTAGCTCATGCCTTACCTCCTCCAGGAAGCCTTCCCTACTTGCCACCTCCTCTGAGATCTTTTCCTCTCCTGGCTGCCTATGGTGCCTATTGCTTGAATGTCTCCTTTGTGCTTTCTCCATAACCCATCTGGTGCCTGTCTCCCTGAGTGATGTCCCTAAAATACAGACACTGCCTCTCACCATAGACCATCAGAGGGCAGTGTTTTTGGAAGGCCCGGGATTTTAGTTGCAAAGATACCCCCTACTCATCCTAAAGGTGCAAATTCTTTTTTGGGCAAAAAGCCCCTTAAGAACAGCAGGTCACTGAAATCCATCTCAAACAGGCACAGGCAAAAAATATATATGTGGTCTGCATAATGAATCATTTGGTGGCCAGGTGAGGAAAGGTGAGGTGGCTCACGCCTATAATCCCAACACTTTGGGAGGCTGAGGTGGACTAAGTTCAAGACCAGCCTGGCCAACACGGTGAAACCCCGTCACTACTAAAAATACAAAAATTAGCTGGGCATGGTGGCATGTGCCTGTAATCCCAGCTACTTGGGAGGCTGAGGCAGAAGAACTGCTTGAATCCGGGAGGTGGAGTTTGCAGTGAGCTGAGATGGCGCCACTGCACTCCTGCCTGGGTGACAGAGCAAGACTCCAGCTCAGAAAAAAAAAAAAGTTTGGGGTGAGGGGTTTCAGGCATGGCTGGATCCGGTAGCTCAAATCATGTCTTCAAGGCTCCATTACTTGCACTGTTTTCTGCATTCTCCACACACACAGGCAAGTCCCTCTCTGTTTGCTGGTCCAGTTTTACATCCTGACAGTAACAGATCCTGGGTTATCTTTCCCACTAGTTTTTATTGGCCTGATTTGGATCATGTGATGGTCAGTGAGCCACTCTGGCCAAGGAGAAGTGGGGAGTAGAATATACTGATTGGCCAGGCCTGGATCATTGGATCATGAGCCTATATCTAGAACTGGAGAAGAGTAGGGCCGATTCTTCCATATAGAGTGAAGGGGCAATAGGAGAGGTCACCAAAAATAAAATCGAGACTGGGCTTCCAGGAGAAGAAGGAACAGATGCTCTGCAGACAGAAGCAACAGCTGACCCCATGACATTCTGTGAATGAAACAGGTAGGAAACTTGTGTGTTCAACACACTATAGCAGGGGTCCCCAACCCCTGGGCCATGGACCAGTACCAGTCCATGGCCTGTTAGGAACAGGGCCACACAACAGGAGGTGAGTGGCAGGCCAGTGAGCATTACTACCTGACCTCTGCCTCCTGTCAGATCAGCGGCAGCATTAAATTCTCATAGGGACGTGAACCCTATTGTGAATTGTGCAAGCGAGGGATGTGGGTTGTGTGCTCCTTATAAGAATCTAATGCCTGATGATCTGAGGTGGAACCATTTCATCCTGAAACCATCCCCCGCACTCCAGTCCATGGAAAAATTGTCTTCCGTGAAACTGGTCCTTGGTGCCAAAAAAGTTGAGGACCGCTGCACTATGGGAAAGAAGACAATGAAATCAGAGGCAGGGAAAAAATACGATTATGAGAAAGTGAATGGGGCTGGTATTTGCGGGTATTTTGTTATTGTTGTTTGAGAAAAGAATTGTAAAGATGTGTAACACGTCAATGCTTTGAAAAGGACGAAAGTGTTTTGTGAGGTGTAATGTATTATGCAAACAAAAGGCAATGTGGAAACTACCGCTGAAGACTGAAGATACTCAATCCTTATTCCCTCGGGATCTCTGGTTTCTATAGAGAGATTAGGTTTTGTTTACCTGTTTTAAATATTAAACTTTCAGTTTTGTAGCTTAGTTCTTTAACTGAGAGAAAGAATGTGTGTCTTTATATAATGTGGATCATCAGCTCCATTTGATCTAAAGCTAAAGCTCTCTCTAAACCTTTTATCTGACTCAGGGCTTTGCTCATGTGTCTGCACTTAGCCTCTGTTAAGTAAAGAACGGTGCCACAGACGGAAACTGGCTACAGAGAACAGGCTCCTTGGGGTGTCCATGAGAAAATTATCCTATCCCCTGATAATAAGAGTGGATCAAAAAAGGAGAGAAAGGATTAAGAAGCAAAAACCTCAGTGTGGCTGCAGGAGGCAAATATCATTATTCCCCTCTCTTTCTATTCCCCTCTCTTTCTGTCCCAATCAACAGTTTGTGAAATTTCTCCATGTTCCCACCACACTCGTCACTCCATATACCCCAGAAACACTGGCCTCAGTTCTGGTCCTTCGAAGATTCTGGTCCTAGTAGATTGAAATTCCTTGAAACAGATGAACCTCATCTACGTTGTT
Source organism: Trachypithecus francoisi (assembly GCF_009764315.1). Taxonomy (NCBI): domain Eukaryota; kingdom Metazoa; phylum Chordata; class Mammalia; order Primates; family Cercopithecidae; genus Trachypithecus; species Trachypithecus francoisi. Next base: position 44,064,394 of record NW_022681467.1, read on the forward strand.
CACTGCTGTTTGCTTATAACCTACTCTCTTAGTCCATTTAGGCTGCTATAACAGAATACCATGAACCAGGCACCTTATACACAACAGGAATTCATTTCCCACAGCTCTGGAGGCTGAGAAGTCCTAAGATCTAGGCAGTAGCAGATCTGGTGTCTGGTGAGGGCCTGCTTTCTGATTCATAGATAGCACCTTCTTCTTGTGTCCTCAGATGGCAGAATGGGCAAGGCAATTTTCCAGGGCCTCTTTTGCAAGAGCACTAATCCCATTCTTGAGGGCTCTGCCCTCTTGATGTCATCACCCCTCAAAGGTCCCACCTGTAATATCATCTCATCGCTAATTAGGCTTCATCACATGAGTTCTGCAGGAACACAAACATTCAGGCCATAGCGCCTAGCCCAGTAGCTGATGTGAAAGAGACACTCAATAGATATTTGTTGAATGAATGTACTCCCTCATCAATGAAATGTGGTATCACACATCTTTTTAGGGATGTGTTGCTTTGTTCTATTTCTTTTGTGTGTTTCTGATCTCTAGTGAAATGATGAGGTTGAGGGGTTCAACCACTGGAATAACCCCAGAGCTTCTCAGCCTCGGCACTACTGACATTTTTATCCAGATAATTCTTTGCTGCTGGGAGGTGGCTTTTACATTGCAGGACATTAACTAGCATCCTTGGACTTCATCCACCGGATGCCAGTAGCAGGCATGGATGCATGTGCACACACACACACACACACACATCATTGTTACAACAAAAATGTCTGTAAATATTGCTGATGTTCCCTAGGTTCTACAATTGTCATCGGTAGAGAATCCTTGTATTAAACTAGTGTCATAATAAGCACCAAGTGAGTGCTCAATGTACCCTTGTTGGATGAGAAAGCGCTCTTCAGTTTTATCTGCCTTGAGGATTTCAGACCATCACTCTCCTAAAATCTTGCACCTTTGCTAATGCTTCAGTTCACTCCTCAAGCACCTGATGAGTACTTGTGAAATATAGGCCCCTGTTCGGGGCACTGAAGATCCGTAACAGCATGACCCAGTCCTGGACCCAAAGAACTCATATCTATCAGGGGAAATGAACAAAAAACATCAGGCTGTGACAAGTCCTACCGTGAAGGCCACGATGGAAGTTAGGGCAGCACCGAGGAAGCGGACGGTCAGACTGGAAGGGCTTCATAAAGCAGAAGATCTGTTTTGTTCCAGCCACACTCCAGAGCAAAGAGCATGTCCTGGCCCACAGGAGCCACTCAAGAAAGCCACTGAAAGACCTCCAGGAGGAGCAGGGATTGAAACACCAAAAGAAAATGACAATCCTGGTAGCTCTGCAGGTATTGCATGGGCAGCCTGTTTTTATTCTAAAGAGAGAGATGAGTAAGTTGGCTCCATCAGGGAATCTGGAAGTAAATCAGGGCCCAGACTGGTTTTGGGGAAAACCAATGGTGAACCCTCAGTGAGAAAAGATACTCAATGTCACTACAAACCCAAGAAATGTAAGTGAAAGCAACAATCAATTCCTTTGGAAATGTTGGAAATGAAGAAAGTGTGTCCACTTTGGTTGGATTCTGGTATCTAGAAGTCCATATAAATCCCTGGGCAAGCTCAATAAATAAATGTTAATAATAGCAGCTAACACTAAAATATTTATTTGTTCAGTATATTGTTTTGACAATTACTTATTTCCCATGACTCCCTTAATCTCCACAGAAAATCTGTTGGGTAGCTATTATTATCATCATCTATTTCTTACTGATGAGAAAACCGATGATCAGAGAATTCGCTTTTCCTAAATCACTCACCTAGTAAATTCCAGAGCCAGAATTTGAACCTAGGCAGTCCACAACAAAATCTGTGCTCTTAACCAGAGTTATAAAGGGTCTGAAAATACCAAAATGACTTTAACATCAAAGTCATAACCATTTTAAAGAATATAGAAGAGTTGGCCATGGTGGTGCATGCCTATAATCCCGGCTACTCAGGAGGCCAAGGTGGGAGGATTGCTTGAGCCCCAGAGTTTGAGATAAGTCTGGGCAACACAGCGAGACTCTGACTCAAAAAAATAAAAAAGAAAAAAGAAAAAAAAGAATTTAGAGGAAAAGACAGAATAAATATAAAGATGGAGAATTTCAACAACAAAAAATTGAGAACTCTGAAACAGAACCAAAAGGAAACTCTAGAACTAAAAAATTCATTATCTGAAATTAGAATCTCTTGGGTGAACATAATAGCAGACCAGACATAAAAGAAGAGTCAGTGGGCTGGGTGCAGTGGCTCAAGCCTATAATCCCAGCACTTTGGGAGGCCAAGACAGGTGGATCATGAGGTCAGGAGATCGAGACCATCCTGGCTAACACGGTGAAACCCCGTCTCTACTAAAAAAATACAAAAAACTAGCCGGGCGTAGCAGCAGGCACCTGTAGTCCCAGCTACTCGGGAGGCTGAAGCAGGAGAATGGCGTAAACCCGGGAGGTGGAGCTTGCAGTGAGCTGAGATCCGGCCACTGCACTCCAGCCTGGGCGACAGAGAGGACTCTGCCTCAAAAACAAAAAAAAAAAACAAAAAAGAAGAGTCAGTAAATCCAAATTGATAATAATTATCTAACTGAAGTGGAAAAAGAAAGAAGTGTAGAGCAACATCGAACAGTCAAACATATGTATAATTGGATATTCAGAAGGAAAGAAAAGAGGCAATAGAGAAGAAACAATATTGACAGTTAAAATGGCTGAAATTTCCCCAGAATATATTAAAGACATTAAGCCACAGATTCAAGAAGCTCTGTGGCCTGGCATGGTGGCTCATGCCTGTAATCCCAGCATTTTTGAAGGCTGAAGTGGGTGGATCACTTGAGGTCGGGAGTTTGAGACCAGCTTAGCCAACATGGCAAAACCCCATCTCTACAAAAAATACAAAAATTAACCAAGGGTGGTGGTGCCTGCTTGTAAGCCCAACTACTCAGGAGGCTGAAGCAGGAGAATCACTTGAACCCAGGAGGCCGAGGCTGCAGTGAACTGAGATTGTGGCACTGCACTCCAATCTGGGTGACAAAGCAAGACCTTGTCTAAAACAAAACAATTTAAAAAAATAAGAAGAAGCTCTGTGAATGCTGAGTAGGACAAATACAAAGAAAGTTACATTTAGGTACATTATAATCAAACTTCTAAATATCAAAGATAAAGAGAAAAAATCTTTAAGACAGCTAAAGAAAATATATCCTATACATCAGAACAATCAGAATGATGGGTGACTTCTCTCAGAAATCATGGAAATCATAAGGATAAAAATTGTATTTTCAAAGTAAAACTATGTCTCAAAGGGTTAAAGAAACCAGTGGCTAAATTCTTGGGCTTACAGGATAACAGATTTTTAAAACAAACAAACAAAATATGTGATTTTTAAAACAGATTTAAAAAAAAACAAAAAAACAAAAAACTGAAACTGTGCTCCTAAAGAATAAGTAACAAGTAACTAACAAAAATTCTTGGCTGGGTGCAGTGGCTCACGCCTGTAATACCAGCACTTGGGGAGGCTGAGGAAGGCAGGTCACTTGAGGCCAGGAGTTCGAGACCAGCCTGGCCAACATAGCAAAACCCTATCTCTACCAAAAAATACAAAAATTAGCCGGGCATGGTGGCACACGCCTATAAACCCAGCTACTCGGGAGGCTGAGGCAGAAGAATTGCTTGAACCCAGGAAGCGGAGGTTGCAGTGAGCAGAGATCACGCCACTACATTCCAGCCAGGACAACAGGGTGCGAGACTCAGTCTCAAAAAAAAGAAAAAGAAAATTGAGTTTACAAGATAACAGATAAGAAAAAAAACAACTTTCAGAAATGCTGAAATTCCCTCCACTTATAAAATGTAAAAACTGGCTAATATCAGTTAGAACCAAGATGGCCAACTAGAGTTTGCACGACACGCTTGCTGATGTCACAGCCTAACTTTCCACCACGTTTCACACTAACTCTTCCCCAAATTTACACGTGCTACCCATGAGTTAACATAAAAGAAAACTACACATGCCCAAGGATTTTCCAGACCTCCCCTTTTCTTCCACCAACGCTTACTAATCTTGAAATCCACTGCATGCATTTCCTAATGAAAATACGTCCTTGAAGCTGGCACAAGAAGACAGATTTTAATCCAACTCCCATCTTCTTGGGAGTTGACTTGCAATATAAAACCTCCATTTTCTCAAAAACCTGGTGTCATAATATTGACTTCTAATGCATCAGGCAACAAGCTCCTTTTACTAAAGTAACAAAAGTGCTAGGGGATTAATAAAAACATATTGCCAACTTGGATTTCTATATCCGGTATAAAAAAATCTTCAAAAATGAAGTTGAGGCCCGGCGTGGTGGCTCACGCCTGTAATCCCAGCACTTTGGGAGGCTGAGGCAGGCGGATCACCTGAGGTCAGGAGTTTGAGACCAGCCTGACCAACATGGAGAAACCCCATCTCTACTAAAAAATACAAAATTAGCTGGGCATGGTGACACATGCCTGTAATCCCAGCTACTTGGGAAGCTGAGACAGGAGAATCACTTGAATCCAGGAGGCGGAGGTTGCAGTAAGCTGAGATCACACCATTGCACTCCAGCCTGGGCAGCGAGAGCAACACTCCATCTCAAAAAATAAAAAAGAAATAAAAAAGAACAGGAAAAAAAAAGAAGTTGAAATAAAGACATTTTTCAAACAAATAAAATCTGAGAGAATTTGTTACCAACAGATCTACTCTATAAGAAATTGTAAAGAAAGTTCTTCAGACCCAGGCAAAATGATCTCAGATGAAAGCACACATCCACAGAAGGAATGAAGAACAGCAAGTGGATAACTATGTGGCTGAATAGAAAACACTACTACATTGAAAAGCGCTGATCTAAAGTAACAATAATGACAATGTATTGTAAGTTTTATTACATATGTAGAGGAAAACATATGACATTAATAAGACAAGAGTGGAAAATGGAATTGTACTGTTGTAAAGTTCTTATTAGGCACATGAATAAGTATGGTACTAACTGAAGATTAATTGCAATAAATTAGGAACGTATGGGTGCAAAGACAGCAGAGGAGATACACTGGAGTAATGAAAAACACTTGATTAATCAGAGACAGAAAAGGAAGACCAAAAGAACAAAGATTAGGTGAGACGAACTAAATCCTTCACTTAACAGGCAGAGATCATCACACAAGATTAAAATAAGAAAACCAACGAAGAGCTAAACCCAGCTACAAGCTGTTCACAAGAAACAGACTTGAAACAGAAGTGAAAAAGAACAAACAGTCCATGAACCCAGCAACACGGAGGAATCTCAAAGCATGGGAGGGCAAAAGAGTGCCTACTTATGATGAAATATATGTGAAGCTCAAGAATGAACAAAAATTAACCTACAATCATCAAGTATTAGGGAAGTAGGAGTGTAGTTATCTTGGGGGTATTATTTACTGCAAAAGGCCACAAGGGGATTTTCTAGTAGCAAAGAAATCTTCTGAATTACAAAGATGAATGTGTATTTTAAAATTCAGCAAGCTGTGTGTTTAAGATTTGTGCATTTTGCTCTATGCAGATTGTACTTCAGTGAGTGAGTGTGTGTGTGTGTGTGTGTGTGTGTGTGTGTGTATGTTCTCACCGCTTTCCCTGCAGATGAGGTTTGCCAGGACTCAGAGGTTGATATGGAATTGGTGAGTGGATGGTTTGCTGAGGTGTCTTCAGCATAGCACGTGTGAGGATGCTAAGGAGGCAGGGGAGGGTGGAGGGAGAGGCAAAAGTTACAACTAAGGACTCAGCAAATCCACCAGACCTGGCACTGGGATGGCCCTTCAGACTTTCGCATGGTTGAGGACAGGGGCTGAGTCTTTGCAATCCTGAGTCACCCAGTTGTGGGATGCTGGCTGCCTTTAGGGAGAGGTTGCCGCCTAGGGCATGGCAGCTTCCTTCACAGGTTGGCAACTCCTGGCAAGGGACGCTGCTGTGAGCTGTCTGCAGCCAACACTCCTAGCTCCTGGGGCAATGGGCACCAGGTCCCAAAGGGAAGATCTGGTGGCAACCACAACATCCCTCATCCAAGCCACCAACCTTGTTCACCTCGATGACTGCAACAAGCCCCACTGGTCTCCAGGTTCTCACTCTGTCTTCATTAGGATTGGTTCACCATACTGATGCCAGGGGCTGTTTAAGAGAGCAAGTCACATGCATGACACCCTGCTTCGTTCCTTCAGTATCTCCCCATCCTGCCTGGAATGGAATTTTTATTTTTTTATCTTTATTATTATTATTATTGTTTGAGACAAAGTTTCGCTCTTTTGCCCATGCTGGAATGCAGTGGCGTGTTCTCCGCTCACGGAAACCTCCACCTCCTGGGTTCAAGCGATTCTTCTGCCTCAGCCTCCGGAGTATTAGGGACTACAGGCATGCACCACCACGCCCGGCTAATTTTTGTGTTTTTAGTAGAGATGGGGTTTCACCACATTGGCCTGGCTGGTCTCAAACTCCTGACCTAAGGTGATCCTCCCGCCTCAGCCTCTCAAAGTGCTGGGATTGCAGGTGTGAGCCACCATGCTCGGCCTGGAATGAAATTCTTTACTCTGGCTATGAAGGCCCAGCTGCCTCACTCCATTCAGCCACACCCCAGCTCAAGGGGCTTGTGCAGAACAGGGTGACCAAGTGGCCCTGGTTTGCCTGGGACTTCCTGGCTTTGCCTCTGAAAGGAGGAGTCAATCCACCCGCCCTCATAGCCCAGCCCATGGTGGGAAGAGGGCAGCAGAGTCTGAGCTTCGCATTCCCTCATTCCTGGGAGATGGTTCCCAAGAAGCTCAGAGCCCCCCAAACTGTGCACAGGGAGGGGATGCATTTGCTATGGCTGGGCAGTGATTAGACCTTAGAAAGGCATGCTGAGGTGTGACTGCAGCCGAAGGAGCATGACTCCCTCCTTCCACGGTAGTGAGAGCCACAATGCATTCTATCCACCAGGGACCCGAGGAGCTTGAATCTGTCAGGATGTGCCCCTCCGGGAGCCGAATCTGACTGGTATATCAGGGCCAGGCAGTTTTCCAAAACATTCCTACCAGCTGTCCCAGGTCCAGCCTCCCTGGATGTAAATCTTACTGATTCCAATATTTGCAAAGAAAGAAAATAGGAGCGGGAGGAGATGAAGCAAAGTCTCCTGTGGCCTCTTCTACTCTAAAGTTGACTTTGACACTTCGAGCCCCACTCAGAGCGTCTCAATAGTGGGTGCCTTTGGCATTTCCTGCAGGGCGATTTTCATTGTGTGGAACTGTCTGAGATATTGCAGAACATTTCATGTCCCTGGCTCATGCTCCATAGAGGTCAGTAGATCACTTCTTTGCCTAACCACTGTAACAGCATAAAACACCCTCACCCCTTGCCACTCATATGGGCTTGCATGCAAATCTGACACTCAAAAATGCCTTTTAAACTAAGTGGGGGAAGGGGCAGACATGCTCCCAACAGCATTACTAGCTGGGCAGGGTTCTCCACAGGGTGCCAACCCATTTAGTTCTAAGCTCTCACACCTGTTAAAGAATCTCAGCAAATCCTCACTATTTCTGCAAAGAGAAGGGAAGGCTATTTACTGAGCATTCAGCATCCTAAACTGAGACAGTTACAACAAAATGTGAGAAAAGGAGAGAGGGATTCATGGTACCCAGCCAGCAGACGTTCTTGGAGCACTTACTCCGTGCCAGGCACTATGGATTGAGACACTGTCCTGGCCAGGGGTCGGCAAACATCCCCTTCACCCCTGTCTATGTTCAGCGCTCCACCCCTCCCACAGGAGTGTGTGAAAGAGGGTCCTTTCCATCTCAGTGTCTGTCTGAGGGGCACAGTGCCCTGGTTTGCTGATTTCGGGGTGTCTGCATGAAGTGGACTCAGTGGAGACTGAGCCAAGTCTTGGGCACAGATGGCTTCTCTTTTGCTGCGAGATCAGAAGGGTCCATGATGACCTGTGTCATGTGTATTCGTTACACTACGAAATCCATGACCTTCCAGCAAGAACTGAAGCTTAGACAGACTAAGAAACTTGTTCAAAGTCACAAACCAGGGTCCCTGGTGGGCTTGGGATTTGAACCCAGACTGACTGGCCTCAGGGCCCTGACACATAACCATGACAATAGTCCCCAGAGTCCTTCCTGTTCTTAGAGCCTGTATTACTCCACTTCACACTGCTGATAAAGACATACCTGAGACTACTTTATAAAGAAAAGGAGGTTTAATGAACTCACAGCTCCACATGGCTGAGGGGGAGCCTCACAATCATGGCGGACGGTGAAAGGCATGTCTTACATGGTGGCAGACAAGAGAGAATGAGAGCCACAAAAGGTGAAAGCCCTTATAAAACCATCAGCTCTCTTGAGACGTATTCACTACCACGAGAACCACCCCCATGATTCAATTATCTCCCACTGGGTCCCTCCCACAGTTTCATGGGAATTATGGCAGCTACAATTCGAGATAAGATTTGGGTGGGGACACAGCCAAACCATATCGAGCCTGTGGTTCACGGACCCAACCTCAGCATCTCACCCATAGCCCCAGCTTACTTAGGTTTAAGTGTACAAGGGAGACAAGTTGGGCATTTGCCATCCCCAGTCCAAGTAGGTAGAGCAAGCCTTGCTTTTTCTGGAATATCATTTATTGTCAGGACAGAACACAAATGTTTCCACGTCTGAGCAGTCATTTCTCTGTTCCTTCTGAAAAGAAGCCATTTAATCATCAGAGATGCCCTGGAGGTCCAGTGTAATTGTGGGTTGGTTTAAAAGCACCTGCTCTGACCTCCAAGGACATCGGCTAACGTGGTGTGCAGCCACTTACACTCCACGCCACTGTGTGCTTAAGCGCTGCATGAGAATTTATTCATCTGTTCCTCACAAGAGTTCCATAATCATCCCCATTCATAAACGCAGAAATGGGCTCAGAGAGGCTAATTGAGTTAATGTGTCAGTGATAGAGCTGAGATTTGAACCCAGGCAGCCTGGTGCTGAGGAGGTCCACACACTTCACTACACCATGTGGCCCTTGAAATGTGTCCCAGGCTCCAACTGCAAGGACATCTTTACGGGGGCAGGACTAGGAGTCAGTTTTTCCTTGGGTCCTGCAGTGCCCATGGGGAAGGGTGAGGTCGGCTGTGATTCAGATTTCAGCTTTGCTGCTGTCTTTGCTGGAAGTCACCCCCCAAAACCCGTCTCAAGATCTCCTCCACCTCCTCCTTCAGGACTCAGGTCAAATGTGTCCCCCCTCCAATTCACTGAGTCCCCACCGGTCGTCACTCCCCCACCTCGGCCTGGTTAAATTTCTTTCTAGCACATTTCACTGTCCAAAGTCATCTTGGGTGTCACTTTGACTTCTTGCTTGTTGTGGGTCTTTGACTGTGAGTGTCAGGTCCATAGGGGCAGGAACTGGGGCACAGCTGCATTCCTGGTGCCTGGAACCATGCCTGGCACAAAGCATTGCTCAACAAACACCTGCAGGATGAGCGGAAGGTGCTGCCCCTGGAAGATGCCGGAAGAAACCGCCAAGGCAGCCCCATCCAACCTGCACACTGGACACAGGAAGCCACAGGAGCAGGGGGCAGGAGGTGGCCCCTGAGGCTGTGCTCATGACCACCCAGTGGCACTGCCACACAGGCACCCCAACCCCTTACCTGTTGTGTGACCTTAAGCAAGTTTCTTAACCTGTCTAGGCCTCAGTTTCCTCATTTGTAGAATGGCGATAGTCATCATAGAGTAACTGTAAGGAATACATTTCCTGAGTCCATCCATCCACATATTCATGTAACATAGCATCACATGAATGTGAGTCATCATCATTCAACTTATTGTCATCACCTCGGACAAGGACAGCCTGAAATCCTTGAGACTGGTGAGGTTTTCAGGCAGAACCTCACAAGTGAAGGAGGGAGACCCACCCACGTTCATCAGTCATCACTGGGGCCAGGAGATAAACCACTGAGACCTCTTCAGCCTTGATCTGCCAGCCACAGCTAAGAAGGGGGGCACGTTCCTGTGTTCTGGTGCCACAGGACTTTGTTGGGCTCCTCCCCATTGCTGTTTGATTACACAAGTGACAGACTCCAGGAACTGCCACCTTCCAGGCCTCTAGCCTTGTCCACATTTCCCTGCATTGTGAGCTCCTTTGCTCCTGTCTTGCTGGGTTCTTCATTTCAAACATCTCAGTGCAAGATCCTCTGGAAACCTCGAACTGTGTCTGTCGCCTGCATTCCTTAGAAAGTAACCCAGCAAAGGCGAGATCATCACATTCTCACTGTTCAGAAGCACTGCACGGGAGGGGTGCCGCCAGGTGACTCCTGTCTCAATTCTTCCCCAAAGGCCTGGAGATGTAGGAGAGCTCTGGAAATTACACAAGGATTCCACAACAGCAGCACAATAGGCTGTGATTCAACCAAGATGTCAAAATCAGCACGCAGAGGGTGCAATTGAAAGAGAAGCGTGGCTGGCACCAGAACATCACTTTTAATTGAGCCTGTGCCTACATTTTTGCATGCAACATGGAAATTAAGATTAACCTTTGAGAAAAATTAATCACCCCTGCTGCCTGCTCCTGCCCGTCCCTGTTTAACCTGTACTCTCCTGCCCTCCACTCTCCTTCCCAGAGGGGTCCTAGAGGTTCCTGTCACAGGCCAGGCTGCGACATTCACAACACATCCCAGCTCAGCCCAGCCCCTCCAGGGCTCTGAGAGAGTTGTCTCCCTGGCCCGTCTGCTCAGACGTAGCCCCATGAAGAGCCCAGTGTGGCAGCCTGGGCTGTGGACTGCAGAAAGGACAGAAGATGATGGGGTGGGGGTCTGGGCAGTCGGGGGTTGGTGCATTGTGTGGGTTTCACATGTGGTTTCCCTCCAACAAGCACTCTGCCTTCCTTGCCAGATGTGGGGAGGGAAGGAAGCAGGGGTAAAAGTGAGGCAGTAGAGCTGGGGAGGGGCCCAGGTTGCAGGGACTTGTGTACAGGGCATGAGATGTCACTGGGGGCTTCCTACATGAGACACAGTGAGCAGTCAGGATTCAGGGTGAAGGCTCTGAGAGAAAAGCCCAGGGGAATACGGGAGAGAGGCAACATGAGAATCCATCAGCCACCACCCCAGTCCTTCTCTCCTCTGCCCAGGACCAGAGCTGGGGCCTGGGAGACAGGGCAGGCTTTCTGCAGAAGGGACACCCGCCCTGAGAGGAACTCAGGCTGTCATAGCCACACAGACATTGCAATCGAGGAGCAGTGGCCACGCCCGTGAGGCAGCGGCATCGGGAGGGGGTGGAAATAGCAGATCACCCATAGGCTGGAAGCATCGGTCTTTGAGGTGAGCGAGGGGACCCAGGGCAAGTGACAGAGACGCATGCTCCTCAGCAAGCCCGAGAGGTCTCTGGGGACAGTGGGTCTGGGGGCAGGAAGCAGTGGGGGCCTCTTATGGGTGCTACATCGAGATCTAGCCCCTTCTGCCGTGAGCAGCAGGCACTCCCTGGGGATTCCACGTCATCAGCCTCTGGTTGGAGGCTTCCCAGCCTCTCCCCTTCTCTGTTTTGGGGGATTTGGGTGGGCACCAGCATCTCCATCTGTGCACTCCTGATCCCTGAGTGACATAAAGTAGGCCCTCTCCTTAGACACATTTCAGTCCTGTCTCACACAGCCCGGGCTCAGAAATGTGGCCCTATCCCGGTGTCTCGGGAGGAAATGGGGCTTGAATTTCTCATGAGACACCGAACACCCGGTGCCTCACAGCGCCGTGTGAGAGGATGCTTGGCGCGGTGACCTCCTTGCAATAACTATCACCTAATAGGGCCAGGAGAAGTGGAGGAGAAGGTGCCAGTAACAGGGCAGCCACGTGTTCAGAAGCAGCCCCTGCCTACACAGGAGCACCCCTCAGAGGTGCCCAGGCAGCTCCAACCAGCAGATAATGGGTGTCCAGAATGTGCAGAGCCAACCCAGATCTCAGCGGGGATAACCGATTTGCAAGAAAGAACTTGTTGGACTGAGCAGCTGCCATGAGTCCCAGTGGCTTGGCATTTTCTCCTGGAGGCTGTTTTCAGAGCCAGACTGGGGTCGGGGGCTCCCCCTTGGCTTCTGTGGGCCCCGCAGTCTGCACCGGGCTTGGAGTCACCAGGCTAATTTCACGGACATTTACAGAGCCTACAGGAGGCCATAGCTTAGCGTGTCCCCTGCTAATTAGAGGACAGCAGCCAGTTGTTCCCCGTCAGAGCTTATAAAGGATGATTGCTTTGTTATCTGGAGTGTCCCAGGAAGCGGACAGGAGTGGGTCAGATGCCAAAACCTGGTTCCTGCCACCTGGCATTCTTTGGAAGTGACCCTTGGAGGAGCATCGGCCATTGTGGGAGAGACGGGTATTGGGGAGCCTCCCTCCCAGCTCTCAGGGGCTTAACTCTGCCCACATAGGGCAGGAGGATGATGCCTGAAACTATGCCTGTCCTCAAACAAGGGGGATTGGGGTCTTTGCACCGTGGGATGTGAATGCCTGCAGGCTTGGGGGTCAGGGGACCCATGTAGGGCTGGAAGAGGGGGTCTCGGCCACAGGACCAGCCCTGCTTCAGTCCGTGTAGCTGTGTGTGGAAGTACCGCCCAGCATTGCTTGACTTTCCTGGCAGCCAGGACAGCCTGGGTTTGAGTCCCTGCTACACATCAAAGAACCACATCCAACCATTTGTTTCCAGCCATTCTCAGCCTCCACCTCTCTCCCCTGCCCTTCCACCCGCTGTGTTCAAGGAAGGCAGAGCCCAGAACCTGTCGTGTGGGGCCTTGGGCTTTCCACGGCCTGATCAGTGCCAGTCTCTGGAGAGCCCTTTGTGGGACACATTCAAATTCTCACAAATGTCTCATACCCAGACTGCAATCCGCTATCCACCAGCAATTTCAGGACTGTGGGGGAGGATTCTTCCAATTTTCAAGTGGTTTGTTTCTCTTTTTACCCCACTCTGTGTGTGAGATGCTTTAAAATTTACCAGATGTAATATACCTTTGGGATTAATATTCCATGTTAAGTCCTTTGAAAGCAATCAACAACTTACTCCAATTACTATTGGCTGTATCTTTCACGCTATTTTGCCCCAAACCTCAAGCCAAGCTCACTATACACACACATACACAAACACACACACACACACACACACCCCACATGGCAGATGCCAATTTTGTGCCTCGCTGCCTCACATAACATGGGAGCATTGAATAGTGAACAGCTGATGTGCATGAATTAACGTGGGAGGTCGTGTGGGCCCTGAAGCTTTCACACTCACAAACCGGCGTCCGGCTGGGTTGTCATGGAGATCAGGTGGAGGGATACCAGGGCTCCCCCCAGGACTCTGGGCCTCCTCTGCTAGCAGGTCACATGGGGATCTGAGGGGAGGCACAGGCACGAACTGCATATTAAATACACCTGACTCACCGTGTCTGTGAGTGCGTGGGTGTGTGTGGGTGTGGGTGTGAGCACGTGTGAGTGTACATATAAGTGTGTTTGTATGACTATGTGTAGTGTGTGCAAGAGTATATGTATGAGGGTGTCTGCATGTGTCAGTGTGTGTGCAAGAGTGTGTCGGTGTAAGAGCACATGTATGTATGCATGGGCACATGTGCATGTGTAAGAGTGGATCTGTGTGAGCGCGTGTATGCATGAGTGTGTAGGCATGTGTATAAGTGTATGTATGTGTCTATGTGTGTGAGCATGTGTATATCAGTGCATCTTTGTGTATGTATGAGTGTGCATATTTGCATGGGCATGTGTACGTATGCATGTGCACGTGTGTGAGTGTGTGTATACATATGAGAGTGCCTCTGTGAGTGCATGTATGCATGTGCGTGGTGTGGGGGGGCATGTGTATGTATGTGTGTGTATGTATAAGCATGTTCATTCGCATGCACATGTGTCCAGGTCCCATGTGGGATGAAAACTGAATGGCTGTAAAGATCTACTGGACACATTTCAGATCCTGACAGAGCTCTTAAGCTCCAAGGGGTCACTGAATGGACAACAAGCATTTCTGAGTCCAGGCAGCGCTGACTCAGCAATGCAGGAAGGCAGCTCCTAGAGCTTCAGAAATAACCCCCCACTCTCTTTCTCTCCCTCACAGTCACCTGCCCTTCCCCATGTCCCTTCCTCTCCCTCTCTCTGTGTGCCTTCCGTGCCTCTCCCCTTCCTGGTCTCATTTCTCGCACGTTCATCACCTCTTTGTCCTGCAGTGCAATTCCCCTCCACCCCTCATCATGGACTGTGGGATGAGAGACCCATAGCCTTGCAACCTGGCCATGGAAGACGCTTGACACTGTTTTGTACCCATTTCTCAGTCTTGGGAGCCCACCCCAACTCAGGGAAAATAATCACATGCTTACACACATTTGTACATAATACATGAATCATATACAAGGAATGTTCAAACAGGCCACGATCAAGCCCTCCACCCAATGTTTTAGTTTTGGTTTTCCCCCAAAGCAGACTCTGAGGCAAGCTTTCAAGTTCAAGTCGTTTATCTATCTGGGAAGTCATCACAAGCAATACCAGTTGGGGTGTGGGGCAGGGAGGTCAGCAAGGCAGAAGCCAATAAGGCATTCTGCCTGTTTCTCTGAGAAATGGCCCAGGCCTGGTCTGCAAGCCCATAGAGCCTGGCCTTGCAGTGCCAGCCAGGAGATGGGCCTGGGGCAGAGGCTGCCATGCCCACCACAGGCAAGTTACCAACGTGGTGAACAGAGCACAGCCTTTCAGGGCCCGGCAGCATAAACATGCACCTCACAGGTATCGATCCAAGGGCCACAGGGGCTGGAGCCCACCCCCAACTCTATCAGGTGCTACTGGGGGATTCCCTGGAAGCATTAATTTCCCAGCACCTCAGTCTCTCCAGTCCATGCAGCCCCGACCCTGGCAGCAGGAGATGCAGGTGCTGGCAGTCCAAGTCGGGGAGCAGGAGCACAGCAGGGGAAGGCCCAGGGGACATGGGGACCTCGATAGGGTCTGCCACATGTCTCAGCTCAGCTGAGGGAGGCCCCCTCTCTGGGGAAAGCTCGCCTTGCTCACTTCCTGAGTTGGACCTGTCCCCACCCACCAGCTACTCTGGACTTCCCTGCAAATGGCTCGAGCTCCATTTCCCAGGGGTAATTCCAGGCTCCTCTGCCCTTGAGCACAGCTCTATGCCAGCACCGTCCTTGCACAAGGGCACATCAGGGATCAAGAAGCAAGGCTCCTTCCCTTGGCTGGGCAGACTTAACAGTAGGGCAGGCAGGCAAGAGGCAGAGAAATCCAAAATCACGAAGGTAACATCAGATGGTGACCAGCTATGAACAGGGCAGAGCAGGCATGTGGGATAAAGAGAGTGACAGTGGAAGCCAGAGCAGGCTGACCAGGGAGGAAATGAGGGGAGAGGCCCAGGGAGCCCACCGTCCACATACCAGCCATGGCAACATGTCGCTGAACCTCTAACCTGCCACCTTGCTCTCTTCACCTTTGTTTTTCAGGCTTTACAATCTCCTCCCCAGAATAACAGAGCCCAGACCTGCCAGGCCCCCATATGGTTTTGCTTGGTGTTACCCTAAGGTCATGAGACACAGATTCTCTAACACTTTTAGTGCAGCCCCCTGCACGAAACCCATTGCAAACTGCCACCCAGCACACACACATGCACATCCATTTATACAGAACGGCAACACGTTTCCCCAAACGACACTCACCCTCGCTGCACACAACGCGCTCTGATGTTTTCTGATCTAGTCTATTTCGGTCTATTGCAGATTTTCAATGCCGGGCTGGACCCTCTAAATTGATTTCAAGACCCACTAATGCATCACAGCCTGCGATTTGATAAACTCCACGCTAAGACACATCCCATGGTGAGGTGTTCAACCCAGAGGCCATTTATCCTGCAGCAAGCGGGGGGCAGGATTAACTCTGAGGTGTGCCTCCTCCTTCTCAGTCAGGCGGGGAGGAGGAGGCTCTGTGACATGGGACCTGCAGAGGTCCTGGTCTCAGAGTTCGTGCCCTGTAGCTGCTGTGTGTCCAGCAGCTGGCAGGGCAGGAGGGTTGGGGGTGGGGGCGTCACCCCCACAGACACACAGCACAGGGCAGAACCCTGGCCAGAAGCCGCTCAGCCCTGGGATCTCCCAATCCCACCTGGGAGCAGGCCCTGGGGGACAACTGTGGGGGACAGGTGTTGGGAGCAAGTCCCCCAAAATCCGGCCATAAACTGGCCCCAAAACTGGCCATAAACAAAATATTTGCAGCACTGTGACATGTTCATAACGGCCCTAACACCCAAGCTTGAAGGTTGTGGGTTTACAGGAATGACGGCAAGGAACACCTGGCCAGCCCAGGGTGGAAAACCGCTTAAAGGCATTCTTAAGCCACAAACAATAGCATAAGCGATTTATGCCTTAAGGGCATGTTCCTGCTGCAGTTGACTAGCCCAACCTATTCATTTAATTGGGCCCATTCCTTCATTTCCCACAAGGGATACTTTTAGTTAATTTAATATCTATAGAAACAATGCTAATGACTGGTTTGCTGTTAATAAATATGTGGGTAAATCTCTGTTCAGGGTTCTCAGCTTGGAAGGCTGTGAGACCCCTGATTTCCCACTTCACACCTCTATATTTCCGTGTGTGTCTTTAATTCCTCTAGCACAGCTGGGCTAGGGTCTCCCTGACCAAGCTAGTCTCGGCAAGACAGGGACTCCCAGAGCACAGAAGAGGCCATCAGCTGGGCAAGTTGCTCCTTCCCATAACCTCAGACCCTTCTGCTGACCCTCCTCGGACAGGGAGCTTGCAGACAATCCTGGGCCTAGAGAAGCAGGCAAATACGGCTGTTGGCAGCACTAATATGGGTTGTGAATATCACCTGGTGGTTATTATTACTTTACTTACTTTATCCCAGCCACTTGATCCTGCACACATGCCCCCACTTCATGCTCTGGATGAAGTCGGGGACCCCTGGATGAGAGGACACCATGGGCCTGAAAGTCAGGGGAGGAATTATATTAGATGTGGTGGTCCAAGAGGGCTGCTAGGAGGAGGAGACCTGTGCAGAGAGCTGGATGGACTGAGTGATGAGCAACACACGTTTCTAGAGGAAGACTGCAAACAGAGAAAATAGCAAGTGCAGAGGCCCTGCGCTGAGAAAAGTCAGTGTGACCACAGTGGAGTGACAGAGTGAGGGAGGACAGGAGGTCTGAGAGCTACATGAGGCCCAGATCATGTGGGGCTCTCCAGGCCACAGCCAGGAGTGTGGATCTGCTTCTGAGTGGGGGAAGAAGCCATTGGAAGGTTCTGGGCAGTGAGCCGAGATGTGAGTGACATGATCTGATTTGCGTCTGCCTCCATCATGACTTTTGAAATAGCTGCATCTCATCTATATTCTGATCTAGTCAGAATTTATCTTTATATCAGTTACATTTTTAGAATTTTTAAAAGGAAATTTGATATTCCACTACTGCAAATGAAAAATCAGTATCATTTGCCATAAATAGAAGAGTATCCATGAAAACACATACAACAAAAACAAAGCCATGTTATTACTTTCTAGCCAGAGGCTGCTAAAGACATGAACCTGAAACCTGTGCTCCCTTTGTAACCACCCAAGGGGTTGACCTTGCCCACTGCCTAGACTGAGCCAGTTTATCAAGACAGGGGAATTGCAATGGAGAAAGAGGAATCCATGCAGAGCCGGCTGTGCGGGAGACTGGAGCTTTATTATTACTCAAATCAGTCTCCCTGAGCATTCAGGGATCAGAGTTTTTAAAGATAATTTGGTAAGTAGGCACTCCGAATGTGGGGAGAGCTGATTGGTCAGGTTGGAGATGGAATCATAGGGGGTTGAAGTGAGGTTTTCATGCTGTCTTCTGTTCCTGGGTTGGATGGCAGAACTGGTTGAGGCAGATTACCGGTCTGGGTGGTGTCAGCTGATCCATCCAGTGCAGGGTCTGCAAAATACCTCAAGCACTGACCTTAGTGATGTTATCCCCAGGAGCAATTTGGGAAGATTCAGACTCTTGCAGCCAGAGGCTGCAATTTGTTAGTCCTGCAAAAGCAGACTGGTCCCCTGGCAAGAAGGGAGTCTTTTCGGGAAAAGGCTATAACCAATTTTGTTTCAAAGTCAAATCATGAACTGAATTATTTCCCAAAGTTTGTTTGGCCTGTGCCCAGGAAGAAACAAGGGCAGTTTAAAGGTTAAAGCAAGCTAGAGTCAGTTAGGTGCGATGTATTTGACTGTCATAATTTCCTTCGTTTTAATTTTTGCAAAGGTAGTTTCACCTTTGTCTCTCTCAAGCACTAGAGAGGCACTCAAGTCATATGAGCACTGAACTGAAACTATCTCCATGTCTATCAGCTGAAAGACACTGGGTAAGAGAATATATTCCACACTGTGGGATTCCACAGTGTTTCATGCTGGTTCAGGGACCACCCAAAATTATCTCACATACTTTTTTTTTTTTTTTTGAGATGGAGTTTCGCTCTTTCACACAGGCTGGAGTGCAGTGGCGTGATCTCAGCTCCCTGCAACCTCCATCTCCTGGGTTCAAGCGATCCTCCTGCCTCAGCCTCCTGAGTAGCTGGTGTTATAGGCACCCACCACCATGCCCAGCTATTTTTGTATTTTTAGTAGAGACAGAGTTTTGCCATGTTGGCCAGGCTGGTCTTGAACTCCTGACCTCAGGGGATCCACCTGCCTCAGACTCCCAAAGTGCTAGGATTACAGGTGAGAGCCACCATGCCCAGCCTATCTCACATATCTTTGGTGGGCACCCCTCCACTCTTCGGGGAAACATCATTTTGAAATACAGTATATTTTCAATTCGATATTTAAGGTCCTCAAGGGAACAAAAATCATAAGATTTTTATCTTTTCTTCCTGAAACACGTGGTGGTAAATGCTTCATAGATATTCATCTCTATCCCTTACCTTCAGAAGCCATAGGGATGTTGCTTTGGTTTGGGTTTTGGGTTCTGTTGAAGTGTTTATCTTTTGCATAGTTGTTTAAGAGATAACCATGGGCTACAGGAGAAGCAGAGATGTTTTTGCACTACTTTTCTTTCCCCTGACCATCCTCATGGGCATAATTGCTACTGCACCAGCCTCATTCTTTCTCCCGGGTCCACTCCTGCCCCTTCCAGCCTGTTGTCCATGTGGCAGCCAGAGAGGTCATTGTGGAGTGTGAAGGTCGCAGTGCCCCCTGCTCAGACATCCATGATGCTCATGACATCGCACAAAACCCTCCTTCCTCATCGTGCCACTCAAGGCTGCTGCCTGCCAGCCTCTCTGGCCTGCTCCAACCTCAGTGTGCCCCAAACAGACCTTCTCTCTGACCTTTGAACTTGCTGAACCCTTTTCCACCTCAGGGCGTTTGCACTCTCTTCCCTCTGCCAGGAACACTGCCCCAGAGTTTTACACGGCTGTCTTTTTCTGATCCAGGCCTCAGATACCACCTCTTCAGAGAGGTCCTCCTGGTCACTTCATCGATGTGGCCCCCAGCTGAGTCACTGTCAGCCCCAGCCCTCATTTATCTCCTTTACAGCACCGAGCTCTGCAGGTCAGGGTCTAATTCATCCGCGAGTTTGTGTCTTCGCTGTCACCCTCCACCAGTGCCATGAGATGGGAACACGTTTGCCTGTGCCCTGATGAAGCCCAGCACAGCCACCATGCCGGGCATGGAGCAGACACTTAGGCAGTGCTTCTTACATATGCACCTCAGGGAATGGGGACAGCGATGGTCTGTCCAGGTCTTCTAACCTTCCCTTCCCACCCAAATGAATGACGTTCAGAGACAGGGACACTGGGGTCATCCCAACTGCTCCCCTCCTGGTCATCAGAGGCCAGACCCACAGGACAGGGAAGTCTAATGAGGCCCCTCTGGGAGGTGTTCATGGCTATGAATCACTGCAGAAGGGAATGAGCTGGGCAGCTGGTGCCCTTCATCTGGGTCAGAGCCAGGTGCAGATTTGAAGGAAATCCTTTGGCAAAGAGCAAGCAAATCTCCCAGGGATGGCAACTTGTCAGATGTCAGCGGGTCTGGAAAACAGCAATCACTCCTAATCCAAAAATTAGCCTGAGCAGGGCCTGAAGGGGTCCTGCAGGCCTTCATGTCGCCTTCTACAGACTCCATGTTGAAACCAGCCTCGACACCAGGAATCTCTCCTTATTAGGTATAAAGGTCATCTTAAAAGATTCCTTCACTTCTCCCACCACCCATCCTGAAGACAGACAATCTGGCAAATGCTGACTGATGACTACTCTGTGCCAGGCTGTACCCTCAGCATAGGGGGGATGTGGACACAAAACAAGCTCCCTGCACCCCGGAGCTCAGCAGGTCACTGGGGAAGACTGTTGCTAGGCAAGTGACGACAGAAAGCAGAGAAGTCATTTCCAACAGCAGCAGAATGAAGCACATTCATGTGATCCAAAGTGTCATGGGGTTGCATGTGTCAGTGCAAGCAACTGGGAAAGGTTCCTGAGGGTGGGAGTTTGGATCGGAGATGTGAAAGATGAGAAGGCGAAAAAGGGAAAGCGACTCAGGCTGGAACTGGTACGGGAGTGCCACGTCTGTGGATAAAGAGCAGACTGTGTGGACACTGCAGCAAGCCCAGCGGAAAGTGGGTCGTGATGGGGCCTGAGGAGCCAGCAGGACCCCATGACCCAGGGCCACAGTGCCCATGGTCGGGTCTGGGATTTCATCCAAAGCGTAATGGGAGGATGTGTAGCTTGAGAAACTTAAAACACCCACTTAGCTACAGTATTGAGAACTTACAACAGGGTACGAGAGAGGAATCCAGAGGCCCCTTGAGGAGGCTGTTGGCATCCACCAGAAAAGAGACCAGACCAGGTGGCCACGTGGGAATGGCAGACAGAGAAGGCTGATCTTTGGAGTTTTCTAGTGACTAATTTGCCTCCTCTGAGCCCCATGTCATTCCTTCTCTTGTTCTGCACCTAAAGCACTTTTGAACAACCCATTATCAACCTGAAGACCATTCTGAAGCCCCTCCCCTCCACCTCCTCAGTCTCTACTGCAGATAAAATCACACTCACCCGTTAACCTTTCTGCTGAGAAGTTATCATCAGCCGTTTAATCAGTGCAGCAGCTCTCAGCTGGCTCTGAAAGGCTTGAAACTGCACATCCATTTAAATGCCTCACACTTTCCCAGGCTTTGTTAATCACCGTTTTTCCACCCAAACATGAAAAGAGGTTATAAGAGGTGTTCGGTTGAAATTGCCTATGTGTGACAAATGTCAGAGCATTTCCAAAGCTGTTCTCTTTAGTGGAACATTTTTATAAGGCCCAGCTCAGTGACTGGGATTAAATAGGTGTATGCTTTTTTTTATTGCTGCCTCACAAATTACCACAAACTTAGCAGCTTACAGAAACACACGTTTATTATCTCACAGTTTCTAGGGGTCAGGAGTCTGGGCATGGCTCGACCGGGTCCTCTGCCCCAGGGGGTCTTGCAGGTGATCATCAAGGTGTTGGCCAAGGGTGGAGGCTCAGCTGAGGAAGCCACCAGGGAAGGGTCTGCTCCCAGGCTCACATGGCTCTGGGCAGGAGTCAGGTTCTGGTAGGACTCAGAATGGGGGCTTTACTCTCTTGCAGGCTGTTGGCCAGAGGTCACCCTCAGTTCCTGCCCACAAGCATATTTCCAATATGACAACTTCTTCATTGAAGCAAAGGAAGGAGTCAGCTAGCAGCAAGAAAGAAGTCACAACCTTCTGCGACATAACCATCTGTCAAATGGGAGTGGCATCCCATTTGATTTTCCATATTCTGTTGCTTAGGATCAAGTCACAGGCCTCATGTACGCTCAAGGGGAAGGAGTCACACACAGGCGTGAATACCAGGAGAGGGAGAATTTGGAGGGTATCTTAGAGGTTCAAATATAAAGTAAAACTTAAATAAAAAATTTTAACATCACCATTGACACAATCAACTACAGATGACCAACATTATTTTGGTGTACGACTTACATGGATGGTTGGATAGATCGGTGGATGAATGGATGGATGGATGGACGAATGGACAGATGGAAGGATGGATGGATCAATGGTTAGATGGATGGATGGATAGGTGGGTGGATGGGTGGATGGATGGATGGATAGATGGATGGATGGATGGATGGATGGATGGATAGAGCAACCTAATAAAAACATATCATACAATACACACATGCGCTTTTTGTCTTATGAAAATGGAATTGTGGTTTTAATACATACAGATGTAAAACCGCCTCATGTGCACTCAACAATATTTTATGGACTTATTTTGACAATGAGAACTCTACATATCAACATTATTGTTTTTTAGCACTGGCATTTATGGATGTTCCACAGTGTAGTCAATGAATTTTGTGTTTTAATCAAGTTAGGATGTGATTCAGCTGCATCTAGCAGAACTCTAACTTCAGCTAAAAGTGTATTTTTCACAGAAACCAAAGCTGGAGCTTGACAGTCTAGTGTTTACACAAAATTTGAGGGGCCCTGTTTTTGTCCAGTGAAGTGTTTCGCACTTCCTAGGATGTGAATCTCGCCTTCGCAGACCAAACTGATGGGAAGAGCACCAACCATCACATCCATCGGCCAAGGAGGAGAGGGAAAACAAAAAACTAAGAAATGAGGCAGAAGACAGACGTAAGGAGGCTTCAAAACACACCACACAACACTTTCATTACTTTGCATTGGTCAGAACCTGGTCACATGGTCACAGTTCGCCGCAAGGGAGGCTGGGAAAATGTAGCAAGTGTCCAGCCACTGGGGAGAGAGGAGCGCCGGAGGAAGGGCAGGGGGCCACCAGCAAGCATTTAGGCTTCCTACTTTCTTCTTATAAACATCCTTAGAGATTCATCTTTACATATTTTTCTATTTCCTAGGGATAAATGCCTATAAATGGAATTTGGGACTAAAAAGATAAGTGGCGTTTTCATTGGCCAATTGCCAATTGCCTTCTAGAACGTTTGTACCAATGAACTCACCAAGAGGTGGGGTTCTATTGCATGAAATGTTTCTCCACCCCACATTTCCTTTTAATCCACATCCTTTGGCCTTTATTAGGCTTACACATCTCTTCAGAATGCTTGCTTCCTACATCATAATCTTGGGATTTAATACATGTTTTTCATTCAGGCTATTATTAATATCAGATTTATCTGGCTATGTGTGAGCCCAGCCACAGCCTTAGGAAAAGAGATGTATCTTTCAGTGGTGAAGAGAATAAAAATCAAAACTCCTCACAGACTTTGAAACTGAAGTGGGCAGAGAAGGGTGGAAAGAACAGATCTCATTCTATGAAGAGCACGGAGGGATTTTCACAGCGCATGTAGTGCTGAGTACAGCAGACCAGGCACCCAGGGGCACCCAGAGAGCAGCCTTTTCTCAACAGAAGAGGAGTGAGCACTGCACAGAGTTGCAGAAAGGGAATCCCAGACAGGCATAACAGCAGAT
Source organism: Trachypithecus francoisi (assembly GCF_009764315.1). NCBI lineage: Eukaryota > Metazoa > Chordata > Mammalia > Primates > Cercopithecidae > Trachypithecus > Trachypithecus francoisi. Next base: position 44,087,827 of record NW_022681467.1, read on the forward strand.
ACAAAGGCCCTACAGGCAGGCACTGATCCCAGACCCTCAAACTAGAAGAGCAGCACTGACTCCTCCTATATCTCCAGCTCCATGACCATCACGCTTGAAGAGTAGCACAATTTCCTTTCTGGGTCTCCAGCTCCACAACCCTCAGACTTGAACAGCAGCAGCAGCTCCTTTCTGGGTCTCCCGCTCCACTATTTTCAGACTTGAACGGCAGCACCAGCTTCTCCCCAGGTCTCCAGCTCTATGACTCTCGAACGAACAGCAGCACCTGCTCCTTTCTGGGTCTCCAGCTCCACGATCTTCAGACTTGAACGGCAGCACCAGCTTTCCCCAGGTCTCCAGCTCTATGACTCTCGAACGAACAGCAGCACCTGCTCCTTTCTGGGTCTCCAGCTCCATGATCTTCAGACTTGAACGGCAGCACCAGCTTCTCCCCAGGTCTCCAGCTCCACGACCCTCAAACTAGGACAGCAGCACTGGCTCCTCCCTGGGTCTCCAGCTCCTCAAGTCTGAGGATCGTGGAGCTGGAGAACCAGAAAAGAAACGGTGCTACTCTTTAAGTCTGAGGGTCATGGAACCAGAGACCTGGGGAGGAACTGGTGCTACCACTGTTCAAGTTTGAGCATCTTGGAACTGGAGACCCAGGGAAGTGCCACTTGAACGGTAGCTCCTCCCCTAGTCTATAGCTCCATGACCCTCAAACTTGAAGAGTAGCACCATTTCCTTTCTGGGTCTCTAGCTCCATGACCTTCAGACTTGAACAGCAGCACCAGTTCCTCCCCGGGTCTCCAGCTCCACGACCTTCAGACTTGAATAGCAGTACCAACTCCTCCCCGGGTCTCAAGATCCATGACCTTCAGACTTGAACGGCAGTCCCAGTTCCTCCCCGGGTCTCCAGCTCCATGACCTTCAGACTTGAACAGCAGCACCAACTCCTCACTGGGTCTTGAACCTGCCCAGCCTGCAGATTTCAGACTTGCTAGCCTTCAGGATCACATTAGCCAATTCCTTAAACTCAACCTCTTTCTCTGTATGTAGGATATAGACACCTCCTGCCGGTTTTTTTCTGGAGAGCCCAGTGAACACACCATGCATCAGGCTCCATCATTCACCAGAGCGTCTTTCCAACAGCCTCTGCTGTGATATTTCTTAAATAAAGGTCACTCCAAAGACCCTCACTTCTGGATTGTAACCAACTCAGTGGCAGACTTAATCCATTTCTATCTGCTGACATTTCTCACATGGAAAAGGCTGGTTGACAGACTGAAGCTGTCTCCCCCCACTCCCCACGCCAGTGCACACTTCTCCCTTGAATGTTGATTTTGTGCTCATTTTAGAGACTGAGGCACAAAGACAGGCAAATACAAGGCCAAGTCAGTGACAAATAAACCATGCTATTTAGGCATTGAGAGTGTGTTTTTGTGTTTGTGATTTTTTGCTAATTAATTCCGCCTGTAGAGGAAGGGGAGGAAAAGGAGGAAGGGAGAAGTTCCCTGGCAGGGCTGACAGGCACTGTGGTGCCTGGGTCTCCTGGAGTGCAGGGGGATGGCCTGGCTCTGCTGCCTTCTATGGGTAAGGGTCCACCGTTTTTTTTTTTCTGGGACTTAAGTCATCTGGGCTTATACTGAGCGGCCCTTAGCAAGCTCTTCTCCCTTGCCCCTGCCACCAAGAGCCCCAGGATACCTTAGTTCCTGCCCCTCCAAGACCTGGGACTCCTGCTCCTGGGACCCTCTGGTTGGTTCTGCTTTTCCTTGCTTCAGGACCTAAATGGATTCTGTCACCTGCCACCTCAGAACCCTGAGCGATTCACACACTGCCTGTTACCCAGGATGGGTCCACCCAAGTCTTCCAACCCAGGAGAGTCCTTCCTGGCACCTTGTGAGCCGACAGCATCTCCAGGGAACCGTAGGACTTCGGGGGGCCTGGGAAGCATCAAGAGCTTCAGGAGGGGAGCCCCTCACAGATGGGGATTACGGAGCCCTGCAGGGACCCTTAGAACAGGTAGGTCGGGGTGGGGCTGAGGTCTCGGCACCTTGATTCAGGTTCCTGGCTTAGGTCCCACCTCTCTGAAATCTCCCACCCACAGTCAAGCCGCTGGCCACCCCACTGATGCCCTGTGTTACCCTGTTTTGATGGAGACCTCACCAGGCTCTCCCAGCTGCTCTCCTCCTGGAGCAGGGAATGTTGGAAGTGGGGGATGATCTGCATATGAACGTGGCTCTTAACAAAGTGAGGGGTTTGAAGTCCCCTGGAGCTAATGACTGCTCCATGAATAATGGTCCCTCTTAACATGTAATTAAACATTTATCAGATATATTTCTACAGAAACATCCATCTTAAGAGGCGACTGGATTTCCTGAAACGAGGTAGATGTACTCCTAGCTCCCCTTCCCCTCCCCAGCCTCAGTTCCCTGGGCCGGATGTCCTCCTGGGGCCTGTGCTGCAGTTTCGGTTGGTTCACCCCATGCGGAGCTTGATGGGATTGGGTTGGGTTTAATCAGAATGGTAAATTGCAAATGATACAGGGCCTGGGCTCTATTGGGATACTTGTGTTGACCAAGTCCCTTGTGAATTAAATCATTTAATACTGGAAATGGAAAAGGCCCCTCATCTTCCTTCTGAATGAGCTGTGAAATAGACTCTGGGAACGGCCTCCAGGGTGAAGTGGTTATCAGGGCTTGGTGCCAAGATCTGATGGCAGAGGGGTCAGAAGACAGGGCACCAGCAGGACAGGGTACTTAGGGAGGCCTATCACGATGTGCCGTAGATGCATCCTGTGTCAGTAGCACCCCAAACTTGGGAGGCTGTCGGGGCGCAGCTGACATACCTGGGATGTGTGCACTGACCGCATACCACATGAGGCACCCTGGAAGCATCCGAGAACCAAATAATCACTCCTCAGCTTCCCAACTGGGGGACAGGTTTGGGCTCTGGCATGGGACAGTGCTTGTCTTCACTCTGAATCTCTGACCGCAGCTTTCTCAATCCAGTGCTGGGGTTGACTTGGCAGATGAGGCTGCTGGGACTCAGATCACCTCACTGGCTTGAAGGTGTATTTAATCTGCTCCAAGAAGGTGGAGCCATGGACTCCACCTTCACGGTCCCAGCCGTGAATTCTCTGAAAATTAAAAGAATAACAAAGCATATCAAATAGGATTAACACAAACACTCTTCAACACAATGCCTGTGAGGCAACAGAAACATGAGCACAGAATGCCCATCAGTGGGGGGCCACCAGGCCTGATGTCTCCAAAAGCAATTTGCTGGATGTATCAAGAGCTTAAATTTAAAAAGCACTTAATCCTTGATGCAGTTATCACACACATAAGATATTATCTTAAGGAGCTGTTCATAAATGCAAACCAAGATTATGTAGTAATACGATCATTGCCACATAAACTGCAACAGCAAAAATTGGAAGCAGTACAAATGTCCAATAATATAGGACTGGAGAAGGGTGCATGGGTTTTCCAGATAGGGAAATATTGAAGGATGATTTGATCATATGCTTACCTGAAATTTTCAATAGTGTGGAAAGTGCTCATGATTTCATGTGAAGTGAAAAAATGGATACAAAACATGGAGTTTACACTCTTATCACACATGCACCCATATTCAGAAGAAATAGTTAAATAAGAGACAAATCAAGGTACCAACAGTAGTAACATGTCAGTGGTAACATTATAGATGGTTTTCATTTTCTTATTTACAGTAGTTGGTATGTTTTCAAATTTTCAAGAATGATCAGGTCTTTTAAAATTAGAAGAAAAAAACTAAAGTTGCCAATTGCTACCAGGTGAAAAGGACAATATTCTTTAGCAATTTCTGCAAAATACAGGTCCTTTAATAAGTGATATGTTGAAATTTTCAATACCAATTCTGATGTAAAATAAGGAAAGAAACATTCAAAGTATTCATTATCATCTTCTATTCATGTTTGAGAAAGACAGAGCAGCCAAATTACTTTGGAAAGTATAAAAATTGTTGGTTTTGTTTTAAATTGATATCTCTAACACCTTCATGTGACTTCAGTAACCTATCTGCTCCCTGCCAACCTTAAAGTGCTTAATTGCCACAAATTTCTAAAATCCATCTATCATTTGAATAACCTTTGTGAAATCATTATTGAGTGCTTTTAGAGGATTTGATCACAGCAATAGAAACAGTCCCATTTGTCTTCACACATGCAAATGACTTATTAACATTCAAGCAATGAGTTCACTTTACCGAGATTCCCAAGACATGCATCATCCCCAAATGTTACTTTCCTCCCTCAAGTCCTTTAATACCATCCCTTTGCTCTAGGACATCCTGATTCCTCACCAGCTTACATTCCCAGCAGCATCTGGTCGCCTTGCTCTCTCCATCTCCTCTCCCGTTCATGAGAGCAGCCTTTTCTCAACAGAAGAGGAGTGAGCACTGCACAGAGTTGCAGAAACGGAATCCCAGACAGGGGTAACAATAGATGCAAAGGCCCCACGGCAGGCCCTGGCTTGGTCTGCTGGAGGAGCAGAAAGGAAGCCAGTGTGTCTGGAGTAGAGGGGACCGACTTGTCCAGGTTTGCCCAAAACTTTCCTGGTTGTAACACTAGAAATCCCACATCCCAGGAAACTTCTGAGTCTCAGCCAAGCTGGGATGCTTTGCCTGGAACTGACCCTGTTATAAAACTGAAAGGTCTGTACCCCATGGCCCCCTCAGGCCTGAGCAAGCTGAGGCAGTGGGTCGCCCTAGACTGCAGCAACGTGCATGACAGTGGGAAGAGCCAGTGACTCTCTTTCATGTCCTCTCTCCCCTTGACCTCAGGAGTCACCTCACCCAGGTGAGCACTGGCATCCAGGATAAAAACTTCCCAGCATCCCTTGCAGCAAGCAGTGGCCACATGACCAGACAGTGACCAGTGCACATGAGGCCAGTGCACAGCAACTACCTTTAGAGGAAGGGAGGTTTGTGTCCTCTTGTTCTCCCCTCCCTGCTGGCTGGCAGTAGATAGGATGGACACTGTGGGGAAGCTACACCCTAAGGAAGTCAGAGCAGCAAGATGGAAGTAGCCTAAGACCCTGAAAAATGCACAGAGAAGAATCACCCAACTGGCTTGGACTGTCATGTGAAAGGAATGAACTGCTGTCTTAGTAAAGCGACCATGATTCAGGGTCCTTGTCACATTCACTGAGGCTGTAACATAATTGTTAGAAAGAGCATGAACGGGGCCGGGCGCGGTGGCTCAAGCCTGTAATCCCAGCACTTTGGGAGGCCGAGACGGGGGGATCATGAGGTCAGGAGATTGAGACCATCCTGGCTAACACGGTGAAACTCCGTCTCTACTAAAAAATGCAAAAAAACTAGCCGGGCGAGGTGGCGGGCGCCTATAGTCCCAGCTATTCGGGCGGCTGAGGCAGGAGAATGGCGTGAACCCGGGAGGCGGAGCTTGCAGTGAGCTGAGATCCGGCCACTGCACTCCAGCCTGGGCAACAGAGCAAGACTCCGTCTAAAAAAAAAAAAAAAAGAGCATGAACGGGAGAGGAGATGGAGTCAGAGAGGCAGGCAGAGGTCAGATCATATCAGAATTGTAGACCAAGGCGGAGGAAGAAACAGGTGACACAGGACTCAAGGATCACACCTGCTCCCAGGCGAAGGGATTTTGCTGTGGGTGCCCCTCCCTGTCCGTGTGTCCAGTGTGTGGATATTCTTTATACCTTACCCATATTGTACAAATACTTTTTTCTATTCAATATTTAGAAGACATTGCATTAAATAGCAAGATGGCAGATGAACATCAGGAAGGAACATTAGCCACGTCCACAGTGTTCCATCCGGGAACCTTCACCATGGAAACCCTTGTGCCTGGTCTCAAGATGCAGTCAGCTGTTGGGGATCAGAAGCCGCACTCATCGTAGCAGAGAGGCAGGACCAGCTGGGAGAGGGTCCTTCTGTGACACCGACGGCATCACCGGGCTGTGGGAAGTGACTCAGCTGCCAGAACTCACACAATATCATTCTGCACCAAAGCCTCATGGGAAAAATGGTAAGTTCTCAGTTTCTCCATTAATAGCAACTCTCAGATGAATCTCTGTCCTCCATCACTTCTCCATGAAACAACATTTTTTACCTTCGCTTGGGTCTATTTTTCAATGTGTTTTTTATTTTATTAACTGATTGAAAGATATATATATAGTGTGTATGATATTGCCTCTGCCAGTCAGGATAATCATGGTTTAATTCCTAGTATTATTATTACCAACATCTTTTAGTTTTTTTAAGCTTTTCAATTCCTAAGGGTATTAATCAGGATCTTTCTGTCTCGTGAGACAGAAAACAAATCCAAACTATGTAAGAGGAAAAAGAATGCACTCATCACTAGCATTTAGAAGTTCCCAAGCTCAGCTTGCTTGGGGTACAGCTTCATCTACAGTTTCCAGGGTCATCCTGTAACTCTCTCTCTCTACTTCCCCAACTTTGGCTCCATGTTTAGCTCCACGACCCTCAGACTTAAAAAGCAGCACTGGCTCCTCCCCAGATCTCCAGCTCCCTGACCCTCAGACTCCCACTCCAGCACCAGCTCCACCCCAGGTCTCCAGCTCCATCATCCTCAAACTACAACAACAGCACCAGCTCCCGCGTGGATCTCCAGCTCAATGACTCTCAGACTTGGAAGGCAGCACCGGCTCCCCACGGAGGATCCAGCTCCATAACACTCAAACTAGAACAGCAGCACCGGCTACTCCCTCGGTCTCCAGCTCCCTCAAACTTCAACGATAGCACTGGCTCTTCCCCGGGACCACCAGCTCCACAACCCTCAACTTACACGGCGGTAGCACCAGCTCCTCCCTAGGTCTCCAGCTCCACAACCATCAAACTTGAACTGCAACACCAGCTCCTCTTCAGCCTCCAGCTCCACAATCCTCAAATAACTACAGCAACACCGGCTCCTCCCTGAATCTTCAGCTCAACAATTCTCAGACTTCGTGAAAGGCAGCACCGGCACCTCCAAGACCCTCAGATTTGAACAGCGGTAGCACCACCTCCCGTACAGGTCTTCAGCTTCATGATCCTTAAACTAGAACAGCAGCACTGCCACCTCCCTGGGTTTCCAGCTACACGACCCTAAGACATGAATGACAGAACCGGGTCCCCCGCAGGGCTCCAGCTCCAAGACCCACAGATTTGAACAGCAGCACCGGCTCCTCCCTGGGTCTCCAGCTCCACGGCCCTCAGACTAGATCAGCCGCACCGGCTTCTCCCTGGGTCTCACTCCAGCTCCACAACCCTCAGACATGAACAATAGCACCGGCTCCTCCCTGGGTCTCCAGCTCCACAATCCTCAGACATGAACAATAATACCGGCTCCTCCTTGGGTCTCCAGCTTCACTACCCTCAGACTAGACCAGCAACACCGGTTCCTCTCTGGGTCTCCAGCTCTACAACCCTCAGACATGAATAGCAGCAGCACCGGCTCCTCCCACTGTCTCCAGTTCCACCAACTTCAAATTACAACAGCAGTACCAGCCTCTCCCCAGGGATCCAAATCCACAACCCTCAAAATACAGTGGCATCACCGGCTCCTCCCTGGTTTTCCTGCTCCCAAACCCTCAAACTTCAAGTGACACACCGGATCCTCCCCACAGTTGAAGAGCAGCACAGGCTCTTCCCCAAAATTCCAGATCCACGACCCTCTGACTTAAATGCTCGAAGCACCAGCTCCTCCCAAGGTCTCCAGTTCCATGACAATCAAGCTCCACAGCAGCACCGGCTCCTCCCCAGGTCTACAACTCCACCACCCTCACACTAGACACCAAGACTACCTCCTCCCCGCTCTCCAGCTACACGACCCTCAGACTTGAAAAGCAGCAGTGGCTCCTCCCTGTACCTCAAGCCCCATGACCCTCAGACTGGAACAAGAGCAACACCAGCTCCCCACGAGGGCTCCAGCTTCAGGACCCACAGATTTAAACAGCAGCACCGGCTCTTCCTGAGACCTCCAGCTCCACTACCCTCAAACTAGAAGACAGCACCAGCTCCTGCTAGGGTCTCCAGCTCCACAACCCTCACACTAGAACAGTAAAACCAGCTCCTCCCTGGATCTCCAGCTCAATCACTCTCAGACTTGAAAGGCAGCACTGGCTCCTCACAAAGTTTCCGGCTCCAAGACCCTCAAACTAGAATAGCAGCAGCTGCTGTCCTTGGGTCTCCAGCTCCACAACCCTCAAAGTAGAAGAGCAGCCCTGGCTCTTCCCTGAGTCTCCAGCTCCTCAAGTCTGAGGGTTGTAGAACTGGAGACCCAGGGAGGAGTCAGTGCTGCTGTTCTAGTTTGAGGGTCGTGGATCTGGAGACCCAGGGTGGGGCCGGTGCTGCTGTTCTAGTGTGAGGGTCATGGAGCTGGAAGACCCCAGGAGGAGCTGCAGCTGCTGTCCTAGTTTGAAAGTCATGGAGCTGGAGAACTGGGGAGCACCATTTGAACAGCACCACTGGCTCTTCCCCAGGTCTCTGACTCCATGACCCTCAGACTTAAAAAGTCATAGTACGGGCTTCACCCTGGGTCTCCAGCTCTACAGCCCTCAGACATGAACAGCAGCAACACCGGCTCCTCCCCCTGTCTCCAGTTCCCTGAACCTCAAACTACAACAGCAGTACCGGCCTCTCCCCAGGTCTCCAGATACACGACCCTCAAAATAAAATAGCATCACTGGTTCCTCCCTGGTTCTCCAGCTCCCAAACCCTCAAATTTCAACTGACACACCGGATCCTCCCCACAGTTAACAGCAGCACGGGCTGTTCCTCAAAGCTCCAGATCCACGACCCCCTGACTTAAATGGTGGTAGCACCAGCTCCTCCCTAAGTCTCCAGTTCCACGACCCTCAAACTATGCAGCAGCACCAGCTCCTCCCCAGGTCTATAGCTTTACGACCCTCACACTAGACACCAAGACTACCTCCTCCCCACTCTCCAGCTACACGACCCTCAGACTTGAACAGCAGCAGTGGCTCCTCCCTGTACCTCAAGCCCCATGACCCTCAGACCTGAACAACAGCAACAACAGCTCCCTCCGGTGTGTCCAGCTCCACAACCCTCAGCCTTAAAAAACAGCAGCACCAGCTCCCCCTTCCCCCGTGTCTCCAGCTCCACAAACCTCATGCTAGAACAGCACCACTCCTCCCTGAGTATCCAGCTCAATGACCCTCAAACTACAACAGCAACACCGGCTCCTCCCTGGATCTCCGGCTCAATAACTCTCACACTTGAGGGGCGGCAACGGCAACTCCCCAAGGATCCAGCTCCACGACCCTCAGATTTGAACAGCGGTAGCACCACCTCCTATCCAGGTCTCCAGCTTCATGACCCTCAAATTAGAAAAGCAGCACCGCCGCCTCCCTGGTTATTCAGCTCCAAGAACCTAAGTCACGAATGGCAGAACCGGCTCCCGTCCAGGGCTCCAGCTCCAGGACCCACAGATTTGAATGCGACCGCCAGCTCCTCCCGGGATCTCTAGCTTCACTACCCTCAAACGAGAACAGCAGCACCGGCTCCTCCCCCGGTCTCCACTTCCACGACCCTCAAACTATAACAGCAGTACCGGCCTCTCCCCGGGTCTCCAGATCCACGACCCTCAAAATACAATTGCATGACTGGCTCCTCCCTGATTCTCCAGCTCCCAAACCCTCAAACTTCAATTGACACACTGGATCCTCCCCACAGTTAAACAGCAGCAGCGGCTATTCCCCAAAACTCCAGATCCACGACCTTTTGACTTAAATGGCGGTAGCACTGGTTCCTCCCTAGGTCTCCAGTTCCATGACCCTCAAACTCCACAGCAGCACCGACTCCTCCTCAGATCTACAGCTCCACCACCCTCACATCAGACACCAAGCCTACCTCCTCCCCACTCTCCAGCTACACGACCCTCAGACTTGAACAGCAGCAGCGGCTCCTCCCTGTACCTCAAGCCCCATGACCCTCAGACCTGAAAAACAGCAACACCATCTGCCCCCCAGGGCTCTAGCTCCAGGATCCACAGATTTAAACAGCAGCACCACCTCCTCTCTGGTTCTCCAGCTCCACAAGCCTCAGGCATGAACAACAGCACCCTCTCCTCCCTGGGTCTCCATATTCACTGCCCTCACTAGAACAGCAACACCAGGTCCTCCCTGGATCTCCAGCTCAGTGACTCTCAGACTTGAAAGGAAGCACGGGCTCCTCCGTGGGTCTCCGGAACCACGACACTCAAAACAGCACAGATCCTCGCTGAGTCTGCAGCTCCATGACGCTCAGACTAGAACAAGACCTCTCCTCCCTGGGTCGCCGGGTTCCAGACACTCTTACTACAACATTGCTCCTCCCTGGGTCTGCAGCTCCACGACCATCAAACTGGAACAAGACCTCTCCTCCCTGGATCGCCAGCTTCCAGACCCTAAAACTACAACATTGCTCCTCCCTGGGTCTGCAGGTCCATGACCGTCAAAGGAGAAAAAGACCTATCCTCCCTGGGTCGACAGCTTCCAGACTCTCTTACTACAACAACATTGCTCCTGCCTGGGTCTGCAGCTCCACAACCCTGAAACTAGAACAAGACTTCTCCTCTCTGGGTCTCCAGCTTCCCAACCCTCCAACTTCAACAATATTGCTTCTCCCAGGGTCTGCAGCTCCACAACCCTCAAACTAGAACGTGACCTCTCCTCCTTGGATCAGCAGCTTCCAGACTCTCGACCTTCAACAACATTGCTTCTGCCTGGTTCATCTAGACGACCCTCAAACTACAACATGCTCTCTCCTCCCTGGTTCGTCAGTTTCCAGACCCTCGAACATCAACAACATTGCTCCTGCTTGAGTCTGCAGCTCCACGACCCTCAAACTAGAACATGACCTCTCCTCCCTGGGTCGACAGCTTCCAGACTCTCTTACTACAACAACATTGCTCCTCCCTGGGTCTGCAGCTCCACAACCCTGAAACTAGAACATGACCTCTCCTCCCTGGGTCGCCAGCTTCCAGACCCTCGAACATCAACAACATTGCTCCTGCTTGAGTCTGCAGCTCCACGACCCTCAAACTACAACATGACCTCTCCTCCCTGGGTCGAAAGCTTCCAGACTCTCTTACTACAACATTGTTCCTGCCTGGGTGTTCATCTCCATGACCCTCAAACTAGAACAAGACCTCTCCTCCCTAGGTCCGTAGCTCCACGATCCTCAAACTAGAACATGATCTCTCCTCCCTGGGTCGCGGGTTTCCAGAACCTCGAACTTCAACAACATTGCTCCTCCCTGGGTCTGCAGCTCCATGACCCTCAAATGAGAACAAGACCTCTCCTCCCTTGGTGGACAGCTTCCAGATTCTCTTACTACAACATTGCTCCTGCCTGGGTGTTCATCTCTACGACCCTCAAACTAGAACAAGACCTCTCCTCCCTGGGTCTGTAGCTCCATGACCCTCAAACTAGAACAGGATCTCTCCTCCCTGGGTCGCCAGTTTCCAGACGCTCGAACTTCAACAACATTGCTTCTGCTTGGGTCTGCAGCTCCACGACCCTTGAACTACAACATGACCTCTCCTCCCTGGGTCGACAGCTTCCAGACCCTCGAACTACATCATTGCTCCTCCCTGGGTCTGTAGCGCCACGACCCTCAAACTAGAACATGACCTCTCCTCCCTGGGTCGCCAGGTTCCAGACCCTCTTACTACAACAACATTGCTCCTCCCTGGGTCTGCAGCTCCACGACCCTGAAACTAGAACATGACCTCTCCTCCCTGGGTCTCCAGCTTCCAGACCCTCGAACTTCAACAACATTGCTCCTGCTTGGGTCTGCAGCTCCACGACCCTCAAACTAGAAGAAGACTTCTCCTCCCTGGGTTGACAGCTTCCAGACCCTCGAACTACAACATTGCTTCTGCCTGGGTCTGCAGTTCCACGACCCTCAAACTAGAACAAGACTTCTCTTCCCTGGATCGACAGCTTCCAGACCCTTGAACTACAACATTGCTCCTCCCTGGGTCTGCAGCTCCACGACCCTGAAACTAGAACATGACCTCTCCTCCCTGGGTAGCCAGGTTCTAGACCCTCAAACTTCAACAATATTGCTCCTGCCTGGGTCTGCAACTCCACGACTCTCAAACTAGAAGAAGACCTCTCCTACCCGGGTCGACAGCTTCCAGACTCTCTTACTACAACGACATTGCTCCTCCCTGGTTCTGCAGTTCCACTACCCTCAAACTAGAACAAGACTTCTCCTCCCTGGGTCGTCAGCTTCCAGAACCTCAAACTTCAACAACATTGCTCCTCCCTGGGTCTGCAGCTCCACGACCCTCAAACTAGAACATGACCTCTCCTCCCTGGGTCGACAGTTTCCAGACCCTCTTACTACAACAACATTGCTCCTCCCTGGGTCTACAGCTCCACGACCCTGAAACTAGGACATGATCTCTCCTCCCCGGGTCGCCAGCTTCCAGACCCTCGAACTTCAACAACATTGCTCCTCCTTGCGTCTGCAGCTCCACGACCCTCAAACTAGAATAAGACTTTTCCTCCCTGGGTTGACAGCTTCAAGTCCCTCGAACGTCAACAACATTGCTCCTGCCTGGGTCTGCAGTTCCATGACCCTTGAACTACAACATGACCTCTCCTCCCTGGGTCGACAGCTTCCAGACCCTCGAACTACAACATTGCTCCTCCCTGGGTCTGTAGCTCCACAACCCTCAAACTAGAACATGACCTCTCCTCCCTGGGTCGCCAGGTTCCAGACCCTCGAACTTCAACAACATTTTACCTGCCTGGGTCTGCAGCTCCACGACCGTCAAACTAGAACAAGACCTCTCCTCCCTGGGTCGCCAGGTTCCAGACCCTCGAACTAAAACAACATTGCTCCTCCCTGGGTCTGTAACTCCCCTACCCTCAAACTAGAACATGACCTCTCCTCCCTGGGTCGCCGGCTTCCAGACTCTCAAATTACAACAGTGCTCCTCCCTGGGTCTGCAGCTCCACGACCCTCAAACTAGAACATGACCTCTCCTTCCTGGGTCGCCAGCTTCCAGACCTTTGAACTTCAACAACATTGCTCCTCCCTGGGTCTGTAGCTCCACCACCCTCAAACTAGAACATGACCTCTCCTCCCTGGGTCGCCAGGTTCCAGACCCTCGAACTTCAACAACATTGCTCCTGCTTAGGTTTGCAGCTCCACGACCCTCACCCTAAAACAGCAGCACCAGCTCCTTCCTGGACCTCCAGTTCAATGCCTCTCAGACTTCAAAGGCAGCACCGGCTCCACCCTCCGGCTCCAGTTCAAACACAATCAGATTTGAGCAGTGGCAGCACCAACTCCTGTCTGGCTTTTCCGCTTCATGATTCTTAAACTAGAATAACAGCACCATCTTCTCCCTGAGTCTGCAGCTCCACGATCCTCAAACTGGAACAGCAGTACCAGCTCCTGTGGGATCTTCAACTCCATGACCCTAAGGCATCAGTGGCAGCATCGGCTCCTCCCATGGGCTCCAGCTCCAGGACCCTCAGACTGGAACAAAAACACCAACTCCTCCCCATGCCTCCAGCTCCTTGACCCTCATAAACAATCCCTTCTCATGAAATGTAGCAGTCAGGAAAACTGCAGCGGAAGTAAACGAATAAATGTTTTCCTTTCTAATTGATGTTTCTTTTCTGTTCACGCAAGTCAGGAAACTTTTCTACTTTCCATCAATCTTGCAGTCTACTTATATTCAATTGTAAGGTGGAAATCCACCATTTGAAATGACCTTTAGAAACGTAGTCATTCATTTTTACTATGATCTTATCTCACAGCTCTAGAAACCATCTTTCACTTTGCCTGTGCAGAAGTCTTGGGAACATTCAAACTATGAATTTACTTGGTTGAGATTCCTAGAATACACATTATCCCCAAAGGTTCCTGCCCTCCTTAAAATCTTCTAACACGTTCCCGTCACCTGAGCATAAGTGCCAGGTCCCATCCATAGCCCACAGTGCCCAGCACGGCCCTGCCCTCTGCCCTGACCTTATGGTCTCCCCTCTGCAGTTACTTTCCTGCCAGACAGGCCTCTGTCACTTCCCCAAACCACACGGGCTCAGGCGTGACTCCGGGCCTTTCCCCCTGCTGTGCCCTCTGCGTGGAGTGCCTTTCCCCGGCTCCCCGTCCTCCTCTCAACCCGCTCCGCTCCAGCCTGCTGCTCATCCCTCAGGTCGATGAACACACGATGGCCTCCCCGCATAGGCCTTTGCACATGCTGTTCTCTGCGCCTGAAACACTTCCCCCCAACCATCTGGGTTCACTTTTCTAATTACCATTCATCCTTGGAGTCTCCACTGAAATTTCACCCCCCGCCCGCCCCCATCACTTGTAATGGGAACTTTCTCATTACAGCGTTTTGCACACTTCTAATTATTCTATTAGGCTGGTGCAGAAGTCATCTCAGTTTTTGCCATTACTTTTAATGAACTGCAGCACCAGCTCCTCCCTACTTTTGATGGCCATTACCTTTAATGGTAAAAACCGGGATCACTGCTGCACCAACCTAATAGAATAATTTATATTTATTCATCCATCATCTGTCTTCCCCTCCAGAAAGTTAGCTCCATGAGAATAGGGACCAAATCTACTCCGATCACTCCACCTTCCTAGCACATTGTCAATAATTATTTACCAACTGACTGATAGAGAAATATCTTCATTGTTGCTGGGATGAGCCACATAACATGACACGCCCCTTTGAAAGTCAATGTCATGGACACTTAGCATTTGCTTTTCACCCCTGCACCCGTGGCTTGGCAGGGCTTAGGCTGATCTAGTCTGGGCTTGACTCCAGGCTGAGGGTTGGAACTCTGCGTGCTCCGCACACCTCTCATCCTGCAGCCGGAGCTGAAGTTCCCTGGGGCACACTCGTCTCGTGGGAAAACTCAAGAGCAATAGAGAGCAGGCCTGGCAGTGCCGACACATTCCAGGCTTCTGTCTGTGCCGTGTCTGTGAAAATCTCGTTGGCATAAGCAAGTCACCCAGCCATGAGCAATACTTATGGGATGGTATTTGCAATGGTGTCTGCAGGTTTAGGCCGATGTTATTCCCTGTGGAGGACAGAGAAGCCTCAGTTGGCCTCCGACTGTTGGCAGGAACAAGATATTAGGTTGGCGCAAAACAACCATAAGCCCCAGGTGGCCTGTGCCCAGTGAGACAGGAGAGGGGCAGGAAGAACTGTGGGAGCTAAGGGAGGCTCCCACCCCCAGGCCCCTCTCCCGCTTGCCCCCATCTCTGCTTTTTTTTTTTTTTTTTCTCGAGACAGGCTCTGACTCTGTCACCCAGGCTGAAGTGCAATGTTGCGATCTTGGCTTACTCCAACCTCTGCATCCCAGGCTTGAGCAATCCTCCCTCCTCAGCCTCCCCAGTGACTGAGAACCACAGGCATATGGCATCACACCCAGCTAATTTTTTTTTTTTTTTTTTTTTTGTAGACACAGGATTTTGCCATGTTGCCCAGGCTGGTCTCGAACTCCTGAGCTCAAGCAATCTGCCCGCCTCGATCTCCCAAAGGGCAGGGATTACAGACATGAGTCACTAAGTCCAGACTGCTTTTTCTTTACAGTACTTGGAACGTTCTAATGTGCTAAGTACGTGTGTATTTTCTTTCTTTTTTCTCTTCCCTAGAATAGGAACTTAATGTGGGCAGGTATTTTTGTTTATCTCATTTATCACCCTATCCCCAGTGGCTGGAATAGTGTCTGGCACATGAATGGTGTGTTCTAAATAAATATTTTTAACAAATAAATAAACAAGATATCCTACAAGAGAAAGCTAGTATTTGGAACTCACCCATCAATAGAACCAAAAAGCCGAAGACCTTTAGCCTGTCCCGACCTCTGAATGCACCCAACCCCACAGGAGCCAGCAGAGAAAAAACAGGAACAAAGGAGGGGAAAAGAGTGGGTGTTTCCCCCCGCAACTAAGGGCCCCCGAGGCTTACGCTGAACTTGAGCTGGAGAAAGGACTCATCTAAGAACTGGGTGTGAGATAAAAGTTTAGATTTGTCTGGCCTGGATTTTGTAACACCTAAACACGAGTTATTCTATTCATTTTTGTTTTTGTTTTTTGAGACAGAGTCTTGTTCTGTCTCCCAGACTGGAGTGCAATGGTGTGATCCTTACTGCAACTTCTTCTTCCCAGGTTCAAGTGATTCTCCTGCCTCAGCCTCCTGAGTAGCTGGGATTATAGGCGCGTGTTAGCACACCCAGGTAATTTTTCTATTTTCAGTCGAGACAGTGTTTCTCCATGTTGACCAGGCTGGTCTTGAACTCCTGACCTCAAGTAATCTGCCCACCTCAGCTTCCCAAAGTGCTGGGAGTACAACCACGAGCCCCCAGGCCCTGCCATATTTTATTCATTTTTAACTAATCTGTTGTTATAAACCAAAGTGCCCAAAATCCTAGGGAAACTTCCCCAGATGTCATCAAGAAGCAGAGACCAGAGGCCTATCAGCAGGATGGGGACGAGGATGAGGCAGGGGAGGGAGGCGCTCATCTCTGGATTGTCAGGGTCCAGCAAGAGAGTCATAAAATTTAAGGGGGCACCAAAAAATTCACTGATCAGACCAGATGTGCTGCCTCACGCCTGTAATCCCAGCACTTTGAGAGGCTGAGGCAGGCAGATCATGAGGTCAGGAGATCAAGACCACCCTGGCTAACATGTTGAAACCCCATCTCTACTAAGAATCCAAAAAATTAGCCGGGTGCAGTGGTGTGTGCCTGTAGTCCCAGCTACTCAGGAAGCTGAGGCAAGAGAATGGCTTGAACCCAGGAGCAGAGGCTCCAGTAAGCCGAGATCGCGCCACGGGACTCCAGCCTGGACGACAGAGTAAGACTCCATCTCAAAAACAAACAAACAAACAAACAAAAAATTCACTGATCAAAATAAATAATATTTTAATGCAGATTTTTAAAAAAAAATCAAATCTAATGCAAAAAAAACCCTAGTGGGAAAAGTTATCCACATTTCAACTAAGATACTATTCAACCCTGCGTTTGTATGATGTGGCCTCACTCACTCACCCTAACCCCGACCTGCCTCACAGAAGCTGCTGGAAGGCAGCGACTGGAGAAAAATGAAGCCATTTCCTGCTCGTATCCAGTTCAGACCTTCCATAAACCAGCTACAGGTGAGACCGTGATGACCCACCTGTGCCAACCAGGACCACAATCTACCATCAGGGCCACAATAACCGGGTCCATGTTGACTGTCCCCAGGTGCACCCAGATGTTTGACTTAGAGGCTCAGGCCTGGGTTGCTTCTCCCATTGACATCATGCACTTATTAAGAGAAAACAGACAAGACTGGGTACAGTGGCTCACTCCTGTAATCTCAGCACTTTGGGAGGCCGAGGCGGGCAGATCACTTGAGGTCAGGAGTTCAAGACCAGCCTGGACAACATGGAGAAACCCTTATCTCTTCTAAAAATACACAAATCAGCTGGGCGTAAGGCACAAGAATCACTTGAACCCAGGAGGCAGAGGCCGCAGTGAGCCGATATTGCACCACTGCACTCCAGCCTAGGTGACAAAGTGACACTCTGTCTCAAAAAAAAAAAAAGCCTCTGTTCTTGTTCACTTGGCAGCTGACCAGTCATCGTGGACACTAACCATAGCTCGAGTGTAGGGTCCCCAAGTTCCTGCTGGGCCAGCAATTGTGCCCCTTGGGCTGCTGAATCTTGGGGTGCCAGCGCAGGGTCTCCACAGGGATAGAGATGGCATCTCTGCACCAACCAGTGGGGACACAGCTGTGTTTCAGTACAAACACCTGGGCCAGCTGGACAACACGGCCCGGCCCAGCAGCTCTGATCTGCCGGAATCCCAGAGTTGGCGTGGTGGGGTCATTCATTCCAGCCAAACCGGAGAGCACGTCCTTGGGCAGGACGAGAAGTGCTCAGAGCAGGTGGATGGAGCTCTGCAGAGAATGGCATCTCCTCCAAGAAGTGAGGGCCTGAAATCAATCCAGGGACACTCTCTGAGCACCCCCAGGGTGCACACCCGGCCTCAGGGAGCAGGGAAATGTCAGCCAGCAAGGACACGTCTGTGCTCTGTGAATGGGCTGGAAAGAGGGGGTGCAGCAAGGGAATCATCATCACAGAGGAGAAAACGGCCAGAGTCACAGCCTGGTTTGTCCCTTTCTCACTGGGTGCTGCCAGGAGTCCAGTCCCAGCCAGCGACTCCAGAGCACAGGTATCAAAATGGACTGAGACCCTCTAATCGTGTCCTGGTGTCTTAAGATCGTCTCCCACCCACCGCCCCCACGGCGGGGCCCTGCACTGGCTTCTCCAAGAAGAAACTGGGAGGCTGAGGGCCTGACCTGCGGGGAGACCTTTCACTCAGTCCCCGTGAACCTGCTGAAGGTTTCACTTATCCTTAAAAAACATGCCTGCCTCTTTGCGTGTCTGACTCTCTGTAAGGAGCATGTGTTACTTTGCTAAAGAAGGAAAGCATCACTCCAGACCACCTGTGTGTTGAGCAAACACCAGTTCCCAGCCCAGAGCAGTGGATTTGCTGCTGCAAAAACCAAAAGCTCAAAACCCACGTGGAGAATTCAGAGGCCGCCTGGTCCCCAGCTCACCCTTCGGAATGCACTCATGGGTGTGTCTGGGGCTGTTTCTTCTTGGTGTTTGGTGTCAGGAAAGAGAAGATGCGGGGACACCAGTTGGGGGTTTAATCCCATCAGACCCAATCCTCGGTTCTCTGTGCCCCTCACGTCACCCCATTGAGACACCGTTGGGGCTGAGCGAACCAGGAGTTGCTGCCCTGAGCAGGGAGTCGGATCCGCCCTTGATCAGACGGTTGAAGCTGCGCACGTCCTCTAGGGCCCTGCATAGGGGTGGGGAGTCACGCCTTGGTTTTATCTCACACCAGGGATGATCCCTCACTGGGCACCCCAGCTCAGACCTCAAGGGAAACAGGCCCGGGGGAAGGTGGGTGGAAGGATGGGGTCCCTGGTGGGAGGACTCACAGGTGAGAGACCCCACCCACTCGGGCGATTCACACTCGGGGTCTTTGGGGTCCTCGAAGGAAAAGTTGGTTCACAGTGAACACAGGTCCTGCCATCCAGGGTCACAATTATCTGTAGCAGGGACAACTACCCACTACAGAAAAGATGAATTTAATCAGGCAGAAACTTGAACTCAAGATGAATTTTGTATTCACAATGTTCCTTAGGCTGCCTGATGGAGTTTAAATGTTGTCAAATGCCTTTCTAAAGAGATTTGGTTGTTTATTGCTCTTCTTCAACCGTCGGTGCCAGGAAATGCAGGAGACACTGCAGGAGAGAAGCTGAGTTCACAGTCACCTTCACCTTCCCTCCTGCAAGGCCAGGCCCCCTCGCTACTGCTGCTAACTCAGATCCATTTCAGTGAACTCGGAAAACTCACATTCTCGTTCAATGTGATTTCAGATTTATACATGAATTAAGTGTGGTGTCTAAAAATGAAGCAATGGGAGTGTTGGGAAAAGATATTCTCAGGAAATGGGTATCTTGTGCTCCAGCCATGTGGTCCCCAGTGAGCAGGGAGGGCCAGTGCTGAGTTCTCCAGGACAGAGGGGGTGCCACAGGCCATGCCCCATGAGCCGGAGGAGAGACTGACATGAGTCGGAGGACATCCCTGGTTTACCCAGCCAGCACCTGCTGCTTCTTCTGGGTCCCAAGCCCCCTTCAGAAAAGCCACCCCTCCCCAGCTCTCTGTCCACAGGTGGAGTGGACCTAGCCCTGTTCCCTCAGGGCAGGGCTTCTGTCACAGACCAATGGTAATCCATTCCCCGGTGCCAGAGAGCACATTGCTTCCCAACATCTGAGGAAAATCAGGGCTCTTCTTGCAAGGAAGTAGGATATCCGAATGTTGGGGTCTACAGCAGCAATTAACCAACTAACTGTAAATTACAGTGGAACAGCCCAATGCCTTGGGAATGAATGAGTAACGCACTTGCAAAAAGACATATAAATATTCCATATACACTTCAGAGCCCTCTTTTTGGAATTTTTGACAAGTCTGAAAGTTTGAATTTTCATTAGAGCCATGATTCCTACACGATTCATTCATAACATCAAGGATCCATTCTCCCCAGGATACACTTGAGATGCCCATCAAAATGCCCTTCTGAGAACATCTGCAAAAGCAGGTTTTCTATCTCCCTTATCTTGCATTGGGCAACACCAAGGCATGTTAAAAAGATTGTGCCATTTATAAATGAAGTAACTGAGGCCCAGAAAGGGAAGATGGTCTGCCCAGTTCCCAGAAAAGGTCTTGGGACCTGAACAGGTGCACCCTGGCTCGAGGAATTTCAGTGACGCTTTAGCATTCCCACCAAATGTCACAGGGACATTAAACGTGTCCTTGTGTTGGCAAGAAACTTGAAGCTCATTCACAAGAAGACATGATGGATGGACCATGGTTGCATCTTCAAGCTGTGCCTGGATGTCTTTGATCTTCTGATAAGAGTCTTTTTAACCTGAATTATCTGGGGCACCACCCAGCTTTTCCTTTTTTGATGTATATTGGTTCTCATGAACACTTGCACATGAATGTACATTTGCATCTAAGCTTTCTGTTTGTTTTCTTCTACCCATTTGAATAAGGAGGAACCAGGGACATTTAACAACCTGTTTCCACTTGTTGGTTCCATGATAGTAATTTGACTACACAAGATCTTTAACACTTCACCATCACAAAGACTCAATTTCATATGTGAATGAGTCATTGTCAAAGGGTAGGAGGAGAAGCTGCGGGCCTGCCATGTTTTCCTGATGCCTCTTAAATGGTTTCTCATTTCATATTGATACAGATCAGGGACCGTAGATCATGTTGACAAGCTCATCAATTACCTGCTACTCGCCAACAGTACCAAGGTCCTGCTTTCTTGGTGGGGTAGTTGATGTTGATTGCTGAGGACGTCTGTGAACTTGAAATTGTGTTTATCTGCCAGAGACCTTGAACTTGAGAACTTCCTTCCCCACACAGTGGTACAGATGGTGTGCTTGGTGTGAGTATTGTCAAGGGACATAAATTAGAGCAATTGGAGTTGGGAGAGAGGGAAGGATGCTTTGGTAATTGCAGCATCATTACAGGGCTCCCTAGAAGCTAAAAGAGACACAGTGGCAACAGGGAAACCTCGGAAGTGACAGACAGTGTCTCTCTGTGCAGAGACCAGTGACTGCATTTGGAGCCAGAGGTCATTACCACGGGCAATTTACAGGCTCTATGACTCTGCAGGGGAGAGAAACTCACTCTGACATGCAACAATATGTTAAAGTGGGCATTTTATTATTTTTCAGGAGCCATAATTTTCAAATGACGACTTCGGGGATCCTTTAAGGAGGATAATTGATTACCTGACAAAGAACTTGTAGCATTTCCTCCTCACAATGGAAGAGAGAAAAACAGCAACAATCAGTTCTTTTGAGCAGAAAAGGAGCATTTTTCAGAGAAAACATTGCAAAGTTTGTAACAATGGGAGCCCGAGGAAACACAAATACATCTTGCCTGCTTGACAAATAAGATTTCATTAAGACAACCTTCCTGCTGGAATATCAGGTCTTGCCTGTGCCGTGCAGGGAAAAGCGACAGGCTTAGGAGTGAGAATCTCCTTGAAATGCGGTCCTGTGTCGGCCTCTTAATTATTCATGAGCATCCTTGTCACTGAATTTCATTGTTTCACCTATTTTTAGTTAATTTTTTTTACTCCAAATGTTACTTGTGTTACTTCATGAAATAGTTAATGCATCCACAACAGGCACAGATGAAACGGAGAGGCTTGTGCTCACCCCTGAGGAATTCCAACAGTGTGGTTAGCACTTTGCAGGCAGGCCTGGAACTCTGCCGTGGGAAGCGGGGGTCTGAGAGCAAGGTCAGCGACACCATCTTGTTCTTGGGACTGAACCGGAGGCAGGGCAGCCAGGAGAAGCCGCGGGACCCGGTCCCTAGATGTTCACCATGGGCAGGCAGCTGTTTGCAGAGAGATGCCTGAGTGACCCCCAAGTTCCTCATGAAAACCTACAGCTCCAGTAAAATCTGCGCTTCCCAGCCTGGGCTGCTTCCCACTGGATGCTCCCAAAGCCAGATGCCTTCATTCTGACCCCTTGGTGGGTCCCTGCATAGGCCCGCATGTTTCAGGAGGGTCCTGGGGCTTCTCCTGGCGGCCCTGCCTCCAGTTCAGTCGCGAGTACCAGACAGCATTGCTGACCTGGCTCTCAGACCACTGCCTCCGATGGCAGAGTTCCCAGCCAGGCATTTCCTGAAAATCAGTCTTCACAGATTTTCTTCTGAGGTGTGGCCAAGGCCCTAAAACAGAGGTCTCCCCTCCCACCCAGGTTCTTACCTGTGAAACAGGCCATGGTGGGAATGGAGAGGAAAGGGTCAGCCCTAGACAAGGAGGCGCTCCCATGGGGACGTCCAAAGAGAAAGATCGGACCCATCACACCACAGAGGCTGCCCTTAGCTCTCAGGATGGCATCCAAACCCCCACAGGTCCCTGCCCCCCTCCAGTCACACCTCCCACCACCCACCCCTGTGTCCACTCGGTCACGGCCACACTGGCCTCTCTGCTGGTCTTGGACAGACCAGGCTTCTCGTAACCTCAGGGCCTTGGCACGTGCTGGCCCCTCCTCCTGGAATGTTCCCCACCCCCACCCTGATCCTCACCCAGTTACCTCCAGGAGCCTCGTCACCTGTCAGGTCTCAGATGAATGTCACCTCCTTGGGGGATTCTCCTGTGTCCTCATCACCTCCTCACCCTGGCCCAGGGCCCAGGTCAGGTTCCCCAAGGCCCCTCTTATCACACTGTGGTGTCTTTTCTTCCCAGCCAGGACCACGTGTAATGAAACAAGGCCATTGTTATCTGAGGACAACCCATACAACTAAAAAGCCCATTCAAGGTACGTTCAATTAAATTGAGTACCAAAGTTTCACAACAAATGCTTTGTGATTTACTTAACAAACATTTACCTTGGACTCACATGAGGCCAGGCACTGTTCCCCGTACTCCACGTGTATTAAATCATGTACTCTCCAAAACACAGGCACTACTGCATCACCGCCCCATTTTCCAGATGAAAACCCAAAGGCACAGAAAGGTGGTTGCTCGTGTAGAAATCGGCATCATCAGGACTGGATCAGGTCACCCTGCACCAGGGCCCCTCCTCTCAGCCATGTACTTGCCACTTCTTCTAAAAAACAAAACAAAACAAAACAAACAAACAAAAAAAGGCCCAATGAGGGTTTTCTCTAGAAAAGTAAAGTTAAATGTGATGAAAATAAGTTTTTATTTCCTGTCTAATGTTTGGGTTATAGTGGCAGATGTACCCCAATTCTTAAGCAATCAAAGAATGAATCAAATACTAATTTTTTCGCATATTTTTTTCTGATAAAACTGTAGCCACAGTCAACCTCTTTCCCCCCAGGTTTGAGTTTTGCAGCCTGATCAAAGCAGTCATTTTCAAAAATCCTCAGGGGCTCCAGAGCCTCCACAGGGGCCTCTCTTCCCCCTGGCATGGTCTCCATTCCCTTTGGGAGATTCTGCTGGATTTGAGGAGATCCTCATCCCTGCTGGTTCCACTTCTTCAGTGTTCATCAGTCTACATGTTCCAGGTCCTCTGTTGGACTCTGTGGGTGACTCAAGGAATGCTTCCTATTGCATGGCGGGATATAGAGGCTCACCCACAGCCCCTTGGTGAACCCATCCCATATCTGCTTGAAACCCCTAGTAGGGACCGGACCGGTCATTCACACCCAGTAGCGTGCAGGCAGCCGGCTCTGAGAACCAACGGTGAAATGTTCAGAAATTTTGCTAATTAGCTGTTAAACCTCTGACAGTTTGAAATCAGCCATGTTGGGAGTATTTACACCAGGAAAACTGGGCTTTTCTTGACCCTAAAGTGCTGGTTTATCAACTCAGCACTGAAGTTATACCTCACGTACAGCCCTGACTTTTGAATGGAAACTACCGTTATCCTATTTGGGGTCCCTTCCCAGTAGCTCCCATATCCAAGATCCCAGCTTTCTCTTTCTCTCTTCACCCACTTTGGATTGTGAGTCTCAAAACCATTGTGCTGAAACCACTTCTAGGCAACAGCACACCGGCCTTTGTTCTAAGAGAGGGATTCAGCAGTAACATAGATGTGCACTGAGCACTGAGCTGTCCTAGGTGCTGAAATGATTTCATCAGGCGCAATCAAGAGGCTGCCTAGTCCAGAAATCTCAGACATTTGACTGGCTGAGTGCACTTATTGGAGAAGGAAAGAAGTGCAACAGTTTGCAATAAAATAGGCCTCTCCTTTGTAAGTGTCATCCAGGGACACTTACAAGGAAGCAACAGTGAACAGTCAGTACTTCACCCAGATACAAGCAACACATCCCAACCCATGTGGTATCCTCACTGACACAGGAACAAAGTGGGATAGGAGTTCTCTGGCCACTTGCCTCCCAAGCTCATCCATGGGACTGCACCTTGGTCCCAAGCTGTCAGGGAGAACCACAAAACCTCCCTCAGCCGGCAGGAAGCTGGCCCCACCCTCTTCCCCATTCACCCCCTCACTTTCTCCCCTCCTCCACTGACACTCCTCAACTCCCTGGACCATCCACTCCACCCCAGACCTTATCTCTTCTGCCCACACTGTGGTGTGACAGTCAGCCATTCCTCCCTAGTCCAGAACTGTCCATGAGGGTGAGAGTCTTCCTCGGGAGCATCTTCCACTCAGGATCACCCGAAGTCCCCCAGGGGTCTCCAGTACTCACTGTGAAGCAAGGAGTGGAGCACCCTGATGGGGAATGGCCCTGCCAGGGTCATGTCCCACAAACTGTGTAAGAAGCAAAGGAGATAGCACCTGCTTTCCAAGGCCTGCCCAATGGGCCAAGGTTCAGCTTAGGTGAGAGGGCCAGGCTGTCCCTACCCATGTTTCAGCTCAAGAGACACAACCCTTCCTGCTATAAAGCTTCCTTTTAAAAACAGATAAACTCTGACCAGAACTTCTAAAATCTTTATATTCAGTTAGCTTTGGGCCAATCTTTGGTGAATTGGTTTAATCATATTTCTTTACTGGAAGTCATTATCTGAGATGAGCAGATTTTTACTGCGGCAGGTTTGTGACTTCAATGAGCCTTGCCTTCCTTGTCTCTTAAAGGCCCATTGGAAATAGATCAATAATGTAGCAGGAAGTACCTAGCACAGTGCCTGGCTCAGACATTCTATCAGCAGCTACCTGCCTCCAGTCTGTCCTCCTCTCTCCCTGTTTTCTGCATTATCTCTTTCTCTTGTATAAAAGAGACAACTTTTCTTCAAAGCTGTCTAGATTTTATCCTTTGGAAGTTCAAAAACACTGGCCAGTTACCCATGTCATAGTGAGGCAGGAGAATAGGGAATTGGGGTAACCAAGGGTTAAGACATAAAGAAAAGAACAGCAGGTGCAGCCCATTTTAGACAAGATTAGGCAGCACACAGTCCACACCCTCACTTCTGCAATAATGAGACAGAAGGTTCCACTTCAGCCTCTGATTGGTCATGGGCCGATCCTTCATAGGGTATATCCAATCAGAGGCCTCTAAAAGAGCATCTAGAGGAGTTACCAAATTCTTTTAGCTTAATAAAAACCCGTAAAGAATATTGTAATTGGTGCTCTTGAGCAACTTGCTTAAGCCCACTCCCACTCTGTGGAGTGTACTTTCACGTCAATAAATCTGTGCTTTTTTATTTCTTTCATTGATTTGTTTTTTCTGTTGCTTTGTCTGTGCATTTTGTCCAATTCTTTGTTCAGTGTGCCAAGAACCTGGACAACTCACAGTCAGGACTTTCCATCTGGTAACAATAGCATTAATTGCAGTAAAAGGATAAGCTTTCTCAGGGCAGGCTAAGCCCAGCTGCCCACAGTCCTGACCACAATACCTGTCCCTTCTGATGTTTTTTTCATCTTATTTTCCCAACTTCTTAGCTTTAAAAAAGTCAGCTATTCAGAAATGTACAGAGTAGTACAGTGAACATCACATACCCTTCACATAGCTTCATTAACTGATAACACCATACGTGTGGGTCACCTATTTCCATGAGCCTTATTTAA
Source organism: Trachypithecus francoisi (assembly GCF_009764315.1). Classification (NCBI taxonomy): domain Eukaryota; kingdom Metazoa; phylum Chordata; class Mammalia; order Primates; family Cercopithecidae; genus Trachypithecus; species Trachypithecus francoisi. Next base: position 44,113,885 of record NW_022681467.1, read on the forward strand.
AGAAAATTGTGTGTGTGTGCATGCACATGTGTGCACAATTGTGTGTGTAGTTTTCCTTTTCTGGCAGAACTATTTGAAAGTATGGTGCAGAGGTCGTGATATTTCTTTAGGAGATAGGTATATCTCCTAAAGAAAAAGACAATTTCTTACATAATCTCAATGCTATTTTCCCACCCAAAACATTTAATGTTGATGCAGGAATATAATGTAAAATACAGTCCAAAGTGAGAGCTTTTGTTTTCAATTCAGCATCCATCTAGGACCACACTGCATGGCTTGCCATGATTCTTTCATTCCCGGCAATGTAGGACAGTGAGTCCATCATTTCATCTCTTAGGATGTTGACGTTTTTGAAGATTCCAGCCAGTTGGATTGTACCAGAAAGCCAAGAAGTGCTCAAAAGATGACGGAAATTGGTCAAAAGGAAACAGAAGCTATAGTCAGAGGACTTTCAATGGACAAATGTAGAAGTATTTGAGCATAACAAATATATGGAAGCAAGAATGAACTCATTGAATTTTTTAAAAAAGAATCTATGAGTTCATAGTGATACTAAAAAAAGCTGATTGGAGCCAGGAAGAATTCTTTACAGAATAACACCAGCTGATATATATGAGGAATGACGGAATTTGAAAATGTTACAGTTGACTCATGTGAGGACCATCTGTGGATGCCAAAACCATTGGGGGACAGATTTTGAAGAACAGGATATCCACAAGGTCCCAAAGCATCACCACATATGTTGCTTGGCAATTACACAAGGGAAAAGGATCCTTTGCTAGAGAAATCTGATGGCCAGCACTTTAACCGAGTGCTCAAGCTCAACACGAGGAGTGAACAGACATTACAAGCCTCGCTCTGGCTGCGATGAACTGGGCAGAGCCTCCCTCTGTAGCAATCCTGGCCAAGGCGTTCGGCCTGCAACTCCCCAGGGAAGAAGCAGACTCAGACAGACTGTGGCCCTTCTTCAGGCCAGCAACATGGGCTCTTGTCTCACCTCACCTGGGTGGTCCACAGATACTCCTTGCTTTGAGCTCTGCCCCCTGTCTGGCCCTGTGCTGGAGCTGGAGATACAGAGAGGGATGATTTGCCTTCAAGGAGGGAAGGATGCTCAGGAATCTGTATCCAGGGTCTCAGGCACTTGGACAGCTTCCAAAACAACTGTGACTCCTCCACTAAAGGAAGGAACGCAAGCTCCGCCTCCCGGGTTTACGCCATTTTCCTGCCTCAGCCTCCCGAGTAGCTGGGACTACAGGCACCTGCCACCACGCCCGGCTAATTTTTTGTATTTTTTAGTAGAGACGGGGTTTCACCGTGTTAGTCAGGATGGTCTCTGGAGCTTGTTTCTTCTCCTGATCAAACCAGGTGGAACCGTTTAGAAAAACATCTGTTGTTAGAGGTGCACTCGGGAACGATTTGTGGGCTCTTGGTCATCCTATCAAGTGAGATAGGATGAAATAGGGACCAGTATCATCACTCTGCCATCAGGATTCGTGACTGCAACATCAAAGGGCAGTTGTAGAAGCATTGGAAAAGCACCTGGTGTAAAGGGAGCTTTTATCAGTATTCTGAGCCCCTCTCCATTGCTGCTGCTGTTGGAAAAGCCAACTTGGCTGCATACAGTAGCAACAGGCTTCAGAGTCAGCCCAGAAGCAGCAGGAGGTGGAGTCTGCATCAGCCAAATCAGGGGTGACTTTGCCTGGGATCTGGGTTCTTTAAACGTGCCAAATATTCATCTCAGAAGCCTGCAGTGGCGGACCAATGAGACGTCACTCACTCAGGGTATATTTAAGCAGGGCCAACTGTGCACCAGGCACAGTTGTAGTCTCTGGCCACAGCAAAGAACAAAACGGACAAGGACCCCTGGCTTCAGGGAGCTCACGACCCGCAGAGGGAGACAGAGGACAAGCAGTTGACAGCCCAAGAGAGTGAGCAAAGCAGACGCTTGCGGCGCTGCCTGGGTCCCACAGGCCTCACCATATTTGCCCTGCAATGGGTTCTTGCTGCCCCTGCTCTCCTGCAGGGCCTCCTTGGGCTGCAGGAGCCTTGTGGCCTGGGAGTGGAGTCCTGGGAAGCTGCCCTGGGTGAATGGAAGATGGTGGGGAGCAGACCTGGCTTCCTCGACTCTCCAGTGCACTCCTCTGATGCTGCTCCTCAGCGTCTCCCTGAGGTCTCCAGTGCAGCTGAGCACCAACAGCCCACGGTGGGCACCTGCTCCCTATGCCACCAGAATGGGCATTTTTTTCCTTCCCGTCTCCCTCCCTGCCATCTTGCCCGAGCTTCCTGGGGGCTTCTACAGATGAACTGAGTCATGCCCAGTCTCAGGGTCAGCTTCTGGAAGAATCCAACCGAAGGCCATGTGTAACATGCAAACTATGTCAGATGGTGGAAAGTGCACTGGAGAAAGACAAAGCTGGGAAGGGAGGGGGTGGTGGTGGGGGACTGTGATTGCTCATGGACATCACAGGAGCCCCCAAAGGGGGCCTTGCAGCAGGTGCCCAGGCGGTGAGGGCTTAGCGGGTGGATGTCCCGGAGAGGAGTATCCCAGGGCAGCCAGGACAGAGGGTAAGACCCTGAGATGGGGAGCTCCTGGCCTGTCCTAGGAAGACCAAGAGGCCATGTGACCAGAGCGAGGGGACATGGGAGAGAAGCAGGAAAGAGACCAGCAGGTGGAAGGCACCAGAGGCTCAGGGCCCTGTCGAGTGGGGAAAGGCTGTGGCTGCACAAAGTGAGGCTGGAGACTCGGGCTTGGTGCAGGGTGTGGCTGATCTGAATTGTTGAATAGAATAGACTGCGGTGGAGGCTAGGCAGGGAGACCAGGGAGGCCCATGGTGTGATCATCCTCCGAGAGCAGCCAGGCAGGAGCAGGCAGGTGGGCGGAATGCAGGAATCGGTCCATGTGGACAGAAGAGGGATGGAGGTGCTGAGCGGTCAGAGGGTGGGTGCCAGGAGAGGAGTGGAGCTGGCCATGTCGGCCTGAGCACCTGGGCAGGAAGAGCCACCATCACAGGGATGGGGGGTGAACTGAGGAAGTGGAGAGGAAAACCCACGACTATCTGAGTTGGAGAGAGCCCAACCACAGCTGAACACATGAACCTGGACATCAGTTAAAGGTCTGGGCTGGACAGAGAAGTAAATATTTAAAAATAAAAATAAAAGTCAAATCAGGTCAAAATCCCCAAACTATGTCACAAGATACTTTTTTTCAATCTTGGAACCCTTCATCTGTGGAATACATAGACTTGTGATGCAAACTAGGAACCAGATGGGGACTTGTGCTGTTGGAGCTGGACTCCATGGATCCTCCACCGTAGCCCCCACACCAACCCATTGCTCTTGCCCCAGGATGGGGTCTCCAGAAGCAGAGACTGAAGTGGAGTTTTTAGTTCAAAATATTTCTAAGGACCAACACTTGTGAAAGGTACTTGGTGGGAAAGGGCAGGCTGGGCAGGGGAGAAGTTGATCTTCAAGGCAGGCCTGACATCCCCTCTGCAAACTTGCAGAGGTTCTGAAACAAATATTGCTTGCGGGAGTCAACCTATGTTGGGCCCAAATTTCCAGGCTTTTATTCCTTGACTGCCCCAGCCACCAGGAGTGGGCTGTCCTGGAAAGGTCATGACCATGGACAGGAGGGCTTTCTAGAGCTTTATTCCTTACATTAAAAAAATGTGCAAGAAAATCTAAGATATTACAATTATAATCTAGAGAGATTGATAAGACTTTACAAACCAAGATGGATAATCCTGATATTTTAAAAATTGAAAATACAAAAATTTGAAAATTTTGTACATGAAATGATTATGTAAACAAATGATATAAACCTATACAAGTATTTGTAAGTGAATACTAGACAATGAGCTAATTTCTGTAATATACAAATTCTTACAAATTGACAAGAAAAAGAGGTGATAGCTATAAAGAGGTAATTCACAGAAGAGCATATCTCTGCTCTTGATCTGCTAGAAATGCATCCTGTAAAAATAAAAGTACCCATATCTTATCCTAAAATGCACAGATGTTTACTGCAAGTGTTGTTTATAGCTTCCCAGAACTGGAAACAAAACACATTCCCATTACGAGAAGAATGGCTGAGCATTTTGCAAGTATAGCCACCCAATGGAATTTCTGCAGCAATTGTAAAGAATAACTTTGATTTGGAGCTATATAAGATGTCTTGAAGGTATATCAACAAGGAGCTAAGTGATAAAATCAAGATGTAGAAAAATGTTAGTTATGGGTCTATCAATTCTGGTGATTTCTTTAAGAAACTAACTTTTACCTTTGTTAATCTTGTCTATTGACTTTCATGTACTATTTCATTTACTTCCGCTCTTCTCTTTACCTACACATTTCGTAGATACATATCTACACATTAATTCTACATACTTCTGGTTTCCTTTGATTATTTTCTAGTGTCTTGAGGTAGAATCTTAGGTCACTGATTTTTTACCTTTCTTTTTTGTTATAGTACATTACATTGCATTGAAAGCTATAATTATTTCCCTCTGCACTGCTTTAGCTGCAGCCCCCAAATTTTGATGTTGTATCTTCATTATCATTTGGCAAAATTCCCTTTCAAAATAAATTCATTTGAACAAAACACTGGAACAAAATATGAAGCAAACCATAGTTCAATTGGTGTGCACATTTAGCCAAAAGATCCTCCCTCCTTAGCCGAGGTGAGAGCATCGTTTGAGCCCAGGAGTTCAAGACCAGCCTGGGCAACATGGTGAGACCCTGTCTCTACAAAAGAAAAACAGAAGTTACTAGGGTTTGTAATCTGATATTGTGACATTAGTTGAAAGAGTCATTTTACTTCAAAACTGGTTAAAGAGGTTAAAAAATATGTTCTATCTGTCAAGAGTGAAACTGAAAGCTCACTGAGAATCCCAGTTGAGATTCTGGTATTTTGTTTGTGTGCCTTACTTGGAATTGTCCACCTTATGTGCTCACAATGACTGGGTGTCCTCCATTATCTGTATAGCTCTCTTTTAGTAATAGAACCCCTGTTAATCAGCACTTTAGCTGGTACATGGCAGCCCAGGAGAAGGACGGCCATTTCCAGCCTTCCTTGCAGGGAGGTGTGGTCAGGTGAGTAAGTGCTGCCCAGTGGAATGTGAGTACAGGCATGGCGCCCCTAACAGGTTGTGCCCAAGGAGGAAAGAGTGTGCCGAGCTCTTCTTTTCTCTCTTCTCACTGGCTGAAATGCAGACGGGGTAGGGCATCTGGACCAAGTGAAGGAAGCCAATGGCCTAGGGATAGCGAGCAAAAAGACAGAGGGAAACTGGGTCCCTCAAAACTTCACAAACTAGAACTGGCACACCAGTTCAGCTGTTGACATGAGTGAGATATACACTTGCAGCTTGTATAAGCCACTGTCTCCACCACAGCAGCCAAAGCTAAATCTCAGTGGATCCAGAGCCCAGAGACACCAAGTGATGACCTATGGATATTCCGATCTGGTCTGTGGAGATTGGGTTTCTCTGGGTATTTTCTACACAATCAAACTCAATTGAGGATAAATATGCAGGTTTTAGAACCGTTAAACATAAACTGGGCCAGAAATAGAAGGAGCTGATTTGGTGGGTGGAAAAAATGAGTCCTAAACAGATGGAATGAATTACTCACCAAAATTAGAAGCATGTTTCCTACAATTTGCATATTAATGGGCTATCCCAAACACAAAGTGAAGGACCACAGGCCACATCTGGCTAGAGGATGTGATCAGCCCACAACGCTTGGGTCTGTACAGTTTGTTTTCAACATTAAAAAAATGAGGTTGCCGGGCGCGGTGGCTCAAGTCTGTAATCCCAGCACTTTGGGAGGCCGAGACGGGCGGATCACGAGGTCAGGAGATCGAGACCATCCTGGCTAACACGGTGAAACCCCGTCTCTACTAAAAATAAAAAAAAAAAAATGAGGTCAGGTGCAGTGGCTCATGCCATAATCTCAATACTTTGGGGGGCCAAGGTGGGAGAAACACCTGAGCCCAGGAGTTCGAGACCAGCCTGGGCAACATGGTGAGGCCCTATCTCTACAAAAAATAAAATAAAAAATGATCTGGGAATCGTGGCGTGTGCCTGTAGTTCCAGCTGCTACTCAGGATGCTGAGGTGGGAGGATCGCTTAAGTCCGGAAGGTCAAGGCTGTGGTGAGCGGTGATCGCGTCACTGTACTCCAGCCTGGGTGACAGAGTGAGACCTTGTCTCAAAAATACATTTTTTAAAATATTAAAATATAGATTTCCATCTTCCTCTGAAAAATCAAAGACACAGCAAACTGGATGCCCTTTTTATTGGGTGACTCATGGCCTGAGGATGTCATGGCCGCCTCATTGAACTGGCCAGTGAGCCTAGACTTGCCACAGTCCTCACCACCTGCTGTCCCTCAACAGAGAAGGCAAGAGTCATCACTACTTATTACCTCTCAGGCTGCTGGCCTTTATTTTTATCATGAAAACAAATCTCTCTATCCACCTCTCCATTATAAAAAAAAAAATAAATACATGGAGAGCCACATGTTTCAAGAAATGTAGGAGCATATATTTCTTTGTGAAAATGAATCCCCCGGGTATTTACTATGCAAACAAACATATTTGTGTTGAAAAAAAATACACTCAGCAGGCTTCCCTCATACACATGTCCCACCCGGCGTCTCGAGGCATTTGAGTTAGGACCCTGCTGCCCACAGTTTGTAGGTGTAGTCTCCATCCTCCTAACCACAGCTCCCCACAGCCAGAGCAGAGTTCCTGCAGCCCCTTCATTCTTGGGGAACGGTCCTGCTCACATTTTCCAGATGACATCATCCTCGCGGAAGCCAAGTCTCTATTTGGAGGTGTTTTCATTGACCCTTTGTTTTTTCCTTCTTAGACCCAGGAAGTAACCCAAGCAATGTGTGCTTTTCCAACACGTCAACACAAACAGCCGCTTCGCAAACTGAAGAGGCACAGGCTACCGTCATCAAACGGCTGCTGTTGAAATACTCAATAGACAAAACCCTACATTTGGGAGGAAAATTAATTGTACACAAACAAGAGCACATTTCATCTCGAATTAAAGTACTTGACATTCCTTTGGCAGAGAACCCTTCAGTTGTTCCTTTTCTTTTTGGCGTTAAGTCTTTCCTTTTCCATGAGAGATTTTCTTGGCAAACAGGGCCAGCCTTTGAGGTCCCAGGAGGGTTTTGCTGTCACGTCCCTTTATTGGTCATTCTGTGGCCTTTGTTGATGCTTCACTTGCTCCAGCCCATCTCTAGCCATGACTCTGTGACAGTCTCACCCCAGCCCTGTCCCTTCCTACAAGGTCCCCACTCCAGCCTTTAAAGAATAAAAACTGTCCCAAGTCCATGATACGCTGCCCTCCCAATGCCTGTGGTGGTCTGAAGTAAGCAAATGATTAAACATGATGAATAACAGAGCAGAAGATACAGCGAGGGGAAAAGAGCTCACTTTAGCTGCAACTCTGAGATTTGTTGCTGAGTGCCACAAATAATGAAATCATCAATCTTCCCCGAACTAAAAAAAGGAATCCACCACAGCAAGTTTGAAAAGGGCAGGGAGGAAAAGTCTTGCCTCCTCGTTGGAGCAATTTGTGGCCTGGTTGCTCTGTGATCTCACTGCCCAGTTAATCCACCCAGGCACTCTGGGAACTGTGCAGAGGGGACATCCTTGCCCCTAGAGGTCCTTCCTGAGGCGAGAAAGGGGTCACCGGTCCCTGCTCCTCAGTCACAGTCACACTTAGGTGTTACTGACATAACACACCTCCGGTTTCAGCAGTTTGCTGGGAACATCTCGGTAGCACTCTCCCTGGAATCCTGGAATCTGGGATGAGAGTGTATTTCAAGGCTGTCAGAATCTAGGACACGCTTTCAGAACCTTCCGTCATACTAATGCCCCAACTGTTAGCATATGCAACAGTCAGAGTCTCTGCATCAGCAGCAGAAGATGACCTCACCCCACTCCATGCCCAGAGGAGCCTGGGAAAGGCAGGTTTCAGCTTTCCCACCTCTGCAGCCCAGGAAGCCTGTGGGTTGGAGGTGCCCACCCACCACACTCAGTACACACTTACACCTTGGACTGGAGTCTGTTTTCCTTAGCACAGGCCCAAATCACTCATGCCCCGTTCCTGGCCCTACAACCACTAGAGCATGTACTGTAATCAGCACCAATGTCTTCAAACTAGGATCTTTCTTAGATTCCAAGGAGGTGCCTTGAGGTCTTCCACGTGGCCAGGGGAAAGACAGGTGGGCTGGATTCCTTTCCCCCCAACTTCCATTCCAAGCCCAGAGGCTCCCCTTTTCTTGGTTTTGCAAATTAGAGCTCAATATAAGATTCTCTTTAACAGTGAGAGTTTGGCCGGGCGCGGTGGCTCAAGCCTGTAATCCCAGCACTTTGGGAGGCCGAGACAGGCGGATCACAAGGTCAGGAGATCGAGACCATCCTGGCGAACACTGTGAAACCCCGTCTCTACTAAAAAATACAAAAAACTAGCCGGGCGAGGTGGCGGGCGTCTGTAGTCCCAGCTACTCCGGAGGCTGAGGCAGGAGAATGGCATGAACCCGGGAAGCGGAGCTTGCAGTGAGCTGAGATCCGGCCACTGCACTCCAGCCCCGGCGACAGAGCAAGACTCCGTCTCAAAAAAAAAAAAAAAAAAAAAAAAAAAAAAGTGAGAGTTTGGGGGCTAAAAAGATGTTTGAACATAACGCATCTGCCTCATCCTCCAATAGAAAAGCTGCTAAGTTATATTACACAGTTTCCCAAACCATGGAAAGGTCTCCACAAAGATGATTAGGGCTCTTAATAGATGACCATTGTCCTACTGTTTGTTTCAATTGTATAAAACAATTTGATGAGTATTAGAAACAAAAAGTAGCTCATCAAATACATGATTTCACTGACACTATTGCCTAAGAAGAATTGATAAGTAAACTGATTTTTTAAAAAAATGTTTTCATAATATTGGAGGCAGCATATGCAAATGATGAAAGTCATGAAGGTAGCTTGGGAATGTCTGGGGTTGAGAGCTCTGCTGTGGTAGGAAAATCTGAGGCTGGGAGCCTGTGGGCTGGGATAGGCACCCTCCCTCTGCACCTGCTGGCTGTGTGACAGTGGAGGCACTGCATGACCTTGGACTCCAGCTCCTCGTGTGTAACATCATGAGGCTGCCTTGGCTATGTGGGCTCCTCTCCCTCAAAGGCAAAGATCAGTCAGGTCATGGATGCCAGGTGGGGCCTACATAAGATGCCTCCCAGTTCCTACTGCTGAGACCTCCTGGTAAGACCCTGGACTTGTCCTCTTTCCTCCTGGTCCCCAGCCCCTCCTGTGTCTGAGAACTCCACACAGAGGCAGCCACTACATTCCTGTTTGGATTGAATTATACAGCAGCCTCTTGCAGCCAAAGGGCCCTAATGGATATAAATGGATCTAGATGGTCCCATCATCCTGGATCGTGTCCCAGATCCTGTCCCTCTGACCTTGTCGGCTGGCTGCACCTTTGCATGTCCTGGTCATCCTCTCTCCTCCTGGGCCCCCTTCCTCACTCTCCCACCTTCTCTGCCCAGCCTGGCTCACATGTCAGCTCCTCCTGGGAGACCTCCCTGACCTTTCTTCTATGGGCCGCATGGCACCTGCTCCCCTGGGCAGGCTCACATGCGGCCCTGCCTCCTCCTGAACAGACCCACCACAGCAGGGTCTGGGTGGGTCACGTCACCCAGCTGGGGGCTGGGGTACCATAAGTCTCTCCTCCCTCTCTAGACGGGGTGCTAGGCACCCTGCTTGGGCTCATTTGGCCCCATAGGCCCCATCTTTCTGTCTGAAATTCTATTTCCCCTGACACCAATGTCTTTGGGTTTGTAGCAAGCAGCTTGATCACCTCCCAGCACATACATGGTCACGGGATGACTCCACTGATACCTGTGGGCTATTGCAGCACACATTTCATGGGTTGAGGGGTGAACATCATGAGTGTGGGTCTCGCTCAAGCTTTGTTTTTCACCATGAGAACATTCTAGAGAAGGCCTGGAAGCTTGCGGCATCTGCCAACATACTCTTAATTATAAATTCATCACAGCTCATAAGTGCTACGTTTGGAGCATCTCCATAGGAACAGTGCGAAGTGACCTTGGATTTGCTCTCGACTCCTTTCTCCCTCACATCACTTCCAACTGATCAGAAAATCCTGCTGGCTCTATTTTCAAAATCAGGCCTGACTCCCACCACTTCCCCCCACCTCCACTGTCCCACCCTGGACCACCAGGCCACCCTCCTCTCTCGCCTGGAATATTCTGGAGCCTCCTCACTGCCCCTACCTCATTCTCACCCTCTGTGGGGCCGTTTCTTCCATGACAGCCACAGGGCTTCTGTTAAACCCACTAAATCACATCTTCCCTCTGCTCAAAACCCCCCAGCAGCTCTGTCATGCTTGAGTCAAATCAACACTCCTTACCGTGGCACGAGGCCTTGCACACGATCCAGAATCTTCCTAACTCTTGGACCTCATCCCCAGCCTCACTTCCCTCTGCCCACTTGCCCAGGCCCACCGGCTCCTCAGTGACATTCCTGCACCCCATGCTCAGCCCACTCAGGTCCTGCCCTCTTTGGAACACTCTCCCCTAGACGTCCCCATGGCCCACGTCTTTGCAGAGTAGCCTTTCCTGACTTCCCCTGCAACTGTCTATTAGGGTGAGAGTCACCCCAGTTTACCCAGGACTTTCCCAGTTTCAGCCAAAGCTCGCATTCCAGGAAAGCCCTCAGTCCTGTGCAAACCAGAACAGAACTACTGATCACCACCTGGTCTCTTCCCTAAGCTGTATGCTACTTACTTCTGTTTGCAGGTCCATGTCCAGCCTGCTCAACCCTGCCTTGGGCCCCTGAGGGCTGGCCTCAAGGGACTGCCTCAGCCAGGCTCCTGGCCTCTGGCCTCACCAGGAATTTGGCTAACGGGAGAGAGCAGGAAGTAGTTAGAGCGAGATGTCGATTTCCTGTGCTCCCACACTGCTGGACAGCAGTTCCTGCAGTGGCCGCATCGCCTGACACCCACAGCTGCGCTTAGGTGTCCTTTTTCTAAGGTTTCAGTTCAACCCGTTTCTAAGAATGCTGCCCCATCCCCTTCAGGCCCCAGGCAACCAGGGCTTGCTCCTGGGGGCAGCGCCACCCCCATGGGTTCTTACAACCCTGTCCCACTCCGTCAGCCATCTCTTCCTTAAATTGTCTTCGTGGTTTCAAAAGAAGACATACGAAAGGCCAGCAAACATATGAAACAATGCCCAACATCACTAATCATCAGAGAAATGCAAATTCAAACCACAGCGAGATACCATATTACACCAGTCAGAATGGCTACTAAAAAATCAAGAAAGAACAGATGTTGGTGAGGATGTGGAGAACATGGAACACTTCTCCACTGTTGATGGGAATGTAAATTACTGCAACCTCCATGAAAAACAGTATGGAGATGGATTCAATCCAGTTATCCCAGTGCTGGATGTCTACCCAAAGGAAAAGAAATCACTGTGTCAAAGATACCTGCACTTGTATGCTTACTTCAGCACTATTCACAATAGTGATATGACATCAACCCAAACATCCATCAACAGATGATTGGATAATGAAAATGTGGCATATATACTTTCTGCCATAGTATTCCTAAATGTGAAATATAAATATAAATATAAATAAATATATAGAGAGAGACTGGAACATAGGCTAGGAATACTACATTCTATAAATAGGAACAGCATTCAATAGAATAAGAATACTATTCTGCCATAAAAAAAATTGAAATCGGCTGGGTGCAGTGGTTCATGCCTGTAATCCCAGCACTTTGAGAGGCCAAGGCAGGCAGATCATGAGGTCAGGAGTTCGAGACCAGCCTGGCCAACATGGTGAAACCCCATCTCTACTAAAGATACAAAAAATTAGCTGGGCATGGTGGCATGCACCTGTAATCCCAGCTACTTGGGAGGCTGAGGCAGGAGAATCGCTTGAACCCGTGAGGCGGAGGTTGCAGTGAGCTGAGATAGAGCCATTGCACTCCAGCCTGGGTGACAGGGCGAGATTCTGCCTCAAAAAAAAAAAAAAATTCATGTATTTTGCAGCAACATGGATGAAACTAGAGGCCATTTACCTTAAGTTAAATAACTCAGAAACAGAAAGTCAAAACCGCATGTTCTCACTTGCAAGTGGGACCTAAATAATGTGTACATGCGGACATAGAGTGTGGAATAATACACATTGGATACTCCAAAGGGTGGGAGGGCTAGAGCAGGGTGAAGGATGAGAAATTCCTTAATGGGTACAACGTACGTTAGCGGAGTGATGGTGACACTAAAAGCCCAAGCTTCACCACTATGTGGCATACCCACGTAACAAAACTGGACTCCTGCCCCTTGGATTTACACAAGCAAATAAACTCTTCAACCACACCTTGGTGATTGAGCCATTTTTGTGTCCTGCCATTTGTTCTCTGACAGGTACATTTGGCTATTTGTTTCCTTTCATAGTCATTATTAAGACCTGAAGTACTAGAGAATGTCATCAAATCTAAGATGCCAACAACTATAAGATACACCATTATTTTACACACTGCTGAGAAAGGAAAAACACTGATAAACTACGACACAACGTCACTAATAAGATCCACTCCAATTTTAAATATTAAAATGTTGACAACAAATGGTGCATTTCCAAATCAACAAAATATATTATGAATTGTTTTTTGTCTACCTCCTCCCCAGGAGTGTAAGCTCCCTGAGGGCAGGGATGTTGTCTGATTTCTTCCCTGTTGCATCCCAATGTTTGGCTCATGGTAGGGGCTCAAGAGATACTTTTTGGATAAAATAACATCCAGCCCTCCATGAGCACTCCTGTTTCTTGGGGTGTAACCCTGGCACACAGCACACTGAGCCATGGTAGAGCACTTAACCACCTTCCTATGACAATTTAGAAATGTTCTGTCATCCTCTTTCACCACTGAACCTTGCAGGACCAACTCCATCTTCTCTCCCAGCCTGAGCCAGAGGCTCGACCGAAGGTGGGGACTTCCAAGCTTCACTCTCAAGGTTTCTGTGAGCTTTGCCCTTCCCCAGCCCCAGTGCTGTTGCTGGTTAACTTTCCTGCAGTCTCAGACACCTGGGAGCCAAAGTCTCACGGAAACAAAATAGAAACGTACATAAGAAACAGCCCTTGGGGATTTGCAGAGGCAACATTCCCAAGGCTTAATCACATGGAATTGTTCATCTAGAGCTTCTTCCAGCTTGATGTGAAAGGATTTAAACCCCTTCCTTCAACTTTATTTACCAGCCTGCTGTGGGGATGTGTGTAATTCTTATCTCCGTCACAGTTAATCGAGTGCCCATACTAAGGAGATAACGTCCCTTCCCTCTGCGCCTGTCTTAGGGAATTAAACGGCTGCATATCTGTTGCTCCAACTGCATGGGAGTCCACAGTCCTCCCTAAACCCCACCTCGAGCTTTTCAAGTAATGGGTTTTGATAAGGGCATAATAATCACCATCTTCTTTCAGTTTAAAAATGCAGTGCTGGGTAAAATAAGGTTTCTAGTAAGAGCAGAAAACTTGGGAATGCCGTGGATAAAGTACAGACAGAAACGGGAGATAAGGGAGGTGGGGAGATGGGAAGCACTGGGTGAAGATGAGGATGGGGAAGGGGCGGGGATGAGGTCCTGGAGTGCAGATAATGATAAGGAAACCTAAAGCTGCCAACATAATTAAGATTGCCCGAGCCAGGAGACACATGGGGCATTTTTTAGGGATGTAAGGTGTGAGAGATCATTAAACTAAGTTACCAGAGCTTCCAAGAGACAGGGAGAGTAATTGAATGAGAGAGGCCCTGACATTGCAGAAAGTCTAAATTAATTCTTTTCTTGGCTGCTCATGCGGGAGGATGAAGAAGCAGTTGCCAGAAATAAAAGATAACCAAAATATTTTTTAACATACGCAAAATGTGTATGTGTGAGGGGGAAGTATAACTATATAGACACGGAGAGAAGAGCAAGAGAAATAAAGAAGTGGAGAAATGAGGGGTGCAGGGAAAGAAACCCTAATAAAGGGAGTTGAAAAAATTATTCATTTTTTGATCTTACAGTGGGAGTTTCTGTGACAAAAATACACTTGAAAAGCCACCTTCGACCTGCCTTTTGAGCCATAGCTGATACTTACCTGATGCAGGGCAGGTAAGCCCCATAGTGGGACTTAGTTCAGAAGGGTTCTTGGCTTTGTGCAAGAAAGAATTCAAGGGCAAACCAGAGGTAGAAGAAAACAGCTTTATTGAAGAGCCAGTGTTACAGCTCTGTGATTGCTCCTGCAGAGCAGGGCTACCCTGTAGGCAGACAGGAGCAGCTCAGGGCAGTTTTGCAGTCATATTTATACCCACTTTTATTTTTGTTTTTGTTTTTGTTTGAGACAGTCTCACTCTGTTGCCCAGGCTGCAGTGCAGTGGGCCATCTCAGCTCACTGCACCTCCGCCTACTGGGTTCAAGTGATTCTCCTGCCTCAGCCTCCCAAGTAGCTGGGATTACAGGCATGCACCACCACACTCAGCTGATTTTTATATTTTTAGTAGAGATGGGGTTTTGCCATGTTGGCTAGGCTGGTCTTGGACTCCTGGCCTCAAGTGATCCACCTGCCTCGGCCTCCCAAAGTGCTGAGATTACAGGTGTGAGCCACCATGCCCAGCCTTATACCTACTTTTAAAACATTCAGATTAAAGAGTGTTTTATGCAGAAATTTCTAGGGAAGGGATAGTAACTTTTGGGTATTCAGGTCATTGCCATGGAAAGGGGTAGGAACTCCTGGGTGTTGCCATGGCAATGGTAAACTGACATGGCACACTGGTGGGCATGTCTGATGGAAAGCTGCTTCCACCCAAGCCCGTTTTAGCTGGTCTGTAATTTGCTCCAGTGTCTGAGCCCCACCTCTGGAGTTGAGTCCCGCCTCCTACCTCACACTTCCAGGTTCCAGGCTTTGCAGGAACCACAGCAGCCCCTTAGAGCTGACAGGGAGCCAGGGCCACATTGCCCATCCTTTGTCCTGTGAGGCCACATTGCCCATCCTTTGTCTTGTGAGGCCACATTGCCCATCCTTTGTCTTGTGAGGCCACATTGCCCATCCTTTGTCCTGTGAATCCTACATCCTCACTGCCTGCACAGATGCCCCCAAATCCCCACTCCAGAGTAAGTATAATACATTCCAAAACCACTCCCTGCTCCCTTCTCCTACTCAGAGCTTCACAAATCCCAGAGTATGAAATCTTTGCACAAAAGAAACATGGCACTAGGTAACATTACATCCTATACAGAGTCTCTCTTGGTTCTTCCAGTTACCTCAAAGAAAACATATTGATTTGGCGCTGATGTGCCTCTCCCACCTCTCCAAGCCCAGCTTTTCATCTTTTCCAACAAAAAAGGAGAAGCCCCCAGGTTTACTGCAGAATGTGGCACCTCTGCTTCAGTTTATTGTTTTTATTTTTACAGTTACCTTCCTTCCCAGCAAGAGATGATGGTTTCACATTTATTCTGGATGATATAAGTGTTTCTTTCAAATAAAAGTTGCTTAGTGAAAAACAAAAAAAAATGGGTTTATTTAAAGAAAGCTATCAGAGATCAGTAAACAACAGCCCTGAGGCCAACTGCCTGTTTTTGTAAATCAAGTTTTCCTGGGACACCGCAGTGCTGATCTGTGTATAAATCGTCTCTGGCTATGGCTGCCTGGCATTATGACAGCAAAGCGGAGCACTTGCAACAGAGGCCATGTGCCCCACAAAGCCCAAAATATTCGCTCTCTGGCCCTTACCAGAAAATGTTTGGCCACCCCAGGAGCAAAGGATCATCCTGGGGAAAGTGGAGACAGTGGCAGGTGAATGATTTAAATTGAGCAAACAGGGAGCCCTGATTAAGAGCTTGGACCCCAGGGTGAGACAGTACAAGGCGAACCCCAACTCCCCTAAAGACCATTGAGTCCCTTCTCCTGGAGGATTCTAGGCTCCCTCATCTGTAAAATGGGAAAACAGGCCCCATATGAGGCTCTTGCGCAGACTGGTGAGATACTGCATGCAAAGCATAGGTCTGTGTCTGTTGCAAGGTAGACAGCCAGTAAGTGGCCACCTTGAGTATTACCAGGGCAGGAGGTGAGAAAATCCATTTATCACCAGCTGAGATGAGAGTTGCCCAGAGAAGAACTATTCAGACTTGAGTGGGGATGTGGAGGTGAGGTCAGAGGGAGGAGGTAGAAGAGGATGGAGTTGCTAAGCAACACATCCAGATGCTGGAGGTGGCAGAAGTGGCCAAGGGACTGGGGCACAGATAAAATTATCCACCTGTGTTTCTCCAGTGTCACCAGTAAAATCTGTCCATCACATCTGCCAGGAACATGGAATCTGAGAAGACTAATAACAAGGAAAGGCCAGGAGTGGTGGTTCATGTCTATAGAGCTTCAAGAGGCCAAGGTGGGATGATTGCCTGAGGCCAGGAGTTCAAGACCAGTGACAACAAAAGGATTCAAACTCTGTAAAATATTTGAAGAGATTTATTCTGAGCCAAATATGAGTGACCATATTAGGGGTTCATGACACAGCCCCAGGAGGTCCTAGAACATGTGCCCAAGGTGTTGGGCTATGGCTTGGTTTTATATGTTTAAGGGAGACATAAGACATCAGTCAATACAGGTAAGATATATAATGGTTTGGTCAGGAAAGGTAGGAAAACTCGAAGGGGATGGGGGGTGGGGCTTCCAGGTCATAGGTGGATTCAAAGATTTTCTGATTGGCAATTGGTTGAAAGTGCTAATTTATTACCTAAAGCCCCGGAATCAATAGAAGGGAGTGTCTGGATTAAGATAAGGGGTTGTGGGGACCAAGGTTTTATCATACAGATGAAGCCTCCGGCTAGCAGCCTTCAGAGTTCTAATCAGACCTAAAAAGGTGCCAGACTCTTAGTTAATTCTCTCCTGCGTCAGGAAATAGACCTGGAAAGGGAAAGAGATTCTCTACAGAATGTAGATTTTTCCTATAAGAGACAGCTTTGCAGGGCCATTTCAAAATAGGTCCAATAAACATATTTTGGGGTAAAATACTTGAATTTTTTTCAGAGCCTGCTGTGATGTGAAACATTGCTACACATCACATTTTGTGATGTGTCACATTGCTACAAAGAGTCATTTGTCAGCCTTTAGGTCTCTGCTTTAATGTTAATGCTGGTCAGCTGCGCCTCAATTCCAATAAGAGGAGGGTATACCCCATTTCCATCACGCCCTGAACTCTCATTTCAGGTTTATTTTGGAATGCCCTTTGCTGAGAGGAGGGGTCCATTCACTTGGTTGTGGACCTTAGAATTTTATTTTTGGTTTACACCAGTCTGGGCAACATAGTGAGACTCTGTCTCTACAAAAAAAATTTTTTTTAATAACAGGGCATGGTGGCACACACCTGTAGTCTCAGCTACTCAGGAGGCTGAAGTGGGAGGATCACTTGAGCCCAGGAGTTCGAGGCTGCAGCAAGCTATGATGGTACCACTGCACTCCAGCCTGGGTGACAGTAAGACCCTGACTCTAAGGAGACAAAAACAAAAAAATACTAGAAGGAGCCCAAGCCATGCTTGGATGTGTCAACCTTAAATAATGAGATTCAGAAATTATGACTAACTATAGTGTTTGTTTGAGCTCGAAGCTTGAGGATGACCACCCAGAACCATAGATCCAAGTTGCCCTGAACGTGCAGGATAGTTAGCCAGAGTTACAAGTGGGTTTTTAAGGAAAAAAGAAGAGGCACCTTTCTAAGTTGTTCATCAAGAATTTGCATTAAAATAACATAAACCATTGACTGGCTACACATTCTTCTTTGTATCACAGACTCCAGGAACATCAAGATAATAGGTGAGGCAGCTAGTCAGGACCAAAATGCCTTTAAACTATTGCTTCTGGGCATGGGGCCAGAGGGGTGACTGAGGTTTCATACTCATGTCTCCCTGGACCTGATAAATTCTGCATACCTAACATAGCTCAGATTTCTCTGGGTTATTTTTTTTCCTAAGATGAATGGACTCCTGCAGAAACAAGAAGGGCAGCTACAAGAAATAATGTGGAGAGTAAGAGCTCGGCAGAGGCCAGAAATGAGAGCTGGGAGGAGCAGGAAAAAATGTCAGCTTCATGCTACAGAAATCTTGAGGATAGCTTTGGACATTTGGACATGGACGGACTAGTCTACATTTGGGATTCAAACACCTGGGTTATGATGCGATTCTGTGGTCCTTTCAAGCCGGAATTGTTGGTGACCTAAACGAATTTATTGTGAAAATAACAGGACCAGGTAAGCCAGTCAGGACCCTCAGGCCATGGATACACAGACGGGGGGATGTGTCCTGCATTCCATGAACACAGGGGATCTGACCTCAGCTGTTCATCTCTCCACGAATCTGCTTTTTCCTTGAGCTTTTGCTGAGATTACGCCTGTATTTGTCAGTGTTACCATCATTTCATTTCACCTGGATATGCCACAAAAGCAAAAGACTATTATTTGGAACCTGGGTTTGGAGTAAATATTTACCTTGTTAACAAATTCCTCCCTTTGGTCCCCACTTCTTCCTGAGTGATGCCTGAAGCAGTCCCTTTCTGGAACCCTCCAGTTATCTGCACCAATAAATCCCTTTTTCCCTCGGACTGTGGGGTTGGGTTTTCCATCGTTCAGCAAATGAACAATTCCTAATTTATGGAAACCAGAGGAGGTAGGTACAATTACCCTCCCAACGTTACTGAACCAAAGCTGGGTCTGCTCACCTGGTGCAGCAAAGTCAAGCACTGACACTGAGGTTTGTAGCAAGAGAAAGAAGGCTTTAAGGTAGGGCACCAGCAAGGAGAATCAGGCAGGTAATGCTTGAGACACAAGCTCCCTAGTGGCTTTTAAGTCAGGGTTTTTAAAGGCAGGGGTAAATTTCAGGAAAGAAGTTGCAGGCAAAATCATAAACCAATACATGAATGTTACACATTGGTCTGCCTTTAAAAAGGCAGGATATTTTGGATTGGGGGCTTGAAGGTCACAGGTGGATTCAGAGATTCTTTGATTTGCAATTGGTTAAAAAAACAAGGTTTGTCTAAACTACTTAGGGTCAGCTGAAAGGAATGTTAAGGTTTGGCCTATAGTTGTGACTCTCTACAGGCCCCTCAGGAAGAGATTTAGAACAAAAATGGGGGTCAGGTTCAGTCCTCAGTTCCCCTTTATCTGAGGTCTATATGAGAACAGTCAGCATTTTCCATCTGGTGGGGTCCTAGTTCCTGAAAAACAACTCACTCAAGGACATAGGTCAAGATGTTCTCTTTTACTTTCTATAGGGAACTGGGAGTGTCAACTTGATCGGATTAAAGGATACAAAGTATTATTTCTGGGTGTGTCTGTGAGGGTGTTGCGAACAGAGATTAACATTTGAGTCAGTGGACTGGGAGAGGCAGACCCACCCTCAGTCTGGGTGGGCACCATCTAATCAGCTGCCAGTGCAGCTAGAATATAAGCAGGCAGAAGAACATGGACCGACTAGTCTTGATGAGTCTTCCAGCCTTCATCTTTCTGCTGGATGCTTCCTGCACTGAAACATCGGACTCCAAGTTCTTCAGCTTTCTTTGCACTCTTGGACTTACACCAGGAGTTTGCCAAGGGCTCTAGGGCCTTCAGCCACAGACTGAAGGCTGCAATGTCAGCTTCCCTGCTTTTGAGGTTTTGGGACTTGGACTAGCTTCCTTGCTCCTCAGCTTGCAGACAACCTATTGTGGGACTTCACCTTGTGATCGTGTTGAGTCAATACTCCTTAATAAACTCCCTTTCATATATACATCGATCCTATTGGTTCTGTCCCTCTAGGGAACCCTGACTAATATAGGTACCTAACATCTTGTGACTCTGGCTTACTTGGGCAGCTTTTAAGTTATTATTACCTTCTCGCTTAGCAGGTGATATGGTTTGGAACTGTGTCCCTGTCCAAATCTCATGTGGGATTGTAACCCCTGATGTTGGAAGTGAGGCCTGGAGGGAGGTGAATGGATCATGGGAGCGGTTTCTCCTGGATGGGTTAGCAGCGTCCTCTTGATGCTGCTCTTGTGATAGTGAGTGAGTGCTCGTGAAATCCGGTTGTTTAAAAGTGTGTAGCACCCACTCCCCCTTCTCTTTCTCCTGCTCAACCATGTGAAGTGCTGGCTCCCCCTTTGCCTTCCGCCATGATTGTGAGCCCCCAAGGCCTCCCCAGAAGCAGATGCTGCCATGCTTCCTGTACAGTCTGTGGAAGCATGAGCCAACTAAACCTCTTTTCTTTATCAATTGCCCAGTCTCAGGCATTTCTATACAGCAATGCAAGAATGGACTAATACAGCAGGTTATTCATTTACTTCCCTAATTGCTGGCTGCAGAGCTAGCTAGGTGCTTGGAATCTCCCTTGAAGGGACTCAACATTTTTCCTTTATCTTTATGTGGGTGGGGGTTGCGGGGGAGCCTGGCAGACCTCTAAAAGGGGTCCCTGCTCCATCTCACCCATTGTACAGATAAAGAGACTGAGGGTCCTTCCACCTTCCACCCTGCCATGCCTGGGTTGCCCACCTCTGTTCTCTCCCAGCCAAAGAAAAGAGAAAAAGAGATAATGCTCACACCCCATTGGCCATATTTTTGTCACAAGGAGGCCTGGGACATGTAGTCTTTATTCCAGGCAGCTGGGCTCCCTGCTACCAGGAGGGATACTGAGGTCATCCAGCAGTCTCTACCACAGCTGAGTAACCCCCACCCTGTCCCTCTCCCCGTCCCCCATGGGGCAACCTTGAGTGCAGGACAGAGTACCCACAAACCCCACACCAACCTGACAGGGCACCTTCATCACACGACCTGGCCAGGTCATCCTCATAGGAGGACAGCACTGGGGTCTGGGCAGGACCAAGGCTCTGGACAGGCCAGAGGGGAAAGGCATGAGCAGTGAAGGGAGCAATATCCAAAGGCCCCACCTCCTTCCTGGGTGACCAGGGAACCCCAGGGTCTCCCTTGGTGCTGCTGGCTCCTTCCTACACCAGACATCTGAGACAGAGGCTGCAGTGAGAGGACGTCATGGTCAGTCACTCTTGCATTGGATGGGAAACTCCCACCTTTGAATGAAATGCTAATTATAGCCTCCATCTACAGTCTGTTACCTGCTAAAAATATGCTGTCTTATTCTAGTCTCTGCAGCTGCAGTCGAATTGGGGGAAATAATGCTGTTTTTAGCATGGGTACAAGCAGATAACTGAATCCTAGACTCTTGGGGACAGCGTGTCTGTCTATCTGGGAACTTGTTTCCAGGAGTGTGACCAATGTGAAGTGCCAGTCAGAGGCAGTGCTGCAATCCCAGGGGCACAGCAGAGCAGAACTAACTGTGGGAGGAAGCATCTTCCAGGCTCAGCCTCACAGTGGAGGCAGCCTCAGTTTCCAGGGCTGACAGACATGCGTCGTAATGGGAAGAGGGAGACTGTTAAAACAAGCACTGAGGGAGTGCAGTGGGGCCCCCAATCCACCCAAGAAAGCCCGAAAACAAGGATGTTGGAATAAGATGGGGAGGAGAAGGTCCTGAAGAGAGTAGAGGAGGCAGGTATGGGGAAGGATTGAGAGATGTCATTCATTCATTCATTTATTCTACAAATATTTATTGAGTCCTACTATGCACCAGGCACTCTGCTAAGTTCTAGGTTAAAGTGATAGATAAGGTAGCTGCCCTCATTTATTAAAATAATATTTCAACATATATGGAGTCAGGAACTGACCCAGGCACTAGAGACACACAGTAAAGAAAAACCCCTCCCTCTTGGAGCTCGAATTCTAATCAGGGAGGGAGAGTCTGATGTTCCTTTCCCAAAAACAAATTGTATATGTCCGTTTTCATGCTGCTGATAAAGACATACCCGAGATTGGGTAATTTGAACCAGAAAAAGGGTTTCATGGACTTACAGTTCCACGTGGCTGGGGAGGCCTCATGATCATGGTGGAGGGCAAGGAGGAGCAAGTCACATCTTACATGGATGGCAGCAAGCAGAGAGAGCGAGCTTGTGCAGGGAAACTTCCATTTTTAAAACCATCAAAGTTCATGAAACCCATTCACTCTCACAGGAACAGTGCAGGAAAGACTTGCCCCATAATTCAGTCACCTCCCACCAGGTTCCTCCCACAACACAGGGGAATTGTGGGAGTTACCATTCAAGGTAAGATGTGGGTAGGGACATAGCCAAACCATATCACAAATGAACAAGGAGAGGATGACAAAAGTTGGGGACTCCCATGGGACCCTCCCATCCTTGTCCCTGGGTCTCCAGTTCAGCCTTCCAGATCCAGGAGGTGTCAACTTTCCCACCTGGCCACATCTGCTGCTAGGTTTATCTCTTGTGCCCTTCGAAGGTTCAAACCAGCACCCTCAGCCCTGATATCTCCCTCACTCTGGGGGCATGACCACAGGGTCCAAGCAAGCCAGACAACAGGGGAAGCCTCACCTCACTTCTACCTCCCAGATCTGGATAAGAGGATCCAGCTGGCAGAGCCAAATCCACACATAGACCTAAGTTGCGCGAGATTTTGGGAAATGCCATTTTTAACATCCAGGTTCTACTTGGGAAGCAAAGAAAGGAGGGCAGCGGAGCAGGTGGCTGGCCAGGTGGGGCTGCCCCTGCTACTCACCATCCAGGCTCACCCCTCCACCCACTCCTGAACTTCCAAACACAAGGTTTCCTCTGCCTACTCCCATGATCCTGTGCAAAGGACAACACCCCCTTCCCAGGGAGGCCAGAGTCCACCAGTGCTAAGAATGGGCCATGGTGCCAGAGGCCCCTGCACCCCCTCAGACTGGCTCCTCCTATCCCTGCAGAGATGCCCCAGACCAGAGAAACTGGCCCCTGCCCCATGTGCAGTGACCCCTGGGGCATCACCTGTGAATGAGCCCACAGGAGGAAGGTCACAGCCAGCACTCAGGCTTTAGAAGGATCTGACCTAGAATCAATGACACCCTAAATGGAGGGTCAGAATAGGGCTCCCCCAGTTATAAATTCCTCAAAGCTTCAAAGAGGGCCCAGTTCCCCTGCAAGCTGAGTCTTGAGGCTGCTGCTGGATTCTATGTGGTCAGCAGGGGATACCCTGCTGTGCAGGCAGACATGCTGTGTAGACATCGCACCCCCAACCTGCGAAGTTCACACAGCAGGATGCTGTAGAAAGTCACCAAATGCAAAGTTCACCTGGCATGAATACTCAATTGCCTGCTCCTGGAAATGGTGTTTCCATCTTTATCATTAACGGCTGAATTGCTATGGAGTTTCTCATGTCACTGGCATTGCCTCTGGTGAGCCAGTCAGGTGATGGCCTCAGAAGGTTGCTCCAGCCCAGCTGGGAGGGATCCATCTCCACAGCATGGGATGTTTGGCTTGAATTCACCTAATATCTACCCTGAGGAAGGACCATCTTTGCTGTCAGCTCTAGTTTTATGATCTCCTGTGAAAGGGGAGACATGTCTCTATCCAGGGTCAAGGCTCCAAGCCCCTCATTCTCACCCGCAGGTGGATCCCAGCATAACAGGAAGTTGAACATCATTCCCCACCAGAGTTGGAGGCCCAGACACCCCCTGCAGCTCCGCAGGTGCGGGGAAATCAGGTGCCTCTGCCTGTTCCTGATGTGCCGGGGACTGGAGTCTGCAATAGAGAGTGGGAGGTCACCGAGGGGAAGATGGCGTCTGGGGAGAGGAAACACCTGGGAGAAGTTATTAGCATTTTGTCATTTCAGAAACCAGATGTTGGAATGTGAAGAAATTCTTCTCACAGTAACACAGTGAGAACGTTTTCACAGTTTTCCACGGATGTGAACAGGTTAGAACCCTGAGCTTTCTCGAACATAGCCTCTGGAGGCAGATTCTCTGGGTTCAAATCTCAGCCCCCTGCTTACTAGCTGTGTGACCTTGGGCAGGTTATTTAACCTCTCTGTGTCTTAGTGTCCTCATCTGTAAATTGAGGATGGTAGTTTCTGTTACATAGGATTATTGGACAAGTTAAGGCAAAAAATACCAGCAAAGCGCTCAGTGCACTGTCTGCCCATGGGAGGCGAGGGTTTAAAACGTTAAGCATCATCACCCTCATTATGGTTGCATTGAATTTTATATTGATTATTGGCTTTATATTGATTATTACTGATTATTACTATTAGTTTTATATTGATTATTGCCTTTATATTGACTAATTCTGATTATTACTGATTGGTTTTATATTGAGTATTATATGGCATCTGATAACATTCTCATGACCTTCATTCCTGGTCCTACAGCGTCATGTGTCTCTTATAATGGGATCAATTCCATTCCCTGGATCCGACCTTTCCCTGCAGAAATGCAGGCTGGGAAGGGAGCTCTGAGGTCATCCCCCAACTTTATCACAATCAGTAGCCACGGATGTCCCTGAGCCCAGGGCAGGTGCTGGTCCATCGTCCCTCAGGTGGTTGCACTCTATGCTCTACAGAATACGTGCTTCTTATTCCCCCTTCCAGCATCTGCTGACCCTGGATGCCTGCCCAGCCTTGCCCTGGCCTCCCCTCCTGCTCACGAGCATCCCCTTCCCCACACAGCAGTTAGAGGAATCCTTCTCATGCTGAATCAGCCCCAGGCACCTCTCTGACGACAACCCTCCAGTGCCCCCATCACAGGACAGACTGATCAGGTCCTGCCTCCTCTCAGCTCCCATCTCTGCCCAGGCTCCCCTCACACTAGCCCTCGGTCACTCCAGAATCACCACAGTGTCCTACTCCCCTCCTCAGCTTGTCCCACCTCAGGTCCTTCTATCAAGAGTGATGGTCCCTGAATATGCCCACCCTCAACTAGCTCCTCCTCGTTACACAGATAGATCAAGCGGCACCACCTCAAAAGCCCTCCCGATTCCCCAGTCCAACATCAGCCACCCTCTCCCATCTGTCGGGTCACTCTCCCTTCCTGGAATGTAAGTTCCAAGAGGACAGGGATGCTGGCAGTGCTGGCCACCGCTGCATCCCCAGTGCCCAGGACCCAGTGGGTGCTCAGTGACATCTGTGAGGCACGTGATGAATCAAAGTGGCCCAGGACTGCGGGCAGGAGCAGCGCCCCCTCGGCAGCATGGGGGTTGTAATACTAACATCACCTGTGTTTACAGCCGGCTTCACGACCTGCAGAACTTAAGCACCCGCCCTCCCTGAAAGAGAAAGATAAACACAAATCCAGACGTTTAGCCAGAAAATGAAGGGAAAACGGAAAGGTTTAAAAATGAGCAAGAGCATATGTTTCTTCCCGGCTTCAAGATAAAAGAGGATACCCAGAGGAGAAAAGCACTCAAAAAACATGATGCTTTCTCCAAAAATTAGCCCACAGCAGAGTGTCAGGGAATCTGTAGTAACGAAGACTCTGGGATAAATTCTTTTAAATTAAGCAGCAGAAGGAGAAAAGGCAGCAGCCCTGAGCGTCGACTTTGGAACGTCCTCCATCTGTCTGCATCTGTCATCAGCTAGCAGAGTGGGTGCATCAGGGGGAGCCAGGGCCACCGTTCCTCCCCTTAGTCCTTTCTGCTCTCGGTTTGGGGATAACCAATGCTTTATGGTTTCTCTCAAGAGTGATTAGAAGCAAAGCTGCCCATTACAAGCTAAATCTCAAAGCGTTCCTACAGAAATCTCACTTCCTAAGCCCAAAGCCTTGATTTCAGGCTGCCTATTGAGCTGATTCATCTATGACCCTGACCGGCACCAGCAGATGACGATGGGCTGACACGCACAGTGCTTACTGCGGACCGGGGAATGCAGTTCTGAGCTCTCTGGGTGCATGAACTTGCTTAATCCTCACTGAACTCGACGACACTATTGGGATCCAGCTCACAGATGAACAGAGCCAGGCTGGGCAGAATCAATGCTTCCTAGGCCCATGGCTGCAGGACAGCAGAGCCACTTCCAGGACCCCCGGCCAGCACCAGGTCCACACCACTGACGGCGCTCCTTGATGGAAGAGGGGCCTCAGCAACAGCCCCAGATACCAATATTGCTCCAGGTGCCTCTTTCCAGGAAACAGTCCTCCTCTGAGACAGTGAATCCAGCACAACAGGACAGTGAACAGACTTTTCCAGAGCTCTCAGAATTGTGGCTGCAGTCCCACAGCTTCAAAGAGAGCGTGCAAACATCCGCACGAGCCCCTGGCCACCACTCCAACAGAGAGGGACGTCGGAAAGGCGATTCCTGGAGGGTGTGTGATAGAGTTTGGATACTGGACCCCTCCAAATCCCATGTTGAAGTGGGATCCCAAAGTTGGAGTTGGGGCCTAAAGGGAGGTGTTTGGGTCATGGGGGCAGCTCCCTCATGAAGGGCTTGGTACCTTCCCCATGGTAATGAGTTCTTGCTCTATGAGTTCCTGTGAGAACTGATTAGCTAAAAAAGCCTGGCACCTCTCTCCTCTCTCTCTTGCTTCCTCTCTCACCATGTGATCTGCATACACCAGCTCCCTTCCCATGCCATGAGTGGAAGCAGCCTGAGGCTTCACCAGAAGCAGACGCTGGCAGCATGCTTCCTGTACAGCCCTGTAGAACCATGAGCCAAACAAACCTCTTTTGTTTATGAATTACCCAGCTTCAGGTATTCCTTTATAGCAGCATACATGGACTAAGACAGAGTCTTAATCAGTTTGAGCTGCTATAACAAAATATTATTGACCAAGTGACTTAAACAACAAAAATTTATGTTCCATCGCTCTCGAGGCTGGGAAGCCCAAGATCAAAGCACCAGCAGATTCAATGCCTGGTGTGGGCCTGCTTCCTGGCTCACTTATGGTGCCTTCTTGCTACATCCTTGTAGAGCAAAAGGCCAGACAAGCTCACATTCTCCTTTCCTAAGGTAACTTCAGTGTTGTCAAGGGGTTCACCTCTTCCCATGCAACCCCTGTGGCCTAGGATCCTCCACTCCAGGGTGATTCTGTTCAGTCTGAGCCTGTTCGCATATGGTATATGCCCCCGCTGATTGGTATTTGTCCAGGGCTGGGGCAGGTATGCCAAAACAGGCCAAATATACTAAAGGAAAGGACTTGTAGTGCATGCTTTGAGGGAGTTTTTCTCCTGTCTTTACCCAGTGGACTCGTGCGTGGTGCCACGTGGCCTCAGATGCTGGTAGCAGCGGTCTTGTGATGAGGAGGTGAACCAACCTCAGAGCAAAGCCAATAAAGAGAGCAGCAAAGCAGAGGCCAATTAACCCTGGATCTCTGCGGACATTGTAGAGCTGCTGAATCAACCTCCCTGGAGGTCCAGCTTCTGGCTGGTCTTTGAACTGGGAGATAACAAGTTCCCTTACCATGTTAGTCAGAGTCATTAGAGGTTTCAGTTACTTGCAGGCAAAAAGCAAGCTAATTGACACAGCATCTTTTCCAAAAATCCTTCTCTGAACCCCCCAGTAACCAGCAATCACCCCCTTCTCGGAACCTCAGGGTCTTTTCTCACCAGACTAACCCGCTGTATCCTGTGTGCCATTTATGTCTATGTGCATCGCCCCCATGAGCCATGGGCCCATGGAGAATAAGATCTAAGTCATTTCTCTCCTCCTGAGCCCAGGGCCTTATACTCAATAGGGGCTTTGTGGATGTCATGGCACAAATGAATGAATAATTTAGAAGCCAGGTATCTCCACTTTAGATTTATGTAAAGAAACACATTACTGTTACTTCAACTGCTCTTTCTGACTGCATGGAAGTATTTTTATGTCAGCAGAGATGAATGTTAAGATGTTTTATTGCAATAAACTGCATGTCCATAAATGCCCTATCCCTCTTTTTCCCTAGTCAACGGCATTTGAAGACTCAGTAACTTTCTTCCAGCAAATGATGTCCCTCTTTAAAGTTCACACTCTTTGAACAGATATAGAAATTCCAATAAGCACATCTGGACAGGTGGTTGCCAAGATAAATTTCCAAAATAGGTCCAAAATGGGACTCGGGGCCACCAGTGAGATTTTCCACAATTCATCCCCCCATGAACCGTGAGGGCCACCCATCCTTATCACAAATAAACCTTGACCTCCAGGATACAACTCAGGCTGGGCCTTGCAAAGAGGAAATACAGACTCCCTTGGGTGACCTTAGAATAGGATTTCAGGAAGGGGAGTGCTGGTCATGCTGTAAGATCAGAGTGGACCTGATCTTACGGAGGCCGTGGAAACCAAGAGCAGGAACCCCCAATCTCCGGCTTGGGACCATGGCACATCCCTGCACATTTCTGAAATCTCATCTCCCCCAAAGCCTACGCCTCCCACAGTCTTACTTATCACAATGAGGTAGGCCAGGCAAGCCCCAAAGTGGAGGCTTCTTGGCTTTGCCCAGGAAAGAATTCAAGGGCAAGCCAGAGGTAGAAGAAAACAGCTTCACTGAAGCAGCAGTGTTAGAGCTCTGTGACTGCTTCTGCAGAGGGGGGCTGCCCCACAGGCAGAGTAGCAGCTCAGGGCAGTTTTGCAGTCACATCGATACCCAATTTTAATTGCATGCAGATTAAGGGGCAGTTTATGCAGAAATTTTGGGGGAAGGGGTAGTAACTTTTGGATCATTGAGTCATTGCCATGGAAAGGGGCAGTAACTCCCAGTGTGATCATGGCAATGGTAAGTTGACATGGCACACCAGTGGGTGTGTCTGATAGAAAGTTACTTCTGTCCTAGACCTTTTTCAGCTAGTCCCCAATTTGATCTGGTGTCTCAGCCCTGCCTCTGGAGTTGAGTCCTGTCTCCTACCTCAATAGTAAATGGCAACTCAGCCCTTCCCGTGGTCTAGCCACCTCTTTCACCTCCACCACTAATACTGGGGCCCAGGCATCCATCGCCTCACACCGGACTGTGGCAGTGCCTCCTCTCTCATCTCCCCAACTCCACTCCTGTTCTCCATGCAGTTCATTCTTCACGCACAGCCAGAGGTACTCACTACCAAATCCTCTGTCCAAAACCCCTGGTCATGTCCCATCTCATCAGAATATAATCCAAAATTCCCTATTGTGTAGCGTGAACGACTTGTCCCAGCTTTCTGGAGTCTATCCCAGTTGTATCACTCAAAGTCCTGTATCCTGGCAAACCTCAGTCCAGGCAAACCAGGAGGATTGGTCACCCCAGGATCATGACATGATCACCACATAACTCAGACCATCCTCCCCCTTGCTCACTCCACTACAGTGGCCACACAGGCATTCTTGTTTATTCTAGAACATGCCAGGCACACTCCTACCACAGGCCTTCTGCACCGGCTGTTCCCTCCATCTGGAGCATGCTTCCCCCAGATATGCACCTGAGAGACTCCTTTCATTCCTCCAAGCCTGTGCTCAAATGGCACACTTCAGAGAGGATTTCCATGACCCCATGATCTAAAGTAGACCCCAGACACTTGATTGAAAAGCCCTGTTTGAGTGCTTGTTTTTTATGGCATCTATTACTACCTAGAATAACATACATACTCATATATGTATGTGATTGTTTGTGTGTGGCATATGTGTACGCTGTATCTGTGGTGGGGTGGGCTGTGCCTATCGTTCACTGCCCCCGAGCCCCCCTGGAACATCACCTCCCGGAAGACTGGGCCTTGGTCTGTTTCATCCACAGCTGCATCGCTGGTACCTGCAGCATGCCTGACACATAGGAGCTGCTCTGTAAAGAGCAGGCAAATGAACGAACGGTGCACTCTTCTGAAAGTGCTGCCTCCATGGGGAACTCAAGGAGACAGACAGAAGCTGCCTGGCCCGGGTATCTGAACCCAGGGGCTGAACTCCTTGTCCAGTGTCCCTTCAGGATAAGAGTTAAGGTTGCATCTGTGTTTTTCTTCTCAGCACAGAGGATCTTTTTGCAATTTTCTGACCATGAGAACCATTCCACAAGCTACTCACCAAGCTTGGCCTTGGTGAACACGCTCTCCTAGAACGAGCCTCAGATCATCGGATCTGCCCGTCTCCAGCAACCCAGTTTCTGGACAGCCACCGCAGGCAGCTCCCCTGTCCATCAGGACAGAGCTGGACAATTAGGGTGTGGACTTGGTGAGTCTGAGGGCTCATCTTGGGTCACCCCCACTCCAGTGAGGAACCTGCAGGCTGAGGAGGGACATGACTGGCCACTGAGGGCATTGCAGGCAGAGCCAGCAAGACCAGCTTTCTCCCACCCCAAAGCACTTTCTCAATGGAAGATTCCGGGAGCCTTTACCCAATTGCATTCTCTCACCCTTCTTGCAAGTCAGCAGGGAAGAGGCAGGGGCAGCAGAGCCCCACTTGGCAAACAAAGAAGTGGAGGCACAGCCAAAGTCAGTGACTCACCTTTCTTCAAAGAGCGCATCATTGTGGGGTCCCCGCAAGATGGTTACAGAGTGGGCCCTGAGCCGTGGCCTGGGCTAGGTCCTGGTTCTCCACTTCCAAGCTGAGCAAATTGCTCACCCCTGTGTGCCTCGGTTTCTCCATCTATAGAACTGGTAATAAGTGTAATTGACCTGTGGCTTTTACGAGCCTAATGAAACCCAGGCATCACCAATGGGAGGAGCCCAGCCCTGGAGGCAGATGCCAGTTCCACCCCACCCGGCCCCTCTGCCCACGGGCTCTGAGGCTCCCCCAACCCCTTTGCAGATGGAGATAATGGCAGCACCTCTGGCACAAGGCAGTTGTGAGAACGATGGTAATGTTTCATTGCTTTCAATGTTTCTTTCAATGCTTCTTGTTTTGTTTTGGAAAACAACTAGAGCAGTGCCTCCATACAGCAAGCAGAATGCAAGTATTTGTTAAATAAAAATATAGAGAACACACACATAGTGCTTAGGCCAATGTCTGATGTAAGTGATGCTTCTAGTGACAAGGACCAGAGTGTGAGTTGTCCTGACCCTCCTGCTTCCCTCCCATCCATGGTAACCCCCAGGCCACATTTGAGGCTCGTGGGGCTGCTTGGATGTCATTTCTTCTCAGAGGTCACCTTGCTTTCTGTGTTCCCATATCCCACCGCCCACCTCCTCCAGACACCCTATCTCCCACACACACATAGGCTCACACACACACATACACACACACACAATCACACACACAGGCTCCCACACATCACGCACATTCACACATGTACAGACTCACACTCATATACTCACACACTCATTCACATGTATACACAGTTACACACCCTCACACATGAACAGACATAGTCAAAAACAAACACATACACACTCACGCAGACACACACATAAAGCCCCTGGGGTGAGTGCAAACCAAAGCTCTAAACCTAAGGCTCTGAATCCAATGTTGGAAGCTCCACATTGGGCCTCCTCCAAGCCCCCATCCCTGCCCGAATACCCAGTTCCCGCACTGCCAGGATTCGCTGACGCCCCAGCAGAGTGTGGACTCTGTCCCCTTGATTTAGGCATCGCCTGCCACCTGATCACAGAGCGCAGCCTGTGATGGCATTAAACACTTTAAAGGTCAAGTTATTATTTATAATTATATATATACTTATTTTAACTGTAACTCTTATCTACTTAATTGGAATATAAACTGGAAAATAAAATAATGTTATAAATTCTTGCTAGGCACTATTTTCTTCTGAAGGCCCTGAGCCAGAGGCCGGTTAAAAAGAAAGACCACGTTTCAGAGAAATGTTAAAGACATAGCGCATGAACTTGAGACTTCCCTTAAGGAAGGAGAGTTGAAAGAAAGGAGGGTTTTGAAGGGCCAGCTTCCTCACGATGTGTCTCTGCGTTACACACTGAGTGTCTGTGTGATTGCTGGAGTGATGTTCTGTGTCATCCTCAATCGCGGAAGACCTTCTGCCCTACCCACATCCTCAAACACTTCACTGGGCTCAGGCCCCCTCATGCCTGCTGACGTCTGCATCTCTTGCTTGAAAGCTTCTTCCAGAACACAAGGTGGCCATTCTTCCAGCACACACATGCACACACACACGCACACGGCAAGCTGGAAATCACAGGGAATAAAAAACCCCACCACTATCACCACCACCAACTTCCACCCAATGAGTCCTGAGAGCTGGAGCATAAATAACCCAGGCCTCCTGACCTGCAGGTGGGGCCACTCTGCCCTGTGGCTCGTGCTCTCCGCAGCCCTTCTCCATAGGATGAAGCTCCCACAGCCCTCTGCAGTAGCCCACTTAGTAACGCACCCTCTTGCTTCTTTGCTTCCTGTCGCATTTCCCCTCTTTCCCAACTTCTGATAAAAGAATAATTTGCACTCAAATCCTTATCTCAGGGACCCAAACAAACACATGTATACACATGCTCACAGCAGCATGACTCACAATAGCCAAAAAGTAGAAACAGCCCAGGCGTTCATCCGCAGATGAACGGAGAACCAAACTATGATCTACCCACGGGATGAAATGTTATTTAGCCCTAAAAATGAATGGGGTTCTGATCCAGGCTGCAACATGGATGAACCTTGAAAACATGATGCTAAGTGCTTGAAAGGAGCTACACATAAAAGCTCATATGATCCCATTCATACAAAAGGTTCAGAATAGGTGAATTCATAGAGATGGAATGCAGCTCAGGGGCTCGAGGATGGGAAATGGGAGCAATGGGTTTGGGTTTAACAGTTATAGGTGATACAAAATATTTTGACACTAGATAGAGGTGGTCGTTGTACAACATTGTGAATGTACTAAATGCCATTTTGTTCACTTTAAATGGTTATTTTTAGGCCAGGCGCGGTGGCTCATGCCTGTAATCCCTGCACTTTGGGAAGCGAGGCGGGCAGATCACTTGAGGTCAGGAGTTCAAGACCAGCCTGGCCAACGTGGCAAAACCTCATCTCTACTAAAAATACAAAAATTAACCAGGTGTGATGGTGCGTGCCTGTAATCTCAGCTACTTGGCAAGCTGAGACAGGAGCATGGCTTGAACCCAGGAGGCGGAGGTTGCAGTGAGCCGAGATGGCACCACTGCACTCCAGCCTGGGCAGAAGAGCAAGATTCTGTCTCAAAAAAAATTTTTTTTAAAAGGTTAATTTTATGTTATGTGAATTTCACCTCAATTTTTAAAAATTTCTTATCTCAGAGTCTGCTTCTGGGGAGCCCAAACTAACTTACCTGGCACCATGGGTGGTAAGTTGCCATGGACTGCACCACCTCTCATGGTAAGATACGGGGAGCCAAGAGCCCTGCATGACCTCCCTCCTCTGGGGAGGTTCTTGGTCTGATCCACTGCTTTTTCCTGACATCAGAACTTTCAAATCCACCTTGTGAAGTCTAGAAAAGCACATCTTTTACAGAGAGTAGGATTAGGAAATTGGTCAGAATCTCACTGTCCTCAAAAAGAACATTTTTTCCCAAACTGGCTGAGGGGTCTCCCCAGCTTTTCTCCCTATGCCACGCCCTATTACCAACCTCAGACCTGTGACATTCAGTCCAGAAAAATCCTGGAGGCGTCTTGACTGTGACAACCAGGAGTGGAGCCAGCTCAGGAAGGGGCTGCCTAGAGATTTCTACTGGGAGGGGCAGGCTGTTGTTCATTATATATTTTCAGATCAAGAACAGGAATAGAGTCGATCAGATTTGCAATTAGAGACGATCACTCTGGCTGCTGCTGTAGAGAAGGAACTTGAACAATGTTAGCAAGGATATGTGAAGCTGATCAGGAGGTCATTGCAAAGACTCAGACAGGAGATGACAGCAGCTTAGACAAGGGTGGTGGTAGTGCAGATGGAGGGACCAGATCTGGGAGATACATGGCAGGTAAAATCCACAGGCCTGGATAATAGAGTGCATGGTGGGGATTAGCAAGCAGACAGGTGAAGGTGCCATTGTCTGAGAAGACAAGCCTAGGAGAGGAGCAGGCAAAGGACCGGGATGGGAGATCCTGGCTTCATTTTTAGATGCGCTTAGTTTTGGGTGCCTTTGAAACATCCTGGTGGAGATTCCAGGAAGCCAGGTAGGTACAGGGGTCTGGAACTCAGAGAGACATGAGCTATAGAGACCACCTGCCTGGAGATGGTAAAGGAAGGAAAAGAATCTTTAATTACAGATCAGAAAACAAAGGCATAGAGCAGGAAAGAGATCGAACAAGACTGACAGCCTCAGTAGCCTAGCAGCATAGTACTGTCATGTGGTGGGCTCAGTAACGACCCTCCAAAGGTGTCCACATCCTAATCCCTGGAATGTGTCAATCGTCATTGTGGAAGGCTCAGTAATGATCCCCCAAAGATGTCCACATCCTAATCCCCGGAACTTGCCAAGATCTTACCTCACTTGCTAGAAGGGGGCTCTGCAGAGGTAATTAAATTAAGCATCTTGAGCTGGGGAGATTATCCCGGATTCAGGACAATTCAGGTGGGTTCAATGTAATCACAAAGGACTCTGTTAGAGGAGAAGATGATGTGGTGAGAGAAGCAGAGATTGGAGCAAGGAAGTCAAGGAAGGCAGCCCCTGGAAGCTAGAAGAGATGAGGAGCACATTCTCCATGGAGATCCAGGAGGAACCACTGCTGACACCTCGATGTGAGCCCTGTAAGACTCATTTCTGACTTCTGAACTCTAGAGCTACAAGAGTATGAATATGTGTTCTTTTAAGCCACTAAGTTTGTAGCAATTAGCTACAGCAGCCACAGAAACCTAATACAGCTGAACTCACATTATTATTGACCACATAAACCTGGATCCTTGGGGGGCTCTGACTGTAAGTAACAATACTCTGAGGACATTTCCTGCTGACTTAACAAGAGGTCTTGGGGCTGGTCCAGCCACTCAGAGTCTCCCTCCTTTTGCTCAGCCTTCAGGTTGGTGAAGTCTCTGCCCACAATCACTATATGACCGCCATAACTCCAAGCCTCAGCACCTCACGTGACAGTGTCTAAAGCAGGATGAAGGGCACAGGAGTCAGGGGCCTCCAGATGCTCAGGACCTCTAGATTTAATGAAGAGAACAATTATTCCCGCAAAGCCCAGGACACTTCCTTTTACATCTCATTGGCCAGAATCGATCATAGGCTCACTCTGGTACTGCACTGGTTGACTCAGAGCAGTGTTGATTCCTCCCCATTGAGGGACGGGTTCCTGCCTGAGGGGAGAGTCTAACATTCTGCTCTGAGCTCTCTTCCAGGTTCCCAGGTCCTGAGAGATTAATCCACTCCCTCCAAATTGCTTCTCTGAGTCAACGATTCTGACAACAGGACATGATGGACACAGACTGGACAAGTCACAAAGAAAGCTCCTTTCTGCAAGATTGCAACATCTGCCTGATCAGAGCCACCAGACTTGTGGAAGGCACTCTGACCATTTTGGTTCCTTCTCATCTAAGCCCTCTTGTTCCCCAAATTTTGGGAGACACTTCCTTAGGGGAATGGCAAGAGCCATTCCTTGGCAGTGTGAATCTCAACAAGAGTTTTTGAAAGTTCATCGTGTGTTTCCCCCCAAAAAACAGAATTCTATTAACAAGAGAGACTAGATACTGGGTAAGCAACCAGTAGATGCTGCCACAAACTCTTTGTAAGTTTACTTGGGGTAGCCTACTAGGCTTAACCCAGTTCTCAGTCAGGGGTGATTTTATGTCATAGGAACATGTCGCAACATCTGGAGACATATTTGGTGTCATATTGCGGGGGATGTTTCTACTGACATCTAAGGGTAGAGAGAGGCCAGGGATGCTGTCAATCATTCTACAATGCACACGACAGCCCCACAATGAAGAATGACACGATTGCAAATGTCAACAGTGCTGAGCTTAAGAAACTCTGACCTAATCCCTGGGAGCAGGATAGGGGTTTACCAAGAAGTGTACTTTTTTTTTTTTTTTTTTTTGGGAGACAGAGTCTTCCTCTGTCGTCCAGGCTGGAGTGCAGTGGCGTGATCTCAGCTCACTGCAAATTCCACCTCCTGGGTTCGAGTGATTCTCCTGCCTCAGCCTCCCGAGTAGCCGGGATTACAGGCACCCACCACCATGCCTGGCTAATTTTTTGTATTTTAGTAGAGATGGGGTTTCACCGTGTTGCCCAGGCTGGTCTCAAACTCCTGAGCTCAGGCAATCTGCCCACCTCTGCTTCCCAAAGTGCTAAGATTACAGGCGTGAGCCACTGCGCCCGACCTGTACTTGTATTTACACTAAAATACTATTCCTCGTTTATCTGAAATTCACATTTAACAGGTTGTCCTGTGTTTGATTTGGCAACCCTAAAACAGGGTCAGACTCTAAACCCCAGTGTTTGCTGTGGTCCAGGGCTTAACAACCTAATGCACATTTGTTAAAGATTGAATGAAAAAATGAGGATCTCACCAAAGATGTCCAAGGCTGCTGCACACTCCGGTCACCTTGGTCAAAACACCTTCCTGGAGCCCAAGCAGGTAGCCTCCAAAACATAAAGCAGCCCTTTGCTTCCTGGGATCCATGACGGCGCAGATCCCACGCAAAGCAGCTCAGATATCTTCCCTTTCCCTCCCCTTCCTCCAGGGAAGGCCGGCTGCCTGCTCTGCAGTGACACTGCAGGGTCAGAACTCAGCCTGCGAGTAACCCAAGAACAATGCCTATTTGTTGGGGGCGGTCCTTGCTGCTGAGACAGAGAACCTGTGGCCATCAGTCCCAAATAGTGTCTGTTAATGGCCCACTGGAGTATGGTGTCTGTAGAAGTCAAAGGAAAAAGCCCTTAATTCACTAATCATCTAAACAGACAACACCAGCTGAGAACTCCTACAGCCCAGCTTATGGTTCTTCATGAATCTCAGTGAATGCAGCTGCAAACAGGCTAGAAAAATGGTTTTATCCACAGGGGAACCTTTTAGAGGGTTGATGGTGGAAATTGGATTCATGAGGACCCACTGCCCTGGATTTTCACAGTCCAGTTTTGCAGGCAATGGAAGAATATCCCGAGGTCCCATATGACAGCACGTTTCTGATTCCATGAATGCTCATTGTGCACCACCCTAAACCAGTCACCGAGTATGCATTTTACCTTCATTAATCTTAATCCACATGACAGCTTGCAGTGTCCTTGATAGTAACCCCATTCTTAAGATGAGGCAACTGAGGCCCAGGGAGGTCAGCTAATGAGGAAGGAGGGGCCAGCCGGTGGAGGCAGAGCCCAGGTTAGTTAGAACATTGGCCTTGAGGCTATACTGCTCTTTTATTAAATCACTAACATATCAGTTCATAAGTGATTTTTCTGGATGGGGATTGCCAAACCCAGTGTGCTGTCTTAGAGAGAGCCCTGAATTGAATTGCATTTATGGTCAAATGGATCCTGTTTTTCCCTTTTAAAGAACTTTTGTCCACCAAAGATCCATGAGCTCTACCTTTTCCACAGAGATCTGGAGCTGTGCTGCCTGGAGACGCCTTATTTTAATATTTTAATATTCACTTACATGTGTATTAATGCTACTTAAACAAGGCTTATGTGCCTCGGTTTCATCACACAGTGAAATCCACGTGTTTAATCTTCCTTCCCTGCTTATCCAAAAAAGAACTATGGGTGGATAGTTAAGCAGCTAGACAAATTGTCACAGCTCTCTGCAAATTGTCCTCCTAATTGGAGGCAGCCTTGCTGTCTTTCACTGGTAGGAATTCTGATTAAACCTCATTGATTTCCAAGGTTAAAGGCACGCAGCCCCCAGGAGACCACAGTTACACCTGTTTAGAATCCACCCCCAAACTAACCCTTTATTCCTGAACGTGCACTTTGAGGCCTCAGGCATTAGTATAAACTACACTACACAATTATTTGTAATTAAGGGAGAAAACGTGTACTGTACTGCAAAAATTAGCTGTGCTTTGTTGATGTGAATCATGTCTATAGCGGCGTGCCAGGCCAGAGAGGCGGCATAAAATATAATTAAATTTCTTCTGACTTAATAGTTGTTTATGTTGCTATTTTTCACAATCATAATATCTCAAGACACAGAAACAGTTTTTCTCTAATGTAATTGCGTTCTACCAATGAGATGGCCTGGGTTTAAATGAAAACTCAGGCAGAATTAACCACAAGAGTGTACTTTATGGATGATGCTAGAATTTTGTTATAAAGCCCCGTGCACAACTGTCCCCACTTAGGAGCGAGACGTTTATCCCTACCCCACGAGGGTGACTCTGCAGCCTCTTCTGCTCTCGTGGAAGAGTTTCAGCCAAATTTCGTGAGCTATTAAAGCCACCTGTGCCCCAGTTTGTGTCCTTGTGCTCCAGACCCCAGTCATTTTCCCTACTTTTAACATTTCTCCTTTACACATTGATTTGGTTGAGATACATTAAAAGTTTGACTTTTACAACCCTCATAAAATCGCTTCTGCTCCAAGCTCCAACCCAAACTCAGCCAGAGCATGCTCGGTCAAAATGTTCGGATTGTATTTCAGCCTCTCAACGGAAGGACACACAGAGCAACAGCAATTTTCTCTCTCTCTCTCTCTCTCTCCATCTGTCATTAAACATAAGTCAGGCATTCTTCACAAAATGCTGCCAAGAAAGCAGTAGAAGGAATAGCATGCCTTACACACATCAAAAGAAAGATCCCCTCGAGGCGGTTGGGGGAGAGTCGGGGTGGCATGAAGAGTTTGAAAGGCCCAATTGTCCATCCAGGATGATATCAGTGAAAGAGGTCACGGGGGGCGAGAGACATGGGAGGAGAAAGGCTGTCCCAGACACTGTGGGTGGAGGCGGCAGGGGCTGGAGGCCATGGGGGCCCCGAGGATTCTGCTGAGCCTCACCCAGGCCCGGTTGAGTCACAGCTGAGCGACCTCCCAGGCCAGGGACATCTGAGACCCTGAGGCCCCTAAGTCTCCCAGGTCTCTCCTATCCAACTCCAGAATGCGGCTAGCAGTCCCCACCTGCCTGGAAGGACCTGGAAAACAGGCTGAGGCCTTGAACCCAGAGGACCAGGGAGTTTGCTGGGAATTATGGGGAAGAAATGTGGCTGAAGGAGCTTTGCAGACCCTCTGAGCTCATGGGTGTCTGAGCTGGTGAGTTAAGTCCAGCCCAAAACACCTGACCTACAGCCCCTGCCTACAATGAACACACACACACATACGCACACATACACAGACATGCACACACAGAAGCACTCACAGGCAAATACACACATGCATACACACACACAGAGTCACAAACAAGGTCTGTCCCCTCTTCCCTAAAGGAGGAGGGGCAAAATGCAGACATCACCACATTCGGCCTTTGAACAGTGACAATGGAAAGAAAACCCAAGTAAACAAGCGATACCACCAGCCCAGCCACAGCCCCCTCTGCTATGCTAAAGTACAATTTGCCACATCCCCTTCACAGTGTTTCCTTGATGGCGGGAAAGGGATAGAGTAGAAAATTATAGGCAGGGCCCAGTGTGGGGAAGAGAGGCCTCAAAAACACAAGGCCTGAGGGAAGTTAATGCGTGGTGGCACAGTGGCTTCCAAAACTATTTTTCCTCTAAACCTACATACAACCGGTTCACCAGATTCAGCACACAAAAAAATGTATTTCAGAAAAGCAAAGAATAATTTTTCATATAAGTATGCACCAAATATCACATAGGACATGGTTATACTAAAAAATTAATTTCTTGATTATCAAAAATTCAGATTTAACCAAGAATCCTGTATTTTATTTGGTAACACACACACACACACACACGGACACACTCCTACACATCTTATCTAGGACTCAACATAAAAAGCAGCTAAAAGGCAGGTCCTACTCCTGGGCCTCCCTGCCCCAGCCCTTAGACCCTGATGGCACCTTCTTGGACTCTAAGGGTCCAATTAGAAAATCACTGGTGCAGCTGGCCATGGTGGCTCATGCCTGTAATTCCAGCACTTTAGGAGGCCGAGGTGGGTGGATCACCTGAGGTTAGGAGTTCGACACCAGCCTTGCCAACATGGTGAAAGTCCATCTCTAAATATAAAAAAATTAACTGGGCGTGGTGGTGCACACCTGTAACTCCAGCTACTCTGGAGGCTGAGGCAGGAGAATCGCTTGAACCCGGGAGCTGGAGGTTGCAATGAGCCGAGATCATTCCACTGCACTCCAGCCTGGGCAACAAGAGCAAAACTCCATCTCAAAAATAAGCACTGGTGCGGTGGAAAGGGTATGAGTTCCACAGCAAGATACAGTTCCACCTGGTTCAAACCTCACTTGCCAGCCTCGTGACCTTGGGCAAGACCCTTTAGGTATTTGAGCATTAATTTTCCCATAAGCTTAGGTTTATGTTTGAATCTGGGTATTTGCTCATCTGTGCGTGTTGGGACACTGTCCTCTCGTCCCTCTTGTTGCCCCTGTCTCTTTCCCACCAGGCTCCCTGTCACTGGGGAAGAGAAGAGGAGGCTGCTCTAAAGCAGGTTCTCAGGGAAGACAGAGAGCAGGTGAGACAGACTTTCCCTAGAGGACACGCCCGGATTTGTTCACCTTGTAGTGAATTGTGAATGCAATTTCTTACTGCGTCTCCACCTCCTGTTACACAGTCACCGGAGGGTTCTAATTAACTTAAAGTCATTAATGGCTGGGCACAGTGACTCACGCCTGTAATCTCAGAACTTGAGAGGCCACGGTGGGCAGATCACTTAAGATCAGAAGTTCAAGACCAGCCTGGCCAACATGGTGAAACCCTGTCTCTACTAAAAATACGAAAATTAGCAGGGCACTGTGGCGTGCACCTGTAATCCCAGCTGCCGGGAGGCAGAGGTTACAATGAGCTGAGATCGTGCCACTGCACTCCAGCCTGGGCAACAGAATGAGACTCCATATCCAAAAAAAAGTCATTCATCAAATATAGAAAGGGGGTGGAGAGGACCGACTAAAGACCCCTGGCCTTTTGCTTGTGCAGCATCGTGGAGGAGAGAAAACTCAAGGGAGCCCACAAGGTATGTGCTTTAGTGTCCTCATAAGCAACTCAAAGAGTAATTAATGGTGGTGGGCTAGGCTGGTGGCACATAGGACATTTGTTCATGAAGGTCCTTCCTTCCCTAGGCCAAGTTTAAGTGCATGCCATGGCTTAGGAGGTGGATATGAGGTCAGGCTTTGGTGATACTTGTTGGTTTGGTTTTTTGTTTTGGGGTTTTTTTAAAACATATTACTTCTCCTGAAGCATTAATAACATGTTACGTTTCCAAATTGATCAGTTGAATGATGAGTTGACTATAAAACACCGGGTTGGAGGATGACAACGTGCTCCCAGATGTGCGTGCATGAGTGTGTGTTCACATGAACCTGCGGGTGTCTGTTGCCCAGAATATGGCTCCCATGCAATGATCTTGAACACCTGGTTAATGTATTTGCAAAGGCAATACAATCACAAGAACACCGCTGGCATTTGAAGCTCATTCTCCTTTGATTCAGGGGTGATTTTCTCTCTACTGGTCTGGAATTGGTGAACTGAAGTGTTGAGACCAGCATCACAGTGATGTTTCTAGTCTCTTGATTTAGGCTGGATGGGGAATATTCCCGGCCCATCCTGTCCAATGATAGAGACTACCAGTTCTTAGACATCATCTGCCTCGGAAGCAGGGAATTCTCTCCACCCAGAGACCACTTCCTCTTGAGTTCTTCATGCTCGCTTATGATTTTGAAACCCACATCTTATGACTTTGAGTCTGCGTTACCCAGTGGTCCTGGCCTCTGACCCGTGGCTTCATCTTATGAGAAACCTAGCCCCCCGTTTTGTACACCTCGGCCCTGCTGGAGACTTAGATAATCTCTTTCCCAACCGCAGGGTCGTTTTGGGCAGCTTTCTTGTGTGGGTTGATGGACAGGTCCACCCCTGGAGACCATAACCACTACCCAAGAAGTGTCTGACCTAGTGGAAGCCAAGTGTGTTAGGGGAAGAAAGTTGCCAACAGCCTTTCTCACTGGCTCCCATTCAGGGCCCCCAGGAGTGACTTGACCCACCCCAGTGGCTGGAGGAGAGAAGCTTTTTGGCCAAAAGTTTGAGAAAACTGTTCACACACAAAAGTCCAGAAGAGATTCATGCTCTGGTGAAAATCAGATCATCCAAAGAATTGTGTGTGACCTGCTGTAGAGATGAACAGTAGCCAGGAGACACCACGCTTCTGAATGCAGATCAGCTGGCTCTTTCTGAAAAAGGGAACCCTTGATGGGCTGGGATTCTTAGTGCCTTGGAGTGCTATTTGAATCAGGATTTGTTCAGCTGCAAGGAGTAGAGTAAATGAACAGTTGCTTAGTCAGTGCTTCTCAAATTTTCATGTGCATACAACTCACCTGGGTTCCTTGTTAAACAGCAGCTTCCAATCCATTAGGTATGGAATGACGCCTATAATAAGCTCCCAAGTAAAGCCCACGCTTCTGGTCCAGGGACTATGCTTTGAGTAGCAGAGGGGTGTACATTGCAATTAATAGGGAGCTTCCAATTTAGTTGGAATCCTCCAGAATTCCAATTTAATTGGCGTGGGTGTGGTCTGGGAATTGGTCAATTTTAAATCTCCCCAAGTGCTTCTAGTGTGCAGCTAAGGCAAGAACCACTGACTTAAGCAATGGAGATTTTTCCTTACTGCACAGAACAAGAAGTCCAGAAGAAGGCATTTTCCAGGCTGGTTTGGCAGCACCATGGTGGAATTAGGAGCCAGAATCTTTCTGTCCTTGTGTTCCACCATCCTCATCATGTCTTCAACCTTAATGGCTCGTGGTCTCAAGATGGCTGCAGAGTTCCAGACATCACATCCACCCACAGGGTAGGAAGAAATGGGAGGACACTTTGCTGTCTCTCTCTTAAGCAGGGATCAAAGTCTTTCATGGAACCCAGCCCCTCCACCCCCACAGTAGACATCCCTTTGTCTTTTTGCCCAGGGTGGGTTATATATATGGTTGCCATATTCAGCAAATAAATGTTCTAAATTTAAATTGAGACAAGCTTATGCTAAACAATTATTCATTGTTTGTCTGAAATCTGAATGTAACTAGGCATGGCTGTGCTTCATCTGGCCCTAGTAACATATTTAATACATCCA
This sequence comes from Trachypithecus francoisi, assembly GCF_009764315.1. Lineage (NCBI taxonomy): Eukaryota > Metazoa > Chordata > Mammalia > Primates > Cercopithecidae > Trachypithecus > Trachypithecus francoisi. Next base: position 44,156,770 of record NW_022681467.1, read on the forward strand.
CCTGTACACCAATCATTGACAAAGGGAACTAGGATGATCACACTTGATTTAGCCTCCAGCCCACCCTCTAACTAACCCATCCCTATATCCTTAGCTGAGCCTGAGTTTCTCTCTCTCTCCGCCAGACCTGGGTCACATGTTTGTCTCTGGGCCAATCGCTGGCTAAAGGAATGGAATGTGCTGATTGGCTTAGCCTGGGTCACATGCTCCATCCTACAGTCAAACATATAAGCTGGATAAGGGAGAAGGAGTTACCGCCCTTATCCAGGAGAAAGGCTATAACCAGGAGGAGGGTTCACTAACCAGGTATTTTATTTTCTGTATTCTGACACTTTGATATCTGGGACCATGCTGACCCTGGCCTGCCTATGTGAGGGTTAGCCAGTTCCTGATAAAGCATGCTTTTCAAATACAAACCAACCAACCCAGAGCCGATGCTCCAACCCCTCCTCTATTAAACCCTGCTATTCCATTCCCTAGTCACCCCAGGGCCAGGTGCCAGATAGCCAGGGGCAGTCCCTATGCCCCAGGGCCCCCTGAAATTATTCAAACTAGCCAATTCCAAAACCTGCTTACCTCGCCTTCCTTATTCTTCCCTCCAAAGCCACAATCAAGGCTCTTTCCCATATTCACTCCCTCTCCTGCCTCTGCCAACCCCAGCGCTTCCCTGGGTGGTCCCCATGGTGTGGTGTGGACCCTCCTGTCGGGACCTGTAACCCTCTTTTGAGTGGCAGTCCTTTCCTGACCTGTTGGCCTTCCTATACCTCAAATTTTCCATCAATCCACTGTACTTTAAAACAGAGGGTAAACATTTTTTCAAATGAATGTATTCAAGCACCTACTAGTATGCCAGACATTGCTTCAGTGGTGGGATACAGCCCCATGAATGAAGGCTACATAATGCTCCTGAAACAGACATTCTAGTGAAGTAAGATAAATGAGGACACGCAAAATATGTGTCATGTCAGATAGTGTTGGGTGTTGGCAAGGAGGACAGAGAACAGGCAGGAATCGTAAGAGGCTGCAATTTCAAATGGAGCAGCCAGGGAGGGCCTTACTGAGAAGGTGACATTTGGAGAGAGAGCTGAGGTAGCTGAGGGAGGAAGCCACAAAGACATCTGGTGAAAGAGCCATCCAGGCACAGAGCACAGCAAGTGCAAAGGCCCTGGGGTCAGGTGGGATTTTAACTGGCTTCCCCCGGGTGTTGGGTGGAGAAACATGATTGGCACAGACAGTCATCAGCCCTTATTCATGGAGGGATACATTCCAGGACTCCCAGTGGACCCTGAAACCACAGCTAATACAGAACATGACTGAACACGTTTCTGGTCATGTCTCCCATCCACAAATTTAATGTTTTTTTCCGTCTTAATTAAGCACTTGTGCACTGTGGCCGTATCTTTTGCAGTCTGAGGTGCAGCGGCAAAACTAGCATGAGTTTCTTTTTCCTTCTCAATATCACAGATAGAAGATTCATTCTTACCGAAGATCTTAGCAACCTCAGCATACAATTTTTATTTCTTTTATTCATTTAAAAACTTTCATCTTTTCACTTAAAGGAAGCCCTTTATGGCTTCACTCTGGCATATCCAAATGGCTGGCATCACTACGCTTGTGTTTGGAGCCGTTATTAAGTAAAATAAGGGTGACTTGGACACAGGCACTATGATACTGAAACTATCTGATATGTGGTAACTGGGATGGCTGCCAAGTGACCAATGGGCAGGTGGCACACGCAGCATGAATTCACTGGACAAAGGGATGATTCACTTCCCAAGTGAATAGAGTGGGACAGAGCTGCAGGGTGCAAAATTTTATCATGCTACTCAGAACGGCACTCGAGTTTCCCTCCAGCTGCTGCCCACAGAGCTGAAACCCCAGCTGACCCCGGAGAAACCCACAGAGGGATCATTAGTGCCTGGAGCACTCTCAAGGAACCAGCACAAGCACCAGGGCACCGAGATCAGAGTCCGCAGCGCCCCACTTCCTGGCTTTGTCCCACCTCCTTCAGGGCCCCAGACACAGGCTGCAGCTCCCAGACCCCCTTAACTTCATATCAAAGACCCCAGAGCCAGAAAGGCCTTTGAAGGAAAGGCCTTCTGTTAGACCCATTTTTGTATTTGTTTTTGACAAATGTGGAAACAGAAGCACAAGGCTCAGAGAATTCAGCTTCTTCCGCTCACATCACAAGCTGCGCCTGCCCAGAGTCGCCATGCCTAGCCTAGGGTTCCTGGTGCAAGACGACATGTATAGACACAGAATGGGATTCAAGTTGGATTCACAAGGAGAAGGGTTTCCCCCAAAGCCTGAAGAAGAAGAAAGGGTCAGACCAAATCATGTTTCCACCCGTATCTTTTGAGTACGCCCTATGTCAGGCACTATTCCACAGCCTGGGGCTATAGTAATGAAGACAGACACAATCTCTTCTCTCAGGAAGTGGAGGTGATGATGCTAGCAAATGAACACATGCAGTCATTTCAAAGAGAAATAAATGCTAAGAAGAGAACAAAGGGAGGCAACAGGCCAGACAACAAGGCTGGTAGGGGCTACGTTAGATGGACAAACGGGAGACTGTCCAAGGCCATGGTGAGGAGTTTGGATTACATTCCCATAAAATGAAAATGGGTTAGGGGGCTTAGATGGAGAAGGGACATGACTGGACGTAGATTCTAAGAGGATCCTTCTGGCTGAGTGTGGGGAGAACAGATTGTCAGGGGGAGGGTGGAAGCAGAGACCACAGGAGAAGCCACTGTGATTGTCAGGCAGGAGCTGTGATGCTTGGACCGGGGTGCAGAGTGCAGACGGTGAAATGCAGTCAGACCCTGTATGTATTCGGGGGACTGGAGGTGGGGTTGAGGCAAAGAAAAGAGGAAGGATACCTGCATTTTAAGCTGAGCCACTAGGCTGATGATTGAGCCCCAGATCTTCCCTCCTGGGAGCGATAAACATTTGCTACAGGATCTGTGATTCAAATAAGCTTAATATTAAGCTCAGATTATAACTTTGTATCAGTGACTCTTGATGAAAACCAAGAAAATATCCTGGTGTAAGAAAGTCTGATGAGGACACGGGAGAGCAGCACAAAGAAAACCATGGAGGCCTCAACATAGATATGTATTTTTTCTCACCATTACAAAGATGGAGCAACTAGGGCACAGAGAGGTTAAGAAACTTGCTCCAGGTCACACAGCCAGAAGGCAGTAAGCCAAGATTTAAACCTAGTGCTATGTTTTTTTTTTTTTATTTACTTATTTTTAATTTTTTTTGTTTTTTTGAGACAAGATCTCACTGTCGCCCAGGCTTGAGTGCAGTAGTGTGATCACAGCTCACTGCAGCCTCAACAGCCTGGGCTCAAGCAATCCTCCCACCTCAGCTTCTCAAGTAGCTGGGACTACAGGAATGTGCCACCACACCCAGATAATTTTTGTACTTTTTGTAGAGATGAGGGTCTCCCTATGTTGCCCAGGCTGCTCTTGAATTCCTGGGCTCAAGTGATCCTCCCACCTCGGCCTTCCAAAGTTCTGGGATTACAGGTGTGAGCCACTGAGTCCAGCCCTAGAGCCATGTTTTTTAATCACTGCACTATTTAACCAGTCTCCAGGTAGAGGATATTGAGTTGCTCCAATTGGAAAGTTTATTTTTCATTGTAATACACAGTGCAACTGGGAATGTCTTTATATATGTATCTTTGCCTCCTTGAGCAAGTGTTTCTGAAGACAAACTCTCTAGGGAGTGGAGACAGCGGTTTTAGGGTCCCTCATGTTCTGTGGAGTCTGTCAGCTTCCACCCGGCAGCCTTCCACTCTCACATCTGTGCCTGAAAGTCCTTTCTACGAATGAGCCAAGGCCCACTGCCCAACAATTGAACTGGCCTTGGAAGGTGGCCAAGCTCCTTCTAGGAGGTGAGGAGGGAGGATGAGACTTCTGAACCTCTAAATAGACCCAGGTCAACAAGGCTCATCCCTTGAAGTCCAACACATTATCTCATAGCCGACTACAGCCAGCAAGCAGGCGGGCTCCTGAAAAATGTATCATTTGCTATTTTCTGCTCATCCGTGAGGCAGTTCTGACAGTCCTCAGGGCCAGAGACTTCTCCACTGAGATAATCCCAGGATTCCATCCAGGTCCAGGGCAAACAGCCGTCCATCCTCATTAGGGTCTGGTTAGGAGGATGAAGCCATACATGCAAGATGAGGGGCTCATTCTGTTTCCTATTTTGGGGGTCGAGGTGTACAGGTTTTTACTGAGAATGGGTTTTCCTTTCCCTACGTGAAGTGGTCACTCCTACCTAAGCTGCCTCTTGGGAGTATCAAAAGCTCAGCGGAACTGGTTTTATGAGCTTACTGGTCAGAAAGTGGTCGAAATTGTCATCAGATTTTCAAATCGATTAGGAAAATCTGTGGGGATGATGTTCAAAGACCTTTAGGCTTTTGTCACCAAGAGGCTAAGAAAGAGAAAAGTCTAGATGCTAAGACCTTGTTGTGTGGTTTCTTTTGGTCAAGGAGGCCATGGCAGTTGTGGGTCCTGCAAGGGTGTTACTGGCTTAATTCAATTCAGAGGACCTTTGATGAGCCTCTTTGGGTGCCAGGGCTCAGCCAGGCACTGGGGTACCCTGATGAGTGTGGTCTCTGACTTGGGGAGCAAATTATCTAGTTCAGGTCCCCAAAAAAACAGCCATCTGCCTACAGTCTCATGATTTTGCAACATCTCTGTGACATCTGGGAAGAAGAGTGATTGCTGAAGCACAGGGCTGCCACGTGAGCCCATTCCTGGGGGTGCCAACTAACTCAGCTACAGGCAAGGGTGTGTCTGCAACTCCCAGAGCCCCCAAGGGAAGCAGGAGTCCCTCAGGAGAACAGGACAAAGACCATATGAGGCTCCCAGCTCAGTTCCCCACTTGATTCTGCTTCTGGACAATTTTCCAACCTGAGCCAGGACAGACATGTTCTCTCTTGGATCCAGTTTCCATATAGTCAGGAATGTGGATCAAGAAATTGCAAAGGGCACACCTTGGCCTGGGGTTTCCGGGTGCTTTTCTTCTTTCTACAACCCCTTCCTAAGTGATCTTTATTACATAAATAATAAACTGTAATTTTAAAAATTCAAAGAAGACAAAGCAAAAGTAGTTCCTCACTTCCTACCCAGTTTTCACACTCATCACCCCAGACCAGTATCCTATTCAACGTGATGTATGTCCTCTAAGAATACACAAACACACACACACATGGGTTTGGGGGCCAAGGCAAACAGCAACAGGGTGCTCTCTAGAGGGTGACTCCAGAGAGAGCCTCTCCGAGGGGGTGACATCTGCAGAGCCTGGAGTGAGAACGAGCCAGGCAGATATCTGGGGAAGAGCAGCCTTGGCAGAGGGACCTGCAAGTGCAAAGGCCCCGAGGCAGGAGGGTTCTCAAGGGGCTGGGGGAGCAGCACAGGGGCCCATGTGACTGGAGCAGAGGAGTAAAGTGGGGAGTGGCAGGCGCAGAGGTTGAAGAAAGGATGAGGGGCCAGGCCATGGGGAAGACTTTGGCTTTTATTCTGCGTGACAGGGTGGGTCCCTGGAGGACTCTGAGTGATGGAATCTGATGAGCTGACCTAATAGGATGAAAGGCCCACCCTGGCTCTGAATGGAGAACACAAGGCGGTGGCTGGGGGCGGAGCCAGGAACCCAACTAGGAGACTTGGACACTAACCCAGGCAAGAGATGACAATGGTGAGATACAGTCAAGTCCAGATCCTGGCTTGACTGACCCCAGCTTCGTTCTTCTCCCTGCCCCACCCTCCCTCCCTCTACCTTCCCAAAGAGTTCCTGACCTCACATACTCTAGTTATATCTATCATTTAAAAACATAGCCATGTTAGTCATCTGTCATACCCTGTGCTCCTGTGTCACCTGAGTCAGGTGTCCCAGGAATAGATCTGGAGGCGGTGCTGTGGGAATCTGCTACTCAGACTTCTCTTGGGTAGAAGTCTCTAGACTGGCAAATTAGGCCTAAACGTTCAAAGTATCTGGGAAATGGCAAGTCCCCCAAAAACAGTGGTGGTTTGGACCTGGTTCTTTACAATGCTGAGTGAACCCACCATTTCCAAAAATGAGTGCTACGAGCAGTGACGCTAGAGCAGATGAGATAATATTACATGCCATATGATAAAGACCCTCTTTTACATTATGTATTTATTTCCATATATATTACTAGGTTGGTGCAAAAGTAATTATGCTTTTTGCCAATGACAAAAACCGCAATGACTTTTGCACCAATCTTATTTTTAAAAAAATAGAGGCTGGGCACAGTGGCTCACACCTGTAATCCCAGCACTTTGGGAGGCCGAGGCGGGCGGATCATGAGGTCAGAAGATCGAAACCATCCTGGCTAACACGGTAAAACCTCGTCTGTACTAAAAATACAAAAAAATTAACCGGGTATGGTGGCGGGTGCCTGTAGTTCCAGCTACTCAGGAGACTGAAGCAGGAGAACGGTGTGAACCCGGGAGGCGGAGCTTGCAGTGAGCCGAGATCGCACCACTGCACTCCAGCCTGGGGGACAGAGTGAGACTCCATCTCGAAAAAAAAAAGAAAAAAAAGAAAACAAGGATATGAGATCCATGATGACTCAGCCATAATTTAATGGGCTGAGGCTGAACTTAGAAGAGCAAGTCCATTTCAAGAGAAATATTCTATAGTCGTACAGGGCATGCCCTGAGATGGTCCGAACAGCACTCGTGAGGGGGTGTGCAAATGGAAGACATTGAGAAACGGGATGTTCCTGCCAAGCTGGGTGGTTTGGGCCCAGGTATTTAATTTCCGTTGGTCAAGGTGAGCAGAGGATCTTCCAGCCCATTGGAGTCACAGAAAGAGGTGTCAGGGTGACCTTACCCCCGGCCCAGAGCTGGTGGGAAGGTTTAGTCATGGAAAGAAACTGGATCTGTTTTTCTCCACGTCCCCACGGTTAATATGGAGAAAACAAGTTTTGGTTGGCTGACCCAGCTTCGCTTAAAATATTTAAAACTGGCTTCTTTTGCCCTTCACAGCAATATCTCCCAGGTTCTTACCTCCCATCTGAGCTGTCTGTCTGCATTAGGGCTGAGCTGCCAAAGGAGTGTAGATCCTGTTTTTGTGTAAAAGATGCTGATTTATAGAACCTCTTTATTATGGCTGTTTTAATGAAGCAGGTTACTGTCCCCAAGGGGAGGCTTAACATGTAATGCCAGTGATGCATAGATGCTGCTGTCACTTAAAAGAATTGTTAAAATTGTACTTTAATAGCGAGTTGATATAAATCTTCAATGGCTTATTTGGACAGGGGTGAATGCACCCAACAAGTAGATGCGTAAGGGAGCTACAGACACAAGCTCCCACCAGCGAATTGCCTCTGAAATTAGTGCCATGGAAACATAAGCACTCAAGACAGTGGTTTTATGCCTGGTAAAAATAAGACACCATTCTGGGCAGGCGCAGTGGCTCACATCTGTAATCCCAGCACTTTGGGAGGCCGAGGCGGGCGGATCACGAGGTCAGGAGATCGAGGCAGCACTTTGGGAGGCTGAGGCAGGAGAATTGCCTGAACTCAGGAGACGGAGGTTACAGTGAGCCAAGATCATGCCACTGCCCTCCAGCCTGGCAACAAAGCGAGACTCCGTCTCAGAAAAAAAAAAAAAAAAAGACACCATTCCGCAGTCGGCTTCATTCCGCAGTCGGCTTGCTTTTTGCCAGCACAGCATTCAGGGCTGCTGACTACAGCAGGTGAATTATGCAACAGGTGGCAGCTTCCCTGCATTCACGCAGAGGAGTCTGGCAGGTCAGGTAGGCTGCCAGGCTTTGCTCCTTTTGCTTCTAAGACAGAATCTACAGCCCAGAGAAGACAAGTTCTCATCACCAGCTGCCTCATCCTGGTTTGAGAAGAGCAGGCAAAGGGTTGATTCTGCTTGGACTGCCCTGGATTCATTCTTTCAACAAATATTTGCACCTCCTACATGCCAGGCACTGTACTTGACCAAGACACCAAAGGGCTTTTGGTGTAGAAATAACATGAACTGAAATACCCCGTGGCTGCAGGCTGCTCCCTGGGAGATGGAGGGGTAGAGTGGAGATGGTGAGGTAGCTCTGGTTTGTGTGACTGCTGCCACCTCCAGCCAGTTTCTGATTTTTAGCTCACTTTTAGTGAGCTCACATGGCTCTACCAGAGGATGAAGTGTGGTTCTAAGCCATCTTTTCTTCCTTTTTTTTTAAGACTGTCTCACTTTGTCACCCAGGCTGGAGTGCAATGGCATGGCATGATCTTGGCTCTTTGCAACCTCCACCTCCCGGGTTCAAGTGATTCTCCTGCCTCAGCCTCCCCAGTAGCTGGGATTACAGGCGTGTGCCATCACATCCGGCTACTTTTTGTATTTTTAGTAGAGATGGGGTTTCACCATGTTGGTCAGGCTGGTCTTCAACTTCTAACCTCAGGTGATCCACCCACCTCAGCCTCCCAAAGTGCTGGGATTACAAGCATGAGACACCATGCCCAGCCTTAAGCCATCTGGTTAAAACATGTTATTTAATCTTTACAACTCCACGTGGTGCATAGTATTACTCCAGTTCATAGACAAGGAAACTGAGTCATATAAAGAAATTCAACCCATGAATAAATGAAACAGCCAGAATTTGAACCATAGTTTGTTGAACTTCACAGTCTCTGTTTTAATCACTCTGCCATCCTTTCCTCAGGGAGCTGCCGTGGCTAAAAGTCAGATAACCAGCCCTAAAATTCAATATTTGGAACTTGGCAGGGCGTTTCCAGTCCTGGATAGCAGAAACAAGATAGGAGCTGGTTGCTAAGCAACCTACTTGTTGGCAGTGGTGACTCCTGGGAGTGGAGCGGGGTCAATAGTGGACCCAGGTTATCATGGGATCAAGATCTGACCAACCAGAGCGTCCTATTTCCCTGGCTGTGGTCATTGGCTCTCAGGGTTGTGCATGTGAACCAAGTCACTCCAAAAGCAGCTGGACCAAGGACTTTTCATCTCTGTTGGGAAAGAGGTGCCTGCCATCTGCTCAGGTGGCTGAGCTGGGATATTAATCCAGAGCTGCTGAAGGATTGTCCCTGTTGCTCCCAGGGGAAAATCTGCCTTAGCGTGAAGCCACCATGGAGATAATATGAGAATCCAGAAAATAGTGTCAACATCAGGATTGAGCTGAGCTTTCTATGAGCCAGTAAGTTCCCTTTCAGCAAGTTGGGCCTCCTACCACTTGTAGTTGCAAGTAATCTCTAGCTACTGTAGGGCAAAGACTAGTGCCCCATTTGACAGGTGATACAACTAAGGCTCCAAGCAGAAGACAGGAAAAGGGGAGGAACCAATATTAATCATCTAGTACTTGCCATTCACTGTCTATATTGTTTTATTTAATGTGACTAAGCTGAGTTGCAAGCTTTAGTGTGACACTGACTGTGATGGTTAAGTTGATGTGTCCACTTGACTGGGCCAAGGAAGGGGTGCCCAGATGTCCAACATGATTTCTGGGTGTGTCCATGAGGGTGCTTCTGGGAAGGATGAGCATTTGAATCTGCACACCGAGAAAAGCGGGTGGACCTCCGCAGTACTGGGAGGCATTCTCCAATCCCTCGAGGGCCTGAACAGAACAAAAAGGCAGAGAAGGGCTGAGTGTGGCAGCTCATGCTTGCAATCCCAGCACTTTGGGAGACCAAGGTGAGAGGATCACTTGAGCCCAGGAGTTCAAAACCAGCCTGGGCAACGTGGTGAGACCCCCCTCTCTACAAAAAATTAAAAATAAATTAGCCAGGCATGGTGTCACGTACCTATAGTTCCAGCTACTCAGGAGGTTGAGGTGGGAGGATCACTTGAGCCCAGGAGTTCAAGGCTGTAGTGAGCTATGATCTTGCCACTGCACTTCAACTGGGGTGACAGAGCAAAACCCTAGAAGAAAGAAAGAGAAATAGAGGAAGGGAAGGAAGAGGAGAGAGGGAAGGAGGAAAGAAGGAAGGAAGGAGGGAGGGAGGGAGGGAGGGAGGAAGGAAGGAAGGGAGGGAGGGAGGGAGGGAGGGAGGGAAGGAGGCCCAAGGTCTGAAAGCCAATGCTTCCAAGGGTAACCCTTTTCCCTTGACCCTTGCTCCTGCCCCCACAGTGTAGAAAGTTGACATTTATTCTGCTGACATATCTGTGTTTGAGCCTCCAGACAAACCTCATATCTGCAACTGTGACAGGTCTGTCCCAGGCAGGATCCCAGCAGGAGGCAGATGGCAGATCTGCAGAGGGAAACTGAGGAGTGTATAATGGAGGGAGTGTTTACAAAGAGATACCAGGTTAAAGGACCCTAAAAGAGATGGTGACGGCCCCCAGGACTAGCCTCAGAGGGAAGGAAGCCATTAGGACCCCAGGCCTGAGGCCGCCAGGGAAGATGATGAAACCAGCAAGTGCTGCATTTGCAGGACAGGATCCACCGCCCGGCATAAGCAAGGCCTGGGGAAGAGAAACAGCTCTGCCAGCCTCTGCACTGCAAGCCTTTTGTCGAACATACGTTTAAATAAATAAAAGAAAAAGCAGCAGTTTTTAATTTTGATGCAACCCAATTCATCTTTTTGATGACTGGTGCTATTTACATCCTAAGGAATGCTTGTGTTCCCTTCTAGAAGTTTTAGAGTTTCAGCTTCTATGTTTAAGTCTGCGATCTATTTAAAGTTAATCTTTGTATGGCATGAGTTAGAGGTTGAAGTTCATTTTTTACCCTTTTTGAATATTCATTTACTTCTGAACCGTCTGTTGAAAAGACTTGCTTTTCCCAACTGAATTACCTTGTACCTCTGTTGAACATCGCTTGAATATATACGAACGCCTTCACCCTACCCCAGCCCTGGGGAAGCCCTGCTGTCATCCAGGCTCCTGGGTCTGGGTTTGAGGCCCCTTTGGGGCTTTCACCCTGGTTCTGTGGTGTGGCCATCTCAGCATAATGCCCGGCCTCTCACCCTGCCACCCTCCCAGCATCACCCTCGCACCTCTCCCTTCTGTGGACCTGGCCCAGTGGCTGCCAGGTGGGTTCTGGGCACTGGCTCCTGGTCTAGGCACTTGCTCCATGGGTGACTATGGACAAGGGGGTGCCCCTCCCTGGGCCTCAGTCTCCCCATCTTTACAACTTGAGACCTGATCAGGTTAAGGCCCTTCCAGCACAAATGTTCCATGAGTCTGTGAGTCCACAAAAAGAATCCAAGAAAGTTCCATGGAACTTAACCAGGGGCAGCCACCTCCCTCTGCCTGGAGCTCCTGATGAGGCCCAGGTCTGTAGGGCACCATGTTGGGGCCAAGACAGTGGGGACAGAATAGCTGGCCCCGCTGAGAAGAGGAGGGATGTGTGCATGGGGTGGGGGGCATCTACACATGGACGCACATTTGTGTGTGCACAGATGCATGTACATTCTGTGATTGGGGAGGATGCTGATGCATGAGTACTATGCACAGGTGTGGCACAGCACAGTGTGGTCTCTGGGGGCTTGGCCCATTTGTACACATGTGAATGTTCATCTCCATGTGTGGTGCCTGGGCCAGGTATCCATGCAAGTGCATGCATGTGGGTGCACATGTATGCATAAGTGGGAGCCTGTGGATGTGCACTGGGACTGTGTGGTTGTGGCTCACATTTATGTCATGCCTGTTGCTTGCCAGCCATTCTTCTAAGCACTTTCCATGCATTAACTCACGCATGCCCCGTGACGGCTTTATTTGAGATTGTTTCTTGGATTTGAGGAAACTGACACTCAGAAGGGTTAAACCATGTGACCCAAATCACAGGTTCAGACATGGTGAAGCTGGGGTTGGACCCAGGCTGTCTGGTCTCAGAATCAGTGATGTGACCCATGTCTGTGGGATATGTGTAGACAGTGGGGCATTTGCATTCAGCTGTTTCAGGGGGTGTGTACCTGTGTGCCAGATGGCAGGAAAGGCTCTGCACGTGTGCATACGCGGTGGAGTGTATGTATGTACAGGTACAGGCATGTGTTGTAGACAGGCTTTGCACACACATGTGGGTTTGTGCTCACACGTGTGCGTCTACCAGTGTCCCAGCGGCTGTGTGCATGGACATGCGTACAGGCACATTGGTGGGGATGTGTGAATTTGCACCCCAGCATGATAGAGGGGAACTTCGGGGCCCTGGCAGAGAACAGAGGGAAGCCGAGCCCTCCTAGCAGCCTAGCAGCCTCCTCTCATCTCCCCTTCCTCCTCCTCCCCCAACCCCACCCACTCCCCTCATGCCACTGCAGTCCTGTCAGTTGGGGAGGAGGGGAGCAGCCTGCCCTGTGAGTTGCATTCCACGCTGCACATTTGTGTTTTCCAAACTGGCGGATGGAGCACTAACGGGTGTCAGCCGCCCTTGGAGAATGAGGGATGTGGAGAGAAGGGCCTCCTGGGCTGTTCCTTATTGCACAGAATGCTTTTGGGGGACACATATGAGGCTGGCCTTATTGAGACAAGGGGTATGGCCCTGAGAGAGGCCTCACTCATGACCCAGTGACTCCCAGAACTTCTCAGGGTGTTACAGGTGGAAGATTGGAGATGCCCTGCCCTGGAGTTGGGCATGAAGCCTTGGGCTGAAAGCTTTTCCTGGCCAATTTGAGCTCCACAACCCTGGTGAGGCGCCTCTCACCTCTCAGACTCGGTTTCCTGCTCTGGGAGAAGGAGCCACAGCGGCATCCGTGATTTCTGTCTGGATGTGTCTGTCCTGCCTGCCTTTGACCTTCCCTTGTGGACTTGGTCACCCTCAGGCTGAGCCATGGTGTGGACCGGGTGGGGCTGACCCAGCACTGGGCTGGGGGGATGTGTGACCCCAGGGCAACCATGCAGAACACTCCATCCTCCTGGACTCTGATTGGAATTGGGAGGGACATTGTTTCCTGTGGCCACCATAACAAGTCACCACAAACAGGGCGGCTCACAACAAAGTCATTCACATCTCACGGCCCTAAGGCTGGAAGTCTGAAGTCAGGGTGGCTGCAGCTCCCTCTGGAGGCCCAGGGGGTTGGGGAGGGCCGATTCGTTCTTTGCCTTTTCCAGCTTCAGGTGGTTGCGGGCATTCCTTGGCTTGTGGCCACATCGCTCCAGTCTCCGCCACCATGGTCACATTGCCTCCTCCTCTGTCTTATCGTCTTCCCTCTAATAAGGACCTGTGACAGTATTTAAGGCCCACTCAAAATAATCCAGAATCATTTCCTCATCTCAAGATCCTTAGCTTAGCCACATCTGCAAAGACCTCTTTTCCAAATAAGTGAGCACCACAGATTCCAGGTATTTGACATGGACATCTTTCCTGGGGGCTGTTCTGTGGCCTGTCACAGACATGTGACCACAATGGGCCAGTAGGAGCCTGCCCTGGGGCTTCTGCGGATCTGTTGGGAAAGAGACGTTCTCTGTGCCCCAGGGCTACTGAGCCGGTAGATGGAAGCCGGGAGCTGCCTGCAGTCATCATGGTCCCCCATGGAGACTACCTACTTGGGAGTGAAGCCAACACAGAGCACAGCAGAGCCCCGAGATGGAGACGGATTGCATCATGGGCAGATTGTTGGAGCCCTGGAAACAGTGGGGTCAGAAGCCCAAAATGCCTGACTTCATTACATGGGCTGGGAGGTTTTCTTGTTTCACTTATTTCTGTTTGAACTGAGCTTCTGTCCCTTGTGACCAGAGGAATCTTGACTAAGAGAGCTCGGAGTTATTCCTGGGGTCACCTAAATGATGGGAACAGGCAGACCCATGGAAGAAACTGCTGCTTCCCAAAGGCTGTATCCTGCCTATCTGGGGACCAGAGGCGGCTAAGCAGTTTCTCCAGGAGGGGCAGGGCTGTGCTGAATCCCACCTCCCACCTCCAGGATGGCCTTGGGCTCAGGTCATGATGGGGAGTCTCAGTGCCTGGCTCTCAGCCCCTCTTCCCAATCATCACGCAGGGTCTGACCAATGACCTCAGCTGGCCCCAGTCAAATGTATCTGTAATTGGTGGTGGCTCCCTGGAGAGGGCAGGACCTGAGTCAGATGAGGGAAGGAAGAGGTATGCAAAGCACATACCATGCTTGAAAAAATGGAATATGAGGGCGTGGTGGTGCACACTGCAGTCCCAGCTACATGGGAGGCTGAGGTGGGAGGATTGCTTGAGCCTGGGAGGCCAAGGCTTCAGTGAGCCATGGTTGTGCCACTGTATTCAACCTGGGCAACAGAGTAAGACCCTGTCCAAAAAAAAATTGAATATGAGTCATTTGTCCAATGTCCGTCCTCCTCCCCTCCCCTCCCCTGACCTGGATGCTCCTAAAGGCAGGGTGGGTGCACCTGCCATTCACCCCCTCTAGGGGCGTGGCCTCCCAGAATCCATCTCAGATCCTATCCCTCCTCTGCTCAAGCCCTGCAGTGGCTCCCAACTCACTCAGAACAAAAGCCAAAGTTGGGGGCCGGGCACGGTGGCTCATGCCTGTAATCCCAGCACTTTGGGAGGCTGAGGTGGGTAGATCACCTCAGGTCAGGAGTTTGAGACCAGCCTGGCCAACATACTAATCCTAACAATACAAAAAAATTAGCTAGGCGGAGGCTGAGGCAGAAGAATCACTTGAATCCAGGAGGCACAGGTTTCAGTGAGCCAAAGTTGCGCCATTGCACTCCAGCCTGGGCGACAAGTGTGAAACTCCGTCTTAAAAAAAAAAAAAAAGCCAAAGTCCTCACAATGGCCCACGAGGCCTTAATCCACTGGTCTCACCCCACTGCCCTGTCAACTTTCACCTCAGGGTCTTTGCACTTCCTTCCATCTTACAGGAATTCTCTACCCTAAGACATCCATATGACTCACTTCCTCTCGTTTTTATTCAAATGTCACCTTGTTAGTGAGGCCGTTCCGAGCCGCCCCATCCACACTGCACACTCCATCCTCTCCCCTCCTGCTCTTTTTCTCCATAGCTCTGTCAGTCACTATTATTATGTAACTAATATATTCGTTGATTTTTTTTGTTTATATCCCCAAACTAGTGCCTCTCAGTGCCATGAGGGCAGGGACCTTGATCCACTTTCTCATATGTTCATAATGATAATTTTCTAAATGGGAAATGAATGAGTGAGCTCTGCCTTCTGGGCCCAGTGCCCTGACTGCCCCTTGGGGAGCCTTTGTCCTTCACTCTCAGTTCATGTGCAGCTCCATTCAAGGACAAGATCTAGCCCTGGCAATTGGCCTATTTGAGACCACTGGGTACAGCTGGGCAGGCTGTGCCCTGCACAAGGAACTGAAACCCTTCACACCAAGCCTTATGTCCTGGCACAGGGCTATTTCTCTTGAAAGGAAGGGGCACCCTTTTTCTAACTCACACCAAGGCACACAGGGATAGCCCTGACCATGAGCAAATCCCATCACCTTGACTGCAGAGTTTGAATCAGGGACGGACACGTGGCCAGGTTGGCACATGCAGGGATGTTCAATCAGGTGAATCCTGTGAAGTCCTCAGGGGCCACCAGGAAGAGAAAGTCTTTCTTCTAGGGTTGTTGTGCTAGTTGGTGGCATCCCCCGACCAGCAAGGAAAGAGGCAGGAGCACCACTGCATGGCTGGAAGAAACTAACTGGGTCTCTGGATCCACCCCTACCTGAGACTGGAACCATTTCTGGGACTTTTTTTTTTAAATAGAGTCTTGCTCTGTTACCCAGGCTGAAGTGTAGTGGTGTGATCTCGGCTTACTGCAACCTCTGCCTCCTGGGTTCAAGCAATTCTCCTACCTTAGCCTCCCGAGTAGCTGGGATTACAGGTGCCCACCACCACACCCAACTAAATTTTATATTTCTAGTAGAGATGGGGTTTCACCATGTTGGCTAGGCTGGTCTCGAACTCCTGATCTCATCATCCGCCCGCCTTGGCCTCAAAAAGTGCCGGGATGACAGGGGTGAGCCAGCAGGCTGGGCCGGGACTTTCAGTTCTACGAGCCCATCCATTCCATTTTTGTCTAAGTCTGCTGGGGTTGAGTTTCTGTCACAAACAACCACCGGATCCTTGTCTGACCCAGAAGGTGAAGTAACAACACCCTGCAGGGCAGCCCCGTAGCTAAATTAGACCCTGCTCTTGAAAAGCACTGTGTCCTTTTTCAACTCTTGAGGCATATGAAGGGCTGCTGGGGATGCTGGCAGCCTCTGACTTCATCACCTCCTTCCTCTGCCCAGGGCTGCTCCCCAAAGGAGTCTGTTCCCCTCCCCAGTGCAGCCTCCGGCCCCTCCTCAAAGAAGGTTTCAGCGCTCACAGCTCCTCTCTCTCAGCTGAGTGATTTTCTCCCTTCCTATTTTGTCATCTTGAAAGATGGCAAATTGGAGCACTTAATTTTCCTCCTCCAACCCAATTAATATGAAAGTGCACAGCGCTGACGTGCGGAAGCGAAAAGCAAGTCATTTATATCAATTAGCAAAAATGAGCTTTGTGCAAACTTGCAATGAAGAATGATCTCAGAGACAGGAAGCCCAGGAAGGAAGCCTGGGAGGGACCCCCTGGGGCCTCCTGAAGGAAGGGATGCTTTGGGCACACTATCAGGATTGCATTTTGTCCCCTCTCCCTCCTACAAGGTCCCTGGAATCAAGAGACTTACCAGGCAAAGCCATGCTTCACTGTTCTCAAATTTCAACAGACTCCCCACAGCAACCTCCAATGCCAAGTCTATCTCCAACGTGTGTCCTGAGTCTGCCCACATTTCCCTACTGCCACTGCCTGCCTGAGTGGAGTCCCATCATCCACCATGGCCCCTGGGGAATGATCACAGCGCCTCTCTGTCTCCAGGCTTCCACTCTGGCCCCCTGCAACTCACACCCGCATTCATGCAATGCACACTGCAGTCAGATTGAGCTTTTTTTTTTTAAATCTTCCTTTATGTACGTACAAATGTATGTATGTACTTAGTTTTGAGACAGAGTCTCGCTCTGTTGCCCAGGCTGGAGTGCAGTGGTGCAATCTCAGTTCACCGCAACCTCCGTCTCCTGGGTTCATGCAATCCTCCTGCCTCAGCCTCCCAAGTAGCTGGTACTACAGACGCCTGCCACCACACCTGGCTAATGTTCATTATTTTTAGTAGAGATGGGGTTTTGCTATGTTGACCAGTCTGGTCTCAAACTCCTGACCTCAAGTGATCCTCCAATGTCAGCCTCCCAAAGTGCTGGGATTATAGGTACCAGCCACCATGCCCAGCCATATTGAGCTTTTAAAATGCAAATCAAATCATGTCACCCTCAGGTGCTGAAACTATTGCTGTTAGAATAAAATCTAAACTCCTCATCATGGCCTTCAGGGCCCCATGTGGCCTGGATTCTGCTGACCTCCCAGCCTCTCCCCTGGCTCCCTCCATTGCAGCGACATGGGCTTCCTTGCTGTTCCTTCACCTTGCCTTGCTCATTCCTGCCCTAGGCCCTTTGCATATGCTGTTTGCCACATCTTTTCCTGGCTGCTCAATTTTATCTTTCTTGCCTTGACTCAAACGTGACTCCCCCACCCAGGGGAATGTCACTGTCCTCGGCTGCCACATATCCCCTTCACATGCCTTCAATCCACAGACACCTGGTAAACACCTTTTGTGTTCCAGTCACACTCAAGGCCCTGGGGATATGGCAGCAAACAAGATGGACAAAAATCCTGTTTCATGGAGTTACATCCTGGTCCAGATGGTGGGAGAAGTGTACAAAAACTGTCAGCTGGGTAAAGAAGACAAAAAAGATGCCAAACAATGAAAAGTGCTAAGAGGAAAATGAAGAAGGGAAGGGAGGCAAGGCTGTACTTAGAAGCCAGGTGGTCAGGGTGGGCTTCACAGAGGAGGTGACACACGAATGAAGACCTTAGAGAGAGGAAGGACTCCATGCAGGTGTCAGGGAGAAGAGTGCTCCAGGCAGAGGGAAAAGCAGGTGCAAAGGCCCTGGGGCTAGCCCATGCCTGTTGTATTTGAGAAGCCTGGAGGAGGCCACTGTGGCTGGGGCAGAGTGAGTAGGGGAGGGGAGATGAGGTGGAGACCAGGGGGTGGAGGCTATGGGTGGACTCTGGCTTTTGCTCTGAGTGAGGTGGGAGCTGAGGGAAGGTCTGGAGAAGATGATGTTTAAAGAGAATCCCTCTGTGAGGACATCAACCATCAGGGCCCAGGCAAGCACTGGTTCAGGAGCAATGATGACTATGGAGGAGGGTTGCCGAAGGAGGGCCATGTTTCTTTTCTTTGATTCTGAATGACTCTTGAGAATCATACAGTGGAGAAAAAGAGGAGAGGTTCTGACTCTCCCTGGGGGCTCCAAAGGGCTCTCTTGGGGTCTCTGCTTGCATTTTTTCATTCATTCACTTCAGACCTAGCGGAGGTTTTGGAGACAGATAAAGCTGGGTTCAATGACCAGTTCCACCACTTCCTAGCTGGGTGACTTTGACCAAAGACCTTAACTTCTCTGGGCTTACGTTGTCTCAGATGAACAATGGGAGTCAAACAGTACCACTTCCTTCTTCCTTTTTTCCTGCTTCCTTCTTCTGCTTCTCCTTCCTTCCCCCTTTCTCTTTCTTTCCTCCTTGCTTCTTCCTTTTTTCTTCTTCCTTCTTCCACATTCTTTCCTTCCACCTTCCTTCCTTCCTCTTTCCTTTTCTTCCTTCTTTCCTTCCTTTCCTTCCACCTTCCTTCCTTCCTTCTGCCTTCCTTCCTTCTTCCTTCCTTCCTCTTTCCTTTCCTTCCTTCCTTCCTTTCCTTCTTTCCTGCCTTTTCTGTCATTAAACTGTTAAGTTCTATGAGGACCATGACTTGGATCTATGATGCTTACTGCCCTATTTCCAGGGCCCAAGACTTTGCTTGACACAGAGTGGGTGCTCCATAAATGTCCATCAAATGGGTGAATCCCCTTGAGTCCTGAGCAGACGGAAAACATCTTGCCAGGGTCAGGGTTGGTTGGAGACTGGAGTAAATGCCAAATTCCAGAAATGCAGATCCAAGCAGGGAGGACAGATGTGTCTGCCGAGAACCGAATCACCCAGCAGAAAGTGACACGCGTCCCAGGCTTTGTTCTCAATTCCAAGAGGGCAAACAAATGTGCGTTCATGAAATGTTTGATGTCTGCTCCAGCTCATGTGTAAGCTGTAGGTCAAATTTATGGGCCAGAGAGAGTCGTATTGCAAAGCACTGTGTGTACACGTGTTATCGCACTGGGGCCGCTTGTGTAATCAATATGCGCTATTCAGTCTCAAGGCGTATGTTCATTGTTTTAACTGTTGATGGAGGTGTAGCTCAGAGACTCTGTGCCGGGAGATCAGCAGAGCCTGGAGCCTCGGGGAGACTCCCTGGCAGGAGAGGGACAGCCCTGTAGCAGAGTGACAATGAAGGCTTCTGATTTAATGTGCAGTTTCCAGGCCATGTGTCAGCTGTTCACGTGTGTGATTTCACTGAATCCTCAGGCAGCTCTTGAGGGAGAGTCCTGGACTATTTCCATTTTACAGATGACAGCACTGCAGAACAGAGGGGTCTAGTGTTTTTCCCCGGGTCACACAGTTCTAAGTTGCAGAGTGAAGACTTAAACCCACCTGGGCGCAGTGGCTCACGCCCGTAATCCCAGCACTTTGGGAGGCTGAGGCGGGCAGATGACCTGAGGTCAGGAGTTTGACACCAGCCTGATCAACATGGAAAAACCCTGTCTCTACTAAAATCCCAAAACTAGCTAGGCATGGTGGCACATCCCTGTAATCCCAGCTATTCAGGAGGCTGAAGCAGGAGAATCGCTTGAACCCGGAGGCGGAGGTTGCAGTGAGCTGAGATTGTGCCATTGCACTCCAGCCTGGGCAACAAAAACAAAACTCTGTCTCAAAAAAAAAAAAAAAACTTAAACCCAGGTCTACCCTGACTGATCAAAAGCTAGTGTGCCCAACTCACCCTGGTTTGCCTGGGGCCATCTGTTTGAAAACGTACAGTCCCACAACTGGAAACCCGTGAAGATCCAGGTCAACTGTTGTTGACCCTATGCAAGACCCATGCTTTGAACCACGCGGTTGTGCCTCAGTGGGGAAGTGTAGAAGGCAGTGGTGAAGTTTTCCCAGGCGATGTAAACTCTCACAGAGGGACAAAAACCTGGGAAAGGGAAGGGTATGCTTGAGGAGTGGGGCCGTAACCGAGTATCCCAGTCTCAAAATGCATTTTGAAACGTTTTTCCTTTCTCGTTTTCAGCCTTGAAACATCCTTTGAAACACTCTGGTCTCCCTTTCGCACCAGGCGCTCCTAGACACAGGACTCTCTTCTCTGTGTGCTTGCTAAGAAGTATCAGGGGCTCATTTTGAAACAAACCGAGCTGTAGAACCATCCTGCTTAGGAGGAGTTATGAACCATTAGCCCACCATTACCAGGCAGAAGCCAGAGCGACCCAAACCAGACCTCAGGATGGACACTTCTTCGAGATGACCATCAGAACAAGACCCACAGCCCCGCACCCTCCTGCTCCACCCCTGCTCCACTCCTCCTCCACCCCTGCTCCACCCCTGTTCCACTCCTTTTCCACCCCTGCTCCACTCCTGCTCCACTCCTGCTGCACTCCTGCTCCACTCCTGCAGGCTTCCTGCACCAAGTTTTCCTTTCTTCTTTTTTTTTTTTTTTTTTTGAGACGGAGTCTCACTCTGTTGCCCAGGCTGGAATGCAATGGTGCAATCTCAGCTCATTGCAGCCTCCGCCTCCCAGGTTCAAGCGATTCTCCTGCCTCAGCCTCCTGAATAGCTGGGATTACAGGCATGCGCCACTACGCCCAGCTAATTTTTGTATTTTTAGTAGAGAAGGGGCTTCACTGTGTTGGCCAGGCTGGTCTCCAACTCCTGACCTCAGGTGATCCACCCACCTTGGCCTCCCAAAGTGTTGGGATTACAGATGTGAGCCACCGCGCTGGGCCCAAGTTTTCCTTCTTAAACCGCTCACTCAGCCCTAAAGGCAGAGATGGCTTCTTTGAAGCAGAAGCCTGTCTGTCTTCCAGCTGCTTGCACTGGGTCAATAAAAGTGCCTTCCTTCCACCACACCTGGCTTCTCGCGTTTTCTGTCTCTGAACGGGGAGCAGCCAGACTTGAGCCAGTTACAGAAGTGGCCATATTTCACTGGAATTTTTTAACTTCCCATTTTAAAGCAAGTATAGACTCATAATAAACTACAAAAAAAATTACAAAGAATCCCATGTAGAGTCCCCTTTGCCCAGCTTCCCCCAACGGCAATTCTCTATCCTTTTAGGTACCAGGGACCGGTTTCGTAGAAGACAATTTTTCCACACACCAGGGGGCAGGGGGAGGGATGGTTTTGGGATGAACTGTTCAACCTCAGACCATCAGGCATGACTTAGATTCTAATACGGAGCACGAAACCTAGAGCTCTCACGTGCGGAGTTCACAATAGGGTTCCCGCTCCTATGAGAATCTAATGCCACCGCTGATCTGATGGCCACTCACCTCCTGCTGGGTGGCCCAATTCCCATCAGACCACAGATCAGTACTGGCCTGTGGCCCAGGGGCTGGGGACCCCTGATCTAACTGACTAGGCCTGGGTCATGTGTCCTCCCCTGGAGCCAGAATTAGAATCAGCCTGAGAGTGGGGGACAAAAGATTCTCCAAGGGAAACTGGGCTACCATCACCAGAAGACAGAGGAGAGACAGATACTTGATGGGCACCTATCCCAGATGCAGAAGGACTCTGCCAGTGTGTTCAGGATGGGCTGCAGATGAGAGGTCAGCTATTGTCACTGGCCAGTCAAGAAATGAACAAGGTGCGGGCAACTTCTCCATTAGGCACAGAGGGAGCAGTGCTTAGGGCTCATGGCACTTGTAGGAGCCCACACAAATATTTTCATTCCTTTGAAAATCAGGGCCAGGTGTGGTGGCTCATGCCTATAATCCCAGCAGTTTGAGAGGCCAAGGTGGGCAGATCACTTGAGGTTAGGAGTTTGAGACCAGCCTGGCCAACATGGTGAAGCCACATCTCTACTAAAAATACAAAAATTAGCTGGGTGTAGTGGTGGGTGCCTGTAGTCCCAGCTACTTGGGAGGCTGAGACAGGAGAATCACTTGAATCCTGGAGGCAGAGGTTGTAGTGAGCCGAGGTGGCACCACTGCACTCCAGCCTGGGTGACAGAGTGAGACTCCACCTAAAAAAAATCAGAAGAAAAAAATGACTACACTCTAGCCTGGATTATATTTGCTTTTATGCCAACATTGTCTTAAAATGTAAGTTTATTCTTTTTTAGGAAGAAGGGGCCCATGAAGATGGACACAGTATCCCTAGGTATTTGCTTGGATATGGTGGACAGAGAGAGGCCATTAGGAAGTTTCCCAAATTTGGATCCTGGCATGTAAAAGGATGGTTTGGTCATCTGAAGGGGGATGGGTGAAGAACTGAGTCTCAGCCAACTTAGTTGCAGGTGCTAAGGCCAGGATAGGATTACAGGCTTTGGGGTTTGGATCCTAGATCTGTGAGCACCAGGCACAGTGACCCTTTACCTCGCTGAACCTCTTGTTCCCCATTCATACAATAGACAGAATAACTGGCATCTTTTCTGGATTGTCATGGGGATTACACGAGGCATCACATGTGCTTAGCAAAGGTGCTGCTATCAGCAGATAGAAGGTGTCTAAAATAGCATCTGCGTATTAGATTTGGGAGACCTCAGAAGAGAATTTGAGAGAGAGATTAGGACCAGAAATAAGGTGACACCTGAAGCTTCGAGCAAAGAGGGACTGCTCAAGAAAGCAGGTGAGGAGAGACGAGGAGGCAGAGGTCCCAGGACATGAGCCACTGAGGACCCTAGGAGGGAGACAGTTAGCACAGGTGGTGAGAAAGGAGGCGCGTCCTGGCCTTGGGATCTTGAAAGCAAAGGGAATGATGGGCATCAGGAAGCTGGAGGTTATTTCCAGGGCCCGAGTTGTGGAGAAAGGTTTTGGGGAAAAGAAAGAAAATCGATATCTGTGCTTTTGTCTGAGCAGTTTCTAAGCCCCATCCTTTTCCTCCATTCACTTGTTCATTCATCCATGCATTCTTTCAACCAACAAATATTTACTGGGCCTGGAGTGGTGGCTCATGCCTGTAATCTCAACACTTTGGGAGGCCGAGGTGGGTGTATCACTTGAGTCCAGCAGTTCAAGACCAGCCTGGCCAACATGGCAAAACCTCATCTCTACAAAAATTAGCTGGGCATGGTGGCATGTGCCTGTAGTGCCTCCCAGCTATTTGGGAGGCCATGGTAGGAGGATTACTTGAGCCCAGGAGGTAGAGGTTGCTGTGAGCTGAGACAGCGCCACTGCACTCCAGCCTGGGTGAGAGTGAGACCCAGTCTCCAAAACAAACAGACCGAAAAAACCCCACAAAAAAAAATTTGCTGGGCTCATTTCATTGTACACTGGGCTCAAGGTCACCCCTTATACAGTCTCTGCCACAGGGCCATCTGGAGCTCTCCTGGTTCCCACCTGTCCCAAGTCTGCTTCTCAGGCTTAGCTGATCATTTGAGCCTTTCTGCATCCAGTAAACCCCATCGGCCTCAGTGAGCCAGATCCAGTTTCTGTTGCTGGAAACCAAAGAACCCGACTGGATAGCTCCTCCACACACTCAGTGCAGGTATTCTGTTGGGGAATGACTCCTACAGTCTACTTCAGGGTGGGCATGCCACCTAAGCCAGGCCAATCAGAGCAGCCAACAGTCAGTGGGCCTCACTCTAGTTTACTGAGAGTCACTGGGATATTGCTGGAACTCTCACAAGGGAGAAAATGTCTTTCCACTGGGCTTTGCTGAGCCGGTAGGATAGCAGACCAGAGTTGATGGAGGCCATCACCATCACTGTGAGGGAAGAGCTTTCCAGGCGATGAAGCCAACAGCAAGAATCACAGATGAGAAAGAGAGACAAATGCTTTATAGAATCACTAGAGCTCCTAGATCCAGCCTCTCCTGAAACCCCTAGACTTTCCCACTGCCGGGCCAATAATGCCCCATTTGGCTTAAGTCAGTGGAACTGGGCTTACATCCTTTGCAATGAACAACCCTTCTGTTTAACACAGAGACTACAACACTCTGAAACAAATCACAATCTCCACATTTCTTCACGGACAAATGGTGTGACTAAGTAAATGTGAGAACACAGCACACAGCAGTGTCTCCATACCTGTCACTCACCTTTCAGTCCCCTAGGAGGACTCGGGCATGAGCTTGCCAGCCAGAAAAAGGAAGGGAGCTGCAGGCTATTTCTCAAATTCACATTCCAAGGTCAACAACAGGAGCCTCACCTCCCCTTGCTCGCTAAACTCACACACATTCCCACATCAGCTTTTCATCACAGTATTGGGCCACCCAAAGTATTCCAAAATAGAATAGACCATCTAAATTCTAAGAAGACAAGCAAAGCCGGTGTTAATGAGTTGTATAATGCCTGTTGTAGCTCTTAGGTTAGTTTTACATCAAGTTTATGGGCCTGGAGCAGTACATTTATAACGTATGATGTGTGCATGTTTACAGCATTGGCGTACCCACATATAATCAACGTGGACTAGAGATTTATGGCCATCTTTATAAGACTTGGAGTATAATTTCATTACTTTTAAATATTTACAGAGGCTGAAAGTTGTAACTTTCCTTTTACGGCATAGTGTGGGATATTGTGGTCCTGTCTGTGATGTGTTTAATACTCAGTCTTCATTTAGAGAAACCCTGAGAACAGTCCTGGGCTTCTGGGGACAAGCGGCTCTCTAAGGACCCCACAGGAGGCCCTGGGGAGGAGGAGGAGCTCTGAGCAGAAATGAACCCCAGTGGGTGGGTGGGAGGTCTGTCTCAGGGCTCAGAGGAGACCCTTCCCTGTGACCCAGAAGCTCAGAGGAGACTCTGGGGAAGAGGCAGGACTGGGCTGAGCCTGGGAGGGCAGATGGGGCCTTGGGAAGGGAGCAGCTGGGGGGCGGGGCTTGCCAAGAAAAACCAGTGATACTGTGGTCAAAGTCCCCAAGCTATACGTCACTCAGGTTTCATGCTGCTGTTTCTCCATAATCTTCCCCAGACAAAGAAAGACAAAGCATAAATCCACAGAAGTTGGACAATCCTTATTCTGGAGGGAGAGTCTAGGTCAATGTCTAGTTCTGGTTGCATGATTGTAAGCAGGAGCTGTAGGTAGGAACTGGTGACATGGGTGGGACCAATACACAGCTGTCTCCAAACGATCTGAGTGATCCCATTGAAAAAGGCCTCTCCCACCTCCCAATGGTTTCCACAGTGAGGAAAGGAGACTAAAGGCTGTGTGTGTGTAAATTAGCAGCAGAGTCAGCTGCAAGTGACAGTAAACCCATTATAAACGCACCTTAGGGAAGGCATAAGATGATTTCCCTCTGTGGTAAGCAAAGCCCAGAAGTAAGTAGCCAGGGCTGATGGAATAGTTTCACTTGGAAAGAGGATTCAGGCACAACCCTGTTATTCTGTCAAGCACAACGCATTGCACACCTCAAAATCCAAAATGGCTGCTTGAGCTCCAGCCATCACACTCACATTCCACTTAGCAGTGAGGAGGGAGGTGCAGAAACATGTGTTCCTGTTCCCTGAAGACACTTTCTAGAAATTACACATGGCCCTTCTGTTCCTGTTCCATTGACAACACCTTAATTACACAGTCACATATATAATTGCAAGGGAGGCTGAAAAATGTAGTCATTATTTTGGGTAGCTATGTGCCAGTTGAATTCTTTCTTCTCTAAAGAGGAAAGGGAGAACAAAATTAGAGGAACAGTCAACAGTCTCTTCCATTCTATGCATGAATGTTTGCCCTAGATGAGTTGTGGGAATGTGTCCACGCCTGTGTTGGAGGCATTGCTGACCATCAGTTATTAAGCATCCACTCAAGAAATCCTGCTGAGAAAATGCATTAATAATAAATGCATATGGGCCATGGATTCTATGGAAATAAATATATGTATATGAACAGAAGGTACGGGTGTAAGTGTAATTGTGCATGTTCATGCTCACGTATGTATTCCCTAATTCACTTATTTACTCAGCTAGTATTTCCTGAGCACCTACTGTGTGTCTGCAACTGTGTCACACATTTGTGATTCAGCATGGTAACATGGCAGTCAAGGTCACTGACTTCATGAAATTTAGTCTATTGGAAGAGATGGACAAAACCCAAGTACATGAATAACCAAGTAAGATAATACCATCATGATATTTGTATGATAAGGAAAATAAACAGTGTGGCACTTTAGGGATCGATGGGGAGAACAGGGTGCACCCACGACAGACAGGAGGGTTGTAGAGGGTGTCCCTGAGGAGGTGATATTGAAGAAAACCCATCGGCCCAGGTACCACCAGGCATCTGTTTCCAGCTCAGTCCCCTTCTCCGAGCTCCAGGCGCTAAGCTCCAGATGCCACCAAAGTCCATTCTGCCCCAGGTCCACGTAACCCGAGGGAAGCTCCTGTTTCTCTTGCATGACCTGCCCCTCCCTCCCCCAGGCTGCCTCACACAGCCCGTGGCTGCACTGTGTACTGAATACTGGAGGGGCAGGGTAAGGAGCAGTCCAAGCAGAGGGAGCAGCAGTGCAAAGGCCCTGGGGCAGGAAAGACCATCCTGTAGTGGAGGATAGCAAGGGGGCCAGGGAGCAGCCAGCCCCAGGAGACCCTGAAAGGAAGGAGCCAGGTGAACCCCAACACTACCCTGCTGACCTCCCACTGGGACTCCCCACTGGGGGACACATCCAGAGCCAGAAGCAAGGGAGCCTTGTGGTGTGCACCACCCAGTCAGCCTGCAGGTCACAGAGCAGGGGGAGGTGGGGAGAGGACCCGGAGGACAAAGGGCAGTCATGTGGCACAGGCTGGGGCCAAGGCTGGGGCGCTGGCATTCATTCTGAGTCAGGTGGGGAGCCATGACGGGTAGCAGGCAGAGAGATAAGGCCCAATTTGTAGGTTTAAAGAGCCCTGTCATTGCCATGGGGACAGTAAACTGCAGAGGCCCCGGGTGGAGGCATCTGCGGTGACCCAGGGAGAAGTGACAGGGGCTCTGCCTCAGTGTGGACAGGGCAGGTGTGCAGAGGCGGCCTGCCTTGGGTCAGAGTGGAAAAGCCACACTGAGGGACTCCAGGTGGCTCTCAGGTCTGCCTTGAACAGCAGAGTGACGGCCCCATCCCTGGACAGAAGCAGCCTGAACGTCTGAGCAAATGAGGGGATCCAGGTCCTGCTGGATGGTGGGGGTGAGAGCTGGAACCAGACAAACAGCCTCTCTCACCCTGGGCCACCTCCCGAAAAGTCCATCTCGGGCCTCAGAAGGGCAGACAGTGGGAATGAGCCAGATGCCCGAGGGGGCCCCCGCGCCAGGGCACCACTGTCCTCATGTTTTCTTCCCATCCATTAGGAAGAAACGTGCTGGGGCCAGAGCCGGCTTCCCGCTGAGAAATCAATGGCTCATTAGAGTTCACCTTGCCTCCCCTCTGCCTCAGGCTATTAAAACTGGACGGGACAGAGCAAGACTCGGCCTACCCAGGAAGGACAGCAGGCTGGCCCGTTCCTCCTGCAAGGCCACACCAGCCAGGGCAGTGGCTCTGTCCCCAAGACCCCCCAGCAGCCTTGCTGAGGGTCTGGCCCTGGCCCTGCAGAAAGGAGACCACATCAGCCTGGAGTGGAGCAGGCACAGCTGTCTTGAGTCCCCAGTTCAAATCCTGTCTCCACCACTCATGGGACCTGTGATGCTGGGAGTCACTTCCCCTCCCTGGGGCGCAGCCTCCCCATCTGTAAAATGAGGCTTTACCATAAGAGCATCAGCGCTCCTCTTGCAACCAGAGGCTCCACTCCAGCTGGTTTGAGCAGAGAAAGGAATGGATTAAAGGGTCGTCAGGGGCTCTGGAACTTCTGCAAGGACAGAGACAGGTGTGGGGGCTATGCAGGCAGCTGAACCCAGGATCCCTGGCAGGGCTGATCCCTGGGGACCCAGCATTGCTGCTGTGGCCACAGATAGCGCAGCCTGCACCCTGACACCCACCCAGGGGTCACAGTGCAAACTCCTTCCCACTCTCAGTCCAGACGGTTCAAGCCCCTTCTCTGCACAGGGGTGTCACGTGACCGGGCTCTGGCCAGTAACATCCATAGACTCTGTCTGGGCCAATGAATGTCACCCCAAGACTGTGCCAGACTCACTGGAAAACAGCCGAGTTTCTGCTCAGGGTGCTAAGTTGGAGGATGGAAGCCTGGCCGCTGGGGACCCACCTTGCCACTACCTGAAGGGCCAGTCTGAGAACTCCGCTGACACAGAGGGAAGCAGGGCTGAGAGACGGAGAGGAGGCACCCTAGTGACACTGTAAGATCCCCTGGATGCAGCAGTGCCTGAAGCCACCTTGTGAATGTGCAACAGCAAACCAGGCATTGCTGTGTCTTTGTTCTTGGTTTTGTTGCAGTCCTTGATTTGGATTCTGCCACTTGCAGCCAAAAGATCAAAAAATAATACAAGAAAATACCTGGCATGCCACAGGTCAGCATTAATTCCAACACTCAGCCGGGGGGAGCCTAGAGGTGAGCCGTGGAGGTGAGCAGAGAGATGAGGGCTCCATGCACTTCTCACCCACATCCTCAAGGTGCTGGGATTCCACCATCTGTGACATGAGGAGCTGGGATGAGGATCCAGGCACTGCAGGGAGGGGTCCTCCATTCTCATCAGCTCCCCTCCCCTCCCAGAGGTGAGCAGATGTCCTCCCAGAGGACCCAGGGTCCTGATGTGGAATGTGTCCAGGGGAGCTTATCGGAGGGCAGGGAAGGGATCCCAGATGTCTGCCTCCAACTGTTGCCCTGTTCTCTGTGCCAACAGCCCACCCAGGGCAGCAGCCTTGCAGAATCTTCTTCCCACTCACACCTGGAGTAAACGCCTCATGGACATCTGTGCAGAGCCTGGTATTTGGCACCAAACACACCTGAGTGCGTGATACCCTCTGTCATTCACTGGCTGTGTGACCCCAGGCCGGTCACCTCACCCTCCCAGCCGTGGTTTCCTGGTCTGTGGAATGGGGGTAATGGTAATGCAGATTAGGGGGGCTTAAGGGAGTCGACATGTATGAAAGTGCCTGGTACACGGCAGGTGCTTGCAATGTGCGTCCTGGTTCTCCCCTCCTGCCAAGAGGCCTGGTAGGTGCAGGAATGACAACTGAGTCCACATCTGCCCTTGGTCAATTAAACAAAGTGGCTCGGAGAATGAAATGCAACTCCTGGCCTGTTTTCAGGACTCAATAACCATCCGTGTGGTCATCATCACTAGTGTCACCATTGTGATTGTTATGGTTGTGAAGATGCACACCTGACATGCTGACTTGGGGAGATCTGGGCACTGATCAGAAGCATGTTTATGTGACGTGCTCATAGCCTGTGATGGTCAGGGAGGGCCTCCTGGAAGAGGAAGACCTGAAGTGGCATCTGAAGTTCGTGGGGGCTTGGGTGAGGTAGCGAGTGCTGAGGAACAATAGCACTAACACACATGCAGCTGCTGCTTATCGATGCGTTCACTGTGGGCAGCTGGGGCCTGGGCGCTTGAGATGCCTGAACTCATTCAATCTCCACAGCCCCAGCAGTCGGTGCGAGTTTGATCACCCACCTTTGAGGCTGAGGCAGGAGAATCGCTTGAACCCAGGAGGTGCAGGTTGCAGTCGGCTGAGATTGTGCCACTGCACTCCAGCCTGGGCGACAGAGCAAGACTCTGTCCCCCAAAAACAAAACAAACAAACAAAAAAACCCAGGTTACTGATGAGGCAAGTGAATGGCAGAGAGGTTAGTAACTTACCCAAAGCCACACAGCAATGAAGTGGCAAAGTGGGGATTTGATCTGAAACAGTTGCACTCAGCAGTCCACCCTCTTGAACCCTATGCTGTGCTGTCACCACAATGGCTTTTCCTTGTATCCTCTCCCCGTGATTTTAAGACGCGCTAAATTTTTAAGGACAGCATTAACTGTTGACATTGAGGGAAGACTGTTTGCCTTGTGGCCCATCCACTGCCATGCTCTTGTGGTGTGAGGTCACCGCCACCACACCATCACACGTGTGCCAGTCTGCATTTGTCACCCGCCTGCATTCACTGTTCTGCTGTGAGGTGTGACCACCCAACGGCCTCATTCCAGTGCGTTCATCCTCAGAGACGTCAAGAAAGCAGCTGGTGCAGACGGGTCCTATTTAGAGACCAGATGAGGCCCATCTCAGTCCACCGCTCAAGTTGGGGGAAATGCACCTTTCATTATTTTCTAAAACTTCACTTAATCTTGGCAGCATTAGAGCAAGCTGGTTGAGCACAGATTCTGGATCTAGAATGCCTGGTTTGCATCCACTTCCTCCCAGCAGTGTGACCTTGGCCAAGTTTACTGGAACACACTATGCCTCCATTGAGCATGCTGTGCCTCAGTTTCCTCATCCATGTTGTGGGGATAACAGAATCTTTTCTTAGTGTGGCTGAGAAGATTAAAAACACTTTCCCATAAAAGTGCTTAGATCGATGCCTGCAGTGACAGATCTTATTATTTCTATTTGAGTCAATATTCGGTACAGGCGGTGGAAATGTAATCTTAGACAACTTGGGATTGATACTTTCCCTTTTCTGAGTCTTTACGTGGTACCAGGTGACAGCAGGGACCAACATGGTCATCAGGCACCACCTCCCAGAGCCAGTACTTGCTGGGACATCCATTCTTCAGCCTGGATCATGAGTGTCAGCACAAGTGGCTGCCACGGAGGTGCTCCTTGTGGTTGACTGATGGTCCTTCCTGCCAATCTCTACTACTTCAGTACCACTTGAGGCACATGTAAAACACCTCATAGATCCTGCACCAGGGGAGTGAGGTGAAGGGCAGGCACTCTGCCACCCTCAGGACCCGACTGCCAATGCAGGAGTTATAAGCGCAGATTTCTAAAGGGGTGGGCAAGTGCCCTAAGTGGGTCGACGGGCTAGTGGGGCTGCAGAAGAGCCCTATATGTATAAGGGTGGCCGCCCCCCAGCTCTGCCAAGCAGTTGTATGAGGGAAGGCAGACCCTGTGGAGCTTACTTTTCTGTTTTTAGAGAAGCCAGAGTCTTTTATGTGAAATAACCTGTTTTTTAAAAAAATATTGGCAGAAAAATGTTCAATGTGAAGGCAAACATATTGGAAAGGAAGAAATAAAACTGTCCCTATTTGTATTTGACATACTTGTCTATATAGATAATTCCAGCAAATCTCAAAAACAAAAACAAAACAAACTCCTCCTAGAACCACTAGAACTAATAGTGAGATTAGCAAGGTCAACAAAGAAAAATCAATCATATTTCTGTACAATAGTCACGTATAATTAGAAAAAATTAATACCACTTACAAAAGATTCCCAAAAATGAAAAACTTAAGTATAAATTTAACAAACATGTACAGGATTTGTATGCATTAAACTACAAAATATTGATGAAAGAAATCCAGGAAGACCTAAATAAATGGAAATACATATCATGTCCATGGACTGTAGTAGTAAAGATGGAGGACAAAAGTACTCAAGATGTCAGTTCTCCCCAAGCTGATCTTCAGATTTAGTGCAATGTTAATAAAAATGCCAGCAGGAATTTTTATACATACCAACTTATTGTAAAAGGTACACGCAAAAACAAGGAAACTAGAATACAAAAAGAATGATAATGTCAGAAGCATCACTACCCTACTTGAACTGTAAAGCTATAGTATCAAGACTGTGGTATTGATGAAGGAATTCACACACAGAACAAAGAGCCCAGAAACAAACCTACACAAATATGGGCAGCTGACTTTTAACAAAGGAGCAAAAAAAGTATATCAATGGAGAACAGGTAGTATACTCAACAAATGGTGTTTGAACGACTGGTCATCTATATGCGAAAAACAAAAACAAAACTGAACCTCAACCTATGTCTCACACCTGGTGCAAAAATTAACTCAAATGTATCATAGATCTAAATGTACAACGCAAAACTATAAAACTCCCACACCTCCAGTGGAAGGTGGCTTAGAATAAGAAAGTCAAATCGGGCATGGGGGACGGGGATGATGAGTTTCCCGCTCACCTGAGTATGAAGACCAGACTCAGTCCATAGTCTGACTAATGCTCATAGTTGCAGGCCTGGGATGTCCCTGAGGGAGGGAACAGGGCCCGTTCCCTCCCTGCATCCCCAGCACCCAGGGGTGGACATAAACTGCCTCTGCGTGGCCTCTGCCAGGTAGGGGGTCAGGAGGTTGCATCCTTCCCTGGCACTGGGAGCTGGAACAGACTCCTGCCCCCTCCCCCTGACCCCCCAGTCTGGGGCCCAACAGCTGCTGGGTAATTCCTCAGCCCCCAGCATGTGTCTGCCCAGATTCCATAATCCCCAGACCTCCTCAAGTGTCAGTTGTGCCTGATCAGAGGAGGAGGGAGGAGGAGGGGTGGAATGAGACAGAGGAGGAGACAAGGGAAGGGAAATACTTGGCGGCCCTGGGAGATCCGCCCCTGTAGCAGCTGTGAGGGTCCATGGTGCACCCAGACTGGCCTCCCCAGGCTCAGCTTCCACCACCAAATCCACAGCTATTTATGGAGGGCCCACCGCAGGAGTCACAACTGGAATCCCAGACTCAAATGCAGCCCATGGGCGTGTGCAAGGGCCGGGCATGTTCAATACACCCAACACTCAGTAACTCAGGACAGACACCAGCAACGCCCCGTGGGTGCTCACTGTGTAAATACCTGCCCTGGGCATGTGCCCTGTGGCTATGCCCTGTGGTCCTGCCCTCATTTGCCTGCTGCAGATCCTGGCACCCACCTGCTATGATTGATGAGGCTCTTGTCAGAGTCACTTGAGGAGGCCTATGTCCACCCAACAGCCAGGACATCCAGGAAGCCAGTCACAGCCTTAGTTCTAAAAGCCCACTTCTGGCCTTCCAGGAAGCTTCAGCTGACAAAGTATTGATCAGCCCATTGGTCGATGGGGGCCTTGAGCTGCCCAGGTTCCTCCACGACTCAGTGATCCTCGGTTCCAGGAGCCCGTCCTCCCAGGGTGGGGCAGAGCATCCCGGGGGCTTCCGCAGGAGGCAGGAGGGCAGGCTTCAGGGCACACACAGAAGACCCCAGGGCAAGTCAGGACCCAGGGCTGTGCTCTGCCATCATCTTGGCCCTAACGTAGGCATTCTTATTTTCCACCCTTTATTACAGGCAATGAACAGGACCAGCCTTTTTAGTCTCCCTGACTTACAAATACCTGGAGGCCCTGTAGGGCTCTGGCCTCAATTCTAGCCCTGCTCTTGCCATGGACCCCCAATGGCATCCTGCTGATGGCGACTCCGTACCCATCCTGCACCCAGCCCTCAGCTCACAGTGCCTCTTCTTCTTCCCAGTGTCTCCCCAGGGCACCGTCCCCACTTTAAGGACCACAGGCCCAGGTGCAGTAACTCGTGTGTCATGGACCTCCTGCTGCTGAGGCTGCAGACACATGGGGCGGGGTCACTCCCCACTGCCTGATCCCCCATTTGCAGCCTCCTAAACTCTCCAGGCCACACTCACCCAGGCTTGGCCTTGCTGTTCCCTGTGCTGGAGTCCACTGTCCCCACCTAGTTCTTCCGGGCTCCCTCACCTCCTCCAGGTCTCAGGCCTCCTTCTGCAGCGGTCCCCTGGGACCTCCCTTGTTGACCCAACACCTGAGACTCTCAGTCCATCCATACCCCCCTCCATTGTTTCTTCCTAAGACTTACCCCAATCTGACATTATAGTTTATATTTAACCATTCAATTCCTCAATGTCTGTCTCCTGTCTTGAAATATCAACTCCAGGAAGGCAGAAATTTGTGGCATTTTTTTCTACTGCTACGTTCTCAGGCTGCTTGGATATGGCACTGGGAACTTACAGGGGCTCACGAATGAGTGTTGGGGAAATAGATGGAAAGAAAAGGCCTGGAGAGGGAGGCACGGGCTGACGGCAGCACTGGCCTTGGGACACTGAGGGAACCTTATCGCAAAGTCACTGCTCCCAGGGCTCTGTGTCTTGTGCCTTCATTCATTCACCACCCATTCATTCATTTATTATTTCACCCAAACAGGCCTTTGCTGAACACCTGCTCTGTGCCAGTAGCTACTATGGGTTCTATGAGTAAAGCAATGAGCAAAACAAACCAAAATTCCTTCAAAGACTTTAAAGTTCCATGGTGGAAGTTGTTTACCTGGCCCCTATCACCTCAATTGGGAGGGGTGAGGAGAGAAGGCCCCGAGAGGAAGGGGCTTCCTTCCTAGGCAGCTGTCACAGGTCCCGGCGAGCTGTCATGGCAGACACAGTCCAGGACACCCCAGACCCAGAGTGACAAGGGCCCTGGTGAGACAGGGAAGAGAGAGTTTGATGGTGACAGGAGCCAGGAAGAGGACAGAGGGACAGAGGGGACGGAAGTGGCAGGGGCCGGGTCTGGACTTGAAATGGGGTGACCAAGGATGACCTCACTGAGAAGCAACATCTGGGTCATGACCAGAAGGATGACACCAAATCCTCCCTGTGAGGGGCACCATCATCCTTATTTTCCACGGGAGGCTCAGAGGAGTTCAGTAACTTCCCCAAGGCCACACACCTACTGCATAGCAGAGCCCAGTTTCAACCTGAAATCAGGCTCTTGATGAGTTTTAACTGCTCCTCCGCATCTTGCCAGGGCTCTTGGTCACTCTGGGTCTGGGTGTCCTGGGCTGTGTCTGCCATGAGAGCTCACCGGGGGGCCCGTGACAGCCGCCTGGGAAGGATGCTCCTCCTCCTGGGGCCTTCTCTCCTCACCCCTCCCAATGTTCTAATGAGCAGGGAGAAAAGACATCGTACAGCACAGCTAGAATTCATTTCAATATTAATTCTGAAACCTCATTTCAGCAGATAATTAAATTACTTTTTAATTACAAACAGAGTATCTGTACACTCCCTCTGAGTGAGCACGGGTGGGTGGGGAGGAAGAAAAATGGTGCTGCCTGGCATTTCCTGCTCCATCCCCAGCACACAGGACCCCTGCAAATAGTCCTCTCCTTGTCACATCTGAAGGCCGGAAGCACGTGTCCAGGCGAACCCCCTGCCCAGTCACCAGACAAATCCCACCGATGAAGCCATGGTCTCTGCTGCACACAGGCAGCACAAGAAGCCCCCGCACTGCCCCCCGATAGCCACCTCCTGCCCAGCCCCTAAAAGCGCTCAAAGGGAGGATCCCAAGTTTCCATTAAAACAAGGAAAAGGATCCCCTCAAAGTGAGTCTTGGACAGCAGAGGCCACATCGCCCCAGATGGGCTGCAGAGAGGGGTCTGCAGTGAAGGCGGAAGCGAGCTGTCCCAGGCACTTCTGGAATCCAGCAGAGAGCCTGGGCCAGGGAACAGTGTCACTGCAGAAAGCGACAGTGGACGGCTGCCTCTTCCCTTTGTGGAGACACATGTCTGCAGCTACAGGGTCACAGCAGTGTCCCCTCCTGCTCTCTCCCTGGAGAGCCCCTCCTGCACCCTCTGGGCTGCCTCTGGCTAGAGTGTCCAGGCTGTCTAGACCGGGGCGGGTGAGGGACAGAGGAGGCTCCTAGAAGTGCAGCCTCTTGGCCACTGACCAAGTGCAGCCTGGGGACCATCCACAGGCCCTGGCCATCAAGGGTTTGGGGAAGGGTGGCCTGGTGGCCACAGACTTTGGGGACAGAGGAGCTGGGTCAGCTCCCTGGCTCCACGGCTAAGCAGCTGAGAAGGGGTGAGTGCCTGCTGCCGGCCACAGCCGGGCCATGGGTGAGAAGGGGGCCCGCCTGGGCTGGGGGAGCCCAGAGCTGCCTGAGCAGGGATGAACATAGATGGTGCCCGCTGCCCACAGCAGCCCTGTCCATCAGAATCCACCCTCTGCGTGACCAGCCCTGAGAGCCGCCTTCTGTTGCTTCCTCCTTCTCCTTGACCTCTGCCTGGCCTGTCCCTGCAGCCCCTGTCACGGGGACACATGGCTGTCAGCACAGTGCAGCCCCCGGGAGCAGATGGCAGCCCCCAGTCCCCATGTCCTGCCCCACCTGCCTTTCACATGAAAATGGGAGAGACAGCCAGGCAGATGTCCACAAAGCCAGGCGCACTGGGCAGTGTGGACGCAAGGCCATGTCCACATCAGGTGGCTGGAGCAGCCGCTGGTCAAATGGCCTCTGATGGCACCTGTCACTCCTGCATCCTCTGTCCCTGGAGCCCTGTCTATCCTCTGCACAGAAATCACACCTGTTATCTCCTCTCCCCCAGCGCTCTGCGACCACAGGATGGGAACAGCTAGCACAGCCTCTGAATGTCCTGCAGCCTGGTGAGCACAAGCAGTCCCTTTATTTTAAAGTGACACCCAGATCCCCGCCCCTCCTCTGCACCTAACAAGGCCCAGGGTCTCCAGGAAGAGAAGTGGACTAGTGTTCACCCAACTGCTTCTTCATTTATTCCTTCCTTCATTCATTCAGCAAATGCTGACAGGGTTTCCCCACTCAGAAAGGAGGGGATAGCAATAGCCCGCTCAGAGGTTGTTGGAGGGCCAGGCATGGTGGCTCACGCCTGTAATCCCAGCACTTTGGGAAGCCAAAGCAGGTGGATCACTTGAGGCCAGGAGTTTGAGACCAGCCTGGCTTTTTGGCCAGGATGATGAAACCTCATCTCTACTAAAAATACAAAAAGTTGCTGGGTGTTTTGTTGAGCACCTGTAATCCCAGCTACTTGGGAGGATGAGGCAGGAGAATCACTAGAGCCCACGAGGTGGAGGTTGCAGTCAGCCGAGATTGCACCACTGCACTCCAGCCTGGGCGACACAGCAAGACACTGTCTCAAACAAAAAACAAACAAACAAACAAAAATGTTGCTGAAGGATGAATGCAGCTTTTCATGTGAGTGCCTGGCACAGCCTGGCTTAGAGAGCACAGTCACTGGGGTCGGCTCAGGCCTGGGCTCTCTCTGAGTGTAGTGGGAGCCATGGGAGGTTCTGAGCAGGAGGGGTGCAGTCAGATCTGCATCCCACAAAAGTCCCTAAAGCTGTGCAGAGCGTGGAACCCAGGCAGCGAGGGTGGGAGCCGGAGTCCAGGAGGCCCCTGCAGAGGAGAGACCAGCTGCCCGGAGCCTCCTCTGGGCCTGAGGTCAGGGCCAGAATGGCAGAGCCCAGACACAACCCTGCTCTGCCTCTGCAGCCAGGCCCTCCCCACACTGCCCTGGCCCCTGAATTGGGCTGGCTCCAGCCAATCCAGAGCAGGCACCACAGCCTTTTGCATCCCCACCAGCCTGTTTGGGCCAGGAGAGGAGGCCTGGTCTCAGGGCCCCAGAGAGCCCTCAAGCCATTCGCCCCCAGAGTGATGGCATCCGGGGGTCAGGGTTAGGGAGTTCCCTTGCAAGCTGGGAATTCTCCACTCCCAGAATCCAGCTGTTCCTCAATGTGCAGCAGCACAGGCCCAGGGTCTGCCATGGCCCTCCTGGTAGGAGACGCCGTAGGATGCTTCCTATCTCAGAACCTCCCCAGAGCCTCGTGCTGTCCTCATAAAAAAAAGGAGTTAAATTCACTGTCCTAAATTTCCAGAATCAATGGGGAGAGGCCAAAAAGCAGAAACCAGGATCCCTGACCCTAAGGAACCTCCATTTTCTCATCTGCAAAATGGGATTGGGGGAAGACAAGAGTTACCTAAGAGGATTCTGCCTGCATCATGGGCCTGGAGCCCAGTGGTGACTGCATTTCCCAGACACCTTCTCTTCCACGTCTCTCTCTCATGCCTCCTGATCACTCTCCGAAATTACCTTATTTATTTGATTATTTGCTTATTCTGTTTTCTCAGCAGAATGTGACTCGGGTAAGCAGAGAGGACTTCCTGTAAGAGGGGACTTGAGTAGGGAAAATGGAATTAAGAGAGGCAGAAAGTTGGTGGGAGTAAATTCCAGGGAGCATAAGGGATTCAAAACCCAGGGCCCAAAGCAGGGGTATCACAGGCACAATCTTGACTTTTGTTCCCTCCCAGAGGCTCAGACTTACGCCATTGGACAATGGATCTTTGAAAATTAATTCAGTGTTTTATTCATCCTTAAATGCTTTAAAGCTGCAAATCAAACAGTCACTGGGTGCTTTGCTAACCATGTCCTGGGCCCCTGTGTTGCCAGTAAGTGTGCTCTTTCCCATACCAACCTGACCTTTCTCTGTCCCAGGCAAATCAATTTCTCCTGGTGTTCACTGCTCTAATTGCATCCACAGCGAGGCAGAGCAAACACCTTCTCCTCCTGACTTGCATTATGCAAAACCTTAATCTCCCCAAGTTTCCTAAAGCACCGTGTGATTCCCAGCCTCCCAGGCCAGGAAATGCACTGTTTGATCTGCCAGTCCATATACATTAGATTTATTGGGGCAAATAAAGGAGCCTTGATACTATAAACTATCAGGAAATAATGAACACCCCCCCCCCCAACCAAGCATGGACATCCCATAAATTTGCCTCTTAGAAAAAAAATATATAAGGCTGCTGATCACAAATATATTGTCAGAGTTATATCCTGTGTGTGATCAACTGTCCTAAATGAAGAGGAGAGCAGATTTCTGTCTCGGGCAAACTCTTGGGCTGTCTGGGGCTGGGGTTGGGGCTGGCCCATCCTGATCTGGGGGTAAGTTGGCCTAAAGAAAGACCCCTGAAAGGCAAGGCAGGAAGGCAGGATGCTCAGGGTTGTAGCAAGAACAGAGTGAGAGAGAGCTGGCTTTGAAGCCTGGCTATGCACCTTTGTTGCCTTGTGACACTGAGTCTTGTAAGCCATATGATCTTTGTTGCAACTATGCACCTCTGCTCTTGTAGTCATAAACAATACATAGACAAATGCGCACGGCTGTGTTCCAATAAAACTTTGTTTATAAAAACAGCTCACCCTGCCTTAGTGTTCTGTTTGCATTTCAATTCTTCAATACCTAGTTAACATTTATACACACACACACACACACAATTTTTGTTGTTAAAATAACTCGTATGGTTTAGAAACCATAGTATGAGTTTTTTTTTTTTTTTTTTTTGAGATGGAGTCTTGCTTTGTCGCCCATGTTGGAGTGCAGCGGTGTGATCTCGGCTAACTGCAAGCTCCGCCTCCCGGGTTCACGCCATTCTCCTGCCTCAGCCTTCTCAGTAGCTGGGACTACAGGTGCCCACCATCACACCCAGCTAATTTTTTGTATTTTTTTAGTAGAGACGGGGTTTCTCCATGTTAGCCAGGATGGTCTCCATCTCCTGACCTCATGATCCGCCCACCTCAGACAAAGTGCTGGGATTACAGGTGTGAGCCACTACGCCCGGCCGACTACAGTATGAAATTTACAAAGCGCCAGACCAACCATCTTATCATTGGAACCTCATTCCCAGTGAGGTGTGGATTATGATAACAACAATAAAATCCCCTGACTGGACCCTTACGCAGAAATCAGAATCACAATTATGATTCACATCAGTCTTACTGAGTAAGTCTTTAATGTACTTGCTACTTTTTGTTCATCAGGTTCAAAGAGCAGAGTGTCATTAATGTAGCAGACCAGTGCGATGTTTTACACTACGAAAAGATCATCAAGAGTCTGCAAAGACTATACTGTGGCCAAAAGCAGAAGAAGTTAGCATAGCCCGGAGGCAAGGCTGTGAATGTGTACTGTTGGCTCTCATAGGTAAAAGCAGACTGCTTCTTATAGTTCTTACAAACCAATTTAGAAAAAATAAAGTATCTGCCAGGTCAATAGCTGCATTTGAGGTATCAGAGGTTTTGTTGATTTGCTTAAGCAAAGATAGCAAGTCTAGAATAGGGGCTGTAATTCACTTCACCACCTGATTAGGTTTATAGTAATCCACAGCCATTCTCCAAGAACCATCTGCCTCTACATGGCCAAACAGGAAAATTAAATGGGAAACCATTGTGTTTACCACCTCTGCATCTTTCAAGTCTTTGAGGATGGCACTCATCTCTGCAATGCACCTAAAAATGCTATCCTGGCTAGGAGAGAAATTATCTAGGGATTCCACTTGGGTCTTACTACTAGAATAGATTTTACTCTGTGAGCCTTTCCCATTGCCAAGAAACCTGGAAAACAGCTATAGAGTGTGTCTGCAGGCCTATGGGGTCCACTGTGATTTGAAGTTGGGTCAAAATTCCACTTACTACTTGACTTCTACAAAGAGATCAGGCAAGAGGCCATGACTCCATAGTGCCAGTTTGTGGCCACCAGATCTGGAGTTTTTCTATTATGTAGGTAGATCAAATAACGTTTTGATACATTGCCCATCTATTTCATGTCTAAGGACATCATAATGAATAAGCCGTTGCTAAAGATTCCGTGATAGTCAAAACATTGTAATTACTACTTCTTTTCTTCTGGAAAACATGGTAAGTATGCCCATCTTGTCTTCAGGGGATAAATGCTGTCACATGTCCTCATCCTCACTGATATCTCCCATATGGCGTCTCCCCCAGCATCTCCACTGCCCTGCCTGGCCCATTCAGAGCAGCCACCACGGAGATTTTTAAGGATGCAGGCGTTCCCCCCTTAGCAGATTTCTTGATGCCTAAGTGAATAGAGCGTCTGTCAGTCCCTGTGAGGGCATGTAATGGGCTGGGGGAGTGACGGTGCATGTCATTCATGGTAAAGCCACTCCAACATTCCTGTCTCCCTAAGCCTTTGAATAGTTTCCCTTACATTGTGCAATGAACATTCTCATATCCCACTCTTATTAAATGAGGGCTGCCACTGAGACCAAGTATAGTTATCAACCAAGTAATCAGAGCCACTTCCAGCCTCACGAACTTACCATGAAATTCAGAATTCCTAGTAAGTGTACCCACGTCAATACCTTTACCACGAGGCAGTGTTATATGCCGACCTCTTTAACACTCTTATCATCTATTCATACACATGTTCTGCAGGTTTCTGCCAATGTAAATTAGCAAGATCTTTCCAATG
Organism: Trachypithecus francoisi; assembly: GCF_009764315.1. Taxonomy (NCBI): domain Eukaryota; kingdom Metazoa; phylum Chordata; class Mammalia; order Primates; family Cercopithecidae; genus Trachypithecus; species Trachypithecus francoisi. The sequence continues at coordinate 44,197,616 of NW_022681467.1, forward strand.
TTTTGGGGTATATGCTATTTCCTCTTAGCGGGGACTTTGTGCTGGTCCCCCTGGAATAGGCTGACATCTGACCCTGCATTAGTAGTAGCAAAGGTGGAGTCTGGGTAGCTCCTTTCAAGGCAGCCTTCCAGTGACCTCGTAAGGAGACATGGCAAGGATGCTGCTTCTACTTCGTTTCTTTTCCTTTATTTAAAAAAAAAAAAAAAAAAAATGTGGTTTTAATGCCCACTATGAAGGCAGGTACTTAGTAGGTTTATAATAGATACTTTTTAGATGAATAAATAGAAAACATTTTAAGGACAAGGGCAAATGTTTGAAATTCTGTTTTTTGATTTATAATAAAGTAACTTCCAAAATTCAGTCTTTCCCCCCAGTTAAGCCTCATTTAACAGAACACCTGTCTATCTCCTAAGAAGCTCCTTCTCTGGCTCAGTGGGAAGCCCCTACAGACCAGGCTGGGGTCTGATCCCCCCAAGTCTCCACATCTGGAAACATGATCCCTTGTACCTAATAGGTGCTCAGTAAACGTCGGCTGAATTAATGAATGTGAGTATTTTGCCTCCAGAGGGCTTTTCCAGAGTCACCTGTGTCAGCTGGGCGCTGGTCACACCTCACCTTCCTTCTTTGGGTTGCACTCAAAGAGAGAAACTGATCTTACTTTCCCACCAGAAAATCCTCTTCCACTCATAAACTGATGCCATTCTAGTGACCAACAGCTAGCCGCCCGTGAGTGTGGTGGGTTCCCGCTGTCAGATCTCAGGGCTGAATGCAAACCCAGCCTTGCCTCAATGGCCCTCTTGCTACCCTCATCCTCTCCAGGGAGGCAGCTCCTTCCCAGGCACCCTCTATAACTCAGTGACAGCATAGATGACTGGCTGAGGCCTGAGCATGGGTAATACGGTCAACATCACTGGTGCCAACCTGAGAGTCTTTCCTCACCCTCCATCCTGACTCAACCCCCGTGTGCTCCAAGCACCTGGGAACCACGAGTTGCAGAACACAGGCTCTCCCCCAGCCCCTGGACATGAATCTTGATAGATCCAAGCCAGTAGTTCTCAACTTTGTCAGACCCATGGCCTCTTCCAAAGAAGAATTGTGCTTAATGACCTCTTTACTGCCCTGAAATGAAAGTCATAAATAATTAACCTATAACATCACACACCTACTTAAAAACTCATTACAATGCCCTAAGTGGACTATAAAAAGAAATAAAATCACAATAATTTTTAATAAAATAATAATTTGTAATAAATTACATCATATTTCAATAGGCAAATGAATAGACGCGGACACAGGCACACACAGAGATATAACCAATAGTTAGATCCTAGCCAGCATCTGCGGAAGAAGTCTGGGTGGAAGAGAAGATCAGGAGTCACGCTACAACAGAAGGGCAGAAAAATAAAGACGCTTGAATATAAACATTATATTCAGTATAGAGTAAAATCTTACACAAATATCTTGTTTTGATATCAAGTTGATATAGGTTCTAGGCTAAGATGATTAAATGGCTCTTCACACAAGAGCGACAAGAGAGGATCTGAAATTTGTGTGGGAAACAGGACGGTCTGTCTTACGTGGACTGTCCTGCACCTTGGAGGCATCCCACATTCTCAGCCTCACCCAGCTGAATGCCAGCAATGTCACCAGTCATTGAGTCAAGCCACGCCCCCACTTCCATACACCCTCGGGGCTGTACCTCTCTGGTGAGAAAGCCCTGTCCAAGCCATAATAATTCCACTTCCTCTGCCAGCACCAGGCCTAACAATGTACTTGGGATGCAATTTTTTCCAAAGTAACAGGCGATCCAATCTGCTGGGGGCTTCTGGGAAAGGGTTCCAGGCTCTGATAAAGAGGTACTAGGATTCTTTCTTTTGTTTTCACCTCTTGCGTGAGGGTGGGACCACCTGGAGCTGTGGAGCAATCCTACAAGCTTCAGACTGCAAGCCTGAGGGTCAGGCCAATGTGGACAGCACAGTGGGAAGCTGAGAAGAATTGGGGTCCCTGGTGATTCCCACCTCTGCACCAGCCAAACCAGAAATGCTTGGAAGTCCACTGGATTTCTTGATTCATGGAGACATAAGATATTGTCCCTATGATGTAAGGACAATAGGATACTTATTGTGGAATTCTCTGCTGCTTGAAGCCAAAAGCGTCCCCTGTGATGGGTCGAGTCTTTTTGCTTATTACCATAATCCCTTCTCTTGATGAGCAAAACCTTTGAAATGTACAAAGCGCCAGACTAACCATCTTATCATTGGAACCTCACTCCCCGTGAGGTGTGGATTATGATCCCCATGTACAGACGGGAGCACTGAGGCCAAGGAGGAGGGGAAGTGATTTGCCCAGTGCCAGGCCCTGTGTTGCCCCAGGGTAGTGGTCCTCCTCTCCCCCACTGCACCCAGGAAGCCTTTGCTATTCTGTGATCTGATGCCTCTTTGGGGCTCCATCCCCTAAATATCCACCCCACCCTCATCACCATTTTACATTCTCATTCTTGGGGTGGCGTCCCTGGATTGAAGAACTGTGACTCTCAGCATTTCCTACTAAAATATGCATATCTCATCTTAAAAGAACTAATACATATTCATTAGCACAAATAAATTCTTCATTAGTTCTCAGATATGGCAGGCTTTGAAAGAAATAAGACATGAGACGGGTGAGTTCTGAGCTGAGTCCATTCATAGTGCCAGGGTGAGCTTTCATTTACTCATTCACTCAGTGAATATTTAGGAGGCACATCCTATGTGCTGGACACTGGGCTATGTCCTGGAGCCACAGCCTCCTACTCTCCATGGTTCCTGCCCTCATGGAGTTGGCCTTCTAGTGGGAAAGCACAGTCAAAACCATGAGCAAGATAATCGTAGATTTGATAAACCCCAAGGAGGAACTGGTACCGCCTGATGGAATCAAGTGTGACTCCGCAGGAGACAGGGACTCCCTTAGTCTGGGTGGTCAGTGAGGGTCCCCTAGTGGAGGAGACATGTGAGCTAAGACCCAGAGGATGAAGAAGCCAGCCATGATAAGATCTGGAGGGAGAGCATGTTAGGCCCAGCAAGTGCAAAGGCCCTGAGGTGGGCATGTGCTTGGTGCAAAGAGAGCAGGGAAGGGAGGTATGAGGCGAAGGCAGGGACCAGATCACATAGGATCTTGGATTTTATTTCAAGAGCAATGAGAAGTCACTGAAGATTGTAGATGAGAGACTGGCATCATCTCTGTTGCACTTTATAATGCTCACTCTGGTGGCTGAAAGAATGGATCACGGAGGCAGGCACAGATTGGGGAGGCCCCATAGGAGGCTGTCTCAGTCCAGCGGCTGAGACTAGGGGGTCATGGACAAGGTGTGAGCTGTGAATGGAGCTTAGAGGACATGCTGTCCGGGCTGGGACATGCTGTCCGGGCTGGGACATGCTGTCTGGGCTGGGACATGCTGTCTGGGCTGGGGTCCAAGGTACAAGGTACAAGCTGCACGGCACAGGACTGTCTTGTGGGTGTGGGTATCAGGGCTGGGAAGGCCCACAATGGGACAGGCCCTGCTCACTGCAGCGTGGGCCTGTGAGTGTGGCCCCTTGTGCCCGGGGAGCCTGGCACGAGGGAAGGGTGACGGCATGAAGAGCAGGCAGCAGGATCGAAAGAGGCCAAAGAGAAACCCCGAATCCTTACTCTATGGGAGACTGGAAACTCAGGAGGGCACTGTCAGATGAGGCAGAGGACCCAGTAACCCAGGGCCAGACCGGACTGTGTGCCCTGGAATGTTCTGTGCCCCAGTGCCACTTCCTGGTGTGCAGGATAGACACTCAAGAATTCACTCAAAAGCAACAGGACTAAGGAACATTCCTCCACCCAGGCTCTGTGAACACCTCTGCTCTTGGGACAGATCCTGGGTCCGGGATTCTGTGCCCGGTTTGTGGGAGTTTTTTTGTTTTTTAAGATGGAGTCTTGCCAGGCTGGAGCACAGTGGCACGATCTCAGCTCATTGCAACCTCCGCCTCTCGGGTTTAAGCAATTCTCATGCTTCTGCCACCCAAGTAACTGGGATTACAGGTGTGTGCCACCACTGCCGGCTAATTTTTATATTTTTAGTAGAGATGGGGTTTCACCATGTTGGCCAGGCTGGTCTCGAATGCCTCACCTCAAGTGATCCACCTACCTCGGCCTCCCAAGGTGCTGGGATTACAGGTGTGAGCCACCGCGCCTGGCCATACAAGGCATAATCTATATGATGACTATGTGTGTGTTTACTCTCCAGTTAAGAGGGGAGGAAATAATAACAACAGTTGGCACTCACTGTGCATTCACAATGCAGCAGGCATTTACTAAGCAGTTGAACCAGTTGATTGCTCCAAGCCCCACCAAAACCCTGGAAGGGAGGTACTTTCATTTACTCCCCTTTGACAGGTGAGAAAATTGAGACTCAGAGTGGTCACATCCAAGAACACAGAGCCAGCAAGTGGCAGAGCTGGAATCTGAACCGAAGCCCACCTGGCTCCTCATTCTGGGATCAGGCCGAAGCCACTGTGGGGCATTGGTGGTGACACTGAGGGCTGCGGCAAGTGTGCAGGGAGCAGTGGCTCAGCAGCTGTAGGCTCTGTGCCCTCTGCCACATCCAGCCCTCAGAGCCCCCGTTTGGGGTCAGAACCCAGCATAGAATTTAATCCTGCAGTTCTGGCGGCTGGAGGGGAGGGGACGCCCGTGGGCAGAGGTTCTGTGGAATTGGCAGAACCCTTCCCCTCCCCACACGCAGCCACAGGTTTCATCCTCTCATCTCCCAGCTTGTCTGGAATGGTCTCCTCTTTTGAGTAAACCCTACTGATTCTGCCTAATTAGCTCTTCATATGAAATCCCCAGTTACTCCGGGAGCAGCCTCCGTGCCGGGTCTCCCTGGAGCGGGGCAGTGGAGACGCAGGTGAACACACCTCTCTGTAAACTGAATGGATGCAGCTGGTCCCCAGTGCCTGCGCCTAACATGGGCCCTGGGCCTCACTTGCCCAGAAGGCCTGGATTCCTGAATGTGGGAGTCACCTTCAAATGAGGCTGCACCTAGCGTCTCAGAGAAATGAGGGCTGTGAGGACCGGGCAGTCACCCACAGCGTGGCACTGATCAAAGGCTCTGCCTGCCCCTTCAATCCCCACACCAGGAACACGCTGTTAGGAGCCCATGCTGCAGATGGGGAAACTGAGACACAGAAGAGTCCAGTGACTTGCCCGGGAATCCAAACCCAGAAATCTGGACCCAGGGAGTCCGGCCACAAGGCTCTGGCACTGACCCACAAGCCCTAATTCCCATCTTCACAGTCCCCTCCTTCCCATCCTCACGCCCAGATGGACCTGGAATGAATGGACTTTTACAAAGTCAACATAGTTCTTACTTTCTGAACAGCACCACGATAAAGAGTTCATTTGTTCCTTCAACATTTCAGCCAGCCCGTGGTTTCCACAGCCCTGTCTTGGTATTCCTTCACTTTTAATACACCAGGAACCCCAAAAGGGAAGCCCCCTGGGTCTTTCCTTGGTGACCTGCCTCTGCCAGCAGCCGGTGGAGCTGTGGGTGGACCGAGGACCTGGGATAGGAAAAATTCCGGCTTGGGGGCTCCTTCACTGTGTGCCCCTCGGGGAGCGCCGTCCCCCTTCAGCTCCTTCAACTCCACAACAGGAGGGTGGCCGCAACAACAGCGCCCCCCTAGGGCTCTTGTGAGGATTCAGTGAGCTGATGTGCACAGCCTGCGACACACAGTAGGGGCTCAATCAGCACCAAGCATCAGTGTCCCCACAGTCCATATGGGGCACTGGGATCTGCCTCGCCTGTCAATCAGGAGGAGGAAGGCAAGGCTTTCCTTTTCTGAGTCAGGGTCTCACTCTGTCACCCAGGCTGGAGTGGAAGAGTGGCTTGATCATGGCTGAGGCCTGGACCTCCCTAGGCTCAGGTGATTCTCCCACCTCAACCTGGAACCACAGGCTTGCACCACCACCCCACCAGGCTAATTTTTTTCTGTACTTTTTATAGAGACAGGGTCTCACTATGTTCCCTAGGCTGGTCTCAAATTCCTGCGCTCAAGCAATCCTCCGGCCTCAGCTTCCCAAAGTGCTGGGATTATAGGTGTGAGTCATAGCACCTGACCCTAGACTTGCATTGATACCCTTTCTGGCTCAGACATTCTGAGCGTCCACCATCAGGTAGGGTCAGACCTTCTGAGCCCCTGCAATCCAGAGAGACCCAGATGGAGCAGGGGAGGGTGCGAGGGTGAGGGTGAGGCAGGGTGTTCCTAGTCTCTTTTTATGGCCAAGACTCTACAAACAGGACATGGATCAGACTTGACTAGGACACACATGTGACAGCCCTCATGTACCCCCAGTCTCAGTGCCCCAGGACCCCCTGCCCTCCTCCTGACAGCAGGGGGTGTGAGGGATGGAGGGCAGCCCTGCATCCCACACCCAGGGCCCCTTCCCTCCTCTGATGCCCAGCAGCCCTGGGTCCACTGTCCTCCAAGGTCGGCCACGCACCATGAAAACAGGTCCCACCTACTGGGGCCATTCCTGTGCTCTTTTCCAAAGAGTTGTTTGGGCCAAAAGCCAGCAAAGAGAAATGCAAGTCTGTGTGCCCCACAGGGCTGGCCCCCCTCTAGCTTTCGTCTATGACCCTCCTGTCCCTGGAGCAGCTCATCTCAGCCCTGCCAGTGTCTGGAAAGCACTCATCGTCACCTGCAGCTCTAGGAGGGCTCTGGCGAAGCACAAATCAGGACCTGAGGGCATCTCCCGTTATCCATCAGCCCCATGGCGGGACGACGCACGTGTTCAGCGGGCAGCGGAGTCACTGGGAGGGGCACAGGGTGGGTTGGCTCAGATTGGAGGGGACATAGCAGAAAGGATCTAGAGGTGGAAGCCAGGGCAGCAGGGCCCACTGCAGGGTGAGGGTGCTCAGGCAGCCCCGCATGCGGAACTGGGGCCTGGAAAGTGCTAGAAGGGAAACATTGCAGGAAGCAGGAGGACAGGGCACCGCCCACCCCACATTCTGGGCAGAGGCTGGCTAGGGACCCACCCTGGGAGTGGATGGACTTGGATCCCGGGCCCCTCTGCTGAGACCCTCAGGACTTCTGGATGAGAAAACAGAACAGCACAGGGCCGCTGTCGTGACCCAGGGAGAGGAGCAGAGTCAAGCCACCGGCACACACCCAAGGACCTGCCCCTGGGCCACACCCCAGACAGAGCCCTGGGCTCAGAGTCTAGAGCCACACGGCCTGGGCTCAAATCCAGCCACTGTATTCATGAGCAAACTTTGGTTACAATAATGGGAGGTGCAGCCGGTGAAGGTACTGGCAATGGAGGCATTTCCTTAGCCCCTTAGGAGAACTCTGGAGGCAGGAGGGCCATGGCCGGGCAGGGGCTCCACAGAGTCACCGTGACCCCACTGTCCAGGCTCCTCTGGCTCTTCCCCAGAAAAGCCATGTGGTCACCAAGGCATCCCTCATGGTCACATGTTGTCATGGCCTCCATGTCTATGCAATCACTTATGCAGTCATTATTTATTTGGGGACAACCAGGTGCCCAGCACTGCCCCAGGCCCCAAGTGGGGGCCCATGAGGGAGACAAAGCTGCTGTAGAGCTGCTGTTCTGGTTGGGCAAGAGGAACAGCAAACCATATAGCTCAGTGCACCAGGCAGCGTATCAGAAACTAAACCGGGAAGAGGTGGGGGCCCAGGGCATGGGGAGGGTTGCATTTTAGACACAGGTGTCAGGGAAGGCCTCGTGGAGATGCAGACTTAGGAACAGAGACCTGGGGGATGGAGGGATCCGTGGGGGCTTCTGGGGTAGATCATTCCCTCTACAGGGAGCAGTTCATGCAGAGGCCTGAGACAGAGCCGCCCAGGCAGGCTGAGGGCCCGCGAGGAGGCCAGAGTGGCTGGGACAGTGAGTGGAGGGGAGAGACACAGAGGAGGGGGAGTGGAGGGGCAAGGGTCAGTGGGGTCCTGTGGGGCATGATGGGGTTTGGCCTTCGACTCAGTGTGAGATGGAAAGTCCCTGGAGGGCTCCGAGCAGAGGAGGGACATGGCCTGACTTGGATTTAAGCAGGACCCTCAGGCTGCATGAGACCAGGGAGGAGAAGACCAGAATATTCCAGGCAAACAAGCACAGGATGCTGTGTTTGGACTGGGGTGCTAGCAGGGGAGGTGGGGAGGGGGGTCAGGTGACAACGCCCAGGACAGGAGGGGATGAGGCTCGGGGAGAAAACATGCTCCTCATGAGCCCCCTCTCTTTACAGAGAAAGCTTTTTCCCAGAATCCCCCAAGCACATCCCTTGCACCTCATTGGTCAGAAGTGCGTCAGCATCACCAACCACAGGCAGAGGGGCAGGATCACACGACTGGCTTCCATCACCACCCAAGAACATTCATAATTTGTGGAGGCCCTTGTCAAAAATTATTAGGAATTTCAAGATGACAACAGCAGAACCTTAAGCCAAGCCCGGGGCCCTTATGAGTACAGCTGCCTGTGCGCACACCCAAGAGGTCAGCCCTCTCTCCCTTGCTCATGTCCTGAGTTGGGCAGGTGGCTACCCAGGAAGAATGGGGCATCAGGCAGCAGGAAGAGGCCCAGGCAGTGGCGAGGGGACCCCTACCCCGTGTGGCCACAGCCTTGGCAACATGAGACCCAGGGAACGTGAGTGGCACGCCTGGCTTTGCCAATCCCTGCAACAGGGACGATGCCCCAGGGAGTCGTTGGAAAGCTGTGGACCAGGCACATCAAATGCTTAGCACAGTGTCACTCGTTATTGCCTCTAAGACCGAGGTCCACCTCCTTCCCAGACTATTGGTGCCACACAGTTGTAACCCCAGGATTCCAGCAGAATTTCTCTTCCCCTCCCACACACAGACCAGTTCAAGTGCCTGAAATTCCCCCCATCAGTCACTTGATTTTTCTCCAAAGCACCTTGAAGCTCCTACTTTGGAGTTCATCAGAAAGGCTGCTGCGGAGAACAGACAGAAATATAATTATATGTCATCATAATGCTACACATTTCATAAAAGACAAGAGGAAAAGCACAACATATGATAGAAATAAAACGTTTGCAATTCCACTTTGCCTCTGGAGAGTGCTTCCAGCTTATTTTTGAAAGCAGTTGAATGGCGGGTCTGGTAGGCAGGGGCGATGGTGGCTGCAGTTCACAGATGCGAAAGTTGCTTGTCCTTTGCTCAGAACCACAAATGGCTTCTGGACATAAAATCCACGGTGCACCCATCGCCTCTGTGCCCTTGTCCCCATCCCCTCCGATATCCCCTCCCTGCCCCCCTCACTCCTCTGCCAACTTACCAGGCAAGATCCCACCTCGGGGTCTTTGCACCTGCTGGGTCTTTTGCCTGGAACCAGGCATCTCCGTGGATCCCTCCACCTTAGGTCCAGTCAAGGGTCTTTCCCAGAAAGGCCTTCTGTAACACTGATTAAAATAGCTCGTGTGTCTGTCCCCATCCTCTCACCTGCTGGATTTTCCTGATTGGCTCTTATACCATCTGACATATTACACACCCATATGTTTATTGGCTTCTTTGCCTGCCTCCTTCCAGCAGATCTTAAGCTCCACGCAGACTTCGCATGTATGACTCTGTGTCTAGAACAGGGCCTGGCACAGAGTAGGCCTTTCGTAAATATGTGTTATGTGATGCCAGTGGGCCCATATGGCCTGCTGGACCAGACCTAGAATCCCCAGAATTGTGTTTGGGTTTCTGCAGACCTCCTACCAGCAGGACACTGGGTGGGGACACATTCTGGACAGGGTGGGTGTCCTCAGCCCCCATTGGCCTGCCCCCTCCTTCCCAATCAGACCCAGCCTCCAGTGACTCAGACCCAGCCCAATGGAAGAACATTCTCTTGGGGACAATTCAGCTCCATCCTGACTTCCTGTAAGGGGTGTGAGGCTCCGAGGAGGGTGGCGGCTCAGCTTTCCGTCACCAGTAATGGAAACAAATAGAGCAGAAAGGCTTCCAGGGAGGCTGAGTCAGGGTCAGGTCTGTTCCACCCAGGGAAAGCAGAGAGACAGGATCACGGACTTTCCAAAACTTGAAGATTCCATCAACATGAACACCTCACACAAAGGTGAGCTGCTTCATGATCAGGATTCTTCTGCCTCGGCCACGCATTTGCTGATTCAGTTCGCTAAAGTCACCAAGGATTGACTGAGCACCTCCTGTGTTCCAGCTGCTGCGCTAGGAGTTGGGGACACAGCTGTGAACAGTCAGGTCCGGCCCCTGCCCTCACAGAGCCTGCAGCCTGACCGGAGTAGATCAGCCCTACATGAGTTAACAAACAGGAAAGTAAACCAGATACAAACTGGGATCTGTGCCACGGCAGAAGGAAAGAGCATGCGGTGTTAGAGAGTCAACAGTGACGCCATCTTCACCCTATCAGGAAGGCCTCTTGGAGGAGGCGGCATTCCAACCGTGACCTGAATGAAATGACCGGACATCGCGGGGCAGGAAGAGGGTTCCAGGCAGAGTAAACGGCAGGTGCAAGTGCAGAGATCCTGAGATGGGAGCAGGGCACGAGCACAGAGGGCGGAGGAGCAGAACAGCGGCCCTGGAGGCTGGCAGGCAGTGAGTGAAGGAGGCAGGTGTGGGGGGAGGATTGAAAAGGCCAGAACCTCCACGCCGCTGTTCCGCCCAGTACCCAAGGCTCACCCAGCAGGCCACTGTGGCGTTGAAACTACCGGGCCGCTGCAATCAGGTGAGCTGGGTTCAAACCTCAAGGCTACCAGCCCGAAGGCGCCATGATTTCAAGCAGGTCATTGTATTCGTGCGTTTTCACACTCTACAAACAACTGCCCAACACGCGGTAGTTTATAAAAATACGTATAAAAAAAAGAGGTTTAATTGACTCACAGTTCTGCATAGCTGGGGAGGCCTCAGGAAACCCACAATCACGGCAGAAGGCAACAAGGAAGCAGACCGCCTTCCTCACACGGTGACCGGAAAGCGAATGAACGTCCCCAGAAACTACCACACACTTATAAAACCATCAGATCTCGCGAGAACTCCCTCCCTATCACGAGAACAACATAGGGGAACGGCCGCCATGATTCAATTACCTCCACCTGGTCTCCCTTTTGGGCGGGAACACAGCAAAACCGTATCAGTCACTTAACTCAGCCTCTGTTTCCTCATCTGTAAAATGGCACAAATAGCTGTGTCTTTCTCTTGAAGTTGCCACGGGCATGGGTAAAGGTGAATCACTGGAATTCTCTCCGGCGGGGCTGAGCCATCCTGCTTGCCGCAGCCACTTGCTCATTCATTCATTGATTCTTCCCACTGAAGGCAACAAGTACTGATAGAGCACCTATGCAAATATCAGGAACTTTAAGACGTGATGAGGTTCTGATCGCTAAATTCTACAGAGAATGAGAACCTCAACAAATGCTGACTGAGCAACATACTAACACGCCCAGCGCAGCACCTGGCACACAGCAGGTGCTCATGGCACACAGTAGGTGCTCCCAGCACACAATAGGCCCTCCCAGCACACAGCAGGGGCTCACCACACACAGCAGGTGTCACCACACACAGCAGATGTCAGCACACACAGCAGGTGTTCCTGTACACTGCAGGTGCTCCCACACACAGCAGGTGCTCCCAGCACACGATAGGTGCTCCCGGCACACAGCAGGTGTTCACCACACACAGCAGCTGCTCCCATACAGAGCAGGTGCTCCCGGAACATGGCAGGTGCTCACCACACAGGCAGGTGTTCAGGGCACACGGCAGGTGCTCACAGCTCATGGCTGGCGTTCTGGGCACACTGAAGGTGCTCACGGCACAGCTGCTGCAACAGGCGTGCTGCTCCAGACACGCAGTGGGTGCAGCCCAGAACCAGGGCGGCTGTCAGCATTGAGGTCACCAGTCCCCTTCCAGTGCCTGTAGCCTCCATGTCTACAGGGATGACTGGGGACCCGGGGACCCAGGAAGCTGCCCTGTCATGACAGGGCCCTTCTCACTGTATTCTGATACTGGGGGCAGTCACTAATAAACGAGATGGACACAAACCCCTGCCCTGATGGAGCCTCACTGGTACTGCAGGGTAAAGACAATGGACAAGAAACAGATGAGGCACCCTTCCGGGCAGTGGGAAATGCTACAAAGAAAAAGTAAAATCATTCCTGGAGCTTATGGAAACGAAAACTCTTTTTTAATGTAAAAATGTTTAAAGAAAAATAAAATAGAGTAAGGGAGAGAGAGGGTAACAGGAATAAATGAGTGACATGGTGACACTGAGTAGACCCAAGTAAAATGAAGGAGTAAGGCAAGAAACCGTATGGGGGAAGAGTGTTGTGGGAACAGCACGTGCAAAGGTCCTGGGGTAGCTCCTGTGGCAAGAAGGCAACAAAGCACCTTTCTGCTTTCCCATTGGAGCCTGTGGTCCTTTCTCTGGACCTCTTCCACCCCTCTCCTCTCCTGCTCCCACTTCTTCCAGGTTCTGGGACTGAAGCCAGATTCTCCCATGGGGTCTCAGGGCAGCGGGTCCCCATGATCCTGGGGCTGCTCTATGTCCCACCTGCCAAGGGTCACGTTGCTACTTCAGACCTGGAACTGCATCCACGGCTGGTATTCCTGAGCTGCTTGACTGCCAGCTGTGTGACCCTGAGTAAGTCACTTCTACTATCTGAGCCCATTTCCTCCTCTGTAAGGAGGCACCTTTAGCACCTACCTTGAGGGGTTTGCAAGAGAATTGCATGAGACGATGCCTGCAAGCCACCCAGCAAAGGGCCCAGGAGACCCTAAGGGTTCAGTGCATGTGATTCTGAACACCGCTGCTGGTCTTGAAGGACATCAGATGTCTTGAAGGACATCATTCCTCCAAAGAAGTCCCTTTGGAGGAATTCAGTTGCATGCCCTCATTGTAAGTGGGGAAACTGAGGTGCGTGGAGGGGCAAGGAACCTCCTCGAGGTCACACAGCATGTCAGGAGATGCTAATTTGGGCCCTGCATCCCTCTCCTGACCACCCCTGCCCTACTCCGACCCTCCAGGGGACGCCACCAGTGCCCAGAGGGAGGCGGCTTCAGGCCTGGCTTTCAGCCTCCCCTGTCTGCAAACCCAGAGCTCCAGGCTTACAGTGGGAGCCTCCCAGGAGGCCCTCAAGGCGGGGTCGGGACGGCCTGGCCCACAGCGCCACCTGGTGGCCGTCGCTTCCACACGGGTGCACCAGTGACAGGGTTTCTGGTCACAAGCTTCGTAAGCACCCCACTTCACAGTATATAAGGGCCTTTCACATCCTTCTCCTTCAATTAGAAGACAGAACGGAAAAAAGAAAAGAGAGAAGGGAAAGCCCCTAAAAAGGAAAGAATTGAAAAATCGAGTCAAGCTCACAGACATGTTATGAGACAAAGACAAATACTAAGAGAAAAAAACTGAGAAAGAAAATGAGGGGGATGAAAGTAAGAAAGAGAGAAATAAAGAATAGTTTTTAAAAAGAGAGAGAGAAAAAGAGAAAATATTCATGGCAAGCCCAGTCCAGTCCAGGAGAGGGATAGGGCCAGTGCCCATTATCCAGGTTCCAGGCCCCGCCTCCAGGCTGGCTCTGTCCCAAATACCTGCACTCAGGAGGCAGCCTTCGGTCCGAGGGCTGGAGCCCGGGGAAACGCAGCCTCTGGGCACTACGCGGTCCCCAGCACCACCTGCTGGACAGACAGGGCACTACACGTATCCCGGGAAGTTACACTTTGGGGCCCTGGAGGAGACTCCTGGTACCCCCGCAAGGCAGCCAGGTGGGTGTAAACTCTTCATTTCTCAAAGAAGGAAGCTGAGGCTCCCAGAAAGGCAGAGACAATCTCAGATATGGCCACTCAGCAAGTATCAGGTGTTGACAGATTCAGGAGCAGGCAAGGGTGTCTGACTTCAAAGGTCCTAGTCCAGCTCCCCAATGAATGAACCCAGGTGGCAGACACAGAGGTTAGAGGGGCCCGCTTGGCCACAGAGGGGTGCGGCTTGCGCCCACCCGCTGTGATCACTGTGCTGACCCTGCTTTCTTCTGTTAATATTTAGCCGTGATTCACCACTGCCTGGCCCTGGGCTAGAGGATGGGAGGGGTGTGGTTCCTGCTCTTACCAGTGGGGAAGGAGGACAAGAAATACATCAACAGTTACATTTAGATAAAATCATAAAGTGGCCAACACATCCCATCGTACCTTCCACTTCCTGGGTGGCCTCTGATGCAATCCACACCAAGGGGCCATGTCTGGGTCAGCACCATTTGACAGATGAAGAAACTGAGGCTCAGAGGAATTCAGGCACCTGGGCCCTGCCCTCATCCTGGAAGAGTGGGGAAGGAGAGCCTCCAAGAGACGCCAGTGCGTGGCTGCGCCTGCCCCTTCACTCTCCGTTTTTCGGCACAGTGACTCCAGGTCACCAGGTCCTCCCCGAGCTGACATCACCATGGCAACTCCAGAGCTGAGGATCTGAAGGTCAGGTCAGAGTGAGCAGGCCAGATAAATGAGTGCTCGGGGCCACATGGGCTCCAGGGAACTGGAGAGCTGGTACCGTCCTCAGGAAGACAGCCGCTCTTCAGCTCCATCTGACATGTAGCTGGGTGGGAATGTGGACCAGAGTGACCGGAGTTTCTGATTTTTCTTTAATCTTTTTTTTTTTTTTTTTTTTTGAGACGGAGTCTTGCTCTGTCCCCCAGGCTGGAGTGCAGTGGCACGATCACGGCTCACTGCAAGCTCCACCTCCCAGGTTCAAGCCATTCTCCTGCCTCAGCCTCTGGAGCTGCTGGGACTACAGGCACCCGCCACCATGCCCGGTTAATTTTTTTGTGTTTTTAGTAGAGAGGGGGTTTCACCGTGTTAGCCAGGATGGTCTCCATCTCCTGACCTCGTGATCCGCCCACCTGGGCCTTCCAAAGTGCTGGGATTACAGGCATGTACCACCATGCCCGGCCTCCTTAATCTTTTTTTTTTTTTAAGAGGTAGGACCACACTACATTGCCCAGGCCAGAATGCAGCGGCCATTCACAGGTGTGATCAAAGAGCAGGACAGCTTGAAATCCTGGTCTCAAGCGATCCTCCTGCCTCTGCCTCCAAGTAGTTGGGAGCACACGTGTGCACCGCCACACCCAGCTCAGAGTTTCTGATTTTTGAAACAAACTAAAAATCAGAATTCGGAGACGAAATTTGCTGGTTCATAAATATAATTCAAAACTATTCTTAAAAACACCTTTTCAGGAAAGAAGGAAAAACAAAAACCCACATCTAGTTCCAAGTTTCAGCCCGGAACCATCAGTTTGAAACCTCTTGTCTCCTGCAAAAATGTCCCCTTGCTCTGAGAGGCCCTTCATGCTTAGTTTTTTACTTGGAGAAACACAGCCCGGAGAGGGAGCTGGCCCCGGCTCTCCCTCCCAGCTCTGTAGGCACAGCTCTGAGCCTGTGAAGTATGCAGCTTGCTGAAGGCCACAGAGAGCCGGCTGGAAACCAAGCCGCCTCTGCCTACGGCTGCCAGAAGAATGTATGTTCCCTCTGCTGGCCCTCAGGGTGGAGAGGCTGAAATTGATGCTTCCTAGAAACGTGTCAGCCTGAAGAAAGACATCAAATCCTCCCTGTTGACCTCAAATATAGATTGAGGTAACAGGTCTTCCCTCGGAGTGATTTTCCCTGGATCCAAACACTGGCCTCAGATAATTCTAAATCATCAACCCATGACTGCCTGAAACCCCACCAGGAGTTTTGCTCTTGCCTGTCACAGTATCGAGTCCTCTGAAGCCTGTAACAGAGATGCGAGGATCTCTCTCTGGGAGGGATCCAATCTGGGCCTTCAGAGGATGGAATCTGGGACAGGTTAGTTTGGAAGGAAAAGAGACTGAAAGAGAAGGAGCTCAAGTGTGAAGTGGCAGGGCTGGGTGCAGCACCATGGTTCAGGGGATTCCAAGGGTGGCCATGACCCAAAGGAAACTGCCATCAATTTCAGCATTTTCCAACGTGTTGGAAATCGGGGAAAGATGGAATAAAGAAGAGGCGGTAGGTGACATACTGAAACCCGGTCTCTGTAACAAATTTTAAAAATTAGCCAGGCATGGTGGCGTGTGCCTGTAGTCCCAGCTACTTGCTAAGCAGCATACTGAAACCCGGTCTCTATAAAAATTTTAAAAATTAGCCAGGCTTGGTGGCATGTGTTTTGTAGTCCCATCTACTTGGGATGCTGAGGTGGGAGATCAATAGAGCCTTGGAGATCGAAGCTGAAGTGAGTCATGATTGCGCCACTGCCCTCTAGCCTACCAGGTGACAGAGCAAGACCCTGTCTCAAAAAACAAAAACAAAAACAAACAAAAAAAAGGACGACAAGGGGGGAAAGAAGAAGGAGGGGGCACAGGGCAGGCACAGCAGAACAGGTCTGCAGGCCAGGGAATGAGGTTTCTCTGGCTGGGCAAACAAACCCAGGCAGCTTCATGAAGATCACCTGGGCCCAGGCAGGTGGAGAATCTGCTGACAGCCTGGGATGCAGCCACCAGGCCCAGGTGTGCACGCAGACTCTCTGTTCTCATTGGTGCATTTCATGTCTGCTCACTCGGCCTGTTCGTGGCCAGCGTTAAGTTCTGGCTGACTGGCGGCCCAGCACAACCATGTTGTGGGGATTTTCAACTCCACTCCTGTCCGGATTCAACGGGCCTTGCAGGTTGGAGCGAGGAGGATTCTATGGCACCCCGTGGACCCACACTGTCCCCTCAGCCTACGTAAGCCACCCAGGAGGGGTGTGGAATTCCTGGGAAAATAGTTTTTCCTACCTTCACGATGAAATGGGAGCTCAGAATCCAGGGGGGGAAAAAAAAGCTGAAATATCAGATAAGGCCTGTTATTTTCCTGTATACCTGGGTCTCAGGCAATCTGTGCAACCTCGGGTAGTCCTCAGCAATCACCCCACAAGAGAAGCTGTGTTGCCCCATTATCAAGGCGGAAACTGAGGCACAGAGTGAAAACATCACTGACTTCGGGGTCGCTGGTTCAAGGCCCCTGAGACAGAGATCAGCACTGTGCTCCGTGAGGCTTTCAAAGCACGAGCTCATCCCCCAGTGACCCTAGACGCACCCGCCCCATGCCACCCACCGCAGATGAAGCAGATCACAGCCTCGTTCATTGTATTATAAACTGACTTTTAATAATAATAAAAAATCTATCATGAATTAAACGAGAAGAATCTGTACATTTTAAAGTAAACCAGTGCACAATGCGCTGGCCCTGGGCCCTCCCCCGTTTCCCGCAGCAGGGCCAAAGCTGGTCCTCCTTTGTCTCTGATACAAGTACAGTGACAAGGTCACTGCCTGCCGTCCTGTATGCTGCAGCAAGAGGGGGAAGCGCGCCCTGGAGGGCAGGAGGCTCGGATGCCGATGCCGAGGGCTTCAGGCTCCCTGGCCTGGGGGCAGCAGGGAGCCCTCACCTGATCTCACCACCTGCCAGGGGGGACAGGTGTCCCCTCCCTTCCTCCCCAGCTGTGACCTTTCCCTGAAGGCATATGGAACCTGGGGGAACAAACTGCCAAGGGGGCCCCATGTGGGTCCCTCCTCCCTGGTGGGCAGGGTGGCTTCTTGCGCTCTGGCTGGTGATGTCCCAATTGCCCTGCTCTGAGAAGTTAACATCAAGAAAATAAATCACAGAAGCCACTGCCCGGTGTTTCCCAGCGGCCCTCTACCTGTATGACATGGCACCTCAGGTGGGACTCAGACCCCTCCGGTTCCAACCCTGGCCGGCCACCTCTCAGGCTCTTGTAGCCTGTCACTCAAAGAGAGCGAGTGAACACCGGGAAACCGCTGGAGAACGGAGGGTGGGGGAAGGAATCACAGTCCATACCTAAAAACAACACCTTACAACCCTAATATTAACAAACAGGAAACACTGACATTTTAAAATTTTTCAATAATTTAGTTTTTCGTTTTTGCTCTTTTTTTAGTAGAGGTGGGAACAGTTATCAATACTACCTTCTCTTGGTCCCCTGTTAAGACAATATACTTTTCTTTGAAATTTAAAATGTCAAATATATAATCACACAACTTTAGAAAAAACAAATCTTGACAACACCAACAACAAAAAGAATCCCAAAATAAACCAGAGATTTCACGCCATATAAATAAAGTCAGAGCAAATCTCGTGCCCAGGGCTGGTGGCCCCAGTTCCAGGGGCGATGATGTCCAGAGCTGGTGTGGCTCTCGGGGATCCTCTGGTAACAGGCGTGATGGAGGCCCCGTCTCTCCTTTCCCGACAGAGCCAAGTCTTTTCCAAGTCCACCAAGCAGGTTAGTACAGGGTTAGGGTGCACCTGGAAGCTAAGATGAGGAGGAGGAGACACGTGTGGTCACCTGGAATGTGGACTGTGAAGGAAACCAGGGTTGCAAAAGTGCAAGTGGAACCATCCCGAGGGAGCCAGGGGGCCCATGTGGCCTGCATGACGTTCCCTTGGGTTCTGGGGACGCAGGAGCAGAAGCCCAGGCACCAGCTGCTCCCATCAGCTATATGAGTCTCCAGCACCCCTCCAGCTTCCGGCAGGCACGTGGAGAATGGGCCGGCCCAGGGCCAATCAGCCAGCTCGTCGTCACAGAGAGGGTGGCCAGGCTTGTCCTGGAAGGAGCTGGTGAAGGACGCTGGGCAGGTCCCGGAACGGGCAGCCACGGAAGCCTTGGGCCATCTCTGGAGAAGGCCGGCGCTGCCCTACTGTGTCCTCCCAAATCCCAGCTCCAGAGGCCATGGCCCGGCGTGGGGCATTTGGGCGTTCAGAGGTCCCCGTCCACCGGCGGCTGGCAGAGGCGGTAGAGGCTGGGGATGGAGGCAAAGAGAATGAGGAGAGGCCGGGGTGGGCCAGGACCTATTTGTATTATTTCCATTTTTACTTGGATATGTAATTCATGCCCAGAAACACAAACTCACAGGTGTATAAAAGATGCAGAGAAAAATATCTCTATCGCCCACGCCTTCTGCCGGCTGCCAGGCCCCTCCCCACAGGCAGTCTCTGCCCACTCAGAGACTGGCATTTACAAATGAAGACGTGTCTACATGTGCACCTGTGCGTTCAGCTACGTGGGGGTGGGGCGCACATTCCACACTACTGGCGGCCAGCTGGCCACAGCACTCTACCCCTTACGCTGTTTCACTTGATCTATCCTGGGAACCTCTGTATGCAGAGATGGTTCTGGAGCCGGGGGACCAGACAGGAGGCTGCGTGGTGTTCAGGCAAGCAGACCGCAATGCTGCACATGTGGTCTCATGTGGTAAGAGTTCGGGCTCCAGGCCGGGACTGCCTGGGTTCAGAATCCCAGCTTTGCCATTTACTAGCTGTGTGATGTCAGACAAGATACTTAACCTCTCTGTGCCTCAGCATCCCCACTTGCCAAGTGGGGATGACAGCCGGACTTGGCTCACAGGGCAGCTGTTTGGATTAATGAGTCCACAGAGAGGAAGCGATTGGACAGTGCCTGGCACAGAGCAAAGGCCGTGAAGGTATTGAAAGGGATCACGTGCCACTCGTGAGACATAAAGAAGGTGTGTGTGGAGCCCCCAGCGCCACAGCATTGCAGTGACTCGTCACCACTGGCAGCAGGTGTTGCCGGCACTCTGTAGTTACGTAAGACTTTGCTGCTGGGGGAAGCTGCCTGAAGGGTCCATGGAACTGTGGACTATTTTTACAACTTCTTGGGAGTCACATTATTTCAAAACAAGAGTTATTTAAAACTTGTGGGCAGATGACGACAGCAAACTAGGGCTGTGGAGACAGAGAGAGGATCAGACGGAAACGACTTCATGATCCTAAAGGGCCTGCACGTGGCACCAAGAGGAAGACTGAAAACCACGTCAAGAGAGAGCAGGATGGGAGGACAGGAGGAAACAGCACTCCCAGTGCCAAAGACGGCAGGAACAGAGCGCATTCCTGCAAATCAGGCACCGAAGGCCCGGGCCCAGGCTGCTGTTCAGTTCGCATTTCTGTAAATGACTAAAAAGTTAGCTTAGGTTGGATCAGCTAAAATCACAGCATTCTTAACTCCACCCCAGGTTAAAGCTGCTCAGGGGTCAGGGACTCAGGGTAGGGGGCACAGGGTGAGGGGCACAGGGCATAGGACATAGGGTGGAGGGCACGGGGTGGGGGCTCAGGGCTGACGGGGCATGGGGCTGAGGGCACAGTGGTAGTGAGGTGGGAGGATGGCACAGAGCCACCGCCCATGGCACACCTGGGGGCCTTGCTCATCTTCCCAGTGGAAGCAGGAGCTCCTTCAGGAGGTGACGTAGTTGCGTCTATTGCTCCTCAAAGAGGTTCCCCATAAATGAGAGGGGAAGCCCCATCTGAGCATTAGGGGTTAGGCCAGGAACATGATGCCAAACCCAGGTCCTGGTCCTGGCCAGCTGGGAGGGGACATGAAGGGGCAGACGAGGCAGCCACTCACCGCGGAGCACCCTGGGGCATCTGGTCCTTGACTCGCAGGTTTTTGGCCAGGATCTCCACCCTCGGGCCCTGGAAGAAGGAACCATCAGGCCGGGGCCTCTGCAGGTTCAGGGCACTTGAGGAAGCACACTGCGGGGTCGGGCTGGGGCCCAGAAGCCCAAGGACTCAGAAGCTAAAATCCTTGCTCCCCTCCAGATTCAGAGAAGGCTCAGGTCTGGGGCAGGTGGCTACAGTCCCAAGATAGCCCCTCATCCCACCCTGGCTGCAAGCATGCCATGCCCTCAGTCCAGGGTGCTGGGGGACCCTGTGGCCAAGTGGTCTCACCTGCTTCCGCATGATGTCCGTGGCCTGCATGATGCACTTGGGCAGCAGCCCATGGCTCCGTGCCAAGATGGCCGCCTGCTCCAGGGACACGCTCAGGGTGCTCCTGCAGTGGGGGAAGGAGGACAGCAGGGGAGTGGGGGGACAGTGGTAGGGGGAGGACAGCGGGAGTCAGAGGACAGTGGGGGAGAGCTGGGGCAACTTCCTGTCCCTCCAAGGCCTCCCAGACCCAGTCCTGACCATCACGGCAGCACCTCCTCCTGCTGTCCCTCCCCGCTTGCTCCTCCTCCTCCAGGCAGCGGCCACCCTCACTCGCAGGTGCTCTGGTGCTTCCCCGTCTACAAAAGCCCTGTTGAGTTCCCTGTGACTTTCCCAGCGCCTCGCTCAGAGGAGAACTTTGTAAATATCTGCTGAGTGAATGGGGGACTCCCTGGAACCCTCACGACTTGCCAGCTCAGTGGGGTCTGAGACGGACACATTGATTCACACCTCTCTGCGTTTCTCAACAGTTCTAGAAAGTGGATTCTGTAGCAAGACCTCTGGGATTCCAATCCTGTCCCTCCACGTAACTCCTCCATGACCCTGGGTAGGTAAGTTAACCTCAGTTTCCCTATAAGATAACTATGAAATAGGGAGCACGGTGGTGCACAGAGGACCCTGGCCCAGCTGGAGGGGCTGTCCTGGGAACCACAGGAAGCTGAGCAGCATCCTGGCCTCCACCCACTAGAGGCCAGGAGCTCCTCCCTCCTCCAAGTTGTGACAACCAAAACTGTGTCCAGAGGTTGCCAAATGTTCCCCGGGGGTAAAACTGCTCCTAGGTGAGATCCCCTAAAATAGGCCCTGCTACCGCACTGGTAGAGAAAGATGGGAAGGAGTTAATCTGCACGGAACATCAACGACCTAGGAGGCAGGGAGCACAGGCCCCAAGAAACAGTTATTCAGCAAATGTTTCTTGAGCATCTGCCTCAGGCCAGGCACTGCTCTAGGCCCTGGGGAACAGCAGAGAACAAAAGGGGCCCCTGCCCTCCCAGACCCGGCCCTGCCCTGAGGGACCCAGGGAGGAAATGAATACACCAATGAAGGGTGCTGTCTGCAGGGGGTGAGGGCTGCAGAGGAAGAGAGGGTTGGGAGGGCACTGAGTGGGGAGCAGGCACAGTTTGTAACGGGAGGTCAGGAAGGACTCTGGAGAAGGTGACCTCTTCCTCCCTGGGATGAGCAGTGGGGACAAAGAACAGAGGTAGGAGGTAGGAGGTAGGGGAGCCTCCAGTCAGGCCATTGCTATTGTTAATATTGAACAAGGCTTCCGGCGGGACCACAGGGCACAGCTCTCATGCACATTCACCACGGCGTTAGAGCAGCAGGTGGCTCCACGGCCCTGCTAGGACCACCTGCTGCTGCCATCCCATTTCACAGACAGACAAACTGAGACGTAGACAGAGCCAAGGCCTTGTCAGGGCTCCACAGGCAATGGCAGAACCAGGATTGGAACCCAGCCTTCCTGCCTCCTTGCCACAGGCCCCCAAACTGACCAGAAGCTGGGCCAGCCCCTCCCCACACCCCGACTCAGCGGGCAGCAGCTCACCTCTGCATGCCCGTGCCACACATGACCATCTGGCAGGCCCCCAGGCGGTAGCAGAGCTCTGAGGAGATGGGGATGAGGCCGGCGCCCACGCTCCCAGCGGCACCAGGCTTCGGGTGGACAAAGGACTTCATGAGGCGGCAGAGCTCGTCCAGGGCATTGATGGGGCGGATGAGCTGTGGGGGCACCACACATGCCAGGGGAGTTGGAGGAGGTCCCCACAGCCCCTCAGCCCCCATCCGGCCCTCCTCCCCCACCGTCTCCTTCTAATCCAGCTGTTCCTGCAGCTGCCTCCCAGCTCCCCCTCTGGGGATGACAATGCAATTCAATCTTCTATAACCTCTGCTCAAGAACCCTCTGTGGCTCCCCACTGCACTGCAAGCTGGCAGTCGGTGTTCACCATCTATTTCAGGACACGCTCTCAGTTGCCCAGGTGTGTCCCCAGCAAAACCTGAAGCAAGTGCCCTCTCCCAGCCTGTCAAGACCAACACAAGTGCCCCCTCTCCAGGAAGAGCCTTCCCTTCTGCCCCAGCATTCCCTGACTCCCACGTGCAAGTGACGGTTCACTAATGAGTTGTGCTGTGGGGACATGTGGGGATGTTCCACCAGCCAGAGTGTTAAGTCCCAAATGGCTGTGCCCACCCTCCTCCCAGAGCCCCCAGCTCACAGCCCCAAGGCAGCACCCCAAAATCATCAGCACATTCGAGGCCTGCCTGAACCTAGAAAACCGCAAGACCAAAAGACATGCGCTGAGGGTCAGAGGCAAGGAGCCCAAGGAGCCGAACTAACAAAGCCCCTCAGAGGCAGCTGCACCGGGCTTGGGCCAACAGGGACATATGGCAACATGGTCCCCAACAGCCAGATCTTCCCATTCCTCCAGAAAAGCTGGAAGCCTCCGTTTTTATGGGAAATCTTTTGATTTCTAAAGGTTGACAGCAAATTTGAAACACACAAAATGAAAAGAATGCCATACAGGTTACATCTGTCATAAGGTCCAGGCTCCAGCCTCAGAGAAATGCCGTGGTTAATAAGGGAGACTGGAGTGGCAGAGATGGGCGGGTGCCAGCAAAAATAAATCATCCCAGGAAGTCGGGGAATGACGAGGAAGCTATCGTGGAAGACTTCCTGGAGGAGGAGAGACTGCAGGGTCTCAAGGGCTTCTGGGCTAGAATCTGCTGGGGCACAACCCTGAGCCTGTCGGCTGAATCCTGACTCCTGAGCACCCCACCCTGCCCAAGCTCCCTGCAGCGGAAGGAGGGCAGGTGGACATACCTGGTCTATCTTTACTGCCGTGGTGCTGGCATCCGTGGGCAGATTAGACCGCTCCAGGTAAAATGCCCTGTAAGAGAAAGATGGGGATGAGGCGGGGGCCACCACACCCACCATCCTCCTGCCCCTACCCGGGTCCCAACTCCTGCAGCCACTGTGACTCCGCCCTCTGCCGACCCTCAGAAGGAAACCCCTGAGAGCACCTGTAGGCTGTGCTCACCCACAGGCACCTGTTCCTACAACAGCCGGGGGGAAACAGGGGCCTCCTAGGCGCACTCCTCCAATACCACCCCTCCCTGCCTGCCCGTCCACAGCAGCCCCCAGCCCTCTGCTCCTCAGGCCCTGGTCCTGCTTTTTCTCTCTTCTGAGTATTTCTCACCACTTGGCGCCTCATGGCTCTGGGCTTACTGGTTTATCGTTCGTTTCCCCCACCAGAACAGGGGTCTGCGAACTTCTTCTGTGAAGAGCCCAACGGTAAATATTTTAGGCTTTGTGAACAAGAGAGTCTCGATCCAGCCGCTCAACTCTGCCATTGCAGCACGAAAGCAGCCACAGAAGATGCGAAAATGAGGGAATGCAGCTGTGTGCTAATAAAACTTGATTTACAAAACAGGGAGGCAAGGTGGGCCAGATTCAGACAACCCTTGCTCTAGAATATGAGCTCCATGAAGAACAGGACTTTGTTTTTTGCTCACTGCAGATTCCCAAACAAGCACCCAGAACAGTGCCTGGCCCACAGGAGGCCTCAACATGTGCTGAATGAAGTGATGAATAAAGCATCACACAGGCAGGACTCAGAATATTCCACAGATGGCGCAGAACAGACTGGTGACAGCCCTGATCAAACAAGCAGATGCCAGTTTTCAGTAACTGGGCTGGATGCTTTCTCTGAGCAAATGAGTGAAGCCTCATTTTCCCACATCCAAATGATGAAGCCCAGACCCATACTTGTCTCCCTGGGCTCTTAATTCTCGGCCTGCCTCTGTCACCGAGGGAGGTGGTGTGACACACACAGGAAGGGCCATGGGGGAGGGTGACGGGAGTAGGAGCTGCAGAACTTAGAAGCTGTCTCCCAG
Source organism: Trachypithecus francoisi (assembly GCF_009764315.1). Taxonomy (NCBI): domain Eukaryota; kingdom Metazoa; phylum Chordata; class Mammalia; order Primates; family Cercopithecidae; genus Trachypithecus; species Trachypithecus francoisi. Next base: position 44,222,251 of record NW_022681467.1, read on the forward strand.
AACCTGTGCCTTCCTCCTGGTGCCACCTGGTCCCTGCTCTCACCCCTTCTCCCTTGGGGTTCTCTTCTGAGCAGCCAAGACCCTGCAAGCCGCACTAATTACTCACAGGCCCAAGAGTCCCAAGGTCCCCTGTCCTAGCTCCCACCCTCTGCAGAATGAAGCCGGCTCCTCTCAGTAGGAAGGACCCCCTTTGGAACCAAATAGACCCCAGTTCAAAACTCAGCCACTGCCTGGCTGTGTGGCCTTGGGCAAGTGTGTACGCTTTCTTGGCCTCCCTCGCCTCCTCTGTAAAGTGGGATCCATGGCCTATTGCCATGAGAATCTCATGCAGGCCAAGAGTCCTGTCGCACAGCAGGCGCTCAAGAAAGGGTGTGTGGCCCGCTGCCCATGCTGGGGGTCCGTCTGGCACCTCCATGCTAACGCCCACTCCATGTGGAGGTTTCCTGACTCCTGCTCCCAACAGGGACCCCAGGCAGATACCTGAGTTTGCGGTAATACTGCTGAACTTTCTCCAGGGACTGCGCGTTGATCTCCTGCTGCAAATCCTCCGCGGCCTGGCTGCCTGGAGAAGGCAGCCCCTCCACGTTCTCCAGCGCTGGGAGGGGAGATGTGGCGGGTGGGCAGGCGGTTGGGAGCTGGTGTGCTTAGTGGCCTTGGCCCAGCCCCCGTGGTCCTCCCTGCCCCAGGCCTGAAGCTCACCTTTCGTGAATAGTGCCGTGTGCAGCCTCAGGCTGGCCCCACCCTCCAGGCGGGAGGGCAGCTTGGAGAAGTGGTAGCTGTCGAGGTAGAAGACGACCTTCAGCGCCTGCCGGCTGCCCTCAATGTGGTAGAAGACATTGGTGTCTGCGGGAGGACACGGGGCAGGGTGACTCACCACCGAGGCCCAGGCCAAGGGAAGCCCTGGCACACCTCTCCAGAACAGCTAGCACTTCTCTGCCCTCAGGTCCAGGGGGGCACCCTGGGACCTCCCTGGAATCCCGACTCTACAGGGGTAGCCTCAGACCTCCCTGCCCTCCTGCCCTCTAGGGACAGCCTCCAACAGCCCTTCCCTCTCACTCTCCAAAGAACTGCAGCTGACACCTCCCTTTTGCCTGTTCATCAGCTCCTAGTTCCGCTGCTTAATTCTTGAACCTGATGTGGACTCTGCCTAGCTAGGGGGTCCACAGCATTTGGGGTCACAGCTTCCCCAGTGCTCCTTGTACCCTCACACGGTAGCCCAGGGCCCCTGCCTGGGAAAAGCTGCCCTCAAACGGGGCATGCATCTGATTCACAGCCAGAAGGAAGCACCTAGGGCAGGGAGGGCAAAATATGGTACCCAGACCCCATTCTGCACCCATGGCAGACATCACTCATCGATCAAAGCTCTGCCCGAGCCAATCTCAGCCTGGAGACAAGCAGCTGCCGCCAATCAATTCCAGTTGCTACTCAAAGAGAACCTGCCCTTCCTCTAGACTCTAGTCCGTGCATTTTCAGCAGGACAGACACTGTCCCCAAGGAGGTGAAAACACTTCCCTCTTTTAATGTATAATAAGCACCAGGTGCACAGATAAACAGACATAAGATAGATCCACAGTATTAAAATTTCATGGGGGTGCAGCAATTAGGAAAAATTGACTAAAAAGGTTTTTTATGAAATTAAATGAAATTTAATGAAATGAAAAAACTGAGAAACACTAATCCAGTGCCTGGTTCCTGATTAAACCCACACGCCTCAGAAGCCCCTGGAGGGCTTTCAGCACACAGGCCTCTGGGCTCCCCCTCCAGAGTTTCTGAGGCCATAGTTCTGGCTGGGCTGGAGAATCTGCCTTTCTATCAACTGGTCCAGGAGCCGTGCTCTGAGAACCCCTGGTCTCAGAAGCAAGCCCAGCAGTTCCTAGCCCTGGCTGCACATCCAGGCTATCCAGCATCCAGGCCCCGCCCCACGAACTGATCAGAATTGCTAGGGCCCAGGGCACTGGGATTGTTGCAAAGCTCCCCCGATGATTCCAGAGTGCAAGCAGGGCTGAGATGCACTGGGCTAGACTATGAGCTCCAGGAGGGCAAGAATGACGATCGTGTTACATGGCCCCAGATGCAGCCTGACACATATGATGTGCTCATAATTATGGACATGTAAATGGATGGATGGATGATGGTTAGTTGGATAGACAGATGTTTGTTTGGATGGATCGATGGATGAATAGATGCATGCATGCATGCATGGATGGATGGATGGATGGATGGATGGATGGATGATGATTGGATGGATGGATGGATATTTGGATGGATCAGTGGATGAATGGATGCATGGATAGATGCATGGATGCATGGAAGGACGGATGGATGCATGAACGCATGGATGGATGGATGGATGGATGCATGGATGGATGGATTCATGGATGGACGGATAGATGCATGGATGGACGGATTCGTGGATGGATGGATGCATGGATGCATGGCTGGATGGATGGATGGATGGTTGGATGGATGCATGGGTGGATGGATTGATGCATGCATGCATGGATGGACGGATGGACGGACGGATGGACGGGTGGATGGATGCATGGATGGATGGATAAATAAATGGGTGGGCAGGTGGAAGGATGAGTGGAAAATACAAACAGAGAGAAGGAGAGAAAGAAAGAGAAAGGGGAGACAGGGTGGAGGAAGGAGAGGAGAGGACAAGAGCAAAGGAGGAAGGGAGGATGGAACTTAATTACTGTACTTAGTTAAGCCCTTTAAAAATCTTAACAAGTCTTCACATCTCTAGGGAAGAATTTTATTAAGAATTGACCAGTAGTGTCATTCTCTTTTAAGAGCTGTTGGAGATAGCTGGGTTCATACAAAAAGAAACCCCTCTTTTTCCATGTGTGCCCCAAAGTTCAGCTCTCACACTCATGTTGGAGGCATGAGATTTGACAGCACTGAGTACTGAGCTCACCTTGGGCAGCTGGCCCCGAGGCAGGGGAAGGACACTGTGACCCCAGAGAGCTGTCCCTTTCACCCCAGGACCCCAACTCTCACAGTGGAGGGGTGGCAGAAATCACTCACTGGCCACATAGTTCTCATCCAGCTGCTTAAAGGAGAAGGTGACATTGTCCAGCTCTGACAGGGTCACCCAGATGTCCTCCAGCATGGTCCGTTCCTCCTTCTGCAGGAAGAAGACAGCGCGGAGGAGTCTCAGATGCCAATCCTGCCTCAGGGTTTCCTATCAAGATGCTGAATTCAACTCTAATTGGCACTCCAGACTGTGGGCCCCCTGGGTGCCAGGTCCTGAGCGTGACTCTCCAGAGTGGATGTGAAATCATGGTGTGCTCTGTGGCTTGTCCTGCACCTTCAAGGGTCACAGAACCCATCTCTGCCTTCATTCGCTGAGTGCTCCTAGGAAAGTCACTGCCTCTCCTGCCTGGACCACCAACCAGGCTTCTACACTTAACCTTCTCAAACCTAACACACTCAAATAAAAATCCCCAATTCCTTCCTCAACCTCCCCCAGTCAGTCCCATGTCAGCAAATAACAGCAGCATTCACTCAGTCATCCAAGATCCAAACCTTTGACTTCTCAGTTTCTCTCCTGCTCACCCTGGGCCTGGTCCATCACCAAGTCTGATGGGTCGCCACTAAAACCTCCTCCAGACCCACCCACCTCCCTCCAGCTTCCCGGCCACCACCTGGGTTCAAGGGTCCACCGTCTCTCACCAAGATGACACCAGGTTTCCCTTTTGCCACTCTCTGCTCACAAACAATACATCCTACATGTCCTGTTTTGAAAACTTAACCCAAATTATATCACTCACCCAGCTGAAAGCCTCTGAACAGCTCCTCTGCTTCCAGAATAAAGTCTCAGGCCCTACAGATCAGGTCCCCCCATCTGCCCAGCCCCCTGCTGCTCCCCTCTGGCCACACCGCCCGCTCTTTGGGGCCTTGGTACACACTGGTCTCTTTGCCCTGCACAATCCTCCTCACACTGTCTGCCTGGATGGCTGAGGTCTCAGCTCAAGCATCACCGCCTTACATAGCCTGTCTCTGAAACCACCTAATCTAGGGGACAGCACCCACCACGCTTCCTGCAGAGCTCCCCTTCTCTCCACCTCCCTTCCCTCCTCCACCCTTTCTTCTTCTCAAGCTGCTTCCCCCAACTAGAAAGTCAGCTTCAGGCCCCCAGGGCCAGCTCAGGGCCTGGCACATCGTAGTGTTTGGAGAATGAGGGAACTGGGCCCAGCGTCCCCATGTGAGAAGAGGAAGGGGAGGGCTGAGTGTTCCCTGCTTCCTCCCTGGGCCCCAGCTTGTGCATTCTGGGAATCAAGTGACAGCCAATCTCCCACCAGGCAGGCACCTCGTGCAGCAGCAGCCGGCAGAGGATGCTCCAAGGCCAGGCCTCCCCACTAGCCAGTGGCAGGGGCTCCAGGAGCCAGCCTCAGAGGCACGGGTGACTCTCGGGGGCCTGGCTGGATGTGCAGGAGCATCTCTGGCTTCTACCACCCCACTCCCACCTCAGGCCCTCAGCTGTCACAACCAAAAACGTCTCCAGACATTGCCAAGTGTCCCCTAGTGGTGAAACTGCCCTGGGCTGACACCTGCTCGTATGTAGCATGGATTCTATTACCTCTGTGTGCCTCCTTCCCTCCCACTGGGAGAGAAGATCCCTGGTACAGGGACTCTGTTTTGTTCACTGCTGCACCTTCAGTGCCCATAAAACAGCACACAGGTGCCCAACAAATCGCAGCTGCGGGAATGACAAGATCTGGGGAGCCTGAGTGAGTGGGCAGGCACTCCCTTGCCCCTGCCTGGGCGGGCACCAGCAGGTGGGCCAGTGGGGCCGCCCTGCCGCCCCACTCACCACTGCGGCCGGCGAGAGCAGGGACTGGCAGTGCAGCAGGACGCCCGTGGCCGCCACCTGCTCCAGCCACTTGCGGCTGGCGTCTCGGCTGCTCTCCTCGTACTCGCCGTTGTTGTTGTAGCGGTAGCCCAGGGCCGCCAGCAGCTGCTCGGAGAAGGTGCACACGGCGGCCACCAGGGCCTGGCAGAAGATCGCGTCTCTGCGCAGCTGCAGCTCTGTGTCTGCGGGCAGAGGGCAGGGGGCCTCGCTGGAGGGGTGCTCCCACACCACCAGGAGGCCCACACCCCAAAGCCCTGGGTCCAGGACCCCTCATGGAACCCCCAGCAAAGGGCGAACAATAGGTCAGAAATTATTTTTGGTGGACATCCCAGCCACCAAAAGCCAATTCCGCAACAATAAGTTCTCCAAAACGCAAGCCCATTGGCCAAAACTGTTCTCTCAGTGACTCATCTGCCTGCTTTGAAAACCAACCAAGCAAAGAAACACCTTGTGATTTCCCAAGACCCGCACCCTCAGCCATTTCTCCTCTCATTATGGGATTCCTTGGCCTTGGCCAGTAGAATGCCAAAGGTGCCAAGCTCTTCTGCCAAGCTCCACGTGTTCAGAAATGCAATTTAGCATTTTCTCTACACTGGAGAACTACGCTCTCTTCCTCCCCCTAGCTCTGCCCTTACCCCTGTCCCTGGCCTTGCCATGGTTTGAGGAACTGGCCAGTTTCAAGCAATTGCTCTCTCAGCGTCCCAATCTTCTGGAAGGAATTATTTCCCTGGCCAGCTTCTGGCCAGTGAGTTTTCAGTGACCACATTTGACCCAGATCCTACAGTAGCACCCCCTTGGCTGAGAATTTCTGGAAAGAAGAGAGGGATAGAGAAGGTCTCCAAGATTCTCCCACTACCTCCTCCCGCTTCCTCTTCCCCACTCTCCGCTGGGTGGAAGCCCCCAGGCTGGGGCTGAAGGCTCTACTGGCACAGGCCTCCCTAACATTGTCCTCTATCCCAGAGCCCTGTCAACATCTACCCAGGCCTGGGCAGTGCCACAGGACAGGGCTCCTGGCTCCAGTGCCCTGAGACTTGTCCCTTGGACACATGAGGAAGAAGTAAGTTTCAAGTAGATCTTGGAGGGGCTCCAGGCCAAAGCGTTGCCTCCCCGAGTCCAGGCCCTGAGGGCATGGATGGTGAGCTTTGAGCGGTGGAAGAGGCCAGGCATGTGCCCCACACACACCTTTAAAGCCCTCACCTGTGCACTTCAGCAAGGCCAGGAGCAGCTGGTTCTTCCCATCTGGAAGGAGAAGGGAGAGAGAAACAGGGACAGGTTGGGATGGGGCAGCAAGAGGTGAGGGCAGGACTCAGCCCCTCCCCATGGCACCTCCCAAGGTGCTCTGACCCTTCATAGCAAAGTCCTGGCACCCAAGGCTGTGCTCAAGGAGGTTTTATAGACTGTTAGGTGAACTCCAGGAACCCCTGACCTCGGGCAGTGGAACCCCAACCATAAGGCCCATCTGCACATGCAAGCTGCGGACACAGGCGGAACCAGCCCCTTTAACCCCTGGGCCATGGCCCCTGCCCCACAGCTTGTTCACATAAGTATGGGCACACTCACATGTACAACCTACGTACACACGTATCCAGACATACACTCACACATCAACACACAGCCGAGTGCATGCCACACACAGAGACACATATACTCATACACAGACTCACCTATGCACACATAGGCACACATGCACCCACACAAGCACACACAGCAGACACCCAAGTGCACACCACACACGTGCACTCACATGCAGACTCACATACATATGTACACACACAGGTACACATGCATCCACACAGACACACAAACAACAGACACACAAGTGCACACACAAGACACAGACACACGCTCCTAATAGCCTCACATACATATTCTCATCCTACATGGGACGGTCTGTCCTGCAAAAGAAAGTTCATTTCTTCCAGGCTGAACATCCTGGTCTCTTTTCTTCAAAAGATGCTCCTTGGCCCAGAAAGGGCTTAGAAAGATGTGGAAGGGCTTTGGATTTGGTTTCTTGGGGTGCCTTCTTTCCAGGGAGGGCTGCAGGACTCAGGGCTGGGCAGGGTAAGAACGAGAGCAGCTGCGGTGGTGCGTGCTTGTCAGGACTCACCACGCCAGGCAGCCAGGCCAGGACTCACCACGCCAGGCAGCCAGGGCACGGAGCACCATGACCTGTGCTGACTCACTTCATCCTCCCGACCACATGGGTGGGAGGTGGCGCTGTGGGCACATTTGACACAGGAAGGAGCTAAGGCCAGAGGCTTCAAGGAACTCGCCATGATCGCACAGCCAGTAAGTGGGTGAGCTGGGATTCAAGCCCTGGTGGTCTGGACCCAGAGTCGACGCTCTTCACCAGTTACACTTTTGGAGAACAGGACAGATCAGAAGTCGCAGAGACTCCAACTCGAGGCTGCTGTTCCCCGGGGGAACAGCCCAGAGTCCTCTAATCTCCCACTGTCCTGGTCAAACATATCCCTCGTCCGCATCCTTCTAACCCAGGAGTCTCAGACACAAAAGCCAGCAAGGGCCAGGCAGGTGACATAAGATGCGTGGAGCAGACGCCAAGCCACAGGGAGAGGTGGAGACTGGGGTGCACTGGAAAGCACCTTGGCCCCACGTACAGAGAGCGGCCGCCACTCCTCTCCACCAAGGTAGGATGGGAGACTGGGCCTGGAATCACCAGATCTTCTGGTTATTCAAGAGTAGCCGGAAATCCAAGTTTTTATGTGAGAGGCTCTGTCAAGCTGGCAGCAGAGTCACAGTTTTTGCTGCTGCAGCATCAAAACCCATCTGTGGGCCTGAATCCGGTCAGTGGGCTGCCAGCCTGTGTCCCTCCTACCCTGACAATAACAGGAACACACACATCCACTGTTTTGGAAGCTGAGAGAGACCAGGTTCAGCCTTTTCAGCCTCCAAAATCAGAGCTTTGTTTAGTTTGGTTTTGTTTCTGTTTTTTGTTTTGGTAGAGACAGGGTCTATGTTGCCCAGGCTGGTGTCAAACTCCTGGGCTCAAGTCATGTCCTGCCCAGGGCAGGACACTCAGCTGACAGAGGGCATCACTTCTCTTGTCCTCTCCCTGGGCATGGAGAAACAGGGGTTGCAGAGCTGGATCCATTCTTGATTCTCTCGTTCCACACCAAAGGCCACGGCCCCCTCCCCACTATGATGCACCCTCCCTGCCCACCGACCTTCCACGTATCTCTGAATGTTGTCCACCAGAGTCTTGATGGAGTTGGGGAGGTTCCAGGGGTCCTCCTGGATGCTGATCTGGATCAGGCTCCGGCCACGGATTGTACACTCTTCTTTCTGTTTAAACTCTGGGGCAGGAAAGTGGCATGAGGGCCAGGGAAGGGACGGAGGTAGCTTTGGAGAATGGTGGCACAAAGGCCTATGTCCCATCACAGATCCCAGAGCTCATAATCCTAGATCAAGGGAGCTGGGCATTATCTGGTCCACAGAGGGTAAGTGTGCTACTATGTCATGGTACCACACCCATGGCAGACATCACTCATCAATCTCAGCACTCCTTCCTGCTCTCTGAGACCAGGACTCCCCCACAGCTACCTCCAATCCATTGCAGACCTCACAAATCAATCATGGCTTTCCTTTCGTCTAAACCTGGATGTTGTAGCCACAGAAGGATTCTCAGGAACTACCTCCTCACAGCCACAACCAATTGAGATGGCACATGAGTTCTAACCCTTTCCCTACACAGAGGAGGAAGCCCACATACAGAGTGGGAAAGTGACATGCCTTAAGTCACACAACTGGGCAGTTATAGCACTGGGACTTGCCTCTGGCCCCACCATTCAGACGCCAGGAAGACAAAGGCCCCTGCAAAAGACAAAGGCCTCTTTCCTCCTGCCTCCTGCAAGGTCCCAGTTTCGGAGATATTTGCAGGTTTGCTGTTTCTGCTTTCTGAGGTCCATCCCTGAAAACTGATCCTGAGACAGCAGAACGTGCAGCTGAGCTGGGGAGCCCCAAGTCCTCACCACTTCCCACCCTTTCTTGGTGGCAAGAAAGGGTGCCCATCTGCATTTCTATCTCCTACAATCTCACTGGGAGCTCCTTGAGGTCAGGGCAGTATCAAATTCATCTCAGGATCTCCAGTGCCCAGTACAAGGCCTGGCACAAGCTGGTTCTGAGAAATTATTTACTGGATGTACAGAAGCATGAATAGACAGGCAGATGGGTGAGTGGGTAGAAGGGTAAAAGAGTGGGCACATGGATGGAAGGAGGGAAGGATGGATGGATGGACAGATAAGCGGATGGATGGATGGATGGATAGGTGGGTGGATGGATGGGTGGTGGGTGGATGGTTGGATGGGTGGGTGGGTGGATGGATGGACAGATGGTGAATGGGTAGTTGGGCGGATGGGTGGGTGGGTGGGTGGATGGATGGACAGATGGTGAATGGGTAGCTGGGTGGATGGGTGGGTGGATGGATGGATGGATCAATGGGTGGATGGGTGGATGAGTGGGTGAATGGATGGATGGATAGCTAGATGATAAATGGATGAGTGGATGGATGGATGGGTGTGTGGGTGGAGGGATGGATGGATGGATGGATGGATGGATCGATGGTGGGAGGGTAGATGGCTGGATGGATGGATAGTACGTTGGGTGGATGAGTAGGGTGGGTAGGTGGGTAAATGGGAGGAAAGGTAAGTGGGAGAACATACGAAATTTCAATCCTTTTCTCTCAATCATTTCAAGAAGAAAGTCTCAATTTGGTGCTGGTAAGCCCTTAATACTTCTTTAATTCACAAATCCCTCTCTTAAATGAAGAACAAGGAGCCCTTGGCAGGCAACAGTGCCTAACTGCAGTGTAACGATATTTTGTTGCTGTTGTTCGCATTTAATTTATCATTATGGTTTATCACAAATTTTTGGCATATTATACTGGCTTTTCATACATAAGTTGTTCAATAAGGTCCTTTCAAAATTAAGAGCAATACTTTTTGAAAAGTGACATCAATAATAAGAAAAAAATGAGTATGGTTTAAAAGACATGAAGGAAGACTGGGCACAGTGGCTCACGCCTGGAATCCCAGCACTTTGGGAGGCCAAGGCAGCAGGATCACTTGATACCAGGCGTTCAAAACCAGCCTTGGCTACAGGGCAAAACCATGCCTCTACAAAAATAAATAAATAAAATAAAATAATAAAAAATAAAAAATTAGCCAGGAGAAGTGGTGTGCACCTGTAGTCCCAGCTACTTAGGATAGGAGGCTGAGTTGTGAGGAAAACTTGAGCCTGGGAGGTCAACGCTGCAGTGAGCTGTGATCACACTATTGCACTCCAGCCTTAGTGACAGAGTGAGACCCTTTCTCCAAAAAGCAAGACGGAAAGGAAGGGAACGGAACGGAAAGGAAAGGAAAGGAAAGGAAAGAAAACCAAAAGAAAAAGGAAAAGAACCATTCTTGGCTCAGAGTCTACAAAAACAGGCCACGGGCTGGATGTGCCCCAAGGGCTAAAATCACTGTCCCCTGGATGATCCCCACAGTCGTTTAGCAGTAGAGGGGCAGAGCTGAGCATGAGCCCAGGCATCCCCCGCCCCCCCCACCCCCGTCTAACACCCTTCCCCATCGCAGGCTGTCTCCGTGGATGCTGGCTATCCCCTCACCTTGTAAGCTGTGGTTCATGGGGAAATGCCTGGTTTCTTCAAAAGCCCGGCTCATGACTGGTCCCTTGAGGAGAGCATTGATGGAGTCCACCTGGGTGGCAAGAAGCCCCGGGTTGGTTTGGGCCCCATGGCCCTACACACTGCAGATGTCTGGGACCCACAGCCCCCGGGTCACGGGCCCTCCCCAGGTGTGACAGGAGGAACCCAAAGTTGCACCAGGAGTGGGGCAAAGTTCCTACCTGGTTAAAGAGGTGCTCCAGGCAGCCATGAAGCTTGTCCTGCTTGTCAGATGGGATTCGCATGTCACAGGGCAGTTCATCTCCTTGGCGGGAGGTAGAAGTAACAGCCATCAGTCATTTCTGCCCCACCTCACACCATCCCCAGCACTTTCCCAAGAAGGGGATACAGCTACAGAACTCCAAACCCACAGGGGATCTGGAGTCTGAAGACTAGGTCCTGGCTGTGAGCCACCGGGAAAATCGCCTGACCTCTCTGAGCCTCAGTTTCTTCATCTGCAAAATGGACAACAGGCACTAACTAACGCATGACAAGATTGTAAAGCACTGCTTTTTGTAAAGCACTGACTGTAAAGCACTGTTTCCATTCTGCCAAGGAGGGACTGAGGGACAGACAGAAGGAGCTGGATGCCGCGTATCCTGATTCCTTGCTCAGTTGGTTCAGTTACATCAGCTGTCACACCCAACTCCTTCCTAGAGGCTCTTGGGGCCAGTTTGTGCAGCTGACTGTCTTAGGTGATGAAATACGTATCTAAAGTTCAGCAATTTCTTCCATTGTACTTGAGCTTCTTTTTCTTCTGTTCATTGAAGTATAATTAAAATTAAATTGTTACGCACAGACTATCTCTGAAAGGACACGCAAGACTATAGTGACAGTGGGAACAGCAGTGACAGCCTGAGAACCAAGGGTTTTGGGGGAGACTTGTCACCGTGCACCCTCTGGGGCCTTCTGAATTATGCACCATGTGGATACACAACCCAACTTGCAAAATGAACTGCTTTGAAGTCTGAAGTAAACAAGACTAAAATAAAAAGCAATTTCAGGCTTTCAGTAATGCCTTTAATCCCAGCAATTTGGGAGGCCGGGGCAGGTGGATCACAAGGTCAAGAGATCGAGACCATCCTGGCCAATATGGTGAAACCCCCATCTCTACTAAAAATATAAAAATTATCTGAATGTGGTGGCAGGCACCTGCAGTCCCAGCTACTCAGGAGGCTGAGGCAGGAGAATCGCTTGAACGTGGGAGGCGGAGGTTGCAGTGAGCTGAGATTGTGCCCTTGCACTCCAGCCTGGCAACAGAGTGAGACTCTGTCTCAAAAAAATAAAAATTTTAAAAAAAGTTGTAAGTACAGTATGATCTAATTTATAAAATATTGTCTATGTCTGTCTGTCCATCCATCCACCCACCTGTCCATCCACGCATTCACAGGCCCCACCAATGAGCTCCAAATGCTGGCGAGGGTCATTTCCGGGGGAGATGATGAGACTCTCATTCATTTTTATGGACTTCTTTTTGTTGTTTCTTTGTTTGCTTGTTTCTTGAAATGGAGTCTCACTCTGCCACCTAGGCTGGAGAGCAGTGGCGCGATCTCAGCCCACTGCAACCTCCCTCTCCCAGGTTCAAGTGATTCTCCTGCCTCAGCCTCCTGAGTAGCTGGCATTACAGGCGTGCACCACCACACCCAATTAATTTTTGTATTTTTAGTAGAGACAGTGTTCACCATGTTGGCCAGGCTGGTCTCAAACTCCTGACCTCAAATGATCCACCAGCCTCGGCCTCCCAAAGTGCTGGGATTACAGGCTTGAGCCACCACGCCCGGCCAATTTTTATATTTTTAGTAGAGGCGGGGTTTCACCATGTTGGCCAGGCTGGTCTCAAACTCCTGACCTCAAATGATCCACCAGCCTCGGCCTCCCAAAGCGCTGGGATTACAGGCGTGAGCCACCACGCCCGGGCTTAGGTACTTCTTTGAACTGCTCCGTGTCGTTTGGATTTTTGGTTTGCACACGTATCATTTTTACATAAACCATGAAGTCACCCTGTTTAGTTGTCAGCTCACTCATCACAACACTCATCACACATGAAGCATACAGAATTGCACCACGCATGCCTCTATTTGCTCCATCTCCACGACATTCACGGAGAACGTCAGCTCCAACAGGGCTGAGATGTTTGTTTCATTCACTGTCGCATTCCCAGTGCCTGGCACATATTACGGGCTCAAGAAATACTTGCTGAATGAGTGAATGGAAGGAAGTCAAGTACAGGACCACGCATACAAAACAACATAACGCAGGGGAAAGTATAATAAAATAAACTAAAACTAAATCTCATGGGGAGGAACCTCTCTCCCTGAGCACGGGCCGCTGCCGCTCCACTCACCAGACCCCATCTCGTCGCTGCCCAGGTAGGAGCTGTTACTTCTTACGCTGGTGTAGGACAGGACCGAGTCCCGATTGCTGTTACACTCGCTGCAAAGAAGCCCAGAGAAGGGGCTGAGTCACCCTGAGTTCAGGCCATCTGATCCTGGCACCCGAAACCCACTTCCTACAGTGTAGACAAAATCCCTGGGCCCTCGGGTGGGCATACAGCCCAGAGGGGGCATCGAGCACCGGTCCCGGGGCCCAAAGGCAGGGAAGGCCGGCCTGGTGGTTTTCCTTGCCTGAGGGCTGGGAAACGTTTCTAGGCTCTAGCACAGAAACACAGAAATAGGAGGAGGATGGTGAATCCTTTTCACTGAGGTGTCACTCTGTCCAGTGTCCCCAAGGGACAGCCTTGCCCTGAGACACCTGCCTATTCCACACGGCTCTGTCTTCCGTCTCCCCAGCCCCCAGCCTGGCTGGAAACCTCATGAGGACACGGACTGGATCGGATTTGCTACGGCCCAGGAACTCGGAAGGTGTGGGAGATTAAAACTCACGATCCTGATATTTTTTCCTTCACCTTTTTGAAAATTAAAGGAAAAACTGGAGAACCCAAAAATGTAAGAATGAAATCCCAGAGAGACGGCGAAATCTGAGACTACGGACATGAGGCTCTGAGGACACACAATGCCACAGCAGCCAGAGCATCTCGTTCTACAGACACCAGGCGAGCCAGAAATGGGGGGTCAGGCAGATCCCTTGACGACCGAAAGAACATTCACACTGGGAGAACTGGGGGGAAGGTCTGTCTTCTCAAACTGTATCAGTTCTGATTTTTGCTCACTAAAGCACCCTTCTAAGATTCCACTGTAACCACCGTGGGCAAATGTGAGGTCACATTTGTAGGCAAATTCACTGGGACCACAGTGTCTGTTTATCTGTAGGAAGGAATTAAACTGACCCATTATATGGCTTCCTATAGGAATCTGAGTTTTAGTCTATTTAACCCACTAATTAGGACCTCACTGATCTTGTTATAATTAACCAGTAGAAAATTCAGATCTTCTCAGGTTAGGAGGGGAAAGACCTGCGCTCTTCCTCCTTGGACCAAATAAACATAAATAGTGTTTGTTTCAGAAACCACATGTCTTACACTGAGTTTTCAAACACACCACGGAATCTTGCCCTTGAGCCTGACAACATCGTGTCAGCATGTGTGGGGTGACACCGAGGCAGAACAGATGGGTCCATGGAGGGCAGATCCTAAAATGTCAGCTTTGTGACTGGGGAGCCTAAATGGGTTTTGGGGGCTCAGGGGGCTCAGAAAATCCCCCAGAACCACGCTATGAGCAACAGCACCCTGAGCCCACTGCACCCTGGGAAGTGTCCACTGACGTTGCCATGATCCGTGGCCTCACCTCTCTGCGGCCATCCCCATCTAACCCCAGCCCCCCGACAGCGACACCCACCTGTAGGAGTCGCGGTAACTCATGGTGTCGTGGCCTGAGTCCTCCTGGTCCTCCTCAGCCACCTTGAAGCACACTTTCTTGATGCCCCCATGGTCACTCCTGTCCATCTCGCTCTCTTCACTGACCAGGGGCAGGGAGGAGGCCTCCTCAGCCAAGGACGCATCGCAGGACCCACCGGAGGTGGGCTCTGTGATGGTGGACAGCAGCCTACGGGAGCAAAGACCTTGAAGTCAAAGATACAGGCATGGCCCTTTGTGTCACTTTCCTGAAAATCCCACCAGCAGCTGCAGGTGTGAGCACTGGCCCTCCTGTTGCAGGTGGGAGACGTGCAAGTTCTTTCACAGTCAAGCTACACAAGGCTCTCCCAGAACGTGAGCCAGGAAGCTTTTGCTGTAGAGACCCTGGGAGCAAATCCTTCCAGCTCGATAGGCTGTACGGTCTCATGACAACCACTCAACCTGCTGTTGCAGTGGGACAGACCTGGACAGTGTGGAAGCAAACGGGCATGGCTGTGTTCCAATGACACCTTGTTTAAAAATGAAAACAACTGGCTGGGCGCGGTGGCTCACGCCTGTAATCCCAGCACTTTGGGAGGCCGAGGCGGGCTGATCACCTGAGGTCAGGAGTTTAAGACCAGTCTGGTCAACATGGCGAAACGCCGTCTCTACTAAAAAACAAAAATTAGCTGGGTGTGGTGGTGGGTGCCTGTAATCCCAGCAACTCGGGAGGCTGAGGTAGGAGAATCACTTGAACCCAGGAAGCAGAGGTTCCAGTTAGCCAAGATTGCACCACAGGATTCCAGGCTGGGAGACAGAGCAAGACTCCATCTCAAAAAAAAAAAAAAAAAGGAAAAGAAAAGAAAAGAAAAGAAGAAAAGAAAAGAAAAGAAGAGAAGAAAAGGAAAAGAAAAGAAAAGAAAAGCACAAACTTAAGTCTAGACTGGGCCCTGGGCCATAGTTCATCAATCCCCACCGTAGGGTGTGATGGTTAAGAGCACAGGTTTTGAAGTTAGCTAAACCCCCAGATTCAAATCCCAATATTGCCATTTCCTAGCTTAGAGACCTAAAGCAAATTACTTAAACTCTTGGAGACTCAGTTCCCTCAAATGTAAAATGGGATCATATCAGCATCTATATCTTAGGCTTCGGTGACAATTAAGGAAGCTAAAACGTGTAAACAGGCTAGGCCCAGTGGCTCACGCCTGTAATCCCAACACTTTGGGAGGCTAAGGCAGGAAGGTCTCTTTAGCCCAAGACTTCAATACCAGCTGTGAGACCGCCTCTCTGTAAGAAATACAAAAATTAGCCAGGCATGGTGGCATGTGCTTGTAGTCCTAGTTACTTCGGAGGTTGAGGCAGGAGGATCACTTGAGCCCAGGAGTTCGAGGCTGTGGTGAGATATGATCACACCATCACACTCTAGCCTGGGTGACAGTTGGATAAAGTACTCAGAACAGTGTCTCTGCTGGTCGTGGTGGCTCACATCTGTAATCCCAGCACTTCAGGAGGCCGAGGCGGGTAGATCACGAGGTCAAGAGATCGAGACCATCCTGGCCAACATGGGGAAACCCCATCTCTACTAAAAATAGAACAACTAGCTGGGGGTGGTGGTGAATGCCTGTAGTCCCAGCTACTCAGGAGGCTGAGGCAGGAGAATCGCTTGAACCCGGGAGACAGAGGTTGCAGTGAGCCGAGATCGCACCACTGTACTCCAGCCTGGTGACAGAGCAAGACAACATCTCAAAAAAAAAAAACAAAAAACAAAAAAAAAATAACAGTGTCTCATGCCTTCTAAGTGAGCAGTGATCAGTAAGTCCTGGCTGGATGTAATCCCACCATGTCTCCACAAAGTCAGTAGCATGATTAGCCTCACTTGACAAACGAGGAAACCAAGGCTCAGAGAGGTTAAGTGACTTGCCTACGTTTGCACAATGGATAAGCAGCAGGGCCAGGATTTGAACCCAGGCCTCCTGGCTCCAGAGCCTACATTCTTTTTTCCCCTTATCATGGAACATTTCCATCATACACAGAAGTAGAGAGTATATGATGAACCCAGCTATCCAACAGGCAGCTTCAACAACAGCCACTCAGGGTCCACCTTGTTTCCTCCATTATCCCCATCACTTTTTATTTCCCTGGAGCATTTTGTTTTGTTTTGTTTTGTTTTGAGACAAGGTCTCACTCTTTCACCCAGGCTGGAGTGCACTGGCGCAATCATGGATCACTACAGCCTCGATCTCCTGGGCTCGAGTCATCCTGCCTCAGTACCCTGAGGAGCTGGGACAACAGGTGTATGCCACCACACCTGGCTAATTTTCGAATTCTTTTTTTAATAGAGATAGGGTTTCATTACGTTGCCCAGGCTGGTCTCAAACTCCTGGGCTCACGCAGTCCTTCCAACTCAGCTTCCCAAAGTGCTGAAATTACAGGCATGAGCCACCATGCCCAGCTCACTGGAGTATTTAAAACAAGTCCAAGATAGCATGTAATTCCCCCATACCTACTTCCATGGATGTCTCTAATACATACAGACTTCCTTTTAAACACGTGGTTCTCAACTGGGGGCAATTTTGCCCCCTAGGAAACCTTTAGCTATGTCCAAAGACACCGCTACTTGTCTCAACTGAAGAGGAATTTTGCTACCAGTATCTCGTAGGTAGAGACCCCAGATGCTGCTGAACATCCTCCAACGCCCAGGACAGCTCCCCAGCCAGGAGTAATCCAGCCCCAAATGGCACCAGGGTCAAGGATGAGAGACACTGTTTTACACAGGACCACACTGCTCGACTGTGCCTAAGAGAATGGAGGAGTCCTCAATACCATCGAGCACCCAGTCTGTGGACAAACATCGCTGATTGTCTCAAAATGCCTCCTCACGTGGACGAGCTAGAAACAGATCCCTAAGCAGGTTCAGACGCTGCATCTGGCGGGTCCGTCTCTTGAGTCTCTTTCATCTCTAACAGTTCCTCTTCCCCACACCTGTTTCCCCATCATTCGTTGAAGAAGCCAGGTCATTTGCCACATAGAATCACCCACCCTCCAGATTAGGCCAGATGCCTCCCCAAGGTGCCAATGAACCACCCTCTGCACCACATCCTAGAGCTGAGTAGGGAGACCTCGAGCCTCCATGAGATGACAGCTCCGTATCTGCGGGCAAGAGCCTCGTGGGCGGGGCTGTGTGTGTGTCCTGGTGTATTGCAACAAACGGACGGCCTGTCCTCACTTTCTGTGATGTTAAAATTATAAAGTTCCCCCCAGAATCTTTCAGCAGACAGTTTTAGCCTCGCTGATGAGTGCTGCCTATATCCATGGTATTTCATTAGAACCGTGGTTCTCAGTCGGGATGATTTTCCCCGCAGAGGGTATTTGGCAATGTCTGAAGACATTTTTGGTTGTCACAATCGGGGGAGAGGTGCCACTGGCATCTAGTGGATAGATGACAAAGATACTGCTAAATAGTCTACATAATGTCCAGGACAGCAGTCCCCCTCCCACCACCCACTACAAGGATGATGCTACCCACGTGTCAATAAGGCCAGGACTGAGAACACCTGCCCCACGTACTCCGGACACCCCCGGCCAGCGCTCACCTGTTGATCTGGGTGACATACTGCTTCATCTCCTTCAGGGCTACATCTAGCTTGGTGAAGAGCTGCAGGTAGGCATCCTGGATCTCACGGTCCTCTTGCTTGAGCAGGAAGCTCAGGCCCCGGTCTTCCTGGCCAAGGGTCCCACTGGCTGGCCCGAAGCTGCCATCGTGGAGACTCTGGCCTTGGGGATCACCCTCTTCAGCAGGCAAGCACTTCCAGGAGGGGGCAGCCATGGTGGTGATGCAGTGCTGGGTGTAGGACATGGGGTTCAGGTGGCCTACAGTGGAGGAAGGGAGAGCTCACTGGAAAACAGCCACCAGCATCCACGGGGCCTCTGGGCAGAACAATACAAACCCATTTCAAGGATCCCAATGAAGGAGAAAAATTTCCCTTTTAAATACTCTTAATCCATTTGGTTACTTCAAGAAGAACGTTCCAGGCTGGTGCTAATATGCTCTTAACTACTGTGATCTTCTTGCTGCCTGCAATGCAGACATGATGGCTGGTATCCCAGCAGACATCATCATCCACGAGGCATAAAGCCACATCTAGAGATGCTGCCCCACACAGAAGGTCATCCCTGATGACCATGGAGCCACCATTCCAGCCCCGGACAGCTGACCTCCAGACAAGTTTCTGTTTAAGTATCTGGAGTGCAACATCTGAACCCAGTTTCTAATAGACACACGCAGGTACCTTGCTCCGGGTCAAGGCCGATGAGGGAGGGTTTGCGTCCAAAGCGGATGCTGAAGGACCTGCCCACTGAGGGGGTGGTCTTTGGGTAGGACACTTCCATGAGGTTGATGTGGCAATTGGTGGGGCAGAAGTCCAGGCCACACAGCGGGTGGGGCTCCAGAGGGGCTTGTTTGAAGGGTGGGCTGACCCTGCTCTTCAGCTGGGCTGCAAACTGAGAGAGTGGAGGCCGTAAAGTTGTGAGTCACAGGGCAGGATCTGGAAATAATGGCCCACACCCAGTACCCACTTTATCCTGGCCTAGGCCAGACGCCCCACAGTGGGACAAAATGCCAGTAGCTCCAAATGAGAAGGGGAACCCCTGGACCGTGTTTCATGGCTCCAGACTGCAGGGAAAGCCTGGAGGAACCCAAGGCCTCTGGGTGCCCACCTCATGCATGGCTCCATTTTGGCTGCCCCTGAGCCATCCTTGAAGCACTGTCTCTGCCCCACCCTCAGTTCATGAGGTTCAGGGTCAACGTGCCTCTCCATCCCTATGGCAACTGGAACCGGATGAGGCACATGACCTAAGCCAAGCCAACAGGGCTCCCTCCGAGTTAATTTTTTCCTGGGCTCACTAAGGCTAGAGCTATCAAGGGCCAACGTGTCCCCACCACAAGAGAAGGGCCTGGCTGAGAGTGAACCCAACACAAAGGAAAACGAAGTCAGGAGATGCAGAGAGGCCACGCTGCTATGATGCGGTAAGTTCACCTCCGTCCTTTTCAGTAATACACACCATACGTTCTCCTGTTTGTTTCAGTTGAGTTGGGATGGGCTTTGACATTTACAACCCATATATCCCAGGCTGAGATGCTATGTCTGGGACCCGTGGTAGAGACCCCGGAGGGAGCAGGCAAGCACCTCCTGGTAGCAGGCAATCCTCTGGCCGATGCTCTCCAGCTTGGTGTCGCAGATGTTGCGGAACTCAAAGTGGGGCATGGTCACAATGGCGCTGCTCAGGGCCATGAGCCGCCCGCAGTTCTCCACGAAGACACTGTCATCGGCAGCAAAGGCCTCGAGGATCTGCAGAAATGTCAACAGCTACTGAGCACTCCCCGGGTGCTGGGCAGATCTTAAGCGGTTCACCCGCAGTGACTCCTGTACTACACATAATACCCCCCAGGAAGTCAGGTCTGGTCACCCGCAGTGACTCCTGTACCACTCGTAATACCCCCCAGGAAGTCAGGTCTGCTGCTGGCCCTTATTGCACAGGAGTAAACTGAGGCTAAAGGGACAAGCCACTCTCCACAGTCCCACGCTACCTAGTGGTAGGACAAGGACCAGAATTCAGGGCTCCAGGCTAAGCCTGAGGAAATGGGATTCAGGTGTCTCACCCAACTCCTTCTTCCAACCCCCTGATAAGAGACACTGGCTTCAATCCCCGAGGGTAGGGCAGGGCCAGGCAGTGCCCAAGGAGACCTTGGCAGTGAGGCCGAAGCAGCCGCGGGGCTCCACGATCTTCTCCAGCACGTGGCACCTGACGCCTGCTGTGCTCACGTACTCATACACCACGCCGTGTTCCAGGTGCACGTTGTCCACAGTCAGGCTGACCATGGGGCTGTCCTCACACAGGCTCAGCCGGGGACCCAGGGACAGCAGTGGGAAGGCTGGAAGCCAAAAGAGGTGACATCTGAGCAGACATCAGAGGGAGGGAGGAAGGCAAGGCAAGGAGGATTCTGGAGGAAGCCTTCCAGGCAGTGGCAACAGCAAGTACAAAGGCCCTGAGGCAGGAGTACATTCAGCCAGAGCAGCCGGAGCAGAGAGGAGAGTGGGGAAGTGATGGAAGGTGTTGGAGAGCCAGTCTGGACAAGATCACACAAGCCATCGAAGGCCTGGCCCTGAAGATGGAGGGAGCCATCGGAAGGTTCTCTTCTCATCTGGGGGAATAGCCCCTGGGAGGAAAGTAAGTCAGGACAGGCAGAGCCGTGAGCAGGCCACTGCCACCGTCTTGGTAAGAAATAATGAGGGCTTGGTCCAGGCAGCTGAAACGGGCAAGGAAACGGATTCTCCCCGAGAACCCCAAGGAGGACCGCAGCCCTGTGGACACCTTGATTTCAGCCCAGTGGGACTCAGACTTCTGACCTCCAAAATTGTAAGTAGTAACTGTGTGTTGTTTAAGCTGCTGGGTCTGTGACACTTTGCTATAGCAACCATCAGAAACTGACATAACATCGCGGGCATCGCGACTGTGCACAGTGGTGCACACCTGTAATCCCAGCATTTTTGCGAGGCCAAGGCAAGAAGATCGCTTTAGCGCAGGAGTTAGAGACCAGCCTGGGCAACGTAGGGAGATCTCACCTCTAAAAAAACTTCCAAAAATTAAAAAATTAGCCAAGTGTGATGGGGCACGCCTGTGATCCCAGCTACTCGGGAGGCTGAGGTGGGAGGATCACTGGAACCTGGGCGGTCGGGGCTGCAGTGAGCTGTGGTCACACCACTACGCTCCAGCCTGGGTGACAGAGCCAGACCCTGTCTCCAAAAAGAAAAAACAAACAAACCTGCTGGCATGGAGGTGGACTGGCTGGAGGAGAGGAGGTGAGAGGACACAGGAGAGGACCCAACCCCTCTGGAGTCTCAGTCCCTCTGGAAGCTCCTGTCACACCATGTCACGTCTGTTACCTGAGTCAGGCTGGTCTTCCTCCTGGGCCTGCTCGCCACTGGGGTCCTCACTGGTGGCCTCCTGGCTGGCTCGTGCTTCCTGGGCATCCTCATGGGTGTGGTATATCCACTGGTACAGGCCCTGCCAGAAGCCAGAGTAAGGGACAGCCATGGTGCCAGCAGGTAGGGAGGAGGGGATGGGGCCGAGGTGCAAACTGCCCCTGGGTTCCAGAGCTCTGGAAACTCACTGACCACCAGTCACACTCAGCCCTCACCTCACAGTCTATGCTCCCTACAGAGGCCAGGGGATGTGACAACGTGAAGCAGGGCCATGGGTGCAGACTTATTGTCTCTCCTGTGTCCCCAGGGTCAGGTGCCCAAAACACACATACTGAGTGAGCCAGTGAATGAACCAGTGCAGGAATCTCGCCCTCCACCAGAACCCTGACCCCCAACCAAACGGAGTATCCACTTTCACCATCCGCTTGATTACGTGCCCAACATGCCTATGTGGTGAGGAGAGAGGGTGTGGTCACACCCATTTCACAGCTGTGAAAACTGAGACCCCAGGTATCACAGCATAGCTCCTCTGGTTTAAGGAGGCAGCAGGAGCACAGAGTTCAGGCCCAGCTCCGCCCTGTTGGGTCAGCAGCCCCACCCAACTCACAACCAGTGGCACATGCAGGTTTTCTCCAGAGAAGAGAGGACAGGCCTCAGCCACCTACCCCAACCCAGCCGGACTTCCCTGATGGCCCCAGCTGCTGGTCAACTCACCAGGGCCTCTTCGCGCCGACTCCGGAATGCCTGGAAGTGATCCAGGACCTCAGGGGCACCATCGTTCATCACGTTGCTGCCATTGACCTTCAGAATGCACTGACCAGCACAGAGCCCTGCAGCCATGGCCTCGGAGCCTAAGGGGAACAGCAGAGCGTGAGGCTGGATGCCAGGCAAGGACAAGCAGCCCGCTGAACACTGTTCCCCCGCAAGACACACTCAAAGACTTCACCTCCAGCCCTCCCACCCCAGAGTTGCCCTCTGACCCATTCCAGTGCAAAGAATGGACTGACATTCCCATTTTACAGAAGAAAAAACTGAGGTTCAGAGAAGTAGTAGCTGGCCCAAGGTCACGCAGCAAGGCAAATGGGATCCGATTTGGGTCCGTTTCACTCTAGAGCCTCATCTCCTTTAAAGTCCTGCAGCCGCCTTGTGCTACTGAGCCAGGATCGGCCCCATTTGGCAGATAGGGTGACGGGCTGAGAGAGGCAAAGCCATGGCTCTCTCGGTCGAATGAACAGAAGCCAGGATTCAAACTAGGCCTACCGCACTCCAAGGGCAAGGTTTTTCAGCTATTCCACAATCCCCAAACCGTAGGTCTTGAACCCAGGGGTTTTTCTAGTTCATGTGAAAGGTCTAGAAATGCAAACAAATGCCAAGCTTTGCCCAGACATGGGGCAATACCAGACATGGGGCCCGAATGGTGTGGTGGTGCCAAGTACAGCCCCTGGGGACTCGCATGGCTTCAAACCCTGGCTCTGCCATAGACCGACCCTGGAACCTTCAGCAACTACCTTCACTCTCTGGAGCTCGGCTTTCTCATCTGTGAAATGGGAACGCTCATAATCCCTACTCAGAGGGTCCTGGGGAGATTCCATGAGTTAATACATGCAGCGTTCAGCATCATGCCTGGCACTCAGTGAGTGCTCAAGAAATAGCACCTGTTTTATTCTTTTCACCTTCTTTGCCTATGAACACTTATTACTACCTATTATCAATATCTCTGCAGATGTTTTGAAGCAGGATTTCTCACCAAGGCACTGCTGATATTTTGGGTGAGATAATTCTGTGTGACTCTCTGGAGCTGTCCTGTGCACTGCAGCATATTTAGCAGGATCCCTGGTCTACCCACTAACTGCCAGAAACACCCCTCCCCAGTTACGACAAACAAAAATGTCTCCAGACAGGGCCAATGTCCTCTGGAGAGGAGGCTAAGGTGCCCCAAGGTGAGAATCACTGCTTTAAGGACAAAATGAAAACCTACTTTAAAATATTATCAAATTCTCAGTAGCCTTCTGTCATGGTACGCATTTTCTTAATGAATACCTAGTAAACGCACAACTATGACCACACAAGTGAACAATGTATGTTTAAACTTTAAAAAGGGAGGCATGGCCGGGCGCGGTGGCTCAAGCCTGTAATCCCAGCACTTTGGGAGGCCGAGACGGGCGGATCACGAGGTCAGGAGATCGAGACCATCCTGGCTAACACGGTGAAACCCCATCTCTACTAAAAAATACAAAAACCTAGCCGGGCGAGGTGGCGGGCGCCTGTAGTCCCAGCTACTCCAGAGGCTGAGGCAGGAGAATGGCGTAAACCCGGGAGGCAGAGCTTGCAGTGAGCTGAGATCTGGCCACTGCACTCCAGCCCGGGCGAGAGCGAGACTCCGTCTCAAAAAAAAAAAAGGAGGCTCTCAGATGCAGAAAAGTCTGAGGGCCCAGTATCATAGACCTACTTGCTTCCATCTCCAAGACATAGTGACACCTTTAATAGCACACAAGGAATAGGCAATGCAGAAAGCAGAGGTCTTGAACTGCTGGCCTTTGGGCTGGATCTGGCCACAGAAGTATTGAGGCAGAGCCGCCAGATTTGCATTTCTGGCTTCTCTTAGAAAATCAGGTCTGGTGAGAGTGGGCTCCCATTCCAGTCTGGCAATAAGGAGCTCCAGCTGAAGAGCCACTGCTCCTTCCAAAGTGAACATGTATTTTTCGCCTTGCCATAGTCCCCACCAGTCCCCACTGTCTTCCACTGGGATCGCTACCCACCTGGAGCCTACGTGACCCCAGGAGACATTTGTGTTTGCAAGTCTTGGCATCAGGCAAAGAAAATAAGTGCTGATGGTACATTTTCTGGCAGAAGCCTAGAGTTCAGAAGGCTCTGAACTCCTGCCACACAGATAGACCGACCATCTCCTGCACCTTTCCCTTCTCTCCCTAGGCTCCCACTCACCTCTCCCCACGGCATAGACATACGGCGGGGCAGCTCCATGAATCTGGAAGCACAGTGTGTCCGGCTGGTCGGGGATTTTGATGATCCTGCACCAGGTAGAAGAGGCAGGGAAAAAGGCCATGAGGAAAACCGGCATTGCTCCCAATAATCCCGGGGCCGACCCAGAGAGTGTCTGCCTTGGAAACACTGGGAAAATTCAGCCCAAAATAGTAGTAGCAACACAGGCTTTCCAGCTCCCAAATATGGAAAGAAATGTCAATCAGGCAGATTGACCAGGATCCTTGATTAAGCACAACCCACTGGCCTGCCCTTGGAGCTTCTGTCCTCGCACAGAAACTCCAGACCACCCTCCCACACCTTCTCCATTGTTCTCCTGTCCTAAGGCCCTTAGAGGTGAGACCACCACTCCAGCCAGTCAATAGCTAAAGATTCGCAGGTGGGACGGTGTGAAATGACCTGGTGGTACATCTCGGTGTCGACCCTAGAAAAACACCCACGCAAGTCCCCTAGGAAGGCAGGACTGGGCCATTCTGTGGATCAATCCCCAAAGCAGAGAGGCAGCACCTACCAGGGAGGGCAGTGGGTGTCACTGCTCCTGGAGCATCAGTGCCCTGCCCACATCCCCGTCTAGGGCATGTCTCCAACCCTGTGCTGCACAATCGTCCCTCCCATTCCCCCTGCAGATAAAGCCGAGCTGGGAGCCTGCTCTCAAACCCAGGTGTTTCCACAGCTTTAAGCAGACACAGTCCACCTTGGTGCTTTCTGCCACTTCCACATACCAACCCATCTATCAACTACACTTTCCCTAAGGCAGCTCGCCTTTTTACTCAAATAATTGTATTTAAAACTTTCCACGCCTCCTGACAAGAGAAGATCTGTCTTAAATAAAAGGGAGAAGTGAAAAAACAGACGCATAATTTTTCAAAGAGAAAATGCTTTGCTTCCCGGTACCTACCCCTAGCATGGCTCTGCTCCTCCTGCCCCTGCTGGTGCATTCTGCTGAGCCACCACCTCCTCAGCTCCCCCTAGTGCCACCTTTGCCGCTGACAATCTGAGCTCCACTTGCAGCCACAGGACTTCGATCAGAAGCTTCAAATGACTCCCCATGGGTACTTGCCAGGAGCCTCCAGGGCCTGGACCCCATTGCCCCACAGACCTCACTGCCTAGCCCTCCCTCTCACTCACTCACTGCTCCAACCCTATCAGTTTCCTTCTGCTCCTCCAATGTGCCAGACACAGTGCCACTTCAGGGCCTCTGCCCTGGCTGCTTCCCCTGCCTGGAGCCCTGTTCATCCAGAAATCCCCTTGGCTCCTCCATGATCTGCTTCGGGTCTTCACCTCAACTCGCAGTGATGTCTCCCTGACGAACATCCCTCTGCACACTCTGGCCCCTTTCCGGGTTTATAGAAACTTATCTGCGCCACGCTCACCAGCACAGGCTCAGCGTGTGTCTTACTTCTCTATCTGCACATCGTCTGTCTCCTGTCCCCTCCCGCAGCTAGATCTGAGATCTATGAATGGCAGGAACTACATGCATCTCCACATGGCTGGATTCCCAGGGCCCAAACTGCCACCAGCAGAGTAGCACTCTATAAACATCTGCCGAATGAATGAAGGTTCAGCTTGTGTCATGTGCCTCCAGCAATGGGTCCCAGCCATGGGGGACCAGGACAGTTCATGCCACCCCCAGCCCTCGGCCACCACTCAGCCTGAGAGGCAGGGCTGCTGGACACCCTGCCCCAGGATACTCACTCTTTGGCCTTGGTGGCCACTAGGAGGCGCAGAGGGCGGCGGGAGCAGAAGGACTGGTTGAGGATGGACTCCACCTCCGAAAAGGGCCGCAGGAACACCAGGTCCTCATTGATGGAGTAGATCTTCCTCCCCACCTGCAGGCCGGCCATCTGGGCAGGGGTGGCAGGGGACAGACGTGCACACCGATCACTAAGCTCCTTCCCTCCTCATCAAGGAAGCTCAAATGTGTTCGGCAGAAAGGTGCTGGCCCAAGGGATCTGGCAGGACTGGGTGACTGTGTGCTGTCTATGGTAAGCAGTTGAAGGGCACAAGGCACCTGGTTCTGCCTCACGAGCCACAAAGGGAAGCTCACGGGAGGGCAGCTGGGAAAGGTGTTCCTCCTGAGGGGAAACTCTGCTGGGGCCTGACCCTGTTGTGTGGGGACACGAGGGTCACACCAGGGTGGCCACCTTGTGTCTGTGAGGGCCTGGCCAAGAAAGATGAAGACATGCTGACCTGAACCAAGATTCACAACCACCTCCTTCTAACCGCTGACATCACTGGCAAGGTCAGCTCAGCCGCTCCAGCCATGGGTATGTGGCTACTTGCAGCCCAAAGCATTCCTAATTGCCAAAGGGGCAAGCTGGGCTCCAGCCAGCATGGCAGGTGCATCTCCCCCACCCACCTCCACACGCCCCAGGAGAAGCTGGAAGGCCCCAGGGCTGAATCCTTGGTCAGCCACACCCTCACTCTCCTAACCTATCCTCCTCTAGGGCTTTGCATGGGACAGCAACAGGTTTATCTTATTCAAGCCTCTGTGACTTGTTGCAGAAAACTGAGAAACCTGCTTTTTGGCTGTACCTCCCCACAGCGTCCAGCAGAGGGCAGCGGTGGAACACACCAGGGCCCTGGGCCTCTGCACTCACTCCCAGCTCCCGCAGCCACTGCAGACAGTGGGTAATGGACTCAGTTTATCCACGTGGGCAGTAAGAGAAGAGGAGCCAGCGATCATTCTAGAATCTCCTGGGCTTGGCTGCCTCAAGGACGGTGAAGACAGACACTCCGCCCTGCCACCTGCACACATTCCCTGCCAGCTCCCCCGAGGGCCTCACCTCGGCCAGCGAGCCCCTCTGGACGGTCTTCACCACCACAGCTTTGTTCTTCTCCTCGATGTCGAAGCCATAGTCCTCCTCCTGGGGCAGGATCTGGAGGCCCAGGACAAAAGGAACCCAGTTGGGGAGCGAGGTGGGCCTGCAGCCAGCCCCACCACGGCCCCCACAGGACCATGACCTCGTCCCAGGTCTAGTAGGGAAGCAGCTGGATCCAGGCCGGGTGAGACAGAGCAAAATGCAAACAGCACCTGGCACAGAGCTGGTGCTCACTCTGTGCCTGCCACTGGCTTAACGAATCACACAGATCCAAAGGTGTCCAGCCACCAAGAATGTGGAGTTAGGGAATTCAGGGAACAGCGGTCCCACCCGAGGGCAGGCTGGCACGCATGCTGGAAACAGGTCTGGGGGTTCCCCAGTCGGGGGGATACAGGGAAAGGCACTCATTCTGTCAACAGAGATTGACTGAGATGCTGCCCACCACACGAGCCAGGCAGTTCTCATGGGTGCTGGAGACACCATTTAGAACAAGACAAACAGGCTCAGCCCTGCTTAGTCGGGGAGGCAGACTATAAACGAATAAACAAAGAAACATAGGATGTGATGCAGGGAGTATACATAGTTGGAATTAAAGCACTTAATGGGATAGGGCACGGCAAGCAGGCAGAGGAGGTGCTACCGGAGCTGAGGCCTAAAAGAAATGAAAAACAAACTTCATTAAGAGTGCAGGAACATGCTCCAGGCAGCAGGCACAACACATACAAAAGTCCTGAGGGAGGCCCCAAGGCACTGGAGAGTAAGAAAAGAGACCAGGAGGTCAGCCACAATGGCTCATGCTTGTAATCCCAGCACTTTGGGAGGCCAAGATAGGTTGATCACTTGATCCTAGGAGTTCAAGACCAGACTGGGCAACATAGCAAAACCCTGTCTTTATAAAAAATACAAAAATTAGCTGGGTGTGGTGGCGCAGGCCTATTGTCCTAGCTACTGGGGAGGTGGAGGAGAGGAGAGAGGAGAGAGGGGAGGGGAGAGAGAGGAAGGGAGGGGAGAGAGGGGAATGGAGGGGAGGCGAGGGGAGAAAGAAAGTGGAGGGGAGGGGAGGGGGGGAAGGAGGGAGGAAGGAAGGGAGGGAGGGAGGAGGAAGGAAGGAAGGAAGGAAGGAAGGAAGGAAGGAAGGAGGAAGGAAGGAAGGAAGGAAGGAAGGAAGGAAGGAAGGAAGGAAGGAAAGGCGCAAGAGAGACAGAGAGAAAGAAGAAAAGAAAAGAGAAAAGAAGAGAGAGGAAGGAAGCAGGAAGGGAAAGAGGAAAGAGGGAAGGGGAGGGGAGGGGAGTGAGAGGTTGAATTGTATCCTAAGTGTGACGGGAAGCACTGGGGGACTTTACAGTGAGAGGAATGAAATCAGAGGGAACAGCAGTCCCTGCAGTACTACGGGATAGAAGTTAATGGAGCCATCTTCATATGAGTCAGGCTTCAGCTCCAATCCTGGCGGTAGCCAGAGACCTGACTTCTCTAAGCGTCTGTCTTGACTGCCTGCTGCAGGCCAAGTGTTAAGATGGGGGCTGCCGTGGGGTATGCGGGATGAATTGCTTCAGGAGGCCAACCTCTCTATACAATGTACGGGGAGGGGACAGGAGAGGCAAGGGAACAGGAAGGGAGACCTGAAAGCCCAATCTCTTTTGTTAGGAGGGTAGTCTCAGCCAGTGATACAGCCTGGCCTCTTTGCAGAGTTGCCCCCTAACACCTAGAATCCACCTATTCTGGTACTCCAAGCTGAGCCCCCTTCTCTGTGCATAGCCAGAAGGTCACCCAGCTCCCATGCCTGCAGGGGGCTCAGGCAAGGAAGGGACAGCAGCTCAGCTGTGCTCCTACCAGCAGGCGCTTGGCCAGAATGTTCTCCACCAGCTTGAAGTCATTGCGAAGCTGTTTGTTCTTGCTGCTGGTCCCCTCCATCTCCTCGTCAGCATGGAAGCGGAAGTACTGGGACTCATCCCTGAACTCGCTCTTCTCCAGCACTGCAGATCCACAGATGTGCACTCAGTGGTCAGATTCACATGGGAAAGTTTCAGCCATGCTTGCCAACTGGCAGGCACAGGCTGGAACTAGGCCATGGACACATTTGGTTTGGCAAACAATATTCTATTAAAATGGAATCAAATGCCAACACTAACATATTAGGATATTTCACAAAGTGATCTGGCTTTCTGACTTCTCTTGAAAAGCCTGAACTTGCCTCACCTGCTATAAAAAGATATTAATATGTTACAAAGCCATAGTAACAAACACAGTGTGGAACTGCAGTAGAAACAGATCAATAACCAGTGGAAGGGAATAGAAATCACATAAGAGGACTAACTGTTTGCAGGAACTTAGTCTATGATGATGATACATGATCACAGGGTATTCTGCAGATGATGCATGGAAAACTGACTTGCGGGGGGGAGGGGGGAATTGAATCCCTACCTCACACCATATACAACAATAAACTGCTAATGGATTAAAAACCTACGTATGAACAGTAAAACTGACGCTAACAAAACTAAAAATAGGATGACATCTTTGTCCTAGAGAAGAAAAGGAGTCTGTGTATAAGACCCTCTTGTATTAGACTAAAATTAAGGACCTCCATTTGATAACAACTCCATAGGTAGATGGTAGATGTGAAGATAACTATAGTGTCCAAAACCAACAGGAATAAATATCTAGAATATATAAAACCTCTAACAAGTCAACCAGAAAAGGCTCAGAAGCTCACAGATAAATGGGCAAAGGATATGAACAGTTAGTTAACATAAGCAAACTCCAATGAGCAGCAATTTGTGAAAAGGCATTCAGACCTCTCAGAATGAAATGATGCTAAGACACTTTAGACCAAAAGTTAGCAAACTCAGTCCCCACAGGCCAAATCTGCTCCACTATCTGGTCTTATGAATAAAGTTTTATTGGCACACAGCTACAGTGATTTGTATTTGTACTTCTATTATCTGTGACTGCTTTTGAGCCACAAGGACAAAGCTGAATGCTTGTGACAGAAGCTGTATGGCCCACAAAGCCTAAATTGTTACTAAGTGGCCCTTTACATACAAAAATATACTGACCCTGGCCAGGCACGGTGGCTCCACCTGTAATCCCAGCACTTTGAGAGGCTGAGGCGGGCAGATCACCCTAGGTCGGGAGTCTAAGACCAGCCTGACCAACATGGGGAAACCCTGTCTCTACTAAAAATACAAAATTAGCTGGGCGTGGTGGCACATGCCTGTAATCCCAGCTACTTGGGAGGGTGAGGCAGGAGAACTGCTTGAACCCGGGAGGTGGAGGTTGCAGTGAGGTGAGATCACACCATTGCACTCCAGCATGGGCAACAAGAGCGAAACTCCATCTCAAAAAAAGATACATATATATTTTTTATATGTGTATAATATATAGCATGTATATAATATATATTATATATATATTATGTGTATACACACACACACACACAGACGCCTTTCTAGGACAAGCCAGGAAAATGAATAAAAATTACCAGTATCAACCAATTGGTGATCTGATCTCTGTAACTTACAACTTAACTAGGCGCCTCCCAGTGCCAGGCACACTGGGGAGACATGCTAAGTTCATCCACTCCTTGGACAAGGAAAGAATTGCTGTGCCCCTTTCATAGACGGGGAGACTAAGACTAAGACCCCTAGGTCACAGAGCCAGCAGGCAGCAGGCAGCAGAGGGGTCCTCATCGAGCCTCCTTCCTCTCCTCCTCTTCCCACACTGCCCAGCCAGGCCTGTTAGATGAGGCAGGGCTGAGTATAAACAGTGCACAAAGGTGGAAATCAAGGCTCGGAGAGGTAAAGGCAGCTGTCGGAGGCCAGTGGGTGCCTGAAACAAGGGAAACCAGCTGCCTTAGCCATGAGACATCCCCCTTATCCCTGAAGACAGAGGCTTTTTCTGGATGTGGTGACTCAGTGGAAAGCAGCCGGGGGCGTTTCTTTCTTTCTCCTTAGTTCTCCGGGACACTTCACCTGGAACTCTACCTGTTTGTAAGCCCCTTTCTCAGGCCACCCCTGTTACCTTTTTAAGAAAACAGACACACAAATTGCCACTTTCCCCAGAGCTGGGGAGCCAGGCCCTAGGGGGCCGCTGGCTTCGACTCCACTATAAACATTAAGTTAGAAGATTCCAGGAGTGGGAGGAAGAATTGCAATGTTGCATATTGACCAAAATATTTGTGGAAAACAGCGTGGAATCCCTCAAGTCCACGAGCTCAGCCAAGTGAGCTACCGACCTCAATACCTTTCCCTCAAGGCTGCTGGTCCGGCTTTATAGGATACTCTCAGATCTGGGTTCAAATCCCTGCTCAGCCCCTTCCTGTCTTCATGACCTTTAGCCTCTCCAAGCCTCAGTTTCCTCGTCTACAAGAGTAACAACAGGACCAACATGCTGGGGTGGCTGTGGGGATTAAATGGCAAGCCTCAGTTTCCCCATATGTGCCTAAAGCAAGAGGGCCAGACCCCAGGCCAGCCCTAAGGAGGGAATACCTTAGGGTCTGTGGGCTCAGTTCAGCCCCAGTTTGAGGTGCCTCAAAAGGTGCCACAGAGGCCCCTCCCTGTCGCCCATCCTGCACCTCACCCTGTATTTTGCTGAAGGCACAATCCTGGAATTGGTCCTTTCCTATTTTAGCCTATTTTTGAGTTCGTGGCAGGGAACAGAGGAGCAGGGTCACGCCCTGCAATTTCTCTCCCTCAGAGGCCTTGAGGACATCAGGACTGCCTGGGAGTCACCACCCAGCAGAATGTCCACAGCCAGCAGCCTTCCCGGAATAGCAGCTGGGGAGGACCCCTAATTACCTTCACCCACAAATGAGAGGTTGTGCCCAACTGACTGGAGGGAGGCTTGGGGCTGTCAGAGGGCCCCGAGGGAAACAGAGCAGCTTCTGGGAATGAAGGACTTTGGTGAGATGAGGTAGATGCATGAAAATGCCCTTGGCCGTCCACACTGGCCCTGCCCTGCCCACCTCAGCTGGGGAAACTGGAAGCTAAAGAGTGAGTCCTATTCCCACAGAACACTGGGCATGCTGAGTGCAGAGGAGGGGAATGCAAGGCCTCCAATGGAAAACTGGAGAAACCGAGGCCCAGAGAGACACATGGGTCGACTGGGAGTCAGCTGAGTCGGGGACCTGCTGGCCACAAGGCAGGGGATAGACCCAAAGGCCTCTCAGCTCTCCAGCACATGGCTCACTCTGCCAAGGGAACCGCAAATCCAGCAGGCCAACCAGGGCTCAAAAAACTATGGCCTGGCTGGGTGTGGTGGCCCATGCCTGTAATCCTAGCTACTCAGGAGGCTGAGGCAGGAGAATCACTTGAACCCAGGAGACGGAGGTTGTGGTGAGCTGAGATCGTGCCATTGCACTCCAGCCTGGGTGACAAAAGGGAGAGACTTTGAGACTTCGTCTCAGAAAACAAACTATGGCTCACCACCTGCTTTTCTAAATAAAGTTTTATTGGCACAGAACCACGCCCATTTGCTTACATACTGTCTGTAGCTGCTTTTGTGCTACAAAAGCAGAGTTACAGTTAAACAGCTGTGACAGAGTTTGCAGATCTCTGAGTTAGAACTAAAAAAGCCAACATCAGAAAGGAGAAATGGCCAAAGGGCCTTCCTGTGGCTCAGGGTTTTCTGAATCTGACCACTTCTAACCCCTTGCAACCACCAAGTCCCAGCCATATCCTCCTTCCCCTGGACTATCATGACCACCTCCTTGCTGGCATCCCTGTTTCCTTCCCCTGCACATACCACATGCACATGCGTACACACACACACACACACAGACATACAGAACTGTTATCTGTCCTGGTCATCACTCTGCTCCCTGAGCCTGGCATAGTGCCTGGAACACCAAAGACACCACACGTGATGTCAGAATGAACAAAGACAGAAAGGAGGGATGGGATCCGCCTAACAGGGAGAGAACAGCCCCTTAAAAAAAAAGAGAATCCGGCCGGGCGCGGTGGCTCACATCTGTAATCCCAGCACTTTGGGAGGCTGAGGCAGGCAGATCACGAGGTCAGGAGATCGAGACCATCCTGGCTAACATGGTGAAAGCCCATCTCTACTAAAAAATACAAAAAATTAGCCAGGCGTGATGGCGGGCGCCTGTAGTCCCAGCATCTTGGGAGGCTGAGGCAGGAGAATGGCGTGAACCTGGGAGACAGAGCTTGCAGTGAGCCGAGAGCGCGCCACTGCACTCCAGCCCAGGTGACAGAGCGAGACTCCGTCTTAAAAAAAAAAAAGACAGAGAGAGAGAGAATCTGAGCTAGGAGCAGAGTGATGACGGGGAGGAGCTATTTTAGCCAGGGCTGTGGGGAGGCCCTCACAGGGGAGAAGCTGACTGAGCAGAAACACTGAGTCACCTGCAGGGATGAGGCAGGCAGGGCACCCTGGCAAGAGAAACTGCAAGTGCAAAGGCTCTGAGGAATGTTCTAGAAACAGGAAAATGGCACCTTGGCAGGGGTTAAAGGTTTACCTATCCTGCTGAAAGGACAGGAGACTCAGGGCTCCCCCAGGGCCCTCAAGGGGAGATGCTACATAGCACAGCAGTTGAGTGTGTAGCCTGTAAAGCCAGACGACCTGGGTTCTAATCCCGGCTCCAGATAGCCTGAGTTCTAATCCTGGTTCCAGATAGCTTGGGTTCTAATCCTGACTTCTACTTGCCATGCAACCTTGAGAAAGTTTCTTAACTATCTGAGCTTCTATCTCCTCATCTATAAAATGGGGATGATGTTAATACCCGTATCAAAGGGTTGCTGTAAAGTATTAAACTAATAAATACATGTTAAGTGTCTAGAAAGAGCCCAGGCACACAGAACACTAACTTTTGTTGAAATTTAAACCGGTGTCCATGGAGCCACTTCGTCCTCCTTCTTGCCACCTTCCTGCTTCAGGAACATCTCAGAACCCACTCCCCAATACCTGCCACTCTCCCAGTGAAAAAAAAAGCCACTCATCTGAGGGAGGAGGCTGGGGAAAGAGGCAGACATCCCAGGAAGGGCTTCCTGCCTCTCAGTCACAACCCACCTGCCCACTGTCCCACAGGGCACAGCTCCTTCTTCCCCACGGAGGCCTTCGGGCCAGGCCTGCCTCATCTGACCTCACTGTCTACCCTGGAAGGCCACATCCCGCCCAGGAAGAAGGGCACAGGAAACCCATGGATTGGACTTCAAATCTAGCCCATGTCCTTCCAGCCATTTTGGTTCCCAGTGGACACCAGAAACCATTTCTCAATCGGTTCAGAACGGAAAGGGGAGGGAGGTGGGATTCGTGAGCCACCCCAAACCCCCGGGGGTCTAGAGAGCCACAGACCTGGCTTCAGTCCTCCCATACTCCCCCAAACCATCAGCTCCAGGGAACAAGGTCCCAAGGGCTGGGCTGCAGGTGGTGGCGGTTACCGTGGTGCATGAAGCCATTGTTGCACAGACCCACGCCGAGCGCCACTGCTTCCTCCCGAGTCTGGCAGTCTCCCTGGAATGGAACAAGAAGGGGAGGGTGTCAGGTGGGCAGCATCTGAGAGGCCACGCATGGCCAGCAAGAAGCCCACAACCACCCAAGAAAGTAGGCTCCATGAGGGCCAGGGTTTGTCTGCTTTGTTTACTGCAGTAACCCCAAAACATGTTTGTGATTATTATTATTTTTTATTATTATTATTTTTGAGACAGAGTCTCACTCTGTCACCCAGGCTGGAGTGCAGTGGTGCAATCTCGGCTCACTGCAAGCTCCGCCTCCCGGGTTCATGCCATTCTCCTGCCTCAGCCTCCCAAGTAGCTGGGACTACAGGCACCCGCCACCACACCTGGCTAATTTTTTGTATTTTTTAGTAGAGATGGGGTTTCACCGTGTTAGCCAGAATGGTTTTGATCTCCTGACCTCGTGATCCGCCCGCCTTGGCCTCCCAAAGTGCTGGGATTACAGGCATGAGCCAGCACATCTGGCCCCGTTTGTGATTATTATTAACTCCAAACAAGACTATTTTATTGTACTGTGATCAACACCGCAAAGAAAACATGGAGATTTTAAGTGGCAGACAATGTTGGTTGCCTAGCAACACCTTTCCCATTACTCCCTGAGAATGGGAGGCCCTCATCCATCTCCAACCTCCCTTGCAGCTACAGGTGGCCAATGAGCTATAAGCAGAAATCACCGGTGGGATGCTCTGGCAAAACCCCTTGTCCCTGGCCCTTTCTTTCTCTTCCTCCTGCCTGGAACAAAGATGTGATGGCTGGAATTCTTGCAGTCACTTTAGACTACAAGGTGCCCTGGTGGCTGGAAACTCACTAAGGAAGGCAGAGCAGAAAGACACAGAGAGTGTAGTCCCCAAAGATATCAGGAGACACTCTGGCAGCTCAAACTACCTACCACTGGACTTCTCTCATGCCACAGAAACACAAACCCTAATTAGGCTCAGCCTCCATAATTGTGTCTCTAATACTAGAAATCAAGTTCAATTGCTAACTGACCAAGCACCAGTTAAAAAGACAACTGAGGAAGACTACCAGGGGCTTCTGAAAAACACCTTCCCCCACTCTCCAGGTAAAAGGGAAAAGCAGCACCACCCCTCCCTGCCTGGGATAAAGTCATATGAGGAAGTGATGCTGGGGGCTGCAGTGGCTCCCTGATAAGCAAGATAGTGACATTGCCGAGATGCTGAGGATGGTGAGGTGAAGAACGGAAGGTTCTTCTGTCTGCTACTGAGCCCATACACCAGCCCTGGAACCACCTAGCTCCATGCTTCTTGATAGATGGCGTCTGTGTAAGTCACTGTTCAGTTGGGTTTGTTATCCTGGCAAATGAAAATATTCCAAACTGATTCAATCTGAACCAAGGCAATCTGACTCATCTCAGGACTTCCCCAAGGAAGTGACATCCAACCTGAAACGTGAAGAATGAACAGGCACGGCCCATGTGCTGGGCCCTGCGGGTTTGGCCTTTGGGGCCAACTCTCCCAGGTGGGATATCATCTTGGTGGGGTAGTCGATCAAGGTTTGCAGCCCTCCTAGGTCAGGCTGAGGCCAACGGGAGGCTCCCTGCCCCGGGAACATGACAATTCAGTGGAGGACCCCAAGGACAAGGAACAGCAGCGCTGACTGTCCCCCGCAGCGGTGTGCTGGACAGAGTCCCCACGTGCTAGCTTCTCAGCACTTCCGGGTGCCAGTTCTTCCTAAGGCCTCCTAGGCCTGCCCTGACTTTGTGAGTGCCCCACCCCCGCTTCAGTGAGTCATCTTTTTTATTCCCCCATCAATTAGCCAGGGCCTGTTTCTGTTGCTTGCAAACCAAATACTCTCAACACATCCAGGCCAAGTGTGTGACACGTGTGTGTGTGCATGTGCACACGCATGTGATGGTGGGAGGGATTGTCAAGCAGAGGAAACAGTAGGGGCAAAGGTCTGGAAATGGGCAGAAGTTTGGAGCGCAGAAAAACCAGAGGGCAGCATGGCCGGCCCAGGGGAGGACAAGCTGAGTCAGGCCCATGAGGGCCAGGAGCCAGCACCGCTGTGCCCCCACTCAATCTCAATCCTAAGTGCTGGGAACGGGGCAGACCTAGAGTCCCTGCTCAATAGCTGTCTGCTGATTGAACAAAGGAGTGGTCAGCAGGGGCCAGATCGTGTAGGAGCTCGCAGCCAGGTCGATGAGCTTCAACTCCAAAGCGACAGCCACAGGCACCACCTCTTGTCACTGAAACACCTCCCAGAATGAGGAGTCCTGAGAGGCCGCCTGTCCCCTCCCGTCCACAGCCAGAGGGGATTTTCCAACCAGAGGAGACAGGGGTGCTATTCAGAGGTAGCAGGACTCGGCCCTGGGCAGAGCCTCTGGCCCTGGCATTTCACCACACTGCCTGCCCTGGCTGACTCCATTAAGACACATTTCTCCCACAGGACCCCAAGCCAGTGGTTCGGAACCCTGCCACGGGAGGTGGCTATGACAGGCCATATCCAGGGCAGCTGCCCCCCGCTGTGAGGGGCCGGCGCGGAGAGGCAGGCCTTGCTCTGCAGATGGGAGGCCCGGCAGGCAGCTGGAGCCACCTGGCCTTCTGAGGCGCTCACAGTCCCAGCCTCCCCACAGGGTCTTGGAGTTCCTAAAGCAAGGCCAGTAGGGACTCTCAGGTCAACAGAGATACAGAAGGCCTGGAAGTGTCACCTGAACAGGAAGCCCGGCCACCTCCCTGCAGCCCTCTCGGAAGGATGCAATTTCTCCCCTCCCAGAGGAAGCCGCCGTACACAAGACCCCTGCAACCTCCCCCGCCATGCCTCCCTGCCTTGACACCCCCACCTGCCAACCCGCCCTCAGGTGCCCTCTGCACACCTCAAGGCCTTTGCACTCATCCTTTCCTGCACACCTGGAATGCCCTGTCCCGGCTTTGCAGGTCTCAGGGCCGTGCCACTTCCTCAGAGAGTGCCATTCTTAACTACCCGAAAGTAGCGCCCCAAATCTTCCTCCACCCGTCCTCTCAATAAACGTTCACCGGTCACACGCACTCAGGCAAGGCATCTGTGCCACCCTGTCGCAGTCTGAAATTACCTCACTCATGTATACATTTTGCTTAAGGTCTGTTGTCCACCGGGTGTAAGCTCCATGCGGGCAGGGACACCGCCTGCCATGTTCACATCATCATCCCACATCAAAACCCAAAGTCTAGTACTTGGTGGGTCACAAAAAGTGGAAGGAAGGGAAGAAAAGGGATTGATGGGAGAAGGGAGGAGGGACAGAAAGAAGGGAGAAGAGAGGACCTAGTTTGGAAACTGATTCTGAACTCACCTCCCTGTCTCGGCCTCTACCTCTCTAAAGTGGTGGGGAGAGTGTCTCCATCCCACCGAGTTCTCGTGAGGATTGAATGAGACGCTCTGTGCAAGACCCTCGGCCCAAAGCCTGGCACACAGGCAGCATTTGATAAATGTTAGCTGTTCCTGATGAGTTATTTTTTCACTGGAGAGAACCACTGAGGAATGAAGATGGAGGAGGCAAAGTGGGGCGGAGAGACAGAGTAATGGGGGAGAGAGGTGTGAGTTATACAGGACCCCTGACAGCCTCTTTACCCATGAATTCCAAGACCCCATAAAGATGCCCAAGGATGCCTCTCACTGACCTACCACGTGCAAGAGGCTGCGAGATTTCACTCAGACTGTACGGTTGACCTGGAGACAATCACTCTTATTAACTCCACTCAACAGAGGAGGAAACAGAGGCACAGACAGACTTGGCAGTTGCTCAAGCTTACACAGTAACAGTGGAGGCCGCTCAAAGCTGGACACTCCCCACCACCATGCCATGGAGAGGGGAACCGAGGCTGACAGGGGAGGTTAGTTGTCTAGGGTTGCAGCCAAGTTTCCTATTCCCATTTCTCCTGCGTCTCTTCTCCCAGTACCTCAAGCTGCCAGCCTGACCCCCGCCTCTCCTACCCTGACCCCTCTCTGCCCCTGCCCCTGCTGAGAACCCTGCTGCCATCAGTACCTGCCATCTGCCTGGTCGTAGAAGTCCACGTGGCGGGCGTTCCAGGCGCATTTCTGCAGAGCCAGCACGGAAGCTTGCAAATCTGTGCCCGCCCCACACCTGGCTCCTTGGCCCGCCTCTGCTCTCTCCCACTCTGACCCCCTGTCTTGCATGTGACAGTCACAGCCTGGGGCGTCCTGAAGCCAAGTGACACAGACCCAGAAATCACCCAGTGGAGAGGCAAAGAGAACGAACTCCAGAGCTGGCTTCCCCCGGTTCAAAGCCCTGCTCTGCCCTGGCCATGTTCTCGGGCAATCGCTTAAGGCTCTCTGAGCTTCCTTTCCTCACCCATATTTTTATTTCATTCTCAGATTTGCCCTTGATTCTCCTAGGCCTCTGACACCCCTGAGAGGTGGTCTCTGCTCAGACTCAATCAGAGATCATTAATACAGAGCATTATGATTGTTACTGAATATGAAGGCATCAGGACAACCCCTGCCACACACATACACACAGAGGATCCTGATGGCTGTGTGCCCTGGGGCAAGTTCCATAACCCAAGCCTCAGTTTCCTCATCAGTAAAATGGGAACAACCGCATTTGTCTCAAGTTGTTCTGAGGATTAAAGAAGATAATGCACCAAACCGATCCGGAGCTGATAAGAGAGTGCAAGTTGTCTCTTCGAGGGCCAATGCCCAACTCATCCTCAGAGTTTAAAGAACTCTGATTGTCTGAATAATGCCTAGCAAGCCCCCTCCTGAAGTCACAAGAAATGAATCCCAAGGAATTCTAAGCCACTATCAGCAATCCTGGTTCTCTTCCCCAGTGGCTGGTTTAGGGGGTGTATGTCAGACCCACCTGGCCAATGAGACCTAAGGAAAAGACCATGCAGGGGAAGGGAGGACTGTAGGAAGTTTCCTCCCTAATACACAGAAAGAATAAATGTTCTCCAACAGGACGGCCTTTGGCCATAGTTCTGTGCAGATGTGATGTCTGGAGCCATGGCTGCCACCTGTGACTGTGAGGCAACTCATGAGAAAATACAAGGATAGCAGAAGAAAAAGGCAGGAGATGCCTGGGCACAGACAGCATTGTTGAGCTCTAGGACCACGAACTCCAGACAATGAATTATGTGAGAGAAGAATATCTTATTAATAAGTCAGATTTCCCGTTATGTGCAGTCAAACGCATGTGTAACTGATTCAGCAGGGATTAAATCAACATTTTATTTTTAAGGGGTAGAAAAACCTAGAGTTAGAAATGAAGACGTGTCCAAAGCAAAAATACCCTCCTGCCGTACACAATTATGTGTTCTTCCTGCTTTCCTGCTAAGGTACAAGGTGAGGGGTGCCTCCTGAAGTCAAGACAGGCTGTCACCATGCTCCAAGGTCACATCCTTGTCACAGATCTCTCCCGCTCAAAGAGACCCACGCAGGCACACCCTCCTCCCCTTTCCCTGACCCAAGCCGAAGGTGAGCTGCCTTTCCAACCATCTCCTGGAAGTCATCCTCCTGCGTGGGCTCCAGTTACCCATCCTGTGTCCCCACACCAGGCCAAGCCACAGACAGGCTGCTGAAGTGGATGGACACATTCCATGGTCGGCTACAGCCTTTGATCCACATCCTCTCCCTGCCTCCACTAGCAACAAGATGCGGGTGCCTGGGGTTGG
The DNA here is from genome assembly GCF_009764315.1 of Trachypithecus francoisi. Taxonomy (NCBI): domain Eukaryota; kingdom Metazoa; phylum Chordata; class Mammalia; order Primates; family Cercopithecidae; genus Trachypithecus; species Trachypithecus francoisi. Next base: position 44,262,480 of record NW_022681467.1, read on the forward strand.
GGGGCTCAGAACAGAGTGACAGTGAGGCAGGCTACTCCGAGGGGCCTTTGGCCAAGCCCACAACTCCTCAGCCAGCACAGGCCACGAGAAAGCCCCCGGCATGCCCAGCACCAGCCGCCAACACTGGAAGTGGCTTTTACTGGTTCCTCCTCCTCCAGTCTCTAAATGCTGGAGTGTTCCAGGGTAAAGGCCTGAGCCTCCCGCATACCTGCCTCTTTCACAGCCTCCCAGCTCAGTCAACAGCAGCTCAAGCCAAAGGCTTTGGAGTCATTCTCCGCTCCTTTCTGTCTCTCACCTCCCACGCCCTACTCACCCATGAGCAACCCATTAGGTCCACCTTCGAAACATCCAGAATCTGACCACTTCTCCCGCCACCCCCACCACCCTGTTCTCAGCCAGCATCCTCCCCTGCCTGAAATTCTAGCATTGCCTCCTCCTGCCCTCCCTGCTGCCAGCCTCATCCCTAAAGTCTCCACACAGAGCCGGGGGGTCTGTATGAACTGAAGCCACATGCACTGCTCCTGTGCTCAGAGCCCTGCAGGGGTCCAGACCCTTCCAGGGGTGGACACGGCCTGGTATGGTCTGCCCACGTGGCTTCCTCACCACTCCTCTCCCCTCTCACTCCATTCGGTCACCCTGGCCCTCTCTCTGCTCCCCAGACATACCCGGTTCGCTCTGCCTCAGAGCTTCTGAGCTGCTGCTCCCCAGATGTGGCCCGGGCTCGCTCCTCACCTCCCTTATTAGCCCTCTGCTCAAATGTCCCCGCTCAGTACGGCCGTCCCTGACCTTCTGTGTAAACTGCACCACCCCGCCCATGTGAGGGGCGATCCCCTGCCCCCGCTCCCATACCGTCCCCTCCACCACACCGCACCTAGCACCAGCAGGCATGTCAAGTATTCCACTTATTCTTATTTATTAAGTGTCTCTCCTATCCTCACGAGAATGTAGGATCTGGGAGAACAGGAGCTTCTGTCTGTCCTGTTCCCTGCTGTGTCTCTAGAACCAAAAACAGCCCCGATACATGGCAGGTGTTCAAAAATAATTAAAAAAAAAAAAAGTTAGCTAATGAGCTTTCTTGTCTAATTTCCCTACACTCTCTTCTAACCTGTTTCAAGTATCACCCAAGAGCTGACAGGAGCGGACTCTGCAGTGGGGGCCGCCTGAGGTCTGGGTGTGTGTATATATAAAGCCCACCCTCTTCCCCGCCCATCCGATGGAAATCCCCATGGCATCTCAGGTGCCCAAGGAGAAAGTCATTTTCCCCACACACTCTTGCCCATCTTCCCATCTCCAGAAACAGTATCTCCATCGGCCTACTGCACCCAAATCCCAGGGCTCATCCTTGATTCCCAACCATTCCCATAGCAGTGCAGCCCATCTCTTCCATCTCCAAATACCTCTCAGACCCAACGTCCTGTTGTCTCTGTGAGCCCACCCGCCCTGAGTTAGGCATGGGATTCACCCCTGGGAGCAATGCCTCCCCTGTGCTTTGACACCAACAGGCAGCTCTGGGCATCGAAGGAGCTTGAGAAATAAGAGGCCTCAGAGACATCCACAGCAGTGAGAAGTGAGCAGCTCTGAGAGCCCTGGAACCCAGGCTCCTCTGGGCTCTGACTGAAACCCCTAAACCATGAAAGAAGCTCCCACATGGCACCCCTGTCACCTGTTTGCAACCCATTCAGAAGGCGGGACTCTGTGCAGATTGCCAAACCCTCCACCTCTGCTTGTTTCCTGGTCTTACTGGTCTGGTGGTCCCCAAATCCTTGCACAATTTCTTTAGTCTTCTATATTGCATGTAATCGTGGGCCACCTTGAATCTTTTGTGAAAGAGATGAGGAATCATAGTAATAGTTACATTTATTGAGCAATTACTCTGTGTCAGGCACCATTCTAAGCACTTACACAATTATCTCATCGAAACCTCAAAACAATCTAAAGGGGAAGATACTGGTTTTAGCTTCATTCTACAACTGAGGCCCAGAGAGGCTGAGCAACTCGTCCAAGGTCACTGAGCTAGAAGTAGCGGGGCTAGGATTTGAACCCACATCTGTCTGGCTATAAAAGCATGAGCTGGGCTGACTGCATGTGATTCTCAGGAGGGCTGGGCAGTGCAGTACAATGGTTAGCAGGTCTGTGCTTCACAGACATGCAAATTGGAATTCAAATCCAGATATTTCAAGACCTCTCAGGACACAGGGTCCCGTATCATAGCAAACATATTAAAATGCACCCATATTTCACATTTGATATACTCTTTGGGCTAGACAACTTATTTTCAAGGATGTTTCTCAACTTTCTTCTGAAGTTATTTGGTGCCGAAAAACATTCACTTTAAAAATTGGCTGTGATTTATCAGACACATCGGGAATTTGTGCAACACGAGAAAATCCAGTCAGCAAATTGTTTTCAAATGAAGTTTTTACGAATGCTTAACTTAACAATTGAGGCCAACATAAAGCTGCACTCTGTAGATGTTTAAACATTTATCCATTTTTATTTCACAGGTTTCTTCTCATCTTTGGGAGCCAATGTGTTCTTTTTACAGACCACAAATGGACATTCTTGAGGACTCCCTGAAAAATTCACAGAACCGAGGCACAGTGGATGAGTCCCAGCTTCGCCACTATGAAGCTGTGCACCCTTGGACCAGGCACTCTGCCTCTCTGGGCCCAGTTCCCCATCTGCAAGTAGGTTAGAGGACCCAACAGGATAACGCACAATGCCTGCTGGGGCCTTATCCAGGTAAGCATCCATGATCCTGAGCAATAAAGGAGAAGAGACAGGCAACAGGCCTGTATGCGGCACCTGAACAGAGCAAACACCTTTGGGATATTGCACCAAAACTGACGCATAGATTTTCTAAGCTTCTGGTCAGCCCCTACCCACTGGGAACTTTTTTGAAAGGAATAACCTGGCCAACTCCAAACAGAGGCTCCAGTTTGGTACCAGGATATACCTATCTTGGCCTAGTTTGCCCAAGACCATCCCAGTTTTAAAACTGAAAGAAAGCCCTAGCGTGGAAGCAACTCCTGGGTCTACTGAGGGATGAATGGATAAACAAAATGTGGTACAGACACACAGCTACGGTTTGAATGTTTTTTGTCCCTTCCAAAATTCATGTTGAAACGTGATACCCAATGCAACCGTATTGAGAGGTACGGCCATCAGGAGGGGACTGAGTCAGGAGGGCATTAGGCATCCCTTAGAAATGGGTGTGAGGCAGGGAGTCTGCCCCTCCCATCCCTTTCCCCACGGGAGGATACAGCAACAAGGCAGCATCCTGGAAGCAGACGGCAGCCTCTGACAGACACCAAACCTGCCGGCACCTTGGTCTGGAACTGCCAACCTCCCGAACTGTGAGAAGTAAGTTTCTGTTCTTTATAAATTACCCAGTCTCAGGTATTTTGTTATAGCAGCACAAATGGACTAACATACAATCAATGGAATATTATTCAACCTTAAAAAGGAAGGAGATTCCAACATACACTACAACATGGATGAGCCTTTAGGATGAATGCTAAGTAAAATGAGCCAGGCACAAAAGGACAAATACTGTACAATTCCACTGATATGAGGTAACCAGAGTAGTCAAGTTCATAGAGACAGAAAGTAGAATGGTACTCATCAGGACTGGAGGAGGGGGAGTAGGGAGTAGAATGGGAACAGAACTTCAGTGTGGGAAGATTAAAAGAGCTCCGTGGATGGGTGGTGGTGACGCTTGCACAACGTTATCAATGAATTTAATGCCAATGAACTATCCACTTAAAAACGATCAAGATGGCCAGTCACGGTGGCTCATGCCTGTAATCCCAGCACTTTGGGAGACCGAGGCGGGCAGATCACGAGGTCAGGAGTTTGAGACCAGCCTGGCCAACGTGGTGAAACCCCGTCTCTCTAAAAATACCAACATTAGCTGAGTGTGGTGGCGTGCACCTGTAATATCAGCTACTTGGGAGGCTGAGGCAGGAGAACTGCTTGAACCTGAGAGGCAGAGGTTGCAGTGAGCTAAGACTGCACTACTGCACTCCAGCCTGGGTGCCAGAGCAAGACTATCTCAAGAAAAAAAAAAAGATCAAGATGGTAAATTTTATGTTCTGTGCAGTTTGCCACAATTAAAAGCAGTAATAGAAAATGTTTAAACAAAACAAAAAGCCCCACACTGACAGACAAAGCAGAACACTGGTCGCACACCCCTGAGGAGGCCCTCACCTGAGCCAGCAGCCAGTCCACCAGCTTGCTCCCGGGAAGTACCGACTTGTAGGTCTTCAGGTGGTAATCACGGTCTCTGTGGAGAAGGTGAGCGCACAGTGAGCAGGGCAGGGCGGGGAGGACAGAGGTGGGGGTGGTCCTGACTTCCCTGCTGGACGTGCCCACGAATCAAGGATCTCCAGATTCTCTAGGCACTGGGCAGGGGTCCGAGTCTCAGCCCAGACTTCACACGTCACTTGCAGTGTGACCGAGGGCAGGGCTGTTCCAAACCAGGCCTCCTTCCACCTACAGAGTGGGAGGCAGGAGGCAGCAGCTCCAGGGCTCTGGAAACTTTCTGTCTCTAGCCCAGGCGATCTCAGCTGGGGGTGATTTTGCCCTCAGGGTATGTCTGGAGACATTTTTGGCTGTCATGACTGCAGGGGCTTGGGCAGGGGTGCTGCTGGCATCCCGTGTGTAGCGGCCGGGGATGCTGCTGAAGACCCTACAAAGCCAGGACAGCCCCCAACAGAGACTTATCCTGGGTAAGACACCAGCGGCGCCGAGGCTGGGGAGCCATGTTGACTCTCACAGAGTGGCAGGGGAGACCCTCCATTCTTTCCTTTCCTTTTTTCCTTTTGTTCTGTGGTTGGCATTGATGTGTTTAAACCAAACCGACATGGAAAGCCCCCGCAAGGGGCTGGTGTGGTCTGTCAGGGCCGAGCAGCGCAGAAGCCTGTGAGTTTCACGGTTCTTTCCTGAGGTAACTGCCCTGGCCTGTGACAGCATCTGAATCCCTGCCTAGCCTGGGTCCCATGGGTTCCACTACCCTTGCAGCCAAACTGCAACAACTTCTCAGCCTCTGAAGCCGACAAAAATGAGCTTCTGTGGCCAGTCCATGTCAAGGCTGATAAAGTCTTGTTGGAGGATTTCTCTCAGGTTTTAGGATTTGGGGGGGGGGCGGATCTGACAGGCCCCAAGTGCAGTTGGTGGGTGTCTGCTACCTTCCCCAGCTGCTCCTTTCTTTGAGGCTGGCAGAGGAGCCCCACCTGCCTTCTGGGACTTGCATAAGAGCAGCAGCAGAGGAGCCCGGGAGGGCGGAGGCAGGATGGCAGATGAAAGTGGTTCCCTGGGCCTGACCTCCCACGGGGCCAGCAAATGCCAGGAAATGGTCCTTCCTCTCCACTCTTCTGAGAGGTGATAAGAGCTATCAGGTCAGAGGAACAGAAAAATCTGCCGCTGGGATAAGAATCAGGTCACCCTCTCTCCCTTCATCCACAACTGTGAGCTTTGTGGTAGAGAATAACCAATCACTGGCGTTCATTATACAATGCCAGGAGCCATTCAAAGCACCTTCCGTGAATTTAATCCTCACAACAACCCAAGAGGTGACAGCTATTCTTATGTCCACTTAACAGATGCAGAAACAGAAGCAAAAGAAGTTAATCATCTTTCAATATTCACTGACAAGCTTTTACTGAGTCCCTAGACCTCCACTCTCCAATAGGTAGCCATTTTAATTTAAATTTCAATTAATTAGGCCAGGCACGGGGGCTCACACCTGTAATCCCAGCACTCTGGCAGGCTGAGGCAGGCAGATCACTTGAGATCAGGAGTTCAAGACCAGCCTGGTCAACATGGTAAAACCCCATCTCTACTAACAATAAGGAAATTACCCAGGCATGGTGGTGCACGCCTGTAATCCCAGCTAGTTGGGAGGCTGAGGCAGGAGAATCGCTTGAATTCAGGAGGCAGAGTTTGCAGTGAGCCAAGATCGTGCCACTGCACTGCAGCTTGGGCAACAGAGCAAGACTCCATCTCAAAAATATATATATATATATAAATATATATATACGTATTATATATATATAATATAAATACATATATAAATATATATATATATATATATACGTATATATATTTATATATATATACGTATATATATATTTATATATATAATATAAATACATATATAAATATATTTATATACATATAAAGGTCAGGTGCAGTGGTTCACGCCTGTAGTTTCAGCACTTTGGGAGGCCAAGGCAGGCGGATCACTTCAAGTCAGGAGTTCGAGACTAGCCTGGTCAACATGGCAAAACCCCATCTCTACTAAAAATACAAAAATTAGCCAGGCCTGGTGGCAGGCACCTATAATCCCAGCCACTCAGGCAGCTGAGGCATGAGAACTGCTTGAACCCGGGAGGTGGAGGTTGCAGTGAGCCAAGACTGCACCACTGCACTCCAACTTGGGGGACAGAACAAGGCTCTGTCTCCAAAAAAAAAAAAATTAGCTAGGCATGGTGGTGCATGCCTGTAGTCCCAGCTACCTGGGAGGCTCAGGTGGGAGGACTGCCTGAGCCCGGAGGTTGAGGCTGCAGTGAGCTGTGATTGCACCACTGCATTCCAGCCTGGGGAGCAAGATCCTGTCAAAAAAAAAAAAAGAAGAAGAAAGAAGAAAGAAGAAGGAAGGAAGGAAGGAAGGAAGGAAGGAAGGAAGGAAGGAAGGAAGGAAAAGAAAGAAGAAAGAAGAAAGAAGAAAGAAGAAGAAGAAAGAAGGAAGAAGAAAGAAGAAGAAGAAAATTAAAGTGAAGAAAGGGAGCTGATATGGTTTGACTGTGTCCCCACCCAAATCTCATCTTGAATTGTAGCTCTCATAATTCCCATATATTGTGGGAGGGACCCAGTGGGAAACAACTGAATCGTGGGAGCAGGTCCCCCATACTGTTCCTGTGGTACTGAGTGAGTCTCACAAGATCTGATGGTTTCATAAGAGGAAACCCCTTTCACTAGGCTGTCATTTTCCTTTTGCCTGCCATGGAAGACATGCCTTTCACATACCTCCATGATTGAGAGGCCTCCCCAGCCACGTGGGACTGTGAATCCATTAAACCTCTTTTTCTTTATAAATTACCCAGTCTTGGGTATGTCTTTATCAGGAGCATGAAAACAGACTAATACAGAGGACATAAAGTACCAGGTTGGTGACACTTTATGAAGGTGGGCAGAGAAGACCCCTGTGATATGCAGGCATTTGAAGGAAGTGAGGGAACCAACATGAAGGTATGCAGAGGAAAAGCATCCTGAGCAGAGGGAACAGCAGGCACAAAGGCCCTGAGGTGGAGCCCATTATTATCCCCATTTCACAGAGGAAACAGTTGAGGCACAGAGAGGTTAAGTAACTCTGCCCAAGGTCACACAGCTGCTAACTAGGAAGCAGGTTCAAGTTCAGTCTGTCTGGCTCCAGAACTGACACCCTGCATCACTGCACTGCAGTGCTTCCCATAATTTAATTCACTTAATCCTAACGACAAACCTAAAGGATAGGTGCCATTGCAAGCCCCATTTAATGGAGGAGACTGCGGTTCTGAGAGGTTAAGTTGCCGGCCCAAGGCCACACAGCTGAGAAGAGGTAGAGGTGAAAGTGGAGCTTGGAAAGAGTAACTTACTTGATCACCGGGGTGTAGAGGCTGTGAAGACGGCAGTAAAGCCTCACACCCTGAAAGAAAAAAGGGGAGGAATTCTGGGATCAGGCCACATCCTTCACGAGCCTCCAAATCCAGGCTGATGGGAGAGATGGCTTCCAGGACCAGGACGGGGCAGGGCAGGGTGATGAGGGCAGGGGTGAGGTGGGGGCAGTGGAGGAGGCAAACAAGCCAAGGGGCACAGTTCTGCTCCGAGGCGAACTCGGGGTGGAGGTAAACGAGGCCAGCTGAGTCAGGGTCATGGGGGCGGAGGGCCCCTACCTTGGACATGATATCCTCCAGCTCACTTCGGGCCTTGTAGGTGCCATCGTCGTAGCGGAAACGATACATCACCTGTTCATTCTTGAACTGGTGCTTGTCGGAAACTGGAGAGAAAGGAGGACCTGTGAGGCTGGGCACGCCCCCTCGGCCCCTCCTGGCCACGCCCACCAGTATCAGCCTTCACACTATCGGCCACGCCCCCTCGGCCCCTCCCGGCCATGCCTACCAGCATCAGCCTTCACTGCCAGCCACGCACCCTCGGCCCCTCCCAGCCACACCCGCCAGCCTCAGCCATCACTGCTGGCCAGGCTTTATGCTGGGCAGTTTCACTGAAACCCCACGAGGTGGGTGCTATGGCTTCCCCATTTTGCACATGAGGATACGCCATCCTCCTGCTACGTGCAGGGCCCTGCTGAGACTCACAGCTTGGGGTGGGGCATCTGCAGGGTTGAGGGACCCAGAAATGCCCCTGATCCAGCCTGCACTGGGACCCCTCTGGCTGAGCATGTCCTTGGATCTAGATCACCCATGGATGGGTGGGGACAAGCATGCTGGGGCCTGAGACCACACTGCTGAGATTTACGGAGCCATCTCTATCCCACAAAGTCATCCTTGATGCTTCAGATACATTAGCAATGCCTATAAAGCCCTAACCCTCAAGATACCAATCACCTCACTCCTACACTGGCCCGAACCGCCTTCGCCTCCCACCTGCACTATCACAGCAGCCTCTTTGCTGGGCTCCCTGCTGTCACCCTTGGTCCCAACAGTCTCCACAGGGCAGCCAGAGGAATTCTGTTAACATGTTCATCCAAGCAGGACTTTCCTCTATGCAGAGGTCAGCAACAGCTTCACAGCTCACTCAGAGTAAAAGCCAAAGACCCTACAATTTTCTATAGGATCTGCTCTCGCCTCCTGGACTCTCCCATCAGTCCTGTGCCCTCCGACCTCGTCTCCTACCATGCCCCCTCCTCACTCTGAGGCAGCCACACTCCCTCCGTGCTATTCCCTGCACAACCCACTTAGACTCTGCCTGAGGACTTTGCACTGGCTGTTCCCTCTGCCTGGAACCATGCTGCTCACCTGGGTCCCTCCCTCACTGGTGGCTCAGGTCCTGGTTCCAATGTCACCTTCTCAGTGAGGCCTTCCCCATCTCCCCTATTCAAATGTGAACCCCAACACCACACTCTTTACCCTCCTTCCCTAGCACCTATCATGTTTTACTATCTTGCTTTGTAAAGATCTTATCGTCCCCTCCAACTACAAGGTCGGCTCCATGACGACAGGCACGTCCTCCTCCCATTCTGTGGTGTGAACAGTGCCTGCCACATTATAGGCACTCAATAAATACTTGCTGAATAACTAAAAGTTAACCAAAGGGTTCTTGACATTTCTTGAAAGGATAAAAGATTCTACTCCCCTGTCCCCAGCTTTTTGAGGTGTCCCTGATTTGCTGGTGCCTAAGAGGCAATTTTACAAGGGCATCCACGTTCCTGCGGGCCACACTGTGCCCAGAAAACAAGGTGGCTGCACGAAAGGGTAGGAGCCGCCTGAGTTACTGGAAACGTGGCACAGTTGGGGTCTGACCTGTTCCTACCCCTTACCTTAGCCCAGCTGGGCCCAGTCCTCCACTCACCATGGTGGATGATGCCATTCTCCAATAGGGCTTGGCCCAAGTTGATTCCTTCTTCCGTCTTGCTGATTTCGCCAATTTCTAGGAGCCAGGCAACGAACTCACTGCCAGGAACACAATATGTGGTTGAGAGGATTTCCCAATGCTGGGATCACAGGGACAAGCACTAAGCTGGCCTGGCCACATCCACCCCTGGGAATGACAGCTAGACCTTCCCACAGGGAAGCCGAACTTAGGAGTCTATAGCCCTTGGGGTTGTACTGAGGCTTCATGCTTCTCTTATTACCAATAGCAGAGAGAAGAGGGTGACCAGATTCCAGGTCTGCGTCAGGCTCACTGGATAGATGGATGCATGGATGGATGGATGGATGGATGGATGGATGGGAGGGAGGGAGGGAGGGAGGGAGGGAGGCTGGGCAGGCAGGTTGGTGAATGAGTGACTAGACAGACGGATTACTGGATGGATGGATAGGTGGATGGATGTCCGGCCAGACAGACAGCCAGCACATGGGCAGGTAGGTAAGTGGGTAAGTGGATGATTGAACAGACAGATGACTTGATATGGGGTGGATGAAGAAGAGAGTGAGCAGATGGGTGGATGGGTCAGGGATGGATCACAGATGGCTGGATGCGGTGGTGGCTGGACAGATGAACAGAGGGAATGGACAAATATGCAGGAAGAAATAATGGGGGGGCAGAAGGATGATGGTGGGGAGTCAGGAGAGCTAACAGTGATGAAACCATGTCATTTCCATATTCAAAAGCCTCCCACAGGCTCATTATTCAGAAAAAAATTCCAAATCTTCCCACATGGACATAAATAAGGCCTAGCATGACCCACTCCCACCCTGACTGATCTCACCCCCAATACCTCTCACTAGTTACACCTTAGCCACACCTATCATCTTTCTCTTATTCAAAAATACCAGACTCCTCCCTGCCTCGGGGCTGTTGCACTTGCTGTTCCTTCTGCCTGGAAACGCCCTTCCTCAGCTCTTCATGCAACTGTTCCTTCTCATCCTTCAGGTCTCAGCACAAACATCACCTCCTCAGAGAAGCCTTCTCTGACTACCTCATTTAAAACGGTCCCCGACCCCTATCCCACCCATCACATCTCTGTGTTGCTTCCTTTTTCACACTTTTCACTGTCTGAAGTGGTCTTGTTTACAGATTTATTTCATCTCCCCCAACCAGAATGTAATGACATGAACAGAACGTTTTCTCTGTCTTATTCACGGCACTATCCCAGCACCTACCAGAGGGCCTGGTGCAGAGCGGGACTCAATGATCATTTATGGAACAAATGAAGGAACGAACCATCCAACAGAAAGGAATGTTCTGGGCCAGGCGCGGTGGTTCACGCCTGTAATCCCAGCACTTTGGGAGGCCGAGGCGGGCAGATCACGAGGTCAGGAGATCGAGACCATCCTGGCTAACAAGGTGAAACCCCATCTCTACTAAAAACACAAAAATTAGCCAGGCGTGGTGGCGGGCACCTGTAGTCCCAGCTACTCGGGAGGCTGAGGCAGGAGAATGGCGTGAACTCAGGAGGCGGAGCTTGCAGTGAGCTGAGATTGAGCCACTGCACGCCAGCCTGGGCGACAGAGCAACACTCCGTCTCAAAAAAAAAAGAAAAAGAAAGCAATGTTCTGAGGTCAGCAGGAAGGTCTCGGGGAGACAGAAGTGCTCCCAGGCCAGAGGAAAATAGGCAGCTTTTCCAATTCCCACATGACTGCCCGGCGGGGAGAGGCTCAGCCGGGGCCCCAGGTCCTAGTTCTTGCGGGTGCTTCTCAGGCTCAGCCCAGAGCTCAACCCACTTAAAAACTCAGCGGGAAAAGGGAGAGCCTGGAATGGGACTGTTTCCGCCGAGGCAATCTGTGTTCAATGAAAGCAGGTGGCAGCTGGCCAGGGCCTGAGCACCCTGCTTATCGAAACCAGCTGTCCTGCCTCCAATTACAGGGCCAGAGGGGGGCAGGGCTATTTTTAGCTTCCTAGCATTTGGCAGAGCAAAGACCTGCCTCGGTGTGTAGGTAGCAGTGTGTGCTGGAGCATTCAGAATGCCCTGGCTGGAGGCAGAGTGGGGTGCAGAAGAAATGCATCTGCTTTGTGGGACAGGGGCCCTGGGTGGGGAGGGGATTGTTCTGGGTCCTGTCCACCACCCCCAGTTCCATTCTCAAAGTCTTGGAACTCAGGGACAGGGAGAATGTTGCCAGCAGCTGAAGGAGGGGAACAGAGGTTTGAGTGCCCACTCTCGGAAGCTGGAGACCCGGCGTCCGGTGGCCCACCAGCTGTCTAATTGGGGGCCACGTCTGGCACTGATGAGCAACTCTGTAGCCAGGGTTAGGGGCCAGGAAGTATCCCACAGCAGCTGCTGGGACAGAAGAAGACAGCCCAGAGGACAGCAACTCTGCCCTATGTTTCTGCCCAAACTGGGTCTTGCCACCTTCTGGTGGATCAAGGAGGTGGGCAAAGCTGGGCAGGTCCTTGTATCTCTCTGGGCTCATCAAGGCTCACCTGGCAAGCGGCTCGCTCAGTCACCTTCTGGATTTAGCAGGCAAAATTTCTAGTCATATGCAATCCTGAGCTGGGAGGCAGTATGCAAAAACCCAATCAAATTCATCTCTAGGGCAGGGGTCTCAAACTTGTCAACAAGCAAAACAGGCCAAGAGGAGACTGTGCGGAACCAGCCAGCACCTGCTGTGTCTAAAGCTGGCAGTTACCCTTCAGTGTAGCCCATCGTGGCCCATTATGTTAGAAGATGAACACATCTAACAGTTTCTCAGGAGAGTGAGGAAATCCAGCATTTCCTATGAAATCTCCCCATCATTAAATGTTCATATTGAGTCCAACATTTTCTGAAAGCACTACATGGGCTGAGGAATACATGTCTGCTAACTTTATTAGGTCGGTGGGGCACCGCTAGCCACCTCTGGGGTACAGGGGAGTGTTCTGGGCAGAGGGATCAGTGCGCAGAGAGGCCCTGAGAGGTAAGGTCAGGAAACCAGCGATCTGCCAGTGGGGAGGGGCGCTGGGGTGCAAAGGGCAGCTAGGTCCAAGCTCCCAGAAAGACGCAGCTCGGGACAGTGTGAGGAGAGCTGGAGACACAGGGAGAAGGCAATCTAGCTTGATGGGGAGTTTGAGAGTCAGGGATGGCGGGGTGAGTTGAGAGTTAGGGTATGTCAGCTTTCATCCCTCCTTCCTTCCCACCTCCTAGAATCATTCACCCAGTAAACATCTACTTAGCCTACCATGGGCCACAGCCAGGGCAAGGCACAGGGAATACACAGTGAAATGTCTCTGCAGTCTTCCTAAGAAAGCTGCCTGAGCTCAGGCCCAAGGTACCACTTATGACCCAGCACAAGAATCCCCTTTTCTTTGCCTGATCCCTCGATGGGCCGTGGGCTCCAAGAGGGGAGGGACTGGGGGGTACTCACTGGAATACCCATCCCTGTGACTCCACAGCTCAGGGATGCCTCCTGGAGATGACAATGTTGGACAAATCCTTACCGACCCTCTCGTGCATGCTAACACCCTGCACCTGTGCGGACAGGTGACCAAGACACCAAGGCCCCTTCCACCTTGGAGCCTTCCCTCTGGCAGACATCCATAACCGAACGGCATCTAATCTATGCCAAGGGTGAAACCCAAGGCCTTCTTTTTCCAAGAAGCTTTTCCTGATGGCCCCTGCCAGACACGCCTCGCCACACCTGGTCACCCTGAGCTCCGACAGCTCCACCAGCACCCTCAATCTGGGCCAGGGTGACGAGTGACATCCTCAACTCACTCCACTACCGAGACTCCTCCAGTGGCTTCCCAGAGCACCAAGACGGAAATGTGAGCTGCTTGCCAAGGCCCTGCCTGAGGTGACCCCCTTTAACTGCTGGGGCCACATCTCCTGCCCCCTGACCACTCCCTTCCAGCCACAATGGCCTCCTGCTGTTCTGCCGTCACTCACAGCTTACCCCAGTCTCAGGGCTTTTGCACCTACTGCTTCCTAAGCCAGGAATGTCGTTCCCTACACCCTCTCATGGCTGGCTCTTGCTTGTCTTTCAGATCGTGGTTAAATGTCACTTCCCCTGAGAGGTCCTGACTGCCCACCCTGCTGAACTAGCCCCATTTCCTCTTGTCCTGACTTCACCCTAAGTATTTCCTTAGCGCATTCAGCAAGTGGCTGAAATTCCCTTCTTTCTGTTTCCTTTTCTGTTGTCTGATTTCCCCCACTGGATGCTTACCTCTATGAGGGCAGGGACTTCATCTGTCCTATTCCCAATTGGCACAAAGCGGGGACCCGGTAACACTGAGTGACCAATGAATGAGTGAATCTGTTTTGTCTCCCCTGCTAATGTGAGGATGCCAGAGGGCACAGTGCTCCCCGAAGGACACCCTCCACATTAATACACAGATTTTATTCCTTGCTTTTTAAATGTGGCATCTAAGAGTTTTTTCTCTGAGCGGGGCAGAAAGAGGCCCCTCCTTCATACACTCATCATGCACAGCCCGTACAATTCCCACGTGTTTCGCCAGCACTGTGCTGCACAAGTCACGTGTGTTCTCTCACTGCATCCTCTGACAGTCCTCAGAGGCACGTTTTATTATCTCCCTTTAACTGATCATTCACCGAGGCTCAGAGAGGTTAAGAAACTTGCCCAATGTCACACAACTAGAAAGGGAGCAAACCAAAACTTGAGTCCAAATCTAACTCAAAGCCCAACCCTTGAGGGTGATAAAGACAAATTAGGCCGGGTGCAGTGGTTCAGGCCTGTAATCCCAGCACCTTGGGAAGCCAAGGCGAGAGGATTGCTTGAAGCCAGGAGTTTGAGACCAGCCTGGGCAACAAAGCAAGATCCCCATCTGTACAAAAAATAATAAAAAATTGCTCTAGAAGCCTGGCGCAGTGGCACGCACCTGTAGTCTCAGCTACTCAGGAGGCAGGAAGATCGCTTGAGCCCAGGAGTCTGAGGCTTCAGTGAGTTATGATCACACCACTGTACTCCAGCCTGAGCAACAGAGCGAGACCCTGTCTCTAAAAACCAAAAGATAAATCCGACACTTTTTATATTCATGCAGTTCCCTAATGGTGGAGACAGATGTAGAGAGAGGAACTGCTAGGGAAAAATAAAATGTGCTGAGTAGAAATAAAAATGAATAGACGAGGCAGAGTACAGTGGGAGACAGCACCAGTGTGGCTTTGTGATCTTGTACAGAACCCTTCCCCTCTCCGTGCCTCAGTTTCCTCACTTTTAAAATGGGGATAACGGCAGTGCCTGTTTCACGGTGTTGTGTGGGGATTAAAAGACAGGGCCGAACGCCAGTACATGCAGCAAAGGGCTTGATCATTATCTCGGTGGCTACCAAGTCCTTCCACCCCGGAGGACCAGGGGGGCATCTTGGACAAGAAGACTCAGTAGTGGAACCCTGGCGGGGGTAGCAGGATCACAAACCCTAGGGCTGTGTGTACAGCAAAGCCGTGCAGGAAGAAGCGTTTATCAGAACAATCTCCTGCAGAAAGGCTGGCCCTTTCAGACCTGCAGTTACAAAACAAGCTGCAATCCTGGCTCCATTTCAAATGGGCAGTAAAAGAAATCTCTCTAATCCTTCCTGAGGAGGCAGAACACTCCTCGAAGTTCTGATCACAGACAAGCTGTCTCATCGGTCCGGACTGGGCAGTTTGGCAGCAGATAGGAAGGTTCTCCAGCCCCAGGGGGCCCGGAAGCAGGCCCCTCCTGAGAGAAAAACCTCCTTTCCTGTGGGATTAGGAGTTGGCTGAAAAGGCCAGCCAGGCTGCCCCGTCCCGCCCCGCCTGGCCCAGCCAGCAGGACTCCAGGGCCCAAACTCTCCTCTCCGTGGAAGCTCAGAGCTGGAATTCCTGATCCTTGAGGGCAACAGGGCACTGAGTCCAAGGCACCCTGCAGGTCTGAACCCTCCCACCTGCTGCCCCTCCACCACAAACCTCAGGCCATGAGTGCCAGCTGTCCCCAAGTCCACACTCGGCCTCCATGGCCTGCACAACATCCATACTGCACCCTGAATGTCTATCAGCATTTCAATCTCCACCGGGCTCCTGCTCCTTCCCAGGGACCTGCTCCTGCCTCCCCGCCTCTTCCTCCCCCTATCTTCTGGAGGAGCACCACCTTCTCGCCAGCAGCTCCACTCAGGGGTCTCTGCCCCCTCCTCCTTCCAATGCCATCATCAGGCCCCAGGGCCCAGGCCTGCCTCTTCTCTCCCTTCAGGTTCCCTTGCGCAGTTCAGGCCATCTCGTGGCTTTAAAGACCATTTAACGCCATATCCCATGTGTAGGTCCCCAGTGCAGACCTTTCTCCCCAAGTCAAGATTTTGCACCCAACCAACAAGCCCACATCTCCACCTGGGTGTCTATCAGTCTGACCGTAACCTGTCCACAACTGCACTGGTGGGCTTCCCACTGCCCCCTGCAGCCTGCTTCTCCCGCCGTCTTCTTCCCCTTCTCAAAGGAGCAACTCCAGCTTTCCAGTGCCTCGCAGTCCTGAACTCCCTTTATTCTTCCACCCCATCAGCAAATGCTGTTGCCTTCCAAGTTATCCAGAACACAGCCACTGCTCCCCGCGTCCACAATGACCATCCCGGCTCAAGCATGGCCCATGCAACCTCTCACCTGGTCCACGACACTGTGATAAAACGGCAGCTTTTACCCTAGGCCTCTGCAAAGGCTTTAGGAAGTGGAGGCAGTTTAAGTCCTTATATTCTAAATAAAGTTCCCGCATTGCCGGCAAACTTCTCTCCCCAGCTGCACCACAAGTTTCATGAGGTTGCAAGTCCTTGGCACTGTCCTTTCCGGAGTGTCTAGTACGTTGTAGGGCCTCAAAACAGCCTGGTCATTTTACAAGGACTGGATTTCTTCTGCCTCTCCCATGCCCCAGCCCTCACCCTCAGGTGACCTGAGTGTAAGAGCCAGCCTGTCACACCTGTGTTCTGACCCCTTTGAACCCCAGTTATAAAATGGGGCTGTATTTCCCAAACAGAGAAAGTGGAGGCTCTGAGCACTGAAGTTATAGAAGCTTCCCTTGCCCCTCACATGTAACTCAGGAAGAGAGGCCTTACGAGACACCCTCCCTGCCGACACCCTGACCTGGGACTCCCAGCCTCCAGAACTGTGAAGCAATACATTTCTGTTGTTTAAGCCACACAGTTTTGTGTGACTTTGTTATGGCAGCCCCAGCCAAAACAAAATGGGGTGGGGGTGCCTACCTTTATTCTTCCAGTCCTTAAAACACCTTTGTAAGCAATTACCTGTGTTCAATACCTCCCTGCTTGAAATACCTAGAGTGGCTTCTCTTTTCCCAAGTGCTACAGCAGCATTTTTCAAACCATTAGTGCTTTGTGAAACAATGTCATGGGTCTTGCCAGCATTAATTTTGAAATGAATGAAGAAGCAACTTGAATAGAACAGAAGGAATAGAACAGAATAGAAACAGATATTCTCAGAGTGAGATCAAGCACAGTAAGCTCTGTGAAACCTCAGCTTCAATCATATATATATTACATGAATGGGTGTACCAGGTCACCGTGGAAAACTTATGTCTGGTGGTGGGTTGAAAGACCTGATTTAGGGACCCCACTAGCCTTCTTGACCTCTGAGGGCTGCTCCATGAGGATTCAGGTCCTTTTGTGGCTCTGGCCAGAATGGCCCCTGGGCAGGGCCAGGCTGCGTGGATGGATGGGGATGATCTGCCCCACCTCCATCCCAGGGACCCAGGGAGTTCAGGGTGAGGCCACTCACTTGCCAAGAAAGCACTTGGGGACAGTGCTCAGCTTTCTCCGGCGGTCCTTGATGAGGTTCACCTTCTTGTTCATCATCATGTGGTACAGCTTCTCCCCCTTCTCGGCAATCATGACGTAGGCGTCACGCTCCATGCCCAGCTTCAGGCCTGCACAGGGGCACGGTCAGCACTGGAGAGAGCACCAGACCCAGGGCAGGGAGGGGTCGGGGGGAGACAAGGGGCAGGCCCACAGCTCCTGAAAGCTGGCCTGCCACCTGGCTCCCCACCTGCCCCCCACCACCACCACGCCAGCGGCAGCTAGAGGGCACCGACTGTCACTGCCCTAGACACCTGCCAATGACACCTCAAAAACACCATTTTACAGACAGCAAAGCTGAGACCCACAGAGGTTAAGTCCTGGGATAATAGGGGGTCATGCCTTCAACCCAGGAATCAAGCTCTACAGCTATGTTCTTAATCACTTTCCTATGTTGCTTCCCCAACCCGAGGGTGGGTTTCCAGATTCACAGGTTATCAGAAAACTTGTCAGTATCTTCATTCCAGCCCAGTGATAAAAGTCTGGTCATTCTTCTAGCCAACACTCACAGGACCTGACCCTAATCTCTGCCCACATTTTTCTATTTTGACTCCCATCTAATTTTGACAACAGCAAATGCTTTTATAGCACCTACTACGTGACAGTACTCCTCATGAGAAACCCATAATAATATTATCCCCATTTTACAGATGAAGAAACTGAGGTCCAGAGAAGTTCAGTTCTCTGCCCAAGGTTGCCCAATTGGAAGTGGTGAAACCAGAATTTAGATCCAGGAAGTTGGTTCCAGATTCGTGCTCGTGACCACTGTGAACCCAGTCCTGAGTTCAGGATGTGGACAACACCCAATTCTAACCACCAAGACCCACTTGGGCCACAACCCCACCCATGATCCCATGTGCCCAACAAAGACCACAAAGATACTGATCGGCCTCACCTAGGCCACATTCCTGAACCCTATCCCAGTCCTGACCACACACTCAGCCCTGATCAATTTCAGAGGTCACAACCCTGCCAAACCAGGCCCCCAGTTCAGTGGTTTATCTGGCCTAATATCATTTTAATAAGTGTTGATACAACATTTAGGATCAGAAAATGTCACCTAAAAATTTAGATGTCTAGCTTCTCTAGACAAATAATCCATGGATTTGGCCCCACTGAGCCCATATTCCTGAGAGAGGGTGGTGGCTTGTCTTGGGTGGAAGTAGGGAGAGGAGAGGAGAAGCGGATGGGTATGACATATATGCGAAAGGCAGAGTTAAAGGGACTTGATCTATTGAATTTGAGGAGCAGGTGTTGCAGGGGAGACCAGGGATGATACGAACAGTCTGACTCGGAACTGTGGGGCGAAGGGAGGAGCCACTGACCGATACACAGAAGTCAAGGGGAAGAGCAGGTTTGGGGTGGAAGGCCTGGGGAAATGAAGAGCTGTGATTTAGACACAGCAAGTGTGAGCGTCTGCGACACCTCCAAGTGGCAGTTTCAAGGAAGCAGGATATACATCTGGAGGCAAATGAGGCCCAGTTTCCTCCTCAGTAAAACTGGGAGGTGGGGAGGTTTTTTAGGGTTATGTGTCAGATTTTGAAATGTGCTCAAATCCAAGACCTCTTGTAGCAGCATTACAACCCTCTACAGCAGGAACTTGGATCTCCATTTATCAGATGAGATCACTGAGGTCTGGGAAGCTGGAGTAATTTGTCCCAAAACACACCAAAGCCTCCTTTTCCCAGCCTGGTGGTCTCTGCACAAAACAGCCCGGTGCCTCCACACAGTTGTTGCATGCCCACCCCCAAGCCCACCCTCCAATTATATCCAGCCCCTGCACTTCCTCATATGAACTGCTTTAGGGGTGCCTGTGCCCAGAGGGACTCCTGACTGAGGTTAACAGGCAGCTCCAATGGACCCTCCTCCTAGAATTAAATTCAGTGAATGTCAAAGAAAACCTCAGGTGCAGGGCATAGGGCTATGTGCAGGAAAGGGGAGCATCTTGAGTCCTAATCCTTAAGGGTGAAGACCTTCAGCAAGACCCTTCTATTGGGCCTCAGTTTCCCCATTTGTCTAATGGGCAATCTCTGAGGCACCACCAAGTTGGAACAGTCCCAGAGCTCCATGTCCCTTCAAATACCTGCTTCTTGCAGCTCTGATCCTCCCTAAAAGGACCCTATGCCTCTTCCCTAGACACAGCCCCCACTCAGAAGAAGCCACGCATAGCTCAGGGATCCCAGGCGAGCCCCCAAAGCCGCCACTCACTCTCGCGCTGCTCCCGCTCGCGGATGATGGCGTCCAGCCACTTCTGCTTCTCTTCCGCCGTCTTGGCCATGCAGACAAACCACTTGTTCTTGGCCGTGTTGTGGATCTTCCAGCCGTTGGTGACGGTATAGCCATTGCTGTGGTAATCCGCTGGTGGGGGCAGGAGGCAAAGGTGCCGCAGACACTCAGCCACGTGACCCTCAACACTCCCCATTACCAAGCCTTTCCATCCCAGCACAGGGCAGGGCCCTCGCCTGCAACAGGATGGGGAGCTGGACTTCCAGCCCTTCACTCACTCACTTCTTATCCTTGTCCAGTGGACAAGGAAGACCCTATGCAAACAAAGACCCCTCTCAACCACTCAATGACAGGGGACTTCATTTTAAGACTTTGCATCTAGGCACAAACACAGCAGTGACTCATGGGGAGACACTTGCCTGGAGCCCCAAAATGCTTCCTGGGCTCCTCCCATCTCACTCGGGCACTGGGGTTACTTAAAACCTTAGTGCCAGACTGACAAGCCAAGTTAAACATGGGACCCCTACCCAATGCTGGCTGGGATGGGACCTGGAAAACCTCTCAAACAGGCTGGCATGATCTAGGGAAGCGAAAGCCTGAATCTGAGGAGGGCTCCACAGGCTTCATGAGACTGCCAAAGGGGCTTGTGGCTCAAAACCAAGCAAGAACCCCTGCTGTGGACAAGCTCAAAAGCACACATACTAGGAGATGCTCACATGAGCCCTCACAGCATCACTGTGCATGACCGTGAGCAGTGGAAACAGGCCAAATGTCCATCACCCAAAGAATGGATGAAGCGTGGAACATTCACGTGATGGAACACTCTGCAGCAACGGAAACCAACAGGCTGCAAACAGCTACATGCAGAGACATGGATGAACCCCACCAACGTGGTGTTGAGTGAAAGAAACAGTTCGTTTAAAAAATGTAGATCATATTCACTTGGACTCGGGAAGGGGAACATCACACACTGGGGCCTATCATGGGGAGGGGGGAGGAGGGAGGGATTGCATTGGGGAGTTATACATGATATAAACGTCATGCACATGTACCCTAGAACTTAAAGTATAAAAAAAAAAAAAAAATGTAGATCATATTTTGGGGGCAGGGAGACAAGGTGTCGCTCTGTCGCCCAGGCTGGAGTGCAGTGGTGAAATCATGGCTCACTGCAGCCTCGACCTCCTGGGCTCAGACAATCCTCCCACCTCAGCCTCCCCAGTAGCTGGGACCACAGTTGTACGCCACCATGTCCAGCTAGTTTTTGTATTTTTTGTAGAAACAGGTTTTCTCCATGTTGCCCAGGCTGGTCTCAAATTCCTGGGCTCAAGCAGTCTGCCCACCTCAACCTCTCAAAGTGCCAGGATTACAGGCGTGAGCCACCACACCCAGCCACCATATTTTATGACCATTTAAGTAAAATGGTCATGACCATTATATGACCAGGTGGGTTGTATATATATACACGTATATATAATCACATATATGTAAAGCCACTTAAACTCATGTAATCATATAACCACTTATATAAGGTTCAAAAACAGAAATTTTAATTAAAATGTTTAGTCATAAATGCTTAGGAGATAAAAATGTTTTTAAAAAGCAAGAAAATGATCATCACAAAATTCAGACAGTGGTTACTTTTAGGGGGAAGAAGGCATTGCAAGGAGAAAGGATTTGGGGTGCAGTGTTTTATTTCTTAACTTGAATGCTAACCACCCAGATGTTTGCTTCATGCATCTGTGCTCTGGGCACTTTTCTATTAAGTAGGTTACATCTCATGATAAAAGAAAAGGTATATTTAAATGAAACAGAGAGAGTGTGAGGGAGCAGGGAGGGCTCAGGCAGGGCTGGGGGAGGGGCTACCTGTCCCATCTTCCACGTTCTCCACCTCCATGACTTCAGTGTTGATTCGACCCCTGAAGATGTAGAGGGAGCCATTGATGGATTTGGTCCTCTTAGTGGACTTCTTGCTCCCGGTGACCCTGAAAGACAGTGAGAAGTCAGTGTTCTCTGCACATCACCTCCCAGATGCAACTGTTTTCAATAGCACAAAGGGGAACAAAACACTGAGGGGAGACCAGGGGACAGAGAGGAGCCCCAGGCAGGGTTCAGGAGCGGTTTGGCTGGTGCTGGGGTAACCTGAACAAGTCACTTCTCTTCCAGCCACAGCTTCCCCATCTGGAAAACAGGCTAATAGCCTTCCTGACCCCACAGAGCTACTTTTCAGCCAAGAGGAGACATGGGAGACCAACAGGAGGTAACAGAAACCCAATCTTCTTGGCTAGAAAATGGGGACAGGCCCATTAAGTTTCTCAAAGACAGGAACTTCCTGAAATAGGACCAGAATGGAAGGAGGTTTGGAATTGGTGGTCCATTCATCCATCCATCCATCCATCTATCCATCATCCACCTTCACATAGTTCAATCATTCACTCAAGTGAATTCTATCATTGACCCATTCCTACAGTCTAAATGTTGGTGTCCCTCCAAAATTCATAAGTTATATCCTAACCCCCAAGGTAACGGTATTAGGAGGCAGAGCCTTTGAGAGATGAAGAGGTCAGGGGGAAAAGGACCTCATGAATGAGATTAGGCCTTATAAAAGAGGCCTCAGAGAGCTTGCTCGCCCCTTCTGCCACGGGAGGACACAGCAAGAAGGCACCATCTATGAAGCAGAAAGCAGGCCCTCGCCAGCACCAAGTCTACCAGCACCTTTAATCTTGGACTTCACAGCCTCTAGAACTGTACAAAATACATTTCTGTTTTTACTTTATTTCATTTTATTTATTTTTTATTATTTTTAAGATGGAGTCTCGCTCTGTCGCCCTGGCTGGAGTGCGCTGGCATGATCTTAGCTCACTGCAACCTCCGCCTCCTGGCTTCAAGTGATTCTCCTGCCTCAGCCTCCCAAGTAGCTGGGACTACAGGCATGTCTCACCATGCCCAGATAATTTTTTGTATCTTTAGTAGAGACAGGGTTTCACTGTGTTAGCCAGGATGGTCTCCATCCATCTCCTGACCTCATGATCCACCCACCTCGGCCTCCCAAAGTGCTGGGATTACAGGTGTGAGTCACCATGCCGGCCTTATTTTATTTTATTTTATTTTTTTTTTTTTTTGAGATGGAGCCTCGCTCTGACGTCCAGGCTGCAGTGCAGTAGTGTGATCTCAGCTCACTGCAGCCTCCGCCTCCCAGGTTCAAATGATTCTCCTGCCTCAGCCTCCCGAGTAGGTGGGACTACAGGCATGTGCCACCACACTCGGCTAATTTTTGTATTTTTAGTAGAGACAGGGTTTCACCACGTTGGCCAGGCTGGTCTCAAACTCCTGACCTCAAGTGATCCACCCGCCTCGGCCTCCCAAACTGTTGGGATTACAGGTATGAGCCACCACGCTCAGCCCGAATTTCTGCTGTTTAAAACCTCCAGTTTCTGGTATTTTGTTATAGCAGCCTAAGGGACTAAAACAGTCACTCAACAAACATCTGGCCAGAGCTTCCTATGAGGAGGATACTAAGCCAGGAGCCATGGGGAGTCACTTATCTGTGTATCCAACAAGCCACGTGGAGAATGTGCCAGGCACTGTTTTAGGTACTGGGGCTGCATGGCTGAACAAAACGTCTATGGGAACTCAACTTCTAATATAGGGTTGGAGGCGGGACACAGAGACAGTCCCTAAGTAAGGTAAACCATATGTTAGATCAAAGGCGCTAAACGCTCTGGTGAAGATATGGCAGAAAATGAACTCCCAGAGCTCAATGGCCACTTGGTGGTGTGCACAGGCCTCTGCTCCAGCAGGTGGGCTGTATGCTCACCAAGAGCCAGTGGGGGTATTCCCACACCGACTTGGCTGATGTGTACTTGTTACTCTAAGTGGGTAGGCTGAGGATTCGGGAATGTGGAAGAGACTTAACTCTCTGAAAACTAAGTTGTGAGGGGTGAAGATGTGGGATTCTGCTGTGTGTGTGAGATGGGAGCCACGGAAGGTTGGACCACAGGCGGAATGGGATGGACTTGTTTCAAGAGACTCCCTGTGTCTGCCGATGGAGAAGGGACTAGAACCAGAGAGGAGACCACTGCAATCATCAAGATGAGAAAGGATGAGGGTGTGTATGTGTGTGTTTGTGTGTGTATACACATACCTATAAACATATACATACATATGTGCATACACATATTTTTGTAAACTTGGTATTAAAGTATAAAATCCACACAGAAAAAAAAATGCCCAAAGAAGCATTCATACGGCTCAATTAATTTTTGCAAGGGAACACACCTGTATCAACATGTTTAGCTCCCCATAAGCACCCCCTTATGCCCCTTCCCCATCACTGTCCTCTTCCCCTGACAAGGGCAACCACTGTCCTGATGTCTAACCCCATAGATTTGCTTCGCCTGTTTTTGAACTTTACAGAAATGGAATCACAAGTGTGTACGTTTGTGTTCAGCTTCCTTCACTCAGCCTCACGGCTGTGAGGGTTACCGGTGCTGCCGGGTGGAGTGACATGGCCACACATTGGGCTTCTTTCCAGTGTGGTGCTGCTGTGAGATTCCTGCACGTGCCTGACAGAGACATGTGTGCGCATTTCTTTGGGCTAGATACCTGAGGAGCTGAATTACTGAGTGATAAGGAATGTGCATGATTAGCTTTAGGAGATACTGCCAAGCTGTTTTCCAAAATAGTTGTACCGATTTTCCCACGCCTAACAGTGTAGGAACATTCCAGTTGTCCCATATCCTCTATAACTGGTATTTGATTTCTCATTTTGGCCATTATGGTACATATACAGTAGTAGCTCATTAACATTTCATCTGTAGTTCCCTGATAAGTAAATAACCTCAAACACCACTGTATGTTTATTAGTGATCTGGTGCCTTCTTCTGTGAAATGACTGTCCCTTGTCATTTATTGTTGAATTTTCTTAATTATTTAAAGTAGAGGTTGGCAATTGTTTTTTCTGAAAAGGGCCAAATAGTACACATTTTCAGTTTTGTGGGCCATATGGTCTCTGTTACAACTACTCAACTCTGTTCTTATGGCATCAAAGCAGCTAAGACTGTATATAAACAAATGGGTATAGCTGTGTTCCAATAAAACTTTATTGACAAAAATGGGCACAGGGCCAAATCTGGCTACAGGGCCTCTTTGTATATTCTGGATGTGAACACTCTAGCCATTATACAGACTATAAAAACCTTTTCCCAGTCTGTGGCTTGTCTTTTCACTCTCCTCACAGTATTTTTTAATGAAATTCTTAATTTTAACATAGTCTAATGAATTTAATTCTCCTTCACAACTATACTCTTTGTCCTATTTAAGACATCTGCTTACCCCTAGATCATGAAGATATTCTCCTTTGCTTTCTTCTAGAAGCCTTATTGTTCTACCGTTTACATTTAAATCTATGATCCAGCTGAAGTTGATTTTTGTGTTTGGTATGAGGTAAGGGTCAAGAATCACTTTTTCCCCCACTGGATATCAAACTGACCAAGCACCATTTATTGTACTGCATTAGTGCTTTTGTTGAAATTCAAATGACTGCTTACATATGGGTCTATTTCTAACTCATTATTTGATTCCATTACTCTACATGTCTGTTTTCATACCAATACCACGCTGTCTTAATTACTATGACCTTACAGCAGGGCTTGGAATCTGGTAATAACAGTCCCCTAGCTTTGACCTTCTTCATAATTGTCTTCGCTATTTCTGTCTCTGGATTTTCCTGTAAATTTTACAGTCCGCTGATCATACACACACACACACATACCTACATACACACGTACACAAACCCCCTCCTAGAGTATTTATTGGAAGTGCACTGAGGTTCTGGACAAAGTTTGATGACAGGATGGAAAGGACTTGCTGATGAAGTAGGTATGGGGATAAGGATAGCTCAAAATCAAGAAGATTCTGGCTTCAGCTCCTGGGCAAATTTCTTCTCCTGCCTCCAGACTCAAGCAGATATCAGCTCTTCCTGGGTCCTGAGCCTGGCAATCCTAGGATCAGAATGACACTACTGGCTTGTCTTCAGCTTGCGGACGACAGAACTTGGGACCTGTCAGCCTCCATAATCACATGAGTCAATTGTTTATTTAAATCTCTTTACACACACACACACACACACACACACACCCTTTTGGGTTTGTTGCTCTGGAGAACCTTGACTTAATACAAATTTTGGTACCATTTACTGGTAATGAGGAAGATCCAAGGGGCAGAAGTAAGATAAAAAAGAAGAGCCCTTTTCAGACACAACTGAAGTGTGAGCTACGTGTGAGACACCCAAATAAAGATACATATTTCTATTTCTTCCACTTGACCACGTACCAGGCCTTATTCTAACCACGTTACATGTCTACCCTTTACATGTTTTACTCTGTAAAAACAACCCCATGAAATGAGGACTACTTTTATCCCCATATAACAGGTAGGAAAACAGAGGTGCACAGAGCTGACATAATTTGCTCCAGGTCATACAGATAGTAAGCACAGCCCCTACGTTCTTTTTTCTTTTCCTTTTTTTTTTTTTTTTTTTTTTTTGAGACGGAGTCTCGCTCTGTCTCCCAGGCTGGAGTGCAGTGGCGCCATCTCAGCTCACTGCAACCTCCACCTCCCGGATTCAAGCGATTCTCCTGCCTCAGCCGCCCGAGTAGCGGGGATCACAAGTGCATGCCACCACACCCGGCTAATTTCTTTGTATTTTCAGTAGAGACGGGGTTTCACCGTGTTAGCCTGGATGGCCTCGATCTTCTGACCTTGTGATCCGCCTGCCTCGGTCTCCCAAAGTGCTGGGATTACAGGCATGAGCCACTCCACCCGGCCCTCTGTGTTCTTAATGGCGACACACTACTGCTGCCTCTAAGATGCTAAGCAGGGGGTTGAGATGCATGAGACTGCTCTTCTGGGTCTTGGTTTCCCCTTCTGGAGGATGGGAGGTGGGTTTTTAAAACACTCCTTCCCGTTTTCCACTTCAAATACCCAAGGAGCCTCTGCTTTTGAATTCGCCCAGAAGCACTGTGAGTCAGAGACCTCCCCGACCCATGTCCTGGATGGGTGGTGCCCTGCATGACCCACACAAAGACAAACACAGTCAACAGTCACCAAGCCACTCCAGGCATTGCCTGCACCCACATCGGACTCAGGCCGGGAGATCCACTCACCATTGCCCAACCTCCTGGGCCTCTCGGAGCTCAGCCCTTTGGCTCTCCATCCAAAAGCAGGAATGCTGGCCGCCTGCCAGCTTCTCTCAAGAGACAGATGTGCCCTTTCCCTGCAGCTGGCCCAGCTCGCTTGTGGAAGTGAGGTGGGGAATGGCCTTGAAAGGTTCGGGGCGCCCACAAGGAAGGCCCTAGGGAGCCCACTTGGAATCCGGTACTATCAGAATCAGCTGCTGACCCTGCACAGGTGAGACTGCCTCAGAGGAGGCAAAGCCTGCACCCGGAAGCCAAAGGCTGAGTAAACTCAGCTAAAAGTTGGGAGCAGGTCACAGAGGCCTAAAGGGACGTTCTGTTTTCCAAACCCCAGTGTTCTGGGAAAAGTGCCTGCTCCAGACTGCTCGGGGCAGAGTGGCGGGGCAGGGCTCAGGGCGGACATTGGCAGCAGCCCTGAAACTACCCAAGGAGGACTCTGAGGACAGCCCCAGAGAGACCAGAAAGGAGGCAGGGAAAGAGGAGAAGGGGGCGTTCATGAGCAGACAGCAGGATGTGAGACAGACAGACCTCAAGGAATGGGCGGGAATGAAGGAGCAAATGAGAAAGGGCCATGCTGAGCCAACCACTGGGAGAGAGCAGAAGCAGGAGGCCCAGGCCCTCACAGGGAGGGCCAAGCCCAGAACAGGGGGGAAAGGGCAATGTGGAAGGCCCTGTGGTTTCAGAGCCTCCTGTGCACCAGGAGCTGTACCTGTGTGACCACACCAGAGCCAAGTTAACAACAATGGTGCTGGCAGCTACTATGCTGTGCACCCACTATATGCCAGGCACACTCACATATCTGATCTTCAACGGTCCTAAGAGGTACATATGATCATTGACTCTGTGTTACAAAAGAGGAAACTGAGGCACAGAGAGAGGCAAAGTCATAGAGCTGCAAAGGTGGCTAAACAGGGATCCAATGGGGGACCTAGCTCTTAACCAAACTCTACTACAAGGAGGGTCTGATCGTCCCCACTTTACAGAAGAGAAAATGAAGGCTCAGAGAGGCCCACGGGAAGAGGAGGACAGTGGGAAGCCCACACATGGCTATGGAGCATCCATTATTCATCCAGTGGTAAGGTTTCTCACTACACCCTAGGAGGCCAGCACAGACAGACAAGGAAACTGAGGCTCAGAGATGATCAGTGGGATGGCCTGGACCACAAAGCAAGTTATAGGAAATGCTGAAGGTAGGGCTTAGGGCCTGGACCTCAGGCCTCAGCTCTAGTCTTTGCTAGACAGAGGAGTTAAGAAGCCTCTGGAACATCACTATTTTGTCCCTAACACAAAGTAACAGCAAAGAGATTTTGAAAAGTGCTGCAGGGGTCAGCTGAGACCATCCTATAACTGCTGAACATGAAAACTTAAAGTCAGGAATCTCTCTGCGCCGATCCACCCACCCATCCACTCACACATCCAACCATCAGTTCCCACCAACTACTACAGGCATCCACCCCCCACATCTACCTCCTAATTTCCCCTCTCTCCAATCATTCACCCATCTACCCACTCAGTAATCCAACTGTCCCACTTTCCCTTCCAGAGCCCAACCACCTCGGCAACTATCAACCAAACACTTACCCATCCACCAACATGTCAACCAACTGGCCATCCATCCACTAATCTCCAAACCTCTGTCACCCACCCACCTTCCCAATTATATAACCACCTATCCATCCATCCATCTACCCATTCACTCAATACACCATACCAGAAGACCCCAATCTACCATTCATCTAGACACATATCTGCCAATCTTCATATCCATTTCTCTGCCTAAACATCCACACATGCCCCCAGCTTTCCATCTATTCTTCCATCCAGCTGTCTCCTAAACCTCCAAGCATTCAAACATTCATTCACTCACCCACACGTCAATTCCAACATCCATCCACATTCCTTCCTTCCCTCCCTGCCTCCTTCTATCTACCATCCATTCACCTCCCAAACCTCCAGCCATCTGTGCCTCATCCCGTGTGCCCACACAACCCGTCACCACACTTCCCATCACACATACACCTGCCTCTGTCTACCTACTCAGTCATCCATCCACTTACTCCTAGACTCTACAGATTGCAAGAAGCACCAGTGAGAGACACAAAGAAGCTGAAGAAACTATCCCGACCCTCCAAAAACTGAACAGTGAAAGAGCTTCACTCCTCTGGAACCCTCAACTTTTAGATCTTAGAATTACAGGATGCTGGTGTCACAAAGAACCTCCCAGTTTCTACAAGCATCTAGACCTACACTATCCAATATGGTAGCCAAGAGCCACAGGCAGCTACTGAGCACTTCAAACATGCCCAGGACA
This sequence comes from Trachypithecus francoisi, assembly GCF_009764315.1. Classification (NCBI taxonomy): domain Eukaryota; kingdom Metazoa; phylum Chordata; class Mammalia; order Primates; family Cercopithecidae; genus Trachypithecus; species Trachypithecus francoisi. Next base: position 44,291,610 of record NW_022681467.1, read on the forward strand.
AATTCAGGTGTTTTGTGAGTATGACATACACACCAGATTTTGAGGACTTAGTGTAAAAAAGAAAACCCACCACACAAAATACCTCTTTAATAATTTTTAAATAATAATTACATGTATAATTATAATTGAATATAATATTCTAATATTTGGGGATCTATTAGGTTAAATAAAATATATTATTTAAATTCATTTTACCTGTTTCTTTTTACTTTTCTAAAGGTAAAAAAGTAAATTTTTTTTACTTTTTTTTTATTGTTTTACTTTTTTATTTATGTCTTGACTTGTTACATTTTTTAAAGGCTACTAGAACATTTAACATAACATGTGGTTCACATTGTATTTCTATTAGACAACACTGATTTAGAACAAATCCCTCACCTCACAGGAAAGGGAGGCCCAGAGAGGGGAGTGACAAGCCCAGGGCATCACCTGGAGAAGGTAGCAGGCTAGACAGACCCCATCCCAGTGTCCTGGCCACTCACCTGGATTTCCGCTTGCAGTAGACGAGGAGGTTGTCGAAGAGGAAGAAGGCCCTTTCCTGGATGTTGCCCGCCGAGATCTTTAACAAAGTCCCTTGCAGGAGGAGCTGAGTGCAGATGTCGGTGAGGTTGGAACCCTGGGAGAGCAATGAGGACGCAGTGAATGGGCCTACCCAGGAACATCCCCTTCCTTTCCCAGAGACAGAACCTCCTACTACCACCTGCCGCACGCCAAGAACTCCACCAGCAAGCCTGTCAATGGACAGAAAATCAGTACGATGTGATTAGTGGCTTCCATCTGCTGAGCACGCCAGGAAAATCCTGGGGAGGGCACACTGATGTGACTGCATGTCCCTTTTACAGGAGAGGAACCTGGGGCTCAGGAAGGAATGACTCACCCAGCTCATACAGCTAATAGTAGGTCCTAGTCAGCATCTGGGTATGTTTTGGTTCAGTTTTTGTTTTTCGGGTTTTTTTTTTTTTTGAAGTGGAGTTTCGCCCTTGTTGCCCAGGCTGGAATGCAATGGCGCGATCTCGGCTCACTGCAACCTCCGCCTCTTGGGTTCAAAGGATTCTTCCTGCCTCAGCCTCCCGAGTAGCTGGGATTACAGGCAGGCACCACCATGCTCAGCTAATTTTGTATTTTTTTAGTAGAGACAGGGTTTCACCATGTTGGTCAGGCTGGTCTTGAACTCCTGACCTCAAGTGATCCAACCGCCTCAACCTCCCAAAGTGCAGGGATTACAGACGTGAGCTACCACGCCTGGCCTCATTCAGTTTTTATTGTGGGTTGTTTTTTTTTTTTCACCTATTCCTTCCCCACTATTTATTTATGTCTTGACTTGTTACTAGATATCTCTCATCTGAATGCCCCTTCTGTAAGGACAGGGCCCGAATCAACTACGTGCCCTGTGTATGCCCAGCACCCACAACATTCTCTGGCACACAGTAGGTGCTCAACAAATGCAATGTGTAAAACATCAGGGGCAGGATCCTGTGGGCATTCCACCTAGCTAAGCTAAAGATGTACATGTCAAGCCCAAACCTGGTCACCTATGCTGAGCGGCAGGGGATGGGGTGACAAAGCATGAAGCATGAAGTTCACTGAACATCAGTGAGCATCCGGGCAGAGTGGCTGGGAAAGGCATCAGGGAGGAGCCAGCAGACCTTGGAAGACAAAAATTAAGATAAAGAGGCTGGCTGGGCGTGGTGGCTCATGCCTGTAATCCTTTGGGAGGCTGAGGCAGGAGGATTACCTGAGGTCAGGAGTTCAAGACCAGCCTGGCCAACATGGTGAAACCCCATCTCTACAAAAATACAAAAATTAGCCGGGCATGATGGCGGGTGCCCGTAATCCCAGCTACTCAGGAGGGTGAGGCAGAGAATCGCTTGAATCTGGGAGGCAGAGGTTGCAGTGAGCCGAGATCACGCCATTGCACTCCAGCCTGGGTGACAGAGCGGAACTCTTATCTTTAAAAAAAAAAAAAAGAACAGATAAAGAGGCTGAGGGCAGGGATGGGAAGGTCCTGGCTGGGAGGGATCTTCAGAGCCTGGGATCACACAGGTCTCCCTGAAGCCGAGAGGACCCAGGTAAGAGCAGAGAGATCCCAAAGAGAGAAGAAAAGAGACCTTGGTGGGCACCGAATGCCAAATGAGGCAGCCCCTCAATCCACGTCCCTCTTCTGTCGTTTTGGGGAAAGGAGTCTTGCCTGGTACTTGGCTGCCCAGCCACAGACTACATCTCCCAGTCCCCCTTGTGCCAGGTGTGGTCACATGACTAAGCTATCACCAATGTGCCTCACTGCCAGGGCACATCCTTGAAAGAAAATGGCTTCCCTCCCCTTCCTCTTTCCACAGGCTGGGGTGGTGGGATACACTGCAGCAGATGGTGGGGTAAGGAGCTGGAGGGAAACTGGGTCCTGGCAGAGCAGAGCTGCCCACCCTAGCCCGGCTGTCCGCCTCTGCGCTGCTAATGAGAACTGCGTTGCAATGCTAATGAGCCACCTCCCTGAGGCCGCTGCGCCGCTTCCCTACAGCAGTCAACCGCGGACTTGAATTAATACAATAAAGCACAGACCACAGGGTGCCACGGACATTTAGGCCCAAGGAATATTATGCAAAAGCAGTGTTTTAAGGGAGTTTCATGTGACAGACCGGCAGGTTACACTGAAGAAAGAAACAAGAAGTGATGTTGTCCCTGCCTGGAAATGAATTTGGGGAGAGAGGGATAATTATTCACAGAATCTCCTTCCCCAAACACTGAACACGCAGAACCAACATGGAGTTCCTACCCCACTGGGACCTGCTGACTCAATTCTTTCAGAGATCCAGTAAGGGGAACTGGTTCTGGCAGCTGAGAAGCCAGGCTGTCTGCTAACGGCCTACAAGGGACTCTCGCTGGTGTTAGAGCTGGTCTGCTCTGTGCCCATGGTCCAGTTGGGTGCAACAAACCCATTCACTCAACAGTGCCAGAGACCCCTCTGGAGACTGGGAAAGCAGCTTCCTTGTAGTGAAGAGCTGTGCAGCCGGGACAGGAGCCTGCACGCATTATCACACATCATGGCCTTCGGCCTGGCTAGAGGCCAGGTGAGCATCGATGATTGCATGCCCACAGACAGATCTCAGGTTTCCAGTGAGGCAGCAGCCTGCTGCACCAAGACTCAGGGCTGTCATGAGGAAGAGTCCCTGGGACCCCAGGCATCCTCGCAAACAGGGTGACAGGGACTCCCTGGAGCTTCATCATGGCCCATGGGCAGCACACAGCAGACATCGGTTCGGCAGTCCCTGGAGCCCAAGTGCCTCTCCTTCCTTTTGCCTTGGCTCCCTCATGCCCACCCACCAACCCTTCTAGGCTCCAAAGGGGCAGTTGAAGAAGAATCTGGTACCCGGCCCAGCTGCCAAACCCCAAGGTCACACAGCCCTAGACCTGAACCCTGCTGCCAAGGCCATCTCGGGGGACCTAGAAGAGGAAGTGTGCCCAGCCTGGGAAGCTGCCTCTACAGCCTTGGCCAATCACCACCCGGCCAACTGCAGCTGAAATGCCAAGCACACTACAGGGGGATACCCCCTCCACCCCAGCCCTGCTGAGAAGCCCAGCCGCACTCTCAATCTCCCTGAAATCTTTGAATCCAGGTCAAGGGTGGTGCTAGGGGTTGGATGCACAGGGAAGAGGCTAAGCACCAAGAGATGTGGACCAGTCAGGATTCAAGACCTCCTTCTTTCCAGACATGCACACTCAACCATGACAGAGATGGAGATGACAAAACCTTAAACACGCGAAGCCAATACATGCATAGGGGTGGCCACAGGCCATGCACTGTTCTAAATATCTTGCACAAACTCAGCTAATCCTCAGGACAATTCTCATTTTATAGATGAGGAAACTGAGGCACAGCATGGTAAAGTGTCTCGTTCATGGTCACATAGGTGGTAAGGCCGTGAGGTGGAACTTGAACCCAGAAAAGCAGCCTCCACTCCCCCATCCGCTCACCCCTAACTCAGGCCGCTCTTTGAGGACAACCTGAAGAGTTTTCTTTGCAATCGTTAGTCTAGAGCAGGAGTCCCCAAGGGGAGAGACCCTGTCCCACTGGGAGCCCAAAGCACCCCAGGGAGGGTAGGAAAAAACTACGAGAGCTTTGTAGTGATTTTGTTTCCTCACTCCTGTTTCCTTCTCTCCCCTTGTGGGTGAGTGAACAGTTGATCATCTCCTAAACCGGATCCAGAGCCAGAAAGTAGAGTGCCCGCCTGCCTGCCTCCCTCCCTCTCTTTCTTTTTTTTTTGGATGGAGTCTCACTCTGCTGACCAGGCTGGAGTGCAGTGGCACCATCTCAGCTCACTGCAACCTCCGCCTCCTGGGTTGAAGCGATTCTCCAGCCTCAGTCTCCCAAGAAACTGGAATTAACAGGCACCGCTCCACCACACCTGGCTAATTTTTCTATGTTTAGTAGAGATGGGGTTTCGCCGTGTTGGCCAGGCTGGTCTCAAACTCCTGGCCTCAGGTCATCCACCCGTCTCGGCCTCCCACAGTGCTGGGATTACAGGTGTGAGCCACTGCACCAGGACTGTTTCTTTCTTATTAAGAGCACACATTTCCTTTTTGTCACTGTGAGCTTCACACGGAAGTCCATGGGGCTGTGTCTGCAGTGTGCCTCTGAGGAGGTGCAGCCCACACTGGGCACACGTTCTAGTCAAAGTTCTTGGATGCTTTTTCCATCTAAAACAAATAAATAAAGAGATCCCGCTTTGCTGCCAGGGCTCCTCCTGACATGTATTGGGCGTTTTCTCCGAGCCAGGCACTGCTGAGGACTCTGTAAGCATCAACTCCCCCGTCCTCAAGTGACCCATGACGGGGGTACTCCCATGATCCTGACTTCGCAGATGGGGAAACTGAGGCAAAGAACTCTCTCCCCAGAGAGGCGGTTGTCTCATTCACTCACTTGCAAGGTTTTGTGACACTGCCATTTCCTTGTGCTCAGCAAAATGGATTCACAGATTAACTTATCTGGTTTTAACTAAACCAGTCTCACAACACACAGTGGCTCACAAACGATCAGGGGGTAAAAAACACACATATGGGAGATCGAACTCATGAATGATGCAACCTCAAGCAAACAGCAAGAAAGTGGCCAAGACAAGACTCCCCTTGCTCCAAAAACAAGCCCCTTGTCAGACATATTTCAAGAGAAAGATGACAGCCACAGGATCAGATCAGTAAGAGGTCACAGAGAAAGATGGGAAATAACCAAGAAGAATATCTGAAATAAAGACGTGCAATCACTGTCATTAACATGAACTGCCCCCTAAGTCATGCTGTCCTCAGAGACTGTAACAACTAACAGATAGTATGGAAGCAGCTCCACTATTAGACATTAATTTGTCTAGCTAGAATGTATTATTTTCACAAGTCACCTTGAGGAACAAACTGTATTTTAAAAACCTTTCTACTTCATAGAAAACAATTTCACGTTTTTCAAAGGACATTCATATTCCATATCTCACTTTATCTTCCAAATGAAACCAAAACATAACTTCAGAGATATTATCACTAAAATTAAACAAATAGGAGAAAATAAGGCCCACCAGGCAAGACAAACTGACCTGAGGCAGGGCAGTCTGTAAGTTACAGGGCTGGGCCTCAAAACCCAGTTCCCGTGCCTCAGCCGCCTCATCTGTAAAATGGGGATAACAGCACCTCCCTTGTAGGGTTGGAAGCTCATAACAGGTGCTAAATAACAGCCAGCAATTCTTATTTTAGGTCACTTTACTTCCTATTGCATCCAGAAACCCCGGCCACTGAGGGCCACTGAGTTCTCAAACTGTACATGTTCAGGGTCACAAAGGGTTTTAGAGACCCTTGGTTCCCATTTCCCTAGGCCCTTACCAGGCAAAAAAAAGGCATCTGGAAATCACTTCTGGTGCAGCTGCCGAAGAGCTTGCTCAATACCCTCTCCTCCAGGGCCCATGTGAGAAATGTCTTTTCCAACCGAGTGCCAGGAAACTCTGTCTCCCAGAAGAACTGCTTTGCTTCTTCCTTTTCGGACAATATTAGGTAACTTATGTGTGTTGCTCTTTTCACGTTGGCTTCCAGGAAACTCAAAGCCCAAATAGACAGATGTTTAAATTAGTCACCTCTGTTTGCTCTTGAGGTTCAAAGTGGCCATGTGACCCATTTCTGGCCAATGTAATGAAAGGGGACACCTGCATGGGGCTTCTAGAAAAGGCTTTCCTCCACCAGGGAAGAGAGCTCCCCACTAACTACCCTGGCCATGCCCCTGTCTCCTCTGGTTTTGAAAACATGGTGCCTGGAGCTGCCGCCTTCATGGAAGCATGAGGGGAAGAAGAGGATCACCAGAGACCAAATCAGAGCTCTGACATCATGAGGCTGAGATGAGAGTCTTAGAGGATGCATCCTAACTGACGCACCTGAGGATCAGGCAACTTTCAGATGCAGGAAACAGAAACCAAGCCGTGTACTTTTAAGCAAAAAGGAAGGAGGGGCTTTACTTACTCACTGAAGGGGCTAGAGGAGCCAGGAATCCAGGCCAAGGGTCCCAGGAAACCAACCTCACTGCAGAACTGACCCACCAGGGGCTCCCCTGCCCCAGATGGGAAAGGAAAATCAGAACATCACCTGTCCAAGCTGCCCTGCCCCAGGTGGGAAAGGAAAATCAGAACATCACCTGACCAAGCTGCCCTGCCCCAGGTGGGAAAGGAAAATCAGAACATCACCTGACCAAGCTGCCCTGCCCCAGGTGGGAAAGGAACATCAGAACATCACCTGACCAAGCTCAGGCTCCAGGAAAAGGCGGCCCAGGTGGCATCGAGGATTCAGTAGTTGTGGCTTCAACTGTCAACTGCAAAGCCGTCCCATGGCTGCTGTCCCACCAACAGTAAAAAAGGAATGCCTAGGCCATGCATCCGACATGCAGGAAGCTGGCGCCCGGGCCCTCTCCTAATGTTACCACAGAAAGCCAGACACAACCATGGCTATGCTTTGCTGCAAAAATAGCACAGGGGTGGCCTCCGCCCCACTTCCACCTTCCAAATCTCAAGCAGCTGGATCTGGTCTTGGCCAGACCCCAAATCATATCCCAAACTGAAGCTGGGAAATAGAGCTCTTCACTCTCCAGCCTCGGCTGGGCAGGAAGGCCCAGCAGAAGGAGAGCGGGGGACATGGCAAGTGGATTGGCGGATCCACAATACCCACCCCTCCCTGAACGCAGCCCCTCTCCTCTCTGCAGCCAAACCCATAACCTCACAGCAATACAGCCTCACATTTAGGATTCCCCAGCACAGAGAAAATAACTAGAAATCCCAAATATGGTAAGTGCCTCCAAAGGCCAGAAAATCCAAAGGGCCTAAGGCGTATGATTCACGTAACAATCCCTGCCCGAGAGCCTTTCATCTTCCCTCTTAATCTCCCATTCCAGCTGTATTTACTCTGATACAGATTTTTTCATTTATTTATATTTTTCCATTTCCTTCTACGGATTCACAGGAAACCTATAATAATCTAAGGAAGGCATGAGGACTTAAATCCAATGATCTCAAGAACCCTATCCCCTAATAATCATGATAGTAATACCAACAGCTACCACTTATTGAGTACCTACTATGTACCAGGTACAGATGAGGATACTGAAGTTCAGAGAAGTGATGACATTTGCCTAAAGTCACCCCGCAAACGAGTGTCAAAGCCAGAATTCTGTCCTGGAGTGGATGCTAAAACACTACCCTTGACGTTGACATCAATAGTTCAAAGGCCTCCACATACCAGGTAATGCATGAAACAGAAGGGGTGGGGAGATAACAGGGGATGGTGGGGACTGAAGGAAACTAGAGGCTAAAGTGACTATTTCCATGAGATATAGGGGCCCAATGTCACCAAGTTTTTAAGAGAAACTTGAAATGTGATTTTTTATTTGGATTTAATTGAAAAATAATTAAGCAATCTTTTGCAAACACTCCGTAGGCCAAACAAAATACACTGCAGACTGAACTAGGTGCCCGGGCCTCAGTTCATGCCTGCAGCTGTGTACCTCCTGGCCCCCTGCAGCCCAGGAGGGCCCCTCCTGTCCTGTACACACCTCCCAGCCTTCGATGTGGGACTGCAGCTGCTCCAGGGCTTCCAGCTTCTCCATCTGCCGCTTGGTCTCATTGATGTTGGAGCAAACGGTCTTCATGGCCTGCAGGGCACTCTGGACCGCGGGGTGGTCTGGGTGCTTGCCGGGAGTCCTCTTGGCCAGCTCCTGGGGTAGAATAGAGGTGGGGAGAAGAAAGCAAGACATCAGTCCAGAGGAGACCCAGGCCAGAGCTGAACCCAAGAAAACAGAAAAAAACTCCTTGCCTGGTGGACATTACATTCTAGCAAAGGAGATGAGCCAACGAAAACTCAGGTATAGAATCCAATGTCAAGCAGTGGTAAACACAAGAAAGACAAGACAAATCAGAATGACAGAGAGGGAAGCATTGTTTCACAGGGAGGTCAGGGGAGGCCCCTCTCTGGAGGGATGTTTGAGCAGAGACCCTGGATACAGCAAGAGAGAGAGCCCTGCAAACACCTGAGGGGAGAACCTGACGGGCAGGGGGCACCGTGGTCCAAACAGTCCAGGGCGCGCACACGTCTGGTATGTAATGAGGAACAGAAAGCAGGCAGTGTGTCTGGAGTGGAGTAAATGAGAGAGAGAAAAACAGAGATCCACAGTCACAGAGGTGGCCCCAACACTGCCTCTCCCCAGGCCCGGTTTTCTTATCTGTAAGATGGGTATAAAAAATACCCCACCTTCACAAGGCTATGGGACTGAGCATGTAAAGTGGCTCTTAATCCATGAGAAGCCTCCTGCCCCCACCATTTCCCACTGCCAGCTCACTCCCAACTCAGACACAGGCTGGGACATTGCAAAGGCCAGGCCAGCCTTAATGGAAGATTCCAGCCACTAAGTGTGATGGGAGAGGAACTGAGGAGGAAGGGATTAGCTGGGACTTGAGATATCAGGGAAGATTTTTCAGGCCAAATTACCCAAATCACCCAACCGCCCCTGCCAGCCTTTCATCCCGAACTGTGCTGGCAGAGAGAAGTTTCTTTAATCATCTGACCCAGAAACACGCCTAACAGCTCCAGTCTCTCTCCTACGCCCTCTCTCTCTGCTCCCTTGATGATCTAGATAATGTCCCCACAGATGTGACACTCTTGCATCGTAGTTATGAGCACAAACGTAGGTTCAAGGGCTGACCCTGCCCCTCACTGTCTGGGTGACCTTGGGCCAGTCCTCTCTCCATCCTCGGCCTCGGCTTCATCATCTGCAAACCCATGATGATGATGAGGATGATGGTGATGACGAAGGCAGCAATTAATGTCTACTGAGCCTTTGCTCTACATTTTTAAGGTAGCTTCCGTTTTGAGGCACAGAAAGAAAGCCTTAGGCCTCAAAGAAGTACAAGGAGGAACTGGGATTTGAACCTAGGCTGTCTGGTACTTCTCATGGTTGTGGTAAGGGATAAATGAGGCACTATAGGAAAAGTATCAAGTATGTATATAGTAAGCACTCAATATATGCGAGCCATTAGCATTCTCCTTGCCGCATGACAACAGGCTAGCTGTAACTGTGAACAGCAATTTGCCACAAAAGGGTGTTGTTCTGAGCACTCCCTGGAGAAAACAAACTCCAAACACATCCCTTCTCCATTCGCTTCTTTTCTGCCCTGCCTGAAAACAAATGTCCTCTTTTCTGAAGACCAGGTCCTAAGATTCCCAAGGCCCAGCTGGTCGGCATCATCAGGCCCCTGGGACTTTGCTGAGCTCTTGCCATGCACCCAGGCAACGTGCCCAAAGAATGCAAAACAAGGGAGATGGAGCCCTGCTCTTCCTCTGGAGGCCCCAGCAATGAGGCTGGAAAGGCACTTCCCTGGGGGCTTGAGAGAGGCCCAGATAGCAGCGCCATACGCTGGAAACGCTGGTGATCAATCAGAGAAGCAAGCCCAGAAGGCTTCAGGAGGAAGCAACACGAAAGCAGGCAGGGCACCCAGGGCCAGCTCTGCTAATGCGGAGTGTGTTTCGACTCATTCTTCACTCAGCAAATACTGGCTGAGCAACTGGTGCGAGCCTGAGCCATGGAGGCTGGGGAGAGAACAAGGCGGTCCACTGGGAGCTCATGGTCAAGAGCGGACCAGTCAACAAGGTAATGACTATTACTACTACCAACAGTAACAACAGCTAATATTCAGTGAGCCCTCATGCACCTGTCAACCTCGTTTGATCCTCACATCAACCCTAGTAGGTAGGCACCGTTATTCTTCTTGTTTGACAGATCCAAGACCTGAGGCACAGAGAGGTCAGGCTGTTTGTTCAAGGTCACACAGCACATCTGAGCCCACCCAGTCTAACTCCAGAGTTTGTGCTCTAAATTCCCATGCTATTTACAACTTTTTAGACAGTGAAGTATGAATACTTTCCTCTCAAATAAATATATAATTTATAGGAATTAAAGGGACAATGAATGAGGCAAGTGCCATGGTCTGAAAAGGTCTCTCTGGAGAGAAGGCTTGCGAGCAAAGGTTGAATGAGGTGAGGCCACAGGCCACACCGCATCTGCAGGAACAGCACTCCAGGAAGGAGAAGAGCATGTGCAAAGGCCCTGAGGCAGTGAGAAGCAGCAGGGAGGCCAGCGGAGCTGCAGTGGAGCGAGCGAGAGAGAGGGATGGACCATGGATTCAGACAAGCATGCCAAGGCAAGATAATGTTAGGCCACAGTGGGGTGTTTGGGTTTCCTCCCAAGAGCATGGGGAGGTGATGGGGGTATGAGCAGAGACCTGACACCATCCTCTCACCCTTTAAAAGACCTCCCTGGCTGCTGACAGGAAGATGCATGGGATGGAATGTGCAGTGAATATAAAGTGGGAAGACCAGTTATGGCTACTGCCAACTTCCAGGCAAGAGCAGAGGGTGGCACAGAAGCTCTGTGCCTCATTCACTCCGTGCACACATGTATCCACTCAGCCAGGCTCCAGTGTACCTGGCCCCATGTGGGCTCTCTGTTGTGCATAGATGATGACAGACACTCCCCTAAGCCCTCCTGGAGTCGTCAGCCTGCTTGTAGGCATGTCCACAAAGTTACAATACAAGACTGTGATCTAATGACCGTATTCAGTAATTCCATTCGATTCAGCAAAGCTACCCCAGACCCAGGTTCCCTGAAGTGGTTTTTGGCATCTGGACCTCTGTGAGGCCAGCCAAGGCCAGGGAATGAATGTGGCCAGTCAGCTCCCGGTGGGCAGGAACAGAGGCTGCCAGTTAATGAGACCCCCGCCCCAGGTTCTACCCATCATCCCTTTCATCCAAAGCAGGGGTCAAATGACTGCCTGAGGACCCAGTCCAGCCCATCACCTGTTTTTGTAAAAAAAAGTTTTATCGGAACCCAGCATCCTCATTCATGGACATATTGTCAGTGGTTGCTTTTACACTACAATGACAGACTGTATGGACCCCAAGGCCTAAAATATTTACTAGCTGGTCCTTTAATGGAAAAGTTTGCTGGTCCTTTGTTAAAAGCAACAGAACTGATTCTTAGCTGAGCATGAGGGCACCTGGAATAAAGGCCACACGCCCAGTCCGCCTGGACACTAGGTTCTCGTGGATGGACTGTGAGCAGAAGTGCCAGGTGCAGTTTCCCTTCTCCTTTCCTCTTCCTTGGCTGGAATGTGGGCATTGTGTGAGCACCTGAAACCCCGGTGGTGAGCGCCACTCCTCAGGGTTGGCAGAACTTGGTGCTGTCAGCATGGAGCCACCATACTGCCCTGGACTGCCTTGACAAAAAGAAGCTTAGACGTTGTTTAAGCCACTGTTGTTTCGGAGCTCTGCCACTGCAGCTAAAACATATCCTAGTACAAAAGACCCCACTGTGTTGTGGCACTTGGGATAAATTCACCACGAAACCGCGTTCTTCCTTCTGCTGGCTCTGTTTAGCTTGGCCATCAGTGAAATTACTTTGCCTCCCAATGGCCCTAGCAGGCAGGTGCTTCTACTATCCCCAGATGAGGAAGCTGAGGCTCACACAGAGGCAAGGTCTCCTGCCCAAGGCCATGGACAGCTAAGCGGCTTACACGGTCCAGCCCCAAAGCTCACATTTCTGAATCACTATTCTGTGATTCTCCAGCCTGAGGCCCTGGGCCACTTCCCACCTCCCCCGACAAGCAGGAAGCCCTCACCACTTTTATTCTTGAAACTAACACCTGACGGGCCCACGGCACCCCTCTGACGGGCACTGCCGCCACATCTGCTCCTCCCAAACCCTGGATGTTGGAATCTCAGTGATTCTCCTCCAGTGGTTCCCCGTGGGGCTGCCAACACCCAGTAGTTAGTAAAGTGAAAAAAAGGCTGCTTCCCTTTTCTATCTGGCTGCCTCTATCTCTATTCTTGCTCTAGGTCAGTGGTAGGGGTAGGGAATTGAAACCAAGCAAGGCCTGGCCAGGCCCAAGGCTGGACCAAACCCGCAGGGGAAGTGTTAGCTTTGGTGTCTTGGTTCACAGGGGTGTGTTGGCTCCACTCTGTTGTGCTTCAAAAAATGAGGGCCCATTCCTGCCTCCAGGCCTTTGGACTTGCTGTTTCCTCTCCCGGCACACTCCTTCTCAAGATCTGAAGAAGTAACAGCCAAGCATGGTGGCTCATACCTGTAATCTCAGCACTTTGGGAGGCCCAGGCGGGCGGATCAAGAGATCAGGAATTCGAGACCAGCCTGGCCGGCACGGTGAAACCCCGTCTCTACTAAAAATATAAAAATTAGCCAGGCATGGTGGTGCACATCTGTAATCTCAGCTACTTGGGAGGCTGAGGCAGGAGAATCGGTTGAACCCGGGAGGCAGAGGTTGCAGTGAGCCAAGATCATGCCCCTGCACTCCAGCCTGGGCAATACAGTGAGACTCCATCATAAAAAAAAAAAAAAAAAAAAAAAAAGAGGTAACATAGTACTGTACAAAGATAGGTCTAGAGATCAATGGAAAAGAATTGTAGCCGGTGGCCAGCAGTTCAAGACCAGCCTGGGCAACACAGAAAGACACCATCTCTACCAAAAAATTTTAAAAACTTAGCCAGACACAGTGATGTGCACCTGTAGTTCCAGCTTTTGGGAGGATGAGGTGGGAGGATCACTTGGGCCCAGGAGTTCCAGGTTACAGTGAGTTATAATTGGGCCACTGCACTCCAGCCTGAGAGACAGAATAAACCTGTCTCTATTATCTCTTTAAATAAAAAAAAAGTGGGGGGGAGGTTGATAGATGCAACAAACCACCACGGCACATGTAGACCTATGTAACAAACCTGCACATCCTGCACATGTGGCCCAGAACTTAAAAAAAAAAAAAAAAAAAGAAAATCAAAAGTAAAAATCAATGCATATCAAAAAAAATTAAGAGTCCAGAAATAAATCCTTATATTTATGATCAGTTAATTTTCCACAAGGACGCCAAGGCAATTAAATGGACGAAAGAACTGTCTTTTCAACAAATGATGCAACTGAATATCCATGTGCAACAAAATTAGGCTGGCCCCTTCCTCACGCCACACATAAAAATGGACTAAAAATGGATCACAGACCTAAATGTAAGAACTGAAACTATAAAACCGTCAGAGAAAACATAGGGGTAAACTCCTTGTGACCACAGGTTAGGCAAAGTGCTCTTATATGTGACCAAATGCACAAACAACTTAAAAAAATATAAAGTGAATTTCATCACAATTTAAAACTTTTGTACTTCAAATGATACTATCCCAATGTGAAAGCCAAAAAATAAATAAAATTAAAAAGGAAGGGAAAAGACAATCTGCACAATGCAGGAAAACAGTATCAATTACACATCTGATAAGGAACTTGTACCCAGAATATACAAAGAACCCTTACAACTTAACAACAAAAAGATGAATAATACAAGTAAAAAACAGGCATGGGACTTGAACAGACATTTCTCCAAAGAAGATATACAAATGTCCAGTAAGCAGACGAAAAGATGTTCAACATCATTTGGGAAAATGCAAAAACAAACCAAACTGAGATACCACTTCACATCTACTGGAACAGCTATAATCCAAAACATGAATAACAACTGTCGGTGGGGATATGAAAAAAACAGAGCCCTCCTACATTGCTGGTAAAAATATAAAATGGTGCAGCAGCTTAGGAAAGCAGTTGGGCAATTCCCTTGTGACACCATGATCCAGCCATACCTGAAGCCATCTATCCATGGCTTTTCATTTATGTGAGCCTATTTACATTTTACATATATATGTTGTGTAAGTTGGCGTGGGCTAGTTTTTCCATCTCTTATTTGAAAACGTTGCTACTGCTTCACAGTCTCAGAGAGAGTGCACAGATATGGAATCTCAAAGGTGTCCCAGTTAGTCTCAGACAGGCATAAAATGTGGGTATCTTCAAAGCTAACGAGAGCTTGAGCGATACTAACAAAGGTCTAACATGTGAAAGGAGGGAGGTGAGGAGGCTCCTGCCCAATTCAGAACTGAACAGACTGTCCTAATAAATTAGAATAGAGTCACGTTCAAAAGAGACATACTATGGTACTGAAAACCCTGGAATCCATATCCAAAGTGGAACAGATACGTGAACTTCCAGGACTTGGCCCAGAGAAGAGTATTTCTGGAAGGAACCCAAGAGATGCTTGCTTGCTCGCTAAGCATCTTGGGAGAACTACATGATGAAGAGGCCCAGTGGATCTGTAAGACCTCAAGGAGTCCTACGGGACCCATGCAAGAGACCACTGTTTGGATTAATCCATTCTTACGCCACTTGGAGCTTTCTCACAAGAGAGGGGGCTACCTTGTAAGGTAGTAAGTTCCTCATCAATAGAGGTATCAGTGATAGATTCAAGCCCACTAATGCTTTATTCTAGCTCAAACCCAGTATCAGATCATGAAATTGGAAAGCCCTGTGGTCAAGAGAATGGGTGCTGGGAAAAGGGAGGCGTGGTCTCCACTTCGCCTCCACCACATCTCAGCTGGGAGGCCTTGCACAAGTGACCTCACCTCTCTAAAGCCAAGTGTGTACATCCGTGAAAGAGGCTAAGACACACCCCCGAAGGCTAATGTAAAGATCCAGTGGAGTGATGAATGTAAAAATCTTGGTACCCAGTAAGGACACAATATTTTATCATCGTCATGATCGTTATGTCTGTGGTAATAGTGACTATTTCTTATGATTTCTGTATAGAAGGAGTAATAGTGAAAACAGAAGTCATGGCAATAGTCCTAATAGCCAGCATCTACCGAGTACTTACTGTGCACCAAGCACTGCTCGAAATTTAAGTGTATTAAGTCATTTCATCCTCGAATCATCCCAGTGAGGTAGGTACCATTATCATCCAACTCTATATATGAGGAAACTAGGGCACAGAGAGGTTGAAAGCCTCTTGCCCAAGGCCACAGAGACCGAAAGTGGGACTTGGCAGATGCCAACCACATCTACAGGCCCCTCTAGAAATAGTAATAGCTGGAAATGAACACCCCCAAATCAGACTCTTAAAATACAAAATGTCTGAGCAGGGCAGGTCCTGGGGACCCTTCAGAAAAACTGAGAGTGGGGAAGGGCGAGGTGTGCCAGGGCTACCCTGTGAACCAGCAGCACTAACCCCTCCAGGAGCCAGGCTGAGTGGCCTTCCCCAGCATCCGCCCCTCGAGCCCTATGTGGTTTCGCGAGTGAGGCCCCAGGCAAAGGCTTCCTAGAAGAGAGGATGTCGGCGCAGAGAAGCCTGGGCTTCCGCGAGGTGCCTCACCTCCCTCTCGCCCCTGCAATCACATTTACTCAAAGGACGTCCAAAGGTGTCCGCTCTGAGCAGCCCCTTCATGTCCCCAAAACTGTGTACTCAGCCCCCAAGATGGCCATAAGAGGCAGCCTGAGGCGCAGGGCCTCAAATTCCAGGGCAACAAACAAGCGTGGCTAAGGCCAGCTCCTACTGGCTCACTCAGCCTCGCCCAAGGCCCAGATCACTCAGCCTCGCCCAAGGCCCAGGAGAGGACTGGGAGAAGAACAAAGGGCTCAGAGGAAGAGGAGGTGGCAAGGAGAGAGGAGGACGAGCTGCAGAGGCCTACTGCTTCCACCTGCTCCTCTCTCGGGCCATGGAGTCCAGGAGAGGCCACCCCAGCCAGCTCCCAGTGCGGATCTGTGACTAAAGCCTGACCTTCCATTCTCCCAGCCACACAAGGAGGGTGTGGGATCCACGCTGAGCTAGTGGGCCTCAGGCTGGGACTTCCTATGCAAATGCTGGGAAACGCATGCTCTCCTCTTCCTGGGTGGGCATGCTGGTCACACACAGGCCTGAGGCTGCTGGTGACCAACGATGCCACTGTGAGAAACCAGCTTCCTGAGCACAAGGCTGGCACTGAGGGAAACACAGCAGGATATGGAGAAATGGAGCCAGGACAGTATCGCCTGAGCCCTGGATACAGCTGTGCCTGAAGTCAGACCTACCCTCAGTCTTTTCTGTTTTCTACTCTTTTTTAAAACGCAAGTTTAATTAATAAGTTCATAAAAACAATACAGTAGATTTTCAGTCACTGGCAAGCAAAATTGTCAGAAAATGAATCCATAAACCCACGGTGTGAAAACAAAGCTGCGACTGTCACTGGAAGATGTAACAATACGCACTATTCCCTGTGAGTTGGGGTTGGTGGGGGTTGGAAAGCCATACTGTCCTCTCCACAAACCGAAAAAGGCATCTCATGGAGGCAGGGAGGTGGTGTCACCAACGGAGTCTGGGTCAAGGAGAACAACATCCACTTTCTGGGGACACCTCAGCCAGCTCCAGGAAGGGGCTGATCCTGCACTCAGTGACTCGCCTCCAGTCACACAGGCCTGCCCAAGGCTCTGCCATCTAAGCTCAGGAAGCCTGGCTTGCTCCTGTACCCACAGTGCTGAAGTCCCCTGCGGCCATACCCAGGGTGACAGGAGAATGCAAATGAAGAGGTGCTAAGGATACCCACCACCACTTAAAAAAAAAAAAAAGGAAAAGAAAACAAGAAGCGAAAAACATCTGTCCAAAAAAGTCCAAGAGAACCCAGAAGTGAAGAGCTGCCCAGCATTGCAAAAAAAACCACAAACACCCTCCATGCATGCAAATCATATGCAGATTTCATGTAAATGTATTTCCAATTTTAACAATTTCAGCCTCTGCTGCATGTCTAGGAAAACTGTAGTCCCACCAATTAGGAATTAGCAGGAGAAAGGAAATAATGTTTGTGGGTTTTAAAAACTCCTTTCTTCTACTCAGAGGAAAGGTGAGTAGAGTGGGAAGAGGGCTTCTATCAGGAAGTTCCTGTTCTGGCTTTGATGAGGATGTGCTGTGTGATCTTGGACAAGCTGCCTCCCCTTTCTGTGTCTATGCCTCCTGGCTATGCAAGGTAGTGATGAAACTAAGCTAAATGTTATCGCCAGCCTCTGTCAACAAAGCAGAAGCTCTGGCCACCCTGGGCTTGTGTTTCCACCATACCGTAACAGTTGGCTGGGGTGAGCGGTGGCTGCTCCTTAGAAGGGACGAGTGCCCTGTAGTCTGCCACAGTTCCCACCCACCTCGCTAAGTTACAACCAAGCTACTCACTCGCTTCCTGCACCTGCCCTGCAGGTATCTGTGTTGGTGAGCCTAGGTTGGTAGGTCTCTACTGACCCTCCAGGCTCTGACATTCAGGAGCTCTATATCCAGCCTTTCAAAGAGGCCCTAGCATGGCTCACCATAAAGTTCTATACCTCTTGTTCCCACTTCCAGGTTCTATACAGGCATTTCTCTAGAGAAAAGGGTAAAATGGTAAGAGATGGTGGTGATTGATGGTGATGGTAATGGTGGTGGTGGTAGTGGTGATGATAGCTATAAATTCCAACTTAGTGGAAGCAAAAATAAATAAAAATAAAAGAAATAAAGGAAAAAGAGCAACTAAGCCCCCCAAAACTAAAACAATCCAAAATAAAACATGGAAAGAGGCAAAAGCATCAAAAAAAGAGGATACACAGAAATCAAAAAGAAGGATGGCAGGACCAAGTTCAAATAAATTAATAAACACAATAAATATAAGTGGACTAAATGCTCCCGTTAGAAGATATTATTAGATCAGATTTTAAATTGAACTCTATGGAGTTAACAAAAAAAGCACCTGAAGCCTAAGGATTCAGATAGGTCAACCACAAAAGGAGAAACAAGATATTTCAGGAAAACACTAGTCAAAAGAAACTTAACGTAGCTATATTAATATTGGAAAAAAAGACGCTGAAACAATAAAAGTAGCTAATATTAAGCACATCTCAGCATTTTACAGACATTTTTCATTTCATCTTTATAATAACCAGTAACTAAGGCAGTACTTCACAGGAGAAAACTGAGGCATACAGAGTTTAAGTCAGATTTCAAACAGGCAATGCTAATAAGGTCAGGAGCTAAGATTGAAAAGCACAAAAACCATTACAATATTTGAGTCACCAACATTTAACAAGCATGACCATTTACTCAGTAATATGCAAAATGCTTTCATGAGTTTTCTCATGCATTGTCTCATCTGATCTTCACAGCAAGCCTGGGAGGTAACTACCATGCCCATTTTACAGATGGGAAAATAGAGACACAGAGAGGTTCAGCAACTTGCCCTTGGTCACACAGCTAAGAAGAGGTAGACTTGGATTTCTGTATTCATTCTTAACCACACACAGTGTAGGAGAAAGTAGAATCCAGGCTGGACCCCACAAAAGGTGATCTGGGAAGGCTCCTTCGAAGATGGGGCATCTGAGCATGGCTTTGAAAGGAAGAGGTGATGGCAGGACCCCCCCACTACCAACTCCCCAACAAGGGGTGTCCCGAGGTTAGTGCTCACCACACAGGAAAGAGCCTGAGCACAGGCTGACACAGGTTGCGTCTCTGGAGCAGCTGTGGGCGAGGTGTTGGTGCTTGGCCCGAGAGACAGGATGAAGGGGTGGGCACTGTGGTTGGGGAAGGATGGGGTCAGGGTAGAGGGGGCTGCAGTGAAGAGATCTCTGACTTCCTGTACTTTCTCAGCAAGACAGTGACAATGCCCAATCCCCAGCAGATGAGGAACTCGCTGTGTAACATCAGTCAGACAAAAACTCCAAAGAGATAACCCAAAGTATCCAGAATAACAGAAGGACTCTGGGAAATCAAAAGGACAACTGTCCAATAGCAAACTGGCAAAGGATGTGAAAAGGCAACTCTCATGAAATGCACCCACCTCCACTGCCACCACCAGGTCCAGACATCTCCTACCCGAACCACTGAAGCCAAGTACTTCCTGGTCTCCCTGACTCCACCCTGACCACCCCACGGTCCATCCTCCACACCCAGCCAAAGGGACCCTGATAGAACTAAGGCAGATCCTGTTCCTCCCTGCTCAGAACCTTCCCATGGCTCCCACCTTACCCAGATGGCAAATAAAGACCTCACAAAGGCCCTGACCTGGCTCCATTACCTCTCTAACCTTCCTCCCTCACTCTCTCCCTATCCTCTCCTCTCCAGTCACCCTGGCCTCCTCACTGTTCCCCAGACACACCAGGAACAGTCCTGCCCCAAGGCCTCTGAACTGGCTATTCCCTCTGGAACAATTTTCCCCGAGGTACCTGCTTGACTTCCTCCCTCACCTCTTTCAGGTCTTTGCTCAAATGTTTCCTTCTCAGTCCAGCCTTCCCCGACCACATTATCTAAACCTGCAACCCCCTGCGTGACTCCTGGTCCTTACTGATCTTCTGAACCTGTTATTTATTTTTCCCGCAGCATCCAAATATTCCATCTAAACAAGCATACACATTTCTTACTCATTTGCCACCATCTCCCCCAAGAAGAATGTCCGT
Source organism: Trachypithecus francoisi (assembly GCF_009764315.1). Classification (NCBI taxonomy): domain Eukaryota; kingdom Metazoa; phylum Chordata; class Mammalia; order Primates; family Cercopithecidae; genus Trachypithecus; species Trachypithecus francoisi. The sequence continues at coordinate 44,311,429 of NW_022681467.1, forward strand.
TCCAAGGGGACAGGGGTTCAAGTTGGTTTTGTTCACTTTGTACCCCTAGCACCTCAAGCAGTGCCTGACACATAATAGTTGCTCAATAAATAGGTGGTGAATGAATGAATGGCTTCAAAAACCCTAAACACTGCAGCATCAACTGTGGCTCTCTCTTGGAGGACACGAGGAAGATGGAAAGGCATTTGCTAAGAGAGTAGTATTCTACTGTGTGAGTCACTGTTTTTTAATGTTGGCTTCTCCCCGCCCCCCTCTACCCATCCCACATAAAGTTTGCTCTGGTGTCACCTAAAATTTTCTGGAAAGCTATGAGTAGCACATGTCCACGCTCTGGGAAACATGTCACTCCCAGCTGTCCCCCTTCACTGAGAATTGAGGTCAACACCTCCCTGGCAATGGACCTCACTCAGTCCATCCCAGGAGTGCTGACCTCAGTATCGGCCACTTTCCTCCCAGCCAAGCAGACAGAGGTAGCAGCCAAATGACAGTGCGCTGCACTTGGGTGACAGCTGCATCCCCCACAGACAGACATGGGAGGTGCAGGAGACACCAGCGGCTGTGCACCAGACCCAAGGCTTTACCCCAAGCAGCTACTCTGCAGAAAACATCCCTGGACGCAACCCCACGAGAGCAGCTGTTCTGAACAGACAGGTCCCAGGATGTGCCCTGTTGGGGCCCACAATGTTTAACAAGTTCTGAATCAAGCTGATACTTGGACATAAGTAACTTTCACCATAAAAGTCCCAATTTCTGGATTCAGAAATAGTTGGCAAGAAGACAGGGGTGGCCTTTCCACACATTCACTAAGTGACCAGGGGTATCTACCCTGTGCAGGCACCATTCCAGGCACTGGGGATACAGGCCCAAATCCCTGCCTTTGAGGAGCTGACGTCACAAAATCAATCAGGACACCAAGCGTCCCAGGACAGAATGTGAGCCAGCTATGAAGAAAGATAAAAGCAAGGTGAAGGGGACAGAGAATGGCAGAGGCAGCTCCTCTATCGCAGAGGTGGCCAGGAAAGGGCTCGGGCGGGAGGCACTGGAGCAGCAGAAGCCTGACAAAGATGAGGGACGAGTCTCAGGAGACATGGGGTAAAATGTCCTGGCAGAAGAAAGGGCAAGTGCAAAGGCCCTTAGGCAGAAACCTGCTTGTTGTGTTCACAGAGCTTCAGGAAGTAAGCCTGGCTGAGCAGAGACGGTCAGAGAGGATCATGGGTGAGATCGCGTAGGACCTTGCAGACGGCAATGGCAAAGAACTTGGACCTTATTTGGAGTGAGCAGAGAGCCCTGGGAGGATCGTCTGGGCAATGGCAAAGAACTTGGACCTTATTTGGAGTGAGCAGAGAGCCCTGGGAGGATCGTCTGGGGAGGAGTGATATGAACTGACTTCGGTTTAGCTGCTGAGCTGGGAGTAGCCTGCAGAGGACAAGAAGAGGCAGGGAGGCCGGTTGGGGCTGTGGCTGTGGCAGTGGCCCAGCACGCAGGGACTGAAGGCGTTCGGAAGCAGCTGGACTCTGGACAAAGTCTGAGAGCAGAGCCAACAGGACCTCCTCATGGCGAGACATAGGGGCGGGGAAAGAGGGACACCAAACGTAATCCCAAGGTTTGGCCTGAGCAACCAGAAGGACAGAGGGAATGTCTGCTGAGCTGGGGACGGAGGGGTTGGTGGGGAGGTGGTCTGGGGAAAGGCATGAGTATGCTCGACAAGAGATGCCTGCCAGACACTCAAATGCAGAAACTCAACGGGCAGGAAGACAAGTCCAGGGTCTAGGGGAGAGGTCCAGGCTGAAGTCATCCACATGCAGATGGACTTTAAGGCCATGGGAATGTCCACACAAATCCTATACAGGAACCTTCAGAGCAGCGTGACTCACAATAGCCAGAAAGTGGAAACGACCCAAATGTCCATCAGCTAATGAGTGGATAAACACAACGTGGTCCAGCCACACAACGGAAGATGATTCAGCCACAAAAAGGAAGGAGGCACCGACACACTCCAATGTGGCTGAGCCTTAAGGACATGAGTCTAAGCGAAGCCAGCCAGGCACGAAAGAGCAGCACTGTGTGATTCCACTTGGAGGAAATATCCAGAATAGGCGAAGAACTGACAGAGGCAGAAAGTAGATGAGTGGTCAGCAGGGGCCGGAGGAGGGGCGGATGAGCAGTGAGCGTTTATAGGTCTGGGGTTTCTTTTAGGGGTGACGGAAATGTTCTAAAATTATTGTGGTAATAGTTGCACAACCCTTGAGTATACTTTTTTTTAAAAAGGCCACAGAGTGGATAAGGCCACCACAGGAGCAAGTCTAGATGGGTAAACGGCCTAAGGAGTAAGCCTGGGGCCCATCTCTCCTCAGAGGCCCCAGAGATGAGGAAGCAGTAGAGGAGACCAAGATCAAGTGGCCAGAGAGCTGGGGGCAAAGGTGGCAGCTGCCCCCTGAGACAGGATGTGTCCCCTGCAGTCGGCCCCAGGATGGCCCCTGCCCCTGCCACACACTCCAAGTCCCTGCAGGGCCCAGCCCAAGGCTGGAAGCTCCAAGGAGCAGGGCCCGGGTCTGTCTTGTTCACAGCTGTGAAGAGCGAGCAGCAACACAGATGTGTGCATCACCAGAAAATAACTAAGAGGATCAGTGACAGTCGGGGCCCCCACCAGGCACCTGCCAGCTGTGCACCAGGGGCATCACCCCAAACCTGAATCATTTCCCTGGCAACGTGAATGGAAAAGTCAACAAAGCCTGAAATGCCAACTGTCTATCCCGCGCCTGGGCTGAAGAGTCGAGATAGAATGTTCCGGCTATTCTTAGGCAATGTTCAAGTTCAGCTTTTGGGGGCTGTTCCCAAAAAGGCTTTTATTCTCGCCTCTTCCCTCTTCCTACCCAGGCTCCTCAACCTTGTGTGCCCACCCCAAGTGGGAGTTCAGCTCAAACAAGGGGGCTCAGAGGGCCACGGGGACCCCTGCAAGGGCATCGGAATCTGGAGAAGCCAGAGGGGGTGGGCTGGGGGGTTGAGCTCAGCTGCTTCAAGTTCATGGGATCATCTTTGAAAATCCACTGGAAAATGTGACAGAAAGGAGGAACTCCGGAGGCCGGGGGACAGCACTCCCCTCAGCCCCGGGTGTTTGCTGATGCAAATATTCCCGCTCTGGTGCCAAAGGCCAGGCACACTGAGCAGTTCTGTCAGGCAGGGAGCAAGGCATGGCCCCAATGGGAGTCTAAGGCCTTGCTTGTTCTCTCCTAAACAGCACCCCCCACCCTGCAATCTCCTACTTGATAAACACAGCTAGAGACCAAGGAAACAAGGCGTGCCCCCACGAAACGCAAGTGGGCAGTGTAAACAGCCATCTGGCCAGGACAGCGAACCGCGGCCACCCCATCGCCATTTCCTGCGGGCCATTTCCTCCACGGGTCGCCGGGCGGTTCTGCCCCTGCTCTCTCTCTGTTCTCCCGGGAATCCAGAGCCCAGGAATCCCACCAGACCAAACTCTGGCGCCTGGGGAGATGGGAACAGGCCTCAGAAATGCCCGGGCCTCACATTGAGCTTAGAGTCCACAGTACACACAGGTCCAGCCACACCGTGTGTTAAAATATGTCACGGAAGCTGCAGCTCCAAGTGCCTGCTGGAACCCAGACTTTCGCAAGATCCAGAAACCAAACCTCAGTTCGGGCTCTTGGCTATGGCTGCTGGTTCTTCTCATGGGTCAGATGTTCAAGGTTTTGAAACCCAGAGAAGAAGGAGACCAGTCTCAAAACACAGGGCCACCGACCTTAGACCCCATTTAGGGAACTGAGAGGGCAGCATCGCTGATACTCCAGCACTCTGGCAGTTTAACTTCCCAAAATGCTCTCAACAGGCAGTAGAGCCATATGGGTAGGGGTGGCCCTCTGGAATCAGAACGCCCGGGTTCTAATCATGATTCTACTGCTTACCTACTATGTGGCCTTGGACAGGCCACTTCCTTCCTCTGTGCCTCAGTTGCCCCATCTCCAAAAGGGGGCTAATCACAGTGCCTACCTTGCTGAGTTGCTGTTAGAACTAAGTCCATGCTTACTTGTCATAACAACCCCATAAGTACCATTAACACAAACCCTATGTTTCAGTGAGAAACTGAGGCACAGGGAAGGATAGTGACTTGCCCAAGGTCACACACTCGTAAATGACAGAGAAATCCAAACCCAGACTGCTTATGGCTACAACGCCTGGCTCTCACCCAGGGGTCAGCACATTTTTGCTGTAAAGGGCCAGATGGTAAATATTGTAGGCTCTGCTGGCCACATCCACTCTCTGCTACATATTCTTCTGGGGTTTTGCTTGTTTGTTTGAACAACCCTTTTTAAAAAAGAGTAAACACCATTCTTAGCTCACAGGCTATACAAAAACAGGCCATGGGCTGTATTTGGCCCATAGGCCACAGTTTTGTCAACCCTGTCTCTAACCACTACAGTACACTGTCTCTTAATGCTGGCAGCTAATCCGAGTTTGAAAGACACACCACACAGATCACAGGAAGCACATCTGCAGGACCGATTTGGTCCACAGGCTACCAGTTTACAAGTTTCACCCGAAGCTTCTTCCACACCCAGGTGAAGACCTGAGCTACAGCATTTCCAAGACCTATTTAGGGATCAAAGCCATGGCAAGAACAAGTGCTGAAGTTCCTTTCGAGTTTGCTGGAGAGATCAACAGCAGGAGCAGACCAAAGGAGGCATGGGAGAGCTGCGTCTGGTCCACCCCCGTGGCTGTGCACGGCAAAGGTGTGTGTTCGTGGGCAGAGCTGATGGCCCCAGGGTCTGGACCAGCTCAGAGGCTCCAGCATCACCTACTTTCTCCAGCAGAAAACCAAGATGAAGAATGCCCTGATACTCTTCCCCTCCCCTTTTGCTTCCAGTTCATGGAGCAAAAGTACACAGGCCCCTGTGAGCAGGTGTGTGAATGAGGCCCCACCAGCCAAATTAATCCCCCGGGGAGCCCGGGACACAGCTGCCTTCAGGACAGAGCCAGGACAGGCTCCAGCCAACAGCCATTTTGTTCAGCCATTTCCAAGGGCTGAAACTCCGGGCTGAGAACAGAGGAGGGTGGAAGAGCCATTCCCCGGGCTCAGGAACTGTCCAGCAGCCAGCATGAAGTCTAGAATCAAGACTTCTCCATTCCCACACAAGCAGCAAACCTTCCCTGCTTTGCCGAGCCAAGACGAAGCCAGGGCTGGTGGCAGGGAAGGAAACAGCAAGTGTATGGATGGCTGCATTTGCCCAGTCAATGCCTACGCCTGCCCTCACCCTGCCTTCCACAAACAGCTCAGAGGTTGGGCAGGTGGGGTTCACCTGTCCTCACTCATGGCCTGTGGGACCCAGTAATTGGTTCAAGGTTGGAGCACATGACCCAAGTCTGAACCAATTAGAATTCTCTTGCTCAGAATGATTGGTTCAAGAGTGCAGCACCTGATCCAGGTTTCAGCCAATCAGAATACAACACTGCCCTGCTCACTGTCATTGGATCAGAGTGGAGTGTGGGACCACGTCTCAGCTAATCAGAGCACAGCAATAGTGATTGGTTCAGGGGTAAAGCACAGGTGATTGGTTCAGGGGTAAAGCACGGGTCTAAGCTGACTGGAGGATGATAAATGGTACGTGCAAAGGTTTCATGTGATTGGTCCAGGTCAAAGCACATGACTGGGCCCAAACCATTTGGCATATGACCCTCCCCTGGCCGCAGATGGCCAAAGACAGAACGAATCTCAGGACTTTTCTCAGCTCTTAGTAGAGAGGTTCACTCTTTCCCACTGACCTTAAACTTGAGAGGATGTGAGGCCAGGAGAACCACAGCCACCTACCTGCTGCCATACTGAAAATAAGCCTGAACGGTGGAAAGCAGAGTGAACAAGAGAGAAAGAGGCAAGGTCCTGGTTTAAATCCAGCCCAGCCCAAAGCTGATACTGCTACTAGACTTCTCAGATACTTGAACTAACAAATTTTATGTTATGCTGAAGTCAACGCGTTTTCTGTCACTTCAAATATGGGAAAGTCTCACCTTAAGAAGGAGCGGGTACTTGCAGATCCTCTGGATGGGAGACAACAGGTAGCCTTCCAAAGGGATGTCCGTAGTCTTCCGGCCTCCCAGAAGCATGCAGCTCTGCAAAGGGACAGGAGACCTTCATGAAACCCACCAAGGACAGCACAGGGACATGGCCACCCTCAACCATGGGAAACGCTCTCAGAGCACAGCTACAATCACTTGGGAAGCAATTTAGCACCCCCTAGGATAAGTGAAAACGTGTATCATCTACAAGCAACACAAAGCCTAGTGGGCCAAATCTTGCCTACTCCCCATTTTGGTAAAGTTTTATTAGAAACACAGCCACATCCACCACATTGTCTGTGGCCCCCTACAAGCTACAAAGGCAGAGCTGAGTTGTTGAAAAAAAAGGCTGTATAGCGGAGAAACCGAAAATACTGACTATCTGGCCTTTTGCAGAAAAATTCACCCATTCCTTTTCTAGAGAAGCTTTCACATATACACAACAGGAGACTCAAAAAGCCTTGTTTACAACAGTAAAAAATGGGACGCAACCTAAATATCCATCACCGGAGAATGGAAATATCTGTATTTTTGTTTCAGTCTGTTTGCGCAGATTTATACAATGGTAGCTAGCTATATAGCAGTGAAAATGAGATAACCAGGGCCACAAGTAGCAACACGGGCGAACCCCAAAAATATACTCTTGTGCAAAACAAAGAAGGATATGTACAATATGAAACCATTTATAGGAATCTTTTGCCGGGCGCGGTGGCTCAAGCCTGTAATCCCAGCACTTTGGGAGGCCGAAATGGGTGGATCACAAGGTCAGGAGATGGAGACCATCCTGGCTAACACAGTGAAACCCCGTCTCTACTAAAAAATACAAAAAAAAAAAAACTAGCCGGGCGAGGTGGCAGGTGCTTGTAGTCCCAGCTACTCGGGAGGCTGAGGCAGGAGAATGGCGTGAACCCAGGAGACGGAGGTTGCAGTGAGCTGAGATCCGGCCACTGCACTCCAGCCTGGGCCACAGAGCGACACTCCGTCTCAAAAAAATAAATAAATAAATAAATAAATCTTTTAAAGACATGGAACATAAAACTAGGTGCTGTTTATGGAAAGCATGTATGAGGTCAAATATAAAGACATGCGTGTTAAAGGAATGCACCCAATTCCAGTGGGGGTTCCCTCTGTGGAGGGAGAGTTTCGGGTTGGAAAGTGAACTGGGAATCTTCAACTGTTACTGAAAATGTTCTAGTTCTTTACCTGGGAGGAGTGTACGTGATTCTGTCATATGCATACCTCTATTCTGGCTTGCAGAGTTAAAAAGTGCAGCTCTCTTAGGAATGGAATACCGTTACCCTAACTCCCACACTAACCCACAAGCTCCTGCCCGCATGAATCAATTCAGTGTCGTCCACGTCAATACTTCTGCCCTGCAGCCCCCTTGCCTCTCTCGGCTCATTCCATGTCTCTTGTCTGGAATGTGTTCTCTTCCCCAATAATAATAAAAATAATAATACTACCATCATCCATCACGAACACTGACCAAGAGCTAATCATGTTTCCAGCAGGCCTCTAAGGCTCCTGACCACCAACCACCCTATGAACTGAAAACTATGATTATTCTCATCTCACAGCTTAGACCCCTGGGGTGTGAGAGGACCCTAGAAAAGTGAGTCACAGAACTGGGACCTAGAGCCAGGCGGGTTGATACAGAATCTGGGATTGAAACCATGATGCCCGTGTGCCCTTACCCCAAGCCCACCCATGCACCAAGGCCAGCCCAGCCACCCAACCTGCCCTCAATTCCCAAGACTTCTTCCTCCTGGAGCCTCCATAGGTGGCCATTTGTTCCACGGGGCTCTCAATCACATTACAGGCACTGTTGCTCCAACTGAAGAATCTGTTTTTGTTTGGCAGGAACCATGAGTTCTGCGGTGTTTCCCTGCCATGCCCCTCACAGTCCTGGGTCCCTCGGGCTCACTATGTGCCCATGATGTGTAAGTGAATGAACTAACCAACTAACTAATGAAGGAACAACCCACCAGCACATCCAGCCATTCCTCCTCGACACCACCCTGGCAAACTGGAAATGAAATGAATCCAGACTCTTGGGAAAAGGGATCCCCATCCTATCATTTATTCATTCATTTAACAAACACACATTGTGTGCTGTGCACAGTTCCAAGCACGGGGGGGCTGCCCAACGAAACAAATTCCCTGCTTATATTCAAGTGAAAATAAGCCCGTAAGAACCCATACCGTGTGCCCACCATGTGCCAGGCACTGTGCCTCGTGCTTCACATACACACAAAGTTCATGCCAAAAGCCTAAGGAAATAAGCATGGACCACTGTCCCCTACCACACACGGGGAAACCATGGCACAAAGAGCTGGCCCAAGTCTCAGAGCTCCCTCCACTGCCTCTTAGGGATCACAATAGGCTCTGCCTGGAGAAGCAGAATTCTGGGGACCCCAGGTCCCAGCTCTAGCTGAGCTGAATGGCCCCCACCCGTGTTTACCCCCGGCACAGATGGGGGATTGAGGCTGTGGCAGCTGGGAGATGCCGGGCCCCGCGCTGCTCACACTCAGGCCTTTGTCCTAGGAGCCAGCACTTGCCACAAGCTGCCCTGGTGATGTCAGCTCTGGGCAGAGTGCAGGGTGCCTGGGGGTGGGGAAGTGCTTTCTAGAAGCCCCCAGGGCTTGGCGAGAGAAGGGTCCAGGATCAAGGAGTTTTCACAGGATTTTCACAGCCACCAATGACACTTCTCCGCAAACATTCTAGATTGTTGTTTCACTTTATTTTCTTTAAAAAAAACAAAAAACAAAAAACCAAAAAAAACAGGCAAACACACACAGAGCTAGCATTCACTCTTCTCATTACATTTCAGGCACTATGGGAAGAACTTCTGAGAAGTCCTTAAATGCCCAAAATTCACAGAAGTGATTCAGGTGAGGCGTCAACCTCATGGTCTTCCCAACCTCCTAATGGCAGCACGTTCCTGGACTGTCCTGAGTCCTCCTTTCTGTCCATGCTGCCCCCCGGCTGATCCCACCCTGACTCAGCTTTTTTTCTTTCTTTTCCTGGACAGAATCTCATTCTGTCGCCTAGGCTGGAATGCAGTGGTACAATCTCAGCTCACTGCAACCTCCGCCTCCTAGGTTCAAACAATTCTCCTGCCTCAGTTTCCTGAGTAGGATTACAGGTGCACACCACCACACCCAGCGAATTTTTGTATTTTTAGTAGAAACAGGGTTTCACCATGTTGTCCAGGCTGGTCTTGAACTCCTGACCTCAGGTGATCTGCCTGCCTCGGCCTCCCAAAGTGCTAGGATTACAGGTGTGAGCCACCGTGCCTGGCCTGACTTGGCTTTAAACACCATCTTTCCTTATATTGAAAACACTCAGGTTTATCTCTCCCGCCCCTAAAATCCAGACTAGAGTCTCTGCTGCCCACCCAACGCCCCGCCTGGATGTACTGCAGGTATCTTAAACCTCACACATCCAAAAGGGAACGTTTATTTCCCTGTCCTACCCTAGCCTGCACCCTCTTGGGAAAATGCAACTCCATTCTTCCAGTTGCTCGGGCACAAAACTCTAAAGTCATATTTGATTCCTTTCGTTCATTTATATCCAAAGTCAATGATCAGGCAAATTGTGTCAGCTCAGGCCTTCAAGCTCTATGTGAATCCAACCACCTCTCCCACCATGACCACACTGTTCTCAGATACCATCACTTCCTGCCCGGACATTGCAGTAGCCCTGCAGTCGGTTGAATGGTGTTCCCCAAAATGCCAGGCCCCCACAAAACCTCAGAATGCAACCTTATTTGGAAATTGGGTCTTTACAGATGTATGGTAATTAGTTAAAATAAGGTGATGCTGGATTAGAGGGGAACCCTAAATCCAATGATTCATGTCCTTATGAGGGGAGAAAGACACAAGAGGCGGCCATGTGAAGACAGAGGCAGAGACTGGAGCGATGCTGCCACAAGCCAAGGAGCACTGGCAGCCGCTAGACAGGATCCTTCCCTGGAGCCCCAGGAGGGAGCACCCACCGACACCTTGATTTCAGACTTCTGGCCTCCAAAACTGAGAGAGAATGAATTTTGTTGTTTTAAGCAACCCCATCTGTGGCAATTGTCCCGGTCCCCTAGGAAATGCAAACAAGCCCCTCCCTGGACCTGTACTTCTTTTTTTTTTTTTTTTTTTTTTTTTTGAGATGGAGTCTCACTCTGTCGCCGGGGCTGCAGTGCAGTGGCCGGATCTCAGCTCACTGCAAGCTCCGCCTCCTGGGTTCACGCCATTCTCCTGCCTCAGCCTCCCGAGTAGCTGGGACTACAGGCGCCCGCCACCTCGTCCGCTAGTTTTTTTTTTTGTATTTTTTAGTAGAGACGGGGTTTCACAGTGTTAGCCAGGCTGGTCTCGATCTCCTGACCTCGTGATCCGCCCGTCTCGGCCTCCCAAAGTGCTGGGTTTACAGGCTTGAGCCACCGCGCCCGGCCTGGACCTGCACTTCTACCCAGATACTGACGGGGGGGCCTTTCACCATGCAAATTAGCTCCAGTCATGCCTCTGCTCAAAACCCTCCCACGGCTTCCCAACCCACTGAGAATAAAACGGAACATTCTCTAAGGCAATGCCATGAGCTCCAACATGAAGGGATCCCACAGAGCGATCCCACAGACATCACGCTGCACAAAAGCGGCCACACACACTGTATCCTGAATGATGCCGTTCACAGATGATGTTAGAACAGGCAAAACTAAGCTTTGGTAAGAGAAACTAGCAGAGGGATTCTGGAGGTCTGGGGGCCATGACTGGAAAGGGGCAAGAGGGAACCTTCTGGAGTGATGGGAATGTTCTTCGATCTTGGTGGTTCCACGCTATAGACATATGTAAGCATTCATCACCCTGGAGGTGCACTTACTGCATGGATGCTACACTTTAATTAAAAAGCTTTTTTAAAATCTCATACTTGGACTGGGCAGAGTGACTCACACCTGGGAGTGTACTCCCAGCACTTTGGGGAAGCCAAAGCAGGAGGATCACTTTAGCCCAGGAGTTCAACACCAGCCTGGATAACATAGCAAGACCCCAACTCCACAAAAAAAATTTTAAAAATTAGCTGGGCATAGTGGTGCACACTAGAGTCCCAGCTTCTCAGGAAGCTAAGATGGGAGGATGGCTTGAGGCTAGGATGTTGAGGCTGCAGTGGGCCATGATGGTGCCATTGCACTCCAGCCTGGGTGATGCAGCGAGATCCTATCTCAAAAAACAAAAACAGGGCCGGGCGCGGTGGCTCAAGCCTGTAATCCCAGCACATTGGGAGGCCGAGACGGGTGGATCACGAGGTCAGGAGATCGAGACCAGCCTGGCTAACACGGTGAAACCTCGTCTCTACTAAAAAAATACAAAAAACTAGCCGGGCAAGGTAGCGGGCGCCTGTAGTCCCAGCTACTCGGGAGGCTGAGGCAGGAGAATGGCGGGAACCCGGGAGGCGGAGCTTGCAGTGAGCTGAGATCCGGCCACTGCACTCCAGCCCAGGCAACAGAGCGAGACTCCGTCTCAAAAAAAACAAAACAAAACAAAACAAAACAAAACAAAACCAAAACAAAACAAAACAAAAAATGTCAGACTCTTTCCATTGACTAGATGCTCCTTCATCATCTGGCTTCTTTCAATCTCTCTGACCTCATCTCCTCCTGCTTTTTCTCTTATGACCTTCATTCTGGTCTCCCTTGGCTTTCTTGCAATTCCTCAAACACAATCCTACCTCAGGGCCTTTGCACATGCAGGTCATCTATCTCTCTGAAATGCTACATAGCCCCTGCCTCTCTCTCTCTCCTTCACTTCATCCACATCTCTGCTTACATGTTACGTAAGATGCAGTTTTCCCAAAGACCAATCTAAAACAGCAGCCACCACCCTAACTCCCTCAAAACATCCTGTCACCCTTATTTTACATCCTCCAGAGAATTTGACATCACATTATCATTGAAGTTCCCCCAACTAGAATAGCCACTCTATGAGAACAGGGACTTTTCTTGCTTTGTTCACTGTCGGATCTTTAGGCCTTAGAATGATCCCTACCACATGATAAGTGCTTAGTAAGAAGTTGTTGGATGAGTAAATGAATAAATCATCCCCATTTTACACACAAGAAAACTGAGGCAGAGAAAAATAAAGCCACTGCTCCACCAGTCTCCATCACTCAGCTGGTGCCCAGCACAACGTGGATGGAAAACCAGATTCTGTCTGTTCCCAAAGCCTTAATGTCCCATAACAGACTCAAGACAGCTCTTCTGCAGGTGGCCAAAAGCTGGGAGACGCCAGCAAGGAGGGAGACAGATGGCACATGTGCTGGCACCCCACGCATCCTCCCCTGCCCAGCCCGGCCCACCCAGCTGCTGCTAGGAACAGGGCAGTGTGACCCACCAGAAAGACTGCTTGAGAGAGGGAGGGAGGGAGGGAGGGGGAAAGAAAGGAAGAAAAGGAAAGAAGGAAGGGAAGGGAAGGGGAGAGCAGGGCAGGGCAGGGCAGGGCAAGGAAGAAAGAGACAGAAAATTCAGCCCTCCCCTTCCCTTCCCACACCCTTCCCACATATTTCTGCTTCCCAAGACCCAGCTGAACCTGAGGGAATACCCTCAGAGGGTGGGACCCTCAGCCAGGGAGCCCAGAGCCTGGGCAGCAGGGACTGTCGCAGGGTAGTGCTGCCTGCAAGTCGACAGGTCACTGCAGACATGGCCATTTCTGTCCATGTGGGGTTTGCACTAACGTGACTTCGTCTTTGCATTCTGCCCAGACTATTTTATGAATATAAGTGCAAACACAGAAATGTGAAGACGTAGATACCGGCTATGAAAAGCAACAGTGCTGAAAGCTTAATTCACTTGAGAGAAAGATGGAAATCAGTAAATCAGTCCGCCAATTTGCCCTTCCTCAGATGTTCACTGGAGCTGGGCCAAGCAACATGAACTCACTTGTGAAGGAAACATACATTTGGAATCGAAATTCTGGAAACACTTTGTTGGAGACTGTGCGTGAAGGAGAAGCGCAATTAGGAATAGTATTTTATAGTTTAGCACTGTAGGAATGTGGTTCACACTCTGTATGTTATGTTAGCGAATTGTTCTACTTTTATGTGCTGAATTCGGTGTGTGCTGTTGGGAGAACAAACGCTATGGGGGAAGAGATGCCTGTGACCAAATGAGAAGGGATTCAGAGATGAAAGACTGGGACTGAAACCCACGATAAGCTCAACCACTTTTCTAGGATGGACCCCTAGAAAGTCACTTAATATTGTGAAGTCATCAAAATCACCTGTGACAAAGGCTATGCAGTGTCCCCTAATGTATTCTTCTTCCACAGCAATCACATTTCTAGCTGGGCACACGGCTGCCCAAAATAAAGCCTATATTTCCCAGCCTTCCTTGGATCTAGGGGTGGCCATGTGGCCGAGTGCTGGCCGATGGGACGTGAGGGGAGGAGATGTGTGCAGCTTCCTGTGGCGCCCTGAAAATGAGAAGGGTATGCTCTCCTTCCCGCCCTCCCTCCACCCCACCACCTGGAATTGGGATGTAGTCAAAGGTCATCTGAGACCAGGTCAATGAGCACCATACCCTAGGGCCTTAGCCCCTGACACTGGAGCCACTATACCAGCCCCAGACAGTCTGCACCCACACTGTTAACAAGAGGGAGAAGTAAGAGTCCACCTTGTTCAAACCACTGTCCTTTGAGATGTCTACAAAGCAGACAAATGTTTATCTTGCCTCATATGCAACAGATAGTGGTTTGAAAGGCTCAAAGGAGGTCACAAATAAGAATCCGTTTTATACATAAGCGAGGCTCTCTACAAGTGTAGGGAAACACCATCATGGATGTCTACAGTTTTTCCTGACCAACATCCATTCCCAACTTACCTGCATTCCCACAAATGCAAACCAACTGCTTTAGGGATCCACTCTACCCTTAGGCTCTACTGTATGGATAGACCTGACCCCATCCTCCATCTCCAGAAGTGACCAATCAGAACACCACCACCAATTACTCTGTCTACAGCAATTGGTTCAGGGATGAGGTTTTTAGCCAATGAGCATCAGACCTAGGATTTTTGCTGTTACTATAGGGAAAGGGAAGTTCTCTCAGCTATCCTGGAGCTGCTCAGCTATCAAAGGTATAAGCCTGGAGCTGCTGGGGACCACCCTGTTACCACTTGGGGAGAGCCTGCCTTGGAATGAAGCCATAGCAGAGAAAAGGAGAGTCAAGCGACACACATTCCTGATGACATCATTTGAACACCCAGACTCTGCCATGTCTGTAGCCCTCTCAGGTCTTAAACGTCCCAGAAAAGTGAATCCCTCAGTTTGTGGTGGTGGTGGTGTTTGTTGTTTTGCTTCAGCCAGTTTTTGAGGTTTTGTTTTTTGTTTTTTTGAGACAAAATCTCGCTCTGTCTCCCAGGCTGGACTACAGTGGTACAATCTCAGCTCACTGCAATCTCTGCCTCTCAGGTTCAAGCAATTCTCCTGCTTCAGCCTCCTGAACAGCTGGGACTAGAGGCATGTGCCACCATGTCCAGCTAATTTTTTTTGTACTGTTAGCAGAGACAGGGTTTCACCACGTTGGCCAGGCTGGTCTTGAACTCCTGGTCTCAAGTGATCCACCCACCTCGGCCTCCCAAAGTGCTGGGATTACAGGCGTGAGCCACCGCACCTGGCCGCTTAAGCCAGTTTTAATTGGATTTTCTTTCACTTATAATTAAATAATCCTAAAAATACTAGTAATCCTAATAACAATCATCGTAATAATGACAATAGTATTAATAATTACTACTCTTGCTGCCATTTTTATTAGAACCCGTACTTTAGACCAGGAATGGGCAAAGTCAACCCTAATACAGCCCTCTGCTTGTTTCTGTAAATAAAGTTTTATTGCCACACAGCCACACCCACTCCTCTACACATTCTCTATGGCTGTTTTCATGCTACAACAGCATGGGCTGAGTCGTGGTGACAGGAACTGTATGGTATGCAGAGCCAAAAATATTCCCCAGCTGGCCCTTTATGGAAAAGGCTTGGCGATCCCTGCTTTAGGCAGGAGATCATCCCAGCCAAGGAAGGGATTTGGCACCATGGGGCAGCATGAAGTCCCCTTGTGCCCAGATGCCCAAGGCTGAGGCCGAGTGCAACGGAGCACCAGGGCTGACGGGTCAACTTACCAAAAGGAAGGCGCGCACGGTGGGGATCTTGTTCAGCTCCACCAGCAGCCTCAGCGCTTTCTCATGATTGCTGCAATACTCCTCGTACACGCAGAATTTGTCCTTCTGCAAGACAAGGACAGAGCCTGTGGGAGGCAGGTCATGGTAGAAGGTAGGTTCCCTGACATGTGCCTACCGCTGGGCTGGCAGGGTAGTGGGAAAGGGCTCCCCTGACCCAGGAGAGGCTACAGCAAGAGGAATCTCGGGTAAAGCGGCTTCACTCACTACCAGCTTCCCAGTCTCCACTCTTGCCCCAGGTCTGCACCCAGGAGCCTGAATAACCTTTTGGGAAGCAGTGTGGCTTGGGGGTCAAGAGCATAGACTCAAGAAGAGTGGCCTGGGCTTGCACCATGGCTCTGTATTTCCTGTGAACCTGGGCAGGTTACCTGACTTCCCAGTGCCTCAGTTTCCTCATCTGTAAGGTAGAATTAATAAAAGTCCTTAAGTCAGACTTGTTATGGCTGGGGGCTAGCTCTGTTGACCTCCAGACACCCCTGAGCCCAAAGATGGACTCTTTCCAGCCTAAAGGTCACCTGTGGGTCACCAGTTCCAGAACCATCAGTCAGGGTTTCCGGAATTGGAAGAGACAGGAGCCTTCTTAGCAGGAAGCTCTCAACTGAGCATTCTTGGTTCCAAATGGTTCACGGAACCCGCCAAACCCTAAGCAAGAATGCCGTGGGTGAGGTCACTGGAGGAGGAAGGGTTGCAAGGCCTCAACCCTGGGCTAGGGGTGGGAGTGTGCAGGAGACCCGAACAAGCTAAGGAAGGAAGAGGTGGGTCCACACAGCAAGCAGCTCATCTTGTTTCTAAACAAGCCCCCAGATGGCCTTCCGATGGGAGGCTGCAGGAAATAGGAAACCAAAGAGAAGGGAGGATGGGTTTAGAATGAACGGGCATCCCCAGCCCACTCCAGCTCACTCTGGGGGCTCCCTGTACATCGTCTGAGCAGACACTCCGAGCCACAAAGTGCCCAGGTCAGTACTGATGGCTACCACAAAATGCACACCCAGCACGTAGCACAGACTGCCCAGCACACAGTACAAGCTGCATGCTGCTCTCCTGGAATGGGGGTTAACTTACTCATTCCCCACGACAGCCTTACATGGCAACTACTGTAAGAAACCCACATAGCCATGAAAAAACCAAGGAAAAGTCGCTTCCCCAGGGTCTCGCCGCTAGTGCAGTGGCAGAACCAGGACTCAAACTCCCTTAACCCCAGTGACAACATCAGCTCAAGGTCATGGCACTGGGTAGGGATGGGAGTGGAAGGCAAATACCCAGGGTACAAATCTCAAGCCACAAATCTGGACTAAGCTGCATCCCAAGGGTACTGCATCAGAATACTGAAGGGCACAGAGTGACTCCAGAAACCCAGTTCCATGTTCCCTAAGTAGAGGGTAACCTTGGGCAAGTGCTTTACCTCCCTAGGCCTTGGTTTCCTCATCTGCAAAACGGACATCATAACTGACCTTCAACACTTATGCTGCTGGAGGATTAAATAATATATGTGAAATGAGTAGAACGGTGTCTGGCACACAATAAGCACCATACAATACTTCAAAGTACTCTACAAGTATTACTACAAACATAAACATACTCAACAAACATGGATCAATGGGGGAAAATATCAGACAAATCATGTTACAATGACCCACAGTGCACCCCCATATACACACACATACCACAAGACAAACAATCTTGATGCATACTCCAAGAAACCACCCAATGATCTCAAGCATCACAGCACGCAAGCTACAGGCTCCAAACACCACCACCGACGTCAGCATGCACACGGACACATGCACTGAGTCACAAAGCACAATTCACTCATCAAGTATCTGCAGTCCACTGAGATGCCAACACACACACACAAAGACACACACAAACACAAGGCAAGGAAGGAGAAGAGGGGACCCCCAGCACCCCCAACACTGCCCAAGCAGACCTTTTTCTACTTCCATTTGTCTCAAATGAGCCTAAGGGGCCATCAAGGCCAAAAGGGCTGGGTGAGGAGGCATCTGGGCTGCAGAGGATCACCCAGCCATAGGTAAAACCTGTGAGTAGGGTCTGCTGGACACATCTGGAATCAGGGTTTCAGCTGCAGACTGTGGCGATGCAGGCTGCAGGGAAGAGGAAGAGGAAGCGAACAACTATTTTGTTGAAGGTGACAGGAACTGGCCTGTCTGGAAACCTGCTCCTGCAGAGACCTGCGCCGACGTTAAAAGCCCCCATGACCACTCTCACCAACCACTATCAGCATCAACCTTGTAAGTGCCAAGGAGAAGTTCTGCAGCCAGACCATCTAGGTTCATGGCCCAAGTCTCCTGGTCACTAGCTCTTGGTCAAGACAAGTAACATTTCTTGGCCTCTGCATTCTCATCTATAAAGTACGGACAACAATGATATCATTACCATAATGGTGTTGTGGGGATTGGCAGGTGAATTTATATTACAGTGCTTGCAACGGTGCATAGTCAGTGTTCACTAAATATTAACTGGTATCATTATTGCTTATTAATGTTGTTGTTATTATCACCAGCATGATTGTTTCAGAAAATTCATTATCTTTTTCACTGAACTGGTCTGTGACAGGGTAGGGCGGTAGGTGGGAAGGTTTTGATGGCAAAAAAAAAAAAAAAAAAAAAAAGACAGGCAGAGTCAGGAGGAAGGTGGTAGCAGATAGACTTGTGGGTTTAGGGAAAGCCTTGGGAGGGTCCCAGGCAGATTTTGGGAATTATGATGGTCCCTGACCCCAGGATGTTTTACTTCTCATTTGTGCACTGTCCTTCTCCCCTGAATCTCCTGGGACTGTCAGCTCCATGGGGACAGTGTTTGCATCTGTTGAGGTCACTGCTGTGATGTCAATGGGGTCAGCAGCCACTGGCAGAGAGCAGGTATCATGACTATTTGATGAATGAAAGCAAGAAAACAGAAGGAGGAACCGAGAGAGGCCAAAGGCCCCTCAGACCAGCTCCGTGCTTCTTCCCAAGCTGGTTCCACCCCACCCCAGGAACCACAAGTGAGCACATGACCCAGGCAAAACCAATCAGAGTTCCCCGTCCTAATAACAGTGGCCATGTGACCCAAGCTGGGCCGCGAGAGTCCGCAAGGACTCGTGCTAGAATCACTGGGAAGAGAAACTCTCTTTGAGCTGCTATTGAACCCCTGCCACCATGTGAGGCACGCACCCCATAAGCCTCTCCCATTCTCCAAGAGTGAAATCAGCACCGCACAGATAAAAGCAGAGCCTGAGATCAGAGAAAGACCTGGTCCTGAAATCATCATACGGAGTCCTGGATCTAGCTATGTCTGAAGCTGACCTACACTCCTGAACAATTTCACTGACATGCATCAGTAAAGTCCTTGATTTGTTTAAGCCTATCTGAACTGGTTTCTGTCACGTACAGCAAAGACAGTTTTGATATGTGCACACTCTGAAAGGGAGAAAATGAAATACATAGACCCAAATCTTAGTGAGGTGACAGGGACTCTCTGTCCATCTCCACAGAGATGAAGGCAAGGGATTGGGCCAGAAAGCAGGGACAAATTGGTTTCTTCCCACATGCCAACCCCAGTCACTGAACACTAGTGAGGAGGATTCTGGGGTCCCACAGGAAGCCCAGAGGCAGAATGCTGTGATTGACTGGCGATGTCTGCCACAGGTGCGGGAGAGGTAGTAACTAACAAGCTCACCACCGGTTTGTCATTCCTCATCCCCTGAGCCCCCTCTACAACACAGTCTGCAGTGTTTTCCTCTCCTTCAGCCTGTGGGAAGGGCAGGGGCCCAGGGCTTGAGGCTTGGAGAAGTTAAATTTAGCAAAGGACAACATCCCCTCTGCAGCACCGTGCCCAGTTCAATCACACCCGTGTCCTTTCATCCAGCCTGACCCCAGCTGCATCTCAGGCCTGAGACTCTGCAAATATGGAAACGCTGCTCTTGACAGCTCAGAGTCCAAGTGTTCCATTTCCTCCTAGGGGCCCCACATGGGGCTCTGATTGCTTTGCCAGGAAGAAACGGACAAATAGTTGTGCATACACAGATGTAGTGGGTGCGCAACATGTGGCTGTGGGTTTGGGGTGAGAAGGGGGAGAAGGGGACAGCTGCCAGCTGGAGACAGCCAGGGGAGGGGAGCTCACCCCCAGGAAGGGCTCAAGGATTGTGAGAGGTGGCAGCTGCTGTCCACGATACCCAAGTGACAGTGGTTCCACAGGGACCATCAGCTCCAAACCACTCATTTCACAGCCAGCAAGACTGAGACCCAGAAGAGGGAAGGAGCTGGCCCATGCAAACATATCCTCCAGCGGGGAGAAGAGAAGTGAGAGTCAGGTCTCAATTTTTCAACAGTCTCCTCAACTTATTTACCCATCCACACAGCTGCAGAGAGAGGGGGTTAAAACATAAATCAGACCACACTACTCCTGTGCTTAAAACCTGCAGTGGCTTCCACTGCCTCAGAATAAGATCTATGGTCCTTACCTTGGCACGCAAAGCCCTACAGGATCTGTCCTGCCCCCACTATGACACCCTCAAACTCTCTCCATCACTCACTCTGCTCTGGTCACACTGGTCTCCCTTCTTCTCTCAAATGAGCTAAGCTTGCTCCTAGCTCAGGGCTTCTGCCCTTTCTCCCCTCAGTCCAGATCACCCTCCCCAAAATCATCCCATTTCACTACCTCAGAAAGGCCATCCCACCCTTGGGTTGCCAGATACAAAATAAAACCCAGGACACCCAGGTGAATGTTCATTTCAGATACATGTTTTTTTTTTAGTATGTCTCAAATATTCCATAAGATATGCTTCCACTAAAAAAATTACTTGATGTTTACCTGAAATTCCAATTTCCCTGGGTGTACTTTGTTTTCATTTGCTAAATGTGGCAGCCCTGGCCCTGACCTCCTGATTGAAAGCAACCTCAGGCAGAGTCACTCTTCACCACATCTGCATTTTATGTTCTTCACAGTCTGCACTGGCATCTGAAATGACCTAACCAGTTAAATTACCCTCTGTTTCACCCACCTACGAGCAGTGTGGCAGCAGGGAGCAAGTCTGTCTTATTTAGTACAGCATCCCCAGGGTCTAGTGCAGTGCCTGGCACACAGGAGATGCTTAGTATGTATTTCAGGAGACCTTATCACATAAGACAGTGAAAAACACAGACTCTACAGCCTGAATGTGTCAGCTCAAATCCTGGCTCTGATGCTTCCTAGCTCGGTAAGTTTGCTTTATAACTTAATCTCTCTGGGCCTTGGTTTCCTCATCTGTAAAATGGGTACAATAATAGTAACCACCTTTAAAGACTGTTGTGAAGTTTTAATGAATGCATATCTGTAAGGCACAGAGAATAGGACCTAGTGCAAAGAAAATGTCCACTCAGTGCTAGTTTATGATAAACTCAGTAGTTACTGGTTGGGTTTTGGGGAACAGGGGTTAGGGACTCTTCCTCCATCTGTTCAGTCAGGTGGCACTAGTGGGCTGGACTGTGGGCCAGGGCCCCTTCCTCTCCTGGAGAGCCTGTCTGCAGAGCTCTGTTCCCAATTAGCATCTCACCAGCCCAGATGCTGCCATGGCCATGGGAAAATGTTTCCAGGCAGGGAGTAAATGGAGTAAACAAGCCTGGGAAGGAGAGTGGAAAGGAAAAATTGAGACCTGCTTTTCCTTTGGGGTTGCAGTGGATGCCATGGTGCACTCCTCAAATGCCTGTCACGGAGAGAGAGAGATGCCCCTTACCCCAGGTGCTGGGAGTGGGGGCTGACAATGACCCTCAGCTAAGGCCCTTCCCTGGAGTTGCCTTCAGCCTAAGAGGGCTGCCTGTCTGCAGTGGTACACCCACTCCTGAGGACAGCCCACCAGGCAATGAGGGTGCAAAGGCCTTGCCCACTTGCTACAATTGTGCATAATCTGAAGAGCTATCCTAGTTCCAGAGTTCTTTCCAGATGGGACTATCAGCAGCTGGGGTGGAGTCTCCACAACCTCTCCTTTAGCTGCTTCCAAGAGGCCACCTGTGTGCAAATCGCCAGCTTCCAGAAACCCAACATACAGAGGGGCGGCCTTTAAAACTCCTGAGACAGACTGACTCAGCCTGTCCTCCGTGAGCAGGCAGGAAGAGGCGTGATGATTTTAATTTTTAATTAAAAAGATGATTTTAAATTAAAAACACTGGATCACACACTGAGAACGCTGGCTCCTTTTTCAATAGGTCCGGTTAGCTCAAGGAGGGTCTTAGCTGGTGTGATGTAACCAGCCTCAGGCTGAGAGGCTCGAGCAGTTAAGAGTTTCTAGATAGAATGCGGTAACACCGTTTGGTTTCTACCGCATTTATTTTGACAATTACCTTCTATTTACAGCACTCATTTTCTATTTTCAATGATGATGCAAACTTCTCTTTTTAAGTAAGTTTATTGAAGTTGTGTTAAGTGAATCAATTTTTTAAAGCATTAAACAAATAATACTACAAAGGATACTCAGATATAGCTGAAATTCCAAACTTAGCACGTAAGCTAATGAACTGAGGAACCCTGGCTTAGCCCTTAGGAAGGTCGAAAGCCCACTTCTGCGGCTGGCACAGTTGTGACCTTGAGCTTAACCTTTCTCTCAGTTTGCTCGCATGTCCAGAGGACAAGTGAGCTCAGGGCTGGATTTGTTTTGTTTTGTTTTGTTTTGTTTTGTTTTGTTTTCAGACAATGTCTTACCCTGTCACCCAGGCTGGAGTGCAGTGGCATGATCTCAGCTCACTGCAGTCTCAACCTCTTGGGCTCAAGTAATCCTCCCACCTCAGCCTCCCAAGTACCTAGAACCACAGGCACACATCACCATGCCCGGCTAAGGGGCTGGAATCTTTCTGATGCAGACAGAACAGCGAGCATGACAGAGTCCCTGTCCTCGTGTTGTTTACATTCTAGGGAGAGCAGACAATAAGCAAAAAGGAGCAAAAGATCCGATGTGTCAAAGGGCGATGCGGACCATTCTGTTGAGAATGACAAGAGCAGGGGAGGGGCAGGGAAGGACAGGAGTGCAGCAACTTAAACAGGAGGGCATGGAGGCCTTCGCGGAGAAGACGGCATTTCTGAAAAGCTTTTTCAAGGCAAGGAGGGAGAGAGCTGCAGGGATGTCTGAGGGAACTGGTCCAGCAGAGGAAGTGGCCTGGGGCAGGAATGGGCTCCCTGTTCTGGAACAGCGAGGAGACCTGTGTGGCTGGAGCCAGGGGAATGAGTTCCAAGGAACGGACAGGGCATGGCGGAGTGTGGGGATTTTATTCCAATGACGCAGGAACCTTTGGAGGGTGCCGGGACGGGGGCTGAAGAGACCTGACTGATGTTTCCAGCAGGTCTCTCTGGTGGCTCAGGGAAGAACCAATCTCCAAAATACTTCATCTCTGTCAAAGCCTCCTACATGCATCCTTGCACCTGGGCATCATCGCAGCTTTGTGAGGCTGGAAGGACAGGAGTCCCGCTAAGGTGCAGGGGGGCTCATGATAAATCACCTGGAATGGGGTCCAGTGATCCCAGGCCTGGGGACCCTACACAAAGTCACACTCCAGAGAAGACTGGGAAGTTCCAGAAAGCACTGGATCACATGAACAGATGTGCACATAACCCAAGTGAGAAACAATTCCTGGGCACTTATTATGTGCCAGGCTCTACCAACGTCATTCATTCTCTCAACCGCCCTAGAAGGTGAGTTTTGTGATACCCACTTTACAGATGAGAAAACTGAGGCACAGAGAGGTAAGGTCATTCTCCCAGGATCACAGAGCAAGGAAGTAGCAGAGCTAGGATGCAAAGTCGGGCAGCTGGGCTCTAGAATGCTTGATCTCCCAGGCCCAGGGAGGACGCCAGCAAGAACCCAGCCCAGAACATCCTCCCACAAAGGCCTAAATGTCCACCCTCCACATGTCATGACTCTGATGGCAAGTGCGGCCTTCACCAGGTACCTAGTTTGATGAGGCTACATGAGGAGGGTCCCAGGTAGCAGAAGAGAGGACATGGAAAAGAGGTTGCTTCATGCACACCGCACTTCCCACCCCTGGCTCCCCAGCCCTCTGCTGTATCTCTGAGCAAGTCAGGAATCCTACAGAGAGAGGTGAGAATAGCCCCACTGTGTCTTCAAGGTCCAGGCCTCCTCTCTGACAAGCGAGTTAAACCCACTTCCCCACAGCCTCTGGGACTCAGGCAGAGAAGCCAAAAGGCCTGAGGAGGGCCGGGGCTTTTGGCAAACTGGATAGTGCACCTTGAGGATCCTTTCTCCCACTTTTGCTAAGTACAGACAATCCTGCCCAAGCTCAGATCATCACGTCACAGCCAGCCCCAAGGCCATCCCTTCCAGGAAGCAGGCCGGAATAACACCCACAGCTGACATGCGGCATTAGCTCGGTGCTGAGTCAGGTCATTCATCCTCATGACAGCCCCCTGCAGCAGGTATTGTCATTACCCCCACTTTACAGAGTTGGAGACTGAGGCCCTGAGAGGTGAAAGGACTTGCCCAAGGTCACTGGGCTGGCGAGCAGTAGAACAGGGATTTGAACGTTGGCTGTTGGCTCCAGAGAAAAAAGCACTTCCTGTCTCCTCTGAACCCGAAGGGAAGACTGTCCCTCCCATTCTTTTCATTTTCCTATTCAAACACCTTTACTGAACCACTGTGGCCACCTGCCCCTTCTCACCACCTCCACTGCTACCATGCTGGTCCAAGGCACTGTCACCTCACTTGGCAGGGTAACCTCTTAGATGTCTCCTTGCTTCCGGCTCTCCCTCCACACCTGCTCCCCCTCACAGCAGCCAAAGGGTCCCTGCAACCCAAAGTGGACCGCGTCCCTCCTCTGCCCAATGCCCTCGCTAGCACCCAGCCCACCTGCGCCCCACTGTGCTCTTATTTGTCCAGTTCCAAAGATGGAGGAGCATCTGCTATGTGAACAGGAAGATAACGTCAACCTTTACTGAGCACTTACTGTGCCAGGTGCTGCACCGAGCAGGCTCCTTGTATTATCTCGCTTAATCCTCACAATGTCACGGATTTATACCCCATTTAAGGTTAAAAGGAAACTGAGGCACAGACAAGTTCAGTCAACTTGCTGAGAGGACCACAGTTCATGAGTCGCTCAGCAGCCTGGCCAGAAGCTCTCCTTGCCCTCACTTTCACATAGAGAGTGGCTGGCCCTTGGCTGAATGACTGCATCCTGGGGTACTCTGCACGCCTGATCGCACATGAGACTTGCCCCCCACTGCCCTCTGAGGGCAGAGTCACACAACTCCATCATCTTAGGCTCTGGTCACTCAGATGTGATCCCCTGGAGAAGTGAGTTAGTGATGATGATCATGATCATGATGGTGATGACAGTCTGAACAGTGACCGAGTGCTGATACACCAAAGTTTCTCCACCTCGGCACCATGGATATTTGAGGTCAGATGATTCTCTGTTGTAGGGGCTGTCCTGTGCATTATAGGATGTTTGGTGGCATCCCTGGCCTCTACCTACTAGAAACCAGTAGCACCCCAGAGCTGGGACAACCAAAAATGTGTCTGGACATTGTCCAATGTCCCCTGGGGGCCAGAATCGCCCCAGCTGAGAAGCCCTGCTCTAGGCTCTCTATCCTATTGCTTTACCTCTGAGTCTTGCCATCAGCCCTGGGAGGTAGGCGGAACTATCCCTACTTCGCAATCACAGGAGGAAATAGAGGCTCAGAGAGGCAAAGGAGTTTGGCTCACATCTCGTGCCCATGAGGCTAGTTCTTCTATCTGTGAGGGGGGTCCCAGGTAGTACAGAAAAAGAGGCTATGGAAAAGCAGTTGCCTTCCTTCTTCCAGCCTACCACCCACAATTCCAAATGCGTTAGTAATCCTGCAGGAAGAGAGAGGCTACTGCAACAAGCGTCAGCCTCTCTGAACAACAGCCCAATGGGGTACCCAAGGATCAGACACCCTTACTGGCCAGTGGGTACCTGAGCTGCTCAAACCCAGGTCTGTCTGATGCCAAGTCTTGGCCACTAGCTACCTCTGATGGTCACCGTGGCAGAGGGGCCCCGCCAGGCCAGGAGGTCACAGGACTCCAGGACACATGCATTCAGTGAGGGCCTACCCTCTATGTGAAACTGAGGGAAAGGAGAGTCACTGAAAATGCCCACAGTCTGCTGGGCCTGACCCACCTCCCATAGTTCCGGGGATGCAGACTGGGCCCACCTGCCCAACTTGCTACCCCATCTCCCAGACAGACCTACAGAGGAAGCTGGTGAAAGGGGCTGGGGCAGGGACCCAGGGAGAAGCCCACTTCTCAAAAGCTAGAGTCCACCAGGGGCAGTGGCATGGTACTCACGAATTTTAAGAAAACGTTCCCAAGTTCATGCTGAGACTGTGGTTCCGGGTGTAAACAATACTCCAAGGCGGCTAAGAAATCTTTATGAACTTCCAGGATGTCTTCAATGTTCGAGAACAGGATCTGTGAGGAAAAGACAGGCCAGAGGACAGCGTGAATCAAGGCTCGGAGGGAGAGCAAAGCCAAGCAATAAAAAAATACAAACCTCGGTGCAGGTGACACTGTAGTCAAAGAAGAACTCTCAACCACCGGAACTGGTTTACCACTAATAGAAATCATTGTAATCACAGAAATATTGCCAACATTTATTTACTATCATCGGGATTAGTGACTAATTCTGTGTTAAGAACTTTACATGCATTCATGGAATCTAATCCCCACTGTAAATCCATGAGATAGAAACTATTATTATCCCCAATTTACAGATGAAGAAGTAAGGCTCAGATAAAATAATATTCCCAAGGTCAAAGTCTTGCAAGCAGTTCCACATTTAGTATGCAGACATTCATCACAGTCAGACACAACTGCTGTGTCCAGCCCACAGGAGGGATGTTGAAATTACGAGTATATTTCCATGCACCCATTAAAACGACGTGGTAGAAGAAAACACAATAAGGAAGGAGGTTAGAAATACGCTGCCTAAACTCTCACAAACAATATATGAGATTCCCTGTTTCCCCACATCAACCTAAAAGTGTAAAACACTAGTACAATTTGACCCAGCAATCCTACATTTTAGAATTTAACCTTCTGATCAGTTGTTCCCAACTAGGGGCAATTTTACCCACCACCCCCGCCACACACACATGGGATATGCGGCAATTGTCAAGGGACATTTTTGGTTGTCACAAATTGAGAGGAAAGGGGGTGTTTCATAGACAGAGGCCAGGGATACTATTAATCCTTCCTGCAATGTACAGGACAGCCCCCGCAATGAGCAATTATTTAAAAATACAATACGATTGTATTTTTTTAATTATTATTTTCTTTTTTAGAGACGGAATCTCGCTCTGTCACCCAGGATGGAGTGTGAAGTGCAGTGGCGCGAACTCGGCTCACTGCAACCTCCACCTCCAGGGTTCAAGCAATTCTCCTGCCTCAGCCTCCCGAGTAGCTGGGAATACAGATGCATGCCGCCATGCCTTGCTAACTTTTTTTGTATTTTAGTAGAGACAGGGTTTTACCGTGTTGCCCAGGCTGGTTTTGAACTCCTGAGCTCAGGCAATCTGCCCGCCTTGGCCTCCCAAAGTGCTAGGATTACAGGTGTGAGCCACCTCGCCCAGCCCTCATGATCGTATTTTTTTTTTTTTTTTTTTTTAAGAATAGTTGTAACAGCCAAAAACTGGAAATAACTCAAATATCCATCCCCAGGAGAATGGATAAGTACATTGTGTTGCATTCATACAATGAACACCATACAGCAAGGAAAAAGAGGGAACCACAGCTACACACAACATCATGGGCAAATCCCACAGGCAGGCAGGGACTCGAAAGAGCTCACTTTAACATAAATTTCAAGAACAGGCAAAATCAATCCATGGTACTAGGAACCAGGGATTACCTTTAGGGAGGGAGGACTGACTGAGGGGGCCCAGAGTGGGTAGCTGGGGCTGGGAAATGCTCTCTGCCTTCATTTGGGTCACGGTTACACTGGTGCATGTGTATGGAGACACACACTGCATTCAGCACTAAGGATTTGCACCCTTTACTGTACGACACTTCGACCTCATTAAAAAAAAAAAAAAACTGTACTAACTCGCAGTTTACAATTATAATGAATAATTTTTAACTATAATAAATAGTATAATAAATAAGTGGAGTCAACAGTAGGTGCTCAGTCATATTTGCCGAATGAATGAGTGAACAAATGAATGCAGGCATAGAGTTTAGATCCTAGGATCCCACTGCATGAACACACACCCCCTACCCCCAGGACGAGCCATGCAGAGACCTTGAGCAAGTCCTTGACATCTCTAAGACTCAGTTTTCTTATGCAAATAATTCGGTGTAGCATTGTCAACATGCAAGGCCACCGTCCAGATTAACCAGGGCGTTTGGGGGGAATGTCTTCTATGACCGAGTCCTTTGTGTACTGCAAATACTGGGCACCTTGGACACCAGGACCCTTAGAGCCCCGAAGCCTGAAAGGCAGCTCAGAGAGTGAGGTCACACAAAAAGCCAGGCCTGGAGAGCCAGGCTGGAGCCGAGCCATGCACACAGAAGGCCTATTGATCTCCTCCTCAAACTCCCCAGAGCCAGGGCCAAGGCCAAACTGGACCCAATTACTCATCAGCCCTGCCTGGACACTGGATGCCCAGGGCGGGAGCGGGGGCCGGGGCTGCCAGAAGAGGGACTGGAGGTGCCAGGCTCCCGGGGGCACTTGGGAGAGGATTTTCCACTGGCTCCAAGCCTGAGGGCCCGACACGAGGAGCCCGGAAGACGGGGGGCGGGTCACACTGAGCACAGAGGGGAAGTCTTGGGCTGGAAAGTGGGGCCCAGGGCTGATTCCTGCTGATGTCCACCAAGCACAGCTTGCTCACAGGACAAGAGGCCTCCAGGGGCTACAGGGAGTAAGCTGGGGCAGGGCAAAGCTGGTAGCCAGCAGTCAGCGGGTGACACGCCTCTGCCAGCATGCACACTCTCTGAGCATGGGAAGAGCAAGGCATAGAGCAACACAGATGCTCTAGAAAAGGGGCCAGTCCGAGCATCCACACCTTGACATTCTCCTCCGTGAGGCCCTTCTCCACTGAGTCAGCCACGTTCTGCCGGATGCGATGCAGGAATGCCTGGAGGAGAGAAGCAGAGAGAGGTGAGTGTCTGCGTCTCCAGCTCTCCCATGGAAGGCCCTACAGAAGGCTCTCAAGTTCAAATGCCAACTAGGATCTGGGAGGTACCATGGGTCCAGGGACACAGGCAGGGGATGAAGAAAAACGTGCTCTGCTTACACCTTAAACACACTGGAACAGCCCTCGCTCCCACACTGAAACCAGGGGTGTACACTGTGCACCTATGACACCAGGCCCTGCGCTGGGCCCTGAAGAAACAGCAGAGAAAATCTCAAAGCCCCTGCCCTCGAGGAACCTTTGGCCCCAAGAGATATACACCTGCTTCCTCACCCATGGGTACCTCTCAGACTCTAATTCATTTCTCTTTTCAATTTTTGTTACTTTGCTTTACAATTTAACTTCTGAATTAATAACACAGTCACATGGTTCAAAAGTCAAAAATATAAAATGGCAAAAACAAAGAAAGTCTCTCTCCTTACCCCAGGCCCAAACCATCGAGTACCTCTCCAACCCCTATAGGAACCCCAGCTACTAGTTTCTTTGGTATCCTTCCAAAAAATCTGTGCAAAAACAAACACACACACACACACACACACACACACACACATCTATTCCTTTTTTTTTTTTTTTTTTAACTTCTCTACACACCAAAAAATAGCAACATACACTGGATGACCTGCACCTGGATTTTCTACTTAATATAGCTCAGAGATCCCTCCAGATCATCTCACGAAGAGCCAGGAATCTACTGTTTGAATGGACCACAGTCCTTCTACCACCCTTTCAGGAGCTTGGAACAGACAAATCACGTCTCTCCTCCGTGAGACGCAGCAGATGAGTGTGACTATATCAGGGCAGAAGCGACAGGGGCTGCAGGAGTTGAGGGTGCACCATTCACGTGGGGCCACGTGGGGAGGCCGCAGGCCCGGGACCACCAGAGGTTCAGATTTGGGTGTTTTTTGTTGTTGTTGTTGTTTGTTTTTAATGAAGCCAGAAATTAGAATTTTTTTAAAAAGAGAAATCTCCCAGTTTTGAAGTGTTGGTGAAAGAGCTCTCTGTTATTGCAAGGAACTGGATTTCAGGGGTTGCGTGTAAAAGTGGGGAGACCAGGGCAGTAGGGTGCAGTGGTGCCAACAAGAGATGACGGTGGCCTGGTACCAGGTGGTGTGGGTGGAAAAATGGCAGAAAGAAGAGCTGTCAAGGGGTCACACGGATGGGCTGAGAGAGTCACAGCGATCAATGTTGGGGGAAGGAGAGACAGCAGAGTCAGCACCTAAGGGAGACCAAGGCCCAGTACCCACAGCCACCTCCGCCTGGTTTGCCCCAACTCCAGGATGTGGGATCTGGCTGTAGCCTAACCTGGAAGCAGCCACATGGAGACCCCTGGGAAAAGGAATTCATGGTGCTGGTACAGCCGCAGGGCCATGGGGAGCTGTGGGGCCTATCAGTCACCTACCCTGCCAAGACAGATGAGAGCTTGGGAGTCCCCAGAGGGGCTGGTCCAGGTGAGCACCTGGTCTTCCTGTCACAGAACCCAGGTGCAGGCTGATTAAGACAGGGGCTGCGAGAGCCTGTCTCATCCTACCACGCTTGTCTGGGGAGATCTCTGAGAGATGGCAGGGACAGCCCAAGATAGTGCTGGGGTCAGGGGAAGCGGGGCAGGTAAGCAGAGAGGAGGGTGGCCCTCCGCACATGGCTGTCAGATCCTTTCCATCACCCAGAGACACAACACGTCCATGCCTGCCCCCAGGAGCCCAGACACCTGCCCAGACTCAAGCCTCTTGGGAGGGGGCGCAATGACAGTCCGCAAGGCGAGTCACAGAAAAAGGCAAGACATAGGAAGGCAGCTTTGTCTCTGTCCACACAGAGTGCAGAGCCATCTCAGTCAGTCTTGGGGATTTAACCCATCTATGCCTAGAGTTCCATTACTGGAACACTAAGCTTGTGGGAGTTATTTATATCCTACTCTTCAAGGTCATTGCCAAGGTCTGATTTTTTATTTAAAAAAAAATTGCAACCTCTGGCATAAATGGGTTAAATCCCCTTTTTTTGATGACCC
The DNA here is from genome assembly GCF_009764315.1 of Trachypithecus francoisi. Lineage (NCBI taxonomy): Eukaryota > Metazoa > Chordata > Mammalia > Primates > Cercopithecidae > Trachypithecus > Trachypithecus francoisi. Next base: position 44,341,841 of record NW_022681467.1, read on the forward strand.
CCATGTTTATATCCCCAGCCTGGACTTCTCCCCTGAAACCCCAGACTCTTATCTCCAGCTGCTGATTCAATGTCTCCACCGGGATGTCCAAACTCAGCCTGTCCAACACTTAATTCCTGACCTTCCCCAAATTCATACCGAGCTCTTCCCCACTCGATTAATGGCACCTCTGCCTTTCAAGGGCTCTAGCCAAAACCCACCAGCAGTCCTTAGTCCCTCTCCTCTGACATTCCATTTCCAGTACATCAAATGTTACCAGCTTTACCTGAACACTACAACCACTGGTCCCCATCTCTACAGCCACCCCCGCCAGTCCAAGCCATCATCATCTCCTGCCTGGACTAACACAGCCATTTCCCTCCTGGTCCCCTTCACCCTCCCAAAAGTCTGTCCTCTACACACACAGCCAGGGAGATCCCTTTAAATATGTACAAGAGATCAGTTAATCCACGCCTTTAAAATCTCCATGGCTTCCCACTGCACTTAAAATCCAAATCCTTCCATGGTCCCCATGACCTTGTCCTTGTTAACCTCTCTGATCTCATCTTCTAGTACTTCATCCTCCCACATAATTCAATATAAATAATCTTCAGCCACACTGTCATTCTAGATTCTATCCACCTGCCAAATACACTCCTGCCTCACGACCTTTGCATATGCTGTTCCTGCTGGCAAGATGTTCTCCCCCGTTCTGCCCTGAGCAGCCTCCTTATCCATCTGGCCTTAGTTCAAACGTCATCTCCACCAAGAGGCCCTCCTCTTCTTAATGCCAACTCCTATCTTCCCATCTTGCGTTAAGAGCTCATTTGACAGATGAGGAAACTGAGGGTAAGCAATCTATACAAGATCCTAAGGGAATGGCCAGGACAAGCAGGGATCATGGCTGGGATGAAACCATAACCCCCAATCCAACAACAGAGGCCAGGTTTGGAAACTGGTGAGTCTGAGTTTCAACCACGGGTCCTTCCTGCTGTGTGACTTCAGGGAAGTGCACTAGCCTCTCTGAGTCTTCATTTACTCTTGCCAGTAGAGATCATAGGAATACAGCACCTTTTAGAATGTCATGGGATAAAGTAAATGGAAGCTCCCTGAAGGTCCAAATGTAGTGCTCAGCAAACAGCAGGTGCCTGAAAATCAAAGGAAGGTATGGAATGTGCCTGGCACAGTACCTGACACATGGCAGAGACCTGGACTCAGGCTCCTTGGAAGTCTGCAGATCTTGTTTGTTAAATGACAATGGGTGGGGGGGATAGGGACGGGGTTCCTAGAGGATGTTTTAACAGGGCCTAGGATACTGACAGGAAGTCAAGTCTCCAGCCTCCCCAGACTAGAGGGAGACAAAGACAGCCTCGCCCAGCACAGCCAGGGAGGGCAGGAAGCTGGGAGTGCCACACTCTGCTGGCCTAGATTGGGGCTTCCTGTCCTGGTTTCTTCACACGAGCTCTGCCACCGCCATTGTGCTGCAACAATGGGAGGCTCGGGCCACCCACTGAGGAACTGCAAACAAGCCGGTGTGAAGGCCACAATGGGCAGCTCGTGACCCGGAAAGAATGGGCAGCAGGGGCTCTGGGCCCAGCCCTCCTGCCGCCCAAGGCACGACTGGCTTTTCCAGGCAGCACCGGTGTCCCCTGCACTGGCAGGAATGGTGAAAGGGACTCTCCAGCGTGACTCTTCCTTTGTCCAAGGCTTGACAGCTTTGAAACACTCAGGTCAAAAGCAGCTCTCATCTCCGAAGCCTCCCTTAGACACAATACTGTTCTCAGGATTTCCAGGGCTGCCTGAGAAACTCCTCCAGCCTCAGAAGCTTTGCCCGTGCCTGGACTACTTGTCCTCACATCTGCCCAAGTCCTCCTCTTCATTTTATGAATATGATGATGAAGTACGTCAAGGATACAGAAAAGAATCGAGAGAAACAACAAACACCCACAAACTCATCACTACGCAGCTTTGGCAAATCTTAACACTACACCAAATTTGCTTGAAACCATTTGCAAAAAGAAATTCAACAAGTCTGGGGGAGGCACAGACTGGAAAGGGGATGACGAGGCTCTCGGGGGTGCTGGAAACATTCTATATCTTGATCTGAGCAGTGGTGACACAGGTCGCTGCATATGCAAAGCCCCAGCAGTATGCACTTGAGATTAGTTCAGTTTACCCACAGTACCATGCAAATATCAAACCTCAATGTATTAAACAGAAAAGGCAGAAAAGAATCGTTACAGAGAGAGGTGAGCCACTGGGCACCTTCCCTCCCTGCAAGCTACTTGGAGCTGGTGCTCCTCATTCCCACACATGCCTCTGCCCACTTACCAAGCCCGTGTGCATCTATAAGCAAGAGAGAAAACTGTTTTGCATGTTCACAACATTTTTATAAGTAGCGTGCTTTCTGCAACTTGATTTTCTCACTCAACATCACATCTTCCACATTTACCCATGTTGATATGTACACCGGGCAGCATCTGCCATCCAGACCCTACCCTTACCGCACACCACATCCAGCTGCCAGTGCCCGCATCTCTGGGCCTGAAGGCCCCGCTCTCATGCACAGGGCAGGCCGGAAGTGCTGAAGAAGTAAGACTGCCTGGGAGCAGCCCTCAGTGACGGCCAGCAGGACCTGGCATGAAAAGAAAGATGAGGAAACTGAGGCACTCGATGGACACTATCTCCCCGAGTGCCTTGATGGGATTCAGCTCCGGCAGCCCCCATGGGAACCCACTTGATGACACACCCTTCTTGGCTGCCTTCTCCTCCCTGCCTCACTCCCCCACTCTCCTACTGATGCCTCCTGGGTGACCTCCCAAGTACGCTACTTGCCCTTGAAATAGTCTCGGGACGTGTTCTTTGGAGAATCCACAATAAGACAGACCTCAAGTTGTTCACTTCATTGCTTACTAGTCAAAATTACAGCATAAGGTAATCACTACCATGCTGCAGACACTTGTTTCAACCATCCTTACTGTAAACAGTGGCGCTCAGGTGTAAGTTCCTTCAGCTGTAGTCAACTGGGGTAAGTTCCTCTAGGTGATGCACAGGTTTCCTCGAGCCCAGGCGTTCAAGTTCCTCTAAGTATATACCCAGGTCTTCTGGGGCATAAGAGAAGGACCAGAGGGGCTGTTTACTCGGCTCCCAGCCTGAGTGTCTCCATGGTCCCCAGAGCTCTAGACTTAGCAGGAAGCCACATCATGATTGATTAGTGATGTCTGCCATGGATGTGGCAGGGAGAGGGTTAGAAGGATTATGAGTTTGCCATCTCCAACAAGCTCCCACTTGATGGAGAAACCAAGAGTATGAGACACTGGTCTGAGGTCAAACAGCAAATTGGTGACAAAACCCAGATTAGAACCAGGTCTCCCAATGCCAGGCTAGTCCCACCCCGGTCCCACCTAGCCTGAGCCCAGTGGTTCTCGACTTTGGGGTGATTTTGCCCCCTAGAAGACATGTGCCAATGTCTAGAGACATTTTGGGTTGTCACAACTGAGGACGGGGTGCTCCTGGCATCTAGTATGTAGAGGCCAGGGATGCTGCTAAACACCCTCCAGTGCACAGGGCAGCCCCACAAAGACACAGCTGACCGCAAACAACTGTGCCAAGGTCAAGAAATCCTTGCCTTACAAGAGGCTCTGATTAAAACCTAGAAAAAATTCAACCTCTTCCACAGCCCAAAGACTGTCTAATGTGGGCTCTTCTCACCCCACTGGCTCAGCCGCAGGCACACTGGTCTCCTTTTCATTTCTTGAACATACCAGGACCCCACCATCCAGGCCTTGGCACGTGCTGTTCTTTACCTACAGAGCTTTTCCCAAGACATTCAAATGGCAGGGGAGGTCCCTCCTCTCTGGACCCATATAAGAGAGGATCTCACCCACTACATAGCCACCTGAACCCTGTTACCCTTCACAGACGTCACCGCTATTGGCTGTGCTCTTATCAATTAAGTATGGATAGGTTTGATCATTCAGCATCGTCACCCTCACTAAAGTATCAGCTCCCTCAGGGCAGAAGACAGTTTCCTTGGCCGTCTACGCAGTGCCTAGAACAGAGGCTGGCACACAGCCGGTGCTCAAGAGAGACTGGTCGGTGGAGGAAGGATGGGAGAGACGGGGAGAAACTGAGAACAGGCTCCACAAAGTAAACTGATACTGAGCTGGGAGAGGCCACTAGAAGAAGAACACCTTTTTTAACTCACTATCTACACCTTTGGGCCTTATGTGCAGGTGCTGCTCTAGGTGTTTTAATCCTCAAACTCCAGGAGGCAGGCATTGTTATCATGATGTCCATTCCACAGAGGAGCCTGAGGCCCAGCACAGTGAAGATCTTATCTAAAGCCACACAGCTGGTAAGTGAACGAGCTGGGCCTTGAACCCAGACAGTCTGAACTGGTAACGTGTCCCCAACACACCCAATCACACACCATCGGTGAGTGACTGTGGACAGTGAACCACATCAGCCTTTAAAACAGGTAGCAGCTGCCCTTAGGGGTGCCCCTGGGGAGCTACCATCTGCCTGGAACCCATGGCTGCTATTGCCTGGGGAGGATACATCTCTCCCTGGAGATAAAAAGGACAGAAAGAGGCCTTGAAGTCACTCCCTGAGACTGATGCTGGCAACCTGATCTGCTTGGGGAGAGGGCCCGACTGCCCCCAAGGACACCTCTGCCTTGGCTGGGGTGACCTCACCAGACATATGGTGAAACTTGAGAGGGCCAGGGGATGGGCTGGGAGCAAAGGGAAGTCATGATTTGTGGGGAGGTGGGAGGGAGCTTCAGAACACAGCAAAGACAAAGAAAAGGGGGTGCCCTGAGGACCCCATCCCCAACATGATCTGGGTGGCGGGGAGTCAGAAGCGAAGTGTCATGGAACGGCAAGGGCCTTGGAATCTGAGTGATGATAATAAAATTGCTATAGTAACAGCAGAAGGGGCTTACACAGCCTGCTGCAAGCCGCCCCACACAGCCCAGAGTCTGGGGAGCTCCCCAATTGCCCAATGACCCCTTCAAATGCCCAAATCCTATGCTCCATCCATCCAAGTTCTGGGCATTTATCCTACAGGGAAAAATAAATCTCATACGTGTCATGAAGCTTTAGCTTCAACATCTGATTTATAATTCCATCACTGGGGGTTTAGTTAAATAAATTACCATCCAGCTCAACAAGGAATGATCACGCTAAAAATAGTTTGCAGAAGTCTATTTAATAAGATGGAAAAGGGCTATTGATGTATCCTTAACTAGGAAAAAAAATCAAGTTACAGACAAGTACGTAAAATATAATCTCATCTTTGGTTAAATAAATTCTCTCTCCCTAGGCATAGAAAAATGAAGTATGGAAGGAAACACCCTAAACTATGTAGGAATGTAGCCAAAATTACTAGCTGTCTCCTAATATCGTTCTCTCTTTTTCCTTTAGAAACCAGAACTCCTGATTTAAAAATAAGGACTGTATGTCCCAGCATCCCTTGCAGCTAGGTGTGGCCACACAACTAAGTTCAGGCCAGTACGGCATACATGGCGTATTATGTACGACATCTTGGAAGTATCCTTGTGGGTTGGGGGAGGAAGGGGTAGGGAATCTAGTCTGCTATTTCCTCTTCCTACTGACTGGATCACAAATGCGATGCCTGGAAGTGAAGCAGATATCTTGTACCATGAGGTAGAAGCCACATGTTGGGGAAGACAGAGCAGCATTCAGTAGGCATTTATGTTCCTAGTGATGGTGCAGCCAACATATCCGCCCTGGGTCGCCTACAATTACAGAAGAAGGAAATAAACTTTCATCACATTCAAGACACTGTTATTTGGGTTTTATCATGAGCCACTGAACCTAATTCTAACTGACAGAGGGGAATTCTAAAGAATTTCCCTGTTCTTCTTTCTTCATTTATTTCCCTTTCCAGATTTCTACAATGAACATGCTACTTTTTAAGCAAACGTCATTTTTAACATAAATGCATGTTTTTATTTTTCTGGAGGGAGGGGTACTAAACACACCAGGCTCTCTCTTGCCCACCCCATCACCCACCCCATCGCCCACCCCAATCATCAGGGCCCCTGGCTTCTCCCTTCTCCTCCTTGGGCATGTGTATCCCTGTGCAGTGAAGGCAGTGCCCGCCAGTGGGGAACAGAGCAGGGGCCAGGCAAATATGAGACAGAAAGGTTTTCCTTTTGCAGAAGAGCCTCTGAGCTGCTGACCAGCCCTCCTTCTCTGTGTCAACTCTGGAAACCTGGGGACCCCCACAAGCTGGCCTGGAGCTTCCACAGCCTAGGCCAGAACACAAGAATGTCCACCACCCAGAGCCCACACCATTGCCCAGGCTGAGATTAAAACCCTCTCCACTCTGTTCCCACCTAGCATTCCTTCATCAGGTCCGTGCCAGGAGCTGAGAGCCATTGACTCAGAACCAACTGAGGCTTTCCCAAAAGGCCCAAATTTTGGATTTGAAACATCCTCTTGAAGGATTCCACCACTGACTCATTCAGTCACGGACTCTGAGAGGACTGGGAAGAGACAGCTTTTTTAAAAAAAAAAAAAAAAAACAAGTCAGACTTACTACTCCTTTACTCCCATGGCACATTTACAAAGTGCATATATGTATCAATAATTTGTGTCATTATATAGTCCATAGCACAAACATATTGCTTTGAATTGTATCTTTAACAGGCTAATGTCTTCCTGAAAGCATACAAAGAACCTACAACTGAGACCCCCTGGGAACACACCAAGGCACCAACCACCCCAGGGCCTTTGCACTTGCTGTTCCCTTTGCCTGGAAGACTCTTTCTCCAGATATCTGCAGGGCCCTGACCTCAATTAATTCCTGTATTAGTCTGTTCTCACACTGCTAATAAAGATATACCAGAGACTGGGTAATTTATAAAGAGGTTTAATTGACTCACAGTTCCACATGGCTGAGGAGGCCTCACGATCATGGCAGAAGGCAAATGAGAAGTAATGTCTTATATGGCAGCAGGCAAGAGAGTTTCTGGAGTGGAACTCCCCTTTATAAAACCATCAGATCTCGTGAGACTTATTCACTATCACGAGAACGGCATGGGAAAGACCCGCCCCCATGATTCAATTACCTCCCACCAGGTCCCTCCCATGACACATGGGAATTATGGGAGCTACAATTCAAGATGAGATTTGGGTGGGGACATAGCCAAACCATATCAATTCCCCTCTAGAATCAAATGCCAGTTCTTCTGAGGCCCTCCCCCACTGCCCCATTTGAAAGAGACACCCATTCCCCTGCATGCTCTATCTCATCCTCCTCCATCCCCACAGCACTGCCCTCCACCTGCATTGAGCTGTTTCTTCACTTATTGTTCCTCTGTCCCCTACAATGTCAGTCCCAGGAGGGTGGTGGCCTGTTTGGGCAGTATCCACCCACTGGGCCTAGAACCGTGCTGGACACAGAGCAGATGCTCAGTAACAACGGGTTCAGCAGGTGACTGATGGTCAGCTTGTTTGTCCTGCATAACAACACCATGAGGTACGTTACTGCATTCCCTTTTTAGGAAAGAGGAAAACAAGGCATGAATCACATGACAGGCTCTGGAGTCAGCCCAGCCTCGCACCTCAGTTGCCTCATCTATAAAATCTGTGTCATGGAGCCTCACCTTGCAAGTTGCTGACACGAGGATTACATTTGACACTGCTTGTAAACCGCTTGTTGCCTCTGCCCCACGGTGGGAGCCCCCAGCTCCCAAGATCCAGCCAGGATCACAGAAGGTGCCCCATAAGTCCTCAGTAAATGTCCAGTGAAGGGGTGGGCACTTTTAATTCCATGTAGCCCCTGGACCAGCTCAGACCAGGCCCCTCCCCTGGGCACATTCCTTGGACCTACAGAAATGTTGGAGGCCTTTAAAAATATGTGCACTGGCTCCAAATACAAAATGAAAACTGTATTGTCAAAATGAATAAATCTTGATTTAAATGTCTACAAAATTACCAATCAACTCTGCCCGTGGTTATGTGCACAGAGAATGCAGGGAGTATATGCTGTGGGTACATCTTAGCAGGTCTACCATGATGGGAGCCTTGGGGTGGTTCACCAGATGCAGCAGACCCTGAGGCAAGAAGTGGAGTACAAGTAGTTTCTGTGGGAGGTGGGAGGTGGTCCCTGGAAACACCAGCAGGGAGGTGGAACCAAGAAAGGGAGGCAGACCACGAAGGGTACGAGACCAACCAAGTTACCACCATGAGGCCCCAGACAGACTGTGTCAAATGCACACCTCAGAGCCACCCTCAGAGATTAAGGAGGCTGGGGAGTCTGTACACCGGTCCTGTCTGTCACTGGTTTAAGGGCAGTGAGGGTGATCCTGGCACTCCCCATCTTCCCTGAAAGAGCAGCTCAGAGCAGACAAAGCCATCAGGCAGAGGAGCACAGGTGCTGGCAGTGGAGCGTCCATCTGGTGTGTCCTAGAGTGGTTGAGGTGTCGCAATGCAGCCTTAAAAAGAAAGAGGGTATAGGGCCCCTCGAGCACGGGGGGTGAAAAGCAGGGCTTTGCAGCACCGCAGCCATACAGGCCAGGCACTCCAGCAGATGTTTTCCTAATACACACCAGGACGACCTCGCTGCCTGTGAAAACACCAAAATACTTCTGAGCTGATGGGGAAAAATCTCTACATGTACAGGGCTGAAGGTCAGCGGAGGTGGCTGTGGAACCACAGGCAGTCCCTGGTCAGACACGGAGACAGGCTTCAGGTGGAGCAGACACAGGGAGCAAACAGCATTGCGTGTATCTGAGGATACGGCATCATGGGCAGGGTCAACAGCTGGGGCAAAGGCCCAGAGGCACATTCAGTCTCTCCAAGACAATCCTATTGAAAACGTCTATCCCTGCTCTGTTTTCCTCACAGCACCTGTCACCATGGACATTATGTGTGTGCATTATCAGTCTATTATCCATTTAGCCCACCTAAATCCAGGCTGTATCTGCGGGGAACCCGCACACGCTCCCCTGCAGAGGCCAAAGACATGGCCAGCATTCCACCTCCTCCTCCCACGCCCTAACTCTCAGAAGACTTCCCTGCCCTTAGAAACTCTCCCTTCTCCTTGCTAGAAGGGCACTGTTATCTCCTAAGCAAGCAGAATGTAAGAGTGGACGAGACTCAAAGGATAGAACCAGCCACCTGGTTCAAATCCTGCCCCTGCCACCTACTGCTCTGTGACCTAGACAACTGACTCCATCTCTCCGGGCCTCATCTATAACATGGATGGGGACCATAAAACTGCTGACCTCATGGACTACTGTGAGGCTGATATGAAATAATGCAGGCAGGCCAGGCGCAGTGATAATCCCAGCACTTTGGGAGGCTGAGATGGGTGGATCACCTGAGGTCAGGAGTTCACGACCAGCTTGACCAACATAGTGAAACCCTGTCTCCACTAAAAATACAAAAATTTGCCAGGCATGGTAGCTCACATCTGTAATCCCACTTACTCAGGAGGCTGAGACAGGAGAATCATTTGAATCTGGGAGGCAGAGGTTGCAGTGCGCTGAAATCGCGCCACTGCACTCCAGCCTGGGCGACAGAGCAAGACTCCATCTCAACAAAAAAAAAAAGAAAGAAAGAAAGAAAAAAAGAAATACTACAGGCAAAGCATTTAAGTGGGCTCAAATCCCAGCTCTGCTGCTTACAAGCTGTAAGACCTGAAGTAAATTATTTATTCTCTCTGCCTCCGTTTCCTCCTCTATAACAGGAGACAAAATGAGAACACAGGATTACAATGAGAATTACAGAAGCTAACACACATAACCAGCACCTGAATGGTCTCTGGTGCATGGTAGGTGCTCAAAAACATTCGCTACTATTGGCCAGGCATGGTTGCTCACACCTGTAATCCTAACACTGTGGCAGGCCGAAGCAGGCTGACTGCTTGACCCCAGGAGTTCAAACAATCAACCAACATGGCAAAATCCCTTCTCTACTAAAAATAAAAAATAAAATAAAATTTAAAAATAGCCAGGTGTGGTGGCCCGCAGCTGTAGTGCAAGCTACTTGGGAGGCTGAGGTGAGAGGATCACTTCAGCCCAAGAGGCAGACGTTGCAGTGAGCCGAGATCGCGCCACTGTACTTCAGCCTGAATGACAAAGTGAGGCCCTGCCTCCAAAAAAAAAAAAAAAAAGCATTGGCTATTATGATCTCCCCATCTTGAGTTTCTAGAGTGTCTGCAGGGAGTCCAAGCTCTGGTGTAGGCAGACAGAACCCACGGTGCTTCCTAAGGAAACCTGGATTGCAATCAACCACAACTGCAGGCCTTGTACATGCACCAAGCACACTCACGTTTATCCCACACTATTTTTACTTATTGTTGTTAGTTTTTTCCATCCTGCAAACAGTTCTATTATTATAGACTGACTGCTTCCGAGTCTCCTGAGGTGAGAAGGGGAAGGCTTTATAAATTGCAGAGCCCCCCACATCCTCATTACCACCAGCGCACCCCTCCGCCCTGCCCCATCTTCTTTGCTGACTGCCAACCACATGACCTCAGCAAGTCACCGCACTTCTGAGTCAATTTCCTGGACCAAACAAAAACCGGGGGAGGAGTAGTTGTTGAGGTTTAAGTGAAATGATGCAGGTGAACACTTCGTAACTACAAAGGCTTCCTGGAAAAAGTGACAGAGAGGCTTAGCCAGGAGACAGAGGCTGGACTAGGAAAGGGGGCAGGAAGTTGCTTACGACGATATTCTAGGTGCACAAGCCCTCTCCGAGTACCAACCATCCCAGCAAGTGTTAACCAGGGCCTGCCATGCACCAGGCACCCAGCTGGGTGCTGGAGACACAGATAAAAGCCATGACCGTGCCACGGAAGGGCTTATGCATTCTTACATTCACCTATTTAGTCAGCAAATACTTACTGCACACCTATTATGTGCCAGGCACTGTGCTAACAGCCAATGACACATCAGTGAATGAACGAATCAGACTAACTCCATATCTTCACAAAGCAGTGGCAGAGACAGACTATACACTGACTTTAAAATAAAATGGCAGGTAGGAATGATTGCTACAGAGAAACATAAAGCAGGATAAGAAAACAGAGAAGGATAGGGTGGGAAAGCTATTTCAAGGAGATGTTCAGAGAAAGCCGTTCTGAGAAGATGGCATTTGAGCAGACACAGGCAGCAAACAGCATTGCGTGTATCTGAGGACACAGCATCATGGGCAGGGTCAACAGCCAGGACAAAGCCCCCGAGGCACATTCAGTCTTTCCAAGACAATCTTATCGAAAATGTCTAACCCTGCTCTGCTTTCCTCACAGCACGTGTCACCGCGGACATTATGTGTGTTCATTATCAGTCTATTATCCATCTAGCCCACCTGAATCTCACCTCCAGGAAGGCAAGGATGTCTGTCTGTCTAGGTCACTGTGGTGTCCCAGAGCCTAGGATCGGATCCAGCACACAGCAAACCCTCGAAAATGATGTGTTTAATTAATTAGTCAATCAATCATCTAGAGTAGACTACTCCCACCCCTGCCCAGCTTCTAGGCCCTGGTAAAAGGTGCCCACTTCTCACCCCACCACGCCCCATTCCCCACCACATTGGGGGAGGAAGTTGATGTAAAAAACAAGTTGCAATAACCTGTCACGAAGAAGTCTGATGCAACAGTGGGGGAAGGCAGTGGGGGACACTGAGAGGAACCCAACGCTTTTCTTCCTGCAGCCCCTATCGAGGGGCTGGGGCCTGGCCTACAATCTTCCCTGAGTTCACCAACAACCCATCCTTCCTTCAACAGAGATTTATGCAGAGCCTCTTCTACATGATAGGGCTACCTCATGGGTCTCAAACTGGTAACTCACAGGCATCGTTCATTTGGCCTGCAGAGGGGTTTGAGAAACTTGGGCCTAAGTTTGAATATCAGATTTCCCATTAAAATCCAAATTCCCTGCTTCTTTTGAAAAAACTGACACACGGGTCTCAAATGCCCACAGGGCTGCAGGTGCTGTAGAGCAGAGACACAGCCAGGACAAGTGCTCCCAGGACAAGTGCTCCTCAATTTCCCACCACCCAGCCCGCTGCTGCATCCTGTGAGCACCCGACTATGAGACCTCTGTCCTAGACACAGGTAAGGCAAACCTGAAACCTGCTGCTTCACCTTTACCCTCTTCCAGGGCAGACATCACTAATGGAGTGCAGATCTTTTTTCCTGCTGAGTCTTCTCCACACCATTCAGAATTTATCTCCCTTCACTGTTGTCAGAAACGGTCTAAAATCCTTCCCATTCAAACCCCAACTTCTCCCTACTCCTTTGGGCTCCTCAGGTGTTGATTTTTTTCCTGAAGAATGGGCTCATCAGAGTGGGATTCCAGCAGAGATTCTCAACCTTGGTATCCTGACAGTTAAGCGGATAGTTCTTTGCTGTGAGGGATGTCCTGTGTATTATAAGACACTCAGCAGCTTCCCTGCCTTCTACCCTCTAGATACAAATAACAACCCTCCTCTCCTCAGTTGTGACAATCAAAAATGTCTCCAGACATTGCCCATGTCCCCTAGAGGCAAAATCATCCTTGGTTAAGAACCACTGCATTACAGCAAAGCTAAGAAAATGGACTCTAGACAGAGCCAAGTATTCTGGGTTCAAATCCTGGTTTGGACATTTGCTGGCAGTGTGGCCCTAAGCAGCCTCTCTGTGCCTCAGCTTCCTTCTCTATGAAACAGGGATATAAAAATGGTACCTGACTGCTAATAGTATGAAGTTTCTTTCTATTTTTCTTTTTCTTTTTTTTTGAGACCAAGTCTCGCTCTGTCACCCAGGCTGGAGTGCAGTGGCACAATCTCAGCTCACTGCAACCTCTGCCTCCTGGGTTCAAGCGATTCTTCTGCCTCAACCTCCCAAGTAGCTGGGATTACAGGCACTTGCCTCCACACCTGGCTAATCTTTGTATTTTTAGTAGAGAAAGGGTTTCACTATGTTCGCCAGGCTGGTCTCGAACTCCTGACTCAGGTGATGCACCTGCCTTGGCCTCCCACAGTGCTGGGATTACAGGCGTGAGCCATCGTGGCCAGTCGATATAAAGGTTCTTTCTGAGGTGATGAAATGGTCCTAAAATTAGATGGTGGTACAACTCCATGAATATACCTAAAACCATTCAACTTCAAATGGGTAAACTGTATAGTGGTACCTGAATTATACCTCACACTATTACACCAAAAGAAGAAAAAAAGATAGATACCTGCATCACAGAAGCATGGTGAGAATTTGATGGGTTAGGATAAAGGACACTAGGAAGCACTGTACGAACCGTAGCCCTTATCCTCAGCACCAGCCCTCGCCCATCTGGGGCCTGCAAGGGCGTGTGGCTGGAAGGAAAAGCCTCAAGTGACGGAGACAGTGGTGGCTGGGAACAGGCCCTGCTTTGGGTGGCATTTCCCGCCGGAATGTCCTGGACAAAGAGAACCAAGTCACTCGGGGCCCCAGGATGCAGGGCGGGGTAGCTGGACGTCCTGGGGTCCCTGGGCCTGTCTGCAGCAGGACAATGAGTGGAATGCGGTCTCCTCTCTGTGGGGCTGACACTTGACATCTGAAGACAATGACTTTCAAGAGGTTTTGTTTTTTCCTCAGTCCAACTATTTTGTTTCCATCTTCCCAAACAATTGTTCCTGGGGCTGGAGGGTGAGCAGTCCCCCCCTTAGCTGGTGAAGGATTGTATTTGCAGAGTCAGGAAACAATGCACAAAAGTGAGAGAATGTAAAAATAGTGGCATTCAGGGCCTGGGCCTGGGGGAGGGAAGTGCAGCCATGGAGGTTTCCTCCCATTGATTTTTCCCAGCGCCTGCTCGGGCCCCAGGGAGGGAATTCTGGCAACAGAAGGGCCAGTCTTAGGAGTACAGACACTTGCTGCTTGGCTGCAGCTTAGGGACTTCAGTTTAGGGCGTGTCAACTACGTACCCAATGCTTCCCACAATTGCCTCATCCTAGACAATCTCATCTCCATTTTACAAAAAAGGAGTCGGAGGCGCTCAGTGGCTGACGCGGCAGCCTCAGAGCATGTAGCTAAGCAGACAAAGTTGGCCTCTGACCTCGAGGCCATCAGAGTCCAGGCTCTGACTTTCTGCCACATCCACTCTGACCCTCTTTTGCCATCTCAGCTTCGCTGACCACCCACTCACTTCCCACTAGTGATGGAGCCACATCATTGAAGTTGTGACCCCCAAGCTCCACAAGGGAAGAAACCTCTGTCCCTGGGGCCCAATACAGTGCCAGGCCTTCTGGTCCCACGTGAAAGGAAGGAGAACTTGCATGACAGAAGGGACCCAGAGCTTGCAGACATCAAAGGACTCTCAGAGAGGCCCCAACAGCCCTTGACCACTGTGGTGGGCCGAACAATAATCCCTCAAAGATGTCTACATCCCAATCCACGGAACCTGTGAATACATCACCTTCCATGGCAAAAGGGACTCCACAGACGTGATTAAGGTAGGGATCTTGGAATGGGGGGGATTATCCTGGGCTACTGAGGTGGACCCAACATAATCACAAGGATCCTTAAAAGGAAAAGAGGGGCTGGGTGCAGTGGCTCAAACCTGTAATCCCAGCACTTTGGGAGGCCGAGGTGGGTGGATCACTTGAGGTCAGGATTTTGAGACCAGCCTGGCCAACAAAGCAAAACCCCATCTCTAGTAAAAATTTTAAAATTAGCCAGACGTGGTGGTGCACACCTGTGGTCCCAGCTCATGGAAGGGTGAGGCACGAAAATTGCTTGAATACGGGAAGCAGAGGTTGCAGGGAGCCGAGAGAGCGCCACTGTACTCCAACCTGGGAGACAGAGTGAGACTCTGTCTCAAAAAAAAATAGAAAAAGTGGGAAGTAGGAGAGTGAGTGTCAGGAGTCACAGGAAGACTGGAAGATGCTATGCTGCTGGCTGGGAGATGGACGAGGCCACAAGTCAACGAATGCAGGGGACTCTGGAAGCCAGAAAAGGCAAGGAAACGGATTCTCCCCAGATCCTCCAGAAGGAGCACAGCCCTGCTGGCACCTTGATTTCAGCCCCGTAAGACCCAGTTCAGACTTCTGACCTCCAGAAGTGTAAGATAATAAATCTGTGCTGTTTAAAGCCACCAAATATGTGGCGATTTATTACAGAAGTCACAAGAAACTAATAGGACTGCTAGCTTGAAACATGTACACGAAAAAAAAGCAAACCTGTCGTATCTCCATTAATCATGGCCAAGCACAATTCTAATATTCTGTTATTATGATTACTACAAAACAGATGTTATCATAAAGTCTAGCTATACATTTCATACATTGGCATATGTTTAGTAAGCTGCAAAATGCCTTCTTTCCCCACCCACAAGTCTCTACAAACAAATATTCATTAAGGACAAATGGTCTAATAACAGTAATTACTATAATAATTACAGCAACATCAAGTATCTTTCACTATTCAGATCTATTCAGTTCCTGAGTTTAGAAAGCAAGAAGCCATTTAGAAAGATCAGAGAAGGGAAACCTTGGGATACTAAGTTGTCAGAACTAGATAATGCCTGTATTTCCAATGGAGCGTGGACACGACAACCAGCCACAACACATATTAAGTGCTTACTGCATGCCAATACCACACATATAGGAGGAAGCGACTCCTACATCCCCATTTCACAGTCAAGGAACAGAGTTATTTGCTCAAAGTCATGCAGAGAAGGAGGACGGAGCCAGATCTAAGTGCAGGCCCCAGGGGCTTCAGAGCCAAGTCTCTTTCCCACGGGACTATACTGCTTCTTCAGTTCAAAAATTGGGAGAATTGAATTAGGGGAAGGAGAAGAGCGTAGCCTCGTGGGAAGACCAGGAGTTGGGAGGCCTAGATCAGGGTTCCCAACCCCTGGGCAGTGGGCTGTTAGGAACTGGGCCGCACAGCAGGACGTGAGCAGCCAGCAAGAAGCAAAGCTTCATCTGTATTTACAGCCACTCCCCATTGCCCGCATGACCACCTGAGCTCCGCCTCCTGTCACATCAGCAGCAGCATCAGATTCTCATAGAAGCACAAACCCTACTGCAAACTACTCAGGCCAGGGATCTAGGTTGCGCCCTCCTTATGAGAATCTAATGCCTGATGATCTGTCACTGTTTCCCATCACCCCCAGATGGGACTGTCTAGTTGCAGGAAAACAAGCTCAGGGTTCCCACTGGTTCTACATCCTAGTGAGTTGAATAATTATTTCATTATATGTTACAATGTAATAATCATAGAAACAAAGTAACACAATAAATGTAATGAGCTTGAATCATCCTGAAATCATCCCTTCCCCAACCCTAGGTCCGTGGAAAAAAAATGTCTTCCTTGAAACCAGTCCCTGGTGCCAAAACGGCTGGGGACCCCTGGCCTAGATCACTTAGGCATCCCTGGGTGGAGTGACACCAAGGGATCATCACAAAATGCAAATGTGGTCACCCACTGCCCTGCCCAGCCCATCAGCCGCTTCCCACTTCTCCGAGAACCCCCTCCAGAAGGGCTCTGCAGGACCTGACCTCAGCCCCCACCAAGCTGTGCTGCAGCCAGCCCAGCCTCCAGGCTCCTCAGCTGTTCCCCAAACACATCCAGCTTGCTCCTGCCCCTAGGCCTCGGCACAGGTGCTCCCTCCACCTGCAATACTCATCTCCCTCCTGCCAAGTGCTTCAAGTCTCACATTCCCTGCCCTCCCCAGTGAGGTCCAAGGTCAGTCAGGGCCCAGGAAACCCATGCATAGGCTCCCATACTTAGTGCCACCATGGCTGTAACTAACCATGTGATGATTCAATTAACAGCAGGCTTGCCCACCAGCCTGAGACCCCTCAGAGGCCCCACTTAGTCCCAGTTTCCATCTTCTTTCATATATGCTCATTTCTGGAGAGTGACTGGATGGATGGGTAGACGGAGGGAGACCCCTTTCTCTGGGGCAAGTTCCTCACCTGTAAAACAGACACTGTGTAATAACACTGCCAGCTTCCTGGATTACCGTAAGGAGTAATCCATGAAATGCTACACACTAGCTGGATGATTTCGGATGACTGAGTCCGCCTCTCTGGGCCTCAGTTTCCCCATCTGCACAGTGCCCACCACTCAGGACCTGCTGACCTGGTTGCCAAATGTAGCCCTGCCACAGACTCTGTGGGACCCTGAGGAAGCTGCTCCCACACTCTGTTCCCTCTTCCGTGAAACAGGGAACACACTGGTCAGATGAGAGGATCTCAAAGGGCTCCCCAGCTCTGGGGCTAGGGGGTCAGGCCCACACATTCTAACCACCTCGACGCCCTGCCTTCCAGCCAGACCAGTGACAGTCAGCCACACCACAGACAGGCCACCAGGGATTCTGCAAGGGAGTCTTTCCGTGGCTCCTTCCCTGGGGGACCTGACTATGGGACAGAGCCCCCAAGGAGGGAGGGGAGATGATGGGAGCAGAGACGCAAGGAGAAGCCCCCTCAAATGCGGGCCCCAAAGAGGGGATGGCTGAGAGCTGGAAGGTGGAGGTTCTGGTGTCACACAGAGCTGGTTCAAGTCCCCATCTGTCAGCGGGGGAGGGAACGCGGGCCTCTGAACCTCAGTTTCCACCTAACTCAGAGGAGGAAACAGATAACGAACCCCAACTTCAGAGTCGCACCAGAGTGAAATGCCAACACTTATGTTACCATCACTGATGGGGTTCTAATCTGTCAGTGCATCGAGATAAAAGAACCCCCTCCAACATACCGACCACACTGTACTTTCCCGACATTTCCCCAGAGTCATGTGTCTCATTCCACTGCAGCCCCACTGCCCAATCTGCCCTTCCTAGGTCACCCCAGGCTCTTTCCTATCTCAGGTACTTTGCACGTGCTGTCCCCCGTCCCTCATCGTCACCGCACAGGATGCTCAAATATCACTTCCATGGAGAGCCTCCCCTGACCATCCTGGCTGAAGCGGCCTCCACCAAGCTGCAAGTCACTCCCAAGTCACCCACTACCTCAACAATCTGTTTTAATTCCCTGTAACGTAGGTAACACAAAGAGTTCTTTTGTGCATTTCACTAATTTAGAGTCCTCCTCTCTGTGCACTGCCAGCTCCATGAGGGCGGGGATCTCTGGCTGCTTGGTTCCTGCTGAATCCACAGCATGCGTTGAGGTAGACACAAGATGCTGAATGAATACTGGTTAAGAGGGGAAAGGAGAGGGAGTTCCATAAGCCTCCAAGCTTCCATTTCTACATCTGTAACACAGGATAAGAGCCTCTATCTCTCAGGGTTCTTTTGAGGATTCAAGGAAACATTACACAAAACATAAAGTGCTTAGCACAGAGAATGGCACACAATAAAAACTCAAATTTTAAAAATCACCAATGTCCATCAACCGGAGAATGGATGAACAAATGGTGGCGTCTTCACACAACAGAACATGATTCCACAATCAAAAGAAAATTGCTAACACACACAGCAAACTGGACGCATGTCAAAAACATAGTCCAAGGGAAAGAAGTCAGACACAAAAGGGTGTAGCAACCTGTGGGATTCCACATCTACAAAGTCCCAAGACTGGCAAGACCCTTCTTTGATGACAGAGGTCAGAAAAGTCCTCACTCGGCCAGGCGTGGTGGCTCACGCCTGTAATACCAGCACTTTCAGAGGCCGAGGTGGGCGATCACTTGAGCTCAGGAGTTCGAGACCAGCCTGGCCAACATGATGAAACCCTGTCTCTGCTAAAAATACAAAAATTAGCCAGGTGTGGTCGCTACTCAGGAGGCTGAGGCAGGAGAATGGCTTGAACCCAGGAGACAGAGGTTGCAGTGAGCTGAGATCGTGCCACTGCACTCCAGCCTGGGTGACAAAGTGAGACTCAGTCTCAAAAAAAAAAAAAAAAGTCATCACTCAAGGCTGGATAATGACTGGCAAGGGGCTCAAGGTGACTCTGGAAGCAAAGAATGTTCTAGACAGGCCGGGCGCGGTGGCTCACGTCTGTAATCCCAGCACTTTGGGAGGCCGAGGTGGGCGGATCATGAGGTCAGAAGATCGAGACCACCCTGGCTAACACGGTGAAACCCCGTCTCTACTAAAAATACAAAAAATTAGCCGGGTGTGGTGGCGGGCGCCTGTAGTCCCAGTTATTCAGGAGGCTGGGGCAGGAGAATGGCATGAACCTGGGAGGCGGAGCTTGCAGTGAGCCAAGATAGTGCCACCGCACTCCAGCCTCGGCAAAAGAGTGAGACTCCATTTCAAAAAAAAAAAAAGGATGTTCCAGATCTTCACCTGGTGGTGATGCACAGGTAATCACTAACGGAGCTGTGCACTTAAGCTTGTACACTTCACTGTTTGTAACTCTACTGCAACAGAAACTATTCCCATTTTTCTTCAGCAAAGGGTTTAAAAGGAGATTGTCACCGTCCACCCTGGTTTGTCCACTGTCCACGCATGGGTTGTTCCGGCTCAAGCCCTGAGGGTCAATACATCATTCTGGCTTCAGGCAAAGGCAGACCCCATCCCCATTCCTTCTACAACCGTACATCCATAAAGCCCTGGCTTCTGTGAGGTCCGCTGCCAAAGAGACGAGCCACCCTCCACATACACACCCTCGCTGCCTCCCAACCCTGCTTCTGAGAAGATTCGGCAACAGGAAGCCTGTGTCTGCTCTCAGGTTCTGAATCAAAGAGCAAGGAGGCCGGGAGTGGTGGTGCGGGGGAGGGGAGGCGGGGGCTCCCCCATTGAATGAGACATGCCTCAAATCCTGAGGGGATCCTCTCCGGGTGTGTGACAGGTGTCCCCCGCCTACCACAGGCACAGGGACATCCACAAACATCTGCTCTGCAGTCATCAATGAGGCATCTCTAGGAGCCCCAGCACCCACCAGGCATGGGGCCGGCCTCATACTTCAAAGAGCCTTTGCATGTTGCCTTTCTGCTTAAAACCCTCCAACAGAGCCTGCGCTGTCAGAATGAGCTCACACTCTGTGACCTCACCTCCTACCCAACTCCCTTCTCCCTCAACTCCTCCCACACTGGCACCCTTGAAGGTGCAGAAACACATGACATATGTTCTTGCCACAGGACCTTTGCACTGGTTGTCCCCTCTTCCTGGAACGCCTGTCACCAGGTAACCACACGGTTCATTCACTCTGCTTCTTCAGGTCTCTGCTCAAACGTCAGCTCCTCAGTGAAGTCTGCCCTGCCCACACCATTGAAAACTGCCACATCTTCTCAGTAGCCCACCCCTCTAATTTTGCTTCATGTTTTTCCATAGCACTTATCACCTGAGAACACTACGAATTTTCCTTGGCTGACACCTTCATTGTCTGTCTTCACTGCACACACGGTGAGGGGGAGGGCTTTTGTCTGTACTGTGCACTGCTGCGGCCTGGACACCCGGTACACAGCAGGTGCTCCACAAATCACTTGTAAGCCCAAAGAGGTAAACGTGAGGTTTACTACGGAATGGACTTTCTACAATTTTCTTCAGGATTTCAACTGTCTGCTAAGAACGTGTGCTATCTTTACCAATTAAAAAGCACAATGAGAAATCTGGTTTTAAAAGCCAGGTGGGAGCCATCTCTAGGTCAGTGGGTCCAACGCCCAGGAAGCAGGCATAAGAATTACCTGTCGAGCTTTTCAAAAAACATGTTTTGCCCAAGAGGTGTACCAGGAAGTGTTAGTCTGACTCAAGAGGTCTGGAAAAGTCAGGAAATCTGCATTTTTTCCAAAGTTCCCAGATAACCCTGAAGAGCTCCAGGAAGTACACGAACCCGAGAATGGGCAGCGGGTCAAGGAAAGCAGCTCAAAGGAGGTCAGGGAGGACCCTGAGCATGACCTTGACAAAACAGGCAAGATCTGGCCAGCCGGGCATGGTGGCTCACATCTATAATCCCAGCACTTTGGAAGGCTGAGGCGGGTGGATTACCTGAGGTCATGAGTTTGAGACCAGCCTGGCCAACATGGCAAAACCCCGTCTCCACTAAAACTACAAAAATTAGACGGACATGGTGGTGCATGCCTGTAATCCCAGCTACTCGGGAGGGTGAGCCAGGAGAATCACTTAAACCTGGGATGCAGAGGTTGCAGTGAGCCAAGATTGCTCCACTGCATTCCAGCCTGGGTGACAAAGTGAGACTCCATCTCAAAAAAAAAAAAAAAGATCTGGCCATGCAGAAGTGAGAAAGGAAGGGAAACTGGAGACTCAGATTTGCAAACCTTTGGAGTTATAAGGCAACCCCCTGGCATCCCTTAATCCATGACCTCTCAGGCTACAGCAGGCGTCGGAATCACCTGGGGCACTCAGTAGAAAGGCTGATTCCTGGGCCCTGAAGACTGAGAGGCTCCAATGCAGTGGGACAGGGAGGAGCCTGGGCATTTGCATTGTTAACATGCTTCCCCAGGCGCCTGCAATGGGGCACCAGGTTTAGAAGGTGCTGGTTGAGTTTTCTGGTTTCAGTACATACAGATGCCTTTCATCAGGAAAATTAATAAAATCACAGGAAGAAAAGTGGAAATCACACATTCCGACAGCGCCCAGTGTCGATATTTCGACTTGTCACCTTCCATGGTGTCTCCTGCAGCTTTTAGGCATGGCTGTCATTACACGTTGCACACAATTTTGCATGTCACCTTTCCAGTGGTCCACAGTGGCTAAGGAAATGGGTGTGGTTCATGTCCCTAACCATTTCCCTACCCGACCTTTAGGTTGTTGCCGGTTTTGAGTACTCACAGTGCTGTTTCAAGGAGTAACCTGGTACATAAAAGTATCTGGGATTTTTCCCCGCTACGCTTAGGATTTTTTTCAGCAGTGGGATCCCCTGCAATTCCAGGGGAATCACTGTTGGGAAGTCTCTTGTTGTCTCTGCTAAGTGTTTTGCCAGAGGGTTTGCACCAATTTATTGCTCTAAAATGATGCCAAAGGCAACAAGTTCTAGCCGGGCGTGATGGCTCACGCCTGTAATCCCAACACTTTGGGAGGCCGAGGCAGGTGAATGGCTTGAACCCAGAGGCAGAAGTTACAGTGAGCCGAGATTGTGCCATCACACTCCAGCCTGGGCGACAAGAGCAAAACTCCACCTCAAAATTTAAAAAAGCAACAAGTTCAAGCCTTATCAGCCGTGCAGCCCCATTACCATGCAGAGGAGGAACCCGAGGCCCAGCTGACGAATTAAGAATTCCTTCATGCTTCATGCTGGACACTGTTCCAAGTGCTTTCTCAACAGAAACCCATAAATCCTCAGCACAGCCCTGTGGGCAGGGTGTGACGCCACGCACTAGCTTAGAGGAAGCATTCAGCACACGCATTCTGCTAGTATTATTACTTGCATTTGATTTTCCTCTAAAAATGATGTGTCTAGGGCTGGGTGCGGTGGCTCACATCTGTAATCCCAGCACTTTGGGAGGCTGAGGTGGGCGGATCACCTGAGTTCAGGAGTTCAAGACCAGCCTGGCCAACATGGTGAAATCCCATCTCTACCAAAAATACAAAAATTAGCTAGGTGTAGTGGCACGCATCTGTAGTCCCAGCTACTCGGGAAGTTGAGGCAAGAGAATCACTCAATCCTGGGAGGCGGAGGTTGCAGTGAGCTGAGATCAAGCCACTGCACTCCAGCCTGGTTGACAGAGCGAGATTCTGTCACAAAATAAATAAATAAAATAAATAAAAACTAAAAAAATTAAAATGATGTGTCCAGCCACGTCACTGAGCAAAACTGGGGTTCCAGAAAGCTGAGCCAGGTTTCTTGGGTGGCACAGGTATGGCCCAGCAGGGTGCCCATGCCCCAAAGAAGGCGCAGGTGCACAGCCCGTGGCAGCCCTGTTTCTGGTAGATCAGGCCGGCCCTTGTCCCTGTGACACTGGGTGAGACGTGTCCATGGCCATGCCTGCAGAAGAGATGCCACAGCCCAAGCAGTGCCATAGGAGGATAGCACCCCAATGCCCCAAATACTGCCCCAGCCACCAATCACAGGACACAGACCCAGCAGTTCCCTTTTTCTCTTTGCGGAACTTCCCACCACATCAAGCTGAAAAGGAAGTCGGCAGCTCAGCGGGACAAAAGGCGACAGTACACAAAACGCTTCATGTCTGCTGAGGAAATTCACTGCCCTGAAACTGAGGGCAGAGGAAGGAGGAAGGGGCAGCGCAGGCTGGGCTAGGGCTCGCTCTGTCCACTGCCATCCAGCCAGGATGGCCACATGGCTGAATGCCAAGGCTGACAGTGAAGTTGTCTGGATAAATCAAAACAAATGTATTCAGGGACTACATATCCCTGGGCAGGTCACTACCTTCGCTGACCTCAGTTTTACTCATCTGTAAAATGGGCAAAACAGGATCCACATCAAGAGCTACTAAAAAGATTTAAGTAAGAGAGGACCTGTAAAGTGCTTACCAGCACAAGGCCCAGCACACAGTAGGTGCTCAAGAAATGTCCATAACTGGCCAGGTGCAGCAGCTCATGCCTGTAATCCCAGCACTTTAGGAGGCCAAGGCGGGCAAATCACCTGAGGTCAGGAGTTCGAGACTGGCCTCGCCAACATGGCAAAACCTCGTCTCTACTAAAAATACAAAAATTATCTGTGCGAGGTGGCAGGTGCCTGTAATCTCAGCTACTCGGGAGGCTGAGGCAGAAGAATTGCTTGAATCCTGGAGGCAAAGGTTGTAGTGAGCCCAGATCACACCACTGCACTCCAGCCTTGGTGACAGAGTGAGACTTGGTCTCAAAAAAGGAATGAAAAAGAAATGTCCATACCAATTATTAAGTTCAAGCTTCTCATCCTGGCATCTAGCTATCACATCCACCAGAGGCACCTCTGGCCTCCAAATGCCCCACACTAGCCCCTTTCCTGATCGCCGCTAAGCATGTGATGTACCAGCAATGCACCACACAGAGCAGCAAGGAACTGTCTTGGGACAGAATCTCTGGGCCCTCATTCATTCATTCAGCAGGTACTTACTGAGAAGCAGATGAGCTGAGACTGACATGAAGTGGGGGGGACATGTGGCTATCTAGGGGAGATTGTCCCAGACAGCGGGAATACCACCTGCAGAGGAACTGAGGCAGAAGTGAGCCCGGTGTGTTCAAAGAACAGCAAGGAAAGCAGAGAGGGGGTGAGGCGAGAGCAGGAAGAAATGAGGTGAGAGACTTAACCAGGAGCCAGAACGTGCAGTGCCTCATGGGCCACAATGAGCAGGGGAGGGACAGGATCTGACCTGTTCTTAAAGGGCCATCTGGCTGTGTGTCAACAACAGACTGCAGTGGGGAGCTCAGGAGGAGGCTCCTGCAATCATCCAGGAGGGAGGTGATGAAGGACTTGACCAGGGTGGTGGTGAGCTGTGGTCAGAATCCAGAGGTATTCCAAGACAGAGCCCACAGGATTTGCTGAGAGGTGGGATGTGGGGGATGAGAGAGAGGGAAGTCGAGGCCGACTCCCTGGTTTCTGGCCTGTGTCACTGGCAAGGATGAAGGCCACTTTTATTGAGACAGGAAGACTGTGGTTTGGGGGGCGGGGTAGAGAGTTCAATCTGGAACATTTTAAGTCTGCCCTCACGCAAGGCAGTCTGGTGAAGGAGACAGACCGTTCGTCAGCAAATCCTTGCACAATGTGGATTCAACTACAATCGTGCTGAGTGCTGGGCGGGGTGACCCAGGTGGAGGCATTCAGGGAAGGCTGCCTGGAGGAGGACACCAGAGTGGAGGCCTGAAGGCTGAGGAGCTGGGGACACACGAGGGAGGGGTTGAAAGCTGCTACCTCTGTGGGTCTTCCACTTTCCTCATCACTTCACCTCCCACTTCACATCCAGTGGGGACAGAGCCCAAGAATGAAGGCAGTGTAGTTTCTGGGGTTCAGAGCTCTGGGGTCAGAAACAGCTAGGTTCAAATTCTAGACTTACCCTTTTCTTGTTGCATGGCCTGAAGTTGGTGCCTTCACCACTCCCTGCCTCAGTTTCTACATCCATAAAAGAGGGTGATTCTGCCATGTTCTCAGGATGTGTCAGGCTCTGGAAACCCAGATAATGATGCCCACCTCTCTTCCCCCAACCTGGGCACCTCCTTCCAGCCTCAGTGAGAAGCTGCTTTGTCAGGGAAGCTGGAAGGAGACAGGGCAGGGAGTGGCTGGACCCGCAGGGCTGAAACCACTGGCTGAGGTCACGGGTCCAGGCGAGTCTCCAGCCCCTCTGGTGCCCTGGCCAGGCACACGGTGGCTCACAGAGATTTTCCATCAGGTCAAAACAGGAACTCCATGGAAACGCACAGCCTCAGCCTGCCATGGGGCAAGGTGTTTTTCCACAGAGCTAGGCTGGATTCAGCGTTAAATGGCTCTGTGGGGTGGAAGGGGCAACTACCCTCTGAAAAGAGAAGTGGGGACTGGCCAGTGGGAGACAGAAACCTGCTTCTGGCCTCAGCTTTGGGGAGACAGGCACCTGAACCACACCCTTGCTTACACGGTTTCCACCGCCACACACACTGCTCCTGCATCCCTGACCACACCAGGCACTCATTCGTTCTCTCAGCAACTGATGCATGTAGCACATCCTGAAGGACAGGCACTGCTGTAGGCCCTGGGGACGAGCATCAACAAAAGAGACGAAGTTCCTGCCCTTATGGAGCTGATATTCTACAGGGGTGGGGGCTGGAACCAGGGAGATTCACCAGAATAGACTGCGGAAGCCTTACGAGGAAATCAAGCAGGAAAGGGAGACAGAAATGAGGAGACGGGTGCTATTTTAAATGTGGTGGCCAGGAAAAGCCTCCCTGATAAGACGTCCAGATGAGACCCAGATGAGGTAAGGGGGTGAGCCATGGGTTACCAAGGGAGAGCACAGCATGGGCAGTGGGGCAACAGGTACAAAGGCCTGGCAGTAGGGGCCTGCTTGGTGCACAGGGACAAGGAGACTACCGTGGCTGAAGCAGAGTAAACAGGTGAGAGTAAGGACTGGGAAAGGGGACCCAGGCAGGGGGTGATATGGTTTGGCTGTGTCCCCACCCAAATCTTATCTTGAGTTCTCACATGTTGTGGGAGGGATGCGATGGGAGGTAATTAAATGGGGCAGGTCTTTCCCATGCTGTTCTCGTGATAGTGAATAAGTCTCACGAGATCAGATGGCTTTATAAGGTGGAGTTTCCCTGCACAAGCTCTCTCTTTGCCTACTGCCATCCATGTAAAATGTGACTTGCTCCTGCTTGCCTTCCACCATGATTGTGAGGCCTCTCCAGCCACGTGGAACTGTAAGTCCATTAAACCTCTTTTGTAAATTGCCCGGCGTCAGGTATGTCTTTATTAGCAGTGTGAAAATGGACTAATACAGGGGGTTTTGGAAATCTGGGCAAGAAGGTAGGCGGGGGCCAGAGGTGCAGGTAAAGAGACAGGGTTCTGTTGTGGGCGCAGCAAGCAAGGCCCTGAGGAAGGAGGGCTCTCACATCTGACAAGCAGGGGGAAGAGACAAGCATCACATCCTCACCAATGGAGGTGAGCACAGGGCCCTTTCCCCTGGACGGTAGAGGACTCCAAGGCCCAGCCAGACCCTCCGCTCACCCCCTGAAGCTTATTTTCCCCCTCTATAAAATGTGGACACAAGTCCTGCCCAGCCTCCTGCAGGGGCGTCTAATGAGGAACATGGCTAAAAGAGTGAAGCTGGAGTCTGGGTCATCCTGCACCACAACCTCAGGGCTGCTCTGGCCCCTACACCCTATGAGCCTCCCAGGTTCTAAAGTCCAACGTCCCCCACAGACCCAGCCCCCCTCAGACAGCTGAGACAGGCACTCTGAGAGCCAAGGTGTCCGAGGAGGTGGCACCTGGCAACCAGATGCCTGCCTAGCAGCTGTGGGAGGGGATGACAGCTGGACTCCTTGGCAACCAGCCGTTGGAGCCTGGAGGCCAGGCATCACTTCAGAGGGGGAGTCCACAGGGGCGGGGCTGGGGACAGAGTTTCTCAGGCCCCTTTCTAAAGCACATGACTCATAGGCCCTCAGAAAACCCAGCAGGACCCTGAATTCCAGAACACTGCTTGTAGGGCTACAGGCCTCTGCTTTGCTCTCTGCCTGGAAACTACTTAGCGTCCAGTCACTGAGGGATTTGCTCCCATGGCCACTCAATCTTCTCTCCGGAAGGGAGACCAATGCCTACCATGCGGGCACACGTGAGGATTCAGCGTTAAACACAAAAAATCAGAACAGCAGGCATTCAGGAAGCAGCTACCCTGTGCCAGGTTCTGTGCTATGTATTCCTCCTAGAGTCAGTGGTATCACTGTTAATCCCATTTTACAGATGAGAAAACTGAGGTACACTCACAGGTAAAGCATCACACACAGCGAGTGTCAGAGCCAGAGACCGACCTCCGCTCCGGCCTCGTAACCACTCCATCACCCTGTGATGTGGGAAGGGCCCGAGGGGCTTCTCCCACCCCTTGGTCCAGTCAACAAGTATTTCTACTCATCAATATAAATAATAATAGTTGCTAATGTTTATTGGCAACTATTTAGCAACTGGGAAGTGAGCTAACTTTTATGAGCAATGAGGAAGTGAGGTAAGGGGCCCACAAAGGCACACTGGGGAGGGGGGAAGTGCAGCCCAAATACAGGCTTTCTGATGCTAGAACACCACACCACACCAGCACAATCACCAGCCCAGGTGTGAACAACATGAGCTGGTCATGCCCCCAATTCTCTAACTCTCCAGCCTCCAGCATGAGGCCCAGGAGCCCCCGGCCACACACCACCATTCTCTTGAGGGCGTGAAGGCTTTCGCTCGAATCCCAAACCCAGACAGTCAACGGAAGGCTGTTGAACCCCAGCAGCCCTCAGAACTGACCATTGCGGTCGATGCTGATCCCATGCCCACCGCCCAGAAGTGCCTACAGATAGGGCCTCCAGGGGAATCCAAGGCTTCCTAATGTCACATCACAAATATCTGAGAACAAAACTTGACAGCTGGAGTAGTCAGGCAGGGAGGTAAGAACATGAAATGCTGTTGCCCTCAAGAGGTTCAAGTCTCAAGGTAGCCACAACCACACATAATGGACTCTGATATAAAGACCACAAGACTTAAGGGTCACAGCAAAGCCAAGCTGTATGGCCTGGGGTCAGCAATTGTACCTCTCTGAGACTCTGCGTCCACATCTGTAAAATGGGTATAATGACAGCAGTAGTCGGTAGTGACAAAGACCTGCAGAGAGGCTGCCAATCAAAGACGAAGATCAATGCCAAAAACACAGCTCTGACTGGAACTGGAGTTGCTATCAGCAGCAGCAGCAGCAGCATCATCAGGATTATCAGTATTTCAGATCCCACAGCCAGAGGTGCCCAAGACGTCTACACCAGGAGCTACAAATACCAATGTCAACAGAAGCCATTCAAGGAAAGTGAGTGACTGAAGCGGGCCAGGAGTAGTACAAAAGGGAGGGGTGGGGACTGTGGCAAACTGGAGAGCAGACATCCATCTAAAGGGTAAGCTGTGACTGTGCTCCAATCAAATGTCGCCAGGCAAAAGTACAGCCAGATCTCTGTTTCCCTAGAGAAATTGGAAAGCCATACTTTTGCAAAAAAATTTCCTACTTTTAAAACCCTGTGCTAGTTAATTCTAATATGTTCACGGTAAGGCTAAGAAACTAGAATAGCCAAAATAATTCTGTAAAAGAACAGTGTTGGAGGATTCACATTATCCAGTTTTGAGAATTATTAGGGCCAGGCACAGTGGTTCATGCCTGTAATCCCAGCACTTTGGGAGGTCAAGGTGGGCAGATCACTTGAGGTCAGGAGTTCAAAATCAACCTGGCCAACATGGTGAAATCCCGTCTCTACTAAAAACAAAAAATTTAAAAAAAAGAATTAACCATGGATGACAGCACACG
This sequence comes from Trachypithecus francoisi, assembly GCF_009764315.1. Classification (NCBI taxonomy): domain Eukaryota; kingdom Metazoa; phylum Chordata; class Mammalia; order Primates; family Cercopithecidae; genus Trachypithecus; species Trachypithecus francoisi. Next base: position 44,370,602 of record NW_022681467.1, read on the forward strand.
CCTGTAATCCCAGCTACTCCAGAGGCTGAGGTGGGACAATCGCTTGAACCCGGGACGTAGAGGTTGCAGTGAGCCGAGATGGTGCCACTGCACTCCAGCCTGGGTGACAGAGCAAGACTCCATCTCAAAAAAAAAAAAATTGTTATACAGTTACAACAATTATGATGATATAGTACTGGTGAAAGGGGAGACACACGGATCAATGGAACAGAAAAGATAGTACAGGAATTGACCCACACAAGCATGGCCATTTCACTTTTAACAAGGATGCAAAGGCAATTCCAGAGAGAAAGGATAGTCTTTTAAACAAACGATCCTGGAACAACCACACACAATATGCAAATTAATGAACCTCAACCTAAACTACACACTTTACACAAAAGTTAACTCAAAATGGATCACAGATCTAAATTCAAAACATAAAACTTTAGAAGAAAACAGGAGAAAATCCTTGTGACCTGAGATTAGGCAGAGTTCTTAGATGTCACATTAAAAAAAGCAAGATCCGTAAAAGAAGAAAAGGGATTAATTAGACCAAAAATGAAAACTTTTGCTATGCAAAATACACTGTCATGAGAATGAAAAGACAAGCTACGGATGGGGAGAAAACATTTACAAATGACATGTCTGACAAAGGATTTATATTCAGAATACAACCCTAAATTAACAAAGGAAACAAACCAAAATTTTTAATGGATTAAAAAACTTGAACATTTTCTTCACCCAAGAAGTACATAAATCGTAAATATGCACATGAAAAGACACGCGGCATCATTAGCGATTAGGAGAATGTAAGTTAAAACAACAAAGGGATACCTCTATGCTTCTACTTAAATGGCTTTTGAAAAACCTGACAATACCAAGTGCTGATGAGGATGCGGAACCACAGAATCTCTCCTATACTGCTGTGGGGAAAGCAAATTAGTGTAGCATCTGTGGAAAACTCCCCACAAAGTTTTTGGGCAGCTTCCCATAAAGTCGGTATCTATTTACCATATGGCCCAACAACCCTGCTCCTGGGTGTTTACCCTAGAGAAACGAAAACTTATGTTCACACAAAAAACCATACATAAATATTTACAGCAGCTCTATTCAAAATCACCAAAAACTGGAAACAAGCAATTCAACATGTCAATGGATAAACAAATTGTGGTACATCCAAACAATGGAGTACTACTCGGTAATGAAAAGGAATGAACTGTTGATACACACAGTAATGCAGATGAATCTCAAAGGCTTTATGTTGACTGAAAGAAGCCAGTCTCAAAAGGCTGCGTACAGCATGATTCCATGTATATGGAATGTGTATGTTTCATAAAAGGCAAAAATATAGGGACAAAAAAACGGGTGAGTGGTTGTCAGGGGTAACGATGGGGGAGGGTGTGACTGCTAAGAGGAGGCACGAGAGTGTTTTTGGGGTCATGGAAGTCTTCTCTATCCAGATTGTAGTGGTAAGTATATACCTCTACATATGTGTTAAAATTCATAAAACTCTGAACCCCAAAAAAGTCATTTTTCCTCTATGTAAGCTTCAAAAGACAAATTAAATCTTTGAAAAATTTCACACTGGGTATCAGTATGGACACTGGGTTTTTTAAATATATGTGCAGATAGAAAGATACAGAAATAAACATAGATGTGTATAAGTATCTATACATCTATTCCTGGATACCACGGCATCCAGTAACAATGAGCGTAACTAGTGCCCAGATTTGGTTTCTAAATACCATTCTCCAATTAAAAGAGCTAGCAGTCCTTAAAGAACTGGTTGATTTCAGGGCTGGGGCAGGGAAGATACAAGATGAGCCAGAATATCTTGTGGTAAGATTTCAACTAGTAAAGAAATGCATAAAAGAGATCAGGTGCAGTGGCTCACACCTACAATCCCAGCACTTTGGGAGGTCAAAGCAGGAAGACTGCTTGAGACCAACAGTTCAAGACCAGCCGGGGCAACACAGTGAGACCCATCTCTACCATCTCTACAAAATAATTTTTTAAAATGTTCATAAAAAGAGAAAGAAGTTAAAAAAAAAAAAAAAAAAAGAGGCATGTCAAAAGAGCATGGGGTCAACCAGAAAGAACTCCTAATGGCCAAGGTTGAGACAACTTGAACAACAAAATAAATAATGACAATACTGGTTTATGATAATAAAAATAATGGAATGAATAAGAGAGACTTATTTTTACACAAGGATTTTAGTTAATAAAAGTAGGAGGAGTGAAGGAAATAGAAAGCCACGACTGGAAGGCCACAGTAAGAGCTACCAGAGGCCAGACCCACCAGCAGATGCTAAAACTAGTGGGCAAAGGTTCAAACAAAAACAGGGTATTTCCATAGTCTCAAAGAATCTCCCCCAAAATGTCTAGTAATTACAAAGGAAAATCAGTAACCTTACCATGGAGTATCCCGGCTTTCACCATCTTAACCAAGCGTTAACACCTCCCCTGGAACATATCAACATCACATGCTCTCTGATTAAAACGCACAGGGAGGCACACATCGCTCCTGGGGTACCCCTCCTAATCACGCATAAGCTCAAGTCCAAAGTGCAGACAGTCTACAAAATACCCGACCAGGACTCTTCAAAAAAGTGTCAAGATCATGAAAGGCAAAGAAAGACTGGGGAACTCTCACAGATTACAGGAGACCCAGGAACCATGCTGTCTAACTAAATGCAACATGGTGCCCTAGGTTAGATCCTGAAAACAAAAAGAACATTTGTAGGGAAACTAACAACATTCTACTGAATTTTATAGTTTATTTAATAGTACTGTATCAAGATTAAGTTTTTTCTACTACAAAGAAGTACTTCGTACTTAGGTAATTATACTACAGCAATATAAAATGTCAACCTAAGGGGAAGCTGGGTGAAGGATGCACAGGAACTCTGTACTATATTTGCAAGTTTTCTGTAAGTCTACAATTATTTCAAAGTAAAAAGTTTCTTAAAGCCCTGTGCTGACCAAACCAAATCACCTACTGGCCAGACAATGCACAGCTCCACGAGGAATGTGACTCACGGGACACAAGTATGCAGCCCCTGGTCTACAGCTGACACCCCACTCCTCCCCAAAGGAGACTCAAGAAGAACTTTGAACTTGGTGCAGAGAAGAGTCCCCAAGTCAGATACCCGTGTCTCATCCCCTAATCTGTTTTTCATGGCCACACCAAGAGTCTACAGCGAGAAAAACACACAGCCTGGTTTGAACCCAGGCCCTGCCACAAACTCACTGCGGAATCCTGGGTAAGGGACTCCCCTTTTCTCTTGTGAAAACAGGGTAGGGGTCCACCTCCAGGGACTATTACGAAGCTCAGATGAGAATGTCTGGCTGTGAATTTGCTATGAATTTGCATGCCCTCATGACCCAGTGGCCTCCTATTAGGCCCTACCTCCCAAAACTGTTGCATGAGGGATTAAGTTTCCAACCATTGAATCTTGGGGGACACATTCAAACCACAGCAACATGTTACAATTGAGGAAATGACTTACCCTATTATATAGATGGTGATGAATTCGTACTACACAAAAATCAAGCGGGCCAATGCTCAGGAGATTTGGACTCTGGGACCACCTGTGCCTTACCTGGCCACAGATGTCTGGCAAGCCCTTCTCCTGCTGAGTCTCAGGGTCCTCATAGGTGACTCAGTCAACAGTTAGGAAAGGAGAAAGTCAGGCTGGCTCACTGACATGGTTTGGCTTCCCCACCCAAATCTCATCTTGAATTGTAGCTCTCATAATTCCCATGTGTTGTGGGAGGGACCCAGTGGGAGATAATTAAATCATGGGGGCAGTTTCCCCCATACTGTTCTCGTGGTATTGAATAAGTCTTACAAGATCTGACGGTTTCATAAAGGGAAACCCCTTTCCTTGGTTCTCATTGTCTCTTGCCCGCCTAAGACATGCTTTTTGCCTTCCACCATGATTGTGAGGCCTTCCCAGCCACGTGAAACTGTGAGTCCATTAAACCTCTTTACCTTCATAAATTCCCCAGTCTCGAGTATGTCTTTACCAGCAGTGTGAAAATGGACTAATACACCTATATATCCATTTCTATGAACATATCCTGTTAAAGAGGTGACGAAGTCTCATTAAATGCAGAGGGTAGGCTTGGGATGATCTGGCTTAAAATAATATCTGGCCAGGGAAGGTCTTCTGAGAAGGGAAAATTTGAGCACAGAACTGAAAGCATGATGAGGAGACCAAGCCATAGGCAGATCTGGGGAAAGGACTTTCCAGGTAGAGGAAACAGCACAGGCAAGAGCCTAGAGGCCGGGTCGTGTTTAGAGGGTCCGTGGAGCAGCAGGCTCAATAAAGGATTCTCGCTCTCACTGCAGTGTGATGAGGAGCCCCAGGAGGGGCATCACAAAGGAGAAGAGGTGAGCAGGCCAGTGTCATAGTCTAAGGTGGGGTTAGCAAGATCCCTCTGGTTGCTGTGGACAAAAAGGACTGTAGGAGGTGATGGGGCTACAGCAACAGGCCAAGCAAAAGAGGGGAAGGCCTTAAACCGGAGTGCTGGTTAAGAGCACAGCCTCTGGAACCAGATGGCCTGGGTTTACACAGCACTGCCACTCACCAGCTGTGTGATCCTGGGCAAGAGACTTCACCTCTCCGAACTTCAACATCCTCATTTGTGAAATGAAAAAGGAGGATACAAGCCTGATGTGGTTGAATGAAGATTAAAGAAAATACCATTTGTGAAGTGTGTGAAAGAGGAAAGGTCTGTTAGATGGGGTGGTGGCAGAGAGGGTAGTGAGGATTAGAGGCTTGGAAGGCAGAACAATGAGACCGGCCACTGGATGGGATGGTGAGACAGAAACAGAGGATGGAGAGTGACTCCAAAGTTTTTGGCCCGAGTAAGTGGAAGAACAGAGGTGCCATTAGCTGAGATGGGAGAGATAGGGAGGAACCAGTTACAGGGGCAAGATGAGGAATTAGGTTCAGCACATGTGTGGTTTCAGGTGTTATTTTAGATCCAAGTAACAATGGCAAAGAGACAGTGGCCATACCCGGGTGCAACCCAGAGTTGGGGATGGTACAAAGGACACAAGTGATATCACCAGGAAGAGAAGAGGGCCACAGGTGGGGGCTGGCACCCCCAAACCATCGGAACCCAGGAGGCAGAGGAGAAATAACAAAGGAACTAAGCAGAGGCACGGGAGGAAAACTGAGAGCCCACAGCACTCTGGCACCGTGTCTCAATCATCCCGTCTCAGGAGTGAGATTGGTCTCGACTACTCAGCAACGTCTCCCAGAACAAAGACACATCCTAAAATGCTTCTTCAGTATCCACCTCACCGCTACCTGTTACCCAAGTACCCCAAGGAAGAAAAGCCATTGTCTTCAAAATACCCCAAATGAGCCGGCCACTTCTAAAGTCATTCCTGCTCAAACAGCTCACCTGCTAATGACCCCTCCATGTCTTTATGGATCTCACGCTCCTAAACATACCACAGTCATAACACAAGGTGAACGGAAAGCTAATCAGTTGCAAAGGGAAAGTGCAAATCCTGCAAAAGATGCAGGGTTTTATGACATCGGTGAAAGTGATGCTGGAGAACCACAGCTGGGTGCCAGGCAAAGCTGTAAACAAATGAAGACCCAGGAGTCACTGGCTCACAATGAGAGTGAAGAAAGCCCAGGAAGACCACATAAGAAGTTCCAGAGGAACTTCTCTGACCATCAGAGAGTGCACAAGAAGTCCAAAAACAGGCTCCAGAGGTTTTGCAAAATGACTCTTTATCGTCATGCTATAAAATGAAACCTTACATGAATGATGTGGCACCATGTAATCATTTAATTTTATCAGAAAAATTACACATACCCCCAACAGTAAAAAACAACACTTGGTTCCCTCCTTGTTGATTCTAAGAATTCATACAATGTTGTTATTACATTCTAAATACAATTACTGACAGGATAAAATTCCACCTATTTTTAGAATTGTGGTTTTCTTCTTCAAAGTGAAGGCTTCATGTAGCCTCTACCCCCGCCACCCCACATTCTCAATATTGCTACTTTAGGGCCCATTTTCAATGAGTTCTCAGCAGCAGGCCTCGTTTTGGTGACAATTATTCTGTGACAGTGAGGCCATCCTGATCTGCACATTGCTGGACCGAAAGGACCCCCCCTCTTCCCTAAAGAAGCCCCTCTTCTAGGGGGCAAGAAGCTGACCTGCCCACAGGAACTGGGAACCCACCAGAAGAGAAAGGCAAGTGGGCGACTGGGCATGAAACCTTGGGAATGAAATGTCCTGGGTCCTCCTGACCCCACCTGAGCCCACAGCAGCTCCTTCCTACCCCACTGGCTGGGCAGAAGCGGCCACAGCTCCCCGTGTGTAGCCAGCAGACCTGCTCTTGTACAATCTCATCGAGGTATATACTTAAAACAGGTAGGTTTTTCTAGATATCATTTCTATTTTTCTCTGGTTTTTTTTTTTGAGACGGAGTTTCACTCTTGTTGCCTAGGCTGGAGTGCAACAGCATGATCACAGCTCACTGCAGCCTCCATCTCCCAGGTTCAAACGATTCTCCTCCCTCAGCCTCCCGAGTAGCTGGGATTACAGGCACCTGCCACCATGCCCACCTAATTTCTGTATTTTTTTTATTTTTTTATTATTATACTTTAAGATTTCTGTATTTTTAGTAGAGACGGGGTTTCACCATGTTGGCCAGGCTGCTCTGGAACTCCTGACTTCAGGTGATTTGCCTGCCTCAGCCTCCCAAAGTGCTGGGATTACAGGCGTGAGCCACCGCACCCAGCCACATATAATTTCTACTTTGATTAAGCGTATTTTTTTAAAGTATTGACCTGCCTGTCAGCCTACTTCCTGCTTGGGGTCTCCTCTGACAAGCCTGCAGGAGGGTTACCAGCAGTGGCTTCCCTGCCCCCACAACTGTGATGGGTGGGGGCCAACACCAGCCCAGAGGCCACCTTTAGGGCCCACTCATCAAAGCTGCAGAGATGCTGAGCGCCACTGGTGCCTCCACTGCTGTCCACTCTGCCCAAGAAACTGGCTTTGGGTGGGACCCCCTGGTGGTGCCGAGGCTTGGTTCCAGCCACTGTGACCACCCAAGGCTCCCCAAACTCGTCCACAAAGCCTGGCACCAGATAGCAGAACGACCAGGCAGGGTTGAACTCAGGCCTCACTGCTGATGTTTGGACTCCGGGGATACCTCCTCTCACCCCACAGAAGTACCTGCTTCAGCTGGCCAGTCTCTTTGGGCTTTTACCTCCAACTTTCAAGATGTCACCACCTCCACTGGTGCCAGCAGCCCCTCTGCCTTCCCTCAGAAAGCCTGTGCACTCAGAGGGTTCTGATCCAAGGCATCAGCAGGAAAAAAAAAAAGGGCACCAATGTCATTCCACAAACACTGACGAGCCCCGTCATTGGGCAGGTGGTGGAGACGGAGGGCACAGGAAGACAGAGCTTACCTCTAGCAAAGGCAGACAGACAACACACCAGTAGGCAAAGCCACAGGGCAGAAAGAGCTGGGATAGACAGGCCGGTGCCTTCCGGCAGGGGTGTCAGGAAAGGCCATGGAGGGGTCCATGAAGACAGTGAGGCCTGAGCGGGCTCATGGATCACAGCAGGAAGAGAATGGGGCTGGGCTGGACCCGAGCATCTGAGGAGCGGCCAGGGGACCAGGATGGCTCTGGGCAGAGAAAGGGGGTGAGTCGGGGAGGCGAAGTTGAACCTGGAATCTAGGCCTGAACAAAACTCCCTGGGAGGGTCCTGGTGCCGTGCTGGGGGCGGGGGGAGTGGTAAGCAGCTGGACCCCCTCAGAGGACAAATGAGCAACAAATCTATTTGCCTCCTTTCAGGGCATGGAGGTTTCAGACTTTCTAAAGGGCTAGGCAAACCTACCCCTTGGGGACCCATCCGACAGAGACCCTAGCAGCTGGGCCCAAGACATGACCAACAAGGAGACTCGGGAAGCGGATGGGGAGAGAGGGAGAGCAGGAGAGAAAGAAAGTGCAGGCGAAATGGGATAGGGTAGAAAAGGGAGGGTGGGGGCCAGGCAGGGTGGTTCACACCTATAATCCCAGCACTTTGGGAGGCCGAGGCAGGTGGATCACCTGAGGTCAGGAGTGCGAGACTAGCCTGGCCAACATGGCAAAACTCCACCTCTACTGAAAATACAAAAATTAGCTGGGTGTGGTGGCAGGCACCTGTAATCCCAGCTACTCAGGAGGGTGAGGTGGGAAAATCGCTTGAATCCCGGAGGCAGAGGTTGCAGTGAGCCAAGATCATGCCACTGCACTCCAGCCTGGGTCACAAAGTGAGACTCTGTCTCTAAGGAAAAGAAAAGAAAAAAGAAAAGAAAAGAGAAAAGAGAAAGGAAAAGAGGATGGGGAGGAGAGGAAAGGGAGAGGTGGAGGGGAGGAAAAGAGCAAGAGGCGTGGGAAGGACAAGAGGTCACAGGGATGCGACTCCTGACCCTCCCAGCCACCCCCTCCTCCACCACCACGACACACTCCAAGAATCTCTCAGGAGCCCCCTTGAGAATAAGATGCTGATGACCCTCTGGGGACACATTCTCTCGCCCTCACTGGTGGCCAGAAATGTCCAGCAAAGGCTGCGAGAAGCAGGCTGGAAGGCCATTCCTGACACCCTCCTTCCTCACCATGGTGACAGGTGCCAGTGCCCACCGCCCCTCAGCCCTGGCCCTCCCTGAGAAGGCCTGGGGAGGATTCTTCCTTCTAGCCCTAGAAACAGACCCTGACACTCGTGTCTGCTTCGCCCGATCCCAGGACGACACAGCACCTATGAATACATAAATCTCATAATCATGTAAAAGCTGGCTCTGTCTAGTGATTTCTGTTCAAAGACATCATAAAGGCCCTTTATAAACAAAAAAAAAAGAAAGAATGAAAGAAAGAAAGAAAAAAGGCTAATTCCAAAACATCACACGTTACAAGTGTTTGAAGCAACAGCGAACGCCCACTGGCAGCAAACAGCCCCTGGCCAGCCAGGGTCCACGAGAGAACGTTTCAGAGGCCTGAGCACTCTCGAGCTCATTTTCTTTCGCTGCTCCCCACATTATGGATTTATGTAAGGGGGAAGACTTGAGGGTCCCCCTTACATTAAAAAAAAAAAAAAGCAACCATAAAACAAAAAACAAAACAAAAAAAAATTTTTGCAAGGAATTTTATAAGCAGACCTGGAGAACAGGAGAAGGTCTAAGGAAACCCCTAAAGAAGTCTGGTTGCAAAATGTTCTAAAAACAAAAAACAAACTTTTAACACAGGAACACCCAATAATACATTTTTTTAAGTCTAATTTTGAAAAATGATCAAAACACTTTTTTTCCCCCAAACATTACAAATTACAAGTGGCCACCAGATGCTGGAGGAGGGAAATATGGCTGTGGTTTGTTTTATTTTCTTTGTTTTTAAGAAACCTCAAAATTAGGGAAGTCACATATACACAAGCAAAGGCAAGGCAGGAAAACTGCCGACGTGGGGGCTAAACTTCACTTGCAGATGGCAGAGGCTTTGAGATGAACACACCCAGGAATCAGCCACATCTAGCCATAGAGCGGGGAACCATGAGAGAATGTGTGCGAACCCAAATTGAACTTGTAATTCACTTGATGGATTTAAAAGGCCTGTGGGAAGTTTTCCGTAAGCCGGGAGCATTTTGCTGCTAAGAAAGCCCCGCCACCGAGGGAACAGGCGGGCAGTGTCCTCGAGCCTTCTGCAGGATAGAGGCAGATGTTTGGAGATATGATGTAACCTGGGTGAAGTGAATTCATTCAACGATGAGTCATGAAAGCAGCCCTCAAATGTCCTTCAGAAATCTCAGTGGCAGAACACAGAGCTTGGACCCAAATGCCCACCTACCACCCTCAAACAGGAAGCTCCCCTCTTTCCAAGAAGCTCTGGCCCTGACGATGATGGCAGGCTTCAGCTCTTTGACCACCAGCTTCTACTCCTTCATTTGACAGTAAAGCACCCTGATGCTGCTTGAAAGGTGTTGCTCATCCCCCACCTGAGGCACACAGAGCACAGGATGAAGCCAATTCTTTGTACATGGAGCCCCTAGATCAAACTCTACCTGAAGCTGAAGGTCTAGCTTCATGGGCTATTATACTTCTTCTCTTATATGAGTCTGACTGGTTTGGGTTTTCAGTCACTGCTATAGTTTGAAGAGGTTTCCACATTTCACATGTTGGAAACAAATACCCACTGTGGCAAGATTCAGAGGTGGGGCCTGTAAGAGGTGACTGGATCATAAGGGGCTCTGCCCTCATGAATGAATTAATGCATTCATGGATTAATGGGCTAATGGATGAATGGGGTATCACGGGAGTGGAACTGGTGGCTTTATAAGAAGAGGAAGAGAAACCTGAGCTGGCACGTTAGCATGCTCAGCCCCCCTGCCACGTGATTCCCTAAACTGCCTCGAGTCTCTTTAGAACCCCCAAGAACGTTCTCACCTGACGTGGCCCCTCCACCTGGGACTTCTCAGCTTCCATAACTGTAAGAAGAAAGTTTCTTTTCTTTATAAATTACCCAGTTTCAGGTATTCTGCTATGAGCAGCAGAAGACAGACTAAGACACTCACTCACACAGGGAGCCCACCATGCAAGGATTAAATAAAACCCTGATTTTAGCTAGAACCTTCTAAGTTCAGCCACGTCTACCCCTTACAAATAACCACCAATTCAGAATGGAACAAGTTCCTCCAATGTCATGGAAGGTTCCCAGCTTCACCCAACCTCACAGTGCGATCTACCATCTGCTTCCTCAACATCTCCATCCACCTTCATCACAGGACAACCTGCAGAGCCTCAGGCCCTGACTCTGCTCCTCACCACAGAGCTTTTCTGAATAATAATGATGGTAATAATAACATAAACAGTCAGGGCTTCCTGAGAGCTCAGGATGGGCCAGTGGGCTTGCTCTAAGCATGTTCATATGGTATCTCATTTAATACAACACCCTTAGCAGTGGGTATCATTAGTCTCCCCATGCTACAGATAAGGGAGCGGAGTCACCTGCCCAGAGTCACACAGCTTGTCTGTGGCAGGGCCAGGCTATTAGCCAGCTCCCACACAGCCACCTGAAATGAGTATTTTTATGTTGGTATGAGTAACTATGGCTATCATATCAAATCCATGATTTGATATGATACATGAACATTATTAAGCTGAGACTATAAAGTTTTTAAAAAGGGAGGAGGTTCAGATTGAGTAAAAATATTAAATAGACAATGTTGTGACTGGCATTTGAATATGACACAAATCATAAGACTGATACTGAAATGAGTATATTGCAGGAAACACTGGACGGATGGACGGATGGACAGACGAACAGATGGACAGACGGACGGACGAACACATGGATGGATAGATGGATGGACGGATGGGTGGGTAGGTAGATGGATGGGTGGGTAGATGGTCAGATGGATAAGGAGGAAAGAAGAAGGGAGAAAAAGAATGAAGTGAAGAAGGGGAGGAAAGAAGGAGGAAAATGGGCCTGGCGTGTAGCAGGTGCTCAACAAATATGCTGAATGAACTCATTAGCAAAGAAGCAGTAGAGTGCTGTAGTTAAGTGTGTGGGTCTTGAAGTCAGACTGCTGGTTCATGACTTGGCTCAGCCTTTCCTTGCTGAGGAACCCTGGGCTTGTGACAAAACCTCTCTGGGCCCCAGTCTCCTGGACTGCAAAATGGGACAATAGGAACACCTCCATCAAGGCAGCCAGAAGAAATAAGTGAGTTAATGTATGCAGAACGCTCAGGACACCGCCAGATGCATCCTAAGTGCTTGATAAGTGTCAGCTAACAGTACGATGAGTAAGTTTGTTAAATCCATTCTAGGGCTGACCCAGTCTAACCACCTTTCTATTTCAGAAGCAACCTCAAGTTCCACGAGCCTCCCCTGAAAGTAGGAATGGAAGAGAGGAAACAGAGGAACAAAAGGCTCCACTCTCCATAGGCTCTAAGGAAAAAAGAGGGTGGAGGGCTGCAAGGCAATTTAAGAAGTTTAACAGGGGGAAAAAAGTCTTCAACGTGAGTGGGGGAAAAAAAAGATAAATGCAATGGTCCAGGCTGCCTCTCAAGATAGCTAAATTCTATTGTGCTCATTCTGCATGCTTCAGCTTTTCTTAGACTCTGAGGAGTTTCTGCCTAAATTAGAGCCTGCAATATGCTGAAGAGAAGAAAGGGAAGGTGAAGGGAGGCAGAGGAAGGATCAGCGGCCCGTTAGGCACGCCCTAGAGGAAGCCTGGCTGTTCTGTCCACCCCAACACTGAATGCCAAGACAGTGAAAGTCGAATCCCAGCACCTTTCCCCACAGCCACAGCCACAAGCTGTGGGTTGCACCCAAGTCCCACAGCCCAGCCCTCAGTGCACTCAACACTTTCCCTGCCACATCCCAACATCCCCAGCAGCAACCACCCAGATTCTCCAGAACATCTGCTACCTCTACCCACCCTGTCCCCATCAGCTCCCACCCTCCCCAGTCAGTTGAAACATTACTGGCTGCTCAGGTGGCTGCTGTCACCACCCGAGAACTCCAACGTGTATTTATTCCTGGGAATGTGTGAGAGGGTGAGAGTGTGCACATGTGCACGAATAATGCATACACTCTATGAAGGGAGGTATGCATGCAGAAAACAGCAACCCAGCTAGCTGGCTTGGAACTGTTCAGATTCATGCACACACACACATTAATACCACTCCCTTCAGTAAACACAGAGAGACAAAGCACACAGAAATAAATTGTTACCTTAGCGCTGTTGCTGCCAGATGGCAGAGCCTGGCAATTGCCGTGTCTGCACATCTGTGCATTTGTGTGTAATAATAACGGTGGCTGACATTACTGAGCTCCTACCATGTGCTGGACGCTGTCCTAAGTGCTGCATCAAACCCAGAGGAGGTGTTATTATCACCCCTGTTTCATAGCTGGGGAAACCAAGGCACAGAGCTCATCTGCCCCAAGGTCATACTGTTGGTGAGGGGTAAAGTCAAGGACTACAGAGTAAGCACCCAACCTGAGCAAGTCACATTTTATGACCCTGGGGGGTGACAGGGAGGAATACCAAGATGACCAGCTGCCATGGGGGTCCTCAACAAGCCCACTGTCCCAATGATGGGTCAGGTTTCAGCATGACTGAAATGAACATGAGCCAGAACTCCCCAGGGAAGAGGGGTGCCCAAGGTTCAGAAATGTCTGAAATCAAGTTCAGTGTCCAGCAAAGCCCTCGCCACCAGCAACAAGTCAACCCGGGGGCAGAGGATGCAAACTGGCAACCCACAGGTTTGGCCCACAGTCATGTTTGGTTTGGCCCATGAAGTGTTTGTTAAAAATGTGATTGAGTTGCCAACTTTTAAAAATCGAGTGATTTCATACAGAAAACTCCACATTTCCGGCTGTTGGAAAATGTCTTTAAGAAGTCAAGAGATCTGGCAATACAGGGCTCAAGTTCCCGCACAGGGACTGCTGCCTGGGGCTGAGAGGCGGCTGCTAGCTTGACATGGGACATATGCTCCAGAAGGCACTGGGGTCAGGGGACTCACTGCAGGGGCTCACTTCTGTGCCTCAGTTTCTTCATCTATAAAACAGCTTCCCCACAGGACTGGTGTCTGGCACCCAGCAAGCACTCAATAAATGTTAAATAGCACTGCTGTCTCCCCAGCATCCAAGGCCCAGGGCTCGAGACATCGTTTTGTAAAACTAAGAGCTAAGTCTGGGCGCAGTGGCTCGTGCCTGTAATCCTAGCACTTTGGGAGGCCAAGGTGGGTGGATCACCTGAGGTTGGGAGTTCAAGACCAGCCTGACCAATATGGAGAAACCCAGTCTCTACTAAATATACAAAATTAGCCAGGCGTGGTGGCGCATGCCTGTAATCCCAGCTACTCAGGAGGCTGAGGCAGGAGAATCGCCTGAACCCAGGAGGCAGAGGTTGCTGTGAGCCGAGATCGCACCATTGTACTCCAGCCTGGGCAACAAAAGCGAAACTCCATCTCAAAAAAACAAGAGCTAACACACATCTAGCGCCCGCACTGTGCCAGGCTGTGTTCTGAGAGTTGTACCTCATGATCTCACTCAATCTTCCCAAGAAACCTGTGAGACCATTGCTAGGTAAATGCCCAGGAGAAATAAAAACCTACCTCCATACAAAAACTTGTACACAATAATATGTGCATAGCAGTATTATTCATAGTAGCCAAACAGTCGAAACCCAAATGTCCACCAGCTAATGAATGGATAAACAAAATGTGGTATATCCATATAATGGAATATGATAGAGCCATAAAAAAGGAATGAAATTCTGATACACGCTACAATGTGGATAAGCCCTGAAAACGTCATGCTAAGTGGAAGAAGCCAGATACAAAATATATATATATAGTATGATTCCATTTATATGAAATGTCCAAATCATAGAGATAGCAAGTACATTAGTGGGCCGGGCATGGTAGCTCACGCCTGTAATCCCAGCACTTTGACAGGCCAAGGTGGGTGGATCCCTTGAGGTCAGGAGTTCAAGGCCAGCCTGGCCAACATGGCAAAACTCCGTATCTACTAAAAATACAAAAATTAGCCAGGCATGGTAGTATGCACCTGGAGTTTCAGCTACTTGGAAGGCTGAGGGGCGAGAATTGCTTGAACCAGGAGGCAGAGGATACAGTGAGCTGCTAATGTGCCACTGCACTCCATCCTGAGTAACAGAGCAAGACACTGTCTCCAAATAAATAAATAAATAAATAAATAGACTAATGGTTCCAGGGGTTGAGGGAGTGGAATAATGGGGAGTGACTACAAGTGGGTTTGGGTTGTTTTTCAGGCATGACTAAAACGTTCTGAAATTAGAAGATAGTGACAGTTACACAACCTTGTGAATATACTAAAAGCTACTGGAGTGGACACTTTTGGGGAATTATCTATGACATGTGAATTATACCTCGATTAAAAAATTAAAAAGAGAAACACCTATGAGATAGGTATACTTGTCATCCCCATTTTACAGATGAGAAAACCAAGGCACAGAGAGATTAAGGGTAAAGAGATGTTCTTCTATATCCATGTCTATGTAGAGAGACAAAAGCAGGGGGAGAGGGTTAAGTGATTTTTCTTGCACCTGGCTGCTTTACTGGTCACAGCCATAGGGATCTGGAATTGCAGTCCTTATCGGGGCAAATCATTTACTCTCTCTGAGCCCGAGGCAAAGGCCAGACAGGAATGGCTTTTTTCTTAATCTAGATCCTCTCAGGTCCCCAAGGACCCTACAAGTCTGGAGCATTACATGGAAGCATTACTTATTCATACGTATAGGGTCAGTTCTGGCCATTAATAAATGATGATTTTAACGACTCACAGTGGTCCACTCCCAGGGGAATGGGAAGAAACCATTCTGGGTTTTCTAGGCCCAAGCCCTTCACACGGCTGGCTCAGATGTCAGAGCAAGGGATTCAGTAGCCCATCTCCTCCCAAGTGTCTGGTCAGGAGGACCCCTTACTCACCAGGCAGAAGATGATATCACCAGGCTAAAGGATCCCCTCACTCACTAGGAGCCCCCATGGGACAAGAGGACCCCCACCTCACAGAGTGGGAGGAACCCTTATGAACACCCCCATAACTTGGAGCAGCAGGCTCTCACTGAGCTACCGGGAGCTGCAAACGAGCCCCTCTAAACCAAGGCCTTGTCTCTGAGCATGGAAGGGACCTCAAGGTGCCCTGCACCTCATTCTCAGATGCAGGAACCAGCCTGTGCATGAAGTATCAGAAGGCAGACAGTGAGAGGGAGAAACAGAGGAAGAGAGGAGCACAGAGAATGAGACCGAGACAGAAAAACAGAGAGAGGGAAGGGCAGACGGAGAGTCCCAAAGGAAGCTGGAGGCAGAGCCGGGAAGAGAGAGCTAACCAGGACAATAAAAACAAGAGCTCTCTCTCCACTCCAGAAGGAAAGAGGCCAGGAGGCAGAGAGGAGGCCCAGCAGGGGCCTTTGCTAGAGGTCCTTCCCACACTGCAGGGCAGCCCCAGCACTGCCCAGGAGCCCCCATCAGTGGATGGAAGGGTGGCTGCTCAGCCAGGCCGGAGCCTGCCAGGGCAGCCTCCGCAGAGGAGGAAGCCGGCTGGTCAGGCTGGGGGCTGGGCCGGGAAGTGCCAAGCACCGAGCCAGGTTGCCATGGCCACGGAGACAAAGAGAGGGGCTGATGAGAGGCCCAGGGACAGGGTCCCCAAGAGGGGCCCCGGCTGCCTACAGTCCCCGGGGACTGAGCCGTGGATGCTGGGGAGACAGCAGTGCTATTTAACATTTATCGAGCGCTTGCTGGGTGCCAGACACCAGTCCTGTGGGGAAGCTGTTTTACAGATGAAGAAACTGAGGCACAGAAGCGAGCCCCTGCAGTATCTCACAGAAGCTTTTGTGACTAGTCTATAAGTTGATCAAGTGCAACTCTTTAGTACAGTTCCCAATGTACTGAAACCCTCACGTGTCAACTATTATCGCAAAATGGTGACATTACATTTGATAATATCGCAAATATAACATATCGCCAAATGTAACAATGTCAGGTATTGTACATACCGCAAAATGTAACAATGTCAGGTGACACTGTTAATGTAATTCTCTTGTGTCCTTTTCCTCACCCACTAACATGACACCTGATGTGTCATGTATGTATTTGACGACTGGCTTACTGTCTGCCCCTTACCAGAGAGGGTTAGATCCATAAGGACAGGGGCTCGAGTCTGTTCCATCTCCCACTAAACACTCAGCTCAGCCTAGAACTGTACCTGGCAGTTGGTGGGTACTCAACAAATGGGAAGAAGTGTGAGCTGGGATGCTGGTTCTGCCACATATTTGCTGTGTGACCCAAGGCAAATGACTCAACCTTTCCAAGCCTCCATGTCCTTATCTGTGGAATACAACGATGGTGACCCTGCCCACATACAGAGAGGCTCAGAGAAGGATGCTCCCTGCAGCACTGCTTAGTACAGACCAGTGACTTTCAAATGAGGGCAATTTTGCTTTCCCACCCCCCACCCCTGAGGACATATGGCATTGTCTGGAGACATTTTTGCTTGCCACAACTGAGGAGGAGGGTGTTTTGGGCTGGTGGGTAGAGCCAGGGACGCTCCTAAACATCCTACAATGCACAGGATAGGATGGTCCCCCACAAAAAAGTCCCAAATGTCACTAGAGCTGAGGCTGAGAAATCCAGAAGAAAAAGAAAAAGGCAGGAACCACCGAGATGCCCAGCAAGAAGGGAATGAATGCATAAACCCCAGCAGAATCGCCCTGCAAAATGGTAGGCAGAAGTGAGAAAGAAGGGCCTGAAACTATGTAAAACAACATAACAAGATTATCCAGACGTGCACATTCCAGGAGCAAAGCCAGCTCAGAATGCTAGGTGATCCTACTTTGACCCTCAAGGACCTAGAATTCAAACCCAGGGGCTCAGCCCCAAGCCTACAGATGTAACCACTTGCTCCAGCGGCCTCTGCTCTGCATCTTTTACCAAAACAAAAGCACACGCTCGAAAGCGAGCTATGTCATTGCTGCCGGTTCACATCGATGTATGGCAACGACATGAGCAACACACAGGGAAAGATCTGGAAAGCTGTATACCAGCCTAGTAACAAGAGCAACTGGGGCTGGAGGCAACCAGGAACACCAAGGGGTAGGTTACCTCATCCACAACGCTTTAATTTTCTACAAGAAGAATGCATTTGTATTTGTCATGTTATGAAACATTAACGAAAAATTACAAACATATACACTCTTTAACCCAGAAATTCCATTCCCAGAAATAAATAAATTTACAGGTATGAGGTGGCCTGAGTCTGTCCCACCACGATTTGTAATGACAAAAGATGGGCACAACCTCAGTGTCCATCAACAGAGGACTAATTTATTTAAAAAAAAAAAAAACAAACAACAGTACCTCCATTCAACAGAACTCTATGCAGCTATCATTTTTGAAATGAGGCAATTCCATGTACTATCATGGAACAACCGCCATGATATAGGTACAAAGCAAAATGCAGAAACATGTGCACAGTGGGCCCCACTACAACAAAAGGGGTACACCCAGACTATCTGAAGGGGCCTGTAGGAAACCAGGGCCAGTGGCTGCCTCTGGAGAGGTAACCTGGAGGCCGACATTTCATTCTACATCACTGTATGCTTTTTAATTTGAACCACGAAAATGATTACACGTTTATGTATTTATATATCTATACATGCACAGACACACATATACAGTATATACATATCCAGTTATAGGTATCATATGTCATATATGGTATATATAACAGACGTGATATAAAATGTATATAAAACAGTTTATGTATATGCCTAGTTATATATACATAGTTATACATAGTTACATACACATATATAGTTATATACACATGCATAGTTGTAACATTTTAAATTAATTTAAAAGACACAAAAGATCATATACTATATAATTCCATTTTACATAAAGTTCAAAAACAGGCAAAACTAATCTTCGCAGACAGAAATCAGAACAGTGGTGACTTTTTGGCATACTGACTGGGAGAAGACACCCTCTAGGGTGCTGGCAATATCTGGTCTGAGTGCCAGTTACTCAGATATATCTTATTATAAGCTCACCAAGTCGTATACTTGGTGTATCGTACATTTTGCATACAAGATATACCTAAAATAATTACAATTTAAAATTTTCAATGGAAGAAAAAGGACTGATCATGGTGGAAAGCATTTCCAGAAATTCTTTAAATGATATCATCCCCCTTTCCCAGAGGGAGCTCTTTGCCTGGGTCCCCAAGAGGTGGCCAAGCTAGGGTCCAGCCCCTCTCTCAACTTCTTCCCCAGAAAAAAGCCAAATGGGAATCAGGCTGGCCTTTGTGGTTGAGTCCAGCAGAGCAGGACAAAGGGCCAAATGCCGGCCCCCTGCTCCCCCCAAACCCCCCCAGGACACTGAAGCCCATTCATGTTGGAGGCTGGCCATTTCCCCAGGGCTCTAGCCCCCTCCCCTCAGGAGCTGGGAACAATATCCCCTTTGACCACCCCTCTTGTCTCTCACTTCCGCATTTAATTGCAAGTTCATGGGTATTAAGTGGCTCATACAGCTGACCTAGCTCTCTCTCCCCACCCCATCCCCCCCAAAAAAGAGGCCCACAGCGCTGTCTCTGTTCACTGCCCCTCTGTGTGCCCACTCTTTCTCAATGATCTTCCCCAGAGAGAAAGAGAACGACACCCCGCTCGGTCCCCGCTTGTCGCCTTCCTCAAACAACCCTGTTCTCACCCAGAAAGCACAGTCTGGCAAAGCAAGCTGCTCGTGGCCCTGGCACAGGGTGCCAGGCCTGCAATGGCAGCTCTGTTCCGACTTTCCAGGCCAGCGGCACACCCACTTTGCACCCTGCTGTAACCCCACGGATGCCTGAGAACACTGAGGCCCGGGAGAGTCGATGACAGGCCTGCAGTCCTGACAGAGCCAGTGCTCAGACCCTAAAAACCCCTCAGCCTGGATTCTGTGACTTTCCCTAAGCTGCCTTCTTGTCCCCATTCAAGGGGGTGCCCAAAGCCTTTGACCCTTAATCTCTTCTCTAACTTTGCAATTCCAGGGATGACGCTGAGCTCATCTGTAACCTTGAAGGGTTGGGAAGAAGTCACATAAGTCAATCTCCCGCCTTTCGCATGAACTCACTTTTGCCCTTGCCCATGGGGTGCCTACCTCTGGAATGTCCTCAAGTCTGCTGCATCTATCCTGAAAGTCTCCACCTCCTCCAGGAAGCCTTCCAGGTTATATGGGTCAAGGTCTAGTTTCCCCTCCTCCACTGAAAAACCTCATCACCCACATTCCTCCACTACCAATTCAAGTCCAACCCAGCTCTATCTCCATCCACCTCCTGGTTCAAGCCACCACCATCCCTCACTGGACACTGAGGCAGCCACCTAACCAATCTTGCTCCTCCTATGGTCCAGCCTCCATACCTGCACCTGGGGGTCCCTTTAAAGCATCCATCAGACCACTCTTCTGCCCTGCTTAAAGCCCTCCCCGGCACCCTGCCACACCAGGAGGAAGTCCCTGCTCCTCACCTCTTCCTGCAAGGCCCTGCATGCTGTGTCCCATTACCCTCCTTACCCCACAGCCTTCCCTCCCTCCACACCAGCCTCCCCGCTGCACTTAAACTCTGCCAAGTCCTTTCCCACCTCCCAGCCTGTGCACTTGCAAACTGAAGTGTACCTGTCAATCACCTGGGGGCCTTGTCAAAAGCAGATTCTGCTGCAGTGGATGTGGGGTGAGCCCAAGCTCCCACGGTGATACTGCCAAGTCCCTGGAGCACACTTGGAGGAGCTTTGGCATGCAGCAGGTGCTCAGTAAAATTCATCTCCTGGTGTTACAGTCATCTGCTAATTTATAAGGAACTGTATATCTGACCCTCCTGTTGGGATTAAATTGGAATCGCTTCAGATCCGTGCAAGACCCTGACTTAAATCTGTAAATATGAATTAAATAACCTTTTTTTTTGAAACAGAGTCTTGCTCTGTCACCCAGGCTGGAGTGCAATGGCGAGATCTCGGCTCACTGAAACCTCTACCTCCCGAGTTCAAGCAATTCTCCTGAGTAGCTGAGATTACAGGCATGCGCCACCACCCACAGCTAATTTTTACAGTTTTAGTAAAGATGGAGTTTCACCATGTTGGCCAGGCTGGTCTTGAACTCCTGATCAAGTGATCCACCCACCTCAGCCTCCCAGAGCACTGAAATTACAGGCATAAGCCACCCCACCTGGCCCTGAATAAATAGCATTTTAATTTAAAATATAACAGCTATCATTTCTTGAGTGCCCACATGTTTTCTTTCATTTAATTCTCAAGACTCTCCTGTATACTTGGTTGAGGGTGGCAGGGGCTTGCTGCATGGAAGCCCCTCACAGTCCCCAAGTGAGATCCCCGCTGCCCACCACAAGGACACACAGACAGGCCTGGAAGAGGAAAACGTTCAAGATGTCCCTCTGAGCCTGTGTCCACCCAAGCACGCTGTCACTCTGAGCCTGTGTCCACTCAAGCATGCCGTCCCTCTGAGCCTGTGTCCACTCAAGCACGCCGTCCCTCTGAGCTTGTGTCCACCCAAGCACGCTGTCACTCTGAGCCTGTGTCCACCCAAGCACACTGTCAGTAGCATCCTAAAATGAAGAGCGACTCCTATAAACCCTGTGGCCCTACCCCGAGCAGTACCGTCTATCACCCTGGAGATTGCATGTGCTAAAAGCGTTAGCTGGTTCAAAGTTAAATATTTCAAAAGCCACCCTCCGGGACCCCAGTCTTATCCTACATGCATTTTGTTAATAATACAGCCCAAGACTGGAGGGCCCTCGGCCTCCTGTGCACCCCATGGGTGAGGGTTTTCCAGCCCCATTTTAGATAGGTAGAAAATGGGAGACAGAGAGGTTGTCCTGCAGGCAAGCAGGCTTCTGTCCCCCCACAACAGGGCCAGAGAGGGGCCAGCTGGGCTGAAACCCAAGAAGAGAGCAGTGTTCTCCTGGGTGAGGGGGCAGGGGCTGTGGGCACAAGGGCCGGGCTTATCAGTGGCCACCAGCGCCTCTCCCCAGCTGGGCATCTCCACCCATCCAGATAGGATCTCACTGTAATCTGCCTCCGAGCCAGGGGCCAGCAGACCCCTGCCATAAAGGGGGGCCTGGGGAGCTTTGATGTGGTAGAGGATGGAGCCAGCCTGACTTGTGGGCCAGCTGTGGGGGAGGGGAGAGCCCGAGGGGAGAGTCTAAGCTTCTCTCCCGTCCATGTGGGACTCTGGACAATTTGAATAAAGCTATTTCAGCAAACTTTATACTCATTCAAACTTCACAACAACCTTTAAGGTAGGTACTATAATTACCCCATGTTTTACAAGTGGGAAACTGAGGCACAGAGAGCCTAAGTAGCCTGCTCATGGTCACACCACTGGGAAGTGGCAGCGCTAATTCAAACGCAGGCTGAGCTGACATTAAGGGCCTGGATTTATTGATAAGCCCGTTATCAGCAGGACAACCAACAGCCCCAGTTTACTGAAGTCTGAGGGGTTTCCTGAGATGTGGGACTTTTAGTTTTAAAACCAGGACAGTCCTAGGCAAACTGGGGCACTTGGTCACTCTATTTACCACTTGACTTATTAGTGAGAATAAAGATGATAATAGTAACAGTGACAGGGGGCAACAATCCCTGAGCACTTACAATGTGTGCCCGGCTCCATGCAAACCCCAAAGCCTCACCACACAGTGGTCCTGTGAGGTAGGAGTTTTTGTTCCCTCTTTCCCTCCCTCATGTCACAGACGAGGAAACTGAGGACCAGTTTCCTCGTAAGCTGCAGAACTTACCTACACAGCGTAAAAGGGAGCACAGCCTCTCAGATGGCAAGAGCAGCCAGCTGTCCATGTTCTGAGGCTCTCGGGCAGGGCTAAAACAAGGCCCCAAGAACCACGGTACATACTGAACATGGGCCTTTATAATGAGACCGATGCCTTTAACATACATGACGCATGATCAAACCACTCTGGATGCAAATATCTAATTTTTTTTTTTGTAGTGACAGGATCTCACTGTGTTGCCCAGGCTGGTCTTGAACTCTTAACCTCAAGCAATCCTCCCGCCTCGGCCTCCCAAAGTGCAGGGATCACAGGTGTGGGCCACTGCACTCAGCCTGTGGAGGCAAATAATTACGGGTTTCTAAAAATATGTTAGCTTAAAATCTGCCAGCTACTAGCTGGGTAATCTTTGGACAGTTCCTGCCTGTCACCAGGATAAAATGGGGATACTAAGAACCCTGGCCGGGCGCGGTGGCTCAAGCCTGTAATCCCAGCACTTTGGGAGGCCGAGATGGGCAGATCACGAGGTCAGGAGATCGAGACCATCCTGGCTAACCCGGTGAAACTCCGTCTCTACTAAAAAATAAAAAATAAAAAAAACTAGCCGGGCGAGGTGGCGGGCGCCTATAGTCCCAGCTACTCGGGAGGCTGAGGCAGGAGAATGGCGTGAACCCGGGAGGCGGAGCTTGCAGTGAGCTGAGATCCGGCCACTGTACTCCAGCCTGGGCGGCAGAGCAAGACTCCGTCTCAAAAAAAAAAAAAAAAAAAAGAATCCTTCCACTGTGCAACTGAAGAGCTTAAGACATGGTCTAGCTTATATGAAAAACCAGCTACTAGCAGCAGTATTCACGCTGGCATTAGCATCTATGCAACATGGTCTTTTGTGGAAACCAAGGAAGCTGGGTAAGCACCAAGGAACATCTTCTCTTTCCGCAACTCTCCATGCCTCAGGCATCGGCGACACTTGAAGGTCTAATTCTGAGAAGTTGGCCAGCCGGGCTCTCCCTCTTGCTGAAAAAATGAGACCACACCAGGCCTGACACCCACACACCTGCCTGCCCTAAGTCATCTTGAAGCAAGCCCAGCCCTACCACGCGGAGACACCCAAGGAGCCTCCCAAAACCATCCTGTAATGGAGTCCCTTCTGGCCAGAGCACCATCCTTCAGTAGGTAAGGGCCAAGGCACAGTTTCACCTCCGTGGAAACAGGCTTTTTGTTGAGAAACCAGCCTGCATCCTGCATCCAGCCACTCCTCTCCTCCCACCACCACCCTGGGCCAGGCCACCCGCGTCTCTCCCCAGGGCTGTTGCAGTCACCTCCTCACTAGTCTCCCCACTTATCTTTGTTCCCTGCTATGGTTTAGCTATGGCTTATTTGTCCCCACCAAAACTCATGTTGAAATCTGGTTCCCAGTGAGGGGGTGTTGAGAGACGGGGTCGAGTGGGAGGTGTCTGAGTCATGGAGGCGGACCCCTCATGAATGGGCTGGTGCCGTCCTCACAGTAGTGAGCTCTCACTCTGGGAAGTCTGGATTAGTTCCCCGAGAGTGGGTTGTTAAAAGGCCGGGATGCCTCTCGGGTTTTGTCTCTTCACTCATGTCTGCTTTCTCCTTGACCTTCTCTGGCGTGCCATGATGCAGCGGGAAGGCCCTCATCAGACACCACGGCCATGCCCTTGAACTTCCCAGCCTATGCAACTGTGAGCTAAATCAATCTTTTTTCTTTGTAAATTACCCAACTTCAGGTGTTCTGTTATAAGCAGCAGAAAACAAACTAAGCCCACCCCCACGCCCCCGGCAAACCCATCTACTTTCTTCACAGTAGCCAGAGGGGTTCTTGTAAAAGGTAGGTCATTCACTGTCACTGGCCTAAGCTCCTGCAGCTTCTCTATCTCTTACAATAAAAGCCCGACCTCTTGCCGTGGCCTCCAAGACCCTGCCCAAGGCAGCCCCTACATGGTGCTCAGACCTCTTCTCCCACCCATTCGCCCCTCACTCACTCTACCCAGACACACCAGCCTCCTTGATGATCCTGAAACTGGCCAAGCTTATCCCTGCCTCGGGGCCTTTGCACAGGCTACTCTTCCTGCCTTAATTCCCATGGCTGTCTTCTCAGCATCCACATCCCAGCTCAAAGGCCACCTCATCAGACAGGCAGGCCTTCCCTGATCATCAGATAAAAAACACCCCCCAACTCTAATTCATATCTCTGCGTTACTGTCTGCGTAGTACCTGTCACTTGCAAGATTTTTCTCATTTGTTATTTGTTCATCATTCATCTCCCCCGACCCAAACGTCAGAGATATGACAGCAGGGATTGTGTCTGTTTTGATCACTGCTGTTTCCCCCACATCTGGCACACAGTAGGACCTTAGTCAGTATCTGCTGACAGCATGAAGACAGCAGAAAACAAGATTCCTGGAGCTCTAAGCATGTCTGACCACGGTGTGGGAATCCCACATTCCCTTTGCAACAAGGGCTCTGAGAGAAGCCAGGCCATTTTGCGAGCTTGTAACAGGGCCTCTGGCCCAAGCTGGGGAGTGAGGAGTGGGCAAGCCAAGGGGGGCTTTCCTGAGAAGGTGCCTTAGACCCCCACCACCCAGCGTGCTCCCTGGACCAACGGCATCAGCATCTCATCTCCTGGGAGCTTGCTTAGAAACGCAGCATCTCAGGCCCCACTCCAGACCTGCTGATCCAAAATCTGCATTGGAACTAGATCCACGGGTAGTTCAGAGGTATAGTCAGATTTGCGATATCCTGGTTCAAACCCCCAGATAAGTAGGTAATAGCAGGCATGGCTGGTTCAGGGCATCCCTGGGAACCAAAAGGCTCATGGCAGGCCCACGAGGCCAATCTCATGCAAAACGTGGCTTCCCAGCAGCACAGGCCAGACCATCGAGGCCCATCCAGGGATCCCAAGCATCCTTCCTCCTTCAGACCCAAAATAGGATCCAAGAAGCTCAGAGCCAGCATATGCGGGTAGGGGAGGGAGAACGGGGAGACGAACCCAACAGATTTGCGTGGCAGACTCCCCGAGAGCCACGCCATCTGGAGCCCCTCTGTGATAAAGGGAAGGGGAACAGAGAGAGAGCCAGGAGTAATTTCAAGGAGTGGGGTAAGGGGGCAAAAGAGATGTGTATAGGGAGAGGGAGGGCCACCTGTCACCAAGACCGGCAGCTCCCCAATTCCACCTCCCCACCACCTGCAACACACAGGTCCACACCCCAAAAACAGCTTGTGATCCACACAGCATCACCCCTTCTGCGGCTTCCCGAGGTCTGATCTCCGGGAAGTCACGCTCTGAGTCCTGCTCTGGGTACATGTGGTTGTGGAGTAGCCGGCATCTCACCCCACCTACACTGACGAACCTGTGACCCAGGTGTGGGCAATCAGAGCTCTGGGGCCCTCTCCATGGGTGATACTCGGTTCATGGGTGGGTCCATGACCTCAGGGTCAGGCCAGGGAGCACCTGGATCCAACTGTGCCTGAGGCCATTACTCCGGAGTCAAGTAAGCCCAGAAAGTCTTTTTTTGTTTGTCTGTTTGTTTCAGACTCTTCAAGTTAGGGTTTCTGTCACTTACAACCCAAACAGTCCTGAGTGATACATCTGTCACAGCACCTATCACCCTATAATGTTTCACTTATGTGCCCATTTTCTCCCCTGCACTGGAGCCCTTGAGGACACACCATTGTTTGAGTCACCCGCATTTCTGATGCCCAGAAGAAAGCCTGGGATATAATATAATCTTCAGGGAATATGCAACAATGACTGGATAGCTCATCCTTCTTTCACTCCACAAATATCTACAGGGCACCCATTATGTGCCAGGCACTGTTCTAGGTGTTGGGACACAACAGGGAACAAGAGAGACAAAATCCCCTGCCCTCTGGGAGCTTAAATTCTAGAAAGGGAAGAACAGGCAATAAGCAGAGGAGTGAATCAAATACAAGTGCCATGGAGAAGAGGCAGAGAAAGGGGGAGCATGGGAGGAAGGGTAACTTTCAATGGAAGGCCAGGGAAGGCTAGGCTGAGAGGGAGAGGCCAGAGACCTGAAGAGGTCATGAGCACATGAATACCTGGAGAATGTGCCCGACCAACAGGACAGCATGTGCAAAGGCCCTGAGGCAAGAGTCTGCCGGGCTTATTTGACGATGGAGTCAGAAGACTGCAGACTACAGGGCCTTGGGATTTCCTCTGAGTGAGGTGGGAGCCACTGGGGGCTCCGATAGGAGGAATGTGACCTGACTTATGTAGGGTACGTGTGGAGAACCAACCATCGGGGCAAGGGTGGAAGCATGGGACCAGGGAGGAGGCGACTGCAAGAGTCCCAGCAGAAGGCCATGGTGGCTGAGACCCAGGGCTACCCATGGGAGGTGAGAAGTGGCCAGATCCTGGCTGCTTGTCCAAGTTGGAGCGGACAGGATTTCCTGATGGGTTGGATGTGGGATGTAAGAGGAAGAGTGGCGTCGAGATGGTCCAAGGAGGTGCCAGAGTGACTGGAAGGAGGGGGCTGCAAGAGGAGTGGCGGGGAGGAGACAGCAAGTTTGTGATGCCTGCTGAATGCCCTCATGGAGATGTCAGGCCATGATCTAGAGGTCAGGATAGAGGTCAGGGCAAGGAATATAAATGTGAGAAATGTTGTTAAAGAGAGGGCATTTTAGGCCGGGCGCGGTAGCTCAAGCCTGTAATCCCAGCACTTTGGGAGGCCGAGACGGGCAGATCACGAGGTCAGGAGATCGAGACCATCCTGGCTAACACGGTGAAACCCCGTCTCTACTAAAAAATACAAAAAAAAAACTAGCCGGGCGAGGTGGCGGGCGCCTGTAGTCCCAGCTACTCGGGAGGCTGAGGCAGGAGAATGGCGTGAACCCCGGAGGCAGAGCTTGCAGTGAGCTGAGATCCGGCCACCGCACTCCAGCCTGGGCGACAGAGCGAGACTCCGTCTCAAAAAAAAAAAAAAAAAGAGAGGGCATTTTAAATGATTGAGCAAGATGAGCTCAACCACAGAATGACAATGAAGTGACAGAGAAAGAGAGGGAAGAAATGGTCCCCATCTCCTTACCACTGGGCTGCCAGTGCCCACCAGCCTCCTAGCTATGCGCCGGGGAGAAGAAAGGGTGATGAACAGCAACAGAACATCAGTTCCTTGTTCTAGAACAGCTTGCTGTGGACAATGGAGTTTCACATCCACCGTCTAGCCTGCTCCAAAGAGGTACGTAGGGCAGGAATGAGCATTCCTCACCCCACCCCGTCACCCAGATAAGAAACTGAGGCGCAGTCAGAGAAGAGCAGGCGGGTGCAAGGTGATCCAGGCTAACTCAGCTGGCTGAGCCACCCGGCCAGGGCCAGGCTGCAGACACCATGTGCTCTCTGCCAAGTGCAGCTCTTCAGGAGCAGAAACAGAGAGACGCCCCTCCACCTTGCCTTCTGCGGCTGCCAAAGACCTCACACATGGGGAGGGGCTGAGAACATGTCTTGGCCCAAAGTGTTGCAGTGACTGGCAGACAACAAGAGCTGGCAGCGAGCTAGGGAGCCAAGAGGGGCAGCCAGCACCACACACAGGGCTGAGTCTCCAGGGTCCCCTCAGCACCGGGGACTCCCTTCTTCCTGGACTTACAGGCCAGTCCCAAGCCCAGAATCCCACCTCACCCCTCTGTGCCCTCCAGCAGCCACCAACTCTTGAGAGAGACACCAGGGATGGGGGCATCCTTCTCCCACCTCGGCCACAGGGCTCAGCCTCAGGGATCAAGACCCAGGTTCAAATCCCAGCTCCAGTGCCAACTGACAACGAGACTTAAAACCAGCTGTGACGCCTCTCCAAGCTTCGATGTCCTCACCTGCAACACAGGTGGCAAATACAGAAACACTTTCATCATCACTGTCGTCAAAGCAGTGAACATGCGCTGAACTCTCAGGATGTGTCAGACACTGCTCTAGACCAGGATTTCTCCCTACATGACAGTAGCAGGTAAGAGTCCAGACATTCTTCCGCCCCAGTTGTGACAATCAAAAATATCTCGAGACATTGCCATATGTCCCCTTTGGGGGAGGGGCAAACTGCCCTTGTTTGAGAACCACTGTTCTACGCCCACCAGAACGTCAGCTCCAGGAGGACAAAAATCTTTGTCCGTTCATCAAATCTAGGGCCTGGATTTGAACTTAAGGGACCTGGTTTCACGATTTGCTCAGACACCTGCTATCCTGATTCTCAAAGGCCTACGGGAGGGTTTATGTGACCCAATATTACATACAAGTCTGGCCCACAGTAGGTGTCTCTAAATGGTCGTTTTTGTTTGTGTGTTCTAAACTCCAGGCTTGGTTCATTATTATTAATAACAGCTAACATTAATTAAACATTTATTATGTGCCAGGTACCAAATGAAACGTCTTTTGCACACCATGGATGTACAATTTCATTTCAGATGTACAATGATCCTAGAAGGAAGGGATTACTATTACTCCCACTTTATTGAGGGCAAAACTAAGGTTCAAACATGTTAAATGACTTGCCCCAGATCACACTCCCAATAAGAGGAGGAGCCGGGACTAAAAGGTAATATACCAGGGCCTCTCAGACTTTGGGCTTTCAGATTGGTAAGTTCCCTGACAAGGAAGCAACAAGCATTTAATGAGCACTGACTGTGTGCCAGGCACTGGGCTCAGCATCAGGGATACCAAGGTCAAGGTGGCCCCCAAGCAGCTCTAACAGCAAGCAGAAGGTAGAGCAGGCTCAGTGCCAGTATGGAGGGCTGGGGCTGGGGGAAAGGAAGTCAGAGATGCATGACAGTAGCAGGAATGGCTTCTCAGAGGAGGTATAGGGACAGCTCAAAGGAATTCAATATCCATTCATTCATGGAACAGTCAGGGAAGGCCTCTTAAACAAGGCAACATCTCAACAGAGCATGGCTGAAGATGAAAGTGAGACATGCTGACACGAGGGAAAAGACAACTGGCAGGGAACTGTCTTTTTTAAATTATTGTTAGTCTATATTAATTCAAAAAATAGTGTGTTAATTAGAACTCGTGAAGCAATGCAAAAAAAGTATACCAAGATAAAGTGAAAAATCTTTCTCTACACTCCTCCCCATTCTCAGCCTGAGGCTACCAAGGCTAACATCTGGTGTGCATCCTGCAGTATCTTTCTCCAAGCTCATAAATACCCACTGACAGAGCCTTTTTTGTGTTTCTTTCCCTACAAAATTGGGGTCCCGCTCTACATTTTACTCATCAACTTAGCCTTTCTTAAAGGTACAGCACGTACAGCCCCTCACATCCATAGAGACCAACCTCATTCTCTCCAACAGCTGTCCGATACCCCAACATGTGGCTCAACAACCATCCTAGTGAGACTTTCCTCTGTTAATCGCCACTCACAGGGTTGCCAATTTATTTTGCTATTAGAAACAAAACTGGAATAAATATCTTTGTAACTAACATCTTTACCTACTTTTTTTTTCTTGTTTCTATAGGAGAAGTTCCTAAAGGAACTGAATCAAAGGGTATCGTGGGTTTTTATTTCTAAAGACATTGCCAACGTATTTTTCCCCCAAGGCAGCCATCATGAACATTCCCACCAGCGTCCTCTGGGACTGCTCGCTTGCCTGCAGCCATGCCAGCGCTGGGCATTATGCCTCTTGTGTACGTGTGACGATGGTAAGGGATGGAAGGTGATGTTGACTGACATGGTTTCTCAGCAGAAATGCAGCTCCACACGGTTCCAAAAAACACTGCCAATTCCAGGGCATTCTGGACCCAAATGAGGCTAGAGGGGTGTGGGGGAGCAGGCTGTCCACCTAGGGGGCCCTGAGCAAGATGGGGACACCTTCTTCCCAAGCTCCTCCCCATCCTTGCAAGCCAACCCCTGAGCCTGCACCATCCTCATTTCTGAAACGGATTTCACACCCGGGCGTAACAAAGATGGCTTTGTCAGTAGGAAAGGGGAGGGGGCACTGTTGCTGGAACATTCTGGATCCTGTTCATTCAAAGCTCTGTGTGTGGGGATGGGGAGGGCAGAGTTGGGGAACAACGGGGTGCTTCCTGCTCCAGGGCTGACCTCAGGCACAGGCACCGTGGGCAGAGCTGGAGCGGCCCCAAATTCCCTGCCATCCCCTCACTGGCACACTCCGTAAACATTTGCTGAGAGCTTGGGCTGTGCCAGGCGCTCCGGGAGCACTTTACAGTTATCAGCTCACACAGTTCATCCCCACAGCCCCATCAGCGAGGTCACATCGTTAACACCACTGTGCAGATGAGAAAACAGAGGCTCCAAGAAAAGCAGCCAGGACTCGAGGTCACACAGCTCGTGAGCAGCACAGGAGCACAAAGCAGGGGCGGCAGACTGCCATCTAGCCACCTGCAGAACAGGCTCTCCTGCCCAGGCTGCTGTGGCGGCCTCGTCCTCAGCCTCCACCCCATCTCCTGTCATCTACTCCCCACAAGTAGCCAGAGGGATCCTGCGAAAACTGAGTCAGATCTGCCCCTCCTCTGCTGAAACGCTCCAAGGGCGACCACCTCACTCAGCATAGAAAGCAAAGCCCTTATAATGGCCCTCAAGACCCTGTGCGATCTGCCCACCAGCCTCCCTACTCCTACTGCCACCTCTCTGACTTGATCTCCTATTGCTCTGCCCCTGGCCACTCCGGCCTCCCTGTGCATCCTGAAACAGGCTCCTGCCTCAGGGCACTTGCTATTTCCCATGCTTGGAATTCTCTCCCCATAAAGACAGAGGCAAAGTCCTTTTCCTGATGTGACACCCCTAGAAGAGGCAGAGCCTGGATTCAGAGAAGACAGAATGCACACAGCTGAGTCTTCAATAAGAGAGAAGGATGCTGTGTGACTCTGGGCAGGTCAGGGAACCTTTCGGAGCCTCTATTTCCGCACCGACACAATGAACAGGCAATGCAGGAACACCTTCCCCACCAGGTTCCTGGGGGGCTATGGTGCTTGGAAAGTGTCCACTGGGCACAGTTCCTCACACATGTGGGCACCAGTGTTATAATGACATCCACAGGGAGAGCCAGAATAGTCAAGGAAGGCCTCCCAAGGAGGTAGGTAGGATAGGAGCAAGGATTCTGAGGTCAGACGTGGAAAGGCCAAGAGCCACTGCAAGCAGGCCATGGGCCAACAGGGCTCCCCTGGGAGGGAGCCCAAGACTTGGGGGAAGGCAAAGCCTTCCAATCTGGGATCGACGCACCAGCAGAGGGGAGAAGAGATGCTCCCACCTGGCGGCATCCCTCCCTGTCTTCTGGCCCCAACACTCTGGGGGCTTCCTTCTGGGAAGCACTCCTCCCCTGACTACCATGTGGCAGAGCTAGGTCCCTCACCCAGGAGGCAGCCACCCCAGGAAAACAGAGAGAAATTCCCATTCTTACTGAAGGTGGTTTGAGATGGGTTTTCTGTCACTTGCAACCAAAGGATCCTGACAACCAGCCGGCTCTTGCCGATCTCAGCAGCGGCAGCAACGCCATTGTCTTTATTATTGTTCTTGTTATTTCAAAATCTTCAAGACGAGGGACAAACGAGGCCAGGGGAGAGGCCACCAACAGGCTGTCCAACAGCCGGAAGACACCAAGCCTGAGCGGGATGGTATCAGGGTCCTGCAACCCAAGAAGAGGCCCAGGCAGGGACCCTCTAACGCCCCTGGAGGAACCCACTACTTCCTCCCAGGGTCTCCCAAAGGGGCATGAGTGCAGGAAGTAGGACGGACCATGTGGGAACCTCCTGTTTAATAGCTGATGTTGCAGAAAAGAGAAGGGAGCCATTGTCCACAGGCCACAGGAAGTGGAAGTCTGGGTAACAGAATCACACCCTCTAAGAGAGACCCACCTTCTCCCCTTTTCATCTCAAAGAACAAGAAGGACCACCCACAAACTGTAAAACAAGTCTCCAACTTAAAACCCCTATAGGAGCTGGGCAGGCGACAGGGGATGCTATGTGTGTCTCCTTAGTAAAAGCAATGACTATTGTATCCTTTTAACAGAAGAGAGTGTCTTTGTCTAATAAACACACAGGAATACTCCTCTCTTCCAAAGAGAAACCTGCTACCCTCCACTCACCTTAAAACATGTAATTCTCTTGGTCTTTCAGTTTTCCATCTGATATATGCAAGAGTTAGAAGAAATATTCCTCTGTCCTCTTAACTCTACAATTAAAAAAAATTAAAAACCAGGCCTAGCACAGTGGCTCATGCCTATAATTCCAATACTTTGGGGGGTTCAGGCAGGAGGATCACTTAAGCCCAGGAGTTCGAGACCAGCCTGGGCAACATAGTGAGACCCCATCTCTAAACAAAACCTTTTTTTAAATTAGCTGGGCATGGTGACACACAATTGTAGTTACAGCTACTCAGGAGGCTGAGGTGGGAAGGTCACGTGAGCCCAGGGGTTGGAGACTGTAGTGAGCTATGATCACACCACTGCACTCCAGCCTAGGCAGCAAGGCAAGATCTCACCTCAATTAAAAAAAAAAAAAAAAAAAGGCAGGGGCGGTGGTGTTCACTCTTGTAATCCCAGCACTTTGGGAGGCCAAAGTGGATGGATCACCTGAGGTCAAGAGTTTGCGACCAGCCCAGCCAACATGGCAAAACGCCGTCTCTACTAAAAATACAAAAATTAGCCAGGCGTACTGGTGCACACCTGTAGTCCCAGTTACTCAGGAGGCTGAGGGAGGAGAATCACTTGAACCCAGGAGGCCGGAGGCTGCAGTGAGCCAAGATCGCACCACTGCACTCCAGCCTGGACAACAGAGCCAGACTCCTCAAAAAAAAAGAAAAAGAAAAAAATTGAAAACCAATAGGGCAAGTGCCATAATAAATGGCAACCAATGTTTGGTCTCAGTGTTAGGAACATGTTGTGGAGGGGTGGAGACTGTGGCTAAATGAAGACTGAAGCCCTGTGCCCTGCCCTGCAGAAGGGGCAGCTGCTCTTCAGGTCCAGCCAAACCAAACGTTGCCTGGAAAAGTGCAAGTGACACATCTTCTGATTACTAAGAAGCCAGAAATAATAGATTTTTGTATGAAATGTCTTCATTTTTCATTGTTGGCAGCTAAATAACAATTTTTAGTCTTTTATCAAACATGGGATTTCACCGTGTTTGCCAGGCTGGTCACGAACTCCTGACCTCAGGTGATCCACCCACCTTGGCTTCCCAAAGTGCTGGGATTACAGACCTGAGCCACTGTACCCACCCTAAACAAAAAATTTTAAAACAATCCTGTGCAGGCTGACAAAATCCACGTATGGGCCTAACCTGGCCTTAGGACCCCTGGGTTTTGAACCAGTGGTTCTGATCGTAAGTAAAGTGACGGGTTCTGCTTTCATCACATCTGTGGCCTCAGTAGCTTGTACAAGGCCTGGCCCACAGCAAGGGTGCAATCAATGACTTCTGACCAGAGCCGGATACACACACACACACACACACACGTGTCTATCACACTACCGACCAGACCTGGATACACACACACACCCCTCACACTACTGATCACTGAAGTCAAAGAATCTGAAAGCGAAGTTTCCCAGAGACAAGGGAATCCCCTGGGACAAAAGATTCATCCAACTCATTTGGATACAACTTAAACCTCCCTCCCTGTCCCCCAAGGAGTCTCAGCTGTTGGATAAAAGCAGACTATCATGGGATAGGGGTCAGAAAACCTGGGCTTCAGTTCCATCTCAACCACAAACTCACTTGGGAACCCCAGGCCAAGTGACTGAACGGCTCTGTGCCTCAATGTCCCCTTTCTAAAAAGTGAGATGATTGGATGAGATGATGTCTCAGTGTCTTCCAGCTCTAACAGCCTGTTTCCAGGATTCTAGTGCCAATAATTTCTTTGGGCTAGAAAGGACCAAAGGGTCCTAAACCCAGGTTTCTTCAGCCCTCAGTTACTAAACTGACCCAAGAACCAGCAGCAATCAACAAAGATGCACATGGACTGTCATTGTGAAAAACTGCAAACTACCTAAATGCCCCAATACAAGAGGAATGGGTAAGTAATGATAATTTTACTAGAATGCTATTATTAAATTATGTATTAGTATAATCATTCTTATAAGTATAGCTAATACATATGGAATGCTTAATATGTACCTCGCATTGTTCTGATAGCTTTGCAGGTCCTAATTCACCTAATTTCCCCATCAATCTAAGATGGGAGCACTATTTTAGGAGATGAAGAAACTGAGGCACACACAGATGGAGCAGCTGGCCACTCACCACACAGCAGGTAGGCAGTCAGGATTTGAACTGGACAGTGGCCATCACACAGCCCCCACATTTCATTCCGAAGCCATCAAAGGCTTGCTGATGGAGAGCGTTTAGCAGTGACACGAGGAAGTACGCACAAGCAGTATCTGCTGTCGTGTACCAGGCTCAAACCAAATGCAAGGAACAAAGAGGAAATACACCCAAAGGTGAAACAGTTATTTGGAAGGGTAAGATCTTTTTACTCATCTTTATTTCCCAAATTTTCTAAAATGAGCGCAGTAACTACGAACACAGCCAGACGTGGCAGGCGTCCCAGGGAGCTGGCTCCGCACCCAGCACTCACCTACTCTACTCCACCCCCAAGGGCCCAGATGTCGGCCTGCCCTGCATCCTGCTGTATCCCAGCATCTGGGCCAGGTACACAGTAGGTGCTTAATACAATGTGTTGGAACAAGGGAACAAGTCTATGAGGTAGGAACAGAGATTTCCCCATTTTATAGCTGAAGAAACCGATGTCCAAGAATCAGCTTCCCGAGGTCACAGAGCTGGTCACAGAGCTTGGATCTGGGACAAGCATGAGCACATCTCAGTGGAGACTTTCTACCAAGGACAATCGAAATCACCAGAGCTGGACTGCCAAATACAATGCGTGATCCAGGACTAGATCCTGGACTGGTGGTGGGGATGGGTGAGGAGATGGGGAGAGGGAACACTTGGGGAGAAACTGGTGAAATCTGAATATAGACTGTGCATTGTATCATTTAGTATAAACGTTGACTTCCCTGATTTTGTTCAAGGCACTGTTGTTACACAAGAGAATGTCTGTCTTCCTAAGTGATGCATGCTAAAGTCTGTAGGGGCATCCTGTCTGCAATGACTCTCAAATGGATCAAAATAATAATAATGCATGTGTACATGAGGGGGAGGGGGAAAAGAAAGGAAAGGGAGAGGGGGAGTGATCAAATAAAAAGTTACCAAAAATTTAACTCCAAAAAAAGTATTAAATTGCCCAGAAATACAACATGTTTGGTTTTGTGCCTAGAGCACCATAGGTATGCAGAAATGAATAATATATGCAGCCAGGTATATACACAAAATATCATTTCACCATACTGAGTTTCATAAGAGCGCCTGTAGCTGAACAGACATAAGAGAATGTGCTTTTGACACTCACACCTCCACTGTATTTACTACCTTTGTGTTCAAGGGGAAATAAATCTTTAAAACCACCCAATCAACATCCTGGTGGGCCACTGGCTGGTGCCTGAGACCACCCAGAGCTCCCTGACGTGGCAAATAAAACTTTCCAATCCCTCTGCCCTCCCCGGTGTGGTAAGGGCAGCAGGCCAAGGAGCCCAGGCTGCGGCTGCCCCCACACGGGGGTTCACGCTCCCAAGACAGAGTCATGGCCAGGAAGGCCTCTGCCACAGAGTGGGCCCCATTCAGCCCCTTTTGCTCATGCATTCATTTCTTCCACAAACGCTAACAAAGTCCCCATTAAAATCGTCAGGGACTTGGCCATGAACACAGCAGAAAAGGGCTGTGACCCCATGCGACTTATATTCTAATGGGAGAGAGATACTAAACAAATAAATCAACAAGATAATTCCAGGCAGTGATGGGTCAAGAAGAAAATCAGTGCAGTGGTGTAGAGAAAGGGACTAGAAGGCTCTCTGAGGAGGTGGCACTTGAGCTGAGAGCTGAAAGAGAAAGGGGGGCCCTTGGTACAAATCAGGGTTCCAAGAGCTCCAGGTAATAGGAACAGCAAAGAAAAAGTCTTAGAGGCTAGAACCAGCTGAACATAGTGCAAGAGCAGAAAAAAATCTGGTCGGGGCAGGACAGAACGAACTAGGCAGGGAGACAAGGTCTACACAGTGAACCGAAGTTGGATCACATGATACCTTCTAAGCCATCATAAGGAGCTGGGATTCGATGAACCTCCATGTTCCACCTCCAGCAGAGCGAGGATGGGGGAGGAAGAGGACTCCTTGTGCTTGTTCATGTCCCCAGCAAACAAACCAGAATGAAATGGCAGGGTGTTGGAGCTAAACCCAACCCTGTCAGTAATTACATTAAATATACATAAGCTAAACCGTCTAATTAAAAGGCTGGGACTGTCAGAATGGATTTAGAAAAGCAAGACTGAACTATATGATGCCTGTAAGAGATGCACTTGGAATATAAAGACAGAGGCAGAAAGGAAAAAAACGGAAAACGGTAAGCAGAAGAAAGGTGACATGGCTATAGCAATATCAGACAAAATAGACTTTAAGACAAGGAGCCTTATCAGATATAAAAAGGAATATTTCATAATGATAAACGGGTCAATTCGTCAGGAAGACATAACCATAAACACGTATTTCCAGCAACAGAACTTTAAAATGCAAAAAGTAATAACTGACAGAACTCAAAGGAGAAAAACATAAATCTACAGTCACAGATGGAGACTTCCAGAGCCTTCTCTCAATAACTACCAGAACAAGGAGACCAAGCATCAGTAAGGATACACAGATCCCAACAACACTACCAACCACCTTGATCCAAATGACATGTGTAGAACACTGCACCCCAAAATAGCAGAAGACACATTCTTTTCAAATGTGCATGAAATGGTCCCTAAGGTAGACTACCTGCTGGGTCATAAACCAAGTCTCAATCAATTTCAAAGGATTGAAAACCCACAGATTATATTCTCTGAGCACAAGAGAATTAAATTGGAAATCACTAAACAATGAGTTATCTGGAAAAGCCCTAAAATGTGGAGATCAATGCAATCAGATGGCTTCCTCACTCCCCACCCCACCCTCAGAGTAAACAGCACACACAACATCTGGCGCAAAAGTCCCCTGGGAGAAAGCAGTTAGGCATCTGTCTCATGGCCAGGTCTAAGCCCACACTCCTAGGTAAAGGGGGTACCAGGCTGGGGTAGATGCTCTGGCTTCAACCTCAACAACCCAATTGGCAAATCATTTCAAGAGATGCTGGGGTGGCCAGGCACAGTGGCTCATGCCTGTAATCTCAGCACTTTGGGAGTCGGTCGAGCGGACAAAATCACCTGAGGTCAGGGGTTTGAGACCAGCCTGGCCAATGTGGCAAAACACTGTCTCTACTAAAATTACAGAAATTAGCCAGACATATTGGCATGCGCCTGTAATCCCAGCTACTCGGGAGGCTGAGGCAGGAGAATGGCTTGAACCTGGGAGGTGGAGGTTGCAGTGAGCCAAGATTGTACCATTGCACTCCAGCCTTGGCAAGAGTAAGACTCTGTCTCAAAAAAAAGAAAACAAGAAAAAGAAAAAAGAGAGATGGTGGGGGTCTGTGTATTGTGTTGGAGAGACCAGGTCTTACCAAAGAGGAAACCATACCCCATAATACAGCCCACCTGCCCTGCCTCACTCAGAATGAGCCAGAATGAGGCCAACAGCCAATCAGTTCACCTTACTCAGGGGTCACTCTGGGCAGGGCCAGAGAAGGAGTCAATAAAGTAAAGCACAGTGGTCACGAAT
This sequence comes from Trachypithecus francoisi, assembly GCF_009764315.1. Lineage (NCBI taxonomy): Eukaryota > Metazoa > Chordata > Mammalia > Primates > Cercopithecidae > Trachypithecus > Trachypithecus francoisi. The sequence goes on from NW_022681467.1 coordinate 44,408,614, forward strand.
ATGGGCTTTGGAGTAGAACAATCCTGAGTTCAAACCCACCCCTGACCATCACTGGTGTGTGGAACCCTGAGATGGCCCCAGGATTACTGTCCCCTGTGTCCGCGCCCTGGAGGATCCTTTCCCATTTCATGTAAGTGGGACTGTTAGTGTTGACTGTTTGGTAAAGGAAGAGGCGAAGGGATTTTGCAGATATAATTAGGGTCCAAAATCAGCTGACTGAGTGGGCCTGACCTAATCAGGTAAAGCCTTAAAAGACGCCTGTGGGGGATACAGCAGGGAGTAGAGCACAAGCACACTTCTAGGCCCTTCCTAAAGGAAGAGATTCAAAGCAAGTGATTCACCTGCTGGCCATGATGTGGCTATGCTGTGGGAGGATCACACCCCTAAGACTCAAGGGCACCTCTAGGAAGTGAGGGTGATAACCAGCCAATACCCTGAAAAAAATGGTGACCCCGGCTCCATAACACATGGAACTAAATTCTGCCAACAACCCCATGCAGATCCCTCCCATGCCCCCACCCCCGCTCCCTCCAAGCATCAGATGAGATCACAGCCAGGGTCAACACCCTGATGGCAGCCTCATGAGACCTTGAGCAGAAAACCCAGTTACACTGCACCCAGACTTCTGGCGTTATTTTAAGCCACTAAATGTGTGGTAACTTGTTCGGAAGCAACAGATAACTAATATGCCATCTCTGTGTGATCCCAGGCAAGTGACCTCACCCTCTCTGGGCCTCAGTTTCCTCATCTGCAAAACTGCAAGGCTGTAAACGACACAGGATGTGTAACAGCCTCACCCAGAAAGTGGGGAGCAGTATGTTCTGTGCCCTTTCAGCTTCATGGAGGGATTTCACAGCAGGGCAATGGAAGGTGGCGTCGTGTGTTTTTGAGACACGAATCTGTTTTTTCAATCTTCGGATGGGTTGTTTGGAGAAGAGAGTGAACAGCATCTTCTAGCTCCAACTTACAGCCATCCCAGTTACTCCCAACTGCCTTCAGAGTGCAGAGACCAATGTCCAGGGCAAGGGACCACTTGGTCAAAATAAATTCAGTTACTTATTTCAAGTCCCAGGAAGGATCTCAGACAGTGTGCTCAAGATGAGATGCTATAACTGTCCCTGTGCAAAAAGTAGGGAAATACTAAGATTCTAAAACAGAATGCTTAAAAATAACCTCTACTAATTACTGGGGCCTACTCAGGTGCCAGGCAGTGAGCCAAGTGTTTCAATATATTTTATAGATGAGGAAATCAAGGTTCAGAGAGGGAAAGTTTCTTGCCCAGGGTCACACAGCTGCTGAGGGGCAGAGATAAGATTCAGACCCAGACAATCTGGCTAGGCCCCTGGCACTTGAGCACAATACCACACAGTAAAAAATTCTCCTGTGCCAAATCCTCCAGCTCACACATACCCACATGGTCAAAAGACACCAGGCCATCTTAGTCCCCAGAAGTCTGCACAAAAATGCTTAGCAGTTAAATAATTCAAAACAATCACATCATGTAACAAAACACAGGCACATATAGAAGCAATTTTTTCATTCAAAAAATATTTAATGAGCATCTACTATGTGGCAGGCATTGTTGTTGGTGCTGGAGATCAAACTCTCTATCCTCTTGGCATGCCCATGACATGACACGCTGGTGAGGGAGGCAGACGATAAGCAATAAATAAGTAAAATATCTAGTGTGTTAGCTAGCAGGAAAAAAGCAATGCAAGAAAAGGAAGAAATGGTGAGGTGGGGATGTGCGGTGTCAGAAAAGTCCCCGTCAAGAACAGGATTTTCAGCAAAGGCCTGAAGGAGGGGGAGGGTCGAGCCACAGGGACACTGGGGGGTGGAGGGGAGCACATTCCAGATAGCACAGGTGCGAGGGCCCTGAGGCAGGTGCATGCTTGGTGCATTTGAGAAAAGGCAAATGCGCTTGGAGGAAGTGGATGTGGGGGTAAGAGCTACCCAGAAGATTCTGGGATTGGATAGTGGGGATGACTGCGCAACTTGGTGAATATACTCACAACCACTGAACTGTACACTTTGAAAGGGTGAGGTTTATGATGTGTGAATCATATCTGTTTTTGAAACTGTATGGGGGAAAAAGGAGTAATGAAAGAAGAGCTGGGAGAGCCAAGAGAGGCAGGTCTTGTGCGACATTCCAGGCCAGACTAAGGGCTACTTTTACTCTGAGTGAGATGTAACTGATTAGGGTCTCACTGGATCCCTCTGACTGCGTAAGGAGAACAGAATGTGGGAGGCCAGGGAGAGATCAAAACAGTCAACTGCAATGGTCCTGGCCATTCCCGGCTGCGTGTCCTCAGGTACGCCACTTCCCCTCTATGCAGCTGTTTTCCTCACCCAAGAAGTGGGCCTGAAAAATCCCTCCCCCACAGGGCAGAGGTGAGAGCTAACAGATGATGAAGTGCTGTTATGATGCCTATGCCCAGAGGGTGGAGTACCGATCCCGCCAAACAGTTTTTAATTATGCAAATGAGTTTCCTGAACAGAAAACAAGGGGCACCTTCCTCTGTCTCAGGAAGCAGAGGTTCATCTCGCATCAACAGCCCTCCCAGCCTAGAGGCAGCTGCCTTCACATCTCATCCACATTCTGGCCACAGATGGGAGCGCAAACTCCTCTCTGGGTGTGGTTGGCTGCACTGGCCTCCTCCAGGAAGCCTGCCCTGGTTACTTGGTGACACAGTAGCCACAGGAAAGCTGACATCCAAAGAGAGGACAGAACCAGTCGTAAGTCACAGAACAGCCTGGAAGCAGGCAGGGGATCTGCTGTGGGAGGGGAAGGTACACCCATTCCCCTCTGAGACCTTAGTAAGACCATTGTACAGTCTTGGTTTCCACGTCACCAAATGACCTATGCCATATCCAACTGAAAGCAGTCTGGTGGCTCCTCACACCACCAGGAATAAAACCCAAACTGCTCACCATGCAACTGAGGCCCATGTAACCTGGACCCTGTAACATGCCAATCTCATCTCCCCTACTCTTCCCTCCAGCCACCCTGGCCTCTTACTGTTCCTCAAACAAGCCTGGCACAGTCCTGCCTCAGGGCCTTTGCATCTGCTGCCTCTGCTGCCTGGAACATACTTTTCTCCACTCTTTCCACCAGGGACTCTTTCTCTTCCTTCAGGACTTGGTCAAATGTCATCTCCCTAGAAAAGCCTTCCTTGTCCATCCCGTCTAAAGTAGATGCAACCATCCCTGTCACAAACATAACCTCATTTTATTTCCTTCTGTCTGCATCCACTCCCCAGCTGTGTGGACTTGAGCAAGTTACTCAACCTCTCCCAGCTTTAGTTTCCCCATCTGCAAAACTGACCTCAGGGAGTTGTTGCAAGGGCTCAAAAAGCATGTGGCACAGTACCTGGAACACAGCAAGGCCTCAGTGGGTGTCCTTATTATGACAACTCTGGTACTTTTCTCAAGGGATTTCTTTTTGCGATGTCTGCAGATTCCCTGAGGGCAGAGACTTTGTCTTGTTCCAGCCACATGCCAGCACCTAGCACAGTGCCTAGCACACAGTGGGTGCTGAGTAGCCATTTATTGAATGAATAAGTCGATTAGTGGATGAAAGCATCAACTGCCCACACCCCAACCCTGGCCTCACTCTTCCTGAGAGATGCTCCTTACAGAAGCCACCCACCTTCCCAGCAAGCGGGGAAGCACAAGACCCTGGGTCCTGACGGCCGATGGCCACCTGCCTGCACCAGCTTTCAGCGGCCCCAGTTCCACCAGCCTGAAATAGCCTCGCCTCCCCTGGCCCAAAATCAAGGGATCGTCTGTCAGTTGCACCCTGGGGAAGGAACCAGGCGGGTAAACACAGATTGAGTGTCCAACCACAAGACAAAAGAAGAGCAGACAGACCCTTCTGGTCCTCAAGGAGCCAAGAAAATAAAAATAAGCTTAAAAATCCACATAGGGCTGGGAGGCTGGAGGGCTCTGCTTCTTCCTTGGGACTTCCTCCGGGAGGAGGGTGAGCCCACACACAATCACTGCACTCGCTCCCTAGAGTAACCCTAGGAGGTCTGGGGTCATCCCCATTTTGCAGATGGGGAAACCGGGGCTCAGAGAGGCAAAGCAACATCCCCAAGGTCACACAGGGGAAGAGCCAGGAACTGAACCCAGGCCAGGTGGCTCGAGAGTCTGTGCTCTAAACCATGAACCACAAGAGAGGGAGCCTCCCAGACACTCTGCTGGGTGAAAAGGGCAAACCGTATTATGCTACTTACGTAAACACATCTCACGTATTTCCACGCAGGCAGGCTAATGCCCCTATACAGTCTGAGAGCAGAGGTGGTAGTCAAAGGAGCTTTTAGCCCCGTGGTTCTCAACTGGAGGCTATTCTTCACGCCCAACCACCTCTAATGGATACTTGGAATATCTGGAGACATCTGTGGTTGTCATAGCTGGGGAAGAGGGGTCCTACTGGCATCTGGTACGTAGAGGCCAAGGATGCTGCTAAGCATCATTACAATGCACAGGACAGCGCCCCCGCCCCCCTCCACAGCAAAGAATGATCCAGCCCCGTATGTCAATAGTGCTGAAGGCTTAGAGACTAGTGGGATTTACTCCAGACCAACTGCTAGGGCCACAAATGACCCCTGTGAAGCCTCTTCAAGGGGGACTTCTGGCCAGGCACAGTGGCTCATGCCCATAATCCCAGCACTTTGGGAGGCCAAGGCGGGCAGAACACTTGAGGTCAGGAGTTCGATACCAGCCTGGCCAACATGGTGAAATCCTGTCTCTACTAAAAAATACAAAAATTAGCCGGGCGTGGTGGCACGTGCCTGTAGTCCCAGCTACTCGGGAGGATGAGGCAAGAGAACAGCTTGAACCCGGGAGGCAGAGGCTGAAGTGAGCCAAGATCACGCCACTGCACTCCAGTCTGGGCAACAGTACAAGACTCCATCAAAAAAAAAAAAAAGAGGGATTTTTGATCCTGGCTAAAACACAAACCCCTGAAAAGGATGTGGGCCACCAAGCTCTCTTCCCAGGTCTCTGGGGATGGAACTCTAACAAACTGAGTGGCTACTGCCCTAAACTGGAGGTCACCTCCCCTCCGGGGATGCAACTCGTGTCACCTGCAAAACAAGGAGATTCAGACCCAATGACCCACCTGGCTTCTGTTCAAGATCTCCGAAATGCAGGGCAGGAATCAGCTCTGACCTGGCCCCATGTCTGGGGAATGATGCTGTGGGACACAGCACACCGGTTTGAGGGGCAGCCCGCCCTGTCGCCCACCTCCCTCCAGTATTCCAGCCAGCACGCCTGCGTCTGCTGGAAGAAAAGAAAAGACGCCCCAAAAATCTGAGAGGTCAGGTTCTCCTGCAGCCAGGCATGACCTGCTTCAAACACTTAACTCTTGCAAAACCTTTAAGGGAGAGTGGCTGTGAAGCAAATAGGATGTGGGTTTCTTTGTCAAAGGGAGTGGCCCCAAGCCCAACAGGTCTTCAGCTCTCTGAACTGATAAAGGAGTATCTTTCTCTCCAAGAAGGGGGTGCCCTGAAGTCTCAAAAGCCAGAGACACCAACCCCATTCACCTCTTCTTAAAAGGGACAGTTAAATTGCTACCAGGGCAAACACCAGAATAAAAGTAGGCAGGCTTCCAGAAGGCTCGTCTGAAGAATGAGTCACAGAATCCCCATGGGGTTGTCCTTCTTATAAGGACAAGGACCTGTTGATGACTTCATTCTCGTGGCCCAGAACACTGCCCAGGATATACAGCAGATGCTCCATACATACCTGCACACAGAGAAAAGCAGTCTCATATCTTCATGGTTTTACCTGTACAGAGCTCTCTGTCTGCCATACATTAAAAAAAAAATGTCACCCATCTAAATCCTGCTGACACTCAGGTTTTTTTTTTTTTTTTGAGACGGAGTCTTGCTCTGTCGCCGGGGCTGGAGTGCAGTGGCCGGATCTCAGCTCACTGCAAGCTCCGCCTCCCGGGTTCACGCCATTCTCCTGCCTCAGCCTCCCGAGTAGCTGGGACTACAGATGCCCGCCACCTCGCCCGGCTAGTTTTTTGTATTTTTTAGTAGAGACGGGGTTTCACTGTGTTAGCCAGGATGGTCTCGATCTCCTGACCTCGTGATCCGCCCGTCTCGGCCTCCCAAAGTGCTGGGATTACAGGCTTGAGCCACCGCGCCCGGCCGACACTCAGGTTTTTATCATCAAAAGATTTTCACTGACTTCCTGACGATGATGAGTCCAACACAAGGTGGCCTGTCCCAGGCTCTCTGGCATCTGAAAACTGAAATAAGGTGGACTTTTTGACTTAATTCTTGCCCACCTGGGCAGCCCGGAGGTCTCACAGGGCCGGTAACTTTGCTCATGAACACAGCCTCATGTTGGCACAATTTAGGATAGTGGTGAAGAATGTGGGCCAGGCAGCCTCATTACCTGGGTCCAACTGCCAGCTCTGTCAGGCTGTGTGACCCTGGGAAACTGACTCGGCCTCTCTGTGTCTCTGTTTCATTTGTAAAACAGGAAGCGTAAGAATACCTGCAACTTTTGAGTTAATGCGTAAGGAACTATGAGCAGGGCTTGCAAGTATACAAATATTAGCAAATTGTTACCACTATTACTATTGCATTAATCTAAAAACCATGTTGAAAATACAATTCTTCCTGTCAGCTTCTTAAAAAATATATTCACATACATATGTATAATTTTATATGAAAAGGGTATTATAAACAGGATTTTACTTCCTTATCTTCCTGGTTGCCTTTCTCCCTAAGATACGTATCCTTCCATCCTTTTCTCCAACCTGCTGTCACCTTATACATACAACACACATGTATATATTATGGTTATTGTTTATTTTCCAAAAGAACTGTGTTACATATACCTCTCAGCATCCTACTTTTCATATGAAGACCACGTGGAAATCCCCCCAAGTCACTGGGGAGATCCCTCTGCCTCAATGACTGTGGAATCAAAGACCTGCCTCCACCCCCACCAGCCATGGCATTTCTCCCTAGTGTGAGGCTAGGAGTACAGAGTCTTTTAAAACAGAAAAAAATAGTGACAACAAAAAACCACAGTTTCTTGTTTGGCAAGCGGAGCTCCAATGAGAAGAAAAACTTTGGTCTCCTCCCTCCAAAAAGCGGAACCACAGAAAGCGTTCTGGGAGCTTTCTGCCCACAATCCCTGTTCCTCAGAGACCCCATCCCAGTCGGTTCCGGGCAGGCCCTCTATGTCTCTATAGCCCTCTGTCCTCAGCCACGGGGAGACCTTTGAGGAGCTGCTGACTGACTCCCACCCACAGGCCTCTGCCCACCCACCCAGGCCCTCTCTTCTCTTCTGACCACTGCCCAGCTGACACACCCATCATGGAAGTGACTGGCACCTGCCCCTGAGGTGCCTCCCCTTGGCAGGTGGGCCCAAGGCCTACTCAGCCTCTTCTAGGGGAATGGGGGGTCCTTTGAGCTTCAAAGAGCTGCATATCCCCCAAAATACCCGCACAGCATTCCAAACACCCAGTGCGCCTGGCACTGTTCTAACAGCTTTGACCTCAGGCTCATCCAAGCTTCACCACATCCTTGTGACGCAGGTGCTACACTGTGCCCGCTGGACAGATGAGGAAACTGAGACACAGAGCAAGTCAGTGATCAGCCCAAGGTCACCTACAGTCCCAGTGGGGGAAAGCCTGCATTTGAACATCAGCAGCCTGACTCCAGAGCTTCACTCAACCCTCATGCCATGAACAGCCCCGAAGCCCAGAGCAAGAACTAGGCAGCCTGCCATTTCTATCCGTCCACAGTTCTGCCCATTCAGTGGAGAAAAGAACGGGAGTCACAGAGGGGTAATAACAGGAGGAAGCGCAGGCAGAGGTGAAACATCACACAGACCTGGGTTCAAATCCCTGTTCTGCCACCTTAATAAATCATGTGCCAAGCCCTTCTTGGATGAGCCAAAGGCAGTCTATGAAGTGGCTGGGCACATGAGTTCTGGGGCAGGCAGCCTAGGATCAAATCCTGGCAATGGTGTCCACCTAACCCAGGGCAGCTCACTTAGATTTACTTTGCCTCGGTTTCCTCACCTCTCAATGGGGATAAAAACAGCATCCCCTTCGTAGAGAAAATGAAATGAGCTGACACACGCAAAGTGCTTAGAATGGCAAGTGATGAATCAAAGTGGTTCCTGCACAGCAATGACTGTCATTGTTGTCATCATGACTAACGTTGCCCAAAGCACACGGGGAGGACCCCCACATAGCCAGGGCTTCGAAACCATTCGAGCCAAGGTTCTGAGTCAAAACCCCGGCACTGTTTCCCCCAAGACTGATCCAGCATCTCTATGAAAGGGCTGTCCTTGCCGCTTCAAGATTCTTTAATAAACACACACAAAACACCAAACTCAGAGGACCCCCTGGAGAGGAGGGAGGGAGTGCAACCCAGTTCCTGAAGGAGATGGGGAAAGATGGAGAGATTCTGGAGGAACCACAAAGCCCTCGGCCTGGAACCAAACAAAACCACTGGTTCCTGTGGCCGGAGTTTAGTGGGTCAAACGGAAACTCACCCAGAGCTCCCATCCTCCTCTCAGTGCTGACTTAACTCAGACCTCACTTCCTCCAGGAAGCCCTCCCTGATCACCTCTGCTCTCTGGATGCTGAAGTTCCATAACCCTAATTATCTGTACTATTTAATTTTCCTATAACAACAATAATAACAAATATTTATATACCCTACTGCCAGACACTGTTCTAAGTGCTTTACATCAATTTCTATAACTCATTTATCTTCTTTAAAAAACCTATAAAATAGGACCTATTACCATCCCTCTTTTTACAAATAAGGCTCAAACAGGTTAAGGTGTTTGCCCAAGGTCACAAGTCCAAGGACTTAACCTCAAACAGTCTGGCTCCAGAGCCTTGTACTTGGATTGTTTTTTTAAAAACACCCATTTGGCCACCCTCCACTACACTGTCCTCTCCTTGAGGACAGAAGTCACACATGGCCCCTATCACGGGGGTTAGTTTCCACGGTTTCCATGGGCTGATGGGGCCTTCACACCAGGGGCACACGGAGGCCAGGGTGGTCCTTTAAGGCCTGCCTCTAACCACATGGAAATAAAAGCAGGGAGGGATTACCGTGCATTCTTCCAAGCCAGGAGACAGCGGAGAAAATCCCTCAGCAAATATAAAGGCTGAGAAGAGAGAGTGGGAAGACAGAAGAGAATCACAACCTGAGGCTGCCAGCCTTGTAGCCATGGAAAGCCTTGGTAATTAGCAGTTCCAGAAGCTCTAAGCCCCAGGTTAGTTTTGAAAACGAAAATGCCTTGGGATGTTTAGGGGCCATTCCTGACGGGCCAAGATGAGAAAGGACTCCTGGTGGCTCACAAACAACGTATGGCTGGTCAGGTTACACAATCTGTCTGTTTCTGGCACCAGCTTGGGGACACACAGAAGGACAAGGCAGAAAGGAAGTCCGGATTCCCCCTCCTTGTTTCACAGGTGTGGAAACTGAGGTCAGGACAGGCAGCATGACTGGTCCAAGACACACATCCAAGTCAGAATCAATTCATCTCAGAACTAACACATCAGATACAAAAAGAAAAATGTGATGAAGTCAGCAAATATAAAGTGTCAAAGAGATCATGTGAAAGCAGAGAAATCTTTTTTTTTCCTGTTTCTTGAATAATAAGAACGGCTGGCTCCAATCAATTTCCATTATTCCAGCTTCCTCCGACTCTACACGTGGACGATTTAAAACCACAGTTAACTCAAACACAATCTAGATCTGTTCTAAAATGAAACAAACCAGCTAGTGCGGGGCGTGGTGGGGGGGGAGGTATATTTTCTTTCCCATTAATATAAAAATTGGTTTGTATTTCCTGTTTCTCTTCCAAGCAGAGGAGCAGGGAGTGGCTCAGAAAGAGAAGTCAGGAGTTCCCTAGAATTTGACATTGCTCATAGACACCAGGGTTATCTACACGTTTAATTCAGAAACTGCCAGCTTCTAACTGAACAAATTCTTCACCCCGCCCCACCCCCCGAAACTATGAGAGAAGAAGGTTTGGAAAAGAAAGCCCATCTTGCCTTATTCTTACAGCCCTTTCTAGAAGCGTCCTTCGGCCAAATGGTTTTCAATGCTTCTGCACAAGCCCCTCTCCCACACCCCCCTTCCCCCAGTACATCTCCTTTCACAGGCAGAAGGGCTCTAGTCTAGGGCTCTCTTCTCCCTGAGTTGGAACTCTGATCTCACACAGCCTCCGCTGCACCCCTAAGCCATGGGGAGCCCCAGAGGACTCCAGAGTCTCCCTCTTTCTCCCAAAGACTGGAAGCTACAGAGCCGGGCTCTAGGGTCTTTGAAAGAGCCACCCCCACACCAGCCCTTCCTGAACCAGGATTAAAAGGCTTCCTAGAGCAGAGAAGGGGAGTAAATGAGGACCCAGCAGGAGGCACGGAGATTAAAGCTTTTATAGTCTCCTAACTTCCATCCAAGGCCCTGCCCTGTCCCACCCCCTCCACCCCCGGGCCACTTTTCTCACTTCCTAGGAGAGTAGGGAAGTGGCCCCTTCCTCCCTCTCACAGAAAAAAAAGCAAAAGCAAAATGCAGCATAGAATAGGGGTTTAAAACACTAGCTGGGATCGTCCTAGTTCAAAGCCCAGTACTACCACTTAATCAGCTGTGCGATCCCAGGCAAGCTACTCGGCCTCTCTGGAGCTAAACGTTCCCAATCCTAAAAACGGAAGGAGGCAGGGCCCAGTAGCTCACGCCTGTAATCCCAGCACTTTGGGGGCCGAGGTCGGCGGATCACTTGAGGCCAGGCGTCCGACACCAGCATGGCCAACATGGTGAAACCCCCTCTCTGCTAAAAATACAAAAATTAGCCGGCCGTGGTAGCTGGCGCGTGCCTGTAATCCCAGCTACTCGGAAGCTGAGGCACAAGAATTGCTTGAACCTGGGAGGAGGAGGAGATTGCAGTGAACCGAGATTGCGCCACTGCACTCCGGCCTGGGGGACTGAGGGAGACTCCGTCTCAAAAAAAAAATTTTTTTAATTAAAAATAGGGGAAATATTCGTCCCTACTTCATAGGACGCCTGTGAAGGTTAAACCTGCTAATTAATGACACATTTAAGGTGCCTGGCAAATAGTAAGTGCTCGGTTGTTATTTTACAAAGTCTGAGGTCGTGGTTTTGCACTTGGAGGTGGGGAGTTGGGGGGTGGATGCAGTTAGGGAGCCTGGACTGCCGAGTCGTGAGTTCGAAACTCACTCTCCCCGAACTCCAGCAAAAACCTGTGCATGGTGGGTTCTACCCTGGGGTTCTGTCAATCCCCGTCCCTCCTCTGAACTTCAGGTTTTATCCTACTCCACCAACGCGCAGGGACGCTGGGCTCTGGGGCTCCTACGGTCTGTCCTAGACGAGTGGTGCACCGGGCGCGAAGTTATTCCTGGGAAAAAGACGCAGGAGCGCGAGCTCCCGGCGCCGGGGTCCCCAAGCCCCTGCATCGCGGATGTAACTAATTTTAAAACGATTTGAAAGGCGAGGAGGGGGAAGAAAAGACAAAAGAGCAGCGCGCGCCGCGGGGAAGTGGGGTGCGGGAGAGCCCCGGTCGGAGCAGGACCGTGCGCCGCCCAGGGAAGGAGGCGACGGGACAGCTCTGGAGGAGCTTGGATCCCCCTCGCTTTCCGCGCGCCCCGCGGGGCGCTCCCGAGGCGACTCTCTCCACCCACGGGGACCACGGCCACAGGTTGTGGGGAACGCAGCGGGACGAGCGGCTGGAGGGAAAGCTGTCCCCGCGCTCCCGGGCGATACTAACCGACTGCAAGAAGCGCAAGGTGCCCACGTAGTCCCTCTCGGTGCCCAAAATCTCGTTGAGGACGCAGAGGCGGAGGCGCAGCTGGCGCTCCGACTCCCGGGCGGCAGAGCACGGGCCGGGGCCGGAGCTGGGCGCCGCGGCGCCAGGGGTCCGGGGGTCCGGGTGGGCGCAGTCCCCGGCCCCGTCGCCGCCGGGCTCGCTGCCGCTGGGCGCCTCCATTCTTGCGCGGCCGCGCGGCGCCGGCTCCTTTCCCCGCGCGGAGGTCGCGCCGAGCGGCAACTCAGGCGTCCAGGCGCCCCATCCCGGACGGGGCGCGCCGGCGGGCCGGGCTCAGCGGCGGGCCGGGCTCCCGGAGAGGCGGGCGGGAGTGGGGGCCGGGGGCTGGGCCGGGGGCGGAGGCAGCGCGCGGGGGCCGGGCGAGGGGCGGGAGGAGGCGGCCCTCGGGGCTCCCAGACGGCGGGCCCCCCGCCCCCGCGCCAGGGAGCGTCTGCCAAGTGCCACGCCGCGCTCGGCCGCAGAGGCGCTCTGCGCGTGCACGGGGCCCCTGGGGACGCGGCGCAGCGCTTGGCGCCTCCGTCGCAAGCTCCGGAGTCGGGCGGGAACCTCCGGAAGGGCCCCGCGGAGCCGGGAGTCCCAGGTCGCGCGCACGCCGAGCCAAGCTCACCAACTCCGCACCCGGACGCGTGGCGCCCCCCAGCCCGCCGCCACCGCGGGCTACGCCACTCCCACCCGGCACACGCGACACCCGCCGCGCGCAGGCTCCCGCTTGCAGGTCCGGCCGCCGCTCGGAGTAAACACCGGGCTGGGAAAGCTCGCGGCGGAGCCGCTCGGGGGCAAGCCAGCCCCGCCACGCGCGCCCCCGCGGCCCCGGGAAGAGAGGGGCGGCCGCTGCCTGGGCAGTGAAGGCCCTTCCCGGGAGCGCCGGGCCCTCGCGGTGCCCTCGGCGCTGCCACGACCTTGGGAAGGAATATGCGTGGCGCGCGCTCGCTCTCGCTTTTCTCTTTTCCGTTCCCTTTCCCATCTCTTTCCCTCCTTCCTTTTCTTTCTGAACTTCTTTGCCCCCGACCCTGCCCTTTCCACCTTTCCCAGAAGAAATTATTACCTGCTCTCGAGTTATTGATCAAGTGGCAGGTACCCTGCCTGCTCCCACTTCCATCCACCCACCCTCTGGGATAAGGCCTTGGGAAACCCAGCTTCTTGTCAGGTTGCTCTGGGTGATGTGGATCATCATCAAACCGCTTGGCAAATGTCCTCACCCGCCTTATCGGGAGGTATGGAGAAGGGAGGAAGCTCTGGGGCCTAGAGTCAGCTGCTCAGGTTCAAATCCTAGCTCCCCACTTGCTGGCCGGGTGGCCTTAGGCTGGTTTCCTTGCCTCAAGATTCTCAGTGTTTTCATCAGTATAATGGGAATGATCATGGTACCTAGCTCCAAGGTCCTTCCTGGGGTTCCATGGGAAGTACTTAGCACACGGCCAACACCTGGAAAGTTCTCTGTAAATGTTTGTTCTTAATATTATTGCATGTGTGAACGGCCCTCTAGGCCTGGCCCCGCTCTCGAATGGCCCATACAATTCCTAATCAACCTTCCGGAGCAGAGATTGTATTGTCTCTGCAGGAAGTGATTCACACAGTATCAGCTTCTATAGTCATTTTATGGACAGAAACATTATTGCTTATTTATCGCTGTTCCAAAAGCCTAGGATATTGGCCTCTCAATACTGTAAGTGCCTAAGGACACAGGGAGAGAATGAGGTGGCTTCTGCCCTCTCTGACTTCTTTCTTTGGGATCATGGGCAAGGTAGCATTTGATCTGGGCCTTGGGCTGAGTGAAGTTCCCCTGGGCAAGGAGTAAAGGACATGAGGTAGGTGAGCCTGTCACACTTGGGTAGTAGAGTCATTTGTCTCCAAAGGTAGCTGGTTTTTTATTTATATTTTTATTCCTAATAAAGGCCTCTGGAGTAGCTCTGCTTTGTGACCTTAAACTGGTCACAGTACCTCTCTCAGCCTCTGTTTCCTCATCTTTAAATTAATTCTGTCTACCACGAGGGGAGAACATAGTGGGAACATAATGGACCATGGAATGAAGCGGGCTTGCATTTGTATCCCGGTCCAAATCCAACTGGCAGGGTAACCTTGGCCAAGACACGTCATTTCAGTTGTCTAATCTGTAAAAGAGGAGTCTTTGTGAGAGCAAAATCTATGCAATACAGACTTTCTCAACCTTAGGACTATTGACATTTGGAGTCAGATAACTCTTTGTTGGGGGAGGCGCGTGTCCTGTGCATTTCAGGACGTTTAGCAGCATCCCTGCCCACTAGATGCCAGTACCTCTCCCTCCCCAATCTGAGAACAGAAAATGTCTCCAGGCTGGGCACAGTGGCTCAGGCCTCTAATCCCAGCATTTTAGGAAGCCCAAGTGGGAGGATTGTTTGATCCCAGAAGTTCAAGACCAGCCTGGGCAACATAGCAAGACCCTGTCTCTACAAAAAATTTTTTTAAATTAGCTGGGCATGGTGGCGCACACCTGTAGTACCAGCTACTGGGGTGGCTGAGGTGGGAAGCTTGCTTGAGCCCAGGAGGTGGAGGCTGCACGTGAGCTCTGATCGCACCACTGCACTCCAACCTGGACAACAGAATAACGCTTGCCTCAAAAATGAACAAACAGAAACAGTGTCTCCAGACATTGCCAGATATCCCTGGGGACAGAATTGCCCCTTGTTGAGAACCATTCATGTGAAGTACCTGACACAGATAAGCTGGCACACAGTGGGTGCTCAACAAATGTTAGTTCCCTTCTCAGCCCATGACCAAGGAAGGTTAGCCTCAAGTTCACACACAAATCCCACACTTCACCCAAGAATTGGCCCACACTGCCAAAAAACATTTCCACATTGTGGATCAGTCCCATCCCTGGCCCACCCCAATGTTTTATACTTCATTGCTTCCTCAGATTCTACTGGGATCTTTTTCCCCTTCCATCGCCATCCCCAGTGGTGATTATGACACTAAAAGATGATAGAGCTTTTAGTAACATACTAAGCTTTCTGTGCCTTGCTTTCCTCATCTGTGAACTAAGAATAATACCAGTACCTACATCATAAAGTCATAGCAAGGTTCCTGAGTGCATACATGGAGAGTGCTTAGAGCACACAGTAAGTGCTCAATAAGTAAAGTCTTTTACAATGTGTGGATTGAGTGCTGAACCTAATAGGATGCATTTGGCTGCAAGGAGAAGAAAACTGGGCTATTGATGGCTTAAAGCATAAGGACATTATTTATTTAGCAAGAGGTCCAGAGGCAATTGGTTCCTGAGGCTGGTGTAGGACTTCATGATGCCGTCAAGGATCATGGCACCTTTGACCCTCCTATCCTCAGCATGGTAGCTTTTTCTCCCAAGTTTTAGGGCCTCAAAGGCACAAAGTGGCTGCTGAAACAGCAACATTGCCTCCTCACACACCTCCAATGCAGGAAAGACAAGTATGAAGAAGACTCTGTCTCCTCTGTGCTTCTCTCTTTGGGGGAATAAACTTAAGCTCCCAGCAGGTCAACACTGAAACCATTGGTCACCCTTGAGAAGTCCCTGACCAAGGGCATAGATTGTCACCATCAACTTAGAAAAGACCTGCTTCGTCCCGTGGCACAAGGCTGCCCGGACAACTTGGGGATCTGTTGTCGAGAGAAGAGGAGCTAGCACAGGTGGGCATCTGAAAGTGTCGGCCACAAGCATCTGCTACACACTGGGCATTGGGCAAGGTCCTGAGATTGCAGCACTGAGCACCCCAACAATTTAGGCCCTTGTGGTGCCAGCATTATTCCAGCAAGAGGGACAGCATTATTTCAGCAAGGGGGACGGACGATGATAAAGGCAACAAGTTCCACCCCTCATTCATTCAACAAGTATATACTGAGGGCCTCCTATGCTCTAGGCAGGGCTACAGCAGTGAACAGAACGATAAGGTCCCTGGCCTCCTGGTGTGTCCAGTCAAGAGCGGGGAGAAAAGGACAATGAATAAACAAGATCCTTTCAGCTTCTTTAAGGCCTGCAAGGGATGGGCCTGGGGAAGCACCATTGGTTGGTGGCACCTCCAGGACTCTGCCTCAGGTCACTACCCCGGTGTCAGGATTCAGCCAGGGGCCTCTGCCTTGGCGGGATCAGTGGGGACTCCCTCTCTTCAAAACCTGGCTGGCTCCCAGCTAATCCTGGCACAGACAACTCCCTGAACCAAACATGACTAAGCAGTCAGGCTGGAGAGGATCTCTTCCTATCCCCATTTCAACTTTGACCTCTGCTCCCTTCTTCCCCATCATCCATCCAGGATATCTAGTGGGGAGCCCATCTGTCCCACGTATATGCCAGGGCAGGGCCTAAAGCAGCTGGTAGCTGGGTAACGTTCTCAGAAAGAACGGGGAGGAAGAAGAAAAAAAAAACTTGCAGTTCAGGGGGAAGAAAAAAAAAAGTGATGATAATGATAGGGAAATTCTCTTTTGCAGGGACAATTTTAGAGTTTCCGTTGCCATGTACTTCGCAAATAGTGGGAAATACCATTTCGTTTCTGTTGCATAAGTTTCACAGTTGCGGGGGAGAAGATTCCGCTGCTTGGAAACATCAGAGTTTCTTATTCCCTGACAAGCCCCTGTCAGCTTCTGCAGGCTGAGGATTTGAAGGCCCCTTCCCAAGCTCTGTTTAAAAGGAAAACTAATTAAGATAAAGCAAGGAAAAACAACAAGTGGTTTTTTTCCCCGTCCCAAGTTGAATGAGCCAGTTGAGAAGTGAGTTACTGCACCGTCCGGGGGTGCCATCATTTCCCAAATGCAAATGAGTTCTCAAAAGTCAGACCAGCAGCCCAGAGCCGGGCTGTTCCTCATTCTGAGAACCAAGAGCAGCTGTCTGAGAAGAAGAGGGAGGCCTCTCCACCCTTGGAATTAGAGCAGCTGGACAACCCAAACCAACGCTGGACACACGGCCCAGGGTTCCCTTCTTCCGACCAAAATATAATTGTCTTCCTAATAGTGGAGCTACCCCCAGCTGCCCAAGTCAAAACATCTCCAAGGGAAGCCTTGCTGCTGGAAACATTCTCCAGAGGGCTCTGGTTCAAGGTATGATTCAAGCATCATAGGTATCAGATTAAGTCAGGGCTCCACAGCTTTGCCAAATCATACTTGTGCCAGGAGGCATTGGAGACGCTGCTTTGAGGAAGCAGAGGAAAACATCTAGGACCCTCAGTTCCAGTCCCACTCTGCCACCAACATGCAGGACTTCTTCTCCAGCCTTTGGACATTGCTGTAGCACCAGAGACCAGCTTCTCGGCTTCAAATCCCAGTCCTGTTGCTTCCTAGTTGTGTCACTTTGTGAAGTGACTTAACCTCTCTAGGCTTCAATATCTGTGTCTGTAAAATGGGGTCAGTAAGAGCTTCTACCTCACAGAGTTGTTGTGCAGATTAAAATATTTAATAGATCCGAAGTGCATGGTATGCTGTCTGATCCTTGGACGGGTGTTTGCTGTTGTAAGTGGATGAAGCCATGATGCCTGGAGCTATGGCAGCCATCTTGAGACCCTGAGAGAGGACACTTCTGACTAACTGAAGGTGCAGAATGACAAATGGAAAGAATCTGGATCTTTGATGTCATTGAGATCCTGAATTAACCAACCACGGAACCACCCTTCCTCTAGACTTCTTGTATTAAAAGATAATAAAATGTATAACATCCCATTTTGGACCATTGATCACCCTATCTTTTCTTTCTTTTTCTTTTTTTTGAGTTGGAATTCCAGGCTGGAATGCAATGCCACGATCTCAGCTCACTGCAAGCTCTGCCTCCTGGGTTCAAGTGATTCTCCTGCCTCAGCCTCCCAAGTAGCTGGGATTACAGGCGCCTGCCACCACACCCAGCTAATTTTTGTGTTTTTAGTAGAGACCAGATTTCACCATGTTGGCCAGGCTGGTCTCAAATTCCTGATCTCAGATGATCCACCCGCCTCGGCCTCCCAAAGTTCTGGGATTACAGGCATGAGCACCGCCCCTGGGCCTGGTCGACCCTATCCTTTCAAATAAGCATTGACCTCACTTCTTGCTACTTTTAAAATGCAAATGCCTCGGAAGGGTACTGGGCTTCACCCTGTTGCTTTCCTAATGGAGCAGAGACTTAAGGTTTATAACCTGAAGGCTGGATTGGAGTAAAACTTGAGAAAAGCATTCAGAAAGAGATTGGTACATAGAAGGTAAATTCTGCAGTTTCGTCAAGGCCGGAGATCGACCTGGATGAAATATCTTGAAATTTTGCAGCCAGGAATGCCAGATGGTTTCAACAGACATACTGGACACACATTTATATGTCTGGGTTATTTTTTTTCCCCCAGAACTGAAGGCTCGAAAATAAAGCTGCCCAGTCCAAATCCAGACACCTGGCAACCCCAGTGGTAACTTTTACTGAAAGCTGTCGGTTTCCTCTGTAGCCGGCAGAAACACAAACAGCCACACCCTCTCCAAATGCCATTTAAGCCGCTGCCTGCCTTCCAAATTTCCAGGGCAAATTCCATTCCTGGAGGCTTTGTTGAGAAGGGAGAAAGCTTGGGCTTTATTTTTTTTTTTTTGAGACGGGGTCTCACTCTGTCACCCACGCTACAGTGCAGTGGTGCAATCACAGCTCACTGCAGCCTCAGCCTTCCAAGCTCAAACACTCCTCCCATCTCCGCCTCCCAAGTAGCTGGGACCCCAAGAATACGCCACCATAACTGATTAATTTTATTATTATTTTTTTGTAGAAATGGGGATCCCATTATGTTGGCCAGGCTGGTCTTGAACTCCTGGCCTCAAGCAGTCCTCCCACCTCGGCCTCCCAAAGTGCTGGGATTACAGGTGTGAGGCACTACACCCATTTTTTGAGTGCTCACTCTGTGACAGGCACTGTTGGATTATAGGCACCTGCCACCACACCCGGATAATTTTTGTCTTTTTAGTAGAGATGGGGGTTTCACCATGTTGGCCAGGCTGGTCTCGAACTCCTGACCTTAGGTGATCCACCAGCCTTGCCCTCCCAAAGTGCTGGGATTACAGGCGTGAGCCACTGCCTGGCCCTGAGATGGAAATTTTATACATCACTTCTGCTCCCACCCTACTGGCCCGATCTTGCCACCCAGATGGCTCTGTGATTCTTTGCCAAGTCATGCCAAGCCACCGCCCACATGTTGCAGGTGGGCTGTGGGAATCTTGTTTCCTTGTGCTGAAACAGCACCAGGCACATGTAAATAATCGTTGAATGAATGAATATCTCCAGTATGTTTTGGACTCCAGGTTGAGAGAAACCTCACGGTGAATGCCTGGGACTGTTCTAGGTACTGGGACTAGAATAGTGAACAAAGAGAAACTCTGTGTCCTCCTGTTGCTTATGTTCTAGGGACAGAAGAGACAATAAATAAAGAACCCCAATAAGTTGAAAACAGAGTCTGCCAGATTGTGGTAAGAGTTACGGAGAAAATCAAAATGGGTTAAACAACAGGGAGCACTGGGGCCAGCACATGCCTGGAGCGGGTGAAGGCCTCCCTGAGAAGATGACATTTTAGCAAAGAACTGAAAGAAGTGAGGGAGTGGGCCCCACCTATGTTCCAGGCAGCAGGAACAGCAAGTGCAAAGGCTTGGAGGTAGGAGTGTGTCCGCTTGTTCAAGGAACAGCAAGGGGGTAGGGTAGTTGAGATGCAGTTAGAAAGGAGAGGAAAACCAGATGTATGAGCCATATAGTTGGCCATAGGACTTTGGCTTCTTCTTTGAATGAACTGGGAGCCATGGAAGGTTCTAAACAGAGAAGAGCTATGACCTAACTTAGGTTCTAATAGGATCCCTCTGACAGCTCTATGGGAAGTAAACGAACAGGGGGGTGAGGTCAGAAGCAGTAAGACCTATGAAGAGGATACTGCACTAGTCCAGGCAAGAGACATTGATGACTTGGGCCAGGGTGATACCAGAGGAGATGGAGAGAAACAGTTGATTCTGGATATGCTGTAAAGATGGAGCCAGCAGGATTTGCAGATGAACTAGGGGTGAAATAGAGCGTTAAACATGACTACTCTATTAGTGGCTCACGCCTATAATCTACGATTTTTGGAGTTGGCATTAACCACGATGGGAAAGATGGCGGGGTTGGTGGGGCTGCTTTGGTGGAGAAGATGGAGCGTTTGGTTTTGGCCATGTTCAATGTCAAACTAAATACCCAGGTCAGAGGTTGAGTGGGCAGTCACATCCACAATCCTGAGGTTCCAGGGAGAGGTCAGGCTGGAGATAGAAATGTAGCCATTGTCAGGATATAAGTGATAGTTAAAGCCTTGGGATCGGGCGAGATCACCCTGGATGATCACCCTGGATGAAGAACAGGACAAGGACAGAGCTCTGGGTCACACCAGCATTCAGAGTGGGGCAGCCAGTGAACGGAGGCTGGAACAGAGGTGAGGGACAGCCCAGTTCCAATTGTCCACAGGTGTTCCCTGACTCCTTTAAGACTAGACGTGGCAATGGACTCTCCTGTGATCTCATGTTCCCCTGTGAGATAGGCAGAGGGCAAAGTCTGGAGTGCAGCGGCATGACCATGGCTCTGTCATTTCCTCCAGAGCCCTGAGCCTCGGTTTCTTATTTTGTTAAATGAGGACATTAAGAACCCCACTCTGGCTGGGCTCAGTGGCTCACGCCTGTAATCCCAGCACTTTGGGAAGCCAAGGCGGGCAGATCACTTGAGGTCAGGAGTTCAAGACCAGCCTGGTCAACGTGGTGAAACTCCATCTCTACTATAAATACAAAAATTAGTAGGTCGTGGTGGCACACGCTTGTAATTCCAACTACTCTGGAGGCTAAGGCAGGAGAATCGCTTGAACCCAGGAGGCGGAGCGAGAGCGCACCACTGCATTCTACCTGGGCGACAGAGTGAGACTCTGTCTCAAAAAATAAAAAAAAAATAAAAATAAACGAGAATCTCGCTCTGCCAGCTCTCTGAGGGACACAGCGACATAAAAAGACCTTACAGACCCAAAAATGCTAGAAAAAGTGAAAAGGAGTTCCTTCTCCTACCATCTAACCTTAATCTCTCAGAAATGTGAAACTGAAGCAGAGGAAAAAACTTACATAGATTCAGAGAAACCCAAAGAGAAGTAGTGGCCGATGAGATATCATCTCATACTGATCAGAATGACTGTTACTAAAAAGCCAAAAAAAATCACAGATGCTGTGAGGTTGCGAAGAAAAGGGAATGCGTGTACACTGCTGGTGAGAGCGTAAATTAGTTCAACTACTGTGGGAAGCAGTGTGGCGATTCCTCAAAGACCTAAAAACAGAACTGCCATTAGACCCAGCAATGCCATTACTGGGTACTACCCAAAGGAATATAAGTCATTCTACCATAAAGACGCATGCACATGCATGTTCATTGCAGCACTGTTCACAATAGCAAGGACATGGAATCAACCTGAATGTCCATCAGTGGCATACTGGATAAAGACAATGTGGCACATATTTGCCATGAATACCATGAAGCCATAAAAAATAACAAGACCATGTCCTTGGCAGGAACATGAACGGAGCTGTAGGCCGTTATCCTTAGCAATCTAAAGCAGGAAGAGAAAACCAAATACCTCATGTTCTCACTTATAAATGGGAGCTAAATGATGAGAACACTTAGACACAAAGAGGGGAACGTCAGACACTAGGGCCTACTTGAAGGTGAAGATTGGGAGGAGGGAGAAGAGTAGAAAAATTAACTATTGGGTACTAGGCTTAGTATATGGGTGATAAAATTGTCTGCACAACAAACCCCTGTGACACAAGTTGACCTATATAACAAACCTGCAGAGGTACCGCTGAACTTAAAATAAAAGTTTAATGACAGAGAGAGAGAAAGAAATTTAAAAATTGAAAAAACAAAGAAAAGAGTGGTGGCAGAGAAAGAACTACTTACAACTCCATGCAATAACATGGATGAATTTTAGAAACCTGATATTGAGCCAACGAAGACAGATACAAAAAAGTATTATACATGATGTATGTATGATTCCATTTATACAGAGCTCAAAAGCAAGCAGTATTGAACTACAGTGTTCAGAGGATGCAGTGTGAATATAGCACTGGATGGCAAAGCTACAAAGAAAAGAAGTGAGGCAGCGGTTTCCTCTCCGGTTGGGAGAGGTCTGGGATTCAGATGAGCCACACAAAAGCTTGAGCGGGGCTGGAAACGTTCTATTTCTTAACCTACATGGTGACTTCACAGGGATTCACTCTGTAATCATTTGTTTTTTACACTGATGTCTTATGCACCTTTCCCTATGTGTTCTCTGTTTCCCAATTTAAAGATGCATCAAAAACCTTAAAAATAAATATATAGGCCGGGCGCGGTGGCTCAAGCCTGTAATCCCAGCACTTTGGGAGGCCGAGACGGGTGGATCACGAGGTCAGGAGATCGAGACCATCCTGGCTAACACGGTGAAACCCCGTCTCTACTAAAAAATACAAAAAACTAGCCGGGCGAGGTGGCAGGCGCCTGTAGTCCCAGCTACTCGGGAGGCTGAGGCAGGAGAATGGCGTAAACCCGGGAGGCGGAGCTTGCAGTGAGCTGAGATCCGGCCACTGCACTCCAGCCTGGGTGGCAGAGCAAGACTCCGTCTCAAAATAAATAAATAAATAAATATATATATATATATACACCTACATTCACAGCCTTTAACCAAGTTATTCCCATTCTGTTCATCTAAACTACAGAGAAGAATCACACATTCAAACTTTGATGCACAAAGATGTGCATTGGAGCACCATTTATAATAGCCCTATATTTGAAAGAACCTAAATTCTCACAAGTAAGTAAATAGTTAAATATAGTATGTCCACAATTTGGAAAATTATTCAGTCATTGAAAAGTCTGATGTCAAAGAATATTTAATGGAATAGAAACAAATGCTCATGATAGATAAATGGGGAGGAAAAGAGTAGAAAATAAATTATATGTGATAGTTAAACATGTACCTCCAATAAATAAATAAATTATATGCAGACTGGATCCCAATATTGTCAACATGTATTACATATTCATAGGAAAATGACAGCAAGGGGCCAGGCACAGTGCCTCACGCCTGTAATCCCAGAACTTTGGGAGGTGGAGGCTGGCAGATCACTTGAAGTCGAGTTCAAAACCATCAACCATCCTGGCCAACATGGTGAAACCCCATCTCTACTAAAAATACAAAAATTAGCTGGGTGTGGTGGCAGGTGCCTGTAATCCCAGCTGCTTGGGAGGCTGAGGCATGAGAATTGCTCGAAACCAGGAGGTGGAGGTTGCAGTGAGCCAAGATCGCGTCACAGCACTCCAGCATGAGTGACAGAGCAAGACTCTGTCTCAAAAAAAAAAAAGATAGCAAGGAAATATATTTTAAAATAACAAGAGTAGTTACATCTGGGGAGTGGAATTATGAGTGTTTGTTTTCTTTATACTTTTTTCACATTTCCCCCATTTTCTGCCATGGATGTATATGGCTTTAATTCCTTACTACACTGCTTTTCCCCCCTTTTGATTTGAACCCCAGATGCACAGAATCAGTTGATCACACCCCTTGGGCCATTTGACCGTCAACTGCATTAGACTATGGCCTAGGTTTTGTTTTATTTTCACTTCTTATTTTTGCCTCTGTCACCCATCTTCTACTCCTCCCATTTCCCTCTCCTCCACAGACACCCACTAGGATATATTTAAAGCTTGTTCTTTCGATCCATCTGCCATACCTTTGTTTGGATCTATGGGTATTCAAACAGGCATAGTAGAAAATATATACAGAGATAAAGACGTAGTGTTTTATGTGTGTTTTCAAATGTTTACGTAAATGGTACAGAGCTACGCATCTCATACTATGTTACCTTTTTCACTCAATATCCTGTTTCTGAGATTGTGCCTTATTGCTCTTTATAGATATAACTTCATGCTCAGTGTTCCATCGCATGCTTGCGCTACCTGGTCGAGGCTGCGAACTACATTTTCCAGGCCTCTTGCAGGTGGGTAGAGCCCCGTAACTGAGTTTTAACTCATGGATGCTGTTAGGTGAGATGTGCATCATCACCTCCAGTGCTGACCCATGAAACTTCTCCCACACCTGCCTCTCCTTGTTCCTTTCCCTTATAGCTGATAGGGATGACGTCCCCCACAGTGACCTTGGAAGCCACGGTTGAAGGTGGCAGAGCAACTCTCAGTCTGGATCTGAATGTCTGCCAGGAGGAGAGCCAGACTACTGATCACTAACAGTCACCTTGGATTATTATGAGCCATAAAACTTCCATTACATTTGACCCTTTATATGCTTTAAAGCCTTTTTATTACAATTGCAATTATTTTTATTTGTTAGTGTTTGAGACAGAGTCTCACTCTGTTGCCCAGGCTGGAGTACAGTGGCACAATCATGGCTCACTGCAGCATTGACCTCCGGGACTCAAGCCATCCTCCTACCTCAGCCTCTCGAGTAACTGAGACTACAGGTGTTTGCCACCACATCAGGCTAATTTTTGTATTTTTTGTAAAGACAGAGTTTCACTTATGTTCCCTATGCTGGTCTCAATTTCCTGGGCTCAGGTGATCTTCTTGCCTTGGTCTCCCAAAGTGCTAGGATTACAGGTGTGAGCCACTGTGCCTGACCACAATGGCAAGTATTAACCTTAATCAAAAAAAAAAAAAAAGCATATTCTATTTATCCATTTCCTAGTGCTAGACACTGTTGGTCCAAACTCCTTGAAGCAATGCCATGATGAACCTCCTCATACACATTTCCATATGCATCTGTGAGCCAGCATTTTCAGGTTAGCTAACAGAAATAGAATGCCTGCGCCATGGGGTTTGTACATATTTTGTTTACCTGACTAAAGCAATGGCAGAGACATTCAGATTTGTGGGGCAGTGACAGCAGAGATGTTCATATTGAGCTACCCAGAGTCAGCATGGCTGGTTGGGGTGGGCAGGCTTAATGGGGCTACCAAGGGTTCATTGCTAGGTGAACCCCACCGAGTGTTTTGGGCATTGTTTTTGGCACAGCCTTTAAAGCTGGCCTTCTAAGCATCCTTGAGATTCTGTGAGCTCCCATAGCTGTTAATAAAATTAGAGCAAGTTCTGTGGCTTACAATTGCAACTCCCTTTATGTATGTATTTATTTAAAGACAGGGTCTCACACTGTAGCCCAAGCTGGAGTGCAGTGGCATGATCATGGCTCACTGAGACCTCAAACTCCTGTGCTCAAATGATCCTCACACCTCAGCCTCCCAAGTAGCTAGTAGCTGATTAACAAAAAAAAAATTTGTGCAGAGGGAGGTCTCACTGTGTTGCCCAGACTGGTCTTGAACTCCTAGGCTCAAGCCTTAGCCTCCTGAGTAGCTAGGACTACAGGCACATGCCACCACATCCAGCTAATTTTATTTTTTGTAGATATGGGATTTCACTATATTGCCCAGGCTGGTCCCAAACTCCTGGCCTCAAGGGATCTTCCATGCCTCAGCCTCCCCAAGGACTTGGATTACAGATGGGAGCCACCTCGCCAGGCCTGTAAATCCCTTTTTATATGCTAGATTCAGGGGAAGGCAAACTTCTTCTGTAAAGAGCCAAATAGTAAATATTTTTGGCTTTGCAAGTCATACAGTATCCTCTCAACTTCTCAATTCTGCTGTTGTAGCGGTAAAGCAGCCAAAGACAATATAAATGAATGGGTGTGACTGTGTTCCAATAAAACTTTATTTATAAAAACAATGGCCCACAAGACATAACTTGTTAATCCCTGAGCTAGATAAAAATGAAACATCTCCTTTCTCTAAATCTCTATGTAGACATTTATGCCATGTTTCCTCATCTTAGTTCCTTGGTAAACTCTTGTTCTTATCCACACAGAGGGGTCCCCACACATTACTTTGCCTGCAATAGACTTATTGAATGAATAAATGAATGAGTGAATGAATGAATGGCCTTAATTCAGAGGTAGTCTCAATGAACAACCCAGGCAGAGAACAATCAGAACAGCAGTCAGCTGTAGACAACCTGTGTCACAGAACCAGCGGAGTACAGAATATCATTCTTTGTCCTTCAGCTGTTGCAAGGAGACTACCTTCTTCACAACTAACCCCCCGCCCACCCTACCTGGCTTTATCCCACATCCCTAGTGGGCATCCATTTAATTTCAGAAGTTAATGAGGAACAAGGGCAACAGTGGGGGGTTCAGTTCTTAACAGTAAACTGTTCCAGTGACTAATCCGTCTTTCATTCCCAGTATTTTTATTTGTCCCAGCAGAAATGTGTGTGAGTCACAGCTCCTGTTGGAGAATTTTTTTTAATGCATCGTTGTGTGTATATCTCTGGCCTGCAGACCTGCAAGGTCTGGGTGCTGTTGACAGGGAGCTAATGATTTCAGTAGCAACAGCAAAAGCTGCCAAGTCATGCTAACCAGGACTTCTTTCCCCCATGCCTGTCAGCATGAAAGAAAGAAAAAGGAAAGAAAAACAATGGATTTAGTGTCTGATTAAGAATGTGGCACACAGAGTGATTAAGGCGGCCACACACTTCTATATTCTCCTACCAAATACCGTTTCCATTTTTTAAGACCCTGCCACACCTCTTCTTTCGGAAAAGCTTGATTAATCTCAAAGACCAGCTCTCGGAGCAGTTCTAAAACCACTATGATTTGCAAATTAATTCTCACCCTCTTCTGATCTCATTTCTGTCTTGCACTGTATTCCTGCAGCCTTTGTGTAGAAAATTCCTATTCTGGCCGGGCGCGGTGGCTCAAGCCTGTAATCCCAGCACTTTGGGAGGCCGAGACGGGCAGATCACGAGGTCAGGAGATCGAGACCATCCTGGCTAACATGGTGAAACCCCGTCTCTACTAAAAAAAATACAAAAAACTAGCCGGGCGGAGTGGCGGTTGCCTGTAGTCCCAGCTACTCGGGAGGCTGAGGCAGGAGAATGGTGTAAACCCAGGAGGTGGAGCTTGCAGTGAGCTGAGATCCAGCCACTGCACTCCAGCCTGGGTGGCAGAGCAAGACTCCGTCTCAAAAAAAAAAAAAAAAAAAAATTTCCTATTCTACTCCTTTCGATAAATTTGTAGCTTTCTTTCTGGAGTGTGAAGTCATTTCCACGTGGGTATGTTCTCTCTGTCTAGCGCAGTGCTGTGAACCGTGATTGCGCCACTGCACTCCAGCCTGGGCAACACAGCAAGACACTGTCTCAAAATAAAAATCTAGTAGCCGTGTCTCCATACTTATCATATTCAATTATTCGGTAGTTCTCAGCATAGTGATCTCTCTCTCCTTCTTGAAATATGCTTTTTGCACCAAATCAGACAGAGTTGATTTGGGAATTATGAAGAGATGAAGTCAAACCTCCACTTGGCCCCTCACTGGCTATGTGACTTCACTTCTTGGGGGCCTCAGTGTTTGCATCTATAAATGAGGATGAAAATGATGATCATCATAATAACAGAATAAAGGTAGGTAATGTTTCCCGAGCCACTAGTCATAATATATGCTCAATATAAACAAGGGTTTTTCATCTACTTTGCTCATTACGGTATGGTCGGGGCTAGCACAGAGCCTGGCACCATGTAGATAATCAGCAAACATTTTTTGAATAAATGAATTAATGGATTTTTCCCATACTTGCCTAATCTTAAGATACCTCACCATCCTCCCAGGAAGAGACTCCAAGGTCAACCTTGACTCTCGTATTATCTGTTTCTAGAATTCTAATTCCTCAAATTGCTTAGTTTCCATATTACTAAATGATCCTAAAGATGCAAGTGACAGAAATCCAACTCAGACCAGTTCAGGGAAAACAGGGAATATATTGGGTCATCTAAGCCTATCTAACTTGGGGCATGGCTCCATCCAGGTGCTCAAAGACTGCTTCTTTCCCAAGAGTCTAACTCAGAAGGCTGTCTCTGATTGGTCAGGATTGGGTTATGTGTTCAATCACTATGACTCTGAATGACCGGGCCTGAGTCATGTATTTCTACTAGAAAGGAAGGGAGGAATGGTCCCCAAAGGTTAACTGGAGCCCTAGTACTACAAGAAGAGAAATAGATGCTGGCTAGGCAATAACAAAGAATTGAGAGAGGCTCCTCCAGACTCACCAGTCTACATTCCCTCCTGCACACTCTGCCAGGTTAATGCTATAAAGGGCAAACATGATCAAGTTACTTATCCCTGTGCTCAAGCACCTTCACTGGCTCCCTGCTGCTGACTAAAGTAATTATAGTTTGCCCAGTGTGGCATGAAAAGTGCTTTGCAACATACCTGTCTTCTCCAAGCTGAGGGATCAGTGAGAAAGCTGTTCTAAGGATCCGGACAAGCAATGGTGAGGCATGGAGTTTGGACAGCAAGAGTGGGGATGCAGGTGTGGATTTCAGAGAAATCCATAATTTAACTGAAACTGCCTTCATTGAGGTCAAAAATTTGGACTGCCATGTCCAAATCTAGTAACTGTGACCTGGCATGGTGGCTCATACCTGTAATCCCAGCACTTTGGGAGGCCATGGCAGGAGGATTGCTTGAGACTAGGAGTTCAAGATCAGCCTGGGCAACATATTATCTAAAAAATTAATTTAAAAAAAGTTAGCCAGGCATGGTGGCATGCAACTCTAGTCCCAGCTACTTGAGAGGCTGAGGTAGAAGGATCACTTGAGCCTGGGCGGTCGAGGCTGCAGTGAACTGTGATTGCACCACTGCACTCCAGCCTGGGCAACACAGCAAGACCCTGTCTCAAAAAAAAATCTAGTAGCTGTGTCTCCATCCTTATCACATTCAATTATTCAGTAGCACTCAGCACAGTGATATTTCTCTCCTTCTTAAAACATGCTTTTTGCAGGAAATATTTGGGATACCCTGTCCCCCCCATTCCCTTGCACAGCCACTTTCTACTGGCCTTCTCTGGCAGCAGATATGTGCTCAGACTCTATCTTCTACACCCATAGAAGACACCATTGGTTGCAAACCAGCAATATTTGCCCCTTCTCCCAGTCGAACCCCCAAGTTTGGCCACCATATGCTTCTGGAGAGAATGAACCCCTCCTCACCCCCAGCAGGCAAATCATAATGAAACTCAGTCAATCATGAAGAGGCCTGTGACTCATTTCTCACCAATAAGATTTGATGGAAGTCTGTTGGAGGCTTCAGGGAAGGTCTTCTTCCTTCTCAAAACAAGATACAGGAATGGAAAGTGACCTGTTCTGCCCTTCTGGCTTGTGGATGTTGTTGTGACAGCACAACATCTAGGGCTATGGCAGCCAACTTGGACCCATGAGGGGAGACTGTGCCATCATGGTAGATGGAAAGATGCAAGGAACCTGGATCTTCAATGCTGCTCTTAAGCTGAATTACCCAACCCTGGGACTGTCCTATCTCAGGACACATTGCATAAACCACCTTGAGTTTAGTCTTCATTTACTTATAGCAAAAGTCATCTTGATGGATATACCACTTGTATGGTAAAACGTCCAGAAACATGACTCCAGCCATAACCTTCCTTCTCACATCACTCCAGACCTACGTGGGATGTTTAATGGACATCTTCCCAAGCAGTCCTACAAGCATCTTAAAAATGTGTCCCAACTTGAATCAATTATCTGCCACATTCCCCAAAATACTTTTATTCACCAGATAAAGGGCATCGCCATCTATGTGATTTCTGTCATGAGTGATCTTCAAGTCTTTTTTCCATTCCTTTATTCATTCATGTAACGAACTCTCATTTACTAAGCTCCTCTATACACTGGGCATTATGCAAGATATAGGGGATGACTAAGACAAAGTTCCATCCCTCATGAAGCTTATATTCTGGTTAGAGGGAGGTATTAAACAACACATAACTGACAGTAGCTAAGAAATAAACAGGGTGTTCTCATAGAGAAATACAGGGAGGCACACACCTAAATAAGGTGATCAGGGGAGGCGCCCATAGGGAGGTAATAAGCTGAGATCTAAATGCACAGCCAAAACCAACTCTGCAAAGCATAAGAAGAGTTTTCTAGTTGGGCACAGTGGCTCACGCTATAATCTCAGCAATTTGGGAGGCCAAGGCAGGAAGATTGCTTGGGGCCAGGAGTTTGTGACCAGCCTGGGCAACATGACAAAAACTGTCTCTACAAAATACAAAAAATTAGCCAGGTGTGATGGTCCATGCCTTTAGTCCCAGCTACTCTGGAGGCTGAGGTGGAAGGATCACTTGAGCCCAGGAGGCAGAGGTTGTAATGAGCCATGATTGTGCCACTGCACTCCAGCCTGGGTGACAGAGCAAGACCTTGTTTAAAAAAAAAAAAAAAAAAAAAAAAAGAGCTTTCTAGGCAGAGGAAATAGCAAGTGCAAAGGCCCCAAGGCTGGACCAAACTTGAACTTTCCAGAAGCCACAAGAAGGCCAGTGAGGTGGTAATGTGGAGACAGGCAGATCCAGTGGGGTCTCAAAAGTGATGTGTGGATTTTATGCTAAGTGCACTGGGCAGCCAGGGGAGGAATTTAAACAAGGATGTAACATGTGACTTAGGTTTTTAAATGGTCTCCCAGGCTATTGGGTGTATGATGGCCCATCATAATAAAAATGATCACAGTTAAACTTTGATGGTAGATATTGTGTGCCAGGCATTGTTCTAAGCATATTCCATATTTATTAACTCATTAAGTGCTCCCAACAACCCCATGAGGTCAGCACCATCATCATTCCCATTTTATTGATGAAGAAACTGAGGCACAGAGAATTATAGAAACTTGCCTAGGGTCACATAGCCAATAAATCAGAGCCTGGCCTAAAGGAAACAGGGAGACTAGCTACAGGCTATGGTGCATGTCCAGAAAGGGGGCTGCAGGCAGCGAGGCTTGCATTGGCCCAGGGGAGAAGTACAAGGGAGGATTCCGCATATAATTTCACGGTGGAGAGGAAAGAACTTGCAGGTGGTCTGTATCCTCTGTCCATTCTCACTCCTTTCTCCAGCAGGTCTTTGAACTTAACTTCTGACTTGGCGGTCTCCCAGCCCACCTTACATTAATAGATGGGGATGTCCTTGCTGTCCCCTCCCTCACCATCCTGCTGTCTGGCACCTCGTTCATCTCACACAACCACCTTTCCTTGAGAACAGCCCGACCCTGCTACAGTACAACAGTCTCCACCTTGGTCTTGCCCTGCCCACTCCACACCAGAGATTAAAGCCAGGCAGCCGCTCCTGGTGGTCAAAGGAGAGCACTTTGTAGACGCTCCCTGGACCCCAGTAAAACTTCTATTGTGTTGCTGGAGACAGAAACAATGCCAGTGGCCCCGTTGCTCCCGGCCAAATGTGGCCCCAGTAAACACAGTCTCCCAGCCCCATGGATGGGGCGCCTGGGGGTGTTAACAGAGCTCCCTCGGGGACCAGAGGGCCAGGAGAGAAGCAACGTGTGCCCGCAGGACACTCCTGTCTGCAGCCGGCTGCAGCCCCCACCCACCCACGTGCCTCACTCCAGGCGAAGAAAACCCAAAAGTAGGAGAGGACAGGCCAGAGATGGCTGCTTGACCTTTCAAGGGGAGGCAGGAGTTTCTACAAAGCCTCTGGGAGTCCCCTAAGTATGTGTTCCCACCCTCCAGGGGCTAGGAGGTCACCCTCTCAGTTCCTCATCAGCCTGGGATAGGTTCAGCGGTGGGTGGAAAATATGACCAGTAAGGGACCTACCCAGGCCCGGGGCCTGCTTTGGGGCTTTCTTAAGAAGCCAGTGCTAGGATCCCAGACCAAGAAGACACCTTGTGCAAAGCTCTGTGCTCTAGGCTCTCAGAGAATAGGAAAGCACCCTGTCCTTCTGGGTCAAAGCGGAGTTAAGATGAGTTATGCAGAGGCAGAGGTTTGAGGGAGAGATCAAGGAATACTTCATGGAGGAGGGGGCCTTTTAGAGTGCTCTGAAAGAACTGAGAGGATTCCTTTTTTTGCCCTGCCCTCCCTCTTCCTTTTCTTCTAAAAAAAAAAAAAAACCAAAAAACCCTCCCCAAATGACTAATAATAAATAAAAGACACACAAAAGAGATACATGTTCTTTATCTATGAATGTATTGGCCGTGTTGTTTTTGAAACTCTTTTCTGCTCTCTAAAGGAATGTGTGTACATCACGGAAACTTTGGAAAACCCAGAGGAGCATATAGAAGAAAATGAAAATTGCCTCTGTTTCCACCATGTAGAGATAAAACACTCTTAACATATCAGAGTATTCCTTTCCAGGCTTTGGTGGTGTTTTTTCATGTTATTATTAAGGTGAAATTTACTTGCAGTGAAATGCACATGTCTGGAATATATGACTCAATGCATTTTGACAAATGTCTACACCAATGTATACACCCTTCCAATCGAGATCTAGAACATTCCCATCACCCCAGAAATTTCCCTCGGGTCCCCTTCCAGTCAGCCCCCATCCTTCTGATTTCTATAAATTAGTTTTGCCTGCCAGGTAATTGGAATCATGTGCTATGTGCTTTTTTGTGTCTGGTTTCTTTCACTCAACATAAATAATGGTTTTAGATTTCTCCATGTATCAGTAGCATGTTCTTTTTCATTGTTGAGTAGTGTCCCATTGTGTGGGTAAATCACAATGTGTTCATCCTGCAAGAATCTTTTGGGTTGTCTGCACTTTGGGGCTATTATGAAAGAGCCACTTATAAATATTAGTCAAGTCTGTGCGTGGATGTAGGTTTTCATTTTTCCTGAGCAAATACTTAAGAGTGGGATAACTGACTCATATGATTAACTTTTATGAGAAATTGTCAACAGTTTTCCAAGGTGGTTGTACCATTTTATATTTCCACCAGTACTGTATGAGGGTTCCAATTTCTTGATATCATTACTCCTCTTCTTCTCCTCCTCCTCCTCCTCCTCCTCCTCCTCTCCTCCTCCTCCTTCTTCTTCTTCTTCTTCTTCTTCTTCTTCTCCTCCTCCTCCTCCTCCTCCTCTTCCTCCTCTTCTTCTTTTTTGTTTCTTTTTGAGACAAGCTCTCGTTCTGTCATCTAGGCTGGAGTGCAGTGGCAAAATTGTGGCTCACTGCACCCTCAACCTTCCAGGTTCAATTGATTCTTCCACCTCAGCCTCCCGAGTAGCTGAGACCACAGGCACACACTACTATGCCCAGCTAATTTATATATATTTTTTTTGTAGAGACGGCATTTTTGCCATGTTGCCCAGGCTGGTCTTGAACTCCTGGCCTGAAGCAATCTGCCCACCTCAGCCTCCCAAAGTTCTAGGATTACAGGTGTGGGCCACCACACCCGGCCTATTATTACTTATTAATTACACAAGTAATACATGAGTAGTCTCCTGCAAGGCTAAAATACCTTTGGATAACCACCTGGGACCCACCAATCCCCCCCAGAATAACTACCATCAGCAGTTTGGGATGCTGCTTCACAGATCTTTGCAGACCTTTTCTTGTGCATTTATATGTATAGATATATAACTTTTTTTTTTGAGTTGGAGTCTCACTCTGTCGCTCAGGCTGGAGTGCAGTGGCAGGATCTTGGCTCACTGCAACCTCCACCTCCAGGGTTCAAGGAGTTCTCCTGCCTCACCCTCCTGGGT
This sequence comes from Trachypithecus francoisi, assembly GCF_009764315.1. Lineage (NCBI taxonomy): Eukaryota > Metazoa > Chordata > Mammalia > Primates > Cercopithecidae > Trachypithecus > Trachypithecus francoisi. Next base: position 44,441,952 of record NW_022681467.1, read on the forward strand.
AGCTGGGACTACAGGCACACACCACTATGCCCAGCTAATTTTTGTATTTTTAGTAGAGACGGGGTTTCACCATATTGGTCAGGCTGGTCTCGAACTCCTGATTTCAGGTGATCCGCCCACCTCGGCCTCCCGCAAATGCTGGGATTACAGGCGTGAGCCACTGTGCCTGGCCTGATATATTGACTGTGCCACTGCACTCCAGCCTGGGAAACAGAGGAAGACTCTGTCTCAAAAAAAAAAAAAAAGGAATGTTTGTGCATTGCTGAAACCTTGGAAACCCAGAGGAGCATATAGAAGAAAATGAAAATCACCTCCATTTCCACCATGTAGAGTTAAACACCCTTAACGTGTGAGAGTATTCCTCTGTTTTCTATGGATGTATATATATATATATGTGTGTGTGTGATTATGTATGTATGTATCCCCATAGAAATAAACAAAACAATACTAGAAACAAATACAATACCAGAAACAAAACAATACTAGATGTCTTCTATGGATATACATATAGTATTGTTTTGTGGTGACTCTGTTTACAAAAATCTTGCATTATCTATTTCTTCATGGTACTTACCACCCAGGCCGTGTTGTTTGATTCCCTGCCTAGGATGTTAGCTCAGCTGGGGCAGGGAGTTTGTTTTGTTCACTGCTAGATTCCCGGTGTCCAGCATAGGGTGGCTGCTGCATCAATATCTGTGGAATGAAAGGATAGTGGACGTATTGTTCTGCAACTTGCTGGCTTCACTCTATAAATATAACTCATAGAACTTTCCACATCAGCACTTAACAGCTCTATTTCCCTCTGTAAACTGCCGCATAGCATATTCTGTGATATGAATGTGAAAAATGTCTTTTACATCCCTTTGTCTGTGGGTTTTAGTAAAATCAGCCAAAGGGTCAGGATTTCTACCACCACATACTGCAAGGAGGTCAACACATTGTCCACTTGGGGCGGGGGCAGGGGCGGAGTCGGGTGGGGAATCATAGTAAGTGGGTAGAATCTTTATGATTTGGCAAGTGGGGGTGGTTGTGGGGAGAAAGGTAGCATCACAGTTGTAGTGGGGTGGTTATGCTCACTCTGGAGCCAGATGTTCTGGGTTCAAATCATGACCACCACTGTCATGCTGTGTGACCTTGGGCAAGTTACTCAACTTCTCTGTGCATCAGTTTTCCATCTGAAAGATGGGAATAATAACAGTAACCTCCAAGGGTTGTGATGAGAATTAAAAGTCTATTGAGCATCAATGGGCACTTGTTAAATACTCTTTAAGTGTTATCTACCGTTATTATTCAACAACCAAAGGGTGTTGGCGTCTAAGGAACACATCCAGCTCCCTTCAGTCATTTTCTGTACCTTTCTGGCCCGGGTAGGTTCTTTCCCATCCACTGAGCTAGAACCTTTATTGCAGAGTAGAGGGTGACCCGGGGCAAGCGGAGGGCCAAGAGGAGGAAATCCAGGGAGGAGCAGCTTTATAGGAACCAAGAGAGAAAGGAGTTTCCAGAAGCCAGGGCTGGTAAACAGTAATGGAAGCTCCAGCAGAGGAGTAACTGTGGGGACCCAGATTAGGCGGCTGCAGTTTGGCAGCGGGGAAGTCACTGGTGACCTTTGGGAGAAACGCTGGGGCAGAAGCCAGCTTCAGAGGGACGGGGACAGGGACAGGGCCTGAGCCGGGGCCAGGGAGTCATTCAGGAGCCGCCAACTGCTCTTCTGAGAAACCTGGCCAGATTGGACCGTATGTTGAAGGAGAGAGAAAATATTTTGATTTTTTAAGGATGAGAAGCTCTGAGCAGGTTTAAGAGGGGAAACTTATTTCAAGAGCCATGACTACAGGATCTGAGAGGAGGGGAGCTGGGGCTGGAATGGGAGCCAAGAGCCCGGCATTTTGATCCCGACGTCTCTGTTGAATCTTTTCTTGCCCGCCACCTCCGTGCCTCTGCACCTGCCAACCTCCCTGCCAGGAGCACCCTTCCCCTGTCTGCCTGGCAACCTCCTCTTCATCTTCTAAATCAGGGGTCGACAAAATCCGGCCCCCCGCCCCCCGCCTGCTTTTGTACAGCTTGTGAGCTAAGAATGGTTTTCACATTTTTAAATGGCTAGGGCGGGGGGAATCAAAAGAAGACTATTTCGTGACACATGAACATTATATGAAATTCAAATTTCAGCTTCCTTAAATAAAGTTTTATTGGCACACAGCCACACCCCTTTGTTTACCTATTGTCTGTGGCTGCTTTCTTGCTACAGTGGCAAAGTGGAACAGTTGTGACAGGCCATGGATCCTGCAAAGTCTGAAAAATTCCCTATCTGGCCTTTTACAGGAAACATTTGCTGATCCCTGGTCTAAATCGCTACTTGAGGCTGGGCGTGTTGGTTCACACCTGTAATCCCAGCACTTTGGGAGGCTGAGGTGGGCGGATCTCTTGAGGTTACGAGTTCGAGACCAGCCTGGCCAACATGGTGAAACCCCATCTCTACTAAAAAGACAAAAATTACCTGGGCATGGTGGCAAGTGCCTGTAATCCCAGCTATGTGGGAGGCTGAGGCAGGATAACTGCTTGAACCTGGGAGGTGGAGGTTGCAGTGAGACGAGATCACGCTATTGCATTCCAGCATGGGTGAGAGAGCAAGACTCCGTCTCAAAATAAATAAAAATAAATAAATAAATAAATACATTTCTACTTGAGAGGAACAAAAACTACCTCTGTCTTTATGACTGTCCCTTGGTCCTGCGAGCCCCTTTAGCACTGAGAACCAAGTCAGAGTATGGCGTGGTGCATGCCGGTTGGCTGTCGCTTGTTTGTTATGCATTTATCCCCGCCTTCCTGAAGGACCTGAACCTTGCCCTGTAGGCTTCAGTCCCCCAGCCTGGGGCACATTGCCTGATTGGCAGTAAATATTGATTTAAATATTTTAAATATTTAAATATTGAAGGCCACCCATTCATCACTCTGAGTCTAGTTTTCTCATCTGTGAGAGCCTTGAACTTGGTCCCTATGATCTCTAATAGTGTGTGGAGGAAGGACATCCAAGACCTCACCAGGCAGTATGGGATTATTTGCCAAAAATATTTAAAAGGACTTTTCGAGAATTCCATGAGCCACAAATTCACAGACTATGGACCAAGTTTTAGCCCAAATGTGTTTTGCTGGGTCTGCACCTATTTTTTTTTTTTTTTAACTTAGATGTCAATGTAAACCTAACCCAGCCCACTTTAGTCACCGGTGCTATCTATCTGCCCCTTTCAGGCATTTGAGTTTGCCACTCCTGGATGGAGAGTTAAAGACCATTACAACCATGTCACCCAGGAACCCCCAAAATGGTTCTACAGTCAAAGGTTAAGGATATATTTAGGTCAGTTGTTCCAAAACCTGGTGAAATCAAATGACTCAAGCAATATATAAAACACAGATCCCTAGACCCACCTAGACCCACCAAAACCTACTCTCCCATAGGTCATGGTGCTGGAGGTGGAATTTTTTTCAAGATCCTCCTGAAATGCTTATCCATTATGGGAATATATATTGAATCAATATCTGCAGATATCAATTTGGCTGGACCTGTCAAAATTGTAAATGCACCTATCTCTTGACCTAGCAATTCCATTTCTGGGAATCTGTCTTCTAAACCAGTGCTTTTTAAACTTTAATGGGCATACACACCTCCGGTCATCTTTTTAAAATGTAGATCTCGATGCAGCAGATCTGGGATAGAGCCTGTAATGCTGCAGTTCTAACAAAGCTCCCATTTGATGCCTAGCTGATGGTCCTGGAACATTCTGAGTAGCAAGGCCCTAGATCTCCCACACACATGCCCAGTGACGTATGTACAAGTTGATGCATTGTATCATAGTATGTAATTGCAAGTATGGGAAATAACCCAATTGTCCATCAATAGGAGACTAGCCAAATAAATTACGGTGCATCCCAGAAAGGAGGAGCATCATACAGCCTTGAAAAGTATCAAGGCAGTGCTTTAGGTACTGGTATGGCATGATCTCCAGGGCATATTATTTAAAAAGCAAGGAGGAGAACAGTGAGTGGAGTGGGTAACCACTTATATAAAGAGTGTTGGCTGAGTGGGTACGTGGGGGATATCTATGTTTATATTCACTTGTAAATGTACAGAATTGCCTGATAGAAGACACTAGTAACTGGAAAGGGAAACTGAGTGGATGGCTGACAGGGAAGGGAGGGTGACATTTTACTGCACCCATTTGAATTTTGAACTACGTGAATATGATACCTGTTTAAAAATAAGCAAAAATTTTAAACTATAATTATACATAAATAGAAAGACTCACCACATACTTCTAATGCTCAGACATGAATTTAGACCATCAGAAAAGCTGAGCTGCAGGTAACATGGTAGGTGTATTATTCCATTCTCATGCTGCTATGAAGAAATACCCGAGACTGGGTAATTTATAAAGAAAAGAGATTTAATTGACTCACAGTTCTCTGTGGCTGAGGAAGCCTCAGGAAACTTACAATCATGGCAGAAGGCACCTCTTCATAGGACATTAGGAGAGAGAGTGAGTGCAAGCAGGGGAAATGCCAGAGGCTTATACAACCATCAGATTTCAGGAGACTCACTCATTATCATGAGATAGCCTGGGGAGAGCCACCCCCATGATTCAATTACCTTCACCTGGTCCTGCCCTTGACATGTGGGGATTATGGAGATTACAATTCAAGGTGAGATTTGGGTGCGGACACAGAGCAAAACCGTATCAGTAGGTTACCTTCTGCCTTGGTACACCATGCACACATACATCCCATACACATGCACATGTACAAGCACACACACACTTGCATACACCTTTAAGGACAGTCAATACAGTGTGTTGAAAGCCTGCTGAGCTTAAACTCTGCAAACCTCAGTTGGATCCCAGCTCCACCAGCTGAGTAATATCAAGCAAGACACTCAGCCTCGATGGGGATGATCAAAATAGTCCTGGCTGCCCTGCAGACCTTGGGTGGTGAGAAAACACTTCATAAACTGTCAAGCATACACGTGAAAAAACTCATTATAATATGAACCTGGATGGGTGAGCTGGATGGGGCAACCCCTAGCCTTGTCTCCATGGGGTCCCGGGCACACCTTTCAGGATGTCACTGCAAGGTGGAAACCCAATCCCTTGACCTTTGCAGCCAGGCAGCTGCTCCGAACAACCCCTGGCAGTGCTAATCTCCAACTCTCCTCCCACCATCGGGTCCAGCTGCTGGGCTGAGTCACATGCAGGCCGCAGGCCGAGGGACAGGCACATGACTTGTGTGTGGAGCTGGTGTGAGTGTAATGGTTGGGGGAGGGTAGTAAAGACCACAAGAGGTGACTACTCCCCACTTAGTAGGAAATTTCCGTTCCGGGGAGGAGATCTAAGCCTGACTCTAGGTCGGAACTCAAGTGGCTGCCTGGCCTGTCTGGAAGAATTCTTCCTCTGGGAAGTCCACTGGATGTGTGTATGTGTGTGCGTGTCTGACAGAGGGAGGGGCAGAGAGTGTACAAAAGAATGATACTAAAAATAACTAGCCAGGCACCTGTGGCTCATGCCTATAATCCCTGCTACTTGGGAGGCTGAGGTGGGAGGATCACTTGAGCCCAGGAGTTTGAGACTGTAGTGAGCTATGATTACACCACTGCACTCCAGCCTGGGCAACAGAGTGAGACACCCTCTCTAAAAAATAAAAACTAAAAAAACCACATGTACTAAGCACTTACCATGTGCCAACCTCTATCCTGAGCACCTCGAAGATTAAATTCATTGAATCTCCATTGATACTAGTATCACCATCACCATCATCATCATCCTCACTTTCCAGATGAAGAGGCCAAGGCCCAAAACAGGTAATGAAGGTCAGTCATATAGCCCAGGTTCAGAGACAGTCTGATTCCAGAGCCTCCGCTCTTAACCTCTCAGCTACAGGGAATTTCATTCCTTGAAGGGGGTGTCCAGAGGTCATTTGGCCCAGTGCAGTGAGTGAAATGATGGAAACAGTCAACCGTGTTTGCACCTGGCTGTGTGACCCTGGGGAAATTGACTCCCTCCTGTGCTTCACATTTTAGAGCCTCACTTTCCTCCCCTAAAATGAGGATCATCACAACCATATCCACCTCTCAGGGCTGTTTTAGGGGTTAGTAATAAGGTACTTAACGTCCTCCACACAAGACCTTGTTAATATGATTATCATACCGATTATTATCCAGTACTAGTGAGCAAGGTATAAAAAAACAGCTAGAAAACCCCTAATCCTGGGCAAGAAGGAATCAAAATCTCTTTCTTAAGCAGTTTGTCCATATCATTCATCAGTAACATGTAACCAACATATCTTGCCTTTTCTTCCTGTTTCTGTCAACCCTTCTAAGAAAGCAAGATAGGGCTAGAAAAGAAAATGCGTATATCTTGGTCATAATTTCAACCACTTTATTTTTTGGTTTTGGTTTTAGTAATCTTGATTTCTGCTGAGAGACGCTCACAGAAGAGAGACCCACCCGGGCACCAAGTCCATCCTGGTGGCAGGGGACAGATGAAATTTCTCTTTGAAGGTTACTTCCATTTCCACATCCCTGGGAGACTCATTCAATCCCACAATTATTTAGTGGACACACACTCTGTTCCAGTCATCCATTAGGCACTGGGGACATAGCACCGAACAAAGCAGACAACATTCTTCATCTCATGGAGCTGACACTCTGGCAGAGGAGACAGAAAATAAGTAAGTAAAGAGGCCAGGCACGGTGGTTCACGCCTGTAGTCCCAGCACTTTGGGAGGCCGAGGAGGGTGGATCACTTGAGATCAGGAGTTCGAGACCAGCCTGGCCAACATGGCATAACCCCATCTCTACTAAAACTACAAAATTAGCCAGTTGTGGTGGCACGCACCTGTAATCCCAGTTACTCGGGAGGCTGAAGCAGGAGAATCACTTGAACCCAGGAGGCGGAGGTTGTTGCAGTGAGCCAAGATCATGCCACTGCACTCCAGCCTGGGCGACAGAGTGAGAGACTCTGTCTCTAAATAAATAAATAAATAAATAAATAAATAATCTAATGTTAAGTTTCAAAAAATGCCATGAAGAAAAATAAAACAGAATAAAGGGATGGAGAATGCCGAGGGAGCGGCTGTTGTTTTAACCAAGGTGATCAGAGAAGGCCTCTTGGAGACATGAGAGAGGAGAGCTAATGAAATGCATGTAACTGGGGAAAGAGTATTGCAGCTGGAGACACGGAGTGGCAGGCGCAGAGGTTTTGAGGCAGAACCAAGGGAGACAGTGGTAGGGCATGAGTCTAGAGCGGCAGAAAAGGCCTTGCTGTCTCCTCTTTTCTTATCTGCCAAACTAGGGTGAGGACAGCGGCCTGCTGGCCCACATCCATCCCAGAGCTGCTGGGAGGTAATGGATGGGAAATTGCTCTGAGAGGCTGCACAGGGTCCGGTAGGAGTGTTATTAATGGAGGCACTGAACGAGGCCCATGCCAGGGGCACTATAGCACAAAGGGGTTTCTCCTCCCTCCTGGTGAGTCCCTGTTATCCTAAATACTAGCACTGAGAGAGCCCAAGCTTCAAACATTACCATCCTCTCCTTCAAGGAATGGAAAAAGAAGGGCCTAGAGAGGGCAGGAGAACCATCCAAGGTCACCTTGCAAGTTCCTGCCAGAGCCTCAAGGTCAGGATCAGGCCCAAGACTGAGCAAATACTGAACCATCCCATTCCCAGGTGACATGAGAGTAAGTAAAATCACTTTTCTTTTCTTCCTAAGAGGTTGTTACTTCCCCAGGGCAAGAGGGGGAGGAGACTCTGCTGGGTGGTTGGGCTGGGAAGAACAACAGTTTGCAAAGCAAATTAAATGCGTTACATGGCCAGTTTCTCCCACAGTTGGGTCTCTTTGCCCTCAGCAAGTGACTTCTCAACTTCTCCTTTGTGGTTTTCAAAACATTCCCCTAAATTTCTTTTTTTGTTTTGTTTCGTGATGGAGTCTTGCTTTATCACCCAGGTGGGAATGCAGTAGCATGATCTCGGTTCACTGCAACCCCCACCTCCCAGGTTCAAGCAATTCTCCTGTCTCAGCCTCCCGAGTAGCTGGGATTGCAGGCACCCGCCACCATGCCTGGCTAATTTTGGTATTTTGGTAGAGATGGGGTTTCACCGTGTTGGCCAGGCTGGTCTGGAACTCTCAACCTCAGGTGATCCACCCACCTTGGCCTCCCCAAGGGCTGAGATTATAGGCATGAGCCATGGTGCCCAGCCTACCCCTAAATTTCTTTTTTTTTTTTTTTTTTTTGAGACGGAGTCTCGCTCTGTCCCCCAGGCTGGACTGCAGTGGTTGGATCTCAGCTCACTGCAAACTCCGCCTCCCAGGTTCACGCCATTCTCCTGCCTCAGCCTCCCGAGTAGCTGGGACTACAGGCGCCCGCCACCTCGTCCGGCTAGTTTTTTGTATTTTTTAGTAGAGACAGGGTTTCACTGTGTTAGCCAGGATGGTCTCGATCTCCTGACCTTGTGATCCGCCCGTCTCAGCCTCCCAAAGTGCTGGGATTACAGGCTTGAGCCACCGCGCCCGGCCTACCCCTAAATTTCTTAGGTCCTTGCCGCCCATGGTGCATAAGAGTCAGAGGAGGTATTGGGCTCTTTGGCCCCTTTCCACAGATGAGGAAACTGAGGCCCAGAGTAGTGAAACACACCTCATCTGAGACATACAGGCTCCACGGTGAGGAGCTGACCTTCTCTGTGAAAGAAATGACTATAAACCGTATAAGATAACATAATGAGAAAGGCAATTTCAGAGGACACCAACAGCTATGGATGAAATAAACCAGAGAGCTTGGCCGGGCACAGTGGCTCGTGCCTGTAATCCCAGCCCTTTGAGATGCCATGGCAGGAGAATCACTTGAGCCCAGGAGTTTGAAGCTGCAATGAGCTATGATCACACCACTGCACTCCAGCCTGGGAGACAGCGTGAGACCCTGTCTAAAATAATAATAATAATAATAAATTAATTAATTAATTAGAAAAAGCCTTGAGCTCAGGAGTTTGAGACCAGCCTGGGCAACATAGCAAAACCCTCGCCTCGTCTCTACAAAAATTCAAAAATTCAAAAATTAGCGAAGCGTGGTGGTGCATGCCTGTGGTCCCAACTTCTCAGGAGGCTGAGGTGGCAGGATCACTTGAACCTAGAAGGTAGAGGTTGCAGTGAGCTGTGATTTCGCCACTGTACTCCAGCCTGGGTGACAGAGTAAGACCCTGTGTCAAAACAAAACAAAACAAAAGTAGGACTGGCAGGACTACTTTAGGGGTGATCAGTGAACGGTCCTGGGGGAGTTGACATACGAGCGGGTCCTGTAGCTTGAGAAACAAGCAGCCATGCGCAGAGCCAGATAAAAGAGGGGTCTGGGCCAAGGGGTGGCAAATGCAAAGGCCCTGTGGCAGGGGCAAGCTTGACCTTGGAGCAGCAAAAAGGAAAGGCTAGTGGGGCTGGAGCAGAGCAGAGCCGACCTGGGGAGGGTACGGGCTGATGGCAGCATCAGGGGCTACGTTGCAGGCCTTCCCGGCCACTGTAAGAAATGTGGATTTAATCCTAAGGGCAGTGGCTGCCAGTCGAGGCCTCCATGGTTGGTGGGAAAGCTGGGCCTTAAAACCCAGATCTCATTCTTCAGAGCCAAGGCTCACACGCCTGCAACTCCCCTTGGCCTTCTATGCGTCCCAGGACTTCCTCTGTCAACCCTGGAAGTTCCTGGTTATACTCCGGACATGTGACTCTGTCATGTACGCCTTGGGCTGTCAAGTGACTCCCACAGCCCTTATTTCCCACAAACTCACTCAGCATCAATCTCATCTCACACACAGGCCCATCTTCTCCTCGGCCTCTCCAGGTCACACTCTCTGGGAGCCTTGCCCCAGCAAATGAATTTGCATCTCCCCCCACCATCTCCAACCGCAGCAGAAATTGGGGATGGGGAAAAGAGAGAACAGAGAGGACTTTCAGGAGCAAATCAGTCTGCAAACTGGATAGGAAGGCAGAGAGAACACAGGCCAGATATAACCTGAGGAGCTTATCAGTTCTGTCCTGGGGTGCAGGCTCCCAGAGGTCTGAGCTGTCTCCTCTGGCCTCACTCCTGTGTTAAGAGGTGACAGACAGGATCCCAGGGTCACTCTGGCTGAAAATAGGCAGCAGGGGCAGCCTCTAGTGGTCCTTTGCAGGTTCTAACTCTACCATCAAATCACCATCAGACCACCCTCCTTGGTGTTATCTTTCTTTATTGTAGGCAGCTGAAGTCCTGAGATTAACAATAATAATTCACTTTTATTGAGCACTTACTGTGTGCTACTCACTGTACTATTTTATTTTATTTATTTATTTATTTTTAGAGATAGGGTCTAGCTTTGTCACCGAGGCTGGAGTGGGGTGGTGGAATCATAGCTCGCTGCAACCTCCAACTCTTTGGCTCAATCGATCCTGCCATCTCAGCCTCCTGAGTAGCCAGGACTACAGGCTTGTGCCACCCTACCCAGCTAATTATTTTTTTATTTTTTTGTAGAAGCAAGGTCTTGTCATGTTGCCCAGGCTGATTTTGAACTCCTGACCTCAAGCGAACCTCCTGTCTCAAACTCCCAAAGTGCTAGGATTACAGGTGGGAGCCACAGCACTTGGACAGTACTTTAGAATTTTAATTCATTTATGCATCTACGTCAAATGGAAATTAAAAAGTTCTTAGAAAACTTGGTGATTCCTGTGAATGTTAACAGGCTGGCTACCTTGTAACAATACCAGAAACAGAACTAGTGAGTTTGTCTGCCAAGGCTGCTTTAACACAAACTCAGTCAAGTCCCACGAAATGCCCCGTGAAGATTCTCCCATGTGACTCTTCTGGAGCCACCCTTGAGGAAGAACTTCCAGATGCGAATCAGGAAGCTCCTGCCTCACCTCACACCCATCAGGATGACTACTATCAAAAAGTAAAACAAAACAAAAATACACAGACAATAACAAGTGCTGGTGAGGATGTGGGAAAAATTGAAACCTGTACGCATTACTGGTGGGAATGTAAAATGGTACAGCTGCTGTGGACAACAGAACGGCAGTTCCTCAAAAAATTAAAAATAGGGTTACCATATGACCCAGTCATTCCACTTCTGGGTGTGTAACCAAAAGAATGGAAAGCAAGGTCTTGATCGGGAGCGGTGGCTCACGGCTGTAATCCCAGCACTTTGGGAGGCCGAGGTGGATGGATCACCTGAGGTCAGGAGTTTGAGACCAGCCTGGCTAATGTGGTGAAACCCTGTCTCTACTAAAAATACAAAAAATTGGCTGGGCATGGTGGCGCACGCTTGTAATCCCAGCTACTCAAGAGGCTGAGGCAGGAGAATGGCTTGAACCCGGGAGATAGAGGTTGCAGTGAGCTGAGATCGCGCCACTGCACTCCAGCCTGGGCAACAGAGTGAGACTCTGTCAAGAAAGAAAGAAAGAGAGAAAGAGAGACAGAGAGAGAGAGAGAGAGAGAGAGAGAGAGAAAAAAAGAAAGAAGGAAAGAAAGAAAGAAAGAAAGAAAGAAGAAAGAAAGAAAGAAAGAAAGAAGAAAGAAAGAAAGAAGAAAGAAAAAGAAAGAAAGGGAGGGAGGGAGGAAGGAAGGAAGGAAGGAAGGAAGAAGGAGGGAGGGAAGGAGGGAGAGACGGAGGGAGGGAGGGAGGAAGGAAGGAAGGAAGGAAGGAAGGAAGGAAGGAAAGAAAGAAGCCAAGGTCTTGACCAGGTATTTGTGTACCAGTGTTCATAGCAGCATTACTCTGTCAAAAAGAAAGAAAGAGAGAGAGAAAGAGAGAGAGAGAAAGAAAGAAAGAAAGAGAGAGAGAGGAGGAGAAAAGAAAGAGAAAGAAAGAAAGAAGGAAAGAAGGAAGGAAGGAAGGAAGGAAGGAAGGAAGGAAAGAAGCAAGGTCTTGACAGATATTGTGTACCAGTGTTCGTAGCAGCATTACTCTGTCAGAAAGAAAGAAAGAAAGAAAGAAAGAAAGAAAGAAAAGAAGGAAGGAAGGAAGGAAGGAAGGAAGGAAGGAAGGAAGGAAGGAAGAAGGAAAGAAGGAAAGAAGGAAAGAAGGAAAGAAGGAAAGAAGGAAAGAAAAGAAAGAAAAGAAAGAAGAAGCCAAGGTCTTGAACAGATATTTGTGTACCAGCGTTCATAGCAGCATTATTCACAATAGCCAAAAGCTGGAAGCAACGCAAGTGTCCAACCACAGATGAATAGATTAACCAAGTGTGGCATCTACATACAGCGAAATAGATTTCAGCCTTAAAAATGAAGGATATTCTGATACATGCTACAACATGGGTGAACCTTGAGGATATTATGCTAATGAAACAAGCCAGTCACCAAAAGACAAATACTGTACAATTACACTGAGATGAGGTCCCTAGAGTAGTCAAAATCATAGAGACAGAAGGTAAAATGGCAGCTGCCAGGGGCTGGAGGGCAGAATGGGGAGTTGTTTAATGGGCATGGAGTTCAGCTTTGCAAGATGAAAAGAATTCTGGAGCTGGATGGTGGTGAAGGTTGCACAACAATGTGGATGTACTTAATGCCACTGAACCATACATTCAGAAACAGTTAAGATGTTACATTTTATGTTATGTATATTTTACCACAATTAAAAATTCCTTAAAAGGCCAGGCGCCACACCTGTAATCCTAGCACTTTGGGAGGCCGAGGCAGGTGGATCATGAGGCCAGGAGAAGGAGACCATCCTGGCTGACATGGTGAAACCCCGTCTCTAATAAAAACACAAAATATTAGCCAGGTGTGGTGGCACACGCCTGTAGTCCCAGCTACTTGGGAGGCTGAAGCAGGAGAATAGCTTGAACCTGGGAGGCAGAGGTTGCAGTGAGCCGAGATCTCACCACTGCACTCTGGCCTGGGCGACAAAGTGAGATTCCGTCTCAAAAAAAAAAAAAAGATACAAGGCCAGGTGCAGCAGTGGCTCATGCCTGCAATCCCAGCACTTTGGAATTGCTTGAGGCCAGGAGTTTGAAACCATTCTGGTCAACATAGTCAAACCATGTCTCTACAAAAGAAAGGAAAAAAAAATTTAATAGGAAAAAATAAGATGCCGCTGCCTCCTTCCTGGGGCCCAGAAAGAGATCTCACTTTCTGATGAGAAGGAAAGGGTTTGGTTGGGCCTCCAGCAGCATTGCAGTCACACCCAGCTCCTTTTATAGATGTTAACGGCCTGGAGCAGATCTTTGTGACCCCAAAACAAGCCATCTCAGACTTTTAGTGACACTCTTTAGCCCCAGAACATCATCACAGTGAAAGGAGGTCCAGCGAGATGGAGCTGGAGTTCTGACATTGACTTTGGGGAACCCTAAACGTTCACTCCACCTCCCCAGACCTCAGTTTCCCCAATCTTTCCAAGTGAGGAGGTTGGACTTCGGAGGTTGTCCAGGAATTATATCTGACCCCAGACGTGTTTGGCCATCACAAGATTTAAAAGCTGAGAGATATCCCATTAGAAGGTCCGGCCACCTGGGGGCTATGTTTTTCCGAGGTCACCATAGTCTGGAAATGCACTGTCTGGAGGGGTTCCCCCTTGGATGGGGCCAATGCTCCTCAGTTCCACCCCCTGCCACAGGCGCAAAACTTCCCTGCCAGGACTCTGCAGGCGGCTGAGTTTGCAAAGCCTGGACAAAATGACAGTGGAGGGGCCTCAAACTTCAGTGACGGCTGGGTCAGAGTTTTGTGGGTGAAGATTTCTTCTAAAACACAATTTTGAGGTTTTCAATCACGGGACATACCATCTCTGAGACCTCTCCTTATTTAACTCCAACCCTGGATTCCTCAGACCAGTTTCCCAAATAGAGAGACCCCACAAGAGGCTCTGTAAACCCCACCGGCACCCCACACCATGACTTCCTCTCAATTTGTTGAGATTCCCAGCAGGAAAGGAAGTCTCCAGGCCTGCTTGCGGGGCTTCCATACAATCATGTCCCCCTTGCCTCCCCTCGAAAAATAGAGAAAATGAAAAAGCAGGCCGGGCACGATGGCTCACGCCTGTAATCCCAGCACTGTGAGAGGCTGAGGCAGGCAGATTACCTGAGGTCAGGAGTTTGAGACCAGCCTGACTAACATGGCAAAACCCTGTCTCTACTAAAAATACAAAAGTTAGCCAAGCGTGGTGGCACACTCCTGTAGCTCCAGCTACTCTGGAGGCTGAGGCAGTAGAATTGCTTGAACCCAGGAGGTGGAGGTTGCAGTGAGCCGAGATTGCCCCACTGCAGTCTGGCTTGGGCAACGGAGCAAGACTCTGTCTCAACAAAAGAAAAAATAAAACAAAATAAAAAAGCAAAAACCAAAAAGGCCCTTATTAAAACCTTGTGATTCTTCATGACAACCCAGACAGGAAAGACGGGAACTGACATTATCATCCCTTCCAACTCCTCACCATAATTTGATACTAATAAAAGATAGCTTTTATTGAGCATTTACTGTGTACCATGCCTTCTTCTAAGCACCATGCATATTATTTCATTGAATCTTCATAGCAATCCAAGGAGATAGGCACTATTATAACCCATTTTACAGAGAAGAAAACTGAGGCAGAACCTGCACATTGGTAGTGAGAAGGCCTGAGATAGACTTTAGCTTTCTCATCTCTCATCACGTGACCTTGGACAAGCCACTTCCTCTCTCCAGGCTTCAATCTCTAAGTTGTACAAGGTCATCATTCTGGTCTAAATAGTTTGTTATTCCTTGAACTCTTTTCCTAAAAATCAAAGCATACACTAAAAAAAAAAAAAAAAAAAAAAAAAAAAAAAAAAAGAAGTTCGGGTGCAGTGGCTCACGCCTGTAATCTTAGCACTTTGGGAGGCCGAGGTGGGGGGATCACAAGGTCAGGAGATCGAGACCATCCTGGCTAACACGGTGAAACCCCGTCACTACTAAAAATACAAAAAATTAGCCGGGCGTGGCAGCAGGCTCCTGAGATCGCGCCACTGCTCTCCAACCTGGGCGATAGAGTGAGACTCCGTCTCAAAAAAAAAAAAGAATGAAAAATTGGAAACAACACTGCCTGTATAGGGGGTATGTGTGTGTGGTTGAAAAGCCAACTAGTGAAACTTTAAAAGCCAAGGCTAAATATATCTATAAACTAATAAACGTTATTATTATTTTTTTTGAGACAGGGCCTCAGTGTGTTGCCTAGGCTGGAGCACAGTGCACTGCAGCCTCAATCTTCTAGGCTCAAATGATCCTCCCACCTCAGCGTCCTGAGTAACAGCTGGGACTACAGGCACACACCATCACACCCAACACATTTTTTATTTTTTCTTTGTAGAGATGGGGTCTCACCATGTTGCCTGGGCTGATCTCAAACTGCTGACCTCAAGTAATCCTCCCACCTCAGCCTCCCAAAGTGCTAGGATTACAGGCGTAAGCCACTGTGCTTGGCTAAACTTTATTTTTTCAGAGCATTTTAGGTTTACAGAAAAATTGAGAGGAAAGTACAGAGAGTTCCCTTATACTCCCTCTCTCCCTCCCCTACTTTTCCCCATTATTAACATCTTGTATTAGTGCAGTACATTTGTTACAATTGATGAGCTGATATGGGTACATTATTATTAACTAAGGCCCATAGTTTATATTAGAGTTGACTCTGTGTTATGTAGTGTGCAGGTCTTGGCAAATGTATGACATGCATCCACCATTACCTTATTATGCAGAACAGTTTCACTTCCCTAAAATTCTCCTGTGCTTCACCTTTTCATCCCTCCCTGCTCGCTCTCCACAAACCCCTGGCAACCACAGTTTTCTTGTTTGTTTTTTGTTTTGTTTTGTTTACTTTCTCTATAGTTTTGGTTTATCCAGAATATCATATAGTTTTTTTTTTTTTTTTTTTTTGAGGCGGAGTCTCGCTCTGTCGACCGGACTGGAGTGCAGTGGCCGGATCTCAGCTCACTGCAAGCTCCGCCTCCCAAGTTTATGCCATTCTCCTGCCTCAGCCTCCCGAGTAGCTGGGACTACAGGCGCCCGCCACCTCGCCCGGCTAGTTTTTGTATTTTTAGTAGAGACGGGGTTTCACCGTGTTAGCCAGGATGGTCTCGATCTCCTGACCTCGTGATCCGCCCGTCTCGGCCTCCCAAAGTGCTGGGATTACAGGCTTGAGCCACCGCGCCCGGCCCAGAATATCATATAGTTGGAGCCATATGGTGTGCAGCCTTTTCATATTGTCTTTTTTTTTTTTTTTTTTTGAGACAGTCTCGCTCTGTCGCTCAGGTTGGGGTGCAGTGGCATGATCTTGGCTCACTGCAACCTCCACCTCTCGGGTTCAAGCCATTCTCCTGCCTCAGCCTCCTGAGTAGCTGGGACTACAGGTGCACACCACCAAGCTCAGCTAATTTTTGTATTTTTAGTAGAGACGGGGTTTTATTGGCCAGGCTGGTCTCGAACTCCTGACCTCAGGGGATCTGCCTGCCTTGGCTTCCCAAAGTGCCGAGATTACAGGCGTGAGCCACTGCGCCCAGCCCATACTGTCTTATTTCACTTAGCAATATGCATTTAAAATTCTTCCACGTCTTTTCATGGCTTGATAGCTCTTTTTTTTCTAATCAATGAATGGTATTCCTTTGTCTGGACATACCAGTTTGCTTTTTCATTCGTCTGTTGAAGGATATCTTGATTGCTTCCACGTTTTGGCAATTATGAACGAAAGCTTATACATTTTTCATAATTTTTCTTGCCATTGGAAAAAGCAATGACATGAGATCACTGCAGATTAGGAAAATACAAGAGGACACAGAGAATGAAATTTCAATCTCCCATTTCACAAAGAAAGAAACTGAGGCTAAGGGAGAGGAAATGATAGGTTCCCCTTGTTCATTCATTCATGCATTCACTTCTTCCTCCAGTGAATATTTACAGAGAATCTATTACCTTCAGGCACTATGCTGGGACAGGAGACACCACTGGGAACAAGAGAGACGTCTGTTACTGGGATTGGTATTCCAGGCAGACAACAACCAAGTAAATAAATGAATCATGTTTGTAATGAAATCACAGCTAATATTTATTGTGTGCTTTCTTTGTGCCAAACGTTGTTCGAAAAACTTTGTGTACTTTATGATATTTGGTCTTCACAAACACACTGGGAAGTAAGCCTGTTATCTCAGTTTTGCAGATCAGAAAGAAACGTACACTTCAGAGAGATGAAATCATGAACCTAAGGTCACATCGCTCATTGAAGTCAGGGGAGCAAGATTTGAACCCAGGTTGTGGCGCTCCCATCTATACACTTAACCACTGCTCTAAAATATGGGAAGATCATTTCAGATGGAGGGTTGGGGACAGAGCCCAGGAAAACCCTGACCTTCACCTTCTTACGCCTTTGTGTCAGACACTTGTTTTTCAGGGTTCTGAGAAGCCAAACTTCATTGTTCTTTGTGGCTTCTTCCAGTTACTTAGCTGTGGTCCCTGGGGACCAGGGGGAAGGGCTTGGAGCTCATGGCTGGCCAGGACCCTGTGTGCAATCAGATCACCTTTATTTTTAAGCCATGAAATCCCTGATGACACATGCTACTCTTCAGAGGAGCAGGCTGACCTGACCAGGGGAACAGAGTCACTGGGCAGAGAGAAGCCACACACCTCAGGCAAAGTTTTTGACAATCAGGCAAGGAGGTGGGGTGGGGGGTCTTACCCAACCCTGCTTCCTATGGGATCATTCTAATCAGCAGCAGAAGAAGCCATAAGCTTATAAAATGGTACTGGGGAGTCTCTGAGGAAGTAGGTACTCCCATACACCCCTGGGGAGTGGAAGCTGCCAGAGCAGTTTTAGAAAACAATTGTCGTCAGCTACCTAGTTTTAAAGAAACACAGCCTTTGACCAGCAGTTTCAGGCCTAGGGGGTTCATCCTACAGATAACTTCACACATGTGTAAAATGAGGTATGTGCAATGCTACACTTGACATCAATTTGTAGAAAGAATTGGAATGACCCCTTTCTTCTACCCTCCCCCGCCCCCCACAGGTCCCTGGTTAAAGAAACCAGGTCCATGCTTGCAATCTTCAGCAGCTCTTCAAAGGAAGACGGGTCTCCATGTACTGCAATTGAGCCCTCTTCAAGATAAACTGTTAAGGGGGAAAAAGAAAGGTCCAGAACATTATATGCTGTCCTGATTGTAACAAAATTAAACAAAAAGAGGTGGGCAGGGGCTCTGTCTATAGAGGTGTTGAACTGGGAGTTCCTCCGTAAGAGCGTGTAGCATCCTGAGACCTGGCATCCCAGTACTGGCCCTCCCTTGCTGTGCAATGAAGGTCAAAGTATTCAGCCTCTCTGTGCTCCAGTTTCCTCAA
Organism: Trachypithecus francoisi; assembly: GCF_009764315.1. Taxonomy (NCBI): domain Eukaryota; kingdom Metazoa; phylum Chordata; class Mammalia; order Primates; family Cercopithecidae; genus Trachypithecus; species Trachypithecus francoisi. The sequence goes on from NW_022681467.1 coordinate 44,460,269, forward strand.
CTGTAAAATTGGGCTTGATGGAAAAATTAAATAAAGTCATCTACACAAGAGGCATTTCTCAGTGCATAGGATGTAGGAAATGGTCAATAAGGAATAGCTGTAAAATAATTATCATTCTGCACAAACTCTCCCTGGAAGAAGGCACAAAAACATGGATAATGGGCCACTACATCTGGGCACTGGGAAGACTGGGAGATAGGACAAGGGGTGACCAATTTTTCAGTGTACGCCCTTTTCCAAGTGTTAAACTTTTTTTTTTGAGACAGGATCTCACTCCGTTGCCCCTCTGGGGTGCAATGGTGAGATCGTAACTCACTAAAGCCCCAACTTCTGGGGCTCAAGCAATCCTCCCACCTCAGCCTCCTGAGAAGCTGGGACTACAAGTGTGTGCCACCCTACCTGGCTAATTATTAAAGTTTTTTTAGAGACAAAGTCTTCTCCTTGTGTTGCCCAAGCTGATCTCAAACTTCTGGCCTCAAGGGATCCTCTGGCTAAACTTTTAATTTTTTACTTTGTGCATGTTTTAATTTTTTTTTTAATATTATTTAAAATAGGGTAGCAGGGCCAAATCAAAATGAGAAAGAACAGGTAAGCGATTTTCAGGCCATTTTCCAGATGGATTTTCTGAGCTAACAGCAACCTGGGCCCTGTGGCTCAAGGCCTGGCTGCTCCCAGACATTGTCTGGGAGACGGTTAGAAGTGCAGGACCCCAGCCCAGGGCCCCTGGAGCAGAATCTGTATTAACGCGCTGTCCAGGTGAGCCACAAGCAGGCGCAAGTTGGAGAGGTACTGGTCTGAGGACAGCAGTCATAGAGGCCACCAAAGTGTTTTTCAGTTTTTTTGACTCAGCTCAGCAGAGGATGAATGGGATGGGTTGCCCCTCCCATGGGGCGGGGGACAGGGAGAAGAGAGAACAGCAAGAATTAAGAACTGCTTGGCCAGGCACAGTGGCTCACACCTGGAATCCCAGCACTTTGGAAGGCAGAGGTGGGCAGGTCGCTTGAGTCTGGGCGCTAGAGACTAGCCTGGGCAACATGGCAAAACCCATCTCTACCCCCCAAAATACAAAATTAGCTGGGTATGGTGGCACATGCCTATGGTCCTAGCTACTCAGGAAGCGAAGGTGGGAGGATCACTTGAGCCTGGGATGTGGAGGTTGCAGTTAGCCAAGATCACCCCACTGTACTCCAGCCTGGGAAACAGGGAGATCCTGTCTTAAAAAAAAAAAAAAGAATCACTTGCTCTTCCTCCATAAGAGGTTGGGGCACATGAGAGCTAGGAGTGTGACTTTTAGCAGCTCCCCACTTAGGGTTTAAAATAACTTTCTGGTTGAAATTTTAAAAAAAGAAAGTAAGGAAGAAAAGGGAACCTCCCACTGCAACCCACAAAACCCCAACAAGAAAAGGAGGCCTCCTGCTCCCCAGCCCAGGCTCAAGCCTACTTAATTCTCTCTTTGGAGACAGTAACAGAGGAATTGTTCAAGGAAAAATCAAGTGGGAAGCTCTTGGAGCTGAAGAGCCTGCAAGACAATCCACTTCAAGTTTCTCATATAACAGGTGAGAAAATAGAGGCTTGGAGAGGGGACATGGTTTGTCCAAAGCCACCCAGCAAGTTAGGGGCAGAAGCAGGGCCAGAATCATAGAGGCAGGAGAGACCTTGAAAGCACCTACCTCAGAGTTACACCCTCAAGAGCCCCCCAGGGAATGTCTAGAAGAGGCACAGATCAGCTATTCCCTCTCCACTGACCACAGGCCAGGCACCTGAGCCAAGCTGGGCAAATGAGAAGCCATTTTAGAACTTCTGTTGGTCAAGGGAGCCATCCATCTTTGCATCTCTCCACAGGTGTAGAGTCTGCCACTTTTTAAAAATAATTGTATACAAAATTAGCTAGGCGTGTTGGCGTGTGCCTGTAATCCCAGTTACTTGAGAGGCTGAGGCAGGAGAATCGCTTGAGAGGCTGAGGCAGGAGAATCGCTTGACCGGGGAGGTGGAGGTTGCAGTAAGCCAAGATTGTGCCACTGCACTCCTGCCTGGGTGACAGAGTGAGACTCTGTTTCAAACAAACAAACAAATAAATAAATAAAAACAATTGTGTACAATACATATAACCTAAAATTTACCATCTTAACCTTTTTTTTTTTTTTTTTTTTCCTGTACAGACGGAGTCTCACCATGTTGCCCAGGCTGGTCTGGAAGTCCTTGCCTCAAGTGATCCTCCCACCTTGGCCTCCCAAAGTGCTGGGATTGCAGGCGTGAGCCACTCTGCCATTCATTAACCCGTTTGAAGGGTACAGTTTAATAGCGTTAAGTACATTCACACGTCATGCAACAAGTCTGCTGCCTTTGACATACATGAACATAAGTTTCCTGAAACAAGTCTTATACTCCTGTCTAAGAAAAACAACAGTGAACAAAGTGATAAATGGTAACAGACACTGGTTCTTGGGGCCAGGAAGACAAGAGGGAGTGGTGGAAACTATGGCAAACAGGAAAGCCCAAACCCCTTCTAGGAGACAGTCACTAATCAGCTCCGATCTGCTTTTGCCTGCAGGAGTGCTACATCATCTATATATGAAAACACTCCATTTTTTTTTTTTTTTTTTTTTGAGACAGAGTTTCACTCTTGTTACCCAGGCTGGAGTGCAATGGATGTGATCTTGGCTCACTGCAACCTCCGCCTCCCGGGTTCAAGTGATTGTCCTGCCTCAGCCTCCAAATCCAAAGTAGCTGGGATTACAGGTGTGTGTCACCATATCTGGCTAATTTTTGTGTGTGTGTATTTTTAGTAGAGATGGGGTTTCAATATGTTGGTCAGGCTGGTCTCAAACTCCTGACCTCAAGTGATCCACCCGCCTCAGCCTCCCAAAGTAAGAAAAACCTGATTTTTTAAACTTAACTTTTCAATACTCAAAATTCAAAACAGTTGAAAAGGTACAGAAAATGTCTCCCTCCTACTACAGTTTCCCACTCCACAGGTAACCACAATTACTGATTTATTGTGGATAAAGTGTGTTTATAATTATACAAATAGTAACATAAACATACCTTTTTTTCTGCGTTTTATTCCATTTTACATAAAATAGAGCATAACAAACACATTGTTTTTTGTTTTTTGTTTTTTTTTTGAGACGGAGTCTCGCTCTGTCGCCCAGGCTGGAGTGCAGTGGCCGGATCTCAGCTCACTGCAAGCTCCGCCTCCTGGGTTCACGCCATTCTCCTGCCTCAGCCTCCCAAGTAGCTGGGACTACAGGCGCCCGCCACCTTGCCCGGCTAGTTTCTTGTATTTTTTAGTAGAGACGGGGTTTCACCGTGTTAGCCAGGATGGTCTCGATCTCCTGACCTCGTGATCCGCCCATCTCGGCCTCCCAAAGTGCTGGGATTACAGGCTTGAGCCACCGCGCCTGGCCTATCCTCATTATTTTTACAGTTGCACAATTGTATTCCACCATACGGATGATCTATTTTTTTGCAGTTTTTTTTTTTGTTTTTTGTTTTTAGACAGTGTCTCACTCTGTTGCCCAGGCTGGAGTGCAGTGGTGTGATTATGGCTCAATGCAGTCTTAAACTCCTGGGCTCAAGCTGTCCTCCTACTTTAGCTTCCCAAAGTGCTGGGATTACAGGCATGAGCTACCTTGCCTGGTTGGATGACCCATATTTGATTTAACCCACCCCCATTTCGATTGTTTTTCTAGACTGTTGCATTTTAAACAATGCTGCATAGGTATTGATAGTGTTGAGCACTATTTACAATAGCAAAGGCATGGAACCAACCCAAATGCCCATCAATGATAGACAGGATAAAGAAAAGGTGGCACATATACACCATGGAATACTACGCAGCCATAAAAAAGAATGAGATCATGTCCTTTGCAGGGACATGGTTGAAGCTAGAAGCCATCATCCTCAGCAAACTAACACAGGAAAACTGAAAACTAGTTAGTTTGCTGAAAACAGCAAACTAAGGCAGAAAACCAAACACTGCATGTTCTCACTCATAAGTGGGAGCTGAACAACGAGAACACATGGATACAGGAGGCGAACAACACACACCAGGGCCTTTTGGGAGTTGTGGGGTAAGGGGAGGGAGAGCATTAGGACAAATACCTAATGCATGCTGGGCTTAAAACCTAGATGACAGGTTGATAGGTGCAGCAAACCACGATGGAACACGTATACCTGTGTAACAAACCCGCACACTCTGCACATGTATCCCAGAACTTAACGTAAAATTAAAAAGTTGAATAAAATAAACAATACTGCCTGAATAACCTCCTACATATATATTTTTCACATATGCAAATGTATCTGTAACTAAATTCTCCAAATTAGAATTTCTGTATGTGGATTTCTATTACGTAAGGAATTTGCCTACTTGTCCCTCATAGTGGTTGTACCTAGATCCGTTCCCACAGCCATGTATGAGGGACTGTTTTTTTCACAATTAAACACCTTATTGTCTTAATATTGATTTAAAAAAAACTAAAACTAAACAAAATGAAAATAATGTGCAATACAAACAAACATGCCAGTGTGGGCCACATCAAGCCAGTAGGTCCCAGCTTTCCCAAGTCCAACCCTTCAAAGCCCAGAATGTTGAGTGACTCGCCTCAAGTTACCCAGCACTTGAATCTGCACTGTCTGATTTCTATGGCTGCACCTGATCCACTTCCCAGCTGACTACTAACTTCTGGGATCCGTCAACTTTGGCAGTGAGAAACTGTGGCTTCTGCAAAGTCACGTGGAGGCTTTGTCAGTTCAAAAGGTTGAAAAAGTTCCAATCTTACTTGAGGGTGGTGCCTGTGGATGGTGCCACCCTGTATCCAACAGGTGCCCTGCTCTCAGATGTCAGCTTGTGTTGTGTAACAACTAACCATAAAAATCCTATTTAGGCAGGGCACGGTGGCTCACGCCTGTGATCCCAGTACTTTGGGAGGCCAAGGCGGGCAGGTCACTTGAGGTCAGGAATTCAAGACCTGCCTGGGCAACATGACAAAACCCTGTCTCTACTATGAAAAATACAAAAATTAGCTGGGTACAGTGGCGGGTGCCTATAATCCCAGCTACTCAGGAGACTGAAGCATGATAATCGCTTGAACCCAGGAGGCAGAGGTTGCAACAAGCCGAGATTGTGCCACTGCACTCTAGCCTGGGCGACAGAGCGAGAGTCCGTCTCAAAAAAAAAATCATATTTACTTCTGTTCTTTCATCCAAGTGCTTGAGGAAGCTTAGGATTCAGACAGACTTGGAGCCTGTCCTGGCTCAACCTCCTGCAAGCTGTATGATTTGGGGTAATTTACTTGTCCCTCTTAAGCTTCAGTTTTCTTAACTATAATATGGAGATAATAACAGTCTCTTCTGTGAATTGTGCTTGTAATCACAGCAGACACAAAATATATACCTTTAAACATTAGAGTCAGGTCCAGCTCACCAAAATACTCAGGCTGTGAAAGGCCGACAAGAGGCAGGACGCCTCTCTCACTTGTTCTCCTCCATGACATACCTTCACTGAGACAAGAGCAGCAGGCAGAATCATCCATACGCGTTACACCATGGTGTGGTTTTTTTTCACGGAGCACATGGAGTTGGATATGTGTAAGTTGAATACACATGTAAAGCAATTCCTTTCTATATTTGCTATGTTCATGTAACTAGATTGTATGCTCCTTGAAGGAAGGGATTGTCTTCCAGTTGGCAAGACAGGCTTGAGATCAACTAAGTATTTTACAAGATAGAACAAAATAAGTGGCTGGGATCGGTGGCTCATGCCTGTAATCTCAGCACTTGGGGAGGCCGAGGCAGGGGGATCACTAGAGGTCAGGAGTTCAAGACCAGCCTGGCTAACATGGTGAAATCCCGTCTCTACTAAAAAATATAAAAATTAGCTGGGCATGGTCCCTGCCCTGTAATTCCAACTATTCAGGAGGCTGAGGCAGGAGAATCACTTGAACCTGGGAGGCAGAGGTTGCAGTGAGCCAAGATCGCGTCATTGTACTTCAGCCTGGACAACAGAGAGAGACTCTGTCTCAGTAAATAAAAATAAATAAATAAATAAATAAATAACAAAATAAGCAAAGGGTACAAAGTACCATGAGGAAGGACAACCTGTTCAAATGGAGCCCCAGCAGTATGTTTCCGGAGGCTCCTGAGTCAGCCCTTTTAGGAGGGTAAGAGGATGAAAGAGGAAGCAACATTTACTCAACAGCGATTTGCTGGGCACTCTGTTTCCTAATTTTATTTTTTTTCTGTTTAATTTTTTTTCTCTTTTCAAAATAACACCGTGTACCAATCAGCTACGGCTACATAACAAACTCTCACTTATTTCTTGCTCATGGATCTGTGGATTTTCTGAGGAGATGCTGTTGGTCTCATGAGCTCAGGAGGGCCTCTGGCCCCACTGGACTCGGCTCTGATCTGCCCTATGTGTCACTCATCCTTTGGGACTTGTGGGCTAGTCAGCATGTTCTCAGTATCATGAAAGCCAGACACACAAGGGAGAAGTTCAGCTCCACTGTACATTTCAAGGCTTTGTTTAGTTCATGTCCACTACTATCTCAGTGGCCAAAACAAGTCACATGGCCAAGACCAAAGACAAGAGATGGAGAAGTCCGTTCATTCCAGGGAAATGGAAGGGGAAAAGGGAAATGTTTGCTCTACGGCAGTCTAATCTACAGCAAACGTAATACAGGACTGTGGTCTTATTAAAAATTCAAGCAAGAGGCTGGGCGCAGTGGCTCACTCCTGTAATCCCAGCACGTTGGGAGGCCAAGACGGGCAGGTCACCTGAGGTCAGGAGTTCAAGACTGGCCTGGCCAACATGGTGAAACCCCGTTTCTACTAAAAATACAAAAAAAAAAAAAAAAAAAGCCAGCGTGGTGGCAGGTGCATATAATCCCAGTTACTTGGGAGGCTGAGGCAGGAGAATTGCTTGAACATTGGAGGTGGACGTTGCAGTGAGCCAAGATCGTGCCACTGCACTCCAGCCTGGATGAAAAAAGCGACACTCTGTCTCAAAAAAAAAAAAAAAAAAAATTCAAGCAAGAAAATATAAAAGCACAACAACAGCAGAAAATACTTCACCATGCTTCTCATCCCACCATCTTCCCCCCACTCCCTAGAGGTAAACACTTTTCCCAGGTGTTTACACACAGACAGAGAAAGCTTTTTTTGCCCCCTTGGTGCCAAGACAGTCTTGCTCTATCACCCAGGCTGGATTACAGTGAGGCAATGACAGCCCATGCAGCCTCTACCTCCCGGGCTCAAGCAATCCTCCCATCTTAGCCTCCCGAGTAGCTGGGACTACAGGCATGCCACCAGCCCAGCTCAGAAACTTTTACTTTATACAATGAGATCATTCTACATGTATTTGCACCTGACAATTATAAGCACCTAGTCATTTAATTATTATATAGACTCTACAATTAGGCGTTTGGGGTCACCATTGTATAAATGAGGAATCTGGGGTTAAAATGCTTATCCAAGATCACCCACCTCTTACGTAGCTGAACCAGAATTCGAACCCACAACTTTCCAAAAATTCTTTTGATTTACAATGAACTACCTCTATAAAAGCACAAGAGGTTGCACCACGAAAGCTGTTATCAGCCTCCTACATTTATCCTTTGGGACCACAGAGAAGGAGGGTGTGTGTGCGTGTGTGTGTGTGTGTCTAGGGGGTGGATGGTGGCGTGTGATTTAGGAGAGTATTCACTACGACCAGTGTTGTGGCGGGAGTTTGGGAGACACGATGAAGAGGAGGAAAGACCCTCACCCTCAAGTCCTCAAGCCAAAGAAACCAGGAGCCTCTCTTGAAACAGTTTAATAAGACGGCAGGATGTGGCCAGGCATGGTGGCTCACGCCTATAATCCCAGCACTTTGGGAGGCCAAGGTAGGCGGATCACTTGAGGTCAGGAGTTTGAGACCAGCCTGACCAACATGGTAAAACCCTGTCTCTACTAAAAATAAAAAAATTAGCTGGGCATGGTGGCACACGGCTATAGTCCCAGCTACAGGGGAGGCTGAGGCAGGAGGATCACTTGAACCCAGGAGGTGGAGATTGTAGTGAGCCGAGATCACACCACTGTACTCCAGCCTGGGTAACAGGAGTGAAACCATGTCTTAAAAAAAAGAAAAGAAAAGAAAAGAAAAGATGGCAAGATGTGCTAGTTTAAGCCTTGGGTACCCATGTGAAGTTTTATTATCTGTCTGTCTCAAAGCTGTCCCTTGACAGAGAGCTCAGCCAGGAGCTAGTATCCCTGCTCAGAGTTTGGGGAGGACACAGGTCTTAGCCATCTTCCCAGAAAATGGGTAAGACTGAGGGAAAGGAGAAAGAACGTACTCTCACATGAAGTGGGAACAGTGACAAATACTACAGTTTCCAGCAGCATCTGGTGTGACATGAGTGTGCGCTCAGGGGGCTTCATTCAGACTGGGTGTCAGGGAAAGTTTCTTGGGGAATGAACATTCTAGCCAAAATCTGAAGGCCGAGTGGGAAGCAGCTGAAGAACAGAGGAAGAGAGATCCCCGCAGAGGGAACGGCGGGTGAGAAAGCCTTGAAGCTGGAGAAGGTTGGGCATTGTAGACACAGAAAGAGGCCAGCAGTGTAAGGGTGACGGCGGGGAGGGAAGGAGAAGGCTGAGCGACTGGCAGGCCCTGGGCTGTGCAGGGACTTGAGCTAAGCTGTTTAGGGAAAAGTATGACATGACCACAAGCTGGTGCCAGAGTGACCACAGAAGAGTGGCTCCCTGGGCATCTAAGAGGGCATAGTCAGGATAGTAAGTGGCTTAGACGCAGAGCTGGGGTCAGCGTTGTGTACACTGTGTGATGGCTCTGGAGGGTGAATCTGTTTGGATCTGCAGCTAAACCCTCAAGGTCTTGAAAGCGTGCTTCAAATAGCAAAACCTGAGAAGCCCTTTAATGGAGTTTGGAAAAGGCACAAGAGAGAAATCTGACGTGTTTCAATGCAGGGTAGGGGAAGAAGTGGGGAGGGATTGGGTTTGGAGGGTGTCACAAGGTGGCAGGTGAGCTGAATACATGGGACATTGCTAAGCAAGTCTGGGAAGAAAGGGACGACAGGCAGAGGGCACAGCAAAGGCCAAGGTGGGGTGTTTGGAACATGCCCAGCTGGTGTGGGGAAGAGAGTGGAAAGGATCCAAGCTCAGGCTCCTGGAGGAGAAAGGCATAGGGGAATGCTAGACCATTCACCTGGGCGTTGGCTGTGCAGAGCCTCCAATGCCTGACATAGGAACCAGGGAGTGGCCCGATCAGATGGTTCGAAATAACATGGCAGATTCACCTCCTGTGCTCTCTCACCCCAAGGGACCTGAGTGAGTCATTGGGGCCCTTCCCCCTCTCCCTCCACACAAAGACACACCTTTTGGGGAGGCCACGGTGGCAGATGGGGGTGACAGATCCTGTAATCCTATCTCCAATCCAGGGGTCAGGAAGTTCTTTCCCCGGCAGGCTCCCACCCAAGCCTGCTGTTAAGACTGAGGTTGGAGAAGTATTTTTCTCATCCACCCGGCCTCAGGTGGGCGGGATGGAAGCCAACCAGAGCCCTCTGGAGACAGTTCTGGCTGTGGGATCCGCCCTTTGGAGGCCACCAACGAAACCTAATGCAACATAAAAGATGGCAAGAGGTGGCCAACTGCTTATCTTATCAAACAAACTGCTCCTTGGAACCAAAGAAAGGGAATAGAGCTTTGCTTGTTTTCTCTCTTTTTCCTTCCTGATTAATTGCCAGCAAGGGGTCTGTGGGATGGCTGGTGGTTGTGGGCGACTCTTGGATGTGTAATCTGGCCTGGCAGGTAGGTAGGTTTCCCAGCCACCCTGGATTTTTAACATTTTCTTGTTGGAAGTCATGTCCTCAAGCAAATTCTTAGGCACTATTTAGGGAGCACTCCCCTAAATAGCTCCATTGTGGCCTAAATGTTCTTGGGAAGATGAAAACGGGAAAAGACTATCATTGCTCAAAACAAGTCTATAATCTAGATGGAGGCAGGTAAAGAGGCACAATATTTACCATATTTTATTTTTACAGGGTCTTTATCTATTTCTATCACTTAACTGTGAGCTCTTTGGGAACCAGAACCCAGTCAGAACCATCATGGTGTCTGAATCTGGACCCAAGCACGTAGTGGGCAGCTCAGTGAACTGTTACCTCATTCAGGATTCTTTCAGCTGTAAGTACTAGAAACTCAGCTCAAAAAGGCTTCACTGAAAAGTATGATATATAGGCCGGGCACAGAGGCTCACACCTGTAATCCCAACACTTTGGGAGGCCGAGACGGGTGGATCACCTGAGGTCAGGAGTTCAAGATCAACCTGACCAACATGGTGAAACCCCCTCTCTGTTAAAAATATAAAATTAGCCAGGTGTGGTGATTCACAAGTCTATAATCCCAGCTACTTGGGAGGCTGAGGCAGGAGAATCACTTGAACCCGGGAGGTGGAGGTTGTAGTGAACCAAGATCGTGCCATTGCATTCCAGCCTGGTCAACAAGAGCGAAACTCCATCTCAAAAAAATATTAACTCACAGAACAGAGAAATCCAGGTCTAGAATGACTTCAGTCATGGCTGGATGTAGGCGTCAAATAACATCACCAAGCTCAGACTTTCTTTTCCCTCAACACTTGTTTCTGCACTCTTTGTGTTAGCCTAGTTAGATTCTAACTCAGCGGTGGCTCTCAGTGGCAAAATAGCTTAGCAACACCAGTTGGGTTTGTTTTCTCCCAATAGTAATAGAATTGCTTAAATTGGCTCTGGCTGGATCAGTGTGGGTCACATGCTGATCTCTGATACAATCACTGTGCAGGGAAATGGGCTACACTGATTGGCCCGGTGTAGGCCCAATGTCCATTTCATATTTGTTACGTGAATAAATAGGAAAGATCAGAGACAGCAATAAAACATTTTACATTTGAACAATAGAGCAACTAGAGTGATCCGTTTTAAAACCTACAACAAATCATTTGACTCCTCTGCTCTAAATGCTCCTCACTCAGAGCAGAAGCTCAAGTTCTTCAGAACAAAAGCCCAAGTTCTGAGCCGGGCACAGTGGCTCACACCTGTAATCCCAGCACAGGCGTGAGGAGGCTGAGGCGGGCGGATCACCAGAGGTCAGGAGTTTGAGACCAGCCTGGCCAACATGGCAAAGCTCCATCTCTACTAAAAATACAAAAATTAGCCGGGCATGGTGGCGCATGCCTATAATCCCAGCTACTTGGGAGGCTGAGGCAGGATAATCACTTGAACCCAGGAAGCGGAGGTTGCAGTAAGCTCAGATCACACCATTGCACTCCAGCCTGGGCAACAGAGTGAGACTCTGTCTCACACACACAAAAAAAGCCCAAGTTCTTACAATGGCCCACAAGGTCCTACCCAATACGCACCCTGCCCCAACCCCAGTTCCTCACTGACCTCCTAATCTCCCCTTCATTCACTCTGTTCCAGCCAGGCTGCTCTCCTTGCATAGTCACAAAAATTATGCATGCAGTAGCCTCAGTTTCTTTGCTAATAAAATGAGACCCCTTCTAGTAGACTTCTAGTAGACACCTGCTACTTTGTCTGCCCAGAATTCCTCTTTTTCTTTCTTTTTCTTTTTTTTTCTTTTTTTTTTGGGGGGATGGAGTCTTACTCTGTTGCCTAGGCTGGAGTACAGTGGCGGATCTCGGCTCACTGCAACCTCTGCTTCCCTGGTTCAAGCGATTTTCCTGCCTCAGCCTCCGGAGTAGCTGGGATTACAGGCACCTGCCACCACACGCGGCTAAATTTTTGTATTTTCAGTAGTGATGGGTTTCACCGTGTTAGCCAGGATGGTCTCGATCTACTGACCTCGTGATCCGCCTGCCTCGGCCTCCCAAAGCACTGGGATTATAGGTGTGAGCCACCGCGCCCAGCCACATTCCCCTTTTTCTGGCAACTCACTGGTATCTGCCCTACCACATCTTCCTTCCATGTGTTTTAGGAAGTATTGACCTATTCCAGTTCCAGAGATGGATGTGTGACTTAAGCCTGGCCAATCAGAACATGCAACAGCATTCCAGAACCACTCACAGCATGTGGTTCAGGGATGGGCATGTGACCCAACTCAATCTAATGAGATTCAATCCTGAACCTTTACTGGGATGATTAGAAATAAAAAGCTTTCTGTATGTTGATATTGTTAGAAGGATAATGGAAGTATTGAGGCTCCCGAGCCACCCACTGGAGAGAAAACTCACTTGTGAGGGAAATCAGTGCCAGGGAAAGCAGAGCAGTGAAGCAGGAAGAGGAAAACTGAGTTCCGGTGATATCTTTGAGCCCCTGGATTCAGCCATGCCTGAATCCCACTAGACTGTTCAGTTACGTATTGTAGTAGGTACCCTTCTTTGCTCAAGCCAATATGACTTGGGTTGCAGTCACTTGTAACCAAGAGACCATTTTGAAGGGCTGCTGTTGCGAAGATTAAATGAGATGGTGAATTATATGAAGTGTTTAGTACGATATGTGCTCCAAAAGAAGAAGTCATTATTATTTTACAGTTTCATCTTCCATACACATATTTAAATCTGGTTTCCCTTTTATATTTTTCACTTAAGAAAAAAATGTTTAAACGTATGTATAATCAAAGCTGGTATTCACTTGGGACCAGTGTAGCCATACTGGTTATTTAAATACTGAAATGCATCCATAATAGTTGATAAACAGCACTATTCTGAATCTCTCGTGTGCTCTCTGGCTCTCCAGAATGCACTGTTGGAACCCTCTAGCCCATTCTGCAGTCCAGCACCTAAAAGGTTAACACTGGGTCTAGCAGGGCCTTCTGTACTCTGTTTATGATTAGCATCTCATTCATGCTACATATTTTTAATATCACCTCTGGGTACATCTGTCAACTCGTCAATATGCCTGTATTAAGTGGAAACACTAAATTATCAATAGCTCCATGAAATAAGACCCTTATTCCCCTCCAAATCACCAATTATTGATAACTTATGTAACCTCTTTTGATCCTGAAAATACCAGCGACATTATTATGCACAGTGGTGACAAAGCAGGCATGGGCACCAGGCCAAGTCCTATCTTTCCCCCTCCTGTTACTTTACAGAGCCTCTACCCTTATTTCTACATCATGGTCATATTTGTCGTTCCTAGTCGCAATCTGATATTCCTTTGTTTTAATACACTATGGCTGGCCTAACCCTTCCTCCATGGTGGGACATATGGTCCATTTTTGTTCAGCTTTTCAAATGTTAAAAACTCACTCTGCTGGAAATTGAATTTCCATGTGGTGCCCATCTTTCTGGTAATAAGCCACGGATTTCCTTCCTGATTCAGACTTCAGTTTTGTGAATCACAAGACACAGTTGAACTTTTTGTCTGCAAATGTTTTCTGTTGCTGCTCTTTGAAATAAGAACCCATGTGCTCAATTGTGTAATGTTGTAGTTTAATAAATTATTTATTTTGATTCTAAGTCCATAAAGGACTCAAAGTGGTTTATACAAGCATATACACCTTGAAATCAACCCCACCTTGAGGCGGTCAGGGAAAAGGGAAAATAAGGAGTAGTGTATCTGATTGGTATTGTATCCAGCTGCCGGTAAGAGAGACCAGGAATAACAGTGGCATAAACACCACAGATGTTTATTTTTCTCTTACACAAATGAAATCTAGAGAGAGAGGAAATCCAGGGCTGATGTGGTAGCTCCACAAAATTGAGGATACGATCTCTTTCTATCATCCTGCCTCACTATCCTTAGAATGTGGCCTCCATCCTAAAGGCCACCTCGTGCTCCAAGATGACTGCAGGAGCTCCAGCTATTGCAGCCTCATTTCAGGCAGCAAGAAGAAGGAAAGGAAAAAATCCTGTAATCCCAGTTTTTTTTAAGGATCATTTTGGAATTTCCAGCCCCAAACTTCAGTTTACATATAATTGGCCAGAATGTAGTCCTAGCTACAAAGGAGGCTGAGAAATGTAATCTTTTAGCTGTGTCTGATGCCACCCTAAATAAAGTCAGGGCTTGTTTACTAGGAAAGAAGGGCGAATGGATAATACGTAGGCCACTAGTAATTTCTGCTACAGGTAAGAAAATGAAATAAAGTGAGACGTTTAGCTGGTTCACAAAACTGCCTACTGTAATGATCCTTAAGGTGTCCAGCTGCCAAATTGGCTCTGACAATCCTAGTAATGATAGCAGAAGGGGAATCCATGACTAAATACTAAGTGTAATATCTAAGCAAAGAAAGCAAACCATTGCTCAAAAAAAAAGAAAAAAAAAAAAAAGCTTATTTTGTCAATACAGAGATTGAAAAGCAACTCTACCCACAGGTCTTTGTGAGGAAGACATGGGACATGTGGACGATATCCTCACAATATTTCTGCAATAATGAAACAACATGATTCTGGGATTTGCTTCAAATATGCAGCATGGGGGAGTGGGTAGGAGTATAGCGAAAACCAGATGGGCCATGAGTTGATAGTTGTTGGACTGGGTGATGGAGACTGCTTTGTTATATGTTTCCCTTTACCATGGTGTATATTTAACATTTTTCCATAATAAAAAAGGAATTTAAACCCAGCAATAAATCCTTTCCAACAATTCCTTTTTTAAACGCTCCTTTTAATAAACTTGCTTTTAAGTTCAATTGACCAGTGGTTTTTATCATAACTCCTCCCTCATATTTTTGGCCTTTGTATCTACTTACCTTATTTAGTAACTTATTTTTAATAGTTTTATTGAGATAGAATTTACATACTATACAATTCATCTTTTTTTTTTTTTTTTTTGAGACAGGGTTTCACTCTGTCACCCAGACTGGAATGCAGTGGTGCGATTTCAGCTCACTGCAACCTCTGCCTCCCAAGTTCAAGAAATTCTCCTGTCTCAGATTCCTAAGTAGCTGGGTCTACAGGCACCCACCACCATGCCCAGCTAATTTTGTACTTTTAGTAGACATGGGGTTTCACCCTATTGGCCAGGCTGGTCTCCAACTCCTGACCTTATGATCTGCCTGCCTTGGCCTCCCAAAGTGCTGGGATTATAGGCGTGAGCCACTGCACCTGGCCTGCAATTCATCTTCAAGTGTACAATACAATTCAGTGGTTTCTCATAGTTGTGCAACCATCACTACAATCTAATTTCGGACTGTTTTCATCACTCTCAAAAGAAACTCCATCCCCATCTCTACCCATGCTCTTTTCCCCACCCCCACCCCCAGCCCTAGGCAACTACTAATCTACTTTCTGTCTCTATGCATTCCCCTGTTCTGTGTATATCACACAGATCATCATACAGTATGTTTTTGTGATGCGCTTCTTCCACTTAACATGATGTCTTCAAGCTTCATCCATGTTACAGCATGTATCAGTTCTTTATAACTTTTTACAGCTAAAGAATATTCCATTATTTTGATATATATTTTGTTTACCCAACCATCAATTGGTGGACATTTGCATTGCTTCCAGGTTTGGGGTAATATAAATAATGTTGTTAAGAATCTTCATGTACAAGTTTCTATGTGGATGTATATTTTTGTGTCTCTTGGGTATATATACCTAGGAGTAGAATTGTTGGGTTAAATGGCAATTCTATGCTTAATATTTTGAGGAATTGCCAAACTATTTTCCAAAGTGGTAATTCTATGCTTAATATTTTGAGGAATTGCCAAACTGTTTTCCAAAGTGGCTGCAGTATCTTACATTCTTGCCAGCAATATATAAGGATGGCAACTTCTCCATAGCCTCACCGACACTTGTTATTATCTGTCTTTTATTTTATCCACATTAGTGGATATGGACTGGTATTTCATTGTGGCTTTAATTTGCATTTTCCCAGTGACTAATAAATTTAATCATCTTTTCATAAGCTTATTGTCATTTGTATATCTTCTTTAAAGGAATATCTATTCAAATTCTTTGTCCACCCTTTAGTTGGTTTGTCTTTTTTTTTTTTTTTTTAGATGAAGTCTTGCTCTGTCGCCTAGGCTGAAGTGCAGTGATGTGATCTCGGCTCACTGCAACCTCTCAACCTCCCAGGTTCAAGCGACTCTCTTCCCTCAGCCTCCCAGATAGCTGGGATTACAGGCACATGCCACCACGCCAAGCTAATTTTTGTATTTTTTTAGTAGAGATGGGTTTTCACCATGTTGGCCAGGCTGGTCTTGAACTCCTGACCTCAGGTGATCTGTCCACCTTGGTGAATGAATGCTTTCCCCCTAAAATCAGCAACAAGACAAGGATGTCTGCTCTCATTGCATCTATTAACTATTGTACTGGACATTCTAGCCAGGGCAATTAGATAAGGGAGGTGAAAAGGCATCCAGTTTAGAAAGGAGGACATAAAATTTTATTCTACTTTCAGATGGCATGATCCTGTATATTATAAATGGTATGGAATCCACTAAAAATTGTTAGAATTAATAAACAAGTTTAGCAAAGTTGCAGGATATAAGATCAACATACAAAAATGTATCGCTACAAAGTGTCAATTAAAAATCTGAAAATAGGGCCGGGCGCGGTGGCTCAAGCCTGTAATCCCAGCACTTTGGGAGGCCGAGACGGGCGGATCACGAGGTCAGGAGATCAAGACCATCCTGGCTAACACAGTGAAACCCCGTCTCTACTAAAAAATACAAAAAAACTAGCCGGGCGAGGTGGCGGGCGCCTGTAGTCCCAGCTACTCGGGAGGCTGAGGCAGGAGAATGGCGTGAACCCGGGAGGCAGAGCTTGCAGTGAGCTGAGATGGGGCCACTGCACTCCAGCCTGAGCGACAGAGCAAGACTCTGTCTCAAAAAAAAAAAAAAAAAATCTGAAAATAAAATTAAGTAAACAATTCCTTTTACAATAGCATCAAAAAGGATAAAATACTTAGGAATAAATTTACAGAAGTACAAAACTTGTACTATGAAGACTTGAAAACACTGTTGAAATATTCAAGAAGACCGAAATAAAAGGAAAGTCACTGCATTTTCATGGACCGAGAGACTTAATATTATCAATGCAGCAATACTCCCCAAACTGATCTACAGGTTTTAAGCAATTCCTATAAAAATCCCAGCTGGGGCCGGGTGCAGTGGCTCACACCTGTAATTCCAGCACTTTGGGAGGCCAAGGTGAGTGGATCATGAGGTCGGAAGATTGAGACCATCTTGGCTAACACGGTGAAACTCGGTCTCTACGAAAAATACAAAAAAAATAGCTGGGCATGGTGGCAGGCACCTATAGTCCCAGCTACTCGGGAGGCTGAGGCAGGAGAATGGCGTGAACCCAGGAGGCAGAGCTTGCAGTGAGCTGAGGTCACTGCACTCCAGCCTGGACGACAGAGCGAGACACCATTTCAAAAAAAAAAGAAAACAAAATCCCACTGTTTCTTTTTAGTTGGCTGACCCTAAAATTCTTGTGGAAATATAAGCAACCCAGAAGAGTCAAGACAACCTTGACAAAGAACAAAATTTGAGAACTCACAATTCCTGATTTCAAAACTTACTATAAAGTCACAATAATCAAGACAGTGTGGTGCTGGCATATGGATAGACAGATGAGTCAATGGAACAGATTGAGAGGACAGAAATAAACACGTACACATTTATAGTCAGTTGACTTATTACAATGGAACCAAAATAGTTTGATGTGACAATATAATATTTTTAATAAGTGGTCACATGCAAACAATGAGTTTGGACTCCTTCATCATCACATTATATGCAAACAATAAGTAAAAGTGGATCACAGACCTGAGGATAAGAACTAAAACTATAAACTTCTTAGAAGAAAACATTGGAATAAATATTTGTGACTTTGGGTAAAGCAAGGCCTTATTACACATGATGCCAAAAAACACAAGTGACTAAAGAAAAACAATAGGCCGGGCGCGGTGGCTCAAGCCTGTAATCCCAGCACTTTGGGAGGCCGAGACGGGTGGATCACGAGGTCAGGAGATCGAGACCATCCTGGCTAACACGGTGAAACCCCATCTCTACTAAAAAATACAAAAAACTAGCCGGGCAAGGTGGCGGGCGCCTGTAGTCTCAGCTACTCGGGAGGCTGAGGCAGGAGAATGGCGTAAACCCGGGAGGTGGAGCTTGCAGTGAGCTGAGATCTGGCCACTGCACTCCAGCCTGGGCGACAGAGCAACACTCCATCTCAAAAAAAAAAAAAAAAAAAAAAAGGAAAACAATAGATACATTGGACTTCATCAAAATTAAATACTTGTGTTTCAAAAGACACTATCAAGAAAGTTAAAAGACAAGCAACAGAATGGAGGAAGTATTTGCAAATCATATGTGATAAAGGGCTTGTATCCAGCATATCTAAAGAATACAACGCTACAGTAAAAAGACAAATAAACCAGCCGGGCATGGTGGCTCATGCCTGTAATCCTAGCACTTTGGGAGGCTGAGGCGGATGGATCATTTGAGGCCAGGGGTTCAACACCACTATGCCCGGCCCAAATCCTGGATTTTAAACCTGGATAATGGCCGTGCATGAAAGAGCCTGACCACTTGTGTTGGACCCCTCAGGTCCATTATACCTAGCTGTGTGACCTCAGGCAAATTACTCAACCTCTCTCTGCTTTTGTTATCTCGTCTATAAACAATTATAGTAGTACCTCTTTTAGGGATGTTTGAGGAGTAAAAGAGTTAATGCATATAAAGAAGAGCATAATAAGGAATCTAACACTAGTCACTATCATCGTCATCACCATCACTATAGGTCATTTGGATCTAACAGATACAGCCCTGGTACAAACATTGTCCTGTTTCACGGTCGTAGCTCCAGCACCTAAAAGAGTGTGTGTGGCATATTGCAGGTGCTTAATAAATAGCTCTTGAATAAGTACATGACAGCGAATACATGAATGAATGGATGAAGACAATATGGGTACAGTAGAGCTTTGGTTTAAAAGTGGAAGATGACAACACCAAATGCTGGCAAGGATGTTGAGCAACAGAAACTCTCATTCACTGCTAGTAGTAACGCAAAATGGCACGGCCACTTCTGAAGACAGGCTGTCAGTTTCTTACAAAACTAAACCTACTCTTACCATATGATCCAGCAATCACACTCTTTGGTATTTACCCAAAGGAACTGAAAACATATTTCCACACAAAAACCTGTACATAATGTTTATAGCAGCTTTATTCATAGTTGCCAAAATTTTGGAAGCAACTAAGATGTCCTCCAATAGGCGAATGGATGAATAAACTGTGACACTTTCAGACCAGAAACTTAAAAAACGGGGGTGGGCGGGGGGGACACTATCAAGCCATGAAAAGACATGGAGGAAACTTAAATGCATATTACTAAGCAAAAGAAGTATTTCAGTATGAAAGGCTACATCCTGTCTGATTTCAACAACATGACATTTTGGAAAAGGCAAAACTATGGGGACTGTAAAAACGTTAGTAGTTGCCAAGGATTAGAGAAAAGGGAGAGATGAATAGGTGGAGCACAGAGGATTTTTAAGGCAGTGAAATTGTTCTGTGTGATACCATAATGGTGGATACATGTCATTATACATTTGTCAAAACCCATAGAATGTGCAATCTTGAACCTTAATATAAACCATGGACTTCAGCTGATAATGATGGGTGTTAATAATGTGTCAATGTAGGTTCACCAGTTATAACAAATACATCATTGTGGTGCAGGGTGTCAGTAGTAGGGGAGGTTGTGATATGTAGGGATGGGGGTATGTTGAAAATTTCTACAGAAATTTTACTTTCCACTCAATTCTATTGTGCACTTAAAACTTCTCTTAAAAATAAAGTTTATTCATTAGTGGAAGAAATTCTGGAAGCCTCCGTGGTAAGGCCAGTCACACGGAGGTGCTCTGATGTGCCCTAGCACTGGTCATCCAGAGATTGAGCTTCTCACATCCTTCTCCTGGCAGTGGGCCACTTGCACAGCCAAAACTAAGAACAGAAGCCTGGCACACCCCCAGGCACTAGCCAGGCCACCCTAAGTGAGCCAAATAACCCCCACCCATGGCACCACTGCTCAGCTGGGTCTGGCCACCCAGAAGCACTTACAAACTCTCTGCCTCTATGTGTGACCAGACGCCTGATCTCCCCAGGCCTTGCAGTGGCATTTTTAAAGAAAGCCCCCAGAAGCTAGGCCCAGAAAAAATCAGTTCCCAAAGGGACAAAGGCCCTCAGTCTCACAAGTAAGTAAAAGACAAAAACAGGAGCAAACATTTATATTGCATTAAGCTTGTGTCTGCACTCTTCTTAGCTTTTGCAAACATAAGTTCACTTAACTTTCGCCACAATCCCACAAGGTAGGGACTAGTATTATCACCATGTTACAGATGAAGAAATTGAGGCACAGAAAGGCTAAGTCAGTAGCCATAAAACCAATCAATCTGTTAAGATGTCAGAGCTGGGTTGTGAATCCAAGAAGGCTGGCTCCAAGACCCTGTTGATCCCTCTGTTATTCTCCCTTCCATGTACACAGTACTTTACAGTTTACAAAATCCCTTTAGCAATATAGTATCTCATTTAAGCCTCACAACAACCATTGGAGGTAGGTAGGACAGGTATTACCATCTTTAAGAGGAATGGCAATGAAGGAACAGCAAATGAGGAAGATGAAGCCCGGAGAAGGTAGGTGATTTGCCCAAAGTTGCATGATAAACAGCAAAGGCTCTGGAGGCAGGTGGCATAGGCTCAAATCCCAGCTATTACTGACCAGCCTCATACTCTTGAACAAGTTAATACATATATCCGTGCCTCAGTTTCCCCTTCTTTCTTAGAGTTCTTATGAGGATTAAGCAAGTCAATACATGGAAAGCACTTTATTTAAAATGTTGGTGGCCAGGAGCAGTGGGTCATCCCAGCACTTTGGGAGGCCAAGGCATGCAGATCACTTTGAGCTCAGGAGTTGGAGACTGGTCAACATGGAAAACATGGCAAAACCTGGCCAACATGGTTGGCTCAGCCCGGCCAACATGACAAAATCCTGTCTCTACAAAATATACAAAAATTAGCCAGGCATGGTGGCTCACACCTGTGGTCCCAGCTGCTTAGGAGACTGAGGCTGAAAGACCGCTTGAGCCTGGGAAGCAGAGGTTGCAGTGAGCCAAGATCACACCACTGCACTCTAGCCTGGGTGACAGAGTGAGACCCCAACTCAAAATAATAAATAAACGTATAAATAAATAAAAATAAAATGTTGTTTGCCAGGCACGGTAGTTCACGCCTGTAATCCCAGCATTTTGGGAGGCCAAGGTGGGCAGATCATGATGTCAGGAGATTGAGACCATTCTGGCTAACACAGTGAAACCCCATCTCTACTAAAAATACAAAAACAAAAGTAGCCGGACGTGGCGGCGGGCGCCTGTAGTCCCAGTTCCTGGGGAAGCTGAGGCGGGAGAATGGTGTAAACCCAGGAGTCAGAGCTTGCAGTGAGCCGAGATCATGCCACTGCACTCCAGCCTGGGTGACAGAGTGAGACTCCATCTCAAAAAAATAAATAAATAAATAATAAAATGTTGGTATTTCGGGCCAAGCACTATGGGTCACGCCTGTTGTATTAGTTTGTTTTCACACTGCTGATAAAGACATACTTGAAACTGGGAACAAAAAGAGTTGTTCTGGACTGTAATTGGACTTACAGTTCCACATAGCTGGGGAATTTCTCACAATTATGGTGCAGGGCAAAAGGCACTTTCTACATGGTGGCGGCAAGAAAGAATGAGAGAAGAAGCAAAAGCGGAAACCCCTGATAAACCCATCAGATCTCATGAGACTTATTCACTATCACAAGAATAGCATGGGAAAGACTTGCCCCCATGATTCAATCACCTCCCTCTGGATCCCTCCCACAATATGTGGGGATTATGGGAAATACAATTCAAGTTGAGATTTGGGTGGGGACGCAGCCAAACCATATCATTCTGCCCTAGTCCCTCCAAATCTCATGTCCTCACATTTCAAAACCAATCATGCCTTCCCAACAGTCTCCCAAAGTCTTAACTCATTTCAGCATTAGCCCAGAAGTCCACAGTCCAAAGTCTCATCTGAGACAAGGCAAATCCCTTCCACCTATGAGCCTGTAAAATCAAAAGTGAGCTAGTTACTTCCTAGATACAATGCGGGTACACGTATTGGGTAAATACAGTTATTCCACATTGGAGAAATTGGCCAAAACAAAGGGGTTGCAGGGCCCGTGCAAGTCTGAAATCTAGCAGGGCAGTCAAATTTTAAAACTCTAAAATGATCTCCTTTGACTCCAGGTCTCACATCCAGGTCACACTGATGCAAAAAGTAGGTTTGCATAGTCTTTGGCAGCTCTGCCCCTGTGGCTTTGCTGAGTACAGCCTCCCTCCTGACTGCTTTCATGGACTGGCAGTCAGGAGGTCAACATCCTCCTAGGCATTGAGTGTCTGCAGCTTTTCCAGGCACATGGTACAAGCTGCCAGTGGATCTACCATTCTGGAGGGTCTGGAGGATGGTAGCCCTCTTCTCACAGCTCCACTAGGCAGTGCCTCAGTAGGGACTCTATGTGGGGGCTCTGACCCCACATTTCCCTTCTGCATTGCCTTAGCAGGGGTTCTCCATGAGGGCCCCACCCCTGCAGCAAACTTTTGCCTGGGCATCCAGGCATTTCCATGTATCTTCTGAAATCTAGGCAGAGGTTCCCAAACCTCAATTCCTGACTTCTGTACACCCATAGGCTCAACACCACATGGAAGCTGCCAAAGCTTCGGGCTTCCACCCTCTGACACCACAACCTGAGCTCTACATTGGCCCCTTTCAGCCATGGCTGGAGCAGCTGTAACACAGGGCACCAAGTCCCTAGGCCGCACACAGCATGGGGACCCTGGGCCCACCCCATGAAACCACTTTTTCCTCCTGGGCCTCCGGGCCTGTGATGGGAGGGGCTGCCGTGAAGGTCTCTGACATAGCCTAGAGACATTTTCCCCATGGCTTTGGGGATTAACATTCGGTTCCTTGCTGCTTATGTAAATTTCTACAGCCGGCTTGAATTTCTCCTCAAAAAATGGGTTTTTCTTTTCTACTGCATCAGCAAGCTGCAAATTTTCTAAATTATTATGCTCTGTTTCCTTTTAAAACAGAATGCTCTTAACAGCACCCAAGTCACATTTTGAAAGTTTTGCTGCTTAGAAATTTATTCCACCACATACCCTAAATCATCTCTCTCAAGTTCCAAGTTCCACAAATCTCTAGGGTAGGGGCAAAATGCCACCAGTCTCTTTGCTAAAACATAACAAGAGACACCTTTGCTCCAGTTCCCAGCAAGTTCCTCATCTCCATCTGAGACCACCTCAGCCTGGATCTTGTTGTTCATATCACTATCAGCATTTTTGTCAAAGCCATTCAACAAATCTCTATGAGGTTCCAAACTTCCCCACATTTTCCTGTCTTATTCTGAGCCCTCCAAACTGTTCCAACCTCTGCCTGTTACCCAGTTCCAAAGTTGCTTCCACATTTTTCGGTATCTTTTCAGCCATGCCCCACCCTTCTGGTACCAATTTGCTATATTAGTTAATTTTCACACTGCTGATAAAGACATACCCAAAACTGGGAACAAAAAGCAGTTTAATTGGACTTCCACATGGCTGGGAAAGGTCTCACAATCATAGCGGAGGGCAAAAGGCACTTCTTACATGGTGGCAGCAAGAGAGAATGAGAGAAGAAGCAAAAGCAGAAACCCCTGATAAACCCAGGAGATCTCATGGGACGTATTCACTACCATGAGAATAGCACGGGAAAGACTGGCCCCCATGATTCAATTACCTCCCTCTGGGTCCCTCCTAGAACACGTGGGAATTCTGGGAGATACAATTCAAGTTGAGATTTGGGTGGGAACACAGCCAAACCGTATCACACTGTAATGCCAACACTCTGGAAGGCTAAGGCAGGTGGATAGCTTGAGTCCAGGCCATTGCTACTAAAAAAATACAAAAATTAGCTAGCCGTGGTGGCATGCTCCTGTAGTCTCAGCTACTCGGAAAGCTGAGGCAAGATAATTGCTTGGACCTGGGAGGTGGAGGTTGCAGTGAGCCAAGATCACAGCACTGCACTCCAGTCAGGCGACAGAGCGAAACTCCATCTCAAAAAAAAAAAAAAAAAAAAAAAAAGCCAAGCATGGTGGCACATGCTTGTAGCCTCAACTATTTGGGAGGTTGAGGTGGGAGGATCTCTCGAACCCAGGAGGCAGAGGTTGAAGTGAGCCGAGATCGCACCATCACACTCCAGTCTGGGCAACAGAGTGAGACCCTGTCTAAAAAAAAAAAATTGCCATTTTGTTCATCATGGATTTTTGTATTCATTTCGATTTTGGTAAATATTGCATTACAAATATTGTATCTTAATTACCAAGTTTGTTAACGCTCCCTTAAATTTTGCCTGGCTTGCTTTACCCTAGTCCTGGCCCTGCTTTGCATGGGGGAAGGCTTTAATACACACTAGCTATTGTCATCCCACTACTTGTTGAACGCTAACTGTATGCCAAGAATTGCTGTTAAAAGTTTTATAAATACATGTCGCCTCAACAACAAGAAGAAGAAAAATCAGAAACCAAGTTGAAAAGCAAGTGACAGGACAGGAGAAAATATTTGTAGCTTATACAGGCAAAAGATTGGTACTCAAAATATATAAAGAACTCCTACAGATTCATTTTTAAAAAGACAAACTACCCAATACAACAGCAGGCAAAGGACAGAAATGGGCAGTTCACCAAAGAGGAAAAACAGATGGTCAGTAAACATATGAAAAAAACTTCAGCCTCACTGGTTATGAAATACACATTTGGAAGTGTGATGTTATTAAGGGTTGGTAAGAGTGTAAGGAAATGGGATTATAAACTGATTATAAACTGATACAGCCTTTTTGGAGGGAAATTCGAGATCTCTATTAAACTGAAATTGCACACACCCACTGGCTGAGCTATTCCACTTTTGTCTGCCCCAGAGAAACATGTACGCATGTGCATGAGGATATTTATCAAAACTTTGCTCTGAATGGCAGTAAGTTGGAAACACCCTAAATGCCCCTCAAAAAGGGAACTGATCAATAAACCACACTATAGTCACTCTATGAAGTAGAAGCTGCAGGGTTTATTTTTAAGGTAGATCATGCTATTAATTTTGGGGTGTAAAAGCAAGTGGTAGAGCCATATGCACTGTGTATTGCCACTTGTGCTTGCAAAAACAACCAGGAAAAAAAATAGTACTGAAGAAGTTCTCATTGGCCGATTATCCAACAGTCATTGCCTTCTTCTTTGCTAACAATTCCCAACTTTGTCTGGGGGGCACTGTGCCCCATGCCAGGGAAGGAACCACACTAGGTTCTCAGCCAACGATGGCAGTCTTTTTCCTATCTGGGAGCCCAGCCAGGCCAGTAGCAGCATCTCCCATCATTAGCCCAGGTCTACAGAGGCCAGCTCCCACTCCTGAAATTGTCACCCACACACGTCTTACAGGTTTGGTAAATAGAGCATCTTCTGGGCTCTTTGGCAGAATGGACTTGCTGGATGGGATTTTTCACTTCACTCTTGCAGACCTGCCTCTCTAGGTCTTTGCTTCCTTCCTCCATGGGCTTCAGGGGCAGATCTGACATTTCTACCTTACTTGGTCTGCACCAACGTTTTTCCAAGCTGCCCTCCTGGGAGCGTATGAGCATCATCTCCTGGGGAAATGCCAGGGTGTTTGAGCCTGTATCCCAGGATAGTGTTCCTGAATGAAAAACTCTCCCTTATCCGATATCATATTTCCTCCCTGCACTCCAACCCCTCAATCCAAAGCCTTCTGGATCCATTCCCTCCAAAATCTCAAACTCCTGTCAGCACTTAGGAAACCAATTCTGCAGCCCCTTTGGTGCTGAATTCCTCAGCATCCCAGAATGTCTACCAGTTGGGCTGTGCAGAAAACTGACTCTTCTTATTGGTCTGGTGGCCAGCAACGGAGAAAGAGATCGTTCTTGTTGGTTGGTTCTCCATCTCCTAGAAGTGTTCAAGAGAGATTGGAAGGGTCCTTGGCCAGGTGATATTGACTCCAGCCTCTGCAATCACATAGCCCTAGGTTCGAGTCCCAGCTCAAGCACTTCCTACCTGTGTGCCTATGGGAATTCACTTAACCTTTGTGAGCCTCTGTCTCCACCTCTGTAAAGGGCAGGGAATAACAGCACGAGCCTTGCAGGGTTGTTGCAAGGATTAATTGAGATGGCATCTTCAAAGCTCCCTGCAAAGGGCCTGGCTGGCAAAGCCACTTGAATAGGCCCCTCCCAGGAAACTTGAGATTCTATAAATAAGAAATGTGGCCAGAAGGCCGGGCGTGGTGGCTCAAGCCTGTAATCCCAGCACTTTGGGAGACCGAGAACGGCGGATCACAAGGTCAGGAGATCAAGACCATCCTGGCTAACACGGTGAAACCCCGTCTCTACTAAAAAACACATACAAAAAAACTAGCCGGGCAAGGTGGCGGGCGCCTGTAGTCCCAGCTACTCGGGAGGCTGAGGCAGGAGAATGGCATGAACCCAGGAGGCGGAGCTTGCAGTGAGCTGAGATCCGGCCACTACACACCAGCCTGGGCGGCAGAGTGAGACTCCGTCTCAAAAAAAAAAAAAAAAAAGAAATGTGGCCAGGTGCAGTGGCTCATGCTTGTAATCCCAGCACTTTGGGAGGCCGAGGTGGATCACTTGAGGTCAGCAGTTCAAGACCAGCCTGGTCAACATGAAGAAACCCCGTCTCTACTAAAAATACAAAAATTAGCCGGACGTGGTAGCATGTGGCTGTAATCCCAGCTATTCAGAAGGCTGAGGCAGGAGAGTCGCTTGAACCTGGGAGGGGGAGGTTGCAGTAAGCCAAGATCATGCTACTGTACTCCAGCCTGGGTGACAGCGAAACTGCATCTGAAAAAAAAGAAGAAAGAAGAAGGAGGAGGAGGAGGAGGAGGAGGAGGAAAGAAGAAGGAAGAAGAAGAAAGAAGAGGAGGAAGAGGAAGAGGAGGAAGAAGAAGAAGAGGAAGAAGGAAGAATAAGGAGGAGGAAGAGGAGGAAGAGGAGGGGGAGGAGAAGTGCTTCCCAGAAACCAGTTGGGAATTGAAAGCAGTATCTGGAGTTGGGTGAGAAGAAGGGACTTGAAGGGGCAAAGGAAACACAAGCTTTGTTCAGTTGCATCTGTGAAGTGTGCTGGGCTCTCCCCAGGGAAGACATCTGCCTGCTGGGGATGACACACCTTGCCGGGAAAACAAGGTGCTGGTGTGTGTAGTGGTATAGGGCACTGAAAAGAACATGGCCTGGGACACCGACAGACCTGGCTGGCTCAAGTCCCTTATGAACCTCAGGCTTGGAGCAAGTCTCTGAAGCACAGCTTCTCAGCCATGGCTCTATGGACAGTGAGAGCCAGATCACTGTTTGCAGTGGGGGCTGTCCTGGGTATTGTAGGATGTTTAGCAGTGTGCACAGTCTCTACACACTAGATGTCAGGAGCAGCTCCTCCCCACAAGTTGTGACAACTAAAAAAATGTCTCCAGACATTGCCAAGTGTTCCCAGGGGCACAAAATCATCCCCTGCTGAGAACTACAGCTTTAAATCTAATTAAGCCTTCCTTGTCAAATTGGGATAACAATGATAGTAATACTGCCTTGTATGGTGGCTGTGAGGATTGCCTGCCTGCTTGCCTGCCTTCCTTCCTTCCTTCCTTCCTTCCTTTTCTCTTTCTTTACTTTTAGAGACAGGGTCTCACTTTGTCACCCAGGCTGGAGTGCAGTAGTGCAATCACGGCTCACTGCACCCTCGACTTCCTGGGTTCACACGATCCGCTTGCTTCACCCTCCTGAGTAGCTGAGACTACAAGCACGTGCCACCATGCCCAGCTAATTTTTTAAAAAAATTTTTTTGTAGAGATGAGCGTCTCACTTTGTTGCCCAGGGTGGTCTTGAACTCCCAGCCTCAATCCATCCTCCTTCTTCAGCCTCCGAAAGCCCTGGGATTACAGGTGTGAGCTCCTATACTTAGCCAGGGCGTTTCTTGAGCATTTACTAGATGCCTGTGGCCGTGCTCATGCTTTCATGCATCAGCTCCCCTCCTCCCATAGCCCATCCCACATGGTGTTTCTACCCTCATCCTCCCTACATAGATGAAGAAACTGTAAACATCTTTCTTTTCTTCACATTCACGTTCAACCAATACCTCCCAAGGAAGGGCCTGTTATGTGCCAGGACTCTGGGAGGGATTGTGGTTTCTGGGTGGGTTTGGCTAGTTAAGAGACACTCACAGTCGACCAAAGGGTGAAAGGAGGGGAGAATCCAGGGTATTTTCTCTCGCTGGCTCTCTCTGTGCCTCTAGTAGCATCAGCAGCAGCTGCTGTGCCTCATCTGTGACTGCAGATCCAGCTGTACAGTCCGTCCCTTGGTGATCCTGGCCCTGGCTGGGTGTGCCATCAAGATTCTGTCTCTCACCAGATGGCCCAGCTTCAACTGCACAGCATGGCAGCACCAACTGTTCTCTGCTCCTCCCCCAACGAAGATGGCAGCATCTTCCTGCCTTGGTTCAGCACTGAGTTATCTAATATGTCATTTGGCTTCTCACTTTCATCATCTGTGTGACCAATTCATTGTATTATATTCCCTCTATTTGAATACCTAATGGGATTTCTGCTTCTCTGGTTGGTCTCTGATGGCTCCATATGAGATCTGGTTTCCTAGTTCATGCTCTTGGACATCACAATGATCATCTCTTTGCTGCACATGGAGTATATCTCCTGAATACAAAGATAAATGTGTTTGATAGACGTATTAGTCAGGACTCTTTTGATTGCAAGTGACAGAAAACCCAGCCTCAATTGGTTTAAGTAGAAGAAGGGAATTTATTGGCTTATGTAACTGAAAAGTCCAGGGGATGTTTGGCTTCAGGTACAGTTTGATCCAGCAACTGCAATGCTGTTGTCAGTATGTCTCCTTCTCTACCTCTTCTTTCCTGTGTTGACCTCATGCTCAGGCAAGCTCTTCCACTAAGGTGACAGACAATGGTTTCAGCATCAACAAACCTATACCCTTCAAGTTTACCAACTTCAGTAGAAAGTCCTCTTTTCTCAATGTTTCCAGCTGAAGTCCCAGGCAGGATTCTCATTGGTCCAGTTTGGAACACTTGCCTGTTTCTGAGCCAATTACTGTGGCAAGACAAGATACTGGGTTATGCATCCAATCCCTGCAACTGGAGGGTGGGATCAGCATCCCCCAAACCACAAAGTCCAAGAATGGGAGTGAGGTGGTTCCTGAGAATAATGAAGGGGTGTTGTTACCAAACATCAAAGCATGTGCACTGATAGATACATGTTATTTTGTTTACTCAATGGTGATGCCGAGCTAACCAGCAGATCAGGAGGAGCAGAAGATTAGCAATCAGGAGACCCATGTTTGAGCTCAGGGTCTTTGGGCACCCATCTCTGAGCTGCAATTTTCTAATGTATAAAATTCAACAAAAAACAATAACCACAAACATCAAGCGAATGACAATTATATACCAGGCACTTACAGAGGCTCCAGAAATACAGACGTGAAGGAAACAAAAATAGAGTCAATATCCCCTGAAGTGCACATGTAGCTATAAGAACTACTTGGGATTCTTTGTGGAAAATGCTTTGCTGAGCCCCTATCAGGGCCTCAGAAGGTGGTGGTTGAGTTGAAGTTTGAAGAAAAGAGAGAAAGGCCCTTATAAAGTGTAGACTACTATAGCAAAGACTGAGAGGAGTACATCGTGGCTTTTCTCCCTTTCGACCTTAGTTAGGCTTATGGTTGCCTGGAATTAAGACTACACATGACTAAGTTATAGTCAAAGGGATGTGTGTGAAAATGTAGTATGGAGGGGAGCTGGGAGTGGAGGGGGCAGGGAGTGTTCTTTTTCTGTGTGAGACAGGGTCTTGCTCTGTCGCCCAGGCTGGAGTGCCATGGTGCAATCATAGCTCACTGCAGCCTCCAATTCCTGGATTCAAGTGATTTTCCTGCCTCAGCCTCCTGAATAGTTGAGACTACAGGCACACACCACCACAACCAGCTAATTTATTTATTTATTTGTTTATTTTGTACAGACAGGGTCTCACCATGTTGCCCAGGCTGGTTTCAAGCACCTGGCCTCAAGTAATCCTCCCATTTTGGCCTCCCAAAGCGCTGAGATTAAAGGTGCGAGCCACCGCATGTAGCCAAGGGGGTGTTCTTAAAGGAAGAAGTGAGGCACCCAGGTGCTCTTTCAGCTTCCCTGGTACCTGAAATGTACATAAGAAGACAGGTGGCAGAGCAGGCAGCTTGGACCAGAAGGGGTTAACTACTGGATCTTGCCCCTCATTTCTCTCATCTTTTTTTTTTCTTTTTTCTTTTTTGAGACAGAGTCTTGCTCTGTTGCCCAGGCTGGAGTGCAGTGGCACAATCTTGACTCACTGCAACCTCTGATTCCTGGGTTCAAGTGATTCTCCTGCCCCAGCCTCCCAAGTAACTGGGATTACTTGTATACACCACCATGCCTGGCTAATTTTTGTATTTTTAATAGAGATGGGGTTTTGGCCATGTTGCCCAGGCTGGTCTCGAACTCCTGGCCTCAAGTGATCCACCCACCTTGGCCTCCCAAAGTGCTGGGATTATAGATGTGAGCCACCGCACCCAGCCTTTCTCTCATCTTTGTGGGAAAAAATGTCTCTTGACCTCATCTCCAGCTATAATTCCATCTCTTTCCTTCTCTTTGCAGCAAAACTCCTCGAAGTGTCTATGTCTCAAATTTCTCTCTTCTTACTCACCTCAGCCCTGCATATGGCTCTATCCCAGGGTCACTTCAAAGTCGTCATCCATCCTGGACCCCTCAGCAGCATGTGACACAGTTGCTCACTCTCTCTTTTTTCAAAAAGTTCGTTAAAATATACATAACATAAAATTGACCATTTTAACCAGTGGTATTAAGGGTACAGTTCTGAAGCATTACATACATTTGCCTTGTTTTACAACCATCAGCAATATCCACCTCCAGAACTTTTTTGTTTCCTTAAATTGAAAATTTGCATCCAAGCCAAGCACGGTGGTTCACACCTGTAATCCCAGCTACTCGGAAGCCAATGCAGGAGGATCACTTGAGCCCAGGAGTTCGAGATTAGCTTGGGCACCATAGCAAAACTCCATCTGTACAAAGAATTGAAAAATTAGCCAGGCATTGTAGTGTGCACCTGTAGTCCCAGCTACTCAGGAGGCTAGGGCAGGAGGATGGCTTGAGCCTAGGAGTTCGAGGCTGCAGTGAGCTATGATCATTCCACCACACTCCAGCTTGGGAGACAGAGTGAGGCACTATCTCCAAAAGAAAGAGAGAGAGAAAAAAAAAAAGGCCATGCGCAGTGGCTCATGCCTGTAATCCCAGCACTTTGGGAGGCCTAGGTGGGCTGATCACCTGAGGTCAGGAGTTCAAGACCAGCCTGGCCAACATGGTGAAACTCCATCTCTACTAAAAATACAAAAATTAGCCAGGCCTGGTGGTGGGTTCTTGTAGTACCAACTACTTGGGAGCTTGAGGCAGGAGAATCGCTTGAGCCTGAAAGGTGGAGGTTGCAGTGAGCCGAGATCACGCCACTGCATGCCAGCCTGGCGACAGAGCAAGACTCCATCTCAAAAAAAAAAAAAGAAAAGAAAAAAAGAAGAAGAAAGAAATTTTGCATTCACTAAGCAAAACTCCCAATTCTTTCCACCCCACCCCCTCCAGACCCTGGTAGCCTCTAATCTATTTTCTGTCTCAGTGAATGTGCAGATTCTAGATATTTCAAAAAGTAGAATCATGTAATATTTGTCCTTTGAGTCTAGCTTCTTCCATGCACCATAATGTTTTTGAAACTCACCCAGGTTGCAGCATGTGTCATACTTCATTCCTTCATGTCTGAGTCATATTCCATTGTAGGGATAGACCACATTCATTTATGCATTTATCCACTGATGGACATTTGAGCTGTCTCCACTTTTTGGTCATTGTGAATAGTGCTACTACGAACGTTCACAGATGACCTTTGCGTGGACACAGATTTTCTCACCTAGGAGTGAAATTAGTGAATCCCATGGTAATTTAACTTCTTTCCTCCTGAAACAATTTTCTTTCTTAGCTTCCAGGACACATTTGGCTTCCTCCTGCTGTGCCCACTACTTCTCAGCTTCCTTTCCTGGCTCTCCCTCCTCCTCTCCACCTGCCAGATGTGACGTGCCCCAGGGGTTCCCAGCCAGGCCCTGTTCTCTATTCTACCCACATCTGCTCCCTAGGGCTTCCATTTGGGCTCTGACTTTGAAAATCTCTGCATATGCTGATGACTCCAAACTTATATCTCTGCCTCTTCACTGAACTTCAGGCTCCCCCTGTACATCCAACTGCCCACCTGACATCCCCACCGGTCCAGAGTGGAGATTGGGATCACGCCCACGAACCTGTTCCTCCCACAGGCTCCCCATCTCAGTAAACGACACCTTCATTCTTCCCCTTGTGTTGGCCAAAACCTTGGAATCATCCTGGATTCCTCTTTTTTTTCCCCACACTCTACATCCAATCTATCAGCAAATCCTGCTGACTCTGCCTTCAAAATGTACCCAAGATCCGAGGATCGCTTGAGCCCAGGAGTTTGAGGCTGCAGTGAATAATGACTGTGCCACTACACTCCAGCCTGAGCAACAGAGTGAGATTCTGGCTCTTAACAACGACAAACACACACACGTACACACACACACACAGAGCCAGGCATGGTGACTCATGCTTATAATCTCAGCACTTTGGAAGGCCGAGGCAGGAGAATCCCCTGAGGCCAGGAGTTGGAGACCAGCCTGGGCAACATAGTAGACCTCATCACTACAAAAATGGTTTTTATTTTATTTTTTATTTATTTATTTACTTATTTTTTATTATACTTTAAGTTCTAGGGTACATGTGCATAACGTGCAAGTTTGTTACATATGTATACTTGTGCCATGTTGGTGTGCTGCACCCATCAACTCGTCAGCACCCATCAATTCATCATTTATATCATGTATAACTCCCCAATGCAATCCCTCCCCCCTCCCCCCTCCCCATGATAGGCCCCAGTGTGTGATGTTCCCCTTCCCAAGTCCAAGTGATCTCATTGTTCAGTTCCCACCTATGAGTGAGAACATGCGGTGTTTGGTTTTCTGTTCTTGTGATAGTTTGCTAAGAATGATGGTTTCCAGCTGCATCCATTACCCTACAAAGGACACAAACTCATCCTTTTTTATGGCTGCATAGTATTCCATGGTGTATATGTGCCACATTTTCTTAATCCAGTCTGTCACAGATGGACATTTGTGTTGATTCCAAGTCTTTGCTATTGTGAATAGTGCTGCAATAAACATACGTGTGCATGTGTCTTTATAGCAGCTTGATTTATAATCCTTTGGGTATATACCCAGTAGTGGGATGGCTGGGTCATATGGTACATCTAGTTCTAGATCCTTGAGGAATCGCCATACTGTTTTCCATAATGATTGAACTAGTTTAAAATCCCACCAACAGTGTAAAAGTGTTCCTATTTCTCCACATCCTCTCCAACACCTGTTGTTTCCTGACTTTTTAATGATTGCCATTCTAACTGGTGTGAGATGGTATCTCATTGTGGTTTTGATTTGCATTTCTCTGATGGCCAGTGATGATGAGCATTTTTTTCATGTGTCTGTTGGCTGTATGAATGTCTTCTTTTGAGAAATGTCTGTTCATATCCTTTGCCCACTTTTTGATGGGGTTGTTTGTTTTTTTCTTGTAAATTGTTTGAGTTCTTTGTAGATTCTGGATATTAGCCCTTTGTCAGATGAGTAGATTGCAAAAATTTTCTCCCATTCTGTAGGTTGCCTGTTCACTCTGATGGTAGTTTCTTTTGCTGTGCAGAAGCCTCTTTAGTTTTTTTTTTTTTTTTTTTTTTTTTTTGAGGCGGAGTCTCGCTCTGTCTCCCGGACTGGAGTGCAGTGGCCGGATCTCAGCTCACTGCAAGCTCCACCTCCCGGGTTTACGCCATTCTCCTGCCTCAGCCTCCCGAGTAGCTGGGACTACAGGCGCCCACCACCTCGCCCAGCTAGTTTTTGTATTTTGTAGAGACGGGGTTTCACCGTGTTAGCCAGGATGGTCTCGATCTCCTGACCTCGTGATCCGCCCGTCTCGGCCTCCCAAAGTGCTGGATTACAGGCTTGAGCCCCGCCCGGCCAGCTCTTTAGTTTAATGAGATCCCATTTGTCAATTTTGGCTTTTGCTGCCATTGCTTTTGGTGTTTTAGACATGAAGTCCTTGCCCATGCCTATGTCCTGAATGGTACTACCTAGATTTTCTTGTAGGGTTTTTATGGTATTAGGTCTAACATTTAAGTCTCTAATCCATCTTGAATTAATCTTCGTATAAGGAGTAAGGAAAGGATCCAGTTTCAGCTTTCTACTTATGGCTAGCCAATTTTCCCAGCACCATTTATTAAATAGGGAATCCTTTCCCCATTTCTTGTTTCTCTCAGGTTTGTCAAAGATCAGATGGCTGTAGATGTGTGGTATTATTTCTGAGGACTCTGTTCTGTTCCATTGGTCTATATCTCTGTTGTGGTACCAGTACCATGCTGTTTTGGTTACTGTAGCCTTGTAGTATAGTTTGAAGTCAGGTAGCGTGACACCTCCAGCTTTGTCCTTTTGACTTAGGATTGTCTTGGCAATGCGGGCTCTTTTTTGTTTCCATATGAACTTTAAAGCAGTTTTTTCAATTCTGTGAAGAAACTCATTGGTAGCTTGATGGGGATGGCATTGAATCTATAAATAACCTTGGCAGTATGGCCATTTTCACGGTATTGATTCTTCCTATCCATGAGCATGGTATGTTCTTCCATTTGTTTGTGTCCTCTTTTATTTCACTGAGCAGTGGTTTGTAGTTCTCCTTGAAGAGGTCCTTTACATCCCTTGTAAGCTGGATTCCTAGGTATTTTATTCTCTTTGAAGCAATTGTGAATGGAAGTTCATTCCTGATTTGGCTCTCTGTTTGTCTGTTACTGGTGTATAAGAATGCTTGTGATTTTTGCACATAATTTTGTATCCTGAGACTTTGCTGAAGTTGCTTATCAGCTTAAGGAGATTTTGGGCTGAGATGATGGGGTTTTCTAAATATACAATCATGTCATCTGCAAACAGGACAATTTGACTTCTTCTTTTCCTAACTGAATACCCTTTATTTCTTTCTCTTGCCTGATTGCCCTAGCCAGAACTTCCAACACTATGTTGAATAGGAGTGGTGAGAGAGGGCATCCCTGTCTTGTGCCAGTTTTCAAAGGGAATTTTTCCAGTTTTTGCCCATTCAGTATGATATTAGCTGTGGGTTTGTCATAATAGCTCTTATTATTTTGAGGTACGTTCCATCAATACCGAATTTATTGAGCGTTTTTAGCATAAAGGGCTGTTGAATTTTGTCAAAAGCCTTTTCTGCATCTATTGAGATAATCCTGTGGTTCTTGTCTTTGGTTCTGTTTATATGCTGGATTACATTTATTGATTTGCGAATGTTGAACCAGTCTTGCATCCCAGGGATGAAGCCCACTTGATTATGGTGGATAAGCTTTTTGATGTGCTGCTGAATCCGGTTTGCCAGTATTTTATTGAGGATTTTTGCATCGATGTTCTTCAGGGATATTGGTCTAAAATTATCTTTTTTTGTTGTGTCTCTGCCAGGCTTTGGTATCAGGATGATGTTGGCCTCATAAAATGATTAGGGAGGATTCCCTCTTTTTCTATTGATTGGAATAGTTTCAGAAGGAATGGTACCAGCTCCTCCTTGTACCTCTGGTAGAATTCAGCTGTGAATCCATCTGGTCCTGGACTTTTTTTGGTGGGTAGGCTATTAATTGTTGCCTCAATTTCAGAGCCTGCTATTGGTCTATTCAGGGATTCAACTTCTTCCTGGTTTAGTCTTGGAAGAGTGTAAGTGTCCAGGAAATTATCCATTTCTTCTAGATTTTCTAGTTGATTTGCGTAGAGATGTTTATAGTATTCTCTGATTGTAGTTTGTATTTCTGTGGGGTCAGTGGTGATATCCCCTTTATCATTTTTTATTGTGTCTATTTGATTCCTCTCTCTTTTCTTCTTTATTAGTCTTGCTAGCGGTCTGTCAATTTTGTTGATCTTTTCAAAAAACCAGCTCCTGGATTCATTGATTTTTTGGAGGGTTTTTGTGTCTCTATCTCCTTCAGTTCTGCTCTGATCTTAGTTATTTCTTGCCTTCTGCTAGCTTTTGAATGTGTTTGCTCTTGCCTCTCTAGTTCTTTTATTGTGATGTTAGAGTGTCAATTTTAGATCTTTCCTGCTTTCTCTTGTGGGCATTTAGTGCTATAAATTTCCCTCTACACACTGCTTTAAATGTGTCCCAGAGATTCTGGTATGTTGTATCTTTGTTCTCATTGGTTTCAAAGAACATCTTTATTTCTGCTTTCATTTCGTTATGTACCCAGTAGTCATTCAGGAGCAAGTTGTTCAGTTTCCATGTAGTTGAGTGGTTTTGATTGAGTTTCTTAGTCCTGAGTTCTAGTTTGATTGCACTGTGGTCTGAGAGACAGTTTGTTATAATTTCTGTTCTTTTACATTTGCTGAGGAGTGCTTTACTTCCAATTATGTGGTCAATTTTGGAATAAGTGCGATGTGGTGCTGAGAAGAATGTATATTCTGTTGATTTGGGGTGGAGAGTTCTATAGATGTCTATCAGGTCTGCTTGGTGCAGAGATGAGTTCAAATCCTGGATATCCTTGTTAACTTTCTGTCTCGTTGATCTGTCTAATGTTGACAGTGGAGTGTTGAAGTCTCCCATTATTATTGTATGGGGCTAAGTCTCTTTGTAAGTCTCTAAGGACTTGCTTTATGAATCTGGGTGCTCCTGTATTGGGTGCATATATATTTAGGATGGTTAGCTCTTCCTGTTGAATTGATCCCTTTACCATTATGTAATGGCCTTCTTTGTCTCTTTTGATCTTTGATGGTTTAAAGTCTGTTTTATCAGAGACTAGGATTGCAACCCCTGCTTTTTTTTGTTCTCCATTTGCTTGGTAGCTCTTCCTCCATCCCTTTATTTTGAGCCTATGTATGTCTCTGCATGTGAGATGGGTCTCCTGAATACAGCAGACTGATGGGTCTTGACTCTTTATCCAGTTTGCCAGTCTGTGTCTTTTAATTGGAGCATTTAGTCCATTTACATTTAAGGTTAATATTGTTATGTGTGAACTTGATCCTGCCATTATGATATTAACTGGTTATTTTGCTCGTTAGTTGATGCAGTTTCTTCCTAGCCTCGATGGTCTTTACATTTTGGCATGTTTTTGCAATGGCTGGTACCGTTTTCCTTTCCATGTTTAGGGCTTCCTTCAGGGTCTCTTGTAAGGCAGGCCTGGTGGTGACAACTCTCTAAGCATTTGCTTATCTGTAAAGGATTT
Organism: Trachypithecus francoisi; assembly: GCF_009764315.1. NCBI lineage: Eukaryota > Metazoa > Chordata > Mammalia > Primates > Cercopithecidae > Trachypithecus > Trachypithecus francoisi. The sequence goes on from NW_022681467.1 coordinate 44,497,669, forward strand.
TATTTCTCCTTCACTTATGAAACTTAGTTTGGCTGGATATGAAATTCTGGGTTTAAAATTATTTTCTTTAAGAACGTTGAGGCCGGGCGCGGTGGCTCAAGCCTGTAATCCCAGCACTTTGGGAGGCCGAGACGGGTGGATCATGAGGTCAGGAGATCGAGACCATCCTGGTCTACACGGTGAACCCCGTCTCTACTAAAAAAATACAAAAAACTAGCCGGGCGAGATGGCGGGCGCCTGTAGTCCAGCTACTCGGGAGGCTGAGGCAGGAGAATGGCGTAAACCCAGGAGGCGGAGCTTGCAGTGAGCCAAGATCGCGCCACTGCACTCCAGCCTGGGCGACAGAGCTAGACTCCGTCTCAAAAAAAAAAAAAAAAAAAACGTTGAATATTGGCCCCCACTCTCTTCTGGCTTGTAGAGTTTCTGCCGAGAGATCTGCTGTTAGTCTGATGGGCTTCCCTTTGTGAGTAACCCGACCTTTCTCTCTGGATGCCCTTAAGATTTTTTCCTTCATTTCAACTTTGGTGAATCTGGCAATTATGTGTCTTGGAGTTGCTCTTCTGGAGGAGTATCTTTGTGGTGTTCTCTGTATTCCTGAATTTGAATGTTGGCCTGCCCTACTAGGTTGGGGAAGTTCTCCTGGATGATATCCTGAAGAGTGTTTTCCAACTTGGTTCCATTTTCCCCCTCACTTTCAGACACCCCAATCAGACGTAGATTTGGTCTTTTTACATAATCCCATACTTCTTGCAGGCTTTGTTCATTTCTTTTTCTTCTTTTTTCTTTTGTTTCTCTTCTCTCTTCATTTCATTCATTTGATCCTCATTGCTGATACTCTTTCTTCCAGTTGATCGAGTCGTTACCGAAGCTTGTGCATTTGTCACGTATTTCTCTTGTCATGGTTTTCATCTCTGTCATTTTGTTTATGACCTTCTCTGCATTAATTAGTCTAGCTATCAATTCTTCCACTCTTTTTTCAAGATTTTTAGTTTCTTTGTGCTGGGTATGTAATTCCTCCTTTAGCTCTGAGAAGTTTGATGGACTGAAGCCTTCTTCTCTCATCTCGTCAAAGTCATTCTCTGACCAGCTTTGATCCGTTGCTGGCGATGGGCTGCGCTCCTTTGCAGGGGGAGGCGCTCTTATTTTTTGAATTTCCAGCTTTTCTGCCCTGCTTTTTCCCCATCTTTGTGGTTTTATCTGTCTCTAGTCTTTGATGATGGTGACGTACTGATGGGGTTTTGGTATAGGTGTCCTTCCTGTTTGATAGTTTTCCTTCTGACAGTCAGGACCCTCAGCTGTAGGTCTGTTGGAGATTGCTTGAGGTCCACTCCAGACCCGTTTGCCTGGGTATCAGCAGAGGTTGCAGAAGATAGAATATTGCTGAACAGCGAGTGTACCTGTCTGATTCTTACTTTGGAAGCTTCCTCTCAGGGGTGTACTCCACTCTGTGAGGTGTGGGGTGTCAGGCTGCCCCTAGTGGGGGATGTCTCCCAGTTAGGCTACTCAGGGGCCAGGGACCCACTTGAGCAGGCAGTCTGTCCCTTCTCAGATCTCAACCTCGGTGTTGGGAGATCCACTGCTCTCTGCAAAGCTGTCAGACAGAGTCGTTTGCGTCTGCAGAGGTTCTGCTGCTTTTTTGTTGTTGTTATTTATCTGTGCCCTGTCCCCAGAGGTGGAGTCTACAGAGACAGGCAGGTTTCCTTGAGCTGCTGTGAGCTCCACCCAGTTCGAGCTTCCCAGTGGCTTTGTTTACCTACTTAAGCCTCAGCAATGGCGGGCGCCCCTCCCCCAGCCTCGCTGCTGCCTTGAGGTTAGATCGCCACAGACTGCTGTGTTACCAATGAGGGAGGCTCCGTGGGCGTGGGACCTTCCCGGCCAGGTGTGGGATATATTCTCCTGGTGTGCCCGTTTGCTTAAAGTGCAGTATTGGGGTGGGAGTTACCCGATTTTCCAGGTGTTGTGTGTCTCAGTTCCCCTGGCTAGGAAAAGGGATTCCCTTCCCCCTTGCGCTTCCAGGTGAGGCGATGCCTCGCCCTGCTTCAGCTCTCGCTGGTCGGGCTGCAGCAGCTGACCAGCACCGATTGTCCGGCACTCCCTAGTGAGATGACCCCAGTACCTCAGTTGAAAATGCAGAAATCACCGGTCTTCTGTGTCGCTCGCGCTGGGAGTTGGAGACTGGAGCTGTTCCTATTCGGCCATCTTGCTACGCCCCCCCAAAAATGGTTTTTAAATTAGCTGGGCTGGGCACAGTGGCTCACACCTGTAATCCCAGCATTTTGGGAGGCCAAGGTGGGCGGATCACTTGAAATTGGGAGTTCAAGACCAGCCTGGCCAACATGATGAAACCCCATCTCTACTAAAAATACAGAATTTAGCCAGGTGTGGTGGCAGGCACCTGTAATCCCAGCTACTCAGGAGGCTGAAGCAGGAGAATCGCTTGAACTGGGGAGGTGGAGGTTGCAGCAAGCCAAGATTGTGCCATTGTACTCTAGCCTGGGTGACAAGAGTGAGACTCTGTCCCAGAAAAAAAAAAAAAAAATTAGCATGGTAGTGCATGCCTGTAGTCCCAGGTACTTGGGAGGCTGAGATGGGAGGATCACTTGAGCCCAGGAGCTCGAGGTTGCAATGAACTATGATCACACTATTGTACACCAGCCTGGGCAACAGAGATCCGTAGCTTAAAAAAAAAAAAAAAAGTACCCAAGGTCCAATCACCCCTCACCTCCTCCACCACTGTCCTGCCGCAGGGCCAGGTCATCACATGTCTCACCTGGACTCTAGCAATCACCTTCTCCCTGGTCTCTGTGCCCAACCCCTGCCCCCACAGTCTATTCTCCCACATTGCCTGAAGGATCCTGTTAGCTCCCAACGTCAGGTCAGGCTTTCTTTACTCAGAGCCTTCCATGGCTCCCAGTTCACCCAGAGAGCAGCCAAAGTCCCCATAATGGCCCCCGGGGTCCTATAGGACATGTCCCCTCCCCATTGCCTCTCTGTCTTCACCTCCTCCCACTCTCACCCTGGTTCCCTCTGTTCCAACCATACCGGCCTCCTGCCTATTTCTTCAAAACTCCCGTCACACTCTCACTGCATGGCCCTTAGACTTTCTGTTCCTTCTGCTAAAATGCTCCTCCCACACCAACTTCCTTTACCTCCTTCATTTTTTTCTCATGAGACTTCCTTGCTTTTCTTTTTTTTTTTTTTTTTTTTTTTTTTTTGAGGTGGAGTCTCGCTCTGTCGCCCAGGCTGGAGTGCAGTGGCGCAATCTCGGCTCACTGCAAGCTCCGCCTCCTTCACGCCATTCTCCTGCCTCAGCCCCCAAGTACTGACTACAGGCGCCCGCCATCCATTTTTTTGTGTATTTTTAGTGAGATTTCACCATGTTAGCCAGGATGGTCTCGATCTCCTGACCTCGTGATCGCCCTTCTTGGCCTCCCAAAGCTGGGATTACAGCTTGAGCCACCGCCCGGCCGAGACTTTCCTTGCTAACCTACTTAACATTTTCCCCCCAACACTTTCTACCCCTTTCTTTTTCTTTCTTTTTTCTTGAGATAAAGTCTCACTGTGTTGCCCAGGCTGGAGTGCAGTGGCGCAATCTGGGCTCACTGTAACCTCCACCTCCCGGGTTCAGGCAATTTTCGTGCCTCAGCCGCCTGAATAACTGGGACTACAGGCAAGCACCACCATGCTTAGCTAATTTTTGTATTTTTAGTAGAGAGACTGGGTTTTGCCATGTTGGCCAGGCTGGTCTCAGACTCCTGGCCTCATGTGATCTTCCCTCCTCAGCCTCCCAAAGTGCTGGGATTACAGGCGTGAGCCACCATGCCTGGCCCCTACCCCATTCTCTGCTTTATTTTTCTCTAAAGCACTCATCTCCATCTACCATGCTGCACATGTTACTTATTGTCCTGTTCATTGTCTGTCTGCCTGCACTGGAATGCAAGGAAGAGATGAAGACTTGCTCCCTGGGGGAGCCCCGGCACCTAAAACAGTAACTGACACATATCTGTTAACTGAATTAACACAAACTAAGCCAGAAAAGAACTTGTTGGCTAATAGACCTGAAAATATCTGGGACTGGGATAGCTTCAGGCATGACTAAATCCAGGAGCTCGATACCATCAGAACTCATTCTTTCCATGCCTTGGCTCTGTTTTCCTGTGGGTTAACCTCACTCACAGGCTAATTCCCCAAGCATGGCAATTATAGCTCCTCCCCTTTTCCGATTATTCCTGCAGGATTTGAGTCTCACTGGAACAACTTGGGTCATATGTCTATTCCCAATCACTGTGGCCAGAGGATGGACAGCTCTAAAGGGCTGAAATTCCAGGAGGCAGCCAGGGGAGTGTGAACCTTCCAGAAGCTTTTCTGATGGCCCCACTCAGCAACTCTGCCTCCAGATCATTAGCCGAACTCGATGGTCATTCCCAGCTTCAAGAACCTTTGGGAAGGTGGAGGCTTTATCTTTTTTTTTGTTTGTTTTTTTTTGTTTTTTTTTTTTTTGAGACCGAGTCTCGCTCTGTCACCCAGGCTGGAGTACAGTGGCCGATTCAGCTCACTGCAAGCTCCGCCCCGGGTTTACGCCATTCTCCTGCCTCAGCCTCCCGAGTAGCTGGGACTACAGGCTTTATCTTGCCAGCCTCTAAAAAGAGCAAAAGGGAAGGAGAAAGGGGCTGTGAAGAGCTTTTGGGTGAAGAGTACAGTACTTTTTTTTTTTTTTTTTTTTGAGGCGGAGTCTCGCTCTGTCGCCCGGACTGGAGTGCAGTGGCCGGATCTCAGCTCACTGCAAGCTCCGTCTCCCGGGTTTCCGCCATTCTCCTGCCTCAGCCTCCTGAGTAGCTGGGACTACAGGCGCCCGCCACCTCGCCCGGCTAGTTTTCGTATTTTTAGTAGAGACGGGGTTTCACCGTGTTAGCCAGGATGGTCTCGATCTCCTGACCTTGTGATCCGCCCGTCTCGGCCTCCCAAAGTGCTGGGATTACAGGCTTGAGCCACCGCGCCCGGCCTTAAGTACAGTACTTTCACAGGCTCCTCCAACCTCGAAGAACAGGGAGAAAGGAATTGAGGACAAAAGTCAACACGCCTTAGGCAAACCATCTTAAGCAATTTTGCCCAAGGCTGCAGTTTCAGTTCAATGAAATCCTACAACCACTCACTGGGCAATAATGCCATGCAAGGTTTTTCTATCTTGGCACTGCTGACATTTTGGACAGAGTGTAAAGATTCTTTGTTGTGGGGGATGTCCTGTGGACTGTAGCATATTTAGCAGCATCCCTGACCTCTAACCCTAGACCCCATCCCCAGTCATGACAACCAAAATCATCTCCTAGACATTGCCCGGTGTCCTCTGCTGGGCAAAATAGCTCCCAGTTGACATGCACTGTATTTCCAGAGTCTAAGTTCCATAAGACCAGGTTGCCTGTTTGCTTTACAGCTGTGTCTCTAGCACGTAGCACAATTTCCTGGCACATAGTAAGTGTTCAATGAATAGTTCTTGAGTTGAATGAATGAACGAATGAATGAATGCCTGATTTGGTGCAGTACTGGGGTCCTCACAGTGAAGAACACACAGACTTTACCCCCTAGAAGATCAAGGTCTAGTAGAAGCCCCGGAGTGTTTCCAAAATGAGGAACCTCCTGCCCCGCTCAGTGACATGTCATAGGAACTCACAAGCTAGCAGGTCAGAGACCATGCCACCAAACCACAGTGGGCTTCATGTGCTCTGCAGACATAACAGCCACGGTCAGGCTTACAGTCAACAAGGGAACGAGAACAGCGAGGCCAGCTGGGTGGTAGGCCCACTAGAAAAAATTCAATCCCTTAGCATCCATGAGCAACAATGTGAAGTGTTGTTTTCTTTTTATTTTTTCTTTCTTTCTCTCTTTTTTTTTTTTTGTGATAGGGCCTCACTCTTGTCACTCAGGCTGGAGTGCAGCGGCATAATCAAGCTCCTTGCAGCCTTGACTTCCTGAGCTCAAACGATCCTTCCACCTCAGCCTCTCGAGTAGCTGGGGCAATAGGCATGCACCACCATGCCCGGTCATTATTTATTTATTTATTTATTTATTTATTGTAGAGACAGGATCTCACTATGTTTCCCAGACTTGTCTCAAACTCCTGGCCTCAAGATATTCTCCAGCCTTGGTACCCCCAAAGTCCTGGGATTACAGGCATGAGCCCCCACCCCCAGCCTGTTTTATTTTTCTTTTCTTTTTTTTTTTTTTTTTTGAGACGGAGTCTCGCTCTGTCGCCCAGGCTGGAGTGCAGTGGCCGGATCTCAGCTCACTGCAAGCTCCGCCTCCCGGGTTGACGCCATTCTCCTGCCTCAGCCTCCCAAGTAGCTGGGACTACAGGCGCCCGCCACCTCGCCCGGCTAGTTTCTTGTATTTTTTAGTAGAGACGGGGTTTCACTGTGTTAGCCAGGATGGTCTTGATCTCCTGACCTCGTGATCCGCCCGCCTCGGCCTCCCAAAGTGCTGAGATTACAGGCTTGAGCCACCGCACCCGGCCTCCTGTTTTATTTTTCTATTGAGATATAATATGCATATGTTAAAATTACCCTTTAAAAGTGTACAATTCAATGGTTTCTAGTATATTCATAGAGTTGTGTAACCATCACCACAATCCATTTTTGAACATTTTCATCACCCCAAAGGACACCTGTATCCATGAACAACCACTCCCAATTAACCCCTCCTCCCATCCTCTGGTGGCCGTCTCACCTGCTTTTTGTTTCTATAGATTTGCCTGCTCTGGGCATTTCACGCAATATGTGGCCTTTTGGGTCTGGCTTCTTTCACTTAACATCACAGTTTCAAGATCTGTCCATGTTGCAGCTTGTATCAAGGCTTCACGCCTTTTTATGGCTGGGTAACATCCCATTGTATGGCTAGATCACACTTCATTTATCCTTCCATCCAACCATGGACATTTGGGTTGTTTCCACTGTTTACCTATTGTGAATAACGCTGCTATAAACATTCATTTTTTACTAGGTTTTTGGGTGTACACCCAGGAGTGGAACTGCTATGTCTTTTGGCAATTTGGTGTTTCTTATTGCCATTGTCCTGGCAGGCCCTAAAGCGCCTGCCAGGGGAGCAGGTTTAGAGGGGAAGCAGTGGACCCCCCAGGAGGTCAGGAGTCCTAGAGTCATCTAGAAGAACAACAGAAAGAAATACCTAGGGCAGGCCAGGCGCGGTGGCTCATGCCTGTAATGCTACCACTTTGGCAGGCCAAGGTGGGCGGATCAGCTGAGGTCAGGAGTTCGACACCAGCCTGGCTGACATGTCCAAACCCCATCTCTACTAAAAACACCAAAAAAAAAAATTAGCTGGGCATGGTGGTGGGTACCTGTAATCCCAGCTACTGGGGAGGCTGAGGCAGGAGACTTGCTTGAACCCGAGAGGTGTAGTCTGCAGTGAGTCATGATTGCGCCTCTGCACTCCAGCCTGGGTGACAGAGCAAGACTCCATCTCAAAAAAAAAAAAAGAGGGCCAGGCACAGTGGTTCACGCCTGTAATCCCAGCACACTGAGAGGCCGAGGTGGGAGGATCACAAGATCAAGAGATCGAGACCATCCTAGCCAACATGGTGAAACCCCATCTCCACTAAAAATACAAAAAATTAGCTGGGTGTGGTGGCACGTGCCTGCAGTCCCAGCTATTGGAGAGGCTGAGGCAGGAGAATTGCTTGAACCCAGGAGGCGGAGGTTGCAGTGAGCCGAGATGGCACCATTGCCACTGCACTCCAGCCTGGGCGACAGAGTAAGAATGAAAAAAAAAAAAAAAAGAAAGAAAGAAAGAAAAGGAAGGAAGGAAGGAAGGCAGGAAAGAAAGGAAAGAAAGACCTAGAGCAGCAGACACCAGGCTTTGGTCTGTGAGGCTCTGACAACCCGCCTCCCCACAAGGGGCTGAATGTCCTTGGAGAATGCAAGGCGAGAGGACGGGAGGCAATGGGGCTGAAATCTCTTCTAGGAAGGAACTACCCTCTGTGCTTTCCCGTCAGGCAACTGAAGGAGCAAGCTCCCCCGGCTAGAAGCACAGCAGTGAGAGGGAAGCACAGAGGTCACAGGTGACAGTGGGGGAAACAAGACAGCAGTGGAAATGTATCAGAAGCAAAATGTGCTGGGTTTTGCCTAAGGCTAGCAATGCAAAATAAATCAGCAAAGTCCCCTGGACTTCGTGAGGTGGGCTCACGAAGGGCTCAGGCACACGTGGAAAATTGTGGTGAGGGAGGAGATTTTTTCCTGATTAGCACCGAGGGATCCAATAAGCCAAACCTTTTTCACACATGACGTAGCTATCAGATTTCATCCCGGTGCCAGGGAAGCTCATGAGAATGATTCTGAGGCAAAATGATGAAGCCAAAATCTTTCCCCCTGCTTTTTTCTTTTTTTTTCCTAAAGAGTAAAAACAGGACCAGGTGGTGAGTCCAGCTGAACTGCTCGAGCATTGGTGCTCTCTGGTGGCCAACATAGAAATTGCATGGCGGGGGGGGGTGCAAAAGTTTTCCTTTTTATGGAAAAAGTCAGATATTCTAAGAGGTGTTGCAGAAGCTAGCATTGCTTAAGGGGGATGTTGATTGGAAGGTGTAATCTTGGAGTTAGAATCTTTAACATGCTTCTTCTGAAACCAGCTTTTTCTTGTTCTCTGTCTTGGTAAACGGCCTGATGACCACCCATCTAGTTCCCCAAGTAAGAAACATGGGGGTCGCACTAGACACCCTACTCTCCCTCATCCTCACACTCAGGCAGTCCCTGAGGCCTGTGACCTTAACTGTCTAAATTTTTCTTTTTCTTTTTTTTTTTCCTGAGAAAGAATCTCATTCTGTCACCCGGGTCGGAGTGCAATGGTGTGATCCCGGCTCACTGCAACTTCCACCTCCCGGTTCAAGCAATTCTCCTGCCTCAGCTTCTGGAGTAACTGGGATTACAGGTGCCTGCTACCATGCCCGGCTAATTTTTGTATTTTTAGTAGAGACGGAGTTTCACCATGTTGGCCAGGCTGGTCTCCAACTCCTGGCCTCAGGCAATCTGCCTGCCTCGGCCTCCCAAAGTGCTGGGATTATAGGCCTGAGCCACCGCACCCGGCCTTTTTTTTTCTTTTCTTTTTTTCTTTTTTTAGGATTGGGTCTCTGAGACCTCAAACTCCTGGGCTTAAGCAATGGTCCCACCTCTGCCTCCAAAACCACTGGGATTACAGGTGGGAGCCACTGGGCCCTACCTACCTAGCATCGCTTCTGTCATATTCTGTTAGTAACACCTCAAAAGCCCAACCGGTTTCAAGGGGAGGGGATGCAGACCTCACTTTTCAATGGGAAGAGTGTCAACGAATTTGTGGACTTTATTTCAAAACAGCCACAACTAATTCCTGATAAAAACTGAAAATATGACACAATAAGGCTTTAACCAGCCCCACGTTTGTTTATGTGTTTATGATCTGTTTCCCACGCTACAAATTAAGCTTGATGAGGGTAAAGACTTGGGCATGTTGCCTAGTGCAGTGTCCCTGAGGCTTAGGACAGGGCTGAAGAATTACACGGTGATTAGATCAGAAGAAATATCCTGCTCTCCTCTCCTCCTGTCTATTTGAGGCTGCATCCTTCAATACCCAGCTCACACCTCCTCTCCGTGGTCTTCTAAACTCCAGTTTTTCTTTGCCTATTCACCTGAGGGTCACTTTGTGCTATACTAAGTTGTCACGTCTTAAATTACAGCATCCAGTATTACCAGTTCAGCTGCTGGAGCCTGACACCCTGGACCCAAATCCCAGCTCTCAAGTGAACGAGCCATGTAACTTCCAACAAGAAACCTCAGTTTTCTCTTCCATTAAATGTGGGGGAAATATTGGGGATTTTGAAAGGATTCAATGAGCTAATTTAAGCAAAGCACTTAGAACAGTCCCTGGCCTATAGGAAGCACCAGAGAAGTGTTAGCCACTATCGGCTCTTGCATCTCTGCATTGTAGAGTTCTTTATCCATCATCTATCTTTCCTTCTTTCTTTCTTCCTTCCTTCCTTCCTTCCTTCCTTCCTTCCTTCCTTCCTTCTTTCTTTCTTTCTCTTTCTTTCTTTCTTTCTTTCTTTTTTCTTTCTTTCTTTCTTCTTTCTTTCTTTCCTCCTTTTCTCTTCCCCTCTCTCTTTCTTTTTTTTTGAGACAGTCTCACTCTGTCACCCAAGCTGGAGTGCAGTGGTGTGATCTTGGCTCACTGCAACCTCCACCTCCCAGGTTCAAGTGATTCTCCTGTCTTAGCCTCCTGAGTAGCTGGAATTACAGGCATGTGCCACCACACCCCACTAATTTTTGTATTTTTAGTAGAGACAGGGTTTTGCCATGTTGGCCAGGCTGGTCTCCAACTCCTGACCTCAAGTGATCTGCCTACCTTGGCCTTCCAAAGTGCTGGGATTACAGACATGAACCACCACACCTGGCCTCTTTCTTTTCTGAGATGGAGCTTTGCTGTGTTGTCCAAGATGGTCTTGAACTTCTGTGCTCAACCAATTCTCTCGCATAAGCCCCCCGGTAGCTGGGACTGCAGGTGTAAGCCACCATGCCTGGCTGTATCTTCTTTTCCTAAACAGCTTTATCAAGATACACTTCACATACCATAGAATTCACCCATTTAAAGTGTACAATTCAATGGCCTTCAGTATATTCAGAGTTGTGCAACCATCACCACAATCTAATTTGGGAACATTTTCATCATCCCACAAATGAAAGCCAGTAGCCACAAGCATTCACTCCTCATTTCCACCTCCTCCTAACGCCTGACAACCATAAATCTACTCTCGGTGTCTGTGGATTTGCCTATATCCATGGTATTTTGTTTCTTGCATCCTTTCATCTTTGTCTTGTTTTCCGCCTTTCCATAGTAATAAACCATAAGACCCTGGAGACTCTGTCTTCTCTTTTGTGTCCCTTCCTGGACTTCAGTGAGTGTTTCACCTAATGGGCATCTGCTGATTGAGTAACACACTGGCCCTTTGAGTGAGAACAAGCACAGAGCATCTACAATGCATCGGGTGATATTCCAGGTGCTGTATATACATTGACTCATATGATCCTCACATAGAAATCCATGACACAGGCACTGTTATTATCCCCACCTGACTGATAGGGAAACTAAGACAGGAGAAGTCGAGTACCTTGCCCAGAGTGACACAGCCAGCAAGGAGGCAAAGCCAGAATTCAAACCTGGACATTTGTGCCTGGAGTCTGCACTCTACCACTGCACCACACTTTCTCCTGTGAGGCCAAGTGAATGGGACTTCATTTGCGAGCAGTTCCAGGAAACTGCAGGGGGGCTGGGAAAGAGCAAGGTGGAAGCTGCTGTCGATGCTCCCCCAACCAACCACCACCAGCCAACCATGTCCCTTAGTATTTCACAGCCTTGTGTAGCTCCTCAAGTGTGTATTCTGGGCTGCCCTAGCAACTTGATTTAACCAATAGAATGTAGTAGAAGGGACGCTGTGCCACTCCAAGTCAAAGTCTAAAGAAGGCCCGGCCGGGCACAGTGGCTCACATCTTTAATCTCAGTACATTGGGAGACCAAGCCAGGTGGATTCCTTGAGCCCAGGATTTTGAAACCAGCCTGGGGAACACAGTGAGACCCCATCTCTATGAAGGCTTTTTTTAAAAATTAGCCAGCGTGGTGGCACACTCCTGAAGTCCCAGCTACTCAGGAGGTTAAAGTGGGAAGACTGCTTGAGCCCAGGAGGTCAAGGGTGTAGTGAGCCATGATGGCACCACTGCACGCCAGCCTGGGTGGTAGAGTGAAACCCTGTCTAAAAACAAAAAACAACAACAACAAAAAAATCCTGGTGGCTTCTGTTTTGTCACTTTTTGGAACCCTGAGTCACAGTGTAAGAGATCTGGCCACCCTGCTGAAGAAACCACATAGGAAGAGGCCCTCAGTCTACACATGGAGAGGTCCAGGTATCCCAGTATTTCGGCTGTCCCCCTCAAGGTCCCAGACATGTGAGTGAACCATTGTAGACATTCCAGCACAGTTGAGCCCCCACTGATGACCTCAGATTTAGTTAAGACCACATGAGGCAGAAGAGCCACCCAGCTGATCCTAGTCAATCCAGAGCATGGTGAGCAATCATCAACTGTTGTTTTAAGCCACTAAGGAGTAGATGGTCATACAGCGGTAGATAATCAAAACAAGGAGTAAGACCACTTCTATGCATAGAAGGCCCATGAAGGGTCTGACCTCATGATTCCACAGTCTCCTGCTGACTCAGTGAAGAGGGTAGAATGCTAATCAGAAGAGCTGAATGCCTGCTCCAGCCAGCAGCTGGGGTGCAGGTTCGTGACCTTCACTCAACTGGTCAGATGTGTTGGTTCAGGACTTTGAATCTGGAGTAAGCAACACAAAAGACCAGGAGGTTTAGACTTGTTCTGAAAGGAGTGGTGGTGACATCTGACTAGCATCTTGTTTCCAGTGGCAGGCCCTGAGGCAAGGCCAAGAGTGAGGATTCAGCATTCAGCCAAGACTGTAACCACATCCTTTCCAGAATCTTCTTTGGTGCAATTTCTGAACCCTTCACATCCCTCATTTTCCACCTATTTTCTGAGCCTGATTCTCCAGTCTTCTGATTCATTTTGAAAAAGACCCATCATCATTCCAGGAAAGCACTTTTGCAGCTGAAGTTAGCAAGAGTTCATGTATTGATTGGATTTGTTCGCATGCAACAGAAAACTCCCAAACAACTGTGGCTTAAACAAGATAGTTGATTTTATCTTTGTGAAAAACATACAGAGGTCAGCAATCCAGGTCCCATCAGGTCTTCAGAGACCTAGTATCCTTGTGTCTTGGTGCTCTGGCTCCACGTAGCACATTGCCTCAGAGTCCAAAATAGCTGCCCAAGCTCCAGCCATTGTGTTCACATTCTGGCCAGAAGAGAAGAGGAAAGGGTAAAGAAAAACATGCCCTCCCCTATTTAGGAGACCACCTGGAAGTCCCTCCTAATCCTTTGCTTATATCTCATAGCTAGAACTTACTCACAAGACCATACTTAGGTACAAGGAAGGCAGGAATGGGTAGTCTTTAGCTGAGCAGTTAGGTCCTTGACTAAAAATAAGAGTTAACGTTGCTTAAGAGGAAAGAAAGAATGATGCTGAAGGAGGCTACTGGAAATCTCTGCCTGGGTCTGTCTCTGCTGTGTTCAACCAAGAGCTCTGTATGGGAGAGCCAACCCAGACTGATGCAAGGCAAGTGAGCTCCAAAATTGGGGCTTAACCTGGGAGGGTTCTTGGCTTTACCCAGGAGATAATTCAAGGGTAAGTCAGTGGTATTAGACAGCAACTTTCATTGAAGCAGCAGTGTACGGCAACAGCAAGGGTACTGCTCCTTGCAGAGCAGGGCTAATCCCTGGGCAATGTGCCCAGAGTGGTGGCATAGGGGTTGTTGGCAGCTGTATTTATATCCACTTTTACTTATATGCTAATTAAGAGGCAGGTTTTCCAGAACTTTCTGGAAAAGGGGTGAGGAGTTTCTGGAACCATATAAAGTAACTTCCTGGCTATTACCATGGCATTTGTAAACTGTCAGGGTGCTGATGGGAGTGTCTTTGTGCTAACGAGCAGCGAGAGCAACTAGAGGTCACTTTCTTTGCCATGTGCTGGTTTCTGCTTTTTCACTGCATCCTATTTCAACCAGATCCTGCCCTGATGAGCTGGGTTGCTATGGTGGTTGTGACCAGTGCTCGGAAAACAAGTTCCACTGATCTACCTCAACACTGCAAGATGGTGGCCACAGGAGAGGAGGGACCCTAACAATGCCTGATCACGTTGACCCAGCTGGCTCCTCTCTTAATTTTCTCCAGTTCTTTTTTTTTGAGATGGAGTCTCACTCTGTCACACAGGCTAGAGTGCAGTGGTGCAATGTCAGCTCACTGCAACCTCTGCTTCCTGGGTTCAAGCGATTCTCCTGCCTCAGCCTCCTGAGTAGCTGGGACTACAGGCATGAGCCACCACATCTGGCTAATTTTTTGTATGTTTAGTAGAGATGGGGTATCACCATGTTGGCCAGGCTGGTCTCAAACTCCTGACATCATGTGATCCACCAGCCTCAGCCTCCCAAACTCCTGGGATTACAGATGTGAGCCACGGTGCCTGGCCTTCTCCAGATTTTTTAAACCCCTCCACCCGATTTGTCTTAAATGCCCACCAGCACTTCCCTGACCTCGGATGCTCTCATTTTCCTGTTCCAATTTTTATACAAGGAAAACCAACTTCCTGGCCAGTCTAGCTCCCATGCCTTCATACACACCATTCCTTTCACCTGGAAGGGCCCTCCTTCTCCCTGTGGCTTATCTAAAGGTTACCTGTAGGGAGCATGTGTCATGCTTCTTGGCCACCCAGTATCTTTTGTTTGTTTTTTTGAGACTGAGCTGGAGTACAGTGGTGCAATCACTGCTCACTGCAGCCTCAACCTCCTGGGCTCAAGCAATCCTCCCACCTCAGCCTTCTGTGTAGCTGGAACCACAGGTGTGTGCCACCATGCCTGACTAATTTTTTCATTTTTTATAGAGACAGGGTCCAGGCTGGTCTCAAATTCCTAGGCTCAAGTCATCCTCCTACCTCAGCCTTCCAAAGTGCTGAGATTACAGGCCTGAGCCACCGTGGACCATGCATGGGCCCCGCCTCAATCTTTAAAGCTGGTAACGTCATTCTGAAGGCTCCCATGTTAAAAATAATAATAATAATAATAAATAAAATAAAAAGTCAGTAACGGCATCACCCCAACCTCTGCTTCTGTCGTCATGTCTCCTTCTCTGACCCTGACCTCCCTGCCTCCCTCTCATAAGGACCCCTGTGATTACATTTGGCTCACCTAGATAATTCAGAATAATCTTCCTGTCTCGAGTCTTCATTTAATCCCATCTGCAAAGTTTGCCATGTGAGGTCATGTATTCACAGATCCTAGGGAATCAAGATACTGGAATCTTTGGGGTCTAATATGAATCTGTCCACTACAGTTGGGTTCCCCAGACGTACACCCTCAGGCAAGGATTTGGGTGCAAATGGTTTATTGGGGGGTGCTTCCAGGAAGCAGCAGTGGAAGAGTGGGCAAGTGAAACTGGGAAGGGAAGGAAGCCTGAGGGGGTCATCTGGCCAGACACCCCTGCAGGCACCTGAGGCCCAGTCCCCAGGGCACCTCTAGGAAACTGAGCAGAGAACCCTACAGTGCTGTCTGTTCTTCCCTGTGCGGCTTTGCCCAGGCTGTTCACCATCTGGCACTTCTGGTCTGCCCCGTCTTGGCTGAACACACATCTGCAGCCAGAGACAGCACTCAGGCCTAGAGTCTGGCATATTTATAAACCAATAAAGTACCGAAACAGTGTGTAGCAGACACTGTTGGTGCCCCCAGCTGTCTGCCCTGGGCACTCACTTCTACTCGCTGGAGGAAGCTGTTGACTGCAGATATGGCCACAGGCCCTGAGTGACATGCGTATTACTACATCATGGAACAACTTATCACTCAGAGGAAAGCAGGGAGTTGGAACAGACATTCTCAGTTGCCAATGTTATTAGTCAGGATTAGGTTCAGCTGTCAAGGATGGACAACCAAAAATAAAAAGTGTTTCTTTCTAGTTCATGTAAAAATCAGTAAGTAAGCATCCCAGAATTGGCGTGACTCCCCAGAAGGTCAGGGACCCAGGAACCTTCTCTCTGTCACTTTGATGACAAATCTGTTTCAAAGATTGCAGCCGAGCATGGTGGTTCACGCCTGTAATCCCAGCACTTTGGGAGGTCAAGGCGGGCAGATCCTTTGAGACCAGGAGTTCGAGACCAGCCTGGGCAACATGGTGAAATTCTGTCCCTATCAAAAAATTTAAAAACTAGCCAATGTGGTGGTGCGTACCTGCCGTCCCAGCCACTTAGGAGGCTGAGGTAGGAGGATTGCCTAAACTTGGGAGTTTGAGGCTGCAGTGAGCTATGATCACATCACTGTACTCCAGCCTGAGAGACAGAGTAAGACTTTGTCTTAAATTAAAAAAAAAAAAAATTGTCTAGTAGTCTAGCACAGCTGCTGGACAGAGGGGCACTGGGAGTAGGATCGCTACACAAAGCACAATATGCCCAGCTAGATTCGAATTTCAGGTAAATGGTGAATACTTTTCAGTATAACCATGTCCCAATTATTGCATGGGACCCTCTTTTACTAAAAAAAGTATTTGCTGTTTATCTGAAATTCAAATGTAACTGAACATCCTGTATTTTTATTTTCTAAATCTGGCCACCATAACTGAAAGAGAGAGAGGACAGTGAGAGGGAAAGTGAGACAAGACCACAGGGCAGGGACACAAAAATGGGGACAGACAGAGAAATAGGGACAAACAGAGAAAGAATAAAGGAGAGATGGACAAATACAGATATGGCCACAAGATGCCTGCAGTAGCAAAAGAGAAGAGGCAGAAAGTGGGAAGACCCAGAGACCACCTCCTAGACTGGGAAAGACAGAAGGGGAACACCCCAGTCAGGGCAGAGTGGACAGGGGCCTAGCCAGAGTTCCTCCCCCAGGCAAGGCTAAGGAGGGCACAGTTTTTAAAAAAATTGCTGACCGGGCACGGTGGCTCACACCTGTAATTCCAGCACTTTGGGAGGCTGAAGCAGGCAGATCACAAGGTCAGGAGATGGACACCATCCTGGCTAACACAGTGAAACCCCATCTCTACTAAAAAACAAACAGACAAACAAACAAAAAAACAAAAAATTAGCCAGGTGTGGGGCTGAATAACCCCAGGTACTCAGGAGGCTGAGGCAGGAGAATAATTTGAACCCGGGAGGGGGAGGTTGCAGTGAGCCGAGATTGCGCCACTGCACTCTATCCTGGGTGACAGAGCAAGACTCAGTCTCAAAAGAAAAAGAAAAATTGCTGCCAGAACTCCAGCCATTAAGTCTGCATTCCAGTCAACAGAACCAAGGAAGAGTAGAAGAAAGGCACTTCCTGTAAATTGCATCCAATCTGCCAGAATTTAGTCACATGGGCACAACCAGAGGGGCTGAAAAATGTGGTCCTTAATCCAGGTGGTCATGTACCCAGCTAAAATTTGAAATTTCTTTTCTTTTTTCTTTTTTCTTTTTTTAAGAGACATGGTCTTGCTCTGTCGCCAAGGCTGGAGGGCAGTGGCATGATCATGGCTCTCTGTAGCCTCAACCTCCTGAGGCTCAAGGAATCCTCCTGCCTCAGCCTGGAACCACAGGTGCATGTCACCCCACCCAGCTAATTCTCTCTTTTTTTGTGTGTGGGGAGGGCAGTCTCACCATGTTCCCCAGCTGGTCTCAAACTCCTGGCTCAAGTGATCCTCCTGCCTTAGCCTCTCAAAGTGCTGGGATTACAGGTGTGAGCCACTGAGCCCAGCTGAAGTTTCTTTTCTTTTCTTTTCTTTTTCTTTTTTCTTTTTTTAAGAGACATGGTCTTGCTCTGTCGCCAAGGCTGGAGGGCAGTGGCATGATCATGGCTCTCTGTAGCCTCAACCTCCTGAGGCTCAAGGAATCCTCCTGCCTCAGCCTGGAACCACAGGTGCATGTCACCCCACCCAGCTAATTCTCTCTTTTTGTGTGTGTGGGGAGGGCAGTCTCACCATGTTCCCCAGCTGGTCTCAAACTCCTGGCTCAAGTGATCCTCCTGCCTTAGCCTCTCAAAGTGCTGGGATTACAGGTGTGAGCCACTGAGCCCAGCTGAAGTTTCTTTTCTTTTCTTTTCTTTTCTTCCTTCCTTCTCTTTTTTTTTTTTTTTGAGAGTGTCTTGCTCTGTTGCCCAGGCTGGAATGCAGTGGCACAATCTTGGCTCGCTGCAACCTCCACCTCCCAGGTTCAAGCGATTCTCCTGCCCTAGCCTCCTGAATAGCTGGGACTACAGGTGCGCACCACCACACCCAGCTAATTTTTATATTTTTAGTAGCAACAGTGTTTGCCATGTTAGCCAGGCTGGTCTCGAACCCCTGACCTCAGGTGATCTACCCGCCTTGGCCTCCCAAAGTGCTGGGATTACAGGCATGAGTCACTGGTCCCAGCCAACGTTTCTATTTTTAAGGAAGAAGAGGAAAATGGATCCTGACACTGTCCCTTCATCTTTCTTGCTGGAATAGGGATGTTTTGCCTGCAACTGTGGCATCTTTCAAGACCATTATTGTACCTACCATATAGAAACAAGTGGTGCTCCAAATAACTGCTGATTGAATATTAAATCCTATCAACCCTACTCAAGCCACTTCCATCCATCCATTCATTCATTCAGTCCATGAACAGTTATTAAGCACCTACTATGTGTTCTGGGCATAGAGCTATGAAAAAGACAATGTCTCTGCCTTAAAGGAATTCACATTCTGCCTGTGCAAGACAAGATGATAAGTGAGCAAACACATTGTGGAAACCCAACTTTTTCTTTAAAGATGGAGCCTAAAAATTATCCCCTTGAGTGTGGGCTGGACTTAGCCACCCACTTCTCACACAACTATGTGTAAAGGAAAACTGCATTTTGTCTGGAACTTTACCAAATAATGTCCACAATTTTAAGACCACATCACCCACATTTATACCTACCACGGTATCTGAGTCGCCAAAACAGCACTCTTGGTCAGACTGTGTGGTGGGCCACTTTGGAATTGGTCATAAAAATTGCTTCTGCTGGCAGGGCGTGGTCGTTCATGCCTGTAATCCCAGCACTTTGGGAGGCTGAGGTGGGTGGATCATGAGGTCAAGAGATTGAGATCATCCTGGCCAACATGGTGAAACCCCATCTTTACTAAAAATGCAAAAATTAGCTGGGTGTGGTGGTGCGAGCCTATAGCCCCAGCTACTTGGGAGGCTGAGGCAGAAGAATCACTTGAACCTGGGAGGTGGAGGTTGCAGTGAGCTGAGATTGCACCACTGCACTCCAGCCTGGGCAACAGAGCAAGAGTCTTTTAAAAAAAAAAAAAAAAAAAAAAAAAAAAAAAGACCGGACACGGTGGCTCAAGCCTGTAATCCCAGCACTTTGGGAGGCCGAGACGGGCAGATCATGAGGTCAGGAGATCGAGACCAGCCTGGCTAACACAGTGAAGCCCCGTCTCTACTAAAAAAAAATACAAAAAACTAGCTGGGCGAGGTAGCGGGCACCTGTGGTCCCAGCTACTCGGGGGGCTGAGGCAGGAGAATGGCGTAAACCCGGGAGGCGGAGCTTGCAGTGAGCTGAGATCCGGCCACTGTACTCCAGCCTAGGCGACAAAGCGAGACTCCATCTCAAAAAAAAAAAAAAAAATTCTTCTCCTGCCTTCAGTCTCTTTCCCTTTTCCTCCCTCTCCCTCCCTTTCTCTCATTTTCTCTTGGGTCACTCACTCTGGGAAACAGGAGATACCACAGCATGAACACATGCAAGCAGCTCTACCGAGAGGAGCGGAACTGAAGCCTCTGTCCCATCAGAGGGAGCTTCTTTGGAAGTTGATCCCCCAGCCCCAGTTGAGCCTCATCTGACTACAGCCCCAGATGACAGCTCAATAGCAATCTCACGACAGAGCCTGATCCAGAAACACGGGTGCTGCTCCCAAATTCCTGACCCACAGGAACTGAGATAAGAAACATTTGCTTTTAAGCTACTAAGTGTCAGGTCATTTATCACGCAGCAACAGAAAACTAATACACAGATAAATAAACATCATCATTTCAAATTCAGTTCAGTGCAACTAACAAAAGATGATATGGAAGCAGGTGGTGGAGGCAGGAGGGATAAAACTGGGAGACTGGTGACCTTGTGGGTGACATTGAGCTGAGAGCAGAGTGGTGGGAAGGGGGCCGCCATCGGTGCTTTCCAACCCTAGCAGATACTACACTCCCCCTTTTATAACTGCAAGGCCTTTTTTAGCTATTCTGAAATGAAATTCATAGATAATAAAATCTTCCTACACACATAGTTTTAATAAGACTACGAAGGTGAAACAAAAGGAATGCAATGTATAATTTGCAAATTTTCTTACAATAGATATATACTCAGATACAATTACACTAGAAGGTGTAATGAAGCAGGCGAATGCTGGAACCTAAAAGTGGGATCTCCTGGAATTGCCACAGCTATATTTGCAGGCTGATCGGGGTGCCCTAGCAGCAAATCAGATACCATAGCTGGTGTAAATGACAGCAACGTGGCTTTAAAGTGGTAAATGATATTTGATACAGTTCCAGACAAAGTACATTTTTCTGGCCAGGTGTGGCGGCTTACTCCTGTAATCCCAGCACTTTGGAAGGTGGAGGTAGGAGGATTGACCGAGACCAGGAGTTTGAGACCAACCTGGGCAACACAGGGAGACCCTATCTCCACAGAAATATTTAACAATGAGGTACAGTGGCACACACCTGTAGTCCCAGCTACTCTGGAGGCTGAATTTGGAGGATCATTTCAGCCTGAGAGATGGAGGCTGCAGTGAGCCATGATCACACCACTGCACTCCAGCCTGGGCAACAGAGTGAGACTGTCTCAAAAAAAAAAATTATAAAATTAGCCAGGCATGGTGGCACACATCTGTAATCTCAGCACTTTGGGAGGCAAAGGTGGGAGGATCGCTTGAGCCAGCAGTTCCAGACCAGCAGGGACAACATAGGGAGACCCTCATCTCTACAAAAATATTTTTTCAAATTAGCTGGGCATGGTGTTGCATGCTCCTGTAATCCTAGCTATCCAGGAGACTGAGGTGAGAGGATCACATGAGTCCAGGAGGTCAAGGCTGCAGTGAGCTATGATCACACCACTGCACTCCAGCCTGTGTGATGGAGTGAAACCTTGTCTCAAAATACAGATATATATACACACACACAAACACACACACACATATATTTCCTTTGAATTGCAATGATATTTACATTTCTGGAAAATGTGGTGATGTTAAATCTACACAAGGGCCGGGCATGGTGGCTCACGCCTGTAATCCCAGCACTTTGGGAGGCCGAGGTGGGTGGATCACAAGGTCAGGAGTTCAAGACCAACTTGGCCAACATAGTGAAACCTCGTCTCTACTAAAAATACAAAAAAATTAACCAGGCGTGGTGGCAGGTGCCTGTAATCCCAGCTACTCAGGAGGCTGAGGCAGGAGAATCGCTTGAGCCTGGGAGGCAGAGGTTGCAGTGGGTGGAGATCATGCCACTGCACTTCAGCTTAGGCGACAGTGCGAGACTCCATCTCAAACAAAACAAAACAAAACAAAAAACAACAAAACAACAACAACAACAAAACCTACAGAAAAGAAACACTTTATATGTAAAGCAGATTTAGATTCTAGCCTCAGATCGTTATCAATCAGTTTTTCATCTCCAGGCATGTCCGGCCATGTGGCATACAGTGAATTGTTTGTTATATAGGATTGCTCAGCTCTCTGCAGGATGTGATCTAGCATTCCTGCTCCCTCTATTACGACAACAAAAATATCCCCCCAACAGAATTTCAAAATGCCCCTGGGGGTGGTACTGCCTTCATTGAGAAGCACTGATTAAGAGGGACGGAAACATGTAAGCCAAGCCTTTGATGGGAACAAAAAGGAGCCCAGAGTGGCCAGAGTCCTGAAGAAAAGGAGGAAGGAGATGAGATCAGAGAAAATGGCTGGGTCCCTATCACACCTTATTGGCTACAGTGTGATACTGAACTTGGACTCAATTCCAAGGGCAATAGGGAGCCTCTGTTGGATTTTCAGCAGGGCAGTGACATAGTCTGGCCTTGCTGTGTGTGTGTGTGGTGGGAGGGCAGGTGGGATGGGCTCAAAATGTGTGACTCAGCAGACTGCACTGTACTCTTTCCAGAATTTCATTCATTCATTCATCAACACACAAGGATTGAGGTGTGTTTCAGTGATCTATTGCTGTGTAACAAGCAAGACCCCAAAATGTATTGGCATAAAGTAACAATTTATTGTTTTCTGCTATTCTGTGGGTCAGCTGGGCAATTTTTCTGCTGGTCTCACTAGTCACTCGTGCTGCTGTATTCAGCTGGTGGGTCAGCTGGGAGAGCTGGAATGACTGGGCTCCCTATCTATGTACTCTTTCTTCTGGGGCTGCCACCATTTTGTTGTTGTTATTATTGTTTGAGACAGAGTCTTGCTCTGTCTCCCAGGCTGGAGAGCAGAGGTGCAGTCACGGCTCACTACAGCCTCCACCTCCTGGGCTCAAGCAATCTTCCCATGTCAGCCCTCCAAGTAGCTGGGAGTACAGGCAGGCATCACCACTCCTGGCTAATTTTTTAAATTTTTTGTAGCATCAGGGTCTTGATATGTTGCCCAGGCTGGTCTCGAACTTCTGGGCTCAAGTGATCCTCCCGCCTCAGCCTCCCAGTGTTGGAATTACAGGCATGAGCCACTGATCTGCCCGGGACTCCTTCTGAGTGTCATGCAGCATTCCCAGGCAGCAAAAGAAGAAGTGAGCCAGGGCTGTTGATGCTCTGGAACTTGTGCAGCCTCTTTTGTGTCACATTCTATTGGTCAAGACCAGTCACAAGGTTAGTCCAGGTTTAGGAGAAACAAACTCTACCTCTTGCTGGGAGTGACTGCGAAATCGCATTACAAGCAGTGGAACTTACAGAATTTAAGGCCATGAAACATTTAACGTGACTGTGGACCAGGCCCTGGGGATACAGCCTGCCCTTCTGCAACTGTGCTTCAGTGAGACAAGCAATAGTCAACACGTACAAAAGCTCAGAAAGTACTGTGGAAAACATCAGCTAGGGAGAGAGGGGGCTACTTGAGACAGGACAGGGAAGGCGGCTTCCCATAGACGTCTGAGCTGAGACCTGAGCACTGGAGCATGCCGGCCTGGGATGTCTCTGCCTCTGAAATTTCCAAGAAAGACAACTGTCTTTGCATAAGCCCATGGCTGCCCTTGGGGGAGGCAGGCGAAGGGGTCCAGGGGATACCACTAATCCTTGCTGTGATAGCATCATTGTTGTAGAATGGAGTGGAAGCTGCCTTGGGGCCAGAGTATCTGTCCTCCAACGCTCATTTGCAGGCTGTCTGACACTGGCCATCTGGGTTTCTTCCCCTGACTCCCAAAGCCCAGGTCCAGTTCACTGCACTGTGAGGGTTCACAGGTTTATAATACAATAAACTCCAGAGGGAGGTCAGTGCTTCCTGGTGGCACCATGCACAGCCGCGACATTCAATAAACAGAAGTTCACTGAACTGCAAGGTTACTGCTGCTGTGACAGGTGGGTCATATGGATGTGTGTATCTTGCTAGTGGCTGTGGTGAAACCCTGCTTGTGGAGAAGAGACATAAACACATCTTCTCTCTCTCCCTGTGTCTTCCTTTCACCTCCCCTCTCCCTCCACCCCTTCCATTTCCTCTTCTCCCAGCATGTTCTTTCCATTCTTCCTCACCTCCTTCCCCTTCACCTCCTTCCTACACCATTCCTTTTTCCATCTCTTTCCTCTTTTCCTAACTTCTGTTCCTCTCATCTTTTTCCTTCTTTTCTGCTCTTCCTCTGACAGCTCCCCTTCCTACCTCCTCTCCTTTCACCCTTTCTACTACTTTTACCTTCTCTCATTTCCGCCTCTTTCTTTTTCACTTCCCCTCTCCCTCCTGTCTTTCTCCTCACTTTTTCTTTTACCTTTGTGCCTCCCTCTCACCTCTTCCCACATCACCTCATCTCCTCCGTAACTACCTCACCTCCCTTTTTCTTTTCTTTTCTTTTTTTTTGAGACAGGGTCCCCTTCTGTGGCCCAGGCTGGAGTGCAGTGGTACCATCACAGATCACTGCGGCCTCAACCTCCGAGGCTCAAGTGATCCTCCCACCTCAGCCTCCCGAGTAGCTGGGACCACAAGCAGCGCCAGCAGTCCCGGCTGTTTTACTTTTTATTTTGTAGGGAAAGGGTCTCCCTATGTTGCCCAGGCTGGTCTCGAACACCTGGGCTCAAGCGATGCTCCCGCCTTGGCCTCCGGAAGCGCTGGGATTAGAGGCGTGAGCCGCCGCGCCGGGCCTCCCCCATTCCCCCGCTGCCGCCTTCTCATCTCCTTTCTCCCCCCTGACGCCTCTTACTCCCGATCACCTCTCATTCATTCACCAGCTTCCAGTCCTCGCTCCCTCACCTCTTTTCTTTCCTACTCGCCTTCTCCTCTTACCCCTTTATCATTTCTCCTTGTCAGCGTTCTCTTTTTTGCCAGTCCTCTCGTTCCCCTTCCTTTCCTCCTCCTCATCTCCTCTCTTACCAGGTCATCTCCATTCTCGTGCTCCCCTTCACCTCCTGTTACCCCGCGCTTCTCTCCTCTCATCTCCATCACCACCTCTCCTCCCTTTCACCTTTCTTTAGCCCCCACGTCCCCTATACCCTTCGCCCATGCCCGCTCCCCTTCCCACCTTCTCTTCTTCCCTCCACCCTCGCTTTCTGTCTCTTGCCCACCTGACTCCGCTCCGCCCCCAGCCGTAGGCTCCGCCCCGCTGGGGGTCACGCGGCCGACGGACGCTAGGCGGCCGTAGCGGCCTCGCCAGTCACGTGGTCACGTGACGCGCTCCAACATGGCGGCGCCGTGGGGCCGAGGTGTCGCTTCCTGACGGGGCGGCGGGGACTGACGCGGCCGGTGCCGGCCGGGACGCCGGGCACGCAGCCTAGCTCGCCATCTCGCTCACGCCGCCCGCCCGCGGGGCTGTCAGCCCCCGCTGGGCCGGGGCCATGCAGGAGAGCCAGACCAAGAGCATGTTCGTGTCCCGGGCCCTGGAGAAGATCCTAGCCGACAAGGAGGTGAAGCGGCCCCAGCACTCCCAGCTGCGCAGGGCCTGCCAGGTGGCGCTCGGTGGGTGAGCCCCTCCCGCCCGGCCCCGCGCTGGCCTCAGCACGCCGGCCGTTGCCCTAGCCCCCTCGGCCTTGGCCCGGCCTCCTCGCCTCCGCTTTCCCCCCGATCCCGAATTCCACCCTCCTGGCCTCCTCCTCGTTATACCCCTGGGGGAAGTGTTGCCCGGGCAGCTCGGGACTGGCCCAAGGTCACCTAGCAAGTTGGTGACAACCAGAGCTTGTTCCTCAGGGTTCCAACTCAGGACTTTTGTCACGATTCCTTGTCGCCCTGTTTCCTGATTCCTCCCCTCACCACCTCCAAGTCCTAGAAACAGCCCTTGCCCCAAGTTTTTTCGTTACCTGAGCTCTGCTAATTGGGGTTCCCCTAGGTGAACAGAACATGTAGGAAGAGCCGTCCAATTGGTTTAGGGAAACCTCTGATTCTTGTTTTAGAAGTGCCCGTTGGAAAATATTTTCCTTTCGTTTGGGGAATCTCCCATAGCTCTTTCCCTCAAGGAAGGATTGTAGAGGGTGTTCTCGATCTCCCAGTCATTGTAGTGAGCAAGACATCTGCCTATTCCTAGCAGTCCACTAAAATACAAGGCCTTTAGAGCAAAGATACTTGTCTGACTTATTCATTGCTGTATCCCTGGCGCACAGTAGGTGCTCAATAAATATTTGCTGATTGAATGGACCCTCCGATTATGGAAAGAGAATTCTAACTCATAAAGGCTTGGTAATTGATACCAAAATCACTATCCTATCTTTCAGTTTTAATCGTTTACCAAATATTTATCGAGTGCCCACTGCATACCAGGTACTGAGAATTCTGTGGGAAACAAGACGGACATGGTCCTTACCCCTATGGAGCTTATACTCGAAAAGAGGAGACAAAATAATTAAATAAGACAATAGATGAGGTGTTTTGGAATACTAATAAATACTGTTGTGAAAATAAAAGAGCAAGATGTAATAAAGAGGGCTTGAGGACTGTTTTCCATAGGGTGGTCAGGAAAGTAATCTTTTCCGGGAGGGTGACATTTGAGCTGAGTACTGAAAGGCAAGAACTAGCCACCATGTGGAGTTTCAGAAGAGAGTTCTTGGTGGGAGAATCCATACATTTGACCAGAGCTGTCTTCAACTAATTCACTGCCCCAAGGGCTTTGGTTTGGAATCTATAAAGACCTGTTTTTCCTAACAAATTGAGCAAATGGAAAGTTTGATTTTTAGTCACACAGTTTGAGATTGTTATCACCTTTCTCCCTTAAATTGCTACAAAGTATAGAGTAGTGTTCTTTTGGCATTTAGAAATAGGCTGGTGAACTTTGCACTTCCCTGGGAAGAAGGTCCCTTGCTTTCATCAGATTCTCAGAGGGGCCTAATTTCCCTCAGGGGCCAACTATTGATGCAGAAGTGGCAGTCTAGATAATCTGGAAACAGTTGCTAGTCCGTGAAATTCAGGATCAGTGGAAGGAATTTACTGAGATTTAGATTTTTGAAGCTTTTCTATTCCAATAACCAAGGCTAACTGTTGGGTATTGTTTTATCAGCAATGTGGGATAAGCACGGCAAAGCAGTTTGTTAGTTAGGCAAGAGCCTGGTATTTATAACTCCACGTTGAAATCCGCCTGGACTCTATCCTCTCAATATTGTTGTGGAGGTTTCAAAATAGTTATTTGGCAGAAAAGTTTTTTTCTCTTCAGAAAACTTCTTAACATAAAATTTTTACCAAAGTGTACATCGCATTATTGGAAGCTACTTATAAAAATTTCACCTGGATCATAAAGGGTCGTTAATGCTGAGAATTTAGTAGATATTTTCAGATCGTATCTTTGTTCAGAAGTTCAGATTTTGCTGACACAAGTTGTGGAATGCATGTTTTCAGTTTTTAGTAGTGAATTGTAAGAAATGGCCTAGATAGGAAGTAATTTGACTACAGGTTATATGAATCACAAATTGGGGTTGTGCCAATGGCATAATAGGAACTATCATAAGGGAACCGATGCATAATGTTAAGTGACCATCTTTTCAAAGAGAATAATTGTGTGTCATTGCTGTTAAATAGAAATGACTGCTTTTACTTAGAGTAGAACACATAGCATAATGCCTGGTGCTGTTTCACTCTGCCTCTCAAGACCCAGTCTTGTGCCCAGTAGTCCCATTTAAGAAGAGAAATTTGGGGCCGGGTGCGGTGGCTCACGCCTGTAATCCCAGCACTTTAGGAGGCCGAGGCGGACAGATCACGAGGTCAGGAGATCGAAACCATCCTGGCTAACACAGTGAAACCCCGTCTCTACTAAAAATACAAAAAAAATTAGCTGGGCGTGGTGGCGGGCACCTGTAGTCCCAGCTCCTTGGGAGGCTGAGGCAGGAGAATGGCATGAACCCAGGAGGCGGAGCTTGCAGTGAGCCAAGATTGCGCCACTGCACTCCAGCCTGGGTGACAAAACGAGACTCCGTCTCAAAAAAAAAAAAAGAAAGAGAAATTTGGAAAAATAGCTGAAACGAGCAAGTATATAAGGAGCAGCTATGTGGTATTTTAGAGATTACCATGTGTAGATTGTTGTTAATTGTGATAAGAGGAACTGTAAATGACGGCTCAAAGTTGAAATGCTTGGATGATAAAGAGCATTTACAGGAAACAGCTTCTGTGATATGATTCCGCCAACTGTAGCATATTGGGGGAGGGGATCAGGGCTGCAGGGGCTGTATAATGTAGATGTTAGCTAGAAGTGTATTCTTTGGGACTCTAGACTTCTGTGTTTAAACCTCCTGCCCTCTACTTGCTACCTTTGTGATCTTGGACAAGTTACTTAATCTTATACCTTCCTCATAGGATTATTGTAAAGATTAAGTTAATTGACATGTACAGAAAACTTGGCATGTAGTAGGTGCTCAGTAAATGCTTGCTGCTATTACTATTTGTTTTTTTATTACTATTTTAAGCTGTGACAAACCACAGAAGCTGTAAGTACTCAGGTTTGATGTTCTTTACCTTGGTTCCTCGTTCAGGAATGACTTACTGCTCTATTTGGTTTGTAGATGCAATAAATAAGAATGTGATTACATGATTGAAAGGCTGTGTTGCAGTATTAACTTACTAAACTCAATGAAGACAGGGGTTGTCCATCATAAAAATTGTGATAATCATGATGGAACAGATTTGGAGTAATCTCAATGATTCATCTGCACTATATACCAAAAGCATAGATAGGGACTGTCCAAGTAGGGGATAGTGTCCTTCCAACCTTTATCTGGAGAAATCAGGAGAGCCTGTGAGAGTATTCATCGCCCAAAGGACACTGTTGCTCTTTACCTTGTTAATGAAACTTTGATATATATTAATAATCTTCAACCTTTCAGCCCTCTGTTGGAGAATATAATTACATTCTTAAACCTCCCTTTTATAATTGTCTTATTTAAGACTCTTCTTCTCCCATGATGTCTCTTTAAGTTATATTTCTGCGCTTAAACTATATGAAGTTTGGAGGCTTAATAGGATAATCTATTTTAAAATTTGATATGGAAAAATGTATCTATGACTGGGCACTGTGGCTCATGCCTATAATTCCAGCACTTTAGGAGGCCAAGGTGGGCAGATTGCTTGAGCCCAGGAGTTTGAGACCAGCCTGTGCAACATGGCAAAACCCCATCTTAAAAAAATACAAAAATTACCTGGGGGTGGTAGTGCGTGCCTGTAGTCCCAGCTACTTGGGAGGCTGAGGTGGAGGATGACTTGAGCCTAGGAGGTGGAGGTTGCAGTAAGCTGAGATCATGCCATTGCACTCCAGCCGAGGCAACAGAGTAAGACCCTCACACAAAAGTGCTAAGTAATGGTTAAGTGCTCTATAATTACTAGTTGTCATTATTCTCCGCCATTATCAAGAAAATGTTAAAAGAATAGTAAACATACATATTTTCATATGAAATTGAGTGACTTTTAAAGATCACGTGTTGTATTATATCTGTGTGATATCTACTATGTACTAAGCATTTCTGAGTTCCAGAGACAGTAACATGGGCTTTTCATGCAATTTAGTTCTAATATTATCATCATTTCCACTGAGCCCCAGAGAAGTTAAGTTGGCCAGGGTAACTCAGTAAGTGATGGAACCAGGGTATAAACACAGGCAATCTAGCTCCATAGTCCAAGATCTTAACTGTTAACTACCATGTTTTCTTGCTTCTCCGTATGAAAGTTCTTATGTATAAAATACTCATGGAGTCTTTTAAACAATCAGTATACCGCAGTGGAGTTTCAGAAAAGAGACCGTATGTTCTATAGCTGAATTTTGAGATATATTTGAAAGCTTTGAGTCAAAAAGATAACAGCTCTTCAGGTTTTTACTGCATATATGCTCAGTTTACTTTAATTAGGGGCTAATGGAAAGAAGGAAATGAGAGTAAAGAGCTGATTTCACATAAGCTTCAATTCTTCTTTCTTTTTTTTTTTTTTTTTTGAGACAGGATCTTGCTCTCTGGCCCAGGCTGGGGTGCAGTGGTGGGGTGCGATCTCAGCTCACTGCAACCTCTCCATCCCTGGCTCAGGTGATCCTCCCATTTCAGCCTCCCAAGTAGCTAGGACTACAGGGACGCACCACCCACCCGGCTAATTTTTCTGTTTTTAGTAGAGATGGGGTTTCTCTGTTGCCCAGGCTGGAGTTAATCGGTTTTTCTAATTGATGATATCTCTTCATCAGCAGTAAACTCCCTCTTATTATTCCTTAGTTGTGACCTGTTATTAATTCTGGATTGTGATTCATTTCTTTGGGCACAGCAGGCAATGGGAGACCAAGGCTAAGGAAGAGAGCAGCTTGCCTGTATCCACACAGCTGGGTGGGGAAATGTAGCTGCAGCACATGATGTAGCTTCACATAGATCATAACATCCATTCTTAGATTTGCCCATCCGTTTAATATATGGGATTTAGGATGCGGATGGGTCATTGGTGACCTTAACTTAAGTTGTTTTGGTGCTGTGATGGAGGTGAAAACCAGACTGGCATGGGTCGAGGCGTGGGAGGTGAGGAAACAGATGGTGAGCATAGACAGCTCTCCCAGAGTTTAGTTGTGTTGTAAAGAGAAGGAAGGAGTGGCTCCTGGGAGTTGTTTGTTTATTTAAAGGTAGAAAAGACTTTCACTTTAAATATTGTTAAGGGATCCAGTTAAGGAAGTATATTCCTAAAGCTTAGTTGTATATGGGTGTGTATAAAACATACAAATGGGCATTTATCATATGGACATCTGTGTGTTCAGAAAAATCATTCTCATCATGAGGATTACTGTGAAATTTGAAAAATAAAAAAAACATGGCCAGGCACGGTGGCTCATGCCTGTAATCCCAGCACTTTGGGAGGTCGAGGCGGGCGGATCACTTGAGGCCAGGAGTTCAAGAGCAGCCTGACCAAAATGGCGAAACCCCATCTCTACTAAAAATACAAAAATTAGCTGGGCGTGGTGGCGCACACCTGTAATCCCAGCTACTCGGGGGGTTGAGGCAGGAAAATCGCTTGAACCCGGGAGGTGGAGGTTGCAGTGAGCCGAGATGGCGCCACTGCACTCCAGCCTGGGCAACAGAGCGAGACTCCGTCTCAAAAAAAAATAAAATAAAATAAAATAAATTGACATAACAAGACTTTAAATTGAAATGAAGAAAAAAGCCTTTAATTTTAGCAAATTCTAGTGCTTTGATTACACATTTTGTTTACAAGTGCTGTGTATCATAAAAATTTTGAGAAATAACAGTACTCAGGACCCTGGAAGATTACTTTTTGTTGGAAACCACTATGGATTCTTCAGGAGGAGGTTATCTGTCTAGAAGCAGCGTCAAAAAACTGGATTGTTGTTGATTATTTAAAAGCATTTATATGTAGGATTGGCAGAGAGTTGATTGAGAGTTTGAAACTTTGATTTGCTTATTGATAGTTCAGTGATCCCTTTTTGGGCTGCAGTTTTCCAGGGTGGTAAAGATAATAATAATACCTTCATCACAGAATTATTGCAAAGGTTAAATGAACTATTCATTAAGTAACTGGCACAGTACCTGGCACCTAATAGATGATCTGCTGAAATTCAGAGGCATTGGTGTCGCAATCTTTTTAAATTTAATTTAGTTTAATTTTTTTGAGACAGAGTTTCGCTCTGTCGCCCAGGCTGGAGTGCAGTGGCGAGATCTTGGCTCACTGCAAGCTCCGCCTCCCGAGTTCACGCCATTCTCCTGCCTCAGCCTCCCGAGTAACTGGGACCACAGGCGCCCGCCACAACACCCGGCTAATTTTTTGTATTTTTAGTAGAGACGGGGTTTCACCGTGTTAGCCAGGATGGTTTCCATCTCCTGACCTTGTGATCCGCCCGCCTCAGCCTCCCAAAGTGCTGGGATTACAGGCGTGAGCCACCGCGCCCACCCAGTGTTGCAATCTTTAAAGGAAAAGGAATTGAATGCTTGCCTTTCTCTGCTTCCCCTATTAGTTGGTTTATAGACCTTTTTGCAAGTCTCCAGCATGAGAGAAGCAGTGGTTGGATGGAATGAATTTAGAGTTCTATCCTGTACTTGTAAATCTCAGGGGAGAGTCTGCAAGCAGTGCTAGGGAAAACAGTAAGACCATTCTTCATGAAAAAGAGTGAACTTGTGAAAATGTGTACTTAATCAGCAAGAACATGGAGTATCCTATATAAATAGCTCAGAGCTGTGTTTAGCTCTCACCAGTTTCACCAGGCTTAGGGGGCCTGCCAGGAAAATACTTGACTTTCTTTCCAGCAAGGTTATCCTAGAAAAAATAGTTTTGCATTTGCTGATTCATTTCTGAAATCTTCCAGTGGGAAGCTCGTTTCTGTTTAGTGTCTTGGTTGTAAATAAGCCTTCTGGCTTGATATTTTATTAGGTTTTATACCTTTGTGAGAACAGCCTTGTTGTGCTAGGACACAAAATTCTTTTTTTTTTTTTTTTTTTTTTTGAGACGGAGTCTCGCTGTGTCGCCCAGATTGGAGTGCAGTGGCGCGATCTCGGCTCACTGCAAGCTCCGCCTCCTGGGTTCCCGCCATTCTCCCACCTCAGCCTCCGGGTAGCTGGGACTACAGGCGCCCACCACCGCGCCCGGCTAGTTTTTTGTATTTTTAGTAGAGATGGGGTTTCACCGTGTTAGCCAGGAGGGTCTCGATCTCCTGACCTCATGATCCGCCCGCCTCGGCCTCCCAAAGTGCTGGGATTACAGGCTTGAGCCACCGCGCCCGGCCGACCTAAAATTCTTAAGTTTTCCTTCCGTCCTAGGGAGTGGTCAGTGTATATTTGTTGTTCTGAATATAGTCCTTTTGCCTGTTGACTAAACCAGGCCCAACATTTATTCTGAAGATATTTATTTGGATTACACTCCTGATGTCATGATGTAGAGGGATCAAAACAAACAAGGACCCTGTTCTGAAGGAGTTTGCAGTTGAATGGGGGAGATGGGCATTGTTCAGAGGATATGCCCTCTAGGTCATAATAACAACCCGAGAAGTACGGAAGGAGAGATACCTGGTTCTGCAAGGGCAGTTAACAGAGGGGTGAGGGAAGACTTCCCTGAGGGAGTCTCACTCATCATTCATTGAGAATTAAGTAGTTGGGGGTGGGAGGCATTTCAGCAGAGGAAGCAGCCTGAGTGTAGGCTCTATGGCAGAGAGGAACACAGTTGTTGGGGAAACTGAAAGAGGCCAGTGTGTGGTTGGAACATTACTTGAGCAAAGAGAGTGGAGATGGAGTGAGAGATGTAGGCCAAGACCCCAACATGCAAGACCTGGAGGTCATGGCTAGGAGTTTGATTTTTTAGGTCAGAAGCAGTGAGATGACACGGAGGAGTTTTATTTTTATAATTAATTAATTAATTAATTTTTTGAGACAGAGTCTCGCTTTGTCGCCCAAGCTGGAGTGCAGTGGTGCGATCTTGGCTCACTGCAAGCTCTGCCTCCTGGGTTCACGCTATTCTCCTGCCTCAGCCTCCTGAGTAGCTGGGACTACAGGTGCCCGCCACCACGCCCAGCTAATTTTTTATATTTTTAGTAGAGGATAGGGTTTCACCATGTTAACCAGGATGGTCTCCATCTTCTGGCCTCGTGATTCGCCTGCGTTGGCCTCCCAAAGTGCTGGGATTACAGGTGTGAGCCACCATGCCCGGCTGACACTGAAGAGTTTTAAACCAGAAAGCAGGTGTTAGGATGACCAGGTGTGTTATTTTGGGAAGATCATTTGGACCACTGTGTTCAGAACATCTTAGGGGAAGACCAGAGGGATTGCCAAGGAACCAATGAAGAGACCATCTTAGTCAATTTTGTGCTGCTGTAATAGAATGCTACTCACTGGGCGATTTATAAAGAACAGAAGTTTATTTGGCTCACAGTCCAAGAGCATGGCACTAGCATCTAGCTAGGGTCATCCTATGGCGGAAGGCGAGAGAGGAAATGGGGGTCGAACTCATCCTTTTATCAGAAGCCCACTCGTGCAGTAACATATTAGTCCATTCATGAGGGCAGAGCCCTTGTGACCTAATCACTTCTTAAAGGCGCCACTCTTATACCATCACAGTGGCAATTAATTTGCAGCAGAGTTTTAGTGGGGACATTCAAACCATTACAGGCAGTTACCATTGTTTAGCTGAGAGATACTGGTGGCCTGGACTAGTGGTGACAATAGAAATAGAGCAAAGAAAATGAATTTCCAACCTGGTTAGAAGATGAAGCCAACAAAACCTTGTGATGGAGCGAGTAAGAGCATGGGAAAGAGGATTGATAAGCTTGACTCCCCGATTGCTGACTCACTAAGCTGGGTGGATGCTGCCTCTTTTTAAGATGGGAATGAACTGATACATAGTATGTCAAGGGTGATAAATCCTATGAAAAAAGACTAGAAAGATCCATCAGAGTAAAGTGAGAGAAAAAGCAGGTAAGGAGATACAGGGCGACAAGGGGGTGGCAGTATTAGGTGGTGAGGAAGTCCCGTGAAGAGGACATCGGAGCAGGGATCTGAAGGAAGTGAGGTGGTGAGCCATGGAGATGTCTAGGGGGAGGGAGGGCATTCCCAGGAGCAGGAATAGCTCCTGCAAAGGCCCTGGGACAGAAATGTGCTTGGTGTGTTCGAGCAAGTAGGCCAGGGCCAGGGTGGTAGAAGGCGAGAGCAGAGGTATAGCAGGGGCCAGATCACGTAGAGGTTTGGAGGCCAAGATTTAGAGTTTTAATTTTACGCGGAGTGGGATGGAAAGCTACTGGAGCATTTTGAGCAAAGGAGCGATGTGATCTGAATTACATTTTGAGGGCATCCCTCTGGCTGCTGTTAAGAAAAGCTGTGGGTGGAAGGAAGGATAATTGCTGAAGCATTGAGACCAGTTACAAGACCATTGTGATGGCCCAGGTGGGAGATAACGGTTGCTTGGTCTAGGGTGATGGTGGTGGCCTAGTGTGGTAAGAAGGGATCATCACTGTTCAATCAGGTTCTAGATATTATGGATAGTGTGAAGTTCCTGAGAAGGCAGATAGGGATGGGAGATGACAGAGGTGGAGGGGTTGGACACCCACTTCTTTATAGCAGGAGAGAGCAGAGAGCAGGCCAGAAGTAGGTCAGGTTGTAGGTTTGCTAATAGCAAGCTGAGGGAGTCTCCTTGTGCCCACTTCTAATTTCTGAGTGAAGTAGGAGGCCACTCCATTGGATGTGAGTAAAGAGGATGGCAGCGGAACAGTGATGATCGGAAGGGGAGAGATGGGCCGTTGAGGGTGGAGAAATGTGCAGTAGCCATCGTGGAGAGTGAGAGGTGACCAAATTACTGGGCAGCATGTCAGGTTTCATTCGTGATGGGTAATTGGGGCTCTGTAGGCCTGCCAACCTGCCCTGTTGTCAGAGGTCTGCTTAGGCGGAGACAGGTGAAAAGGGAACACTAGTACAATCTAAGTTTGGGATTTTGCCATAAGTTAAGACTAAAGGTCAGAGAGCGTCCAGGCTGTTGATTGCATGTCATCTGATAATAGCCCTGCTAATGAGATCTACCCTGGAAAATGAGGGAAAAGGAAAGCCAAGAGATTGGCCATCTCAAGGTTTGACAGGCCAGAGACAGGTTCTACCGGGAGCAGTTGAGAGGGTCAGCTGGAAGGAGAGAAGAGGAAGGAGCTGGAAGTGCCCCAGTAATATATGGGGACAAGAGTCAGTGTGACCCGCCTCACCAGGCTGGCTTGGAGTGGAGGAGGACGTGGCAGGTGACTGGGAGCTGAAGGAATTGAGGGGCAGCATTGGTTTCTGTGAGGGGAAGCCTGCTACAGACAGATGTCTGAGGAGGGTTGAAGGGTTACTGTGGGATCTGGGGGCATTGGCCACTGATGGGATTGTTGGGCAGTGCTGGATTTGAGGTTGGTGGTGGTCATTGTTGGACTTGCCTTGGGAGTGGAAGAGAGAATGCAAACCGGTGTCAGAGGTGCTGATGAATGGAGGTGTGTGACCCGAGCGGTAACATCCAGAAAGGATTTCCCGCAAAGACAGCACAGCTTTTCAGCTGCAGCTGCCCCAGCCTGCTCCAGTCTCCCTCATTTCCAGCCTGGAAATTGTTGCTAATTGCCCCATTGGCAGTTGGGAAAGCAACACCTGTTAAGATGTGGAGCAATAAAGTGGAGCAGGTATGCTGTGCCATATACGCCTCTTCCTGCACCGTCCTCCTCCTGTCATCGTTGAGTGGCTCAGGAGTGCAGGCCCTCCAACAGACTGCCTGGGCATGGATCCTGACTGCAGAGTAGCACTTCTGGCTATGATGTGGGCAGGTGGCTTAACCTCCCTGTGCTCAGACTCCTCACCTGTAAAATGGATGATTGTGGATGATTAAGAGTGTTCCTGCCTCCCTGGGTTGTGGTGAGGACTGAATGAGCACCTGCCACTAGGAGGCAATCAATGAGTCAGCTATCATCATCATCATCATCATCATCATTAGGGTTCCACTCATTTTCCTTTTCCCTTGGCTTTGCTTGATCCCACGGATGGCACTAGAGATTTTGCTTTAATACTGACTTATTTTAAAATAAGAGCAAGAGAACTGACATTTATTGACCACCTGCTGTGTGCCAGCCGCCGCCTTAGTCACCGCCAAGACTTCTCTCATTGGCGGTGTCGAGAGAATTATCTGCACTCTCAGTGCCTAGTTATGGTTTCTGGGGCATGTGGGGCCGGTTTTTTTTTAATCACGCCTATTTTTTAGAGTAGGAAATCAAGATTCAGGGAAGTTGGCTGGGCGTGGCAGCTCTGCCTATAATCTCAGCACTTTGGAAGGCCAAGGCGGGTGGGTCACCTGGGGTCAGGAGTTCAAGACCTGCCTGGCCAACATGGCAAAACCCTGTCTCTATTAAAAATATAAAAACTAACCGGGCATGGTGGCGCGTGCCTGTAGTCCCAACTATTTGGGAGGCTGAGGCACGAGAATCGCTTGAACCCAGGAGGTGGAGGTTGCAGTGAGCCAAGATGGCGCCATTGCACTCCAGCCTGGGCGACAGAGTGAGACTTCATTTCAAAAAAAAAAAAGATTCAGGGAAGTTTAATAACCCACCTGTGGCATCATTCAGCTAATAGATGTCCATGCCAGGACTTGAACGCAGCTCTGTCTCACACCTGTATCTTTTCTTTCTGCCACATCAGGCTGTGCCATGCTATCTGTGAGGCACCTGCCACACACACTTTTTCCCTGTTCCTTTTTCTCCCTCCTTTTTTTAAAAAAATTATTTATTACACTTTTAAGTTCTAGGGTACGTGTACAGAACATGGAGGTTTGTTACGTATACACATGTGCCATGGTGGTTTGCTGCACCCATCAACCCGTCATCTAGGTTTTCAGCCCAGCATGCATTTGATATTTGTCCTAATGCTCTCCCTCCCCTCAACAGGCCCCAGTGTGTGATGTTCCCCTCCCTGTTTCCATGTGATCTCATTGTTCAATCCCACTTATGAGTGAGAACATGCGGTGTTTGGTTTTGTGTTCCTATGTTAGTTTGCTGAGAATGATGGCTTCCAGCTTCATCCGTGTCTCTGCAAAGGACATGAACTCATTTTTTTATGGTTGCATAGTATTCCATGGTGTATATGTGCCACATTTTCTTTATCCAGTCTGTCATTAATGGGCATTTGGGTTGGTTCCAAGTCTTTGCTATTGTGAATAGTGCTGCAGTAAACATACATGTGCATGTGTCTTTATAGTAGAATGATTTATAATCTTTTGGGTGTATACCCAGTAATGGGATGGCTGGGTCAAATGGTATTCCTGGTTCTAGATCCTTGAGGAATCACCACACTGTCTTCCACAATGGTTGAACTAATTTACACTCCCACCAACAGTGTAAAAGCGTTTCTATTTCTCCACATCCTCTCCAGCATCTGTTGTTTCCTGACTTGTTAATGATCTCCATTCTAACTGGCCTGAGATGGTATCTGATTGTGGTTTTGATTTGCATTTCTCTCTTTTTTTTTTTTTTTTGAGACGGAGTTTCCCTCTTGTTGCTCAGGCTGGAGTGCATTGGCACGATCTCAGTTCACTGCACCCTCCGCCTCCAGGGTTCAAGTGATTCTCCTGCCTCAGCCTCCTGAGTAGCTGGGACTACAGGCATGCACCACCACACCCAGCTGATTTTTTTGTATTTTTACTAGAGACGGGGTTTCTCCATGTTGGCCAGGCTGGTCTCGAACTCCTGACCTCAGGTAATCTGCCTGCCTCGGCCTCCCAAAGTGCTGGGATTGGAGGCATGAGCCACCACGTCGGGCCTTGATTTCCATTTCTCTAATGACCAGAGATGATGAGCTTTTTTTCATATGTTTTTTGGCCACATAAATGTCTTCTTTTGAGAAGTGTCTGTTCATATCCTTTGCCCACTTTTTGATGGGATTGTTCCTCTTTTAATGGAAAAAAAAAAGATTGCATTATCCAAATATATCAAGAACCCAACTTTTAGGTTGGGCTATGTGAGACTACTGCTATTTGAGCATTTCCAGCCTGGGTGAGAGGCTAAGACTCTGTCTCCAAAACAAAAACAAAAACACAAACAAAAGGTGCCAGTGTGCTTCAGAATATGCCTTCTCTCCACCTGCACAGGCTCTGTCCTGCTCCAAGCCTCCATTGCTGCTAGCCTGGATTATTAGCAGTAACCTCCTGATTGGTTTCCCTGCTTCTGTCCTGGCTACCTTCCTCTTTATCCTCACAGCAGCCAGAGTGATCTGTCCGAGGAAAAGTTGAGTCAGGCCACCCTCTCCAGCCCCTCCATGGGCTTCCTCCCATCCCTTACAAAGATGCCATTATCATCTGGGCCCCTACTGGGCCTAGTGGAGAAGACTTTTCAAGAGTGTCTTTCTTTCTTTCTTTCTCTCTCTCTCTCTTTTTTTTTTTTTTTTTTTAAGATGGAATCTAAGTCTTTTTACCATGTTGCTCAGGTTGGTCTGAGCTCCTGAGCTTAAACTGATCTGTCCGCCTCAGTCTCCTAAAGCGCTGGGATTACAGGCATGAGCCACGGGGACTGGCCTCAAGATTTTTTTTTCTTCAACAAAGAGTAGTTTAGAAAGCGCAACAATTCCTAATTCTTGTGGGAGTACTTAAGGGTAAATTTAGAAAACTAAAGAAAATCTGTGAACATAGGATTTGCAACTGAAGTTTCTTGGGTTTCTGCAGTTACTCTTCCAGGTAGCAACTCTTTCCTGGTCACAGGAGAGGGCTGCTGTCTTCGGTCCCTGTGCCCTGCACTGCTCCTGCTGCCAGTCCTGTCAGCCCTTTCTCATTCCTGTCCCAAAACCGGGTTTTACCTTTGCTGTGGTCATGCCAGGCTGGAAAAGGGGTTTGGGAGATTTCAGAAGGCTTGTAAACTAGCCTTCCCAGCTGGGTGGGTTCACAGAGTAGTAAAACACCAGTGTTTTGAACCATGGTTGTAGCATTCATGGTTGGTATCAGTGCTATGAAAACCACACATTTAAACTCTTCTGCGTTTATAGTTTACAGAGTAATTCAATATGCTTATTTGAGAGTCAAGGTATCCAGGAGAACACAGACTCTGGAGCCTGATTTTCTGGGTTTAAGTCCTATCTCCAGTACTTAATAACTTGTAACCTCTGTGGATCTTGATTTTCATCTATAAAATTTATAATGGAGTTTGGCCTTGAACTTCAGTCCTCTGGCTCTTTAGTTCTTTGTTCTTTGGCTGGACAACATTTTGCTTATAGAAAACTTGATGTTTTGTCCTCATAGCACTGGTCACAGTCCTTAAAAGCCACTTGTATCCCCTGCAGGTACTTTCCTGCCGTCGCTGAAGCACTCTCCCCTCGGCTCTTCTCCATCCCTTAAAGCAGAATTGGCGAGTGGTGGCCTCAGAGCCAGGCAGCTTGCAAGCCAGTCTCATTTCAGCCGTAGTATTTTTTAAATGCATTTTTTATTGATACATGTAGCTGTACATATTTTTCAGGTGCATTGATAATTGGATGCTTTCATATAGTCAAATCAGGGTAACTGGGATATCCATCACTTTAAATATTCATTTTTTCTTTACATTAGGAACATTTGAATTGTTCTTTCCTAGCTATTTTGAAATGTACAGTTTGTTAATGTTAACTATAGTCATCATACCGATCAATCGAACACCAGATCTTATTTTTTCTATTTAATATAATTTAAAAACAATTGAAGGTGTTTGAATTGCAATCAGAGCTTTCACTTAAAATCTAGATTTCGACCTCTGGAAAAATCAGAACAATTAGCACCCGTGGGCTCAGGGACTCTAAAGATTCCAGTCAGCTGGAGCTGAGGAGCTGCCGCACCCCTTCCTGTACTGGGTGGAGAGGGGGTCCTGTCTTTCTTTGATCTTACACCCACCGTGTGTTTTCTTGACATTTCCCACCTGGCCTCCATGGGCCTTTGTAGTTGGTGTAACTTTTGTGTTTGGTTTGTTTTATGGTTGTTTTTTTTTTTGTTTGAGACAGAGTCTTGCTCTGTCGCCCAGGCTGGAGTGCAGTGGCACCATCTCGGCTCACAGTAATTACTGCTTCCCGGGTTCAAGGGATTCTCCTGCCTCAGCTTCCTGAGTAGCGGGGATTACAGGTGTGTGGCACCACGCCCAGCTGATTTTTGTATTTTTAGTAGAGATGGGGTTTCACCATGTTGGTCAGGATGGTCTCAAACTTCTGACCTCGTGATCTGCCCTTCTCGGCCTCCCAAAATGCTGGGATTACAGATGTGAGCCACTGCACCTGGCCTATAGTGGCATTTCAAAACAGATTGTTTTAGAGCTCACAGGCCGGCACCAACTCTCGCGAATACCTCATTGCTTCAGATAGGTTTAGGACTTAAACTTGACTCTAACAAGGTAACAGTGATTGGAAGGAAAACTTACATTTGAGTCTGGGCAGGAGCACCCAGCTGGCATGTCACAGAGTGACATATCTTGTCACCCAAGCAGAGCCTTAGCATTATAGATACAGGTTTCTAAAAGCTGATAGCGTGGCTGCCAGCCTCACGGGCTGGATCTCCCACAACTTCATGGGCCTCTGCTAGTGGAAGCTGGAGCATTTCCTTTGTGAATTCTTTTCCCTGAGGGGCAAGATCCATGCCACACGACTCTCTGACCCTGTGTGTCACAACCCTTATGGTCCATGAGCAAAATGGTTGCTATTAGTTATTTAGGCATTTCTCTTCTGTTTTCTTATGTGTGTAATAAGATATACAAAGTCAGGCTTGAAGGTTAGAAATTGCTACTTCCAGTGAGTCAGTTTACTTGGTTTTCACGTCTTCAAGTTGAGTCTAGAATGGAGTTATCTAAGAAAAGGAAATTTGCAACCTTCAGTACTGTGTCCTGG
The DNA here is from genome assembly GCF_009764315.1 of Trachypithecus francoisi. Classification (NCBI taxonomy): domain Eukaryota; kingdom Metazoa; phylum Chordata; class Mammalia; order Primates; family Cercopithecidae; genus Trachypithecus; species Trachypithecus francoisi. Next base: position 44,538,214 of record NW_022681467.1, read on the forward strand.
GGTTGCTAGGATAACTAGTGCCATATCCACACTACTGGCTCTCTAGAGATTGTGTTAAGGAGGGTGGCCTTTTGGAGATGATCTGAATACATGGTATTGAGAACAAACCTTCCCATGCCTGATTTGATAGTACGTGGGTTTGTGGGTCTAACATGTAGAAATACATTCAACTGAGTGGATGTGGGGGAATTCTGTGTATTTAGACAGGGTGTTTTGTTGTTTTAATGGCACAAAACCTTGTTTTCCTGGAAATAAGACTATCTCTGAGTTTGTGATTTCTGAAAAATGATGCTATTCCTGTAACCCTGCCAGTGTAGTTGTAACCTCTGTGGTTAAGATTTTAAAATTAATTTTAATTCAAAAAATTACATGTGCCTTACTTAGCACAATGTGAATGTACTTAATGCCATTCAACTGTAAACTTAAAAGATGGTTAAGATGGTAAATTGTAGGTTATGTATATTTTATTATAATTGTTTTTAGAAGTGCTGATTAAGAAGAAGTATATATGCTTATCATAGAAAATGTCGTAGTAGTAGGTCCCACTACTTAGACAACTTTCAGTATTTTATGCGTTTCAATACTTTGTTATATCGATTTCCGGTCTTCTATGCATATTTGCACACAGTTGAGAAATTGTGATATTACCATGGTATTGTGTCAGCTAACTGTCATGAACATGCATTCTGCAGAACAGGAAACAGGTAAGAACATGGGCTGTAGAGCCAGAAACCCTCGGTTCAAATTCTGGCTCCCCAGTTCTTGATATGCAACAGTAGCCAAGTTACCTAACCCTGCTGTGCCTTGGTTTCCTCATCAGAATCATTGCTTCTCATCAAGAGCAGTTTTGCTCAGGAGACACTTGGCAATGTCTAGAGACATTTTTGGTTTTCAAGATGGCAGAGGGATCAGGGGTGCTTCTGGTATCCAGTGAGTGGAGGGCTCGGATGCTTCTAAACATCCTAGAGTGCACAGGGCAGCCTCATAACAAAGAATTCTTTGTCCCCAAATGTCAGTGGTGCCAAGGCTGAGAAACCCTGCTCTAAATGAGATGGATATTATAATAGTATGGACCTCATAGGATCATTGTAAGGGCTAAATGAGCTAAAACACATACTCACAGTAATGCCTAGCCAGTCACTCCATGTAAGTGTTAGCTATTATTATTGCTCTTACAATTATTTCTTTCACTTCATATCAGCATTTTTGTATTTAAACATCTCCTAACATTCTTTTCAGTGGTCTCCAGATACCTTTTAGTAAAGTTTTCCTTTACATAAATGTTGCGTGTTCCTAATGTGTTTTTTCTTCCTTCCTTACCAGATGAAATTAAAGCAGAAATAGAAAAGCAGAGGTAAGCTATAGCACTACTTCCTTGCTGAGATACTGCGTGAAGGGAGTAGGTAGCAACTGGGGGAGCCCCTTTCTCTGCTTGTTTTCTCATATTTCTAATCCTCAGTGGTGGTACACACTCTGCAAGCATGGTGCTAGGCACACAGCACAACTCTGTATATATTTGAACTGATGCTAGGTTCAGAGGCTACTGCCTCAGTATTTGTATACTTGGAGGGAAGGATCAAGATTGAGGTAATGCTGTTGTATCTTTTCTTGACAGAAGAGGCAAAGCCCTTGTCTCTTGTATGGCATGCTTCCTTAGGCATGAGGACAGCTTGCTCCATGAGTGGCTCCTCCTGATCTTCATAGTAAGGAAGCCGGTTAGTCACATTTCAGAAGTATAGCTCTGGCGTGGCTGCCACCAGGATTTAGTCCAGGATGTTGTTAATTCAGCATGCCAATCAGAGAACTTGCTCTCTGCATGTGGCACTTTCGTGGTGTTTTTCCTAATGTGTGTGTTCAACTTTTAATGTCTAGCCCCAGGATATTGTTTGCAGGCACTTTTAATTAAATGGTTGCAGGTGGAATGGGAAGTTAGAGTAAGGTGTAGAAAATTCATTTCTCCTCCCGACCCTCTCTTGCTTTTCTCCTAGGCTTGGCACTGCTGCACCACCAAAGGCAAACTTCATTGAAGCTGACAAGTATTTTCTTCCATTCGAGCTAGCTTGCCAGTCCAAGTCCCCACGGGTAGTCAGCACATCCCTCGACTGCTTGCAGGTACCATGTTTAAACTTCGTGTTGTCAAGGGGGTTCTCTCCAAGCCACAGTTGGTCCTTACACAGAACTATGCTGGGGACCGCCCTGGCACTCAGTGCTCTCAGAGGCGATACAGAAAGGAGCAGTTTGATGTATTCTTTTTGGAGATCTCATGAGGGAGGGAAAAGAGAAAGGTGTGAGCTCTTCAGCTAAAACCAGAATTGTTTCCCCGAGAAATATCTTATTTGTTCATGTCTTGTGTATGTTTTTCTAAATGAAACTTTTAGCATTAATTGGAATATTTGACACACATGGGCACAAAAGGCGTTTTTATACAGCCTCTGTCTTATTTTTTCCATTTTGTAGAGATGCAGTCTTGCTATGTTGCCCAGGCTGGTCTTAAACTTCTGGCCTCAAGCAGTCCTACCGCCTTGGCTTCCCAAAGTGCTGGGATTACAGGCATGAGCCACCGCACCTGGCTCAACCTCTTTTCTTTTCTTTTCTTTTCCTCCCTTTCCCTTTCCTTTCCTTCTTTTTCCTTTCTTTTCGAGTTTTGCTCTTGTTGCCCAGGCTGGAGTGCAGTGGCGTGATCTCGGCTCACTGCAATGTCTGCCTCCCGGGTTCAAGGGATTATCCTGCCTCCGGGTTCAAGGGATTATCCTGCCTCAGCCTCCCGAGTAGCTGGGATTATATGCACCCGCCACCATGCCTGGCTAATGTTTTGTATCTTTAGTACAGATGGGGTTTCACCATTTTGGTCAGGTTGGTCTCAAAAGACTCTTTCTTAATGGCATTAAAATTCATATCAAATAGAAAGATAGAGACAGTCGAATCTGTTGTTTTTGGTAGTTATGTGCTATAAAGTCACCTCCCATACTGAATTAGCAAACATTGAATCTTTGTTTCTAGAGGAACTACAGGGTTAGGTTCCTGCAAGCCTTTAGTCTTCATGTGGTTCTTTTTAAAGAGACTATCTAATATCTATTGTCGATGCATTAACATTGAACTCAGGGGCTACAGTGCTATAATGCATGCCTGAACAAAGCTCATCTAACACACATAATTTCTCCATGAGGCACATCACTACCTTCTTGCTGTTAGGAACACTGGAAAGCATATCAGCACACACTTGGCGTCCATTGTAAATAGCAAAATCACCAACAAGAAGCACCAAAATGCAAAAAACACAGCACTAAATACACCACTTGAAAGATACTTGTTTGCAGTAGGAGAATGAAACCAGGAGGCATAGTGTTGCCTTGTTTGACCTCAGCTGGGAACATGAACATCAAGTGATTTCAAATTTTTTTCTGCTCTGTGCATGTCTACAAATGACCAGAAAAGCCCCAGAAGTATTGATTTGGGCTTAGAAATAGATTTTAGTGAGTAGGTGCATTTGCAAGTATTGCTGCAAATAATGAGAACTGACTGTATTTAGAGCCACAAGTAACTTTGTTGCAAATTATGTTTTACTGAAGAAGAAGCAAGGGTAGAGAAATTAAGGTGACTTGTCCAGTAATATACAGGTAATACGAGAAACAGGACTATAACTTGGGTTTCTTAATTCCTGGCCCATCATTCTTGTACTTTTGCTCAAGACCTACTCCTTAGGTTTCTGATTACCCCAAGGAACATTTATTCTCTTTTTTGTTTATTTCGAGTCAGGGTCTCACTCTGTTGCCCAGGCTGTAGTGCAGTGCCTTGATCATAGCTCACTAGAGTCTCTCAACTCCCGGGCTCAAACAATCCTCCTGCCTCAGCCTCCCAAGTAGTTGGGATTATAGACATGAACCACCACATCTGGCTCAAAGAACATTTATTCTTGACCTCAGTGGGCAGTCCACATCAGTGAATAAAGTTTAGTAAATTTTAAAAATATATTGAAGTGATCCACAGTTTGCCAGCACTTTCTAGAACAGGAATGGTGACCAGATTCTGTATTCTGATTGCTGTGTAGAAGAGGTGTCTGAAGGCTCATCCAGCTTTTTTGAGAAAGAGTGCTGTGATTGATTGTTTTATCTACCAAGGCACAGGACTGCAAAGTGGCAGTGGGCATGCCATGTTTTTGGCATCTCTGGTCTAATATTTACTCTATTAATCTCTCTTCTTTGTTATGTGTACTTGAGAATTGATGAGAATTTCTTCACAGAAGCAACTCTTCCAAATGCAAAACCATTTTGTTATTTGATGTAATTCTGTACAGATTGTCCTATGTGAGACATACAGTGAGCCAAGAATTGTTAATGGCAGGCTTCAGTCCTACTTCTATCCTAAAATATTTTTTGCTGTGAATGTGTTCTGAGGAAATTTGGCAGAAGTTGAATTTTAGTTCTCTCCCCATGGTAAGGTTTTCTTTTGAAGGGAGTGCTGATAATTAATGTAATTGACATTCTAAGAACAGTGGCTGACATGCATTGAGCTCTTAGCCTGTAGTGGGCCCTGCATGCTTCATCCACTGTACTGTGTGTAGACCCCTTGGCAGCCCTCTGAGGTATTTAACTCTTGTCCTCATTTTAGAATCAAAGAAACTAAGGCTTAGGGAATGAAGTGACCAGCCTAGTCCAAGGTAGGCTGGAGTGCAGTGGCACAATCACAGCTCACTGCAACGTCAAGTGATTCTCCGCGGGCTCAAGTGATTCTCCCACCTCAGCCTGTCAAGTAGCTGGGACCACAGGCATGCACAACCACACCCAGATAATTTTCTTTTTATATTTTTTGTAGAGACAGGGTTTCACCAAGTTGCCTAGGCTGGTCTCGAACTCCTGAGCTCAAGTGATCCTCCTGCCTAGGCCTCCCAAAGTTTGGGGATTACAGACATAAGCCACTGTGCCCAGCGGGTTTCTAGGACTTCTTGACTCTGTGTCTGTGTTCTTAACCAGGGGTCATCAGCTTTGGCCCATGAGCCAAATTTGGCCTACTGTCTGCTTCTGCAAATAAAGTTTTATTGGAACACAGCTGTCTTAATCTGCTTGGGTTGGTGTAACAGAATATCATAGACTGGATATCTTCAACAACAGACATTTATTTGTTACAGTTTTAAAAGCTGGGCAGTATAAGATCAAGGTACTGGCTGATTTGGTTCCAAGTGAGGGTACCCTCTTTCTGGCTGCAGACAGCTGTGTTCTCTTGTGTCATGGAGACAGAGCTAGGTCTCTGGTTTCTTCTTACAGGGCACTAATCCTGTCATGAGGGCCCTACCCTCATGACTGCATCTAAGCCTGATTATTTCCCAAAGGCCCAGTCTCCTAATACCATCACATTGCAGGGTTAAGGCTTCAACATACGAACTTTAGGGGGACACAAACTCTCAGTCCATAGCAACAGCTGTGCCTATTCGTTTATTATCTGTGGCTGCCTTCCTGCTACTGTGACCTAGCGGAGTAGCTGTAATGGAGACCAAATGACCCGCAGAGCCTAAACATTTAGTATGTGGCCCTTTATGGAAAAAGGTTGCTGCTCTTAACTGGCCCCTGCTCTTAACTGTAACTGTGTGGTTCTGGTCTGTTTAATAATAGAAATTGTTTGTTTCTGGGACTCCTTGTATCTGTGTATGATTTCAAATGGAAGCACTGACACCCTGCCTTATTTCAGCCCACTGCGAATCTTTAGTCTTATGGGATATGGTTATCTCTCTTTTTAGTATGGAAGTTCTGGTTGGGTGCGGTGGCTCACACCTGTAATCCCAGCACTTTGAGGCAAGAGGATCACTTGAGGCCAGGTATTTGAGAAGAGCCTGTGCAACATAGTGAGACCCCACCTCTACAAAGTAAAGTAAAAATAAAAAGTTAATTGGGCTGCGTGGTGCACACCTTTAGTCCTCGTTACTCAGAAGGCAGAGGCAGGAGAATTGCTTGGGCCCAGGAGGTTGAGGCTACAGTGAGCCATGATGTTAACACCTAACTCCAGCCTGAGTGACAAAGCAGGACCCTGTCTCTTAAAAAAAAAAAAAAAGAAAAGAAAAAAATACACACAGACAGGAATGGAAGTTCTCTGAGATGTAATAGGTATACTAGAATTTCTTTGTTTAGTATACAAAATGAATCATCCTTTTTATGACATGAGAAAGTGACTCGGTGCTCCCTGGGCTATTGAATGGGAAAAATGTGCTTCCCCTTGGTGGCTGCCCTTGCCAAGCCTGTTTGACTGGCTTTTCCCAGTGTGGGTAAGGTAACCTCTGTCTTGGAAGTGGAAGGGCAGTATCTGGGGGTAAAGTTTGGTTTGGGCAGAATTGAAACCAGCTGCAGATACATCCGTGCTGTGCCCTGCCATTCTTTGAGCTTGGCGCAGCAGTAGGAGTGGCAAAGGTGCTTTTGGGACTGATTTGCCATAAACACAGTTAGCCCAGGCTCCCTCTCCACTGGGAGAAGCCTGGAGACTTCCCCTGTGTCTTGCTTCTACCAAGTGATAAAGATTCTCTCTTCCCTTCCTCCAACATTTGGTCTGCTACACACTTCCCCACAGTCAGGGCTAAGTGTAAGGAGGGTTACGGTCAGTCATGTCTAAGCTAGTAAGTGGTCTCCAAGTTTTTCTGGTAATATATCAGTTATATATATATATATATATATTTGTTTTTGAGAGAGGGTCTCAGGTTTCATTCTGTCAGGCTGGAGTGCAGTGGCATGATCAGGCTCACTGTAAGCCCTACTTCCCCAGGCTCAGGTGATCCTCCCACCTCAACTTCCCAGGTAGCTGGGACCACGTGCTCATTTTTCTATTTTTTGTAAAGGCAAGGTTTTGCCATGTTGTCCAGACTGGTCCTGAACTCTTGAGCTTAAGCCTACCTCGGCTTCCCAAGGTGTTAGGATTACAGGCGTGAGCCACTGTGCCCAGTTTTCTTTTTTTTTTTTTAGAGACAGGGTCTCACTCTGTTGCCCAGACTAGAGTGCAGTGGCTTGATCATAGGTCACTGCAACCTCAAACTCCTGGACTCATGCAGTCCTCCCACCTCAGCCTCTCGAGTAGCTGGGACTACAGGTATGTGCCACCACAGCCAGCTAGTTATTATTTTTACTTTTTGTAGAGACCTGGGTCTCACTTTGTTGTCCAGGCTGGTCTTGAACTCCTGGCCTCAAGTGAATAATAAAACCATTTTTGAGGATATCCTCCCAATATATTAATATTTCTTTAATTTAAAATTATAGGTTAGGGCCGGGTGCGGTAGCTCACTCCTGTAATCCCAGCACTTTGGAAGGCCGAGACGGGTGGATTGCCTGAGCTCAGGAGTTCAGGACCAGCCTGGGCAACATGATGAGACCCTGTCTCTCCTAAAAATACAAAAAATTAGCTGGGTGTGGTAGCACGCACCTATAATCCCAGCTACTTGGGAGGCTGAGGCAGGAGAATCACTTGAACCCAGGAGATGGAGGTTGCAGTGAGCCAGGATTGTGCCACTGCACTCTGCCTCCAAAAAATAAAATAAAGTTATGGGTTGGGCATGATGGTTCACACCTATAATCCCAGTGCTTTGGGAGGCCAAGGTGGAAGGATTGCTTGAGCCCAGGAGTTCGAGACCAGCTTGAACAACATAGGGAGACCTCATTTCTACAAAAAAACTCTTTATTTACACATGTTACTGTTATTAAAGTATATATATGGCCAGGCGCAGTAGTTCACGCCTCTAATCCCAGCACTTTGGGAGGCCGAGACAGGCGAATTGCCTGAGCAATTTAAGACCAGCTTAAGACCAGCCTGGGCAACATGGGGAAACCCCGCCTCTACTAAAAATACAAAAAATTAGCCAGGCATAGTGGCCTGCGCCTGTGGTTCCAACTACTCAGGAGGCTGAGGTGGGAGGATCACTTGAGCCTGGGAGGCAGAGGTTGCAGTGAGCAGAGATCATGCCACTGCATTCCAGCGTGGGTGACAGAATGAGACCCCATCTCAAAATAAATAAGTAAATAAAGTACATATATTGTAAAGCATGCAAAAATATATCTTTGCAAAGGACAATTAGAAAAATATAAATACAATTCTAACATTGTCTTTTTACATCCCAGTGAAGGCTACAGGAAACCATTAATCTAAGCTGCCCTGTTTATACCACAAACATTATCTTTTAGCTCTGATTTTCAGAAAACTTTAGATTTTTTAAATGCACATCGAAAAATCAATTTTTAATTATATAAGTTGTGACTACATTCTCTGTTAAAAAGTTTTTAGGCCGGGCGCGGTGGCTCAAGCCTGTAATCCCAGCACTTTCGGAGGCCAAGACGGGCGGATCACGAGGTCAGGAGATCGAGACCATCCTGGCGAACACTGTGAAACCCCGTCTCTACTAAAAAAAATACAAAAAAACTAGCCGGGCGAGGTGGCGGGCGCCTGTAGTCCCAGCTACTCGGGAGGCTGAGGCAGGAGAATGGCGTGAACCCGGGAGGCGGAGCTTGCAGTGAGCTGAGATCCGGCCACTGCACTCCAGCCCCGGCGACAGAGTGAGACCCCGTCTCAAAAAAAAAAAAAAAAAAGTTTTTAGAACTTTACAGATAAAATGAAGTTCCTTGGGCCACCAGCCCCAAACCCAATTGCCTGTTTAAGTGTATAATTTTCTCTTCTCTTCTCTCTCTTTTTTTTTTTTAAATAAATGATATCACTTTTACAAGTTTCTCTGCAGCTTTTTACATTCAACACTGTTATTAGGCTCTAGCTATATTGCTCCATGTGGATCTAGTGCATTTCTTTTGACTGGCATATGGTGTGTCGTGCCACCATTTCATCTATCGCTCCCGTGTACGGAGGCATTCACACACAGGGTTACAGTGAACATCTCTGTGCAAGCCTCCTTGGAGACATGCCTCAGTTTCTGTGGTCAGAGGTGACTCTTTGGATTCCTATCACTGAGGCAAAATAAATAGAACCAACTTCAGAAGAGACCAGTGAGGTAGAAGATTTAATTTGTACCAAATATATTCATTCATGTGAATGGGATAACTTGTAATATAGCTTACTTACTCCCACCTCTATTTATTACTAACTATGTCCTATTCTGTACCAACAAACCAACCACATGGCATTTTCCTTCATGCAGTGAGTCCTATAAAGGCCTGTTATAGTGGTTTATATTGTCATCATCTTCCCCTCCATGGCAGAATGTCCCTGTATAAGCCCTGATTCATGTGTCAGTGGGCCAGCTGCCCAGAGGCCTCCCTCCCTGTCCCTCTTCCCACTGCTCATGGCGTTAGCAAGGAACAAGGTGGGGACATCTACCTGGGGGACAGTGGGAGATAGGGGGCAGTATCTACAAGTCACACACGGCCCTACAGGTCCCAGTCAGAACTTTGAGCTTTGGTGTGCCTCCCTGGAGAATGTAGACTCTATGAGAAAAATAATTACATTTGTCTTACTGCTGTGTCCCCAGTGCCCAGAACAGGGTCTGTCACAGAGAAGGATGAGAAAGCAGAACCAGAGATCCACAGGATACAGGAACTCTTCTTTCTCCTGGCCTTATCTCACTGCGCAGATGAGAGGGGAAGCCATACTTAAAACTCTTTCTGATTTGAAGGGTAATGTGCCCCTTAAGAAGTCTATAGAGGGGAGGATACTTTCTGTCCTTTTCATACTTTAGTTGAAGTACAAAAGTAGTAATCCATGTCCAGCTTGCTTTGTGGCATCAGTATTGGAGCCCACTTTTCAGCATTCACATTTGAGGAGTTCCTAGACCACCCCACTTGCAGTCCAGTGCACAAAACAGACTTGAGTCTGTTAGATGTAAGAACAAGCAATGTCAAAACCAGAGCTCAATTTCCAGGTAGACAGCTCTGCCCTCCTAGGAAGCCTGCACCAGCAGCAGCAATGTGAGGGGTGAGGTAAAGGGTATCTGGACTTGCCCTTCACAGGCCACACCCTCCACCTGGAGATTTGGGGGTTGGACTTGAGCAGCAGAGTGTGCACAGGCCTCTCTCCTGCTCCTTCAGTCGCTCCATCCAGTAGTATTGCATTTCTACTCTCAGCCACTCTCTCAATCCATTTTTCTTTCTGCTTATTGAGTGGTGACACTTCACTAGCTAAAGAAGGGGAAAAGCCCTTGAGAAACAGTGTCGGACCTCTGCAGAGTGGCCAGTCTTCCTCTCACAGTGGTGGCTGCTCTACAGATAACCTCAGGACCCTGAGTCCCCCTGGTATGGGCAGAAGCATGTGACCAGCTAGAAGCCAAAAGGAGAAAGAACAGAACAGCAATTGTAGGAGTCACCAAGTCACTGGAGGCAGAGAATGCCTTAGAGTTCACATGTATACGTGCCAGATGAGTGATTCTTTTATCTAATCAACCATCAATATAACCTGAATAGCTTGGAGAAAAACACTGATCTCTGGGCTCCACGTGGAAGTTCTACTTCAGTAGGTCTGGGTTGGAGTCCAGGAACCTGTGTTTTTATTGAGCTCCCTCAGGTGATTTTGTTTCTTAGCCAGACTTAGAAATCATCCTCCTGCTGACCTTTGAGGTTCCTTCCAGCTCTGTCCTCCATGCTGACATCCCAGTTGTGGGTGAGGTGGCACAGACCGATCTGTAACCTCTCAGAGAGGGCAGGTTCCAAGCAGCTGCTCGTGGGTGACACACACTACTATTGATGTAGGTGTGAAATGCAGTTATTTTTATGCAGATGAAGTTTTTACTTTAATTTTTGGAATAGAAAATACACTGACACGATTCAACATTGAAAAAAATGAAAAGATGTACTACAGAGTGTCTTAGTCCCACCCCGGGTCACAGCTACTTTGTTCTCCTCCCTCAAGCAATTATGTTATTAGTTTCTTAGGTATCTTTCCATTGAAAGAAGATACATATTCACATAAATATATATAAAAACAGCTTTTTGAGATAAAATTAACATACATACAATTCATCCATTTAAAGTGTAATTCAAGCCAGGCACAGTGGCTCACATCTGTAATCCCAACACTTTGAGATTACAGGCAGGAGGATCGCTTGACCCCAAGAGTTCAGGACCAATCTGAGCAACACAGGAAGACCCCGTCTCTACAAAGAATAAAGAAAAATTAGACTAGCTTGGTGGCATGTGCCTGTGGTTCCAGCTGCTCAAGAGGCTGAGGTAGGAGGATTGCTTGAGCCTGGGAGGTGGAGGCTTCAGTGAGCCATGGCCGTACCACATCACTCCAGCCTAGGTAACAGAGTGAGACCCTGTCTCAAAAAAAAAAAAAAAAAAAAAAAAAAAAATATATATATATATATATAAAATATATATACACACACACACACACGCAATTTCATGGGTTTTACTTTATTGATAGAGTTGTGCAACCATTACCACAACCTAACTTTAGACCATTTTTATATTATCACTGACAATCACTCCCTATGTCTCCCTACGCCGCCCCCCTAACTCGAGACAACCACTAATCTTCTCTCTGTCTTGAGTATGTATAGCTTTTAATTCCTCAGGTTTGTAGAGATGGTTGCATACTGGGGAGCACTCTATATCTTGCATTTTTCGTCAGACACTGTGTCACCATTGCAGGTATCTTTTGCTGTCAGGTGACAGGACGAGGGTTGTGGTCACGGAGCAGAGGACTCTGTAGGAACTGGAAGTGCCTCTCTTTTGCTATTGTGGGCTGCCACGGAAGGCCTCAGTCCTGGCCAAGCAGAAATTTATAATCTCTCTTCTTTCTCTCTTTAGAAACTCATCGCATATGGGCACATCACTGGCAACGCCCCCGACAGTGGAGCCCCTGGGAAGCGGCTGATCGACAGAATTGTTGAAACCATTTGCAATTGTTTTCAGGGCCCTCAGACCGATGAAGGGGTTCAGTTACAAATAATTAAGGTATACCTGTTTGTTTGCCTGTCTGGTTTTTAAATTAGAAAGCAAGTCCCTGTGGGAATCTGGATTTCTAATTTACCATGTATTGTCTCAGGTGGTGCTGAGGTGGACCAGAAAGATTTAAGCATCACTTAGATCTTTTGTTAGGTGTCAGAATTTATTAGCATGGACTGAGACAAGAAAAATGGAACCAGGTGTGTTTTCAAAGTAAATCTTTCAGCTAATAACAATGTAAATTGCTTGTGAACTAAATCGTCTTGAAATCCTCTGGTTAGCCTTGGATTCCCAGTCTGGGTTTCTCAGTGGGTCTTTGTTGATATTCTTATCTCTGACTTGCCTCTGTCCTATTTCCCTGTTCGATTTCTGCTGCCAAGAATGGTTTGGCACAGATAGTACCATCTGCTTGTCTGAGAAAAGGATCAGGACGGGTGTAGCCAAGGATCCAAATCTTAAGTCCTGAAAGTATTAGGATTATGAGGGGAGGGCTCCAGGCTTTCTTAAAGCCTCTTGAAAACCCACCAGGGAATTGGGAAACTAACCACCATCGAAACATGTATTTTCTGATTAATCTGGGTGAGATCACTTTGGAGTGTTATATGTCCTGAGATAATTGTCATATTATTCATTGTAGGTTTTTCAATCAGTATTAAATAAAATTCAGAAGTTTGGCTTTTTTTTTTTTGAGGCAGTCTTGCTCTGTCGCCCAGGCCAGGGTGCAGTGGTGTAATCTCGGCTCACTGCAGACTCCACCTCACAGGTTCAAGCAGTTCTTGTTCCTCATCCTCCTGAGTAGCTGGGACTACAGGCATGCACCACCACTCCTGGATTATTTTTATATTTTTAATAGAGTTCACTTGAACTCCTGACCTCAAGTGAACCACCCTCCCTGGCTAGAAGTTTGGCTTTTGAAAAAGTGAGCCAGTGGAAAGTCTGCTTCAACACAATTTAATCGTTTCAAGTGATTTGGATTTCATAGAATTGTTCGCTGTTTTTCACCTAACAGCCATAGGAGTTGGCTCTTGATAATAATCATCTAGTTTAATTTGCAGAGCCATCTTACAATTTATTTAAAAAAACACACACATACACACAAGAGAAAAACAAAACCAGACCCTCTAGAAAAGTGTGGCCATAGGAGGGCAGGAAGGTGATGTGCGTTCCTGATGGTGAAGGTCGCGGATTTCTGTTTTAGGCTCTTCTGACCGCAGTGACTTCCCCACACATTGAAATTCATGAGGGTACTATCCTGCAGACAGTGAGGACATGTTACAATATCTATTTGGCCAGCAAAAATCTCATCAATCAAACCACTGCCAAGGCTACCCTTACTCAGATGCTGAACGTCATTTTCACCCGCATGGAAAATCAAGTGGTGAGTGACAGCACTTAAGTGCTAGGGGCAAGACATCATTGCTCTCTGAACTGTCATGTGTGACCTCGGTGCCTGTGAAGATTTGCTAGCATTTTAAAGTTACCTCTTCTGCCTGTGGATTCTCTGTACTGTGCTTTTGTTCTTGCTTTAAAAATCAGAGAAACTAACGGGTTTTGAAATTTGTGTTCAGAATTTGTTTGGAGATTGTCAAAGGAATTTATTTCCTTTTAAATATGTTATCCTTGTGGCTGGACTTCTTTCTTTTTTTTTTTTTTTTTGGGGGGGGGAGAGGGTCTTGTTCTGTTGCCCAAGCTGGAGTGCGCTGGCATGATCATGGCTCACTGCAGGCTTGACCTTCCCAGCTCAAGTAATCTTCCCACCTCAACCTCCCAAGTAGCTGGGACTACAGGCATGTCCTACCACACCCAGCTAATTTTTTAATTTTCTGTAGGGACAGAGTTTCACCATATTGCCCAGGCTGGTCTTGAACTCCTGGGCTCAAGAATTCCTGCTGCCTCAGCCTTCCAAAGTGCTGAAATTATAGGTGTTAACCCCCGTGCCCAGCCCAGGAAATTTTTTAAGTAATAGGCTGGCATAATTTTTCTTCCTTACCAAAATGCTGAGACTATTTAGATTGTATCCCTCTTTTGTTGCCTTTTAGTTGCAGGAGGCCAGAGAACTGGAAAAACCAATCCAGTCAAAACCCCAGTCCCCTGTGATCCAAGCTGCAGCAGTATCCCCAAAGTTCGTTCGTTTGAAGCACAGTCAGGCACAAAGCAAACCAACAACTCCCGAAAAAACAGATTTAACCAACGGTGAACATGCCAGGAGTGATTCTGGGAAAGTAAGCACAGAAAATGGAGACGCGCCCAGAGAAAGAGGCTCATCACTGTCAGGTACGGGCTGATACGGTATGGCTCTTTTTCCAAGTGTGAGAGGGAATCAGCCTGTGTGAGGGGCGGAGGAAGCATATGTCATAACATCTGTAGGAAACCTCTGATAACAGCTTGTCTCTTTCTGGGCCTTTCCCTTTGCTTTTCTCTTAGGAAACACAACCAGCGAGGCATGATGTCGAGTGTCCCGTTGTCAGCTGTGCTGTTTTCTCTAACTAGTACTGGAATGTATCTAGCTGCTACTTCTTCATTTCAGCCTCAGTGCAGCAGGTTCAGGTTGGGACACTTACCGTTCAGTAGTTAATTGATTGGGTGATTAGTTATTCAGTGTCCACAGGAGGACAAGGGCTTTGATTCTCATGTCTACACTGGATCTCCATGCCTTGCCGAGTGCCTGGCAGTAGCCACTCATAGATATCCATGGAAGGAGCCAGAAGGTAGCAGGTGGATGGACGGATAGACATGCTCAGATAGCTTTGTTTTCTTCTTCTGGTGACCATGTACATCACTTGTTTTTGTTGGGTTTTTAAGTGAGAGGCTAACCGACCCCTGATTATATTCTTAAAGTAAATGAAATACTGGATTGAGTTGTTATGATACTTCTAACTGTTCATATCTCTCTCTGGGCAGTTTGTAGGAACCAGATCTGAAATTGGTATTTTTTCAGGAATTTCCTTCCCCAAGTGATTCTGTCAAATGCTTCTTCACTCAAGCAGGTTGTTCTTTTTTTTTTTTTTGAGACGGAGTCTCGCTCTTTCGCCTAGGCTGGACTGCAATGGCCAGATCTCAGCTCACTGCAAGCTCCGCCTCCCGGGTTTCTTATGCCATTCTCCTGCCTCAGCTTCTTGAGTAGCTGGGACTACAGGCAGCCGCCACCTCGCCCGGCTAGTTTTTTGTATTTTTTAGTAGAGACGGGGTTTCACCATGTTAGCCAGGATGGTCTCGATCTCCTGACCTTGTGATCCGCCCGTCTCGGCCTCCCAAAGTGCTGGGATTACAGGCTTGAGCCACCGCGCCCGACCTCAAGCAGGTTGTTCTATACAAAATATCTGACCTGTCTTCATAACTGATCTAATTTCTTCTTCAGCCACATTGCTGATAATGATTTCTGTTGGTAGTATGTTCCCTACTGGAGTGCACATATTTGAGCAGGTTTTATTCCTTTATAATTTAACAGACTGCTTGATGTACATGAGAACAGACCAAGTGTTGTTGCTGGAATGTTGTTCGGTATTCGTTTACTCAAGGAAAGCACAAAAGAAAAAATTGCCACCAAGAATGGTGTTTGTCTCAGGGTGAGCACGGAGTTGCCGTCTACTTACTCCTGCTGTCGAGAGTCCCAAGGAAGGTGCTCAGAATCCCCTGGCCCACCCTCTGTATCTGTTGTCATCTTTGCCTTTGTAACTCTCTAGGAAAAGGACCAGGTTTTTACTGTAACCCTTATTAAGGTGTAATCAGTCAATAAATGTTAATATTTAAATGCACTGTAATAAGCATAGCTGTGCAGATATAAAACCAAGTCTCTCTGAGCTGCATAAAAGTGCTTCCACTTTAGCCCATTTTCTGTACAGCAGCCAAAGTGATCTCTTAAACCATGAATTAGAACATGACCCCTGCTTAAACTTTGGTAATTGCCCATCCTGTGCTATTCTGACTGAAATCTATGCCCGTCCTCATAGCTTATACCTCTCTTTCTCTTTTTTGCTACACAATTAACAGGTGCCCTTTCTGGTTATTGAAAGGCTGTCCTTGTTTCTGCCTGAGTGCCTTTGCACTTACTGTCCCTTCCCTGCCTCTGAACCCCCTGTATCTTCAGGTCTCTCAGTTCAGACTGAGAGAGGCTTCCCTGATCAACTTCTGTAGCTCCTCAACATATCTGTCCCATTATCTTTTATTTTTCCATAGTACTTACAATAGTTGAAATTACTGAAGGGTTCTGTTCACTTGTTCCTGGACTGAAGCCTAGGCTGCCCTGCTCACCACCATATTCCCAACACCTAGAATGGTGCCTGGCACACGCAGCAGACATTGAGCAAATACATTTTTTGAATGAATGGGGAGAAAACGTTATTGCTAGAATACAGTTTTGCAGAAACACAGTAACTTGAAGTTCTGTTCTAACAAAGAGAAAATAATTTGCAGTTAGCATGTTGCTGTGGATTTTGTGGCCAATACTTGGTGCATCCTATGAGATTTTTACAGGAACGTGGGAATCAGATTGCCTGGGAGAAGCAAACCCCAGACCTGCAAATAGTGGGTCAGAATGGAGGTGTGCTGTTACTTTTAAAAAGAGCAAGTGGACTGGGCGCCATGTCACACACCTGTATTCCCAGTTACTTGGGAGGTTGAGGCAAGAGGATCACTTGAGGTCAGGAGTTTGAGGCTGCAGTGTGTCTGTGAATAGCCTTCTGTGCTCCAGCCTGGGCAACAAAGCAAGACCCTGTCTCTAATAAATACCCCATCTCTAAATCAATCAATCTTAAAGGAGCAAATGACTTCCAGTTCTCAGGACTAGGCTCCAAAGAAAGAACAGGTCCTTCAGAAGAGGGAGTTGAACAAGGCAGACAAGAGAGACAAGTA
This sequence comes from Trachypithecus francoisi, assembly GCF_009764315.1. Classification (NCBI taxonomy): domain Eukaryota; kingdom Metazoa; phylum Chordata; class Mammalia; order Primates; family Cercopithecidae; genus Trachypithecus; species Trachypithecus francoisi. The sequence goes on from NW_022681467.1 coordinate 44,554,920, forward strand.
CCCGGAGTTGGAGTCCAGGCCTCAAGTACCAGTGAAAGGCCTGAGCTCTAGTGCCTCTGTGGCTATTATTTTTACATATTACTAAAGTGCGTGGATGTTGGACACAACCATGGGGCTCTCCCACAGACTGTCCTGTAGTAATCACCATCACATAGCTAACCGTAATGGACACTCAGTGTACTGCTGACTCGGCATTCAACATAATGTTTTCCAATTTAATTAACTGGGAACCCCCCCCCCCACAGCCTTCCTGGGATAATTTGCCTCCCATGTTATTTGTGTAGATGAAGATAATTCACCAGTAGACCTGAACATCTGTGGTGGCTCATGCCTCCAATCCCAGCACTTTGTGAGGCCAAAGCAGGCGGATTACTTGAGGCCAGGAGTTAAAGTTTGTTTTTAGGATTCTGACTTTTAGTTCCCAACATCAGACATCAGTGTGTGTATATTTTTACAGATACTATGTAGAATTACCTATGTGTTTGTGGATTTCTTAGCTCACCTTTTGCATTTTTTTTTTTTTTTTCAGACGGAGTCTGGCTCTGTCTCCCAGGCTGGAGTGCAGTGGCCGGATCTCAGCTCACTGCAAGCTCCACCTCCCGGGTTTACGCCATTCTCCTGCCTCAGCCTCCTAAGTAGCTGGGACTACAGGCGCCCGCCACCTCGCCCGGCTAGTTTTTGTATTTTTAGTAGAGATGGGGTTTCACCGTGTTAGCCAGGATGGTCTCGATCTCCTGACCTTGTGATCCGCCCGTCTCGGCCTCCCAAAGTGCTGGGATTACAGGCTTGAGCCACCGCGCCCGGCCGCATTTTTTTTTTTTTTTAAGACGGAGTCTTGCTCTGCCACCCAGGCTGGAGTGCAGTGACCGGATCTCAGCTCACTGCAAGCTCCGCCTCCCGGGTTTACGCCATTCTCCTGCCTCAGCCTCCCGAGTAGCTGGGACTACAGGCGCCCGCCTCGTCACCCGGCTAGTTTTTTTTTTTTTGTATTTTTAAGTAGAGACGGGGTTTCACCGTATTAGCCAGGATGGTCTCGATCTCCTGACCTCGTGATCCGCCCGTCTCGGCCTCCCGAAGTGCTGGGATTACAGGCTTGAGCCACCGCGCCCGGCCCCTTTTTTTTTTTTGAGACTGAGTCTCGCTGTCTTGCCCAGGCTGTAGTGCAGTGGTGAGATCTTGGCTCACTGCAACCTCTGCCTCCCAGGTTCAAGTGATTCCCCTGCCTCAGCCTCCTGAGTAGCTGGGACCACAGGCTCACACCACCACATCTGGCTAATTTTGTATTTTTTAGCAGAACCAGAGTTTCACCATGTTGGCCAGGCTGATCTCAAACTCCTGACCTCAGGTGATCCACCCATCTCGGCCTCCCAAAGTGATGGGTTTACAGGCATGAGCCACCGTGCCCAACCAGGATCTTTGTTTTAGATAGCGATATGTTCCAAATGCCTGGAACTGTGCGGGACACGTAGACACTCAGTTTGTTGATTGAATGAATCTTACCTCCTCACCATCCCTCATGCTCCCTATTTCACTGGACAGAGAACTCAGACTCCTCCCATTTTTTCCTCATTATTCTTAGCATGTGACTTCTATCCTTAGGGTCATCTGTGGCTCAGGATCCTGTCGTTTTGTTCCAGGTAGGAAGAAAGAGGAAGAGGTAGGCCTAAAGAACTCTGCCAGCTGAGTCACTCCTCTAAAGAGGAGTCTTCTGGAACTTGTTGCCACCCCTGATAACTTATGCTTACCCCTCATTGGCTATAACTTCATCACATGATCGCCCTTTCTGCAAGAAAAGCTGAGAAATGTAGGCACATTCCCTCCCAAAACAAAATTCAGGATCTGTTAGGAAGGATATGAGTTAGGGAACTGGCAGTGCCTACCACAGAGTGTTGTGCAGCTGGCTAGAGAGGGAATGGCAGCAAGGTTTCTCCTGTGTGAACCTAGTCAAGGTGGCCCTCTTATTTTGCTTCAGGACGGAGTCTGAAACAGCTAGGGTCTGGTGCCTAATCAGTAATGGTGGTGACATCCCAGGGAACCAGCAGAACCTGTGTTTTTTGAGTAGATTCTTTGTACCTTTTAAAGATTTGATTTGATTTGCTTATCTAACACTTTCACAGCATGCTTGAAACTTCGATACAACGTACTTAGTAGTGGTTATCACAACATCCAGAAAAGTCTCTTCTGAGACCTATCCAGGGCTGTCATGTCAGCAAGGGAAGCGGTCCACGGTTACTGGGTGGAGTCTTCTGCTTTGGAGCCTCTATTGGGATTTTTCCTTAGCAGCTCCCTCTTCAGGAACCTTCTGCCAGTGTTCGGGCTCTCTGACTCTCCTTAGCCCTTCCTGGCCTGAGAATGTTTTGATTTCGCATAAGTACTATTATGGATCCTGCCTATTAAGGAATATGAGTTATATACTCTATCCCTCCAAAAAATGTTGCTCTTGATGCTGTTTAAATGGAAAAACTGCCATGAGGGAAAGAGGAGACCCGTGCTGACGTGGAATTTTGTTTTTCTCCTTAGGAATGAAAGATAGTGAAGGTTTTAACTAACTGAAACTACTTGCAGTGTGATTCATTGGAAATTTTCATTATGGATTTAGTCTGCACGGCCAGGCACGTGACAGAAATGAGCAGGCTTCTATCATGAGGACAAGCACCTACATATAAACACACAGGCCTAATAAAAAGTAGCATTTGAGAGCTCACTTTTTTCAGGCACTGTTTTAAATGCTTTTTTTGTATCATTCTCACAGGGCTTTGTTTACTGGTAAGGAAACTGAGGCTTTGGGAGGTTAAGTAACTTAAGTCTCCACAGTGGGAAGTGGCAGAGCAGGGACCTGGATCAGACATGCAGGCTCCAGAGCCCTTGCTGTTAATCACCATGCTGAATTCACTTCTACAAGGGAACATTTTTTCTCTGATGTTCTTAAAACACCCTGCCCAGTCAGCCTCCTATTTGCTCTTAACAGACATGTTACTTTCCTGCTTACTGTGTAGTAACAACACTGGTCCAAGTGTGATGGTGCCTCGCATTTGGCCCCAGGGGAAGGGAGTTGATTGGGAGTGGTGAGGACTGAGGCAACAGGGTGTCAGGTGAGTTCGTGCCCTGGCTGAAGAGGGCAGCTTCACCTGGTTCCAGCCAGTTGTGGCCCAGTGTTGCCACAGAGTTGGGTTTTTTAAATAGAAGCCCATTCTGGTTTTTGTGAGTAGTCTCATGGTTTTTAAATGTTGGCAGCTAATTCAAAAGTTTTGAAAAGCAGCAGATAGGCTAAGCAATACATATGTACAGGCAGAGGTACTTATCACCACTTTATAGCCTCTGGTCTAACTCACTGAGCCTGTAGCTTCTCTGATAAAATGAATTGATATTTCTTGGGTGTTGAATGTAAATGAGGTGCTGTGTACTTTGGAATGTATGATACAGATTGGAAACTGTCACCATACTTTTATTAATATCATAGCATCAGAGAAGGTTGGGACTGGAAAAGGAACTTAGAAATATCTATTCATGTTTACCAAATTACAAGAGGTGAGATGTCGTGTAAGTGAACGCTTCCCTCCCTCCCTTCCTCCCTCCTTCCCTCCTTCCCTCCCTCCCTCCCTCCCTCCTTCCTTCCTTCCTTCCTTCCTTCCGACAGGGTCTCACTCTGTCACGCAGGCTGGAGTGCAGTGGTGCAATCTCAAATCACTGCAACCTCTGCCTCTCAGGCTCAGGTGATCCTCCTGTCTCAGCCTCCCGAGGAGCTGGGACTACAGGTGTGTGCCACCACGCCCTGCTAATTTTTATACTTTTTGTAGAAATGGGGTTTTGCTGTGTTGTCCAAGCTAGTCTCAAACTCCTGAGCTCAAGTGATCCTCCCCACCTCAGCCTCCCAAAGTGCTGGGATTACAGGCATGAACCGCCATGCCCCACCAGAACGTTTTATATTTTAAAGGTCATTTATTTTAATATGCATTCAGAAAATGTAACTAACATATGAAAACTGTTATTTTGTGAATTTTATTGCTTAAGGTGAGTTAACTTAAAGAGCACTGGTAAATACTTGCCGTCATGCATTGCTTAACAACAGGGTTATGTTCTGAGAAATGGGTCATAGGCAGTTTCACCTCTAGGCTATAAACCTGTACACTGTGTTATTGTGTTGAATACTATATGCATTGGTAACACAGTGGTAAGGATTTGATAAAGTGCAGTCAAAATGCGGTATAAAAGATAAAAACTGATATACCTGTATAGGGCACTTACCATGGATGGAGCGTGAAGGACTGGAAGTTACTCTGAATGAGTCAGTGAGCAGTGAGTGAATGTGAAGGCCTGAGACATGACCATATCCCACTGCAGGCTTCATAAACACTTAGGCTACCTTAAATTTATAAAAATAATTTTCTTTCTTTCTTTATTTTTTTTTTGGAGACGGAATTTTGCTCTTGTCATCCAGGCTGGAGTGCAGTGGCACGATCTCTGCTCACTGCAATCTCCACCTCCCAGGTTCAAGTGATTTTCCTGCCTCAGCCTCCCGAGTAGCTGGGATTACAGGTGCCCACTACCACGCCTGGCTAATTTTTGTATTTTTGGTAGAGACTGGGTTTCTTTTGTTGACCAGGCTGGTCTCGAACTCCTGACCTCAGGTGATCCACCCGCCTTGGCCTCCTGAAGTGCTGGGATTATAGGCATGAGCCACTGTGCCCAGCCTATAAAATTAATTTTCTTGCCAGGTGCGGTAGCTCACGCCTGTAATCCCAGCATTTTGGGAGGCCGAGGCAGTTGGATCACGAGGTTGAGATTGAGACCATCCTGGCCAACATGGTAAAACCCCATCTCTACTAAAAATACAAAAATTAGCCGGGTGTGGTGGCGCACACCTGTAGTCCGTAGTCCCAGCTACTCAGGAGGCTGAGGCAGGAGAATCACTTGAACCTGGGAGGTGGAGGTTGCCGAGAGCCGAGATTGTGCCACTGCGCTCAAGCCTGGCGACAGAGCGAGACTCCATCTCAACAAATAATAATAATAATTTTCTTTATTCAATAATAAATTAATTTTAGCTTACTGTAACATTTTTACTTCATAAACTTTTTTTTTTTTTAACTTTTGGCTCTTGTAATGGCACCTAGTTTAAAACAAACACATGGCACAGATGCACAAAAATATTTTTTCTTTATATTCTTATTCTATAAACTTTTTTTTTCTATTTCTTAAATTTTTAGGTTTTTAAAACTTTTAAAATATTTTTGTTAAAAACTGAGCCACAAAACACACAGATTAGCCTAGGCCTACACATGGTCAGGATTATTCCTATCACTGTCTTCCACCTCCACATCTTGTCCCCTGGAAGGTCTTCAGCGACAGTGAACATGGAGTTGGTATCTCCTATAATAACAATACTTGCTGCTGGAATGCTTCCTGAACCTGCCTGAGACTTTTTTACAGTTAACTTTTTCTTTTTTAAATAAGTAGAAGGCAATGACAATAAAGAGTATAGTATAGGCTGAGCATGGTGGCTCATGCCTGTAATCCCAACACTTTGGGAGGCTGAGGCAGGCAGATCAGTTGAGGTCAGGAGTTGTAGGCCAGCCTGGCCAACATGGCAAAACTCTGTCTCTACTAAAAGTACAAAAATTATCCGGGCGTGGTGGCACAGGCCTGTAATCCCAGTTACTTGGGAGGCTGAGGCAAGAGAATCGCTTGAACCTGGGAGGCGGAGGTTGCAGTGAGCCAAGATCGTGTCACTGCACTCCAGCCTGGGCAACAGATTGAGACTCTCTCTCAAAAAAAAAAAAAAAAGAAGTATATTATAGTAAATACATAAACTAATAACACACTGGTTTATTACTAATTATTATGTATTATACAGAATTGCATGTACTATTCTTTTATATGACTGGTAGCACAGGTTTGTTCACACCAGCATCACCACAAATATAAGTAATAAGTTGTGCTGCGACATAACAACAGCTGTGATGTCACTAGGCAATAGGAATTTTTCAGCTCCACTGGTAGTCTTCCGGGACCACTATTGTATATGTGGTTCCTCATTGACCAGATGTTGTTATGTGGCGCATAACAGTATATTTAAAATACATAATAATATATAATATTATGGTGGTGCATGAATGTGGCAAAAGTTATGAAGGTGGTTTGAGAATGACTAAAGTTTGAGTAAGAGTGATCTAGTCTAAATCATCCTTTTTAGATAAGAAGTGAGTTTAGCGGATTGTGACTGTTTCTGGGGTTTTCTAACTTCAAGTTCCCTTTGCTTTCTAGGAAAAGCTTATAACATCAATATTTCCCACACAAATTTACTTTGCCACGTAGATAGTTCCAGGGTGTTAAGTGCCCAATGGAAATGAAAATACTTAGCACTGCCCTCCAGGACCTTGTAGAGCAAGCATAGAACTCATAAAAATGGTGGCTGGGTTAAAAATTCTCATTAATACACAGTCAAAGGATTATTTTAGTTTTGCTTTTTTAAGGTGATGGCTTTTTTGGTCAATGTGATGTTTTATAAATGAGTAACGTTCAGCCGGGTGCAATGTCTCATGCTTGTAATCCGAGCATTTTGGGAGGGCAAGGTGGGTGGATCACTTGAGCTCAGGAGTTCAAGACCAGCTTAAGCAACATAGAGAAATCTTGTCTCTACTAAAACTACAAAAATTAGCCGGGCATGGTGAGGTGGGAGGATTGCTTGAGCCAAGGAGGCGGAGGTTGCAGTAAGCTGGGATGGTGCCATTGCACTCCAGCCTGGGCAAGAGAGCAAAACTCTGTCTCAAAAAAAAAAAAAAAAAAGTAATGTTTACTTCTAAACATCTAGTCAAGAGCTGTTTATATAAACTCGTTCCTAGAACTAGTTTTCTGAAGAAAAAAAAAATAAGAGATACCGAACCTCTTCTACTTAAACGGTTAACATATTACAGAATAATTTCATAAAAGTTGAATAAATCCTTAACTATCACATTGGAAATCTCATGCCAGATTCTGGGTTTACAGTGTGGGAAGGCAGAGCAGCAGGAGGCATGTCGTTTACCAAGGCTCGTTAGTCCCCGAGGCTAAGGCACAAGAGAAAGCTCCATTTGTTCTACCAGGAACCCTAGCTGAATAAAATCGAGCTCTTGCCTCCAAGTTGGGGGTGTTGGGGAGGGCCCTGAGCCGAGCCACTGGGACTTAGGAAGGAAGAGAGTAGTACAAGCCACTGGGGTTTTAGTGTTCCACAAAGGGAACCTCAAAAGCAGAACAGATGCTGCCTAAGTTTCCTGATTTCAAGGAAGTTGTCCTTCATTGGCACAATCAGATTTGGCCTTGGGGAGAACTTATTTGCACCCTTTGCCTTCTGAAATGTAACTCCCCATAATCTCCCCTTCTTCCTTTGTTTTTCCTGGAAATGCCCATGTGTGTTTTGTATATTTGGATGTGTGTGTAGGGACTGATGACGGAGCCCAGGAGGTGGTGAAGGACATCTTGGAAGATGTAGTCACATCTGCCATTAAAGGTAAGAACCAAGGACAACCCAGCCTTTCCTCTTCCCTCATTCCGCCAAAAAGTCCTCAGCAAAATGTTTTAGTGGTGGAGTTTCCTCTTCCCTGCCCTAAGAACTGGTGGAGCTCATGGAAACTGAATCTTCCCACATCTGCTCATCTTTTATATGGGATTCAAAAATGACTTGTTTTTACTGACTGATTTTAGTCTCGTTTGGATTGGGTTTAAGAAACATAGTCTGGGCCGGGCACGGTGGCTCACGCCTGTAATCCCAGCACTTTGGGAGGCCAAGGCGGGCGGATCACGAGGTCAGGAATTCGAGACCAGCCTGGCCAATATGGTGAAACCCCATCTCTACTAAAAATACAAAAAGTAGCTGGGCATGGTGACGCGCACCTGTAGTCCCAGCTGTTTGGGAGGCTGAGGCGGCAGAATTGCTTGAACCTGGAAGGTAGAGGTTGCAGTGAGCCGAGATCACGCCACTGCACTTCAGCCTGGGTGGCAGAGCAAGACTCCATCTCAAAAAAAAAGAAACATTGTCTGACTGTGTTAGGCTTAGATGCTCCACATAGAGATGCAGAGGGCCATTCCATATGCCTTGTAGATTAGGGGATGTCCAGGTTTTTCTAGAAGTGGGCTGGAGCCCTGAGATCCATGTCCATTGGAGCTGAGTTTTCATGGCCAGCCATTGATGTGTCAAGGGGACAGTCCACTTGTCAGCAGATATCAGGTGTACGGGGAAGCTTTAGTTTGTTAGGCTTCATTCATAACTGCCTCATGGTATGGTTTCTGCCCAGAATCTCAGGTCAGTGGGTGTATGCTGAACATTTTGTTCCAATGCCAATAAACCATTAATATTTCTAGAAATCAAAATCTTAGTGGGTTTTAATCAGCTTTTTTTTTTTAAATGAAAGAGAGTAAAATGAAACAGAGTACAAATGATCTGACTGTATCACATATAATGTGAAGTATTGTTTCATGAAATGTGTTTCAGTTATTTATGTGCACGTGTCTATACTGGGATACAATTTTATAAATTAATTTCTTACAGAGATCAAGATTTGAAAGCCACTTTTCTAAGCCCTATCTTTTTGTTAAGGTACCACAAAGCTATATACATATTCTATTATTTATTTAATTTCTTATAGAAATGCCTGTAAAATAGAAAAATTTTATTTCATACCTTTAGATTTGTTTCTGGGGTCTATACAAGAAGTCATCAGGTAATGGATGTTTGTCTTGTTTACTTTGTGTCCTCCAGCCACTACTGCAGAGCCTGGCACATAATAGGCACTTGATAAATATTTACTGAATGAAATATGCTTTGTAAAGCTGTTATTGAAAATTGTTCTCATTGTTTCATATCCCTTATGTGTATATAAAGAACCACATTATAAAGTTTTCTTGGAGTTTCATTGCTCTGCTGATCATCAGATATGCTTTCCTTCATTAAATGATGGAATCTATTTAATTCTTTATTTTAATTATTTCCCTTTTTTCACATGGCTGCCAAGAAGCTTAGGTTTACATTTTTTCTCTGACTAAGGTTTTCTGTCATAACTGACTCTTCTCTAATTCTTTTATTAATGGTACTTTTAAAAAATCTGTACCTTTCATGTTTAGCTGCTTCTAATCTTTTTCAAAAGTGAATGGGGGTGAGCAGGGCTGCTGCATTACACAATTCTGGAGGCACCACTGATCTGGAGAGAATCGTATATTGCTGTGGCCCTGGCAGTGGGGCTGCGGATAACAAACACTCATAAAGCTTAAGCATCACTTTGGCCAAGGCTTTTCCAGGATTATGTCGGTCATGGGCTGGTGGCACAGGAAAAGGGGAAAAAACAACAGCTGGGAGGTTCACGAATAACTTCTTTGTGTCAAGCAGCCTTTTAGGGTAAGTACAGTACTAATTTGGCTATGACTTTGTATTTGTGTTTTAAGAAGCAGCGGAAAAGCATGGTCTGACAGAACCTGAGAGAGTTCTAGGTGAACTGGAGTGTCAGGAATGTGCTATTCCCCCAGGAGTTGATGAAAACTCACAGACCAATGGAATAGCCGATGACCGGCAGTCCTTGTCATCAGCAGATAATCTGGTATGTTGGTGATCATCCTCTGGACTCATTGCCATTTTTACTTTTTCAAAAAATGCAGAAGAAAATCTTTCCTCCAAAGAAGCAACTAAAATAAGCAAGCCCTATTCATTTATTAGTCACACAGTTCTGGGCCAATACTCTTTGTATTAGCAGGTTTAGTTCTTAGAATGTGCTAATGTTGCTTGGTATGTAACATCATTATTAAACCCTGTTTACTCAGACTTTTAACACTTAAATTTCTTGCCATTTTTCTTCTCTCTCAAAATAGTATACATTCATTATAGGAAAATAAAATATATAGTTACCTGTCTTTCCTTCTCTGTATTGAAAAGTCAGTGTGTATAGGAAAGCCATCCATAACCCATAGATTGCCCTTGTTAACATCTTACCTATATCCTTCTAGATTTTTCTCCATCTCACATATTTTTCCACTTAAATAAAATAATACAGTGTGTATCCTGTGTTGCAACCTGCTTTTTAAACAATTTATATTATGAACATTCTCTCCGGCCCATAGATATGTCCGCCACATTATTCTTTTTAGTAGCCTTATTGTTCTCTTAAAAATTGCTTTAAAATTAAATATAAGCATTCAAAATAGGAAGTAATATGATGTGACTGTCCCTCAAGACCCCACTTTCTTTGTCTTTTTACCAGTGTTTCTCAACCTTTTTCATTATTGCTCCTTCCTCCAAGAAAACTTTGTAGACATTTTTTCCTAATCATCATCGCCCATTAAGTTGTAATGCCACCAGTAAACTGGATATCCATATGCTACATGTATATCTCTGCTTTGTACATAAAAAGAATAAGGGTTTGTTGTTGTTGTTTATTTGAGACACAATCTCATTCTCACCTAGGCTGGAGTGCAGTGGTGTGGTCTCGACTCACTGCAGCCTTCACTTCCTGGGCTCAAATGATCCTGCCGCCTCAGCCCCCTGAGTATCTGGGGCTACAGGCATGCACCACCGTACCTGGCTAATTTTTTATTATTATTTGTAGAGACAAGGTCTCACTATGTTGACCAGGGTGATCTTGAACTGGGCTCAAGCAATCTGCTCACCTCAGCTTCCCAAAGTGCTGGGTTTACAGGCTTGAACCACTGCATCCGACCAGAATAAGGTGGTTTTTTTGTTTGTTTTTGCTTTTTTTTTTAACCCCCTTGAGGACGCACTTAAATCTATACAAGGGACTCATGTTATATAATAAGTGGCAGTTTGCTTTGTTTACTCAACACTATGTGGTGGGCATCTTCCCCTATCAGTGTATGTAGAACTAACAAAAATTTTTAATGGCCATGTGAAATTCTGTATGGATCACTGTAATCTATTAACCAATTCCCTATTGGGTTTTTAGATTATTCCAGTTTTATCATAGGAAATGCTTCTATAATGAATATCCTTATAGATAACTCTTAATTCCTTCTTAGGAATAAATTCCTGCGAGTAGTATTGATGGTTCAAGAGTTGGAAGTTTTAGCTGAGTGTAATAGCATGCTTCTGTATTCCCAGCTACTCAGGAGGCTGAGGCTGGAGGATCTCTTGAGCCCAGAAGTCCAGCCAGGGGAACATAGCGAGACCCCATCTCATAAATAAATAAATAAATGTAGTGAAATCATGTCTCATAAGTAAATGAATGAAAGAGAGTGGGAGTTGAAAGTTTTAAGGGTTTTGATCCTTAACACCAAGTCAGTCTTCTGGGAAGGTACTGCTTGAATCCCTGACCACCTTTAATCTCTCAATACCCATTTTCCCATTCTCTCATTAAAACTAGGCAGCAGCCTTTATTCAAATCTTTGCTAGTCTGATAGGAGAAAGCTCCTACCCTAATGATGAGTAATAAGGTCACTTATGTTTCTTTATCATTTGCATTTATTGGTACATTGCTTATCCATGTTTTTTTCATATGGGAGGAAGGTTTTCATATTTCCTTAATGAATTATAAGAATTATAAGAACTTTTATATGTGGGGGATATTAATCTTTATTATATGTTAAAAAATTTTTATTTATTTATTTTTTTTGAGATGCAGTCTCGCTCTGTTGCCCAGGCTAGGGTGCAGTGGCGCAATCTCTGCTCACTGCAAGCTCTGCTTCCCGGGTTCACGCCATTCTCCTGCCTCAGCCTCCTGAGTAGCTGGGACTACAGGCACCCACCACCACTCTCAGCTAATTTTTTGTATTTTTAGTAGAGACGAGGTTTCACCATCTTAGCCAGGATGGTCTCGATCTCCCAACCTTGTGATCTGCCCACCTCGGCCTTCCAAAGTGCTGGGATTACAGGCGTGAGCCACTGTGTCTGGCCAAAAAATTTTATTTTTATGTTTTGTTTTTAAATGTAATTTACCTTTTTTTAGGTGAAAAAAGTTTATTTTGTAATACCTATCCTTTGTTACCCATTTATCCTGCAATAGTATTCTTTTTTTTACTTTTTTTTTTTTTTTGCTCACTCAGGCTGGAGTGCAGTGCCGCGATCTTGGCTCACTGCAACCTTTACCTCCCAGGTTCAAGCGATTCTCCTGTCTTAGCCTCCCAAGAAGCTGGGATTAGTAGAGACGAGGTTTCACCATGTTGGCCAAGTTGGTCTGGAACTCCTGACTTCAAGTGATCTGCCTGCCTTGGCCTCCCAGAGTGTTGGGATTACAGGCGTGAGCCATTGCACCTGGCTTACAATAGTATTCTTAGAACTACCTTTCTTACCCAAGCTAATATAATTACCTGTATTAGTTTTGGTTTTTTTTACAGCTTAACTTTTGATCATGTTTCATTTTAAACCACCCATACCAACTCTGAAGAACAAGGAACAAGGTTGTAGAATTGCTGTGATGGCTCCTCCATAGCTCCTATTTTGTCATATCCTCCCCTCCCCCACATCCCTCCTCTCCCTATTAAATAGAAGAATTTTAATTTCCATGAGATAATTACATTTCTTTTTTTTTTTTGAGACGGAGTCTCGCTCTGCCTCCCAGGCTGGAGTGCAGTGGCCGGATCTCAGCTCACTGCAAGCTCCGCCTCCCGGGTTTACGCCATTCTCCTGCCTCAGCCTCCCGAGTAGCTGGGACTACAGGCGCCCGCCACATCGCCCGGCTAGTTTTTTGTATTTTTTAGTAGAGACGGGGTTTCACCGTGTTAGCCAGGATGGTCTCGATCTCCTGACTTCGTGATCCACCCGTCTCGGCCTCCCAAAGTGCTGGGATTACAGGCTTGAGCCACCACGCCTGGCCTCTACATTTCTTATTTTTGATAAGAGTTATGCTTTTGTTTTGTCCTCTCCCTTTTTATTTTTTGAGATACGGTCTTACTATGTTCCCCAGAGTGGAGCGCAGCAGTGCCACATGGCTTATTGCAGCCTTGACCTCTTGGGCTCAATGGATCCTCCTGCCTCAGCCTCCGGAGGAGCTGGGACTACAGGTGCGCGCCACCACACCCTGCTAATGTTTGTTTCTAATCCTAGGAATCGGATGCACAAGGACATCAAGTGGCTGCCAGGTTCTCCCACGTTCTGCAGAAGGATGCCTTCCTTGTGTTCCGCTCCCTGTGCAAGCTGTCCATGAAGCCCCTTGGTGAAGGCCCTCCAGACCCAAAGTAAGCAGACAGCAGTTCTTGGCCATCTTCAATCCAATGATCCAGCAGCACATGGTACTGTGTTTCACACTCCCCTTGTTCCAAGAAGTTTCAGTGTTGTGTCTCTTTGTCAGTGTAAGTGCAGGAATGGTTTTACAACTTTTCAGACTCATGCAGTCTCTATAGTCCTTTCATATTGAATTGTCTCTGTATCCCCACCAACCAAGATTTTGCCCAGTTTTGCTTTTCTTGGCATATGGATGCTAAAAACAGTCTGTTTGTTGAACACATAAAAAGCACATTTTTACTAGCTAGTGGATTGAATCTCCTGATGTGGGGTGGGGAGGGACAGGATACCTGCAAACCTCAGTTCCCTGTTGTGTTTGGAAACCTCTGCTTCATCGATACAGATCTAAGCCCCAGATTGGGACACAGGGAAGCCAAACATTTCTTTGTAGTAAACAAACTACTGCAAGGATGTCAGTGCTATGGAGTGAAGAAAGCAGAGGCTTCAGAGCCAGAAAGAGCTGCATTTAGATCTTGGATCCTCCACCTGAGAGCAATTCCTTTGTTATATGACTTACCAAGCCTTATCTGAAAAATGGGAATATGGAAAATCATCTTACAGGATTGATTAAATGAAATATCTGTGTTGTCCTGAGCATGGGGCCTTGTACTTTATAAATTGTCACTATCATTCCTGTCATTAGTCATTAATAATAATCTTCAATTCATCTATTGTGAATGCTGCTAATACTATGACAGGTATTAGGAAAATAGGCCAGGTGTGGTGGCTCACGCCTATAATCCCAACACTCTGGGAGGCCAAAGTGGGTGGATCACTTGAGGCCAGGAGTTTGAAACCAGCCTGGCCAACAAGACAAAACCCCATCTCTACTAAAAATACAAAAATTAGCTGGGTGTGCTGGTACGCACCTGTATTCGCAGCCACTCAGGAGGCTGAGGCAAGAGAATCGCTTGAACCCAGGAGGCAGAGGTTGCAATGAGCTGAGATCGTGTCACTGAACTCTAGCCTGGGCAACAGAGCAACAATAAATTTTAAAAAATAAAAATAAATGTTAAGAAAATAGTTCATGAAAATGTACCATTTCTTACCATACCTGAACTCAGGGATGGGCAGCAGGGAGGGAGGGCTGTGAGGTAGGTGGATAAAGAGCACTGTCTTCATGGTGTGTGAAGATAGGGTGAGCCAGGTGTCTCAGCCTCCCACAAGTGATGTAAAGTCATTGATTCTCTCAGTGCAGTTGTAGAACCTGCTCTCCAGAATCAGTTGACACTTTGCTCCTGCTGTATTCTCTACTTCGTGATGGAGAGAGATGAAAAGGAATTGGTAGCTCTTGTTCTCAAAGGGCCTGCAATTCCAGAAGGACCCACCTCATGCCATCTGCCCTGATTCTCCTGACATTTAGGTGCTATTAATTCTTTAAACTTCTGCTCATTGGTAGAGGAGCAAGGCCTTCTCAAGAAACATACTGTTTGACATTTTTTCTTTTAGCACTGTTGTGGTTTTTCATTTTCTTTACCAGATCCCATGAGCTGCGTTCCAAGGTGGTTTCCCTGCAGCTGCTCCTCTCTGTGTTACAAAATGCTGGCCCCGTATTTCGGACTCACGAGATGTTCATCAATGCAATCAAGCAATATCTCTGTGTGGCCTTGTCCAAAAACGGCGTCTCTTCAGTGCCTGATGTCTTTGAGCTGTCTCTTGCCATTTTTCTTACTCTTCTTTCAAACTTTAAAATGCACTTGAAAATGCAGATAGAGGTATGGACTCCAAAGTTTTTTCATTTGATTATTTACTATTATTAATAATAATACTCAATGTTGAGAATGCTGCTAATATTATACACTAAGCATTAGGAAAATGGTTCGTGAAAATGTTTCATATCTTACCATCCGGAACTCAGTAGTGGGCAGGGGCAGGGAGGGTAAATGGCATACTCATCAGCTGGCACCCCAGTAAATCAGAACTTTTTAAATGAGTAAGAGAGTATCTTTTTATAAAAAGTTACTACCCTCAGGCTGGGCGCAGTGGCTCATGCCTGTAATCTCAGCACTTTGGGAGGCTGAGGGGGGCAAATCACGAGGTCAGATCGAGATCATCCTGGCTAACATGGTGAAACCCTGTTTTTACTAAAAATACAAAAAAATTAGCCGGGCGAGGTGGCGGGCGCCTGTAGTCCCAGCTACTTGGGAGGCTGAGGCAGGAGAATGGCATGAACCCAGGAGGCAGAGCTTGCAGTGAGCTGAGATTGCGCCACTGCACTCCAGCCTGGGCAACAGAGCGAGACTCCGTCTCAAAAAAAAAAAAAAAAAAAAGTTACTGCCCCCAGATCTTATGTGCCTTTCATTTTAACCAAAGGATGTGGGCTGTATGCTGAGCTCACCCCCTAAATATGTCTTTTGGTCTGTAAATTGTTCGAAATCATTTAGATTAGTTGCCAAATTGAGAAATCCTATTTTACATGAAAATCCAGATTTCTGGTTTCTCTCCAAAAAGTCACAACATGGGTCCTTCATTTCCACTTGGCAGCTCCCCTGATGGCCCCTACCCTGCCAGCCGTCCCCACCAAGGCCAGGGTCCTGACGCTGCCCACCTGGGCGGGCACTCCACTCTCCTGCCCAGGGTGCTTTACTTACTGCAGGATCAGGTTGGCTTCTGAAGACTTTGGAGGTTTTGAGCCCTGGTTGAAACTGTTAATTAGTGTCCTCCTTTGTCTTTATGTCATATAGGTCTTTTTCAAAGAAATTTTCTTGAACATTTTAGAAACATCAACAAGTTCTTTTGAGCACAGGTGGATGGTCATTCAGACTCTGACGAGGATCTGTGCAGGTATTTTCTCCTGGGAACACTCATCCACTGGACTTTTGATGCTTTAATTTGCCAGAGCTTAGATTAAGACTTTTAACTCCTCCTTTTAGAGTTTTAAAGAAGGATTGGAAATAGAGGCTAATTCTAACTTAGTCCTGTCCCACCTCTCCTTTTTTAGAGGATGACCAACTCAGGCTGGTTTGCCAAGGACTTCCTGGTTTTAGCACTAAGTCTCATGTCCCAGAAACCGTTTCCCTAATCTCGTCAAACTGGAACACTTGGTTACATTACCTACAAGCTGAGTACTGTTAATCACAGGACTTAAGATATTGGTGCTGCCAATTTTTGATTGGGTGCTACGGTAAATGTGGATTTATCTTACACTATACAATTGTGTGGCCTCAAAGTAAGCATCCTGCTTGTCTGGCATCAAATGTATTTTTGTAAGAGTGACACAACTTTAAGAGGTGGATCAGGCAATTGTTAGCCCCTTCCTTGATGAGAAAAGTGAGCCTTGGATGGGTGGAATGAACTGCCTGAGATTTCAGTTTGCTCGGAAGCGGGCCTGAAAACAACCTGCTCTCTGCCAGCTTCCTAGTACTTCCGACATGTGTTTCCTGAGTGAGATGCGGCCACCGGAGTCTGTAGTTCACTGGGGAAATTTGTTGGCAACATCTTGTTTGATAAGAAAACATAACTGCTATTTGATCAGAATTTCTGATACTTGTATGTTATTTTCCAAGATGCCCAGTGTGTTGTGGATATTTATGTCAACTACGACTGTGATTTAAATGCTGCTAACATTTTCGAGCGCCTTGTAAATGATTTATCCAAAATTGCTCAGGGAAGAAGTGGACATGAGCTGGGAATGACACCTCTGCAGGTAAAAACACTGTGGACACTCAATTATATTAAAGTTTATTCATTCCAATAAACATTTATTGAGTGCCACCACATGCCAGGCACTGTCCTTGATATAGCAGTGAACAAAACAGGCATACGTATTCACACATTTCCTGCCATCATAAAACAACATAAAACTTCATTAAACTTCATTAAACATCATAAAACTTCAGTAAAGAAGTCAGTTCAGATGATCATAAGGTCTGTAGAGAAGAATAAAGCAGGGACGGCAGAGAGGAAGTGCTGGAGGTGGGGTGCTGTAATTCTTAATGGAGTCATTAGAGTAGTATCCCTTAGAAGGTGACCTTTGAGCTGAGACCCATAGGAAGCAAATTCATTCTCAGTCACCCTTCCAAAGATAGCGTGGAAAACAGGATCCCAGTCTGCAATAGAGGCAAAGGAGATTGGCTAGTAGCAGAATACCTTATTAGAGCACCTACAAAGAAAATAGGATGCTTAACTCTAGGTTTCTGAATGAACTGGTCAGAGGGTCTCCGACCTCCCTGGAATTATGTGTGGAATGTTGGTATATGGACATTTTTCCTAAAAGATGGTCATAGTTGTCATTAGAATCACAGAGATCTGTGCTGTCCGAGATGCTGTTTTGAATCTAAAATATTTGCAGTTTTTTTAGATGATCTGCAACTCATATTCAACTTGTTATTTAAGAATGCTATTTATTTTTGAAAATCAGTATTTTTATTTACTTAAAGGGTGAGCCTTAAAATGGAATGCATTTGTGGGTGTTTAGGGGATACGTTGTATCCAGAGTCACTTGCAGCATAATTCAAGGTTCTTTTCTCCTTTTTTTTCAGAGTCGCTGGTTAAGACCTTGTTATTTGTGTGTGATTTTTTTTTTTTTTTTTGAGACAGAATCTCGCTCTGTCACCCAGGCTGGAGTGTAGTGGCACGATCTCAGCTCACTGCAACGTCCACCTCCCAGGTTCAAGTGATTCTCCTGCCTCAGCCTCCCGAGTGGCAGGGATTACAGGTGGCTGCCACCACACCCGGCCTGTTTTTGTCTTTTTAGTAGAGACGGGGTTTCACCATCTTGTCCAGGCTGGTCTTGAACTCCTTACGTCAGGTGATCCCCCTGCCTCAGCCTCCCGAAGTGCTAGGATTACAGGCGTGAACCACAGCGCCTGGCCAAGACCTTGTTATTAAAAAATAATAATAATTGGCCGGGCGCGGTGGCTCAAGCCTGTAATCCCAGCACTTTGGGAGGCCGAGATGGGCGGATCACGAGGTCAGGAGATCGAGACCATCCTGGCTAACACGGTGAAACCCCGTCTCTACTAAAAAATACAAAAAAACTAGCCGGGCGAGGTGGCGGGCGCCTGTAGTCCCAGCTACTCGGGAGGCTGAGGCAGGAGAATGGCGTGAACCCGGGAGGCGGCACTTGCAGTGAGCTGAGATCCGGCCACTGCACTCCAGCCTGGGCGACAGAGCGAAACTCTGTCTCAAAAAAAAAAAAAAATAATAATAATAATAATAATAAAATTTAAAAAAAATTTTTTAATCGCACAAGCAGTGAATGAAAACTTCTTTTGAAAATCCAAATAACATTGTTCATTTTAGGAAAACACATGTCCCATATTTTTGCTGCTGGGGTGTTTATAATGAGCATCTTTAGAGATGTCCAGGGTTTTCGCAGTGTATCCTTGATACTTGTCACTTCTTAGCTCTGGGTTTGTTTCATCCTTAATAACACTGACTGTCAGTGATTTATCTCATAGCCTCACTGGGGTCCGAGAAAGCCTCGTAGATGTCTGTTCTCTTCGTTTTTCTCTTAAGTCTCTTTCCTGTGTCACTTCGTCCCTTAGGAGCTCAGCCTGAGGAAGAAAGGCCTGGAGTGTCTCGTGTCCATTCTCAAGTGCATGGTGGAGTGGAGCAAAGACCTGTATGTGAATCCCAATCACCAGACCAGCCTTGGTGAGACAGCATTGCTGCCATACCCACTTCCATTCATAATAGGGTCCTGTGACTGCTGGGAACAGTTGTCTTAGTATAGTTGTTTTAGAATTGAAAAAGCCTTTTTAGTTTGCCAAATACCTATATTATTTTGAAAGTTCTGCTTTTTAATGCATCTGGAGTTGTGTGAAGTTATGCTGTAACTTCATTGTTTCAAATGCAGAACCAGTTGCTCCAGTGCCTTTTTAATAGTTGCTCATTCCCTCACTGATTCAAAGCATCACCTTTATGATATACCAAATGTTCCTATGTATGTAAGTCTGTTTCTGGAATTTTAATTTTTTTAAAGAGACAGGGTCTCTTTCCATTACCCAGGCTGGAGTACAGTGGTGCAGTTGTAGCTCACTGCAGCCTTAAACTCCTGGGCTCAAGTGATCCTCCCACCTCAGCCTCCCAAAGCACTGGGATTACAGATGTGACCCATTGTGCCTGGCCTTCTTTCTAGATTTTCTATTCTGTTCTGTTTGTCTGTTTTAATACCAACGCCGCAGTTGTTTTTGTTATCTTGTAGGGCAAGTCCTCCTATTCATTGTTCTTTAAGTTGTCTTGCTCGTTATTTTGCCTTTTTTACGCTTTCATATGAATTTTAGAATTAGCTCATCAAGGCCGGGCGTGGTGGCTCATGCCTGTAACCTCAGCACTTTGGGAGGCCGAGGGTGGTGGATCACGAGATCGGGCATTGAAGACCAGCCTGACCAACATAGTGAAACCCTGTCTCTACTAAAAATACAAAAAATTAGCCGGGTATGGTGGTGGGCGCCTGTAATCCCAGCTACTCTGGAGGCTGAGGCAGGAGAATCACTTGAACCTGCGAGGCGGAGGTTGCAGTGAGCCGAGATTGTGCCGCTGCACTCCAGCCAGGGCGACAGTGCGAGACTCCGTCTCAAAAAAAAAAAAAAAAGAATTAGCTCATCAAGTTCCATGAGGAAACAAGTTTTTAAGTAAAGTATCTGATACTAAGGTTTCGTGCTTATAATCTTTATGGTATAGACTTGTTGCTATTACAGGTCTGGGAAAGGGAGCCATGCAGCCAGACCTAGCTCGGCTATGTCTGTCCCCCACCTGCTTATTTGGCTTCCTTTACTTTTACTTCTCTGTAGGTCAGGAGAGGCTCACGGATCAGGAAATGGGGGATGGGAAAGGCCTTGACATGGCGAGACGGTGTAGTGTGACATCCATGGAGTCCACAGTGTCCTCAGGGACCCAGACAACTGTTCAGGATGACCCCGAGCAATTTGAGGTCATCAAGCAACAAAAAGAAATCATCGAACACGGCATCGAGCTGTGAGTGTGGCTACTGTTAACTAGCAGGGATTCTAGCAAAGCCATATTTTCTCTGGGAACCTGGGACTGATTCCTAAAAAGGAAATGCCTGTTTACAAAAACACTGATGCTGGCACTTGTAGCTGAGCCTGATTGAGCCAGGCAATCAGTGAATGAGCGTATGTGTGTGTGTCTGTGCACAAAGACAGAGAAAATTTTAATACCTTTGTGTAGTTGATGCAGCCTTTTTTCCCCCCCTTTCTAATGAAAATAATAAAACCAATTTGGAAAATACAGAAAAGTATAAAGTAATAATGTAAAAATCACTCATAAAATTACTGCCTGAAATGGCCTGGCACAGTGGCTCATGCCTGTAATCCCAGCACTTTGGGAGGCCAAGGTGGGCGGATCACAGGATCAGAAGATCGAGACCATCCTGGCTAACACGGTGAAACCCCGTCTCTACTAAAAATACAAAAAATTAGCTGGGCGTGGTGGTGGGTGCCTATAGTCCCAGTTACTCAGGAGGCTGAGACAGGAGAATGGCATGAACCCAAGAGGTGAAGCTTGCAGTGAGCTGAGATCGCGCCACTGCACTCCAGCCTGGGCAACAGAGTGAGACTCTGTGTCAAAAAAATTACTGCCTGAGGAAATCACCATTGGTGCATTTTTTTCCAACTATATATTATGAAAAATTTCAACTTAGCAAAAAATTACCGTTTGTCTTATTTGTTTTATTTTTTTTTAGGTGTGTTATTTTTATTTTCTTATATTTTAAGTTCTAGGGTATATATGCACAACTTGCAGGTTTGTTACATAGGTATACATATGCCATGTTGGTTTGCTGCACCCATTAACTCATCATTTACATTAGGTATTTCTAATGCTGTCCCTCCCCCTGCGCCCCACCCAACGACAGGCCCCCCACGTGTGATATTCCCCGCCCTATGTCCAAGTGTTCTCGTTGTTCAGTACCCACCTATCAGTGAAAACATGCAGTGTTTGGTTTTCTGTCCTTGTGATAGTTTGCTCAGAATGATGGTTTCCAGCTTCATCCATGTCCCTGCAAAGGACATGAACTCATCCTTGCTTATAGATGCATAGTATTCCATGGTGTATATGTGCCACATTTTCTTAATCCAGTCTATCATTGATAGACATTTGGGTTGGTTCCAAGTTTTTGCTACTGTGAATAGTGCCGCAATAAACATATGTGTGCGTGTGTCTTTATAGTAGCATGATTTATAATCCTTTGGGTATATACCCAGTAATGGGATCGCCAGGTCAAATGGTATTTCTAGTTCTAGATCCTTGAGGAGTCGCCACACTGTCTTCCACAGTGGTTGGACTAGTTTACACTCCCACCAACAGTGTAAAAGTGTTCCTATTTCTCCACATCCTCTCCAGCATCTGTTGTTTCCTGACTTGTTAATGATTGCCATTCTAACTGGTGTGAGATGGTATCTCGTGATTTGGATTTGCATTTCTCTGATGACCAGTGATGATGAGCATTTTTTCATGTGTCTGTTGGCTGCATAAATGTCTTCTTTTGAGAAGTGTCTGTTCATATCCTTTGCCCACTTCTTGATGGGGTTGCTTGTTTTTTTTCTTGTAAATTTGTTTAAGTTCTTTGTAGATTCTGGATATTAGCCCTTTGTCAGATGGGTAGATTGCAAGAATTTTCCCCCATTCTGTAGGTTGCTTGTTCACTCTGATGGTAGTTTCTTTTGCTGTGCAGAAGCTCTTTAGTTTAAGTAGATCCAATTTGTCTATTTTGGCTTTTGTTGCCATTGCTTTTGGTGTTTTAGTCATGAAGTCCTTGCCTATGCCTATGTCCTGAATGGTATTGCCTAGGTTTTCTTCTAGGGTTTTTACGGTTTTAGGTGTAACATTTAAGTCTTGAATCGATCTTGAATTAATTTTTGTATAAGGTGTAAGGAAGGGATCCAGTTTCAGCTTTCTACATATGGCTAGCCAGTTTTCCCAGCACCATTTATTAAATAGGGAATCCTTTCTCCATTTCTTGTTTTTGTCAGGTTTGTCAAAGATCAGATGGCTGTAGATGTTGGTGTTACTTCTGAGGCCTCTGTTCTGTTCAATTGGTCTATCTCTTTGTTTTGGTACCAATACCACACTGTTTTGGTTACTGTAGCCTTGTAGTATAGTTTGAAGTCAGATAGTGTGATGCCTCCAGCTTTGTTCTTTTTGCTTAGGATTGTCTTGGCAATGCGGGCTCTTTTTCAGTTCCATGTGAATTTTAAAGTAGTTTTCTCCAATTCTGTGAAGAAAGTCATTGGTAGCTTGATGGGGATGGCATTGAATCTATAAATTACCTTGGGCGGTATGGCCATTTTCATGATATTGATTCTTCCTATCCATGAGCATGGAATGTTCTTCTATTTGTTTGTGTCCTCTTTTATTTTGTTGAGCAGTGGTTTGTAGTTCTCCTTGAAGAGGTCCTTCACATTCCTTGTAAGTTGGATTCTTAGGTATTTTATTCTCTTTCTAGCAACTGTGAATGGGAGTTTACTCACGATTTGGCTCTCCGTTTATCTCTTATTGGTGGAAAGGAATGCTTTTGATTTTTGCACATTGATTTTATATCCTAAGACTTTGCTGAAGTTGCTTATCAGCTTAAGGAGATTTTGGGCTGAGACGATGGGGTTTTCTAAACATACAATCATGTTATCTGCAAACTGGGACAATTTGACTTCCTCTTTTCCTAATTGAATACCCTTTATTTCTTTCTCTTACCTGATTGCCCTTTCCAGAACTTCCAACATTATGTTGAATAGGAGTGGTGAGAGAGTGCATCCCTGTCCTGTGCTAGTTTTCAAAGGGAATGCTTCCAGTTTTTGCCCATTCAGTATGATAACTGGCTGTGGGTTTGTCATAAATAGCTCTTATTATTTTGAGATACGTCCCATCGGTACCTAGTTTATTGATAGTTTTTAGCACGAAGGGCTGTTGAATTTTGTTGAAGGCAAAATTTTCTGCATCTATCAAGATGATCATGGTTTTTGTCGTTGGTTCTGTTTATGTGATGGATTACTTTTATTGATTTGCATATGTTGAACTAGCCTTGCATCCCAGGGATGAAGCCGACTTGATCATGGTGGATAAGCTTTTTGATGTGCTGCTGGATTGATTTGCTGGTATTTTATTGAGGATTTTCGCATTGATGTTCATCAGGGATATTCATCTAAAATTCTCTTTTTTTGTTTTGTCTGCCAGGCTGTGGTATCAGGATGATGCTGGCCTCATAAAATGAGTTAGGGAGGATTCCATCTTTTTCTGTTGATTGGAATAGTTTCAGAAGGAATGGTACCAGCTTCTCTTTGTAACTCTGGTAGAATTCGGCTGTGAATCCATCTGGTCTTGCACTTTTTTTGGTTGGTAGGCTATTAATTATTGCCTCAATTTCAGAGCCTGTTATTGGTCTATTCAGAGATTCAGCTTCTTCCTGGTTTAGTCTTGAAATGGTGTATGTGTCTAGGAATTTATCCATTTCTTCTAGATTTTCTAGTTTATTTGCATAGAGTTGTTTATAGTATTCTGTCATGGTAGTTTGTATTTCTGTGGGATCAGTGGTGATATCCCCTTTATCATTTTTTATTGCATCTATTTGATTCTTCTCTCTTTTCTTCTTTATTAGTCTTGCTAGCAGTCTATCAATTTTGTTGATCTTTTTTAAAAAAACAGCTCCTGGATTCACTGATTTTTTTGAAGGGTCTTTGTGTCTCTATCTCTTTTAGTTCTGCTCTGATCTTAGTTATTTCTTGCCTTCTGCTAGCTTTTGAATTTGTTTGCTTTTGCTTCTCTAGTTCTTTTTAACTGTGATGTTAGGGTGTCAATTTTAGATCGTTTCTACTTTCTCTTGTGGGCATTTAGTGCTATAAATTTCCCTCTACACACTGCTTTAAATGTGTCCAGAGACTCTGGTACGTTGTGTCTTTGTTGTCATTGGTTTCAAGTAACATCTTTATTTCTGCCTTCATTTCGTTATTTACCCAGTAGTCATTCAGGAGCAGGTTTTCCAGTTGCCATGTAGTTGTGTGGTTTTGAGTGAGTTTCTTACTCCTGAGTTCTAATTTGATTGCACTGTGGTCTGAGAGACAGTTTGTTGTGATTTCTGTTATTTTACATTTGCCAAGGAGTGCTTTACTTAACAACTATGTGGTCAGTTTTGGAATAAGTGCGATGTGGTGCTGAGAAAAAGGTATATTCTGTTGATTTGGGGTGGAGAGTTCTGTAGGTGTCTGTTAGGTCTGCTTGGTGCAGAGCTGAGTTCAATTCCTGAATATCCTTGTTAATTTTCTGTCTTGTTGGTCTGTCTAATATTGACAGAGGGGTGTTAAAGTCTCTCATTATGATTGTATGGGGGTCTCTTTGTAGTCTCTAAGGACTTGCTTTATGAATTTAGGTACTCCTGTATTGAGTGCATATATATTTAGGATAGTTAGCTCTTCTTGTTAAATTGATCCCTTTACCATTATGTAATGGCCTTCTTTGTCTCTTTTGATCTTTGTTGGTTTAAAGTCTGTTTTATCAGAGACTAGGATTGCAACCCCTGCTTTTTTTTGCCTTCCATTTGCTTGATAGATCTTCCTCCATCCCTATATTTTGAGCCTGTGTGTGTCTCTGCACGTGAGATGGGTCTCCTGAAGATAGTACACTGATGGGTCTTGACTCTATCCAATTTGCCAGTCTGTGCATTTAGCCCACTTACATTTAAGGTTAATATTGTTGTGTGTGAATTTGATCCTGTCATTATGATGTTAGCTGGTTATTTTGCCTGTTAGTTGATGCAGTTTCTTCCTAGTATCTATGGTCTTTACACTTTGGCATGTTTTTGCAGTGACTGGTACCAGTTGTTCCTTTCCATGTTTAGTGCTTCCTTCAGAAGCTCTTGTAAGGCAGGCCTGGTAGTGACAAAATCTTTCAGTGTTTACTTGTCCAAAGGATTTTATTTCTCCTTCACTTATGAAGCTTAGTTTGGCTGGATATGAAATTCTGGGTTGAAAGTTTTTTTCTTTAAGAATGTTGAATATTGGCCCCCACTCTCTTCTGGCTTGTAGAGTTTCTGCCAAGAGATCCGCTATTAGTCTGATGGGGTCCTCTTTGTGGGTAACCCAACCTTTCTCTCTGGCTGCCCTTAACATTTTTTCCTTCATTTCAACCTTGGAGAATCTGACAATTGTGTGTCTTGGAGTGGCTCTTCTCTGGGAGTATCTTTGTGGTGCTCTCTGTATTTCCTGAATTTGAAAGTTGACCTGCCTTGCTAGGTTGGGGAAGTTCTCCTGGATGATATCCTGAAGAGTGTTTTCCAACTTGATTCCATTCTCCCTGTCACTTTCAGGTACACCAATCAAACGTAGATTTGGTCTTTTCACATAGTCCCATATTTCTTGGAGGCTTTGTTTGTTTCTTTTTACTCTTTTTTCTCTAAACTTCTCTTCTCTCCTTATTTCATTAATTTGATCTTCAGTCACTGATACTCTTTCTTCTACTTGATCAAATCAGCTATTGAAGCTTGTACATGCATCACATAGTTCTCATGCCATGCTTTTCAGCTCCATCAAGTCATTTAAGGTCTTCTCTATACTGCTTATTCTAGTTAGCCATTTGTCTAAGCCATTTGAACATCCTCCTTTAGCTCGGAGAAGTTTGTTATTACCGACTTTCTGAAGCCTACTTCTGTCAGCTCGTCAAAGTCGTTTTCCATCCAGCTTTGTTTTGGAACATTGCTGGGGAACAATTGCAATCCTTTGGAGGAAAAGAGGTGTTCTGGTTTTTAGAATTTTCAGCTTTTCTGCTCTGGTTTCTCCCCATCTTTGTGATTTTATCTACCTTCGGTCTTTGATACTGGTGACCTACAGATGGGTTTTTGGTGTGAATGTCCTTTTTGTTGATGTTGATGCTATTCCTTTCTGTTTGTTAGTTTTCCTTCTGACAGTCAGGTCCCTTAGCTGCAGGTCTGTTGGAGTTTGCTGGAGGTCCACTCCAGACCCTGTTTGCCTGGATATCACCAGCAGAGGCTGCAGAACAGCAAATATTGCTGCCTGATCCTTCCTCTGGAAGCTGCGTCCCAGAGGGGCACCCACCTGTATGAGGTGTCAGTCAGCCCCTACTGGGAAGTGTCTCCCAGTTAGGCTACACGGGGGTCAGGGACCCACTTGAGGAGGCAGTCTGTCTGTTCTCAGAGCTCAAACACCATACTTGGAGAACCACTGCTCTCCTCAGAGCTGTCAGACAGGGACGTTTAAGTCTGTAGAAGTTTCTGCTGCCTTTTGTTCAGCTATGTCCTGCCCACAGAGGTAGAGTCTACAGAGGCAGCAGCCCTGCAGAGCTGTGGTGGGCTCCGCCCAGTTCGAGCTTTGCTGGCTGCTTTGTTTACGTACTCAGGCCTCAGTAATGATGGACGACCATCACCCTGCCAGGCTGCTGCCTCACAGGTTGATCTCAGACTGCTGAGCTAGCAGTGAGCAAGGCTCTGTGGGCGTGGGACCTGCTGAGCCAGGCAGGGGATATAATCTCCTGGTGTGCCGTTTGCTAAGACCATTGGAAAAGCGCAGTATTTGGGCGGGAATGTCCCGATATTCCAGGTATGGTCTGTCACAGCTTCCTTTGGCTAGGAACGGGAAATCCCCCAACCCCTGGCGCTTGCTGAGTGAGGCGATGCCCCACCCTGCTTCAGCTCGCCCTCTGTGGGCTGCACCCACTGTCCAACCAGTCCCAGTGAGATGAACCAGGTACCTGAGTTGGAAATGCAGAAATCACTGTCTTCTTCATTGATCATGCTGGGAGCTGCAGACCGGAGGTGTTCCTATTCGGCCATCTTGGAACGGAATCTTGTTTTATTTATGTGTATATTTTTCTGAACCATTTCAAAGTAATTGGTAGCCATCATGAGACCTTAACCAAATCTCTTTGAAAAATAAAGGACATTCTCCCGTATAACCACAGCATCATCATCACAATCATTGGTAAATCTTTATGTGTTTCTTTCCAGTCTTTTACACACATCAACACATACACAATCATATATTCCAACTTGTGAATGATTAGTTAACTTAGTAAATTTAATTTAAGAGTTGAAGTTACAGTACTCACTTATTAACTGACATGTTTCATCTTCTCATTTCTGCTGTCACCACCCCACCTCCCTCCAGTGTGTTCTGCCCACAGCAGTTAATCTTTTTAAAACATAAATCAAATCTTATCACTCTCCTGCCTAAGTCATTCTAGGTTTCCTGTTCCATATCGTGGCCTGACCCAGCCTCTGGCCTGCCTTGCTGATCTCATCTGCCAATTCCCTTGAGTCACACAATGTATTTTCAGTCCCTTGAACACCTCCAGCTCTTTTCACCATGGTGCCTTCTGCTTAAAATTCTCTTGGCTCTTTTTCATCCCTCAGACTTGGTAAAACATCTCTTCCTCAGAGGCCTGTAGCAACTGCACTATCTAAACAGGCCCCAAGTTAATTTCCTTCCTTGCCCCATTCGTGTCTTTCATGACGTTTGCCAGTTTGTGCTTACCCATGAATATCACCCTGCAGCTCAGGCCTGGTAAATAATAAGTTGAGTCTATACATTGGTTAGCTTTGCCTTCCTTTAATAGGAAATAAAAAATGGAATGGGCATGGTGGCTCACACCCGTTATCCCAGCACTTTGGGAGGCCAAGGTGGGAGGATCACTTGGAGTTCCAGACCAGCCTGGTCAACACAGTGAGACCCTGTCTCTTAAATTAAAAAAACAAAAACAAAAGCAAAAAAAGTAGAGAAAGAAAAAAATAAATACAAAATAATATGCTTAACTTTGTATTTCTCCCTCAAGGAAATCCAAAAGCAGACAGTCTAAGGCTGCTACAGTGGCTCTTAAGGACATCATAGATCCAGGCTCCTTTTATCTGTCTGCTTCACCATACTTAGCCAGAGAGGGTGATCTCATGGTATAAGATGACTGCTGGAGTACCAGCCATCCCACAAACATTCTGGAGAAGAGGAGGGAAAGAACAAAAAGAGGAAAGAGCAGACTTCCCACCTGAGTTGGCTTTGTTTAAGGGTCCTTCCTAGAAGTACCCACACCACTTCTGCTCCTGTCTCGCTGGCTGAAAGTTTATTACATGGCCATCCTCTATTTAAGGGAGGCAGGGAAATGTTGTTTTTATTCTACATGGCGGCGTGCGCAACTAAACATGTAGGGTTCTGTTAGTGTTGAGAAGGAGATAGTGGATATGAGGTGACAACCAGCAGACTCTGACCAGGTGTAGCTGGGTCAGAAATTGAAGATGGAATTTGGAAAAGCTGCCAGTACAGACATGACCTTGCTAGCTTATATGTGATGGCATGTTTACAGTATTCTATTATAATTTATCTCAAATACCAGCTTTTGCTGTCCTCCAGATTTTGAAATAAGCAACTTGTGTCCCATCTCTGCTTGAAACAGGTTCAACAAGAAACCCAAGAGGGGGATCCAGTTTCTCCAGGAGCAGGGCATGCTGGGAACGTCAGTTGAAGATATAGCCCAATTCCTGCACCAGGAGGAGCGCCTGGATTCCGTAAGGCTGGGGGTGTAGCACTTGCATGTGAGTTCTGTCAGGTGATTGTGAGCCCTCACCCGTTTTAACCTCAAGATTGGCTGGCCCTGAGTACATTGTCTATTGTCCACCCCTTGGTTACAGCAGTCCTGCGTATCCCTTTGGCTAGTGTTGCAGAAAGCTCTTTGATGGGAATAAACTAGCCTCCCAGCAGGTGGCTGCATATTTGCTGGAAAAGTATCAGAGCTGGAAGTGTTCCTTGACTGCCAGAAACAGTTCTTCTGGCTGCCTGTCTGCAACTAACCTCCTGAGTGTGCCCCATCATTCTCTCCATTTTAAGTCTGTTGTGCCTCCTCCTTTTCCTTCATCCATGCAGGACAGGCTGCTTCTGGAATGGGTGGGTGGGTGGGCAGGTCAGGGAGTTCCCTATCTTTTTTAGCAGTCCAGCCTATTCTGGGCAGTTAGGGCCAGGCTATTCTGACTCCACCCTTTGGCTGCTGGGTTTTGCTGTGGGTTTGTATTTGACAATTTCTAGATATAAGTGAGTGTGTATGTTTTAGACCCAAGTAGGCGATTTTCTGGGAGATAGCACAAGGTTCAACAAGGAGGTGATGTATGCCTACGTGGACCAACTTGACTTCTGTGAAAAAGAATTTGTCTCAGCCCTGCGGACATTCCTAGAAGGTTTCCGCCTACCTGGGGAAGCCCAAAAGATTGACCGATTAATGGAGAAGTTTGCTGCAAGATACATAGAATGCAACCAAGGGTAAGCACTGATTTTGAGTCCCTCCCAGATCATCTGTTTGCCTGCCTCACAACACTAATTTTAATTTGGTTGGGGTTTAATCTTTGTATATCTGTGCCAAGCAACTGAAGCTTTTGTTTACTGTGGGCCAGGCACTGTGCTAAGGGATTATTTCATGTAAGACCTCACAGCAATCTGTTTATGTCCCTATTCTACAGAGAGATTGAGGACCAGAGAGGTTAACTTGCCCAAGATCACGCAGTTAAAGCCCATGCTGTTAGCAACTGTAAAAGAGTAGTTTCATAAGAGGAGTAGTTTCATAAGAGTAGTTTCATTGAGAGGAGACAATTGGGCACCTCTTCCCTAATCAGAAACAGTTCCCCTGACTTAATATATGGGGTAGATCTCAAGGATTTTGGTTTTTCTTTAATTACATACTGATGACAAGGTTACAGAAATAGCTACATAACTAATAAAAACCATCAAAGTGCATGATTTTATCTGGGGACCTTTTCTGATGGGCAGTTTGTGATTTTGTAAGAAGAGGAAATAGGAAGAGGAACAAACCATTATTAAATACCCCCTGTGTATGGGGCATGCCATGGGTTTTACATGCATTTAATTTAATGAATGGCAAGCCCAGGAATAGTATCCCTGTTTTACAGATGAGGAAATTGAGAATCTGAGAGATGAAGCAACCTGTCCAAAATTAATCAGCTAGTAAGGAGCAGAGCCAGGATTGAATATGAATTTCTTTAACTCAGAAGCTCATGTTTGGGCCAGACACAGTGGCTCTCCCCTACAATCCCAGCACTTTGGGAGGCTAGAACGGGCAGATCACTTGAGGTCGGAAGTTTGAGACCAGCCTGGCCAATATGGTGAAACCCCATCTCTTCCAAAAATACAAAAAAAAAATTAGCTGGGTAATCCCAGCTACTCGGAGGCTGAGGCAGGAGAATTGCTTGAACCTGTGAGCCAAGATTGCACCACTGCACACCACCCTGGATGACAGGGGTAGATTCTATCTCAAAGAAATAAACTCATGTTCTCTCCATCGAACATTAAATTAGAAATATGTCGGCTGGGCGCGGTGGCTTACACGTGTAATCCCAGCACTTTGGGAGGCCGAGGCGGGTGGATCACAAGATCAGGAGATCGAGACCATCTTGGCTAACACAATGAAACCCCGTCTCTACTAAAAATACAAAAAAATTAGCTGGGCGTTGTAGTGGGTGCCTGTAGTCCCAGCTACTCGGGATGCTGAGGCAGGAGAATGGCGTGAACCTGGGAGGCGGAGCTTGCAGTGAGCTGAGATCATGCCACTGCACTCCAGCCTGGGCAACAAAGTGAGACTCTGTCTCAAAAAAAAAAAAAACCCAAAGAAAGAAAGAAAGAAATATGTCTGAATATACTGTGACCATGATGTGGAAATTGTTCAGTAGAAACTATTTTTTTTTGAGACAGAGGGTCTTGCTCTCTTGCCCTGGTTGGAGTACAGTGGTGTGATCACAGATCACTGCAGCCTGGATCTCCTGGGCTCGATCAGTCCTCCCACCTCAGCCTCCTGAACTGCTGGGACTACAGGTGCATGCCACTGTGCCTGGCTAATTTTTTCTATCATATTTCTGCAGAGAGAGAGTTTCACTGTGTTGCCCAGTCTGGTCCTGAACGCCTAGCCTCAAGGGATCCCCCTGCCTCGAACTCCCAAAGTGGGGGATTTACAAATGTGAGCTACCACACCTGGTTGAAACATTTTAATAACAGTTTTGCCTCTCCAGTCAACTTTGTTTTCATATTAATTGCTCCCAGTCTTCCAAGTATATGGCAGGCTGTCCCCAGGAGGTGGCAGGATTGGCAAAGGCAGCATATGATCATTTTAACCAAATGGACATTAGAACTCTCTGTGAAGGCATAATTAGATGCTGTTTACTTTAAACGTATCTCTTATGTGGACCTGGAAGCCTTGGTCTGTTTTGCTTAGTCAGTCAATATGTGACCCAGTTTCATCTCATGTTAAAATACCTTTGTTGTGTTCTTCAAAATTTCTACTGTTTCTGTTATGGACAGTTTGGACAGAACAGTTTCTAGCTTCAGCCTCATATTGTATGAGGCTATGCATCCACATATTGCTGTCCTTCTCTTCTTGACTAAGGCAAAAAAGTCAGACTTCACCAGCATATTTTTTAGAACAATATAAATATTTTCCATGGTATTTGTACTGTTCAATGTTATAATGGATAATATAGACTATAACTAACAGCTAAACAGCAGTTTTAGTCATCTTTATATCTCATGTCTAGCACAGTGCATGGCACAAAATAGACGTTCTCAGGAACAGGACAGGATGCAGGGAGGCACTCAAGGCACTTAGTGCATGAAATGTGGTGAGCTGCCCTCTCAGGGTCGGCACCAAGTGTAAGGTCTCCTGACCTGCTCACTTGCCTCTCCCTAGTCTTGGCCCCAGATGCTTCTTAGAGTCTTTTTTAAAAAATTATTTGAAATTGCTTTATTCAAAGAAGGCTAAATTTTAATTATTTGTTTATGTATTTATTTATTTTGAGACCGTCACACTCTGTCACCCAGGTTGGAGTGCAGTAGCATAGTCTCGGCTTACTGCAACCTTCACCTCCCAGGTTCAGACGATTCTCCTGCCTCAGCCTCCTGAATAGCTGGGATTATGGGCAGCTGCCACCACGCCCAGCTAATTTTTGTATTTTTAGTAGAGACAGGGTTTCACCATGTTGGCCAGGCTGGGCTCGAACTCCTGACCTCAGGTAATCCACCCACCTCTGCCTCCCAAAGTGCTGGGATGACAGGCCTGAGCCACCATGCCCTGCCAAAGAAGCCTAAAATTTGATACAGATTGTTGATGAGCTTTTTCTACACTCTGGGTTGCTAAGTCTTGTTCAGTGATGATGAAAGCGTGAAAACTCTTGCCTCATTTGGAATCAAGGGGAGTAATCGGCTGCTTTTCTCATGAAGTGTGTCTCTGTTAGCATTGTACCTTCTAAACCTCATCACCATGAATATTGATATCTCGAATTTTTTTCTCCAGGCAAACTCTGTTTGCTAGTGCTGACACTGCTTATGTCCTAGCATATTCAATTATTATGCTAACTACAGACTTGCACAGTCCTCAGGTAAAGTAGTTCAATGATTTATATGTTGTAGTAGCTAAATAAGTGGCTTTAGTTGGGCAATTGAATGTTTTTGAAATGGTTTTTAATTTTTTTTTAATTACAGGTAAAAAATAAAATGACAAAAGAGCAGTATATTAAAATGAATCGGGGTATCAATGATAGTAAAGATCTGCCAGAAGAGTATCTCTCAAGCATCTATGAAGAGATAGAAGGCAAGAAAATTGCAATGAAAGAAACAAAAGAGCTCACGATTGCAACCAAATCTACTAAGCAGAGTAAGGTCTAATGGCAAATTATTTCTTCTAGTTCTAATTTGTTAGTGTATCAGAATGCATGATTAGATACTCTGGTGATAAATTTAATGTGCATATCTAGATATCTGAATAGGAAATGTGATTGAACTAATTATTGTGATTATGTTGGGTCTTTTATAATGTCACTGTCTTGCTAGATTTCTGATGAGGAGCAGGAAGGAATTTAAAATTAGTAATCTGAGAACTAAATTACTCCCAAAAAGTGTTCCTTAAAACTTTGCTTTAATTCAGTGGTGATTGTGCCCACCTTGATTAGAATTCTATTAGTTATGGCCTCTGGGGAGCTGTCAGTTTCACCGTTTGAGAAGCAGCAAAGGGTAGTGGTTTAGAGTACAGGCTCTAGAGCCACACTGCCTTAGATCAAGTCCCAGCTCCTCTACTTAGTAATTGTATGACCCTGGGCAAGTGACTTACCTGCTCATTTTTCCCATCTGTTAAATGGTAATAATATTTGTAACGGACTCACGAGATGGTTGGGAGGATTTAGGAGTTAATCATTGTGTATCTTTTGAAACAGTGCATGGCATGTAGCCAGCCCTCAGTGATAGCTGGCCACACCTATCGTTCTCTTACTTTATAGATGTAGCTAGTGAAAAGCAGCGGCGGCTCCTGTACAACTTAGAGATGGAGCAAATGGCTAAAACAGCCAAAGCTCTGATGGAGGCTGTGAGCCATGCGAAAGCCCCGTTTACGAGTGCCACTCACCTGGACCACGTCCGCCCAATGTTCAAAGTGAGTATCCTGAGAACTTAACAAGCATGTGGCTAAGCCTGATTCTGAAGCTGGCCAGCTAGAAGTACTCTTTCCACGCTGAAACTCTAGATGTTACTGAAACCTTCCTTCCTTGATAGCTGGTGTGGACGCCACTATTGGCAGCCTACAGCATCGGACTCCAGAACTGTGATGACACTGAAGTGGCCTCCTTGTGTTTGGAAGGTATCCGATGTGCAATCCGAATTGCCTGCATCTTTGGAATGCAGGTGGGTGTTCAGTCAGCAACGCTCCAGAGATACTGGTGGGTTGTGTTCTTTTAGATTTGGCAAAACTTAGAAATGATCAGAAATTTTCAGTTAATCAAGAGTCTTAGCAAACTGCTTACTCATGCCATAGCTTTGTGATGACAGCTCGTTAGGGGCAAAAATGGAGATACGGATTAAAACTGTCTTTAAGAATGGGTAGGCTGGGCACGGTGGCTCACGCCTATAATCCCAGCACTTTGGGAGACCGAGGCAGGCAGATCACCTCAGGTCAGGAGTTCGAGACCAGCCTGACCAACATGGAGAAACCCCCATCTCTACTAAAAATACAAAATTAGCCGGACGTGGTGGTACATGCCTGTAATCGCAGCTATTCGGGAGGCTGAGGCGGGAGACTGGCTTGAACCCAGGAGGTAGAGGTTGCGGTGAGCCAAGATTGCACCATTGTACTCCAGCCTGGGCAACAAGAATGAAACTCCATCTCCAAAAAAAAAAAAAGGATAGGTAGTATCCAAGCTACTTGACTGGATTTGACAAAATAGACTTCCTGTTCATCTGCCTAACTTGCCTGCTTTGGTGCTTAAAAATACTATTTTCTTGTTGTTTTGTTTTGTTTTGTTTTTTTGAGATGGAGTCTCGCTCTGTTGCCCAGGCTGGAGTGCAGTGGCAAGATCTTGGCTCACTGCAAGCTCCGCCTCCCGAGTTCATGCCATTCTCCTGCCTCAGCCTCCCAAGTAGCCGGGACTACAGGCGTCCACCACCATGCCCAGCTAATTTTTTGTATTTTTAGTAGAGGTGGGGTTTCACCGTGTTAGCCAGGATGGTCTCCATCTCCTGACCTCGTGATCCGCCCACCTTGGCCTCCCAAAGTGCTGGGATTATAGGCGTGAGCCACCATACCCAGCCAATAGTATTTTCTTTTTAACATCAGTTTTTATTATAATTTCCCATATTTCCAACTCCTCCCTGAAGAATATGAATATGTCTGTAAACCTTTTGAAACTTGAAAAGTTCAAGCAAATAAATGTAATTCTGAAACTGTTGTGAAATTAGGGGGTTGGCAATCCCATGCATTACTTCATAAGTCAGAAGTTGCACCCCGTTTATTCCTAAAAACTCAATCTTCTGTTCCCATTCATTTTGCAGTTAGACATTTTCTTTTATACCAAGACCACAAGCTTTGAAGTTAGACCATCTAGTTTTCAAAACCCTGCTCTGCCCCTTCTCCAACCATGTGACATTGGCTCAGCTAATGTCTCTCCAAGACACCAATTCACTTCCTCATTTGTAAACTTGAGAAAACAAACCTGCCTGGCAGAATTGTTGCAGATGTCAATGTATATGACAGTCTTAGCATTCAACAGACATCGTGGAACATGGACCAGGTAAGTTGGACTGAAGTCAATGAGAAAGGAGAGAGCTGCTTCTCAAACATGTGGCAGTGCATGGAGAGCCTCTGCAAGATGTTCCAAAAGCAAGAGGGCATTAGCATGGAATAACTGTTGTGCTAATGTGCAGAAAGCTAGTCAATGTGCATACAAAAGGTATCAGAGAAGCCCAGTGTGCCAGCCCTGCAGATGTGAGAATGGCCACACTACGGTTGGAGTCACAGTGTTCTCTCTTGGGCTTCTGTTACAGCTGGAACGAGATGCCTATGTTCAGGCTCTTGCTCGCTTCTCCCTGCTCACAGCCAGCTCCAGCATCACAGAAATGAAGCAGAAAAACATCGACACCATTAAGACACTTATCACAGTGGCTCACACCGATGGCAACTACCTCGGGAATTCCTGGCATGAGGTATGTGTCTCTTTGAATTGCCTTTTCTCAGTTAGGATGACTCCTGGCTTCTTTTATTCATTGTTGATCTCATTTGGTCAGTTCTGTTTTTCTTGAAGTCAAGCCTCACTGTGCCTCATGTATCTGAAAGTCACCCTCTCTGGGGCTGTGAAAGGTGGGGGTGAGTTCAGGTGCACCAGCTCACAGTGAGCACCCTTGCACCCAGCAGCCAGTGTACCCTATGAAGTGTACTTCTGTTGTTGCAACTTTCTTTCCATATTAGCACCACTTTTTTTTGTTTTGTTTTTTAGTCCTTATGGACCTCTTGGGAGCTTGGGAGCTCCTATCATCAATGTGTAATTTTAAAACAAAGCTAGGAGCCTGATTAGAAATGGTTGACAGTCACAATGAGCTGTTAGGGAGAGTGCCAGTGAGTTCACTTATTTTTAAAACAGTATTCTAAGATTCTCACGCAAGGATATAGTTACTTATACATACAACAATGTATTTAAAAGGATATTTGTTGCAGTTTTAGTTTTTCTGGGGAAAAGGGCTAAAAAGAGCTAGATGTCCCAACAATATAAGACATTGCTACTTCTTTAAAAAGGTATGGTACAGCATTTTTTAGAATGTTATGTGGCCATCTAAAATAATGTAGTGGAAAAGAAAGACAGGCAGATAGTGTGTGCTCTCTGATGGAAGTACACAATACTACCTAAGAAATGTTCTAGCCCCAACTCAAATCTAAATTGATTCAAGCCTATATTGCCAGTTTACAGGAAATATAGTGGACAGAGAAGCATGTTAGATATGAGGGTGCAGCTTGGAAATTCTAGGTGTGACAGACCTGCAGAGCAGATGACAAGGTTTTTCAGCAAATAGATTGCAAGAAAAATAAGTGGAAGGGAGGAGGGTTACCTAGGAATTAAAAGAGATTTCAGAAAAGAAGATAAAAGATGGTATTAAAGACTATTGTGGGCCGGGCGCGGTGGCTCAAGCCTGTAATCCCAGCACTTTGGGAGGCCAAGACGGGCGGATCACGAGGTCAGGAGATCGAGACCATCCTGGCTAACACGGTGAAACCCCGTCTCTACTAAAAAAAAAAAAAATACAAAAAAATTAGCCGGGCGAGGTGGTGGGCGCCTGTAGTCTCAGCTACTCGGGAGGCTGAGGCAGGAGAATGGCGTGAACCCGGGAGGCGGAGCTTGCAGTGAGCTGAGATCCGGCCACAGCACTCCAGCCTGGGCGGCAGAGCGAGACTCCGTCTCAAAAAAAAAAAAAAAAAAAAAAAGACTATTGTGGGAAAATGGTCACAGTAAAATTACAAGTTGTTATAAGACATTGTGAGGCATTGTCTCTCATGGCAAAATACACAGAGAATGGAGTTTGAAAGGACAGACCAAAGCGTTAGCATTCTGTCTGAGAGAGAGAATTACGGAAACTTTTGTTCTTTTTTTTTCCCTTAATTTCTAATTTTTTCTACCATCTACATGTATTACTTTTTTGTTTAGAGAGAAAACTGTGAAAGAATAGAGAGGCTATGAAGAACGTAAAGGACAGTTTGACATAGAAAGAAAATTGCTGTCATCCTTCTTCCCCATGTGGACCACATGGCTCAGAGTAAAGGCCCTAGAGCCCCTCAACTGGGGTCCGATTTGGGGCTCTACCTCTTCCTGCCTAGATGGCATAGGCAGGTTACTTAGTCACCGAGTCCCAACTTCTTCATCTCTACAATCTTCATAGGTTGGTTATGAGAATGAACAGGGCTTGGGACTATTTGGCAAGTAGTAAGAATTCAATGGTGTTACCTGCTGTCATCTCTGTGGCACATGGCTTTGCCCCTCTTCACCAGCGTTTCCCCTGTCTGTCACAATTGTGAGTAGTCCATGTTAGAAATAACTGAGTTATAGCTGGGCACAGTGGCTCACACCTGTAATCCCAGCACTTTTGGAGGTTGAGGCAGAAGGATTGCTTGAGGCCAGGAGTTCCAGACCAGCCTGGGCAACATAGCAAGACCCCATATCTTAAAAAAAAAAATTTTTTTTTAAATTAGCTAGGCATGCTGGTGCATGCCTGTAGTCCCAGCTACTCAGGAGGCTGAGGCAGCAGGATTGCTTGAGCCCAGGAGTTCAAAGCTGTAGTGAGCCATGATTGCACCACTGCACTCCAGCCTGGGCAACAGAGCAAGACCTTGTCTCTAAAAGAAAAAAAAAATATTTTGAGTTGTGTGCTTTTTAAAATCATTTCCTGCCTTCTAGGGAGCCATAATACCTAGAGAATCAATGAATAGTTGCTTTTTCTTCAAAAACATTTTTTTAGCCTGGGAGATATTATCAATATGAGGTTTCTGCTGCCTGCCAAGTATATGGCAGAAATCTAGAAATGTTAAAAACTAATTAGCTACCTCTGTGGTTGTCAGAAGCCCTGAGAAATCAGCTTGGAACTATTTTTTTTTTTTTTTTTTGAGGCGGAGTCTCACTCTGTCACCCGGACTGGAGTGCAGTGGCCGGATCTCAGCTCACTGCAAGCTCCGCCTCCTGGGTTTACGCCATTCTCCTGCCTCAGCCTCCCGAGTAGCTGGGACTACAGGCGCCCGCCACCTCGCCCGGCTAGTTTTTGTATTTTTAGTAGAGATGGGGTTTCACGGTGTTAGCCAGGATGGTCTCGATCTCCTGACCTCGTGATCCGCCCGTCTCGGCCTCCCAAAGTGCTGAGATTACAGGCTTGAGCCACCGCGCCCGGCCTCAGCTTGGAACTAATAAGCCCTTGACCTTTCAGTATTGGTGACATACTTGAGATGCCAGCTGTCCCCAGCTTCTGCAAAAGGGAGGGCATTACTAGCTTACTAATAATAATTTAATAGTATCATGCTGTGTGAAGAAATCAGGGGATGATTCTCTTTGGTGGAATTAAGTCTATTTCTCAGTCAAGAGGAAAGCAATTTATAAGTAAAGATACTCGACACTGCTCAGTGGTATAGTGGAGTCTAGTGGAGTCCTGGACCCTGGGACTGAATTGTAAGGTAAGCGTAAAAAGCAACACTGAAGTTCAGTGAGAAGTTCCCATGAAAATTCCTTAGGGTTTCCCTGGAGGTCTACGTGCCATTCCTCAGTAAGTTTCATGTAGCCAGTGTTTCCTTTGACAGAAGTTGGGACCAGTTTCTCTTTCTATGGCTGAGCTTCAGGTGGGAGAGGGCCCGTGTGCAGATGTGCGTCCTCAAGCACCAGAGGCGCCCCTCAGGACCAGGAGATCCAGTGTCATCTCCCACTGCATGCCTGCTGTAGAGCATATTCTCATTCCTTTAGTTAAACCAATTAACGATTGCCAATGATTTTAAGTGCCAGGGACTTAAGTGTTCAGCAGTGAACAAGACAGAGTTAATGTCCTCTTGGCACCTAAGGCAGGAAACAAACAAATAAATATATGGTCTAATGCCAAAAAGTGATACTAAGAAAAAAAGAAGTATGAGCAGTGCATGGTAATGGGAAGGTGCAATCTCACAAGAAAGATCTCTCTGAGAGGGACACATGTGTCTGAGCTGGGAATTGAAGGAGTGAGCCGTGCGGAGACAACATCCCAGGCATAAGGAGCAGTGAGTGCAAAAGCCCTGGGGTAGGACAAGAGATGACAAGTTAAAGGAGCAACACTGAGGCCAATGAGGCTGGTGTCTTGTCATCTCATGAGGAGAGTGGAAAAAGGAGGTGGGGGTGACTAAATGATGTGCCTATTAAGTGGCATGGTGGGAGGAATTCCCCCGCCCCAGTCAAAGGCTTTTTCTCTCTTTATTGAGAGTTGCTAAGTTTGCATAAACATCTATATGGCATAACTCCATTGAACCAACTTTTTTTTAATGACTAACTTAAGATTACAGTGCCCTTTTTCTAGCTGTAAGGTAGGAACTCATTTCTTCATGCCTTCTTTCTCTTAGATCTTGAAATGCATCAGCCAGCTGGAGCTCGCTCAGCTGATAGGAACCGGTGTGAAGACGCGCTACCTGTCTGGATCCGGGCGTGAAAGAGAAGGGAGCCTGAAGGGCCACACATTGGCAGGAGAAGAGTTCATGGGCCTTGGCCTCGGTAAGACACCAGGCCCCCCAGCTGACAGTCACGGATTTGCAAGCTAATGGGGATGAAACCCTTCTTGTCTTGTCAGGACTGTCATGTAAACCATCTCTTCCTTTTGTGCCATCTGACAGTGTATTCATGAATGCAAGTGGACATGCTGCTTCAGCTCCCTTAATTGTGATTAAACTGTTGAGTAGAATGTCTATTTTACCAAAGTCAGTAGGGTGCATTACTTTTCTTTATATACCTGTATTGGGGAGAAAAACTGTTTGCTTTAAAATGACCAAATCTCTAGTGCCTGGCATTAGAGGGGTGTGTATTTGTGTCTCTAGATTTTAAAGAGTAGATTCAACATTTCTTCCATCTTTATTGAGGGGGTTTGTATTCTTTTGCAAGTAGAATTATTTCTCTGGCTATACATTGGATTGAGAGACTCTTCTGATAGATGTAACATAGTAATAATAGTAAATAGGGCAAACAAATGTGCCACGTCATATTCTGAGCACTCAGTTTATATATTTTGACTCATTTCATGCTCGTAACAATCCAGTGAGAACAAGGACTGTTACCTTCCCCATTTTGTAATTGAGAAAACTGAGGCATGGGGTGAAAAAATATAAGCAACATCATACTGCAAAGAAGTGGCAGAGGTAGGATTCAAGCCCCAAGCCATCCAACTACAGAG
Organism: Trachypithecus francoisi; assembly: GCF_009764315.1. Lineage (NCBI taxonomy): Eukaryota > Metazoa > Chordata > Mammalia > Primates > Cercopithecidae > Trachypithecus > Trachypithecus francoisi. The sequence continues at coordinate 44,595,252 of NW_022681467.1, forward strand.
TGTAGGCTTCTAGGTCCCATTTAATGAATGGAATAGTACACTGTCATGGTTAAAAGTATGGACTGGAAAATGGGGAATTGTAATAGCACGCACTTCTTAGGGTACTCATGAGACTAAGTGGAATGAAATTCTGTGAAGCGCACCAAGCATTCAGCAGGTGTGAGCCATTACATGTTCTAGGAGCTCTGGATTAGTATCAGTTGATTCCAATTTGTTTTCCTAACTATAGGCCTTTAATACGACAAAAAGGTAAAAGATTATAGAGAAAGATAGATGGCTGGTACAAACAAGAAAGCTTATACTAAGGATATGTTTTAAATGCCAGATGCCTAAAACATAACTTTACTTTTATCATCAATGGGTTTTTGTTTGTTTTTTGAACTTGCAGAATCATTCCCATTTATGTCCTGTGTCCCTGCACGTTGACATAACAGGATGCTTTGTTCTAAATACTTGACTGTTTTTGAAGTACTGCTGATGCTGTGCATTGTGTTTCAGGTAATTTGGTGAGTGGTGGAGTGGATAAAAGACAGATGGCTAGCTTCCAAGAATCGGTTGGTGAGACCAGCTCACAGAGTGTGGTTGTAGCTGTGGACAGGTAATGATTTTATTCTTCAGTGACCCTGAACTACCCAGTGGTTTGGTGGCCTCTTTGTAGTTACTGGACATGAATGATTCCTAATTTGTTTAACTGATACAAGTGTTGTTAGCTACAAATTGCTTAAGCGTCACATTTATTTGCATTTTTTTTTTTTTTTTTTTTGAGGCGGTGTCTCGCTCTGTCGCCCGGACTGGAGTGCAGTGGCCGGATCTCAGCTCACTGCAAGCTCCGCCTCCCGGGTTCACGCCATTCTCCTGCCTCAGCCTCCCGAGCAGCTGGGACTACAGGCGCCCGCCACCTCGCCCAGCTAGTTTTTTGTATTTTTAGTAGAGACGGGGTTTCACCGTGTTAGCCAGGATGGTCTCGATCTCCTGACCTCGTGATCCGCCCGTCTTGGCCTCCCAAAGTGCTGGGATTACAGGCTTGAGCCACCGCGCCCGGCCTTATTTGCATTTTGACCTTTTAGAAAAGTTATAACTTTAACATTGTGACAAATTATATCAAAAATAAGAGTTTATGTTGATGTTTAAATTACCTTGTTTCCTTAGTAGAGATTATTTTTTAAAAAATCACAAGAAGAGTTTAGGATTAAAAGCCTACCCGTGCTCACGCCTGTAATCCCAGCACTTTGGGAGGCCGAGGTGGGCGGATCACGAGGTCAGGAAATCGAGACCATCCTGGCCAACATGGTGAAACCCCGTCTCTACTAAAATACAAAAAAAAAAGAAATTAACCGGGCATGGTGGCACATGCCTGTAATCCCAGCTACCGGGGAGGCTGAGGCAGGGGAATATCTTGAACCCAGGAGGCAGAGGTTGTAGTGGGCCGAGATCGTGCCATTGTACTCCAGCCTGGGCGACAGCGTGAGACTCCGTCTCAAAAAAAAAAAAAGAAAAAAAAAGCCTACCCATGAATGAGAGTTGGCTGAGTTGACAGTTTCCTTTTTTTTTCTTTCCCCTCAAAACTTTTCTATTATTTCTCTTTACTCAAAACTTGACCTAAAAGTCCAGGAGAGATATTTCCCATAAAGAAGCTTCGTACTTATTAACAGTCACTCTCCATTTCCTTTTCTTTCCTTCCCCCATTCCTTAGTCACTGTAACCTGATCTACAGATTTGCCTGTTCTGGACATTGTCTCATTGTCCATCTTTCCCTTTTTATTTTATTATTTTAATATTCATCATATTCTATTAACCACGTGGTTTCCTTATACCAACATCTTTCCCTTTAATTCTATCCTTTTTCGACTCATGTATGTTGCCTCTGTTGTTAAGTGCGTATAATGTCATGTCTTTTTTGTTCCCTTCTTCTCCATTATTATGGCCTTCTTTGTGTTAAATAGATATTTTCTAGTATATCATTTTACTTCTGGTCATTTCTTTTACTGTATCTTATGTATGTATTGATTGATTGATTGATTGAGACAGTCTCACTCTGTCACCCAGTCTGGAGTGCAGTGGTGCGATCTTGGCTCACTGCAACTTCTGCCTCCCAGGTTTAAGCGATTCTCCTGCCTCAGCCTCCCAAGTAGCTGGGATTACAGGCATGCACCACCATGCCCAGCTAATTTTTGTATTTTTAGTAGAGACGGGGTTTCGCTGTGTTGGCCAGGCTGGTCTCGAACCCCTGACCTCAAGTGATCTACCCGACTTGGCCTCCCAAAGTGCTGGGATTACAGGCATGAGCCACTGCACCTGGGCTTCCCCGTCTTTTGATGTGTCACTTTCTCTTCTGCTCACTATAGGCTTTTCTGCTTTCAACTCAGTTCACTTTCCTTGACCTGTTCTATACTTCTAATACCACGTCGTTTATTTCAGTGGAGGTGTCAGACCTGATGTTTCCTCTCTGCCTTGTCTGAGAGTTGGAGAAACTTCATCTTCCAAATCTAATTAAAAAGAAAACTGTGTGACCAGAGGTCATCTGGCTTTTATGCCCAGTGCTAAGACAGAAGCAGAATTGCCCTCAGGCTACCAAATCTAATGTTTATTTTTTATTTATTTATTTTTTCTTTTTTGAGACAGAGTCTGGCTCTGTTGCCCAGACTGGAGTGCAGTGGCGCAATCTTGGCTCACTGCAACCTCCGCCTCTGAGGTCAAGCGATTCTTCTGCTTCATCCTCCCAAGTAGCTGGGATTACAGGTGCCCGCCACCATGCCTGGCTAATTTTTTGTATTTTTAGTAGAGACACGGTTTCACCATGTTGGCCAGGCTGGTTTTGAACTCCTGACCTCAAGCGATCCACCCTCCTCGGCCTCCCAAAGTGCTAAGATTACAGGTGTGAGCCACCACACCCGGCCTAATGTTTATTTTGTCTGGAATTATCTTCCTAGAATTTTTACTGGATCTACCAGACTGGATGGAAATGCAATAGGTATGTATTTGACTTACCTGTGACAACTGCAGAAGCCTCATGCTGTGACCGTCTGACTGTTCCTAACGAGGCTTTGCGTGTGTTGTTGGGTCTGGCCTGTAGTTGACTTTGTCCGCTGGCTGTGTGCTGTGTCCATGGATGAACTGGCTTCCCCCCACCATCCTCGCATGTTCAGCTTGCAGAAGATTGTGGAGATATCATACTACAACATGAATCGGATCCGACTGCAGTGGTCTCGAATATGGCATGTGATTGGAGATCACTTCAATAAGGTAACTCTTCAAATTTAAAAACTATTCCTGTTAAAAAAAAAAAAAGTGATAAATAATTTGCCCTGTCTTTTAGATGCCTCTAATTCATTTTCCCTGTGGAGTCAAGGACAGCTTAATAGGAATAGTATCACACTTATATATTGGTAGAATTCATGTAGAATGAATTAAAAATTCAGTGGTATTGAAAATACTTTAATATCCCACATGCCAGATGTTGGCTAAGACCGCAAAGATTATTACAGTCACTGGACAAATACACTGATGCTTGGAAGCATTGGGAAATGAAATCCAGAAAGGCCTTTTAAGTAACCTAATGTTAAGTTACGTTCCAGGTAGTTTCACTCTTCAGCGTCACTGCTTCTTGTATTCTGGCACCCATTGCCACCATTCTTCTGAAACTTTTGTTGAAAAAATTAATATTTGGGCCAGGCGCCGTACCTCACGCCTGTAATCCCAGCACTTTGAGAGGCCAAGATGGGTGGATCACGAGGTCAGGAGTTCGAGACCAGCCTGGCCAACATAGTGAAACCCCGTCTCTACTAAAAATACAAAAAAATTAGCCAGGCATGGTGGTGTCTGCCTATAATCCCAGCTAATAGGCTGAGGCAGGAGAATCGCTTGAACCCGGGAGACAGAAGTTGCAGTGAGTCGAGATTGCACCACTGCACTCCAGCGTGGGCAACAGAGCAAGACTCCATCTCAAAAAAAAAAAAAAATTAATAATTGTTTTTAAATCAGTAACAAGCCAAAGACACATCTGGGTTCTAAAACTGACAGCTATTGGGAATAAACCAGACTGAACTTCTTCCTTGTTATCAGAGGTTTTATTATATACATACAGATACATGCACACATGTTGAATAAATAAAATGTCAGGTATATGTTTTATCACAGCGAAAAAAACTGGGAACAAAGTGATCAAAAGAAATTTACGTGGCTGGGCGCAGTGGCTCACACCTGTAATCCCAGCACTTTGGGAGGCCGAGGCAGGTGGATCACAAGGTCAGGAGATTGAGACCGTCCTAGCTAACACGGTGGAACACCATCTCTACTAAAAGTACAAAAATTTAACCAGGCATGGTGGCGAGCGCCTGTAGTCCCAGCTACTCCGGAAGCTGAGGTAGAAGAATGACGTGAATCTGGGAGGCGGAGCTTGTAGTGAGCCGAGATTGCACCACTGTACTCCAGCCTGGGCGACGGAGCTAGACTCCGTCTCAAAAAAAAAAAAAGAGAAATGTATGTATGTATGTATTTGTGATGTCATTTGCCTCTTAAGGGAAACGTAATAACAGCTTCCTACCAAAACACATTTCATGATCTCAAGAAAATTTTCTCAAGCCTGGAGGTGAAGAGTTATAATACTAATGCTTAAAAATAGTGTTAGTAAAAAAAATCCAGAAATTCTGTACATTGAATAGAGGAAAAAGGTAGTCTCCCATTGAGGTATAGAATAATCAATGGGGTGCTGGTAAATGATTCGTAGCATCTGCCAGTTTCTGCATGTAAATACCCTGCCACAGCCAATTTAAAGTTAGCAGTATGATGTAACTAGGGAAGAGATGGGCACCCCGTCACCTCTTGTAGACAGGTGCTAGCCTGCCACACCACTCCACTAAAATGAAGCATTGTCAAATGTAGACTTGCTTCTAACTTGGTGCATCAGCTAATGAAAGTTCTTTGTTTTTCCATCAGCTCAAATTAAGGCACCTCACAGCACACCGTCTGTTTTACAAAATAATCTGAGTGCTTCATGCTGGGCAGTGAACAGATGAGACCCCTGCCTGCATGGAGCTCACTGATGGGAAAGGATCAAGCGTGTCATATATCAGGGTTATTGAGAAAACATGGTCAGGGAAGGTCCCTCTTTGGAGGTGGCCTTGAGAGGCACAGGAGCCTATGGATGACCCAAAGGAACTATTTGTTGAGTGGATGGTATCACTTTAAAGAATCAACTAACTCAACACCATCTTTCCCACTATTCTGAGTAAACAAATTCCTAATTGGATCAGTTGAAATAATATGAATTTGCTTGAGAAAGAAAATGTGAATCATTGTCATTACTGTACCTTGTATTCTTGTCCAAGCATGTGACAGCTAAGCCAGAGCAAACGCTGCTCATTTATTCCACAAGATCATTTGGCTAGCAACTGTGGAATTCTTTGTTCTCAGAAATTACTAGCCAAAAGTGTTTTGGTAAACGTTTTCCCAACTCTTTATAAAGTCTGCATTTTGTGTTCATTGGGACTTCTGTTTTGGGAGGGGAACATCAGTTTACTCAAGTTACTTTTCCCACCTGTGATTCTGTTGTGATAACTCTTTGTGTGCCAATTCTCAGTATGTATGGACCACTTACAGGCAAGGTTGGGACATAGGGTGGCAGGTGGGAACCAGACATTTCATTGTCGTCAGCTTCATTACAGATATTTATTTGATCAGTGCTGTTAAGCACCAGGTCATGGAAAACTCAGGAACTCTTTTTTTATGAGACAGAGTTTTGCACTGTCGCCAGGCTGGATGGCTATAGCTCGATGTCCTCTTATTGCAACCTCTGCCTTCCGGGTTCAAGCAGTTCTCCTGGGACCACACACGTGCATCACCACACCCAACTAATTTTTGTATTTTTAGTAAAGACAGGGTTTCACCATGTTGGCCAGGCTGATCTGGAACTCCTGACCTCAGGTGATCTGCTCCCCTCAGCCTCCCAAAGTGTTGAGATTACAGGCACGAACCACCACATCCGGCCCTCACTCTGGAACTCTTAACTTTTTCCACCTCCTTGGAAAGATGTTCTTCCTCTTGTGAACTGGGGCACTTAAGAATCTTGTGGATTTGAAGAAGTGTAGATGGGCCGGGCGCGGTGGCTCAAGCCTGTAATCCCAGCACTTTGGGAGGCCGAGACGGGTGGATCACGAGGTCAGGAGATCGAGACCATCCTGGTCTACACGGTGAAACCCCGTCTCTACTAAAAAATACAAAAAAACTAGCCGGGCGAGGTGGCGGGCGCCTGTAGTCCCAGCTACTCGGGAGGCTGAGGCAGGAGAATGGCGTGAACCCGGGAGGCGGAGCTTGCAGTGAGCCGAGATCGCACCACTGCACTCCAGCCCGGGCGACAGAGCGAGACTCCGTCTCAAAAAAAAAAAAAAAAAAAAAAAAAAAGAAAATAGCGCATTTTAAATGCGTGTTTAATTAACTATGCAATACTGATTTTGTCATTACAATTAATTAAAATTGGAGAGATCATAGCCAAGAAACAGCATTTTCTTTTCTCCTTAGGTGTGTTTTCCCTGAATGTTTGTTTTGAAGGTAGGCTGTCCATCTTTGCTGTTGAGAGACCCACATCAGTTGTTATTACACTATACCTGTTTCATATCAGTTCCTGTTCTTGCTCAGGTTGGCTGCAACCCTAACGAAGATGTGGCTATCTTTGCTGTCGACTCATTAAGGCAGCTCTCCATGAAGTTTCTTGAGAAGGGTGAATTAGCCAACTTCCGTTTCCAGAAAGATTTTCTGAGGCCCTTTGAGCATATTATGAAGAAAAACAGGTATGTGTTTTACTCTGGAAGACCTGTGGTCAAATTCCCCGTTGGGGCTCCCTGAAGCCCTCCTAACACTAATCACATGATTAATTCTTTTCCTCCCTTGTCAGTGGAAACAAACAGAATGAATAGACTGTGATTCACATAGATTTTCCTTAAATAAATCTCACTAAAATCTATGTGTAACCTTTCCTAGGAGGACAGATGTCACCCTGCAACTTGTAGAAAATATGTCATGAACCCCTGTTGGGGCTGGTGCTGAGGGAGGTTAAAGAAAGAGCCACTGCAGAAGCATCCTCAAACCAGGATAAGAATGGTGTGACCCAGCACTTCTCCCCCAGGGAGGTCATAAAAGAGGTCAGGACACCGGACCCTGTGAAGCAGCCATACTGTTCATTTATTCACTTGGCCTGTACTTATTGAGGCTTGCCATCTGCTAGGTACTATAAAGAAGACATTTTACAATCCCTGTTTTTGGCTGGGCGTGGTGGCTCATGCCTGTAATCCCAGCACTTTGGGAGGCCAAGGCAGGTGGATCACCTTAGTAGCAGGAGTTCGAGACCAGCTTCGCCAACATGGTGAAAACCCGTCTCTACTAAAAATACAAAAATTAGCCGGATGTGGTGGTGGGCACCTGTAATCCCAGCTACTTGGGAGACTGAGGCAGGAGGATCGCTTGAACCCGGGAGGGAGACTGAGGCAGGAGAATCGCTTGAACCCAGGAGGTGGAGGTTGCAGTGAGCCAAGATCACGCCTTTGCACTCCAGCCTGGGCAACAAGAGCGAAACGTTGTCTCAAAAAACTAAATAAATAAAAATGAAATAAAATAAAATTCCTATTTTCATTCAGCCTCAAACAGTTGCACCTGGGTGTGATGGGCATACGGGAGTTCATTACATATTACTCTACTTTTCTCTGTGTTTTAAACTTTCCATAATAAAATTTTAAAACAAATCTCTGTTTAATTCCAATAGAAAAACAAATAAATATCAGTGGTGGTAATGTGCTCTGGAGGGCAGTATGTATATCAAGTTAAAGGGATAGGGACGGAAGCTCTCTTTTATCCGGGGCAGCCAGCTAACATGTGTTTGGTAAGGGGACCCTCAGGAAAAGGCCTGACGGAAGTCAGGAATAAGCTGAGAGTGGCCATATGCTGCCTTGGCATCAGAATTATGAACAGGGAAGAACAAAAGCAAAAGGCCTGTAGCAGGTAGTGCTTGGCATAGGTAAGGAGGGCAGTGTGGTTTGAATGGAGGGAACAGGGCAGGTAGTAGAAGGTGAAGTCCCTCCCAGTGGTAGCAGTGTGCCTAGCTCACGTAGGAGCTGTCAGCCATTGTCAGCACTTTGGCTTGCTCTCTGTGAAAGGTGGAAGCCATTGGAGGTTTTGTTGTTGTTGTTGTTTTGTTTTGTTTGTTTTTTTGTTTTTGTTTGAGATGGAGTCTCGCTCTGTCACGCAGGCTGGAGTGCAGTGGTGCAATCTCGGCTCACTGCAAGCTCCGCCTCCCAGGTTCACGCCATTCTCCTGCCGCAGCCTCCTGAGTAGCTGGGACTACAGGCACCCACCACCATGCCCGGCTAATTTTTTGTGTTTTTAGTAGAGACAGGGTTTCACCGTGTTAGCCAGGATGGTCTCCATCTCCTGACCTCGTGATCCACCCGCCTCAACCTCCCAAAGTGCTGGGATTACAGGCGTGAGCCACTGCGCCCGGCCTGCCATTGGAGGATTTTAAGCAGAGAACTGAAATGATCTGACGTATTTTAAAGGATCACCCTGAATTTATCCCTGGAAAATGAGGAGCAATAGGATGAGGTAGGAGGCCGTTGTAGTTGTCCAGGTTTGGACCAAGGTGGGAGCAGTGGCAGTGATGGATTAGATTCTGTGCACATTTGGAAAGGGAATCTTACACCATGTGCTGATGAATTGGCCATGGAGCATAAAGGAAGAGATGTCAAGGATGACTTTTGGACCTAATTCCTCTTGTCTGCCACTCCCCTAAAAGTTGTACTTCAGATGAGCCTGGATCTTTTTTTTTTTTGAGATGGAGTTTTGCTCTTGTTGCCCAAGCTGGAGTGCAATGGTACAATCTCGGCTTTGCCTCTCAGTTTCAAACAATTCTTCTGCCTCAGCCTCCCAAGTAGCTGGGATTACAGGCGTATACCACCATGCCCAGCTAGTTTTGTATTTTCAGTAGAAATGGGGTTTCACCATGCTGGTCAGGCTGGTCTCAAACCCCTGACCTCAAGTAATCCACCTGCCTTGGCCTCCCAAAGTGCTGGGATTACAGGCGTGAGCCACCACACCTGGTCTTTTTTTTTTTTTTTTTTTTTTTAAAGAAAATGGAAGCTCCCAAGCTGGATGCCAGAGCAGGCTGTTAGGGTAGTGAATAAAAGGGCACCAGAAAAGTTTCCTTGACGTGTCTCTCTTCTGGTGTCTGTATGTCTGCTTTATTGCTCATTTTAGGAGAACCAAAATTAAACCCATAGTCTGGAATCATCCTTTAGCAAATACACAAAAGTATTTTCCTGCCTTTGGGAACACCGTTGAGAGTGCCTGAGGAGACCGAGTCCTCACATGGCCAAGCCACGTGTGCAAGCCTGATTGCGCGGAAGCCCTCATCTCCTAACTCCAGGCCTTGCCTGCCTGTCCTATTCCCATTTGAAAAGGGGCAGGGTGAGTTTAGAATCACATGTTGTCAGGCACTCTCAGATACTATCAGTGGAACTGTAACTTACTGTAACATTTCCAAAAGCATTTTGGTGATATGTGTCAAGAATCCTGATATTTTTGTGCCCCTTTGACTCAGTAATTCCACACAGAAAATAGTTTTCTAGAAAAAAGCAGAAACTATCTAAATAAACAAGTGTTAAAGTAAATGTTGGTACAGGCACAACATGGAATATCGTTTCACTCTTAAAAATGTTCACAATGGGCCGGGCGCGGTGGCTCAAGCCTGTAATCCCAGCACGTTGGGAGGCCGAGACGGGTGGATCATGAGGTCAGGAGATCGAGACCATCCTGGCTAAAACGGTGAAACCCCGTCTCTACTAAAAAAAATAGAAAAAAACTAGCCGGGCGATGTGGCGGGCGCCTGTAGTCCCAGCTACTCGGGAGGCTGAGGCAGGAGAATGGCGTAAACCCGGGAGGCGGAGCTTGCAGTGAGCTGAGATCTGGCCACTGCACTCCAGCCCGGGCTACAGAGCGAGACTCTGTCTCAAAAAAAAAAAAAAAAAAAAAAAATGTTCACAATGGCCGGGCGCGGTGGCTCACGCCTGTAATCCCAGCACTTTGGGAGGCTGAGACGGGCGGATCACGAGGTCAGGAGATGGAGACCATCCTGGCTAACCCGGTGAAATCCCGTCTCTACTAAAAAAATACAAAAACTAGCCGGGCAAGGTGGCGGGCACCTGTAGTCCCAGCTACTCGGGAGGCTGAGGCAGGAGAATGGCGTAAACCTGGGAGGCGGAGCTTGCAGGGAGCTGAGATCCGGCCACTGCACTCCAGCCTGGGCGACAGAGCGAAACTCCGTCTTAAAAAAAAAAAAAAAATGTTCACAATGTTTGGCCGGGTGGGGTGGCTCACGCCTGTAATCCCAGTACTTTGGGAGGCCGAGGCAAGTGGATCACCTGAAGTCAGGAATTCGAGATCAGCCTGGCCAACATGGTGAAACCCCGTTTCTACTAAAAATATAAAAATTAGCCGGGCGTGGTGGTGCATGCCTGTAATCCCAGCTACTCAGGACGCTGAGGCAGGAGAATCACTTGAACGTGGGAGGTGGCGGTTGCAGTGAGCCAAGATCACGCCGCTGCACTCCAGCCTGGATGATGAGAGAAACTCCATCTCAAAAAAAAAAAAGTTCATAATGTTTATAATGTGGGAAATGACTAATAACAGTTTAGAGAAAAGGACAGGTTGTAGAATTGGACAGACAATATAATAGGGATAGTTAAATGTATCTCTCCTTATGAAATACCATATATCATGTAAAGGATTTTTTTTTTTTTTTTTTTTGAGCTGTCTTGCCCTGGCTGGAGTGCAGTGGTGCAGTCTCGGCTCACTACAATATCTGCCTCTCAGGTTCAAGCTATTTTCCTCCCTCAGCCTCCCAAGTAGCTGGGATTACAGGCGTGCACCGCTATGTCCGCCAAAATTTTGTATTTTTAGTAGAGATGGGGTTTCACCATGGTTGGCCAGGCTGGTATTGAACTTCTGACCTCAAGCGATCCACCTGCTTCGGCCTCCCGAAGTGCTGGGATTACAGGTGTGAACCCCCGCGCCCAGGCAAATTTTTTTTTATCATCCTTTTTCTACATTTTTTTTTTACTTTTACTATCATCCTATCTTACTTTTAACAATCAAGCAAAAAACATAATAAATATAGTTTTGTCAAAAAGTTGCTTTATTCTCCATGGGGAGACAACCATGAATTCATTTTTATTATATATGGAAGTGACTTACGTTGTATAGTCAGTCCTTTGTTATCTGCAGGTGACATGTTTACTTTGTGAACTTTCAGCTAATTTTTAACTGTTTTGACTTTCTCCTTGCCTTCTCTACATGGCCTTTCCTATTATTGGTTAGTGTGAGCCTGGAAGACAAACATGAATGTCATTCTAAGCCAGATAAAATTTGAAAGTCATGAGCCTGGGAGACAGAGGTTGCAGAGTCGAGCTCGCTCTACTGCATTCCAGCCTGGGCAACAGAATAAGACCTTGTTTCAAAAAAAAAAAATCGAAAGTCAAACCTGCAATCCCAAGGCTACTGTACTGATTTTTAAAACTAGTACTATTGAAGTTATAGGCTTATATAGCTTTCCTTCTTGCTGTTTGTGAGATAATAAGGTTCCTCCATAATTGTATGTCTTTAAAGGTTGTGAGACAATTGCAGCTGTTCCAGAAAATCAGCCATTTTCTCTGTCTTCAAGTTTTGCTTTATAATAATTTAGGCAAACATTGCACCTTAAATTATATATGTATGCTCCAGTCCACATACATGCGTTTATCATATAGGTATATCCCTGCCCCAAAATCTAAGAAGATACACACAAGAATTTAGTAATGATTATCTCTAGGTGGTAGAATTATATTATTTGAAATGTTTATGGCCAGAAAAACTAACCAGCAGTGACTTAAACTGCAAGGCTATTTATTGTTTTCGTAACAAGAAAGAAGTCAGAGGCAAGCATTCAACTTTGGTTCCATGGCCTGGATAGGGACTATTTGAGACCCAGACCTTTTCCTTTTGTTCTTCCATTCAGAGGGTCACCTTTTCAACCTTGAGTTTATTGTTTTGTGATTGCAGGATGGTGGTTGTAGCTCTATGCAGCATGCTAGGTTTGAAATGGAAGTCAGAGGAAACGGGGCAGAGCCCAAATGTGGATTGCTGTGTGCTATAAGAAATGTTTAAGTGCTGCTTCTAAGGGATGAGCTATGTTCATTTCTCTTCCCATTCTGCAAAGTACAGATGATATGGCCATCCCGTTCCTTCCTCAGGTCTCCCACCATCCGGGACATGGTGATCCGCTGCATTGCCCAGATGGTGAACTCCCAGGCAGCCAACATCCGTTCAGGCTGGAAGAACATCTTTGCCGTGTTCCACCAGGCAGCCTCTGATCATGACGGGAACATTGTGGAGCTGGCCTTCCAGACCACTTGCCACATTGTCAGTAAGTGGCTCTGTTCCCTCCCTACTAATGTCCCACCTGCACGTCTAGAAGGGTGTCACTTACTTGCTGTCTATTTTACTACCTACAGGGGCTTCCCTACCTTGGCTCTACTGTGATATAGTAATGTGCCAGGCAGTGTTATAAGCACTTGATGTATATTAATCCTCATCTTAACTCTGTTTTGACTTTCTCCTTGCCTTCTCTAAATATTTGGCCTTTACTGTTATCAGTCAGTTTGGGTCCAGCAGATAAACGTGAATGTTATTTCAAGCCAGATGAAATTTGAAAGTCAAATCAATCCCAAGGCCACAGTAAAGACTATAAAAGAAGTACAGTCAGTCCTCATTATTGGTGGATTCCGTGTATGTACTCACTAAAATGTATATACATTAATAACTCCACAGCCAGTACTCATGGTGCTTTTGTGGTCATTTGCCAACATGTGCATGCATAGAACAGCAAAAACTTGAGTCACCCAAGGCGCACATTCCCTGTTGTGGTAGAAGAAGGTGGTGCCCTGCCTTCTTGTTTGAGCTGTCATGACATAAACAAGTGTGCTTTCTGTGGCCTATCGAGTACCATGTTTTTTTACATTTTTGTGCTTTTTGTTGGTGATTTATTTCACTGTTTAAAATGTCCCCCAAGCATAGTGCTGAATGCTGGGTAGTGTTCTACGTGCAGAAAGACTGTGATGTGTCTTATGGAAAAAATACGTGTGTTAGATGAGCTTCCTTTAAGAATGAGTTACAGTGCTATTAGCCGTGAGTTCAGTGTTAATGAATCAACAATATCTATTAAATAAGGTGTCTTTTTTTTTTTTTTTTTTTTTTTTGAGATGGAGTCTCGCTCTGTCACCCAGGCTGGAGTGCTGTGGCCGGATCTCAGCTCACTGCAAGCTCCACCTCCCGGGTTCACGCCATTCTCCCACCTCAGCCTCCCGGGTAGCTGGGACTACAGGCGCCCGCCACCACGCCCAGCTAGTTTTTTTTTGTAGTTTTTAGTAGAGACGGGGTTTCACCGTGTTAGCCAGGATGGTCTCGATCTCCTGACCTCATGATCCGCCTGTCTCGGCCTCCCAAAGTGCTGGGATTACAGGCTTGAGCCACCGCGCCCGGCCAAATAAGGTGTCTTTTTAGCAGGAACACACATACAACAAGGTTATGTCTTGATCGGCTGATGAAAATGTTCTGACCAGAGACTTGCAGGCATCCAGCTCCCTATCTCCATGTTTTCCCTAAGAGCCATGGTTCAGTATTCTTGAATTCAGTGTTTATGGCAACTTTATAGAATGTAACTCTCATGAATAATTAGAACACACTATCCCATTATTTCCCCCATGTTACTAAAGAGGAAATTGAGGCACAGAAAAATAAATATAACAACTTGCCTGAGGACACACAGTTTGGATGTAGTGGAACCAGGACTTGCACTCGGGCAGTCCAGCCCAGCGTTAGTGCAGTGTCCCCTCCTCTGGACTGACCAGGAGTCCTGGGTTCTGCCTGCGAGCATGTAACAAGATGTTTACTTCATCTCTATGGAAATTTGTAGGCATCGACTTGTCTTTGCACAGAGTTGGCATTCAATAAATGTTGAATGAATGGATATTTGGGCCTTTACATCATTGCTTGAGCTCAGGAAGATTGTCTAGCCCAGGCTATACCCAGTGCATTCATTCCTGAGTAATTTAATAAGAAAAACTGTCTTCCAAAGATACTGACATGCTTTCCTTAGATTTTCACAGTTAATTATCTCTGATATATGTGTGTATGTGTTTGTGCGCGCGTGCGTGCGCACGTGCATGTTTTCATCCCCATTTCTAAATCCTGGTCTTACGATAAATGTGCCTTGTGTTCCCCCAGCAACTATTTTCCAGCACCATTTTCCTGCAGCCATCGATTCCTTTCAGGATGCTGTGAAGTGCTTATCAGAGTTCGCCTGCAACGCCGCTTTCCCTGACACGAGCATGGAAGCGATTCGGCTCATCCGCTTCTGTGGCAAATACGTCTCTGAGAGGCCTCGGGTTCGTTTTTCCCCACCTTACTCAGATGGGCAGTGAAGGGAAAAGGTCATGAAGCAGAAATTCTTGCTCCTAACAAAGAGCTTTCCAGCTGCTCTTTTAGAAATGTATGTTTGCCCTAAATTAGGTGTTTATTTCAAAATGCTGCCATGGCAGGGAGTTAGGCCTTTTCATTATCTGGTATATGTGAAATTCTGTATTTTATTCATACTGAACCTATGGTATTCTACAAATTGTTTTTGTAGAAGTTAGTTGTATTTTAGCTTTTGTATTTTGGCAAAGCACAAGAAGCTAGACCTTTCTATTTGAAAGAAAACAAACCTCCCTTTTAGGAAATGGCATTATGTCTTTGTAATGTGCCTGAGAAATCATATTTAAAAATCACCTTTTGTTTTCCCCTGAAAATCATGGGTTTTTTTTTTTTTTTTTGATGTGTCTCATCTTTCTGAAGAGGCCTATTTGGTTTAAATGAAAGAGTCCCAAAACATTGAAATAGGGTGAAAACAAGTCCGTCTAAACTATGATGTCCTGTGTAGATCTCTACTTAAGTATCCTTTACAGAAAGAGCTATAAACCTCTAAGGTGATATGTCTCATCCCTTACAACAGCTCACTAAGATGTGATGATAATGGGAGCCAGTGTTGATTGAGCACTTAGTACTTGTTGGGCACCATTCTAGATATTTTCTGTATGTTGATTCATTTAGTCCCCACCTCAGACCTATGAGACGTAATTATATCCCATTGTACAGGAGAGTTAACCAAAGCACAGAGAGAAATTGCGTAACATTAGATAACGAGAGTTGCTAAAGAAATTTCAGTACCACTTCAAGAGTGGTTACAGAGCAGAGGAGTCAAAATCCCAGAAATAGGGCAGAGAGTAGGTCTGTACATGCAGACTGTAGAAAGACTGCCAGGTCCTAGCTGCATGACCTTGAGCAGCTTCCTGAAGCTCTTGATGCCTCACTTAATTCATCTATAACCCAGGACCATTGTTTCTACCTGCCACTTGGAATCCTTGTGAGAATGTTAATCCGTGAAAAGAACTTTTAACAGTGCCTGGCACATAGCAAGCACTCAGTCCAATAGTAGCTGCGGGTGTTATTTTAAGTAATATGTATTACAGTAACATTCCAGAAAGACCTAAGATAATGAATTATCCTGGATATTTTGTCAATACCATTTGACCTTTAGAGCTCTTCTTAGTATAACACCCTCCACCCCCAGGACTCTTGTGATCTGCCCCCTTCAACTTGTTCTAAAACCCGCAGAGGTCCATAGGTTTGTACTGGGAAGCTGCTCATATGCCCTTTGGGACAGATAATGTCTTTGTGCAGTCTGTTCCCACTGTACCCTTGCTGAATGGAGATTTTTGGGAGAGAAAAATGTGTGGGGCCTTAATCGGTGTATAGTTCCCTTTCAGTTCCTTCCTTTCGCATGATTACACCTGAGATGTGATTTTCATCATAGGTGCTACAAGAATACACAAGTGATGACATGAATGTAGCTCCTGGTGACAGAGTCTGGGTCCGAGGCTGGTTCCCCATCTTATTCGAACTCTCCTGCATCATTAATAGATGCAAGTTAGATGTACGAACAAGGTAACCATGTTCCCGTGTGGTGGCCCCTTACATCACTGAAATGAACCTCAGTCACTTGCTTACCTGACCCCACTCTTTTCTCTGTTGTTCTCTTCTCCACCATTCTCTCTTCTGTGCCTGACTTTGTTTCCTCCAGGGGACTCACAGTCATGTTTGAGATCATGAAGAGCTATGGCCACACCTTTGAAAAACACTGGTGGCAAGATCTGTTCAGAATTGTGTTTCGGATTTTTGACAATATGAAACTCCCTGAGCAACAGTCAGAGGTGGGTGAAAACTACAGCACTGCCCTGGGTATAATGGAGAGGAAAGCCTTTCTGGCCTATATTTGCCTCTAGGGGCTGCGTCATCGTCTACCCAGAGTTCTTAAATACTGAGCAACTTAAGGTTTTAAAAATGGAAACACCTTTCTGATATTCTCCTACCAATATCAGCTAGTCCTGAGTGACTCTTCCCCTTGTTCAGAAGAATGAGAGGAAACACATCTCTGTGGTCTGCCGCTTGGCCCTCAGGCATTGCACCTTCCAGTTCAGCAGGGCTCGTGACTGGTCATTGTAGTTGTTTTGTTCATATCAACCTCTGAGCAGTCAGAAAGTGGAATGTCTCTGCTCCCTTAAGGGTTTTTAATGAAGTTGCATTTGGAGATGATGTTGAATATTAGGCCTTTTTATTAAAAGGATGTTTGATTCCTGTAGGTGTTTTTATTTGTCCCTTAGAGGTTCAGGGATAGCGAAAGGGTATTCTAGGCTCAAGATTTTTAGATGGAAAAGTATCTTTTTTATTTCTTTTGGGAACAACATTCCTTCCCTCACCCCAACATAAAAGTGACATATGCTTAATATGGAATATTAGGCAAATACAAAAAAATTATTCCTTTTACCATCCAAAATTAGAATTAATGTTTTTGCAAATTTTTCTCAGTCTTCTGCATGGTTTAAATATGGTTCAGAGGCCAGACACAGTGACTCATGCCTATAATCCCAGCATTTTGGGAAGGTGAGGTGGGAGGATTACTTGAGGCCAGGAGTTTGAGACCAACTTAGGCAACATAGTGAGACCCAGTCTCTTAAATAAATAAATACGGTTGAGGTCATAGTGTAGATGGAGTTTTCTAATCTTTTTAAATTTAAATATGTTTTTCCTCATTATAAAACCATTAGAACTACAGAACACAGACAAAAAGAAAGAAAAATGTAAACACCCACAGTTGCAGTTTTTCATAGGCAGCAACTGTTAAGACTTTCATCTGTGTGTCCACCCACACATGTATTTTGTGATCCACCTTTTTTTCTTCTATGAAAATAGAATTCCAACACACATATGTAAACTACTTCTTAAACTTAATACATGAGTATTTTTCCATAGCCATAACTTTTCTTCTAGAATGGTTTGTTTGTTTGTTTGTTTATTTGTTCCTTTGTTTTGTTTCATTTTTTTGAGGCAGAGTCTTGCTCTGTTGCCCAGGCTGGAGCACAGTGGTGCAATCTCAGCTTACTGCAACCTCCGTCTCCTAAGTTAAGCAATTCTCCTGCCTCAGCCTTCCAAGTAGCTGGGACTACAGGCTCATGCCACCATACCCAGCTAATTTTTGTAATTTAAGTAGAGACAGGATTTCACCATGTTGGCCAGGTTGGTCTCAAACTCCTGACCTCAAGTGATCCACCCGCCTCAGCCTCCAAAGTGCAGGGATTACAAGTGTGAGCCACCACACCCAGCCATTCTTCTACAATGTTGTTTTAATAATGGCTACAAAAGAGTCTTAGCTGTGGCTATTCCACAGCTCATGAACATTTAGGCTGCTTCCAGTTTTTCTGGACAGCACTGAAATGAACATTTTTTGCAGCCACACTTGTACTTGTGTTTCCTCTTTAAAGACAAGTGGCCAGGTTTGGGGCCTGCATATTACTAAGCCTTTTGATACGTACCACTAAGCTGACCTGCAAATATCTCTGTAGCCATTTATACTTCTGTCAGCAATGCAGGAGAGTTCCTGTTTCTCCATATTCATTCCAGGTCTTCTCATTTTAATTTGTTTTAGTCATTGCTAATTTGATAAGCCAAATGTATCACATTGAAAAAGTGTTTCAAACTGCTAGTGAGGTGGCATATTTGCTCTCATAGGATTGATCATTCTTAAGAGTTGCCTTTTATGAATTCTTCTTTTGTGAATTACTCTTAGCTCATCTAGTAGGTTATTCATCTTTCACCTATTGATTTATGCATTTTTAAATATATAAGTAATGTAGCATATGCTTACATGAGTTGCAGATGATTTGCCCACTTTATTATTTTTATTTCCTTTTCATTTTGGAAAATTTAGCTTCTAAGTAACCAAATCTATCCATTTTTTTTTTCACTTCTGGCTTCCACTTTTGGCATCATTACCATAATTTTATAAATATCCCTGTGTATATCCTCTGTGCATATGATTGTGTTAACATTTTTAAGATGTCTTATTGATACATATCACCAAATTGCTTTCTACAACAGTTTTCCCAGGAGTACAAGAGTGCCCATCTCACTGCAGGGAGAATAGCTTTTAAGTGTTATCTTTTTGTTTTCCCAGAAATCTGAGTGGATGACAACAACCTGCAATCACGCACTTTATGCTATTTGTGATGTTTTTACCCAGTTTTATGAAGCTTTGAATGAAGTTCTTCTTTCTGATGTTTTTGCACAATTGCAGTGGTGCGTAAAACAAGGTACTCTTTAAGCCTCTAGGCATCATTTTTCTTACATAGTCCTTAACGAGAGGTTAGTTTTTTCAGTATTTAAAAGAATGGATGTAGTGCCAAGGAGTACAATGTATAATTTAGTTGGTGAAATGTGTGTGTTTTAATTACAATATAAAAACAGTCCCCCCTAAGTCAGTTCATAAAGCATTTCTTAAAAGATGGGATATAGTTATTTTTGCATTCTACAAGATGTACCTTCATGTATTATACTGTTCTTTTTGCTTTTGTATGTTTGAAATTTTCTCCAGTAAAATGTTTTTAAAATGTACTGTTTCAGTCAAGATCAACAGCTTCATCAAGAGACATTTTTCTTTTTTTTTTTTGAGACGGAGTCTTGCTCTGTCGCCCGGGCTGGAGTGCAGTGGCTAGATCTCAGCTCACTGCAAGCTCCGCCTCGCGGGTTTACGCCATTCTCCTGCCTCAGCCTCCTGAGTAGCTGGGACTACAGGCACCAGCCACCTCGCCCGGCTAGCTTTTTGTATTTTTTAGTAGAGACGGGATTTCACCGTGTTAGCCAGGATAGTCTCGAACTCCTGACCTCGTGATCCGCCCGTCTCGGCCTCCCAAAGTGCTGGGATTACAGGCTTGAGCCACCGTGCCCAGCCAAGAGACATTTTTCATTTGAGTAGTTGTGTGTTTATTTTAGAGTTTGTCAGGAAGAATACCCAGCTGGCACATTAGACCTGGATTCCATAGGTAATTTTGGCTTAGGGCAAGGCTAAATTTAGTTACACTTTTGAAAAAGTGACTTAATTTTAAAATAAATGACAAAGTATTTGATATTGTTCAAATGGCAAAAATTGGAAATACAGTGTATGAGTGACTAAATTTTTGAAAACCTGGTCTAGTATTTTCTCTCTTCTATTATCATTTTTCATACATGAGCCACTTAAAGTAGCAAAATGTTGACCTTCTTTCTTTAGCAATAAAACTATGATAAACAATTTTATCTCTTCAAAAAATTTTTAATGAAAAATTTAATACTGTCTGTAGCATGGCTTCATTAATTAAAAGCCTAGAAACTCACCAGTTGCTGTCTCCAACTCACAATATACAGTATTTGAGACCTGGTTGGCATCAAAATAGCAGTAGAAGTTTAATGATAGATACTGCTTTATTTTACAGATAACGAGCAGTTGGCGCGATCAGGTACAAATTGCTTAGAAAACTTAGTAATATCCAATGGAGAGAAATTCAGTCCTGAAGTCTGGGATGAAACCTGCAACTGTATGTTGGATATTTTCAAAACAACCATCCCACATGTGTAAGTGTTCATGCAGTTGTTCCCGTTTATCTCCGTGTGCATTGGATGTCTTAAAGCTCCTGATTGCCTTTCACATTGATTATTTTTTTTCTCTTTCTTTTTCTTAAGTTTGCTGACATGGAGACCTGTAGGAATGGAGGAAGATTCATCAGAAAAGCATTTGGTAGGATTTGGGATTCTTCTTTAGTTGTCTTTTCTTTGTTCTATCTTAGTAAAAGATCAGTAAGCCTGTATAGTTTGTACTTTTTTTAATGGGAAGTGAGTAAAAAAGTTATAAGATCTAAAAATAATATATATTCATAATATATTTTTTAGAAAATCCAGAAAAGCATTAAGCAAGTAAGTAATCTCGCCAAGTAAAAAGCAGTTTACATTTCTAGCTGCCGCTTTGTGTGACTGTGCCTGCCTAGGAAAGCCAGCCACATTTGAAATGAGGGATCATTTAGCATATACCAACATGTAAGTGTTTTTCCATATTTTAAACTATTCTTTGAGAGCAGCCTTTTCCGTGGCTGCATAGTATTATAATTTCTTTACTTCTCCCTTACCAGACTCTCAGGTTAGTTCTAGGATTTCAACATTGTAAACAGTGCTTTGGTGTAACTGTGCTTGTTTGTTGCCCTCCTAAGTTAATAGTGCTTTCCTCTTCACCAAAGAAGTGGTAGTTCTTACTTTTTGTGTGAGTCCACATAAAGAAGTTCTAATTCAAATCTCACTTTTAAATACTTTGGTTTACAGAGAGGAGTTGTATTATTAACTTTTATTCCTAAATGACTCTAAGACCATTAGATTTTTTTTTTTTTTTTTTTTTTTTTTGAGACGGAGTCTCGCTCTGTAGCCCAGGCTGGAGTGCAGTGGCCGGATCTCAGCTCATTGCAACCTCTGCCTCCCGGGTTTACGCCATTCTCCTGCCTCAGCCTCCGGAGTAGCTGGGACTACAGGCGCCCGCCACCTCGCCCGGCTAGATTTTTGTATTTTTTTAGTAGAGACGGGGTTTCACCGTGTTAGCCAGGATGGTCTCGATCTCCTGACCTCGTGATCCGCCCGTCTCGGCCTCCCAAAGTGCTGGGATTACAGGCTTGAGCCACCGCGCCCGGCCGACCATTAGATTTTAAAAAGCATTTGGGATACAGCAACTGTCTTCTGCTGTTAAGTTTTTTATTTTTTTATTTTATTTTATTTTTGTCGAGATGTCTCTCTGTCCCCAGGCTGGAGTGCAGCAGCCCAATCTCAGCTCACTGCAACCTCTGTCTCCTGGGTTCAAGTGATTCTCATGCCTCAGCCTCCTGCCAAGTAGCTGGGATTCCAGGTGCCCGCCACCATGCCCAGCTAATTTTTGTATTTTTAGCAGAGATGGGGTTTCGCCATGTTGACCAGGCTGGTCTTGAACTCCTGACCTCAGGTGATCCACCTGCCTCGACCTCCCAAAGTGCTGGGATTACAGGCATGAGCCACCGTGCCTGGCCTGCTGTCAACTTTTTAAAAAACTAGTTACTGCACTAGTAATTTATCTTTGAACTTGATCGCATAAAAAATTTGTCACTCTTATTGTTAAATCCTAATATGTAGAGAAATGTCCTCTGGGTTGGAATAGGAAAATACGAAATTTTAATGGGAGGAGAAGTAATTTAAATTCTTAATCTCTCCATTGCAGCCTGTGAGGCATGCTACATTAAGCATGTGGTATAATTTTATTTTGAGCTAAGCAAGGCACTTAAATACAGGCTGGACCAGCTGTATTAAAACAGGCACATCTCTGCCCAAATTATGATGAAGAAAAGTGAGCATTGTTTTTCCCTCTGGTTTACGTTTAGGATGTGGATCTGGACCGCCAGTCTTTAAGCAGCATAGATAAAAATCCCTCTGAGAGAGGCCAGAGCCAGCTCTCTAACCCAACAGATGACAGCTGGAAGGGTAGACCATACGCAAGTAAGGCCACTTTTTAATTTGTTTTAAATAAATAACATGTTTATGTGATTCATATATTCAGAAGACACAAAAGGGTAAAAACATCAAAAGCCACCTTCTGCCCTATGCCTCAGTCTGCCAGTTCTCTGCAGCAGCCAAGGTTACCTGTTTCTCTGTACCTTTCCAGAGTCATTTTATCCATATGCAGGCAAGTACATACACATATACATTCACATACTTACATACATAGTACATATGAATTTTCTCCTTTTACAAATTATGGTATACTATGCCTTATTCTTTTTTCAGTTAATATATTTTAGAGATCATTCAAAATCAATACATAAGGAGCTTTCACATTCTTTTACACTGTTGTCTATTATTCCAGTTTGTAGACATGCTTTTATTGCTTGAGTTGCTCTTAACTGACATTTATATTATTTCTAATCTTTTGCTGTTAGGAGCGATACTGCATTGAATAACCCAATACGTATGTCATTTGTGAATTTATGTAATAAATTCCTAAAAATGTACTGGAGTCAGTGGATAAGTGAATTTGCCATTTTTAAATATTTCCACATTGCTATCTATTAAATTTGTAGCTGTTTACATGATCTTTTTAGATGAAATACAACTTTGGACTAATTTTAACTTGGAATTTTCAAATTACGAGTCAAATTGAATAGTTTTTCATACGTTAAAGCACCACTTCTGTTTTCTTCTCTATGAACTCCATAATCGTTGCTCATTTTCTGTTGATTGTTGGCCCCTTTTGTATTGGTTTGGAGGAGCTCTTATGTACTAGAAACCCTTTTTCTGATATAAGTTTCAAATTATTTTTGCCAAATTGTCTCTTAATGTTGCTTATGGTGTGTTCTACTATGATTTAAAAAAATTAGTTTCAACAGCTGTGAGTACCAGGCACTGTACTGTGTGTTTCATGCGCGTTGTTTTATGTAATCCTCATACTAGCCTTTGAAGAGGTACTGTCTTATATTTGAGGCAGCTGGGGCTTAGACAGATGAGAGAACTGGACAACATGTAGTAGAGTGGGGATTCAGACACATTTTGGCAGCCTGAGGAATGGGAACTTGTGAAGGTTGTTCTGGTCCTTTGAAAGTTGTGTACCCATGGGCCGGGCGCGGTGGCTCAAGCCTGTAATCCCAGCACTTTGGGAGGCCGAGACGGGCGGATCACGAGGTCAGGAGATCGAGACCATCCTGGCTAACACGGTGAAACCCTGTCTCTACTAAAAAAAAAATACAAAAAACTAGCCGGGCGAGGTGGCGGGCGCCTGTAGTCCCAGCTACTCCGGAGGCTGAGGCAGGAGAATGGCGTAAACCCGGGAGGCGGAGCTTGCAGTGAGCTGAGATCCGGCCACTGCACTCCAGCCTGGGCGAAAGAGCTAGACTCCGTCTCAAAAAAAAAAAAAACAAAAACAAACAAAAAAAAAAGAAAGTTGTGTGCCCCATTGTTTGCCTTTATAGCAGTCCCACCCTGTCCTCAACATGCTAGGCTGCAGCTGTTAACATTGAAGCTAACTTCTGAAGCAGCACATTTGACCAAAACAGTGTGCGGTCGTCATTTTCTTTAGAAGGAATAAAAGTAGTCACCCTTGAAATTCATCAAAGAGGTACCATGTTGGGACTGGCATGCTCTCTTTCACTAACTGCTGCAGCCAGCTTCTCTCCAATGCCCAGTGATAGAATGATATATTTTCCTTTTTTTCTTTTTTCTTTTTTGGAGACAGGGTCATACTCTATCTCCCAAGCTGGAATACACTGGTGCAATCATAGCTCATTGCAGCCTTGAACTCCTGGGCTCAAGCAATCCTCCTGCCTCAGTCTCCTGAGTAGCTGGGACTATAGGCGTGTGCCACCACACCCGGCTAATTATTTTATTTTTTTAGAGATGGAGTCTCACTTTGTTGCCCAGGCTGGTCTTGAATTCTTGGACTCAAGCCATCCTCCTGCCTTGGCCTCCCAAAGTGTGGGGATTACATGCATGAGCCACCATGCCCAGCCTCTTTTTCTTCACGAGCTCCAGATAAAGTACTTTCTGTGTGGAGGCCAAGTGTACATTTCTTTCAATAAAAGAAGCACTCAGTGCAGCGAGGGTCTACACTCTGAGAAGTACCTAGGACTCAAGCCACCTCCCATTCCCCCAGGGAACAGTGCCTTTACTGCTCCCAGTCTCCCAGTTCAGCCATAAGCTCAGGCAGACAAAATATTTGCACTATTATTATCATTTACTTCTTTTTATTTTTGGTCCAAAATGCTTTAATTGACTTGGCATAAGTTGAATGTACATCTGCTGGAACTCCACTGTATTTTAAAAATAAATAAATAAAACATTCAACATGGAGAATTGTTACATGTTGGGCTGGGCGCGGTGGCTCACACCTGTAATCCCAGCACTCTGGGATGCCAAGGCGTCTGGATAACCTGAGGTCGGGAGTTGGAGACCAGCTTGACCAACATGGAGAAACCCCGTCTCTACTAAAAATACAAAATTAGCCGAGCGTGATGGCGCACGCCTGTAATCCCAGCTACTCGGGAGGCTGAGGCAGGAGAATTGCTTCAAACCAGGAGACGGAGGTTGCGGTGAGCCGAGGTCGTGCCATTGCACTCCAGCCTGGGCAACAAGAGCGGAACTCTGTCTCAAAAAAAAAAAAAAAAAAGAATTGTTACGTGTTTTTATAATTTCACAACTGGCCAGGTACATTGGCTCACACCTATAATCCCAGCACTTTGGGAGACCAAGACCAATGGATTGCTTGAGCCCAGGATTTCGAGACCAGCCTGGGCAACATGGCGAGACGCCATCTCTGTGACAAAAAAAAAAAAAAATTTTTTTAATGAACGGAATGAAAAAATAATTTCATAGCCACTTTTAAAAACTTGAAGATGACTCAATCTCCTTGTTTTCTATCATTGAAATATTTAATGTTTTCAACATTCCGATTTTATAACAATAAGTTGGGAAAGGAAATCTCTGCTGTTCCTGTAGTCAAACCAGTGAACACTTATGATGTATTTGACATGGGCAACCCTTGGGCCCTCAGGGATTGAGAACACAAAGAGAATGTAGTTAGTCTACTCAGTAAGCAGAAATCACACTGCTAATTTGAACAGGGAAAATTCAATATAAAGAATTGTTGGGGCTGGGCGTGGTGGCTCACACCTGCAATCCTAACACTTTGGGAGGCTGAGGCAGGCAGATCATGAGGTCAGGAGTTCAAGACCAGCCTGGCCAACATAGTGAAACCCCATCTCTACTAAAAGTACAAAAAAAGTTAGCCAGGTGTGGGCCGGGCGCGGTGGCTCACGCCTGTAATCCTAGCACTTTGGGAGGCTGAGGTGGGTGGATCACGAGGTCGTGAGATCCAGACCATCCTGGCTAAGACGGTGAAACCCCGTCTCTACTAAAAATACAAAAAAATTAGCCGGGTGTGGTGGTGGGTGCCTGTAGTCCCAACTACTCGGGAGGCTGAGGCAGGAGAATGGTGTGAACCCGGCAGGCGGAGTGTGCAGTGAGCTGAGATTGCGTCACTGCACTCCAGCCTGGGCGACAAAGTGAGACTCCCTCTCAAAAGAAAAAAAGAAAAATTAGCCGGGTGTTGTGGCGGGCGCCTGTAGTCCCGGCTACTTGGGAGGCTGAGGCAGGAGAATCACTTGAACCTGGAGGAGCCAAGATCGTGCCACTGCACTCCAGCCTGGGCAACACAGTGAGACTCTGTCTCAAAAAAAAAGAAAAAAAAAAAAAGAATTGTTGGCCGGGCACAGGGGCTCATGCCTATAATCCCAGCACTTTGGGAGGCTGAGGCGGGCAGATTACCTGAAGTCAGGAGTTTGAGACCAGCCTGGCTAAGATGGCGAAACCCCTTCTCTACTAAAATTACAAAAAACTAGCTGACACAATGGCACGCATCTGTAATCCCAGCTACTAGCTACTCAGGAGGCTGAGGCAGGAGAATCGCTTGAACACAGGAGGCAGAGGTTGCAGTGAGCCGAGATCATGCTACTGCATTCCAGCCTGGGTGACAGAGCGAGACTCCGTCTCAAAAAAAAAAAAGAGTTGATAACTACTCAAAAGTTGTTAACCACTAAAAGGAATAAAAGACCACTCTTACTCTTGAGGGATACAGAAGTAGAAAATGCAGAAAGTAGCCGGGCGCGGTGGCTCAAGCCTGTAATCCCAGCACTTTGGGTGGCTGAGATGGGCGGATCACGAGGTCAGGAGATCGAGACCATCCTGGCTAACACGGTGAAACTCCATCTCTACTAAAAATACAAAAAACTAGCCGGGCGAGGTGGCGGACGCCTCTAGTCCCAGCTACTCGGGAGGCTGAGGCAGAAGAATGGCGTAAACCTGGGAGGCGGAGGCAGAAGAATGGCGTAAACCTGGGAGGCGGAGCTTGCAGTGAGCTGAGATCTGGCCACTGCACTCCAGCCCGGACGACAGAGCAAGACTCTGTCTCAACAAAAAAAAAAAAAAAAAAAAAAGAAAATGCAGAAAGCAGCAAAACTAGCACTTTGGAAGGCCGAGGCAGGCAGACCACTTGATGTTGTGGCGCAGGAGTTCAAGACCAGCCTGGGCAACATGAGGAAATCCCATCTGTATTTAAAAGGCTTCTGGCCTCTTCAGAGAGGCTGGCTATTGCAGGAACCTGAAACCTCCTATGGTTAGGGCATAGTCCAGTGGTGGTCTTTAGGAGTAGCCCACTGGGTAGCAGAGAAACTTGCTGGAGGACACAGAACCTGCATAGCTCACTTTCTTCAGGTCTTTGCTCATCACATTTTCTTTCTTTTTTTTTTTTTTTTGAGACAGAGTCTCGCTCTATCGCCCAGGCTGGAGTGCAGTAGTGAGATCTCGGCTCGCTGCAAGCTCCGCCTCCTGGGTTCACACCATTCTCCTGCCTCAGCCTCTCAAGTGGCTAGGACTATAGGCAGCTGCCACCACGCGTGGCTAATTTTTTTGTATTTTTAGTAAAGACGGGGTTTCATCATGTTATCCAGGATGGTCTCGATCTCCTGACCTTGTGATCTGCCTGCCTCAGCCTCCCAAAGTGCTGAGATTACAGGTGTGAGCAACCACACCCAGCCTCAGATATCACATTTTCATAGAGATTTTCCTGACTAGTTTGCTTAAACTTGTAATCCTACCCTGACACTTTATATCCCTGTCTCTACCTATCATCAATATTTGACATACAATATCTTATCCTTAAAATATTTCATTTATTGTCTGTCAACACCATGGGAGCAGAGATTGTTTTTGTCCAGTTTATTCATTGCTGTGCCACAACATTAAGAATTGTGCCTTAACTGGGTGCACTGGCTCATGCTGTAATCCCAGCACTTCGGGAGGCTGAAGTGGGAGGATCACTTGAAGCCAGGAGTTCAAGACCAGCCTGGACAACATAGACCCCATGTCTTAAAAAAATAAATCACTCCTTGTACATAGTAGGAGCTCAGTGGATATTTCTTCAGTATTGGCTGAATCATTATTAGGGTTAATCTTTATCATCTAACATAGATCAGAAACTGTTTGCCAGCCTCCTCATCAAGTGTGTGGTGCAGTTGGAATTGATACAGACCATTGACAACATTGTGTTCTACCCTGCAACGAGCAAAAAGGAGGATGCAGAGCACATGGTTGCGGCCCAGGTAAGAACAGGAGGCCTTGGGAAGAGCATCCCTGTCCATAGGGAGGCTGCTTTGATGTAGTGGTGTGCGGGAGCCAGCTCATACTGGCTTTCCAGAGCCCGTTATGCTCGTATCTTTCCAACCTCACAGTCAGTGATGGCATGTTGATGCTTAAAATTGGCCTTAATGGGAGTTATTTACATCAGAAAAAAACAGCAAAGACTAAACATCAGGGCTTCATTTTTTTTATGTATATACCCCATACCCCAGAGAGTGGGTCTATCAACATACCACTGCTCAGATGCCACCTCACTAGTGTTAGTTATCACAGGAACTAGTCCCCATAATTGATAATAGAGTTTAATCACAAATAAGTGAGAAGGAAAAATATATATAAAGATCCCAGTTTTTCCTTCAAAAATTTCATTTTTTGTTTTGTATATGCAACTTTCTACATATGAGATTCTTCTTTTGTTGTTGTTGTTGTTGTTTTGTTTTTTTGGTGAGACAAAGTCTCACTCTGTCACCCAGGCTGGAGTGCAGTGGTGCAATCACAGGTCACTGGGGCTTCAACCTCCCAGGCTCAGGTGATTCTGCCATCTCAGCCTCTTAAGTAGCTGGGACTACAGGCACATGCTGCCATGCCTAGTTAATTTTTTACATTTTTTTTTGTAGAGATGGGGTTTTGCCATGTTGTCCAGCCTGGTCTCAAACTCTTGGACTCAAGCGATCTGCCCACCTCAGCCTCCCAAAGTGTTGGGATTGCAGGCATGCACCACCATGCCCAGCCTACATATCAGATTCTTGAAAACATAGAGAATTGAGTGTCCAAAAGTTGGACAGTAATCCTACACCATGGGTAACAAATGTCAGTGCTTCAGGGGCTAGCAGATCCTGTGAGAGTGAGTGAGTGAGTAAGCGAGTGAGGCAGGCTGGGTAGGGACTGCGGTAAACCAGAAATCTCTAGCCCAGTCAAAGCCCCTGCCACCTCTCAGCTGTAGCGCCCAGTTAGCATCCAAGTGGGTTAAGTTGTGACAGTTTCTAGTGTTTCAAGAGTAGCCAAAATCAAGATTTTTTTTCATAGAGGAAGTCATGTTTTAAATAGTAGCAAAAAATAATGTAAATTTTATTACTGCTGGAAATAAACAGCAGTGAGTATCCTTTTTGATTTTTAAATTTCAGTCACCTTGTTCAATAAAGTTTCCTAGCATTTCATACATGTTTCAAAAATGCATTCCTGGGCCGGGCACGGTGGCTCACACCTGTAATCCCACCACTTTGGGAGGCCGATGCAGGCAGATCACAAGATTGAGTTTGAGATCAGTCTGACCAACATGGTGAAACCCCATCTCTACTAAAAATACAAAAATTAGCCGGGCGTGGTGGCGGGCACCTGTAATCCCAGCTACGCAGGAGGCTGAAGCAGGAGAATCACTTGAACCCAGGAGGCAGAGGTTGCAGTGAGCCAAGATTGAGCCACTGCACTCCAGCCTGGGTGGCAGAGAGAGACTGTCTCAAAAAAAGCATTCCTGTAATGAAATAATTGGAGACACACACACTCCTGTTTATGCAATGGAGGCAGCACTGGTGAAACTGAAACTCTGGCCAGCCAAGCCTGGTATCATGGAACAGCTCAGTGTGTTCCTTCACCAGCCCGTGAGCAGTCTAAATGGAAATGTTTCAGGGTGTTGGGGAATAAAGTGTGTCTTATAGAGAGGATGACTTTGGGAGAGGATGACTGCCATTGTCTGCAATCACAATGCCAGAGCATTCCATCTTCTTCACTAGCTCTTCTATCCTCTGTCCTGTCCTCTAGCAAGACACGCTGGATGCAGATATCCACATAGAGACGGAGGATCAGGGCATGTATAAGTACATGTCTTCCCAGCACCTCTTCAAGCTGTTGGACTGTTTGCAGGAATCCCATTCATTCTCAAAGGCCTTCAACTCCAATTATGAGCAGCGGACTGTCCTGTGGCGAGCAGGTAAGGCCATACAGCAGATAAAATAGATGGCCACACTGGTCACCATCCTACAACATTATAGTGTTTGGAAAATGTGCAAAATTTTAAACATAGCTATAATAACTTAACAGATATTTTCATGCTTGAGGGGGAGAGAAGGGAAATATTGGATAGGTTTCATCCCAGTACATGGTAGATTCTCAGTATGTATTTGATGAAAAGACAAATTGAGGCCGGGTGCGGTGGTTCACGCCTGTAATACCAACACTTTGGGAGGCTGAGGCAGGCAGATCACTTGAGGCCAGGAGTTCGAGACCAGCCTGGCCAACATGGTGAAACCCCATCTCTACTAAAAATATAAAAATTAGCCAGGCGTGGTGGTGCATACCCATAATCCCAGCTACTTGGGAGGCTGAGGCAGGAGAATCGCTTGTACCCGGGAGGCAGAGGTTGCAGTGAGCCAATATTACGCCACTGCGCTCCAGCATGGGCAACAGAGCAAGAGTCCATCTCAAAAAAAAAAAAAAGACAAATTGAAAGTTGGAGAATTGAATTGATTTAACAAGTCAAGAAATTTTATGACTGGGTGTGGTGGCTCACGCCTGTAATCCCAGCACTCTGGGAGGCTGAGGCAGGCGGATCACTTGAGCCCAGGAGTTCAAGACCAACCTGGGCAACATAGCAAAACCCCATCTCTACCCAAAAAAACTATATGAAAATTAGCTGGGCATTGTGGCACACACCATACTCAGGAGGCTGAGGTGGGAGGATCACTTGAGCCTAGGAGATGGAGGTTGCAGTGAGCCAAGATTGCACACTGCACTGCAGCCTGGGCAGCAGGGGGAGACCCTGTCTCAAAAAAAAAAAAAAATTTACATTAAATTAAAAGTTAAATATGACATAAAAAATGTGGCAGTCTAAGAAAAACAGAAACCATTCATCAGTTTTCCAAGCCTTTTAGGGGTTTATTCACTTTCCTACCTCCAAAAGTAAATACATAAACCCTGGAGGTAAATAATATTTTTTTCCAGGATGTTGGTGGGAAAAACGTTCATTATTTTGAACATTGCATACAAGTGATACTTTATATAATTTTTGTATTGTTACCATTACTTCTTGTTGTTGTTGTTGTTGTTGTTGTTGTTGTTGTTGTTGAGACAGAGTCTTACTCTGTTGCTCAGGCTGGAGTGCAGTGGTGCGATCTCGGCTCACTGCAGTCTGTACCTCCCAGGTTCAAGCAGTTCTTATGCCCCAGCCTTCCAAGTAGTTGGGTTTACAGGCAGGTGCCACCATGCCCGGCTAATTTTTATATTTTTAGTAGAAACAGGGTTTCAGGGTCAGGCGCGGTGGCTCCAGCCTGTAATCCCAGCACTTTGGGAGGCCGAGACAGGCGGATCACGAGGTCAGGAGATCGAGACCATCCTGGCTAACACGGTGAAACGCCGTCTCTACTAAAAACTACAAAAAACTAGCCAGGCGAGGTGGCGGCACCTGTAGTCCCAGCTACTCCGGAGGCTGAGGCAGGAGAATGGCGTGAACCCAGGAGGTGGAGCTTGCAGTGAGCTGAGATCCGGCCATAGCACTCCAGCCTGGGTGACAGAGCGAGACTCCGTCTCAAAAAAAAAAAAAAGAAAAAAAGAAAAAGAAACAGGGTTTCAGCATGTTGGGCTGGCTGGTCTTGAACTCCTGACCTCAAGTAATCCACCCATCTCAGCCTCCCAGAGTTCTATGATTACAGGCATGAGCTACTGCACCTGGCCTTGTTACCATTACTTTTTGTCCCCAAATATTTATTTTAACCCACAGTTAAAGAATGTCATTTTTCTCTACAGCCTTAAAATATCCAGCTGTTTTATGTCTTTGCCTATAATAAGGTTTTGCTGATGAGAGTGGTTTGCACATCTCTAAAGATGTATATGTATTTACTGATGTATATGTATTTGCTGATTGGTACTACTTTGTTTTTAAGAATGTGTTTTTATTTTTTTGTTTATTTATTTATATTTTTTGGGGGGGAGACGGAGTCTCACTCTGTCACCAGGCTGGAGTGCAGTGGCGCGATCTTGGCTCACGCAACCTATGCCTTCTGGATTTAAGCAGTTCTCCTGCCCCAACCTCCTGAGTAGCTGGAACTACAGGCACGCGCCACCACGCCCAACTAATTTTTGTATTTTTAGTAGAGATGGGGTTTCACCATGTTGGCCAAGATGGTCTCTCTCTCTTGACCTCGTGATCCACCCGCCTCGGCCTCCCAAGGTGCTAGGATTACAGGCGTGAGCCGCCGTGCCCAGCCTAGAATTCTTAAGAGCTGTTACATTTGAGAAGCCAAAACTAATGGCTTCACCAGCCAATAAGCAAAGTCTAAATGAAGAGCAGGCCAGGCAAGGTGGTTCATACCTATAATCCCAGCACTTTGGAAGGCTGAGGTGGGTGGATCACTTGAGGTCAGGGGTTCGAGACAACATGGCGAAACCTCGTCTCTACAAAAAATACAAAAATTAGTGAGGCGTGGTGGCATGCACTTGTAGTCCCAGCTAGGCAGGAGGCTGAGGCGGGAGGGTAACTTGAGCCTGGGAGGTTGAGGTTGCAGTGAGCCTAGATTGTGTGCTGCACTCCAGCCTGGATGACAGAGTGAGACTCTGTCTCAAAATAAAATAAAATAAAATACCAATAAATAAATGGAGAACAGTACAAGGCATTGAAAAATGAAGTTCTTATACAGAGGATGACTTTTGGGGAGTCGTAACTGCCTTCATCTGGTATCACAATCAATCTGTATTAAGAATATATATAAAATGTTTCAGGCCAGGCTTAGTGGCTCATTTCTGTAATCCCATCCCTTTGGAAAGCTAAGACAGGAAGATTGCTTGAGTCCAGGAATTTGAAACTAGCCAGGGCCACATAGTAAAACCCTGTCTGTACAAACAAACTCTAAAAAATTGGCTGGGCGTGGTGGCTCACATAATCCCAGCACTTTGGGAGGCCGAGGCAGGCAGATCATCTGAGGTCAGGAATTCGAGACCAGCCTGACCAACATGGAGAAACCCTGTCTCTACTAAAAATACAAAAATTAGGCCGGGCGCGGTGGCTCAAGCCTGTAATCCCAGCACTTTGGGAGGCCGAGACGGGCGGATCACGAGGTCAGGAGATCGAGACCCTCCTGGCTAACACGGTGAAACCCCGTCTCTACTAAAAAAAAAATACAAAAAAAAAAAAAAAAAAACTAGCCGGGCAACGTGGCGGGCGCCTGTAGCCCCAGCTACTCGGGAGGCTGAGGCAGGAGAATGGTTTAAACCCGGGAGGCGGAGCTTGCAGTGAGCTGAGATCCGGCCACTGCACTCCAGCCTGGGCGACAGAGCGAGACTCCGTCTCAAAAAAAAAAAAAAAAATTAGCCCGGTGTGGTGGTGTGCGCCTGTAATCCCAGCTAGTCAGGAGGCTGAGGCAGGAGAATCGCTTGAACCTGGGAGGCGGAGGTTGTGGTGAGCCGAGATCGCGCCATTGCACTGCAGCCTGGGCAACAAGAGTGAAACTCTGTCAAATAAATAAATAAATAAGCCAGGCATGGTGGCACACATCTATGGTCCTGGCTACTCAGGAGGCTGAGGCAGGAGGATCATTGAGCCCAAGAATTGGAGGCTGCAGTGAGCTATGATCATGCCACTGCACTCCAGCCAAGGTGACAGAGCGAGACTGTGTCAAGAAAAGAAAAAAAAAAAAAAACAGATGTTTCAATATTTCATGAAGTAACTAGATTTCTAGTTCATAACACAGTTATCAGCATTATCGTAGAAATGTGCACTAATTATATGAATGTCTGATGTCTAGGTTTTAAGGGCAAGTCTAAACCCAATCTTCTAAAACAAGAAACCAGCAGCCTGGCCTGTTGTTTGAGGATCCTGTTTCGAATGTATGTTGATGAGAACCGCAGGGATTCCTGGGAAGAAATACAGCAGAGACTTTTAACGTAAGAAAAATAGTTTCTGATTAGATTTCTACCTGCCATATACAAAATGTGTCACAGCAATACTGTGGATTGAAAAGAGTGGGAGAAAAATACATGCTGACACTCTGACAAATTATTTTCCTTTTTATTTTTTCTATTTGGTGACTCTCCCATTTCACTTTTCTTAATGCCCTGAAGAGGGCAGAGCCTTATCTGTTTCACTGATAAGTCCTTGCTCGAGCCCAGGAGTTGAAGGGTGCTGGGAACTACGCATAGAAACATGGACAGTGAAAACTGCTTCTAGCAGTGAGCAGGCTAGATGGAAGTCCTGACTGTGGCTGGAGCCTTGTGGTCTTAGGCAGGTTACTATCCCTCTTGGGACCAGGTCCTCTTTAGAACTGTTGTCAGCAATAACATCCCATCATTCCGTCTTTCCAAGAAGAATGTGATTTAAATAATATAACTAGGATGTGCCTACAAAATTATCCAGAAATGCACCAATGGGGAGAGAGTGGAATACTGATGAGGAAGCCGCAGCCAGAAAAGTAGGTCTTTGCCACTCAGCTTCCTGGGCATCAGTAGGATTCTGATGCCTGAGCTTTCTTTTTCTCCTGTAACATTTAGAAACAGTAACACACAGTGCTGGCAAATGTGTGGTGAGAATGCACTCTCCTGTATAGCTCGTTGGAGTGTACAGTGGCATGATCTTTCTGGAAAGTAGGTGGGATACCAGGAGCCCTAAAGTGTTCATTCTCTGTGAGTCAGTCATTCCACTGTTACAGAATCTGCTTCAGAAAATATTTTAGAAATAGGAACCAGGAATACCACACAGAATATTCACTGAAGATGTATCAGGAGAAAAAAATTTAAGCAGCTCAACTAAGCTATGATATGTCCTAAATTACGATATTATGAAATATACCCATTAAAAGTGCATTTTTTTTTTTTTTTTGGAGATGGAGTCTCGCTCTGTTGCCCAGGCTGGAGTGCAGTGGCACAGTCTTAGCTCACTGCAACCTCCGCCTCCTGGTTTCAAGCATTCTCCTGCCCCAGCCTCCTGAGTAGCTGGAACTACAGGCACGCGCCACCACGCCCAGCTAATTTTTGTATTTTTAGTAGAGACAAGATTTCACCATATTGGCCAGGCTGGTCTTGAACCCCTGACCTCGTGATCCCCCCACCTTGGCCTCCCAAAGTGCAGGGATTACAGGCGTGAGCCACTGCGCCTGGCCTAAAAGTGAAATTTTTAAGAAATAATTTTACTTAATGTGCGAACTTGTTCATAATACAATAAATTTTACCCCCAAAAAGAAGCTGCAAAAGTGTTTTTACTTGCAATTTTCAGCAATTGGGGCATTTTATTTGTTTTTTAGAGTCAGGGTCTCGCTATGTTGCCCAGGCTGGTCTTGAACTCCTGGGCTTATGAGCTCTTCCTGCCTCAGCCTCCTGAGTAGCTGGGACTACAGGTGAGCAATTTTTCTTTTGAAATCTTAGCAGAAAAAAAAAAAAAACTGGAAGGAAATCTGGCAAAATATTGTCATATATCCCTTAGAATGATGTAACTGTTTTTTCTTCTTTATAATTTTTTCTTTTATAATTTTTTACACTTATCAGTTACCTTACAATGAGAATAAATAACAAGTCATATAGTGAAAAGAGAATTAATTAACTAAAGGAGGCACTAATGGCTTATTTCAACTTTAGCCCAAAAGAGAAATACCTACA
Source organism: Trachypithecus francoisi (assembly GCF_009764315.1). NCBI lineage: Eukaryota > Metazoa > Chordata > Mammalia > Primates > Cercopithecidae > Trachypithecus > Trachypithecus francoisi. The sequence continues at coordinate 44,630,499 of NW_022681467.1, forward strand.
GTCTTATAAAGTTTCTGTAAAGGAGATATGTAAGGCCAGGCGCGGTGGCTCACTCCTGTAATCTCAGCACTTTGGGAGGCCAAGCCAGGTGGATCACAAGGTCAGGAGTTTCAGACCAGCCTGGCCAACATGGCCCTGTCTCTACTAAAATTACAAAATTAGCCGGGCATAGTGGCGGGTGCCTGTAATCCCAGCTACTCAGGAGGCTGAGACAGGAGAATCACTTGAACCTAGCAGGTAGAGGTTGCAAAGAGCCGAGATTGTGCCATTGCACTCTAGCCTGGGCAACAAGAGCAAGACTCTGTCTCAAAATAAAAAAAAGAGATATGTAAATGTCAAGTTTTTGGCATAACATGTTTTATTTTAAAAAAAGCAATTAAATGTGATTGTGAGGAGAGAAGGGCAGTTATATAATTGTGAGTAATAAGCTCCTATGCTACAGACATTGATTGAGCTCAGCCCTAGCCATGTGCCAGGACTGAACCAAGTTATCACTTAACATATTTATTTCATGTAATCCTCACAACATCCCCTTGAGTTTGAACTTTTTTTTTTTTTTTTTTTTTGAGACAGTCTCACTCTGTCGCCCAGGGTGGAGTACAGTGGTGCGAGCTCAGTTTACTGCAACCTCCAGCTCCCGAGTTCAAGCGATTCTCGTGCCTCAGCCACCTGGGTAGCTGGGATTACAGATATGCACCACCACTCCCAACTAATTTTTCTATTTTTAGTAGAGATGGGGTTTTGCTACATTGGCCAGACTGGTCTCAAACTCCTGGCTTCAAGTGATCTGCCTGTGTTGGCCTCCCAGAGTGCTGGGATTATAGGCATGAGCCACTGCATCCAGCCAATTCTTTATCTCCATTTTATAGCCGAAGAAACTAAGGCTCAGTGATTTGCCCCAGATAGCACAGCCAGAGAGGGTGCTCAGTGGTTACTGCAGTGGCTGAGCTCAGAGGCTCAAGCTTACATCTATAATTCCAGCACTCTGGGACACCAAGGCAGGCAGATTGCTCAGCCCAGGAGTTCAAGACCAGCCTGAGCAACATGGTGAAACCCCATCTCTACTAAAAATAAAAAAAGCCAGGAGTGGTGGCACAAGCATGTAGTCTTAGCTGCTTGGGAGGCCGAGGTTGGGAGGATCAGCTTGAGCCCGAGGAGGTCAAGGCTACAGTGAACCATGGTCACGCCACTGCACTCCAGCTTGGGCGGCACAGCAAGACCCTGTCTCAAAAAAAAAGTAATTAAAAAAACATGTTAAAAGAATTTAAAAAATAGCACGAGAATGAATAGTTCTCCCCTGAATGTGAGATGTTAATAAATTGTTTGATATGCCCTCACCTCTCTAATTCTTCTAGTGTTTGCAGTGAAGCTCTTGCCTATTTCATCACCGTGAATTCTGAAAGCCATCGGGAGGCCTGGACAAGTCTCCTGTTGTTACTTCTAACCAAAACTCTCAAAATAAATGATGAAAAGGTATGAACAAGTAAACTCTGACATTTCCACTAGGACATAAAGTTTGGGTTGGCTTTTCATTCAAGAGTTTGCAGTAACTGTTTTCTCAGTTCTCCCAAGGATGGTTACATGACTAGCACCATTCTAGATGCATTGGAGAGAAATTAATTCATTACAGAAAATGGGTGCCACAGGATATTAGGGCTTTTTCCCTGGAAGAACCCTAGTTGAAAAGGCTGAAATTTAGACCTCATGTGTTGCTGTTAGGAATGGTATGGTGATTTTCAGTGCAGGAAGAGAGGGTTAAGATTGTGAAGTACTGGTTTTGACCTAGGAACCTGCTTTACAAAGTAAAAGAGCTGGCCGGGCGCGGTGGCTCAAGCCTGTAATCCCAGTACTTTGGGAGGCCGAGGCGGGCGGATCACGAGGTCAGGAGATCGAGACCATCCTGGCTAACACGGTGAAAACCCGTCTCTACTAAAAAAAAAAAAATACAAAAAAACACTAGCTGGGCGAGGTGGCGGGCGCCGGTAGTCCCAGCTACTCGGGAGGCTGAGGCAGGAGAATGGCGTGAACCCGGCAGGCGGAGCTTGCAGTGAGCTGAGATCTGGCCACTGCACTCCAGCCCGGGCGACAGAGCGAGACTCCTTCTCAAAAAAAAAAAAAAAAAAAAAAAACAAAGTAAAAGAGCTGTTGACTTTTGGCAGCAAGACTATCCAAATTTAATTAAAGTTAAATATAACTGAAAGAAGCTTTAATTTGCAAGGTTTTCTTTCAACTTCTTTTTTTTTTTTTTTTTGAGACAGAGTCTTGCTTTGTCATACAGGCCGGAATGCAGTGGCGTGATCGAGCTCACTGCAACCTCTGCCTCCCAGGCTCAAGCCATCCTCCCACCTCAGCCTCCTGAGTAGCTGGGACCACAGACACACGCCACCACGCCCGGCTAAGTTTTTGTATTTTTGGTAGAGACGGGGTTTCACCATGTTGCCCAGGCTGGTCTCAAATTCCTGAGCTCAAGCGATCCACCTGCCTCGGCCTCCCCAAGTGCTGGGATTACAGACGTGAGTCACTGTGCCCGGCCCCAACTTTCTAATAGCAAGCAAAACACCAATATTGTAATAAGTTTCAGGGTGAGATTAACACTTCTGAAAAACTGGTGGCCCCCAGAAAAACTGTCTAATTTTATCTGTTTCTCTCCCACCTCAAGTTCAAAGCACATGCTTCAATGTACTACCCCTACTTGTGTGAAATTATGCAGTTTGACTTGATCCCTGAGCTCCGAGCAGTTCTGCGGAAGTTCTTCCTACGGATAGGTGTTGTGTATAAGATATGGATTCCAGAAGAGCCATCACAGGTACCAGCAGCACTGTCACCAGTGTGGTAGCCCTGGCCACCCAGGCCACTGCTGCAGCTCTGCAGAATGTTCAGCATGCCATCTCTGACTGGCACATCTCGTTGAAGGGTCATAGAAACAAGGAGTTGGCATCTTGGATATCAGAATGACCGGATACGGATGGCCTCTACGCTGCTCCATCACAGTCCCTAACTAAGGCTTATGGTATTTCATTAAACCGTTGCATACCCAGTTAGCACAGTAGGTGGGGAGTCTGCTTCATCTCTATCATTCCATTTTTCTGATTAAACTGTCAAATCTGTCATCGCATATGCCATCATTTTCTAGCAAAATCCCATGATTGGCCATAAACGTTTTGTAAGAAGAAGTCACTCTCCTTGAAAATACTGAACATAGCTGTATAGGTTTGTGATTATTAGAGAGTATGTTAATAAAACTTCTTGTAACGGCTAACTGCCACCTAAAATATGCTGGGTTTTCTGTTGTTGTTTGAGTGTGTTAGAGAAATTTGAGTGTTTTTGTCAGTTATGAGTCAGCCGTAATTAGATTAGTTTAGGGACAGGTTGGGATTAGAGAAGAGTTGTTTTTTTGTGTTTTGTTAATGTCTGAGTGATTTTAAAAGTATTTTACAAAAAGATATTGGAAATTTGGTTGAAGGCAGAGTTTAGTAATTAAGTTAGAATTAAGAGTTTTGCGAGGTTAAAAAAATGTGCCTCGTGGATCTCCCTGTTTTAGTAACATGGCAAGAAAAAATCTACAGGAAAAAGTGAACAATTTAATGAAGATGATTATTAGCCTTCCTTGAAGTATTTGTGGATGGGTGTTAAATTAAAATTTCCAGAATACACTGTCCATCTCACACACTCTGAAATCTAATATATGAAGTAGTAATGAAAATGAAGTAGTAATTTAACCAGAGTTCATTTATCCTTGAATAAACCTTTTTATTTTTACCTCAGAAAAGTGAGTATACTGGCGGTTAGTGTCACTGCTTTGCACAGTCCCCATTAGACCCTCCAGAGAGGGACAGTAACTGTGCATGAGAAGCCACTCCCATGAGCCTCCTCGGCCTCATGTCATGGGTGGAACTGGAGCTGTGTCGGGGCCAGCACAGCTGAACTGTGACAATGGCAGGAGGTAGCATGTGCCCAGCACTTCCATTAATCTGAGCCTAGGAGTTGAATTCTTTGGCAAGGTTAGATTCTGAGGTCCTTATTATGTTAATGATAGTGCAATACTCTCACCTGCAGTAGAACTGAGTTCTGATGCAGCTTGTGTAAAAGCAGGCAGTACACAAGTACGACCCAAAGCCTGCGAACAGTATACATGGATGCTCACCCATGAGAAGGAGCACACACGCCTCATTCTCTGCCCTCACCCACTGCTCACCTAGAGCATCGCTGAGCATTAGACAAAGTGTTACACGGAGTGATTAAAACATTCAGACGTCTACCTACGCTCTTTAGTCCTGTAAATTGGGTTGTATTGATGTCAACTCTGGTGCCTTAGAAGTTAGTAGTTTGGGAACCTATATGTAAAATCGGATGTTTTTTCTTTGTAGAGAAGGATTTCTGGTGCTTTTGCTTACTAAGAGACCGATATTCTTAAGTTGTTTTCTTGTTTTAATAGCCTTGAGAAATGTTTAGTTTTTGGCCAGCAGAATTCTTATCTATTTTTTTCTTTCCCAAAAAGTGTTAATTTCTCTACCAAAGAAAAAATGAGCAGGTTTAGGTTTTTACATGACTTACATACATTAGATAAAAGGAGCTATATAATTTAGCAGGAAAGGACTACGGGAGAATACTTTATTGTGAGTGGAAAATGTTGGCACATTTGACTGGCTTGCCCTGGAATCCACTGCACTGTGAAACCTACGCTCCCTGGTATCATAGCGCGTTGCCACCTCAACAAGTCAGTTGCCTCCATTGATATTTGTACTAAAGGTATACATGGGGAACACGTGTTCATTCATTAAGTTCATCTTGCATGCAGCTATATCCCTGATTGGTTATTTTCCTTTCCTTCTGAGGTTCTCATGTCATTTTCTTCATTGAATGTGACTAAAATCTTTCCGGTGTCTTCCTGCCCTCTCTTTATTTTTGCCTCTTGCAGGGTAGCAGATGTGTCAGTGCATTTTATTACTTGCTGAAGACATTCCGGCTTAAATTTCTTATTAGTTTAGTATTTTAAAAGAATTAATTTTCTGAATGAGGCATTTGAATTGTACCAGCAATGGACTTTTAAAAAACTGGATGTAAAACCATTCAGGGTAATTTTTCTTATCAGTGGACAGTGACGAACAGAGGAAATCCCTTACCTCCAATAATAAGCCATTCAGCCTAAATTCATTTTTATGAGTAAATCTATTCTTTCTCATGGTAAATGTGGCCTGTGCCACTCAAACACTAGTGAAAGGGTATGTACAACCGCAACATCAGGCCAGAACACCATTTATTTATCCGAGTAATGTAGGAGAGTGAAACATTTTCCAAGGCCTTATTTCTTTTTCAGAATGCTTTAAGTGTTGATTATATGTGCTAGGTCTCTCGAGAAGTTTTTATTTGTTACAATACTGCTGCTTTGAGCAATTTTGTTTCTCTTCATCGTCTGTTAGGGAAATCACCAGCTTTGGCATCTTAACAACAAACAGTGGATAGGTAATTTTTATTTCTGATACGCATCTTTAGAGTCAAATATATCTTTTCCCTGTACTCCTTATGTACAACCAAAGAACATATATTATGAAAATTGTATTATAATATTTGGAAACACAACATTTTGCTCTGACAGATGACTTTTGTACAAAATGAGGAAAAAAAAACCCCTGTACTTTTTTTGTTGTTCTTTTGTGATTAAGGGTATATACATTTTAGTAGTCTTTGTTATTAAAGGAACCTGCTGGTAAGTACAAGTGTGACCATCTCATTCAGATGTTTGTTGTTATGATGCAAATGGATATTGGTTTCAATAGAAGCTGGATCCTTAATACTGCATTTTCTGAATTCTGTTTTAATATTTTTGTTAAAGTAGACATAGCTGAACTCACATGAAATCTTGGAATTTTGTTATCAGCAGCTTTGCAGTTTGGGAAACAAAGAAACCAAAGCTGAGTCTTTTAAGGAATGAACATATCTGGAAATCCTTGCTCTCAAAACAAAACAATGTAATCTATCAAAGGTGTTGTTTTACTCAGTGTTCTAATTTTTAAAAAATTTTATCTGCATATTTGCATCAAATATTTCTTTATGTGCAAAATGTATGTTTTACCTCTTTAAAATGCCTAAAAGTTAGTTAATAGTTACTTTGGTTTAATCTATACACAATGATTAAGTGCATTTAATATTGGTAATTTAATGAAAACCATTCCTTGCCCAATGGATGTATAAATTTTTGAAAGAATAAGCAGAATTATATAATATGAAATGCTATGTAAAGTTTTCTATGTAAAAATATTATGTATAATACTATTAAAATATCCCATGCTTTGATCAGGTGGTAAATCAATAAAATTTTAAAAAGTATAGCTGTTTATAATGTAGTAATTTTAAAAACATATATCAAGCAATAGTTTTGGGTCAGTTTATGTCCCTCACCAATCAAAGGGGGAAAATTCCAGTCATGAGAAGATTCTTTATATACCTCTTGAATCTATTAACTTTGTTTGTTGTTGCTAGTTACAAAATTTAATTGTACAAGCAGTACTATTGGTTGTACAAGCAGTAGCTATTGGTTGAACCAATACACACTGACAGCTTTGAAACGTTCAGATGCTAATGTATTTATTTATTTATTTTTGGGACAGGGTCTTGCCCTGTAGCCCAGGCTGAGAGCAGTGGTGCAGTCACAGCTCACTGCAGCCTTGACCTTCTGGGCTCAAGTAATCCTCCCACCTCAGCTTCCTGATTAGCCAGAACTACAGGGCCAGTAGTGAGACACCTTGCCCGGCTAATTTTTGTATTTTTTTTGTAGAGATGGGGTTTCACCATGTTGCCCAGGCTGGTCTGGAATTCCTGACCTCAGCGATCCTCCCATCTTGGCCTCCCAAAGTGCTGAAATTACAGGCGTGAGTACCACGCCAGCTGAGATGCCAATTTTTAAGTCAGTGTGACAAATACTAATCAGATTCTCATACCAGTGTTTAGGATCTACATAAATTCGATTCTGGACATAGTTCCATACACAAGAGTAAGAGACTAACAGTATAATTCCCCAATAGTTTAACTAAAGGTATAATTTTCCAAATCACTTATAGTAACAATAAATTCTAACTTTTTTAAAAAATAGAGATGGGGGTCTCTCACTATGTTGGCCACATTGGTCTTCAGCTCCTGGGCTCAAGTGATCCTCCCACCTCAACCTACCAATGTATTGGGATTACAGGCGTAAGCCACTACATCCAGCCAATTCTAACTTTTTAAGTCTAGGGTCTGGCATGGTGGGAGGATTGCTAGAAGCCAGGAGTTTGAGACCAGTCTGGGGAATGTAGTGAGACCCTATCTTTACAAATAATAATAATAATAATAGCCAAGTGTGGTGGCACATGCCTGTAGTCCCAGCTACCCAGGAGACTGAGGTGGGAGGATTGGTTGAGCCCAGGAGGTCGAGGCTACAGTGAGCTGTGTTTGTGCCACTGCACTCCAGCATGGGTGACAGTCTGTCTCAAAAACACAGAAACCAAAAAAACTTCTGGCCACAAAGCAAAAAGTTGCATAGCCACAGTAAAGATTTAGTTGGTTATAAAGTTGTGGTATTGCCAATTTAAGCTAATACTTCGTTTTGGAGCTTTTATACACAGTATTTTTGTTAGGGATCACAATTCTGCAACCTCTGCTCCAAAAAGAATAGAATGAGTTTTCTTAAAGGGAGCTTAGCTTCTGAACTCTTAATGATTCATATCTGTGCATAGAGTCTGTGATCCCACATCCCAGGTGGAAAGAAAGCAATCTTTCCACCTCAGCCTCCCAAAATGCTGGGATTACAGGCACATGCCACCATGCCCAGCTAGGTTTTTGCTGAGGTAACAACCTCTTATCTCTTGTCCCTCCCTCCACCACAAAAACCAACAACAACACTTCTAACAGCTTCCTTCTTCATGGCTGTCTTTGGCAATGTTTCCAATTTTTTTTTTAAGAGACGTGATCTTGCTTTGTCACCCAGGCTGGGGTGAATGGCCTCATTGCAGCTGACTGCAGCCTCAATTTCTCGTGCCCAAGCCACCCGAAGTTCTTTGTTCTATTACGTGGACAGACACAAAGGGCACGGCATTTATTAAGTTCTGTTAAAGTCTTCTCAGCCTCTCTCGTGTCTGTATTTATGTGGCCCATATCTTCTGTGTGGTTGAGTTGTTCCCCTTGTTTGTCCAGTATTGTGATGATCTTGATTCCTGCATCCTGAGACTCAATGGCTAAACTGAGGATTCTCCTTGTACTTTCTAGAGACTCAGCAGCAACTTGGTGAACCCTCAGATGAATTCTCTTTGGATTCAGGATCTTGCTGTGGCTCCCAGGCTGGAGTGCATTGGCAGTGGCACCATCATAGCTTACTGCAGCCTCAAACTCTTGGGCTCAAGCAATCTTCCTGCCTCAGCCTCCCCAGTAGCTGGGACTACAGGCACACCTCACTATGCCCAGCTAATTTTTAAAAATTTATTTGTACAGACAGGGTCTTGCTACGTTGTCCCAGCTGGTCTCAAACTCCTAGGCCCAAGTCATCTTCCCACTCCAGCCTCCTAAAGTGTTGGAATTTACAGGTGTGAGCCACTGGGCTCAGCTCTGAATTTCTTCTAATGACAGATTATCCATGATGAATCAAAACTATCAGGCATGGGCCAGGTGTGGTAGCTTACACCTGTAATCCTAGCACTTTGGGAGGCTGAGGCAGGCAGATCACTAGAGGTCAAGAGTTCGTAGCCAGCCTGACCAACGTGGCAAAACCCTGTCTCTACTGAAAATACAAAAATTAGCTGGACACGGTGACACACACCTGTAGTCCCAGCTACTTGGAAGGCTAAGGAATAAAGAATCACTTGAACCTGGGAGGCCGAGGTTGCAGTGAGCTGAGATCACACCACTGCACTCCAGCCTGGGCGACAGAGCAAGACTCCTCAAAAAAAAAAAAAAAAATTACTTGGCTAATTTTTTATTTTTTTTATTTTTTTTATTTTATTTTATTTTATTTTTTTTTTTTTTGAGGCGGAGTCTCGCTCTGTTGCCCGGACTGGAGTGCAGTGGCCAGATCTCAGCTCACTGCAAGCTCCGCCTCCCGGGTTTACACCATTCTCCTGCCTCAGCCTCCCAAGTAGCTGGGACTACAGGTGCCCGCCACCTCGCCCGGCTAGTTTTTGTATTTTTAGTAGAGACGGGGTTTCACTGTGTTAGCCAGGATGGTCTCGATCTCCTGACCTCGTGATCCGCCCGTCTCGGCCTCCCAAAGTGCTGGGATTACAGGCTTGAGCCACCGCGCCCGGCCTAATTTTTGTATTTTTAGTAGAGACTGGATTTCAGCATGTTGGCCAGGCTGGTCTCAAACTCCTGACCTCAGGTGATTTGCCCGCCTCTGCCTCCCAAAGTGCTGGGTTTACAGACATGAGACACTGTGCCCAGCCTCTGAAGACCCACTTCTACTGCATACCTGTCCTAGGCAGAAAGCAGCCCTAGGTTCCTGCTGCCCTCTGAGAGAGTCCTGGAAGGTACTCTGTCCTTGACCTTTGGGCCACATTCCATGGACTCCTGGTAAAGTCTCACTTCTCCCTTCCCTTCCACCAAAAGAGGAAAGGAGAACTTAATGGCTAGGCACAGTGGCTCATGCCTATAATCCCAACACTTTGGGAGGCTAAGGCAGGAGGATCACTTGAGGCCAGAAGTTTGAGACCAGCCTGGGAAACAGTGAGACCCCATCTGTCCCCCTCCCCATCTCCCCACCAATGAACTTTCTCCTGCTAGCTTTCTATATTGATCATTTTTTGACTTGCTATTTCAACCATTCTTCAGCCTTTAATTCTCACAATAACCCGCATAAAGTAGGTACTATTATCATCACCACCAACATCCCTCCTTTTTATAGAGAGGTATGGGCTCAGAGAGGTTGACGAACTTGACTTAGGCCACTCAGCTGGATTCGAAGCCCTGCAGCCTGGCTCTAGAGCCCGCCTCTTAAACACTGCTCAGATCTAGCCTGGTACCATGCTTCACACCTGTAACCCCAGCTCTCTGGGAAGCCAAGGCAGGCAGATTGCTTCAGCCCAAGAGTTTGAGACCAGCCTGGGCAACACAGTGACACTTTGTCTCTATTTATTTATTTATATATTTTTTTAGATGGAGTCTGGCTCTGTCCCCCAGGCTGGAATGCAGTAGTGCAATCTTGGCTCACTGCAACCTTGGCCTCCCAGGTTCAAGCAATTGTGCCTCAGCCTCCTGAGTAGCTGAGACTACAGGTGCGTGTCACTATGCCCAGCTAATTTTTGTAGTTTTAGTAGAGATGGGATTTCGCCATGTTGACCAGGCTGGTCTCGAACTCCTGACCTCAGGTGATCTACCCACCTTGGCCTCCTAAAGTGCTGGGATTACAGGAGTGAGCCACCACATTCAGCCTTGTCTCTATTTAAATAAATAAATAAATAAATAAATAACTGCCCTGCTCCACTTCCAATGTATTTCTTCCACTTCAACCTTGATGCTCTTTTCAGTCTTGCCCTGGAGAGGAAGGGCTGCTCTGATGTGCTGGAGAGCAGATGGACAGTGGTAGATAATATGGGGCCCTGGCTCCTGTGTACAGAGAACACACTTAGCACAGGACTAACATTTGCAGGCTCTAGGGCAGAAATACAAATGTCAGCTCAGATGCTCTGAGGGTCAACATTTAAAAGCTCTATGTAAAGCTTTTGAATAAGACATTCTATCTTCCTTCCTTTATAAATGTACCTTTGAAAAGATCTGGAAGAGCAGGTCAAAGATGGAATTCTCAGGCTCCTCAGAGCTCCACACCAGAAAGCAGCAGCACCGGGTGGCTGGCCCAAGACCGGCACCCTGCTCTCTCCACCTCAGGTTTCACCCTGCACCACAAGGCTTTGCATGTGTGCATGAATGCCCAGCCCTGTCCAAACCCCCTGCAAACCCCTTTTTGACCCAAGTCACCCTTCCAGCATGGGAGTGCTCACAAGCTGCTGTACAGCCCCCCCTGAAGAAGTGACCCAGGCAAGGGTCTCCACAGGCCAGGGGCCTATGGGTCGGGAATTCCAGGGCCCTGTGCAACAGCAGCGTGGTCTCAAAGGGAGTGGCATATGTTCTAGATGTGCACACCCATTCGGCTCACAGACAGGAGGGAGCCGTCTAAAGCAGGGGCACGGCAAAGGTCTGCAGGCTTGCCCAGGTCTAAGGCAGGTCTAAAAATCCCACTTCAAGAGATGGAAAAAATATAATTTCCCATCAAGAAGCATGAAAAATACACTTCTAGGTCAGGCGTAGTGCCTCACACCTGTAATCCCAGCACTTTGGGAGGCAGAGGCGGGTGGATCACCTGAGCTAAGGAGTTCAAGACCAGCTTGACCAACATGGTGAAACCCCGTCTCTACTAATAAAGTACAAAAATTAGCTGGGTGTGGTGGCACATGGCCTGTAGTCCCAACTATTTAGGAGGCTGAGGCAGGAGAATTGCTTGAACCTGGGAGGCGGAGGTTGCAGTGAGCCACTGTAATCCCAGCAATTTGGGAGGCCAAGGTGGGTGGATCACTTAAGCCCAGAGGTTTGAAACCATCCTGGGCAACACAGAGAGACCCTATCTCTACACAAAAAATTTAAATATATACATTTAAAATTGTTTTAATTAAAAATATATAAAATAAGGAAATAGAGGACATAAATAATATATTAGCTACAACTTATATCCTAATAAAGGAGATTTCCTCTTTTGTATGAGCAGATTTTTTTTGTTTTTTTGAGACGGAGTCTCACTCTGTCGCTCAGTTGGAGTGCAATGGCGCAATCTTGGCTCACTGCAACCTCTGCCTCCTGGGTTCAAGCAATTCTCCTGCCTCAGCCTCCTGAGTAGCTGGGATTACAGGTACATGCTACCACGCCCAGCTAATTTTCATATTTTTAGTAGAGACGGGGTTTCACCACGTTGGTCAGGCTAGTCTCAAACGTGTAGATTTTTGTAACATATATTTAAACAGAAATAGGCCAGGCGTGGTGGCTCACGCCTGTAATCCCAGCACTTTCAGAGGCCGAGGCGGGCGGATCACCTGAGGTCAGGAGTTTCAGACCAGCCTGGCTGACAGGGTGAAACAATTTCTACTAAAAATACAAAAATTAGCTGAGCATGGTAGTCGGCGCCTGTAGTTCCAGCTACTTGGGAGGCTGAAGCAGGAGAATTGCTTGAACCCGGGAGGTGGAGGTTGTAGTGAGCCAAAATCGCGCCACTATACTCCAGCCTGGGTGACAGAGTGACACTCCATCTCGGAAGAAAAAGAACAAAACAAATTAAAGTGCCTCCATTTTAAGAAAGGTAAGAAACAACAATCAGATACTTCTTAATGTTTAGCTGTTAACACTCTTATGCATCTCAGTTGGGCTTTAAAAGTGAGATTGAGACATAAGACTTGTTCTTTCCCAGCATAACCAAATGTGTCCATGCCTTTCTGGATCCAAATAAAATGAAAAGTTATCTTCCTCAAGGAGCACATCATAGACAATGTGTCTTTTCAGAATGTCTTACATTAGACAGATTGGGATTTTTTTTTGTTTTTTTGGTGGGGGTGGGGTTCAGAATCTCGCTTTGTCTTCCAGGCTGGAATACAGTGGCACAACCTCAGCTCACTGCAACCTCTACCTCCCAGGTTCAAGTGATTCTCCTGCCTCAGCCTCTCAAGTAGCTGGGATTACAGGCACCCGCCACCACACCCAGCTAATTTTTGTATTTTTAGTAGAGATGGGGTTTCACCATGTTGGCCAGACTGGTCTCGAACTCCTGACCTCAGGTGACCCATCCTGTCCTCCCAAAGTGCTGAGATTACAGGCATGAGCCACCGCACCCGACCTAGCCAGATTGTTTTATAAGGGTTTGGAAAGAAAGGAAACTACATGAATGAGTACTTAGTCTCCTGCTCCTTGAAGTGGATGAATTGTTTTCTTTGGTTTCCAACACAGTCTGATAAGAGTTGTAGCAAACCCCAAGAGTATGTGTACGTAGTGGAGCTGGGGTGGGGAGGATTCCCAAGGGAATCTTTAGCTATCACCATGCAGAGCAGACAAGGAAGACACTCAGCCTTTCCGTGGCTCTCACTTGCATCATTCTTCCAGTGGCTGCAAAGGGTGATAGGCATTAGGCGAAGACACTCCCTGACACCAAGAGCTGTGTCCACAGACATGATTGTCTTGGCACAGCTCAAGGGTTTTCTACAGAAACTGGCAGAGATGCTAGACAGACACAAGATGCCAGCCAGCCTCGTTTGTGACTGGCTCTTTTTTTTTTTTTTTGAGACGGAGTCTCGCACTGTCGTCCAGGCTGGAGTACAGTGGCCCGATCTCTGCTCACTGCAAGCTCCGCCTCCGGGTTCACACCATTCTCCTGCCTCAGCCTCCCGAGTAGCTGGGACTACAGGTGCCCGCCACCACACCCAGCTAATTTTTGTATTTTTAGTAGAGACGGGGTTTCGCCGTGTTAGCCAGGATGGTCTTTTTTTTTTTTTTTTTTTTTTTTTGAGGCGGAGTCTCGCTCTGTCGCCGGGACTGGAGTGCAGTGGCCAGATCTCAGCTCACTGCAAGCTCCGCCTCCCAGGTTTATGCCATTCTCCTGCCTCAGCCTCCCGAGTAGCTGGGACTACAGGCGCCCGCCACCTTGCCCGGCTAGTTTTTGTATTTTTTAGTAGAGACGGGGTTTCACCGTGTTAGCCAGGATGGTCTCGATCTCCTGACCTCGTGATCCTCCCGTCTCCGCCTCCCAAAGTGCTGGGATTACAGGCTTGAGCCACCGCGCCCGGCCCAGGATGGTCTTGATCTCCTGACCTCATGCTCCACCCGCCTTGGCCTCCCAAAGTGCTGGGATTACAGGTGTGAGCCACCACGCCCGGCTGTGACTGGCTCTTAGAGGTGGAAAATAGTAAAGTCATCAGGCTCATTCTCCCTAGGACTAGAGGAACATGTTAATTATATTAAAGCATATTAGTGGGCTGGCGCTGGTGGCTCACACCTGTAATCCCAGCACTTTGGGAGGCCGAGGCGGGTGGATCATGAAGTCAGGAGATCAAGACCATCCTGGCTAACATGGTGAAACCCCGTCTCTCCTAAGAACACAAAAAATTAGCCGGGCGTGGTGGTGGGTGCCTGTAGTCTCAGCTGCTCAGGAGGCTGAGGCAGGAGAATGGTGTGAACCTGGGAGATGGAGCTTGCAGTGAGCCGAGATCGCACCACTGCACTCCAGCCTGGGTGACAGTGCGAGACTCCGTCTCAAAAAAAAAAAAAAAAAAAGCAGATTAGAATGATTAAGATGATTACTGGTACTATTGCTGCAATAGTAAAAATACATCTTTTTCACCAATGTCTTTCACTCATGTACCTTTCTCCATGGACTTTACTTATTTATATATGGTATTTCATTTAACATGCAACAAACATTTATTGAGCAGCTACTGTGTGCCTAGTGCTGGGGGTACAGCTGTGAAGACCATCAATACGGGGTTGGTGTGGTGGCTCACCCCTGTAATCCCGGTGCTTTTTTTTTTTGAGATGGAGTTTCGCTCGTGTTGCCCAGGCTGGAGTGCAATGGCGCGATCTCAGCTCACTGCAACCTCTGCCTCCTGAGTTCAAATGATTCTTCTGCCTCAGTCTCCCAAGTAGCTGGGATTACAGGCATGCGCCACCATGCCCGGCTAATTTTGTGTTTTTAGTAGAGATGGGATTTCTCCATGTTGGTCAGGTCTCAAACTCCCAACCTCAGGTGATCTGTGCGCCTTAGCCCCCCAGTGCTGGGATTATGGGCATGAGCCACCACGCCCGGCCCTATCCCAGTGCTTTAGGAGGCTGAGGTGGGAGGATCACTTGAGGCCAGGAGTTTGCCTGGGCAACATAGTGAGAGCGCATCTCTACAAAAAAAATTCAAAATTAGCCGGGCGTGGTGGCAGGCGCCTGTAGTCCTAGCTACTCAGGAGGCTGAGGTGGGAGGATTGCTTTAGCCCAGGAGGTCCAGGCTGCAATGAGCTATGATTGTGCCATTGCACTGCAGCCTGGGTGACAGAGCAAGACCCTGTCTCTCTAAAAAAAAAAAAAAAGAAAAGCCCTTGCTGTATAGAATCCCTTAGGTTATGGATGGGGGGAGAAGGGCAGGGGTTTAAGAGGGGAGAGGCAGGAGGAGGAACGACAATAAACAAAGAAGAGACAATTAGTTGGGGAGTGATAAATACCATAATGATATCATGGAACTAGGGCTACCAGATCAAATACTGGGTACCCAGTTCAATGTGAATTTCAGATAAGCAATGCATGATTTTTAAGTATAAATATGTCCTATACAATATTTATACTAGAAAATTATAAATTTTTTTTTGTAAAATTCACATTGACCTGGGCAGCCTGCATTTTATTTGCTAAATCTGGCAACGCTAAATTGTGTTCTGGGTGATGCTGAGTGGGCAATTTCAGACAGGCCTCTTTGTGGAGGTGACATTTGAGCTGGAACCTAAATGTAAAGAAGGAGCCAATCATTCAGGGATCTAGAACATCCCAGCACAGGGAACAGCAAGTATAAACGCTCTAAAGTGGAAATAAGCTTGGAGCTTAGAGGAACAGGAAGAAAGTGGGGTGGCGGAGCTGAGTGAGGGTGAGGAGAGGAGGGAAGCAGAAGGTGATGAGGGCAGGCAGGCTGGCAGGGACCAGATCATGTAGGTTTGTCGGCTGTAATAAGAGTACCAAAAACTTACATAGCAAGCCAAGCGCGGTGGCTCACGCCAGGAATCCCAGCATTTTGGGAGGCCAAGGTGTGCGGATCACTTGAGGCCAGGAGTTCGAGACCTGCCTGGCCGTGTCTCCTTCTAAAATAGAAGCTCCAAGAGGGGCAGGAAGTTCTCCTGCGTCTGAGACCCTATGTGCATGACCTTGGATCAATCAGCATTGAACAATTCCTACATGCCAAGCCCTGACATCAAAATAGGTCACAAGCCAGCAGCCGCTCGCTGAATCTGCGTTCCTCTTTGGAAAACGGAGACCGTGAAGCCTGTTGGAATGGTCAGAGCCAAAGGGCATTGTCACTTGTGACATCAGCGCAGAAACAGAGCGGGGCCCGGATTGGCCCTTAGAACTTGGGTGGGGACAGAGCATTCCTGGCCCCGCCCCCTGCAGCGGGCCGCTCGCGCATGCGATCTGGCCTCAGCCTCGCTGTCGCGCCATTTTGCCGGGGTTTGAATGTGAGGCGGAGCGGCTGCAGGAGCGGGTAGTGCCAGCTACGGTCCGCGGCTGGGGTTCCCTCCTCCGTTTCTGTATCCCCACGAGGTGAGGCGTGGGGCGTGCACGGCCTACTAGAGTGGCTCTTGGGGCCCAGATGAGGAAGGGATGAGGCGCTCCCGGTATTTCCGAGCGCTAGGGAGTGAGAACCGCGCCTCTGGGTGAGAGCGGAATGTGGGCCCGGGGCTCGGGCGGTGCGCTGAGGCAGGTCTTCGCCTCCCTAGGCAGCGCTCGCCGCGCCTCGCGGCGTCCTAGGTCCCTGGCCCAGGCCCGACGGCCCGGGGCCTGTGAGGGGTGAGGGCAGCTGAGGCGCGGCCTAGCGCGAGCCTGCGGATTGCCCGCCCTTTCCTCTCCATCACGGCGCTGATTGGTTGCGCAGCCGCGTCTCCGCTCGGAAAGGCCGCTTCTTATTGGTCTCGCTCGCGTGTCCGTTTTCTGCGACGGGGGCTTCAGCCGCGCGAGCTGGGTGTGAGGCTCCGAGGCCTGCCCACGCGGGGACTGCGGACGCGTGGAGCTGCAGCTACCGCGCGATCCCCTCTTGCCCTAACTCTAGTGAAGCCCCCGAACTCACCCTCTCTAACCTCTGTACTTGAATCCCTGACTGTAAAACGGGCATCGTGATCTCACTTTGCTGAATCGTTTGTGAGAATTCTAGTCGGTACACCCGGGACATAGAAATCCCCTGTAACAGGGGGGTTCCCTCATTTTGGGAGAAACGCTGTGCTGTGGTGGTTCGGAGCATAGACTTTGGAATTATATCGCCTGGGTTCATTCCAGAGGTAGCCGCTGGTGACGGGGCTGGTCACCTTAGCTCACTGAGCCTTCATTTCCTTAGCTGCAAAATGGGGTTAATAATGGAATCTACCTCGTAGAGTGGCTTTGAGGATGCTCTGAGTTATTTACCGTGGTTTACAAAGGTTGCCTGGGAGCTGATGGTTGTTTATTCATCTCTCCCACCCATCTTTCTCCTTAGCCAGTGTGGTTGTCTGTTTTCTTCCGTATTCCAGGCTTATTCCGATTTAAAATTATTTGCACGTGCCTTTTGTTTGCTGGGGAATTACCAACATCATTTTTGCAAGGCAGGCCCCCTCCCAAGTTTCCCTCACTTTAGGCCTCCGCTAACCAGCCTCTTTTCTTTTTCTTTTTCTTTTTCTTTTTTGTGAGAGGGAGTCTCGCTCTGCCTCCCAGGCTGGAGTGCAGTGGCGCGATCTCGGCTCCCTGCAACCTCCGCCTCCCGGATTCAAGCGATTCTCCTGCCTCAGCCTCCGGAGTAGCTGAGACTACAGGTGTGCGCCACCACACCCGGCTAATTTTTGTATTTTTATTAGAGACGGAGTTTCACCATGTTGGTCAGGCTGCCTAATCAACCTCTCTAGAACCTTTCTCCCATGGCTGTCCATCAACATCACCTGGTTTTAGTTACTTGATAGCATTTACTAGCAATTACTTATTGCTTACTTGTTGATTATCTTTCTCAACTGCTAGAATGTAAGCTGTTTGAGAGCAACGACCTTGTCTGTCTTGCTTGCTTCTCTCTCCCTGGTGGGTGCCACCTCCCCCTCCCCCCTACCACCCCCGTGCTTGCCACATGGTAGATGCTCAAGTATTATTCTTCCTTGGAGGCACAGAAGAGGACCCTTTACTCTTGGATTCCACCAATTGTTCTTTTTCGCCTCTCCTTGGACCCACATCGTCAGATCTTTGGCCTTTCTTTGTGTGTCTTTTTTTTTTTTCTTTTTGGCATGCTTTCAGAGGATCCTAATGGACCTAGTCGCTCCCCTCCTACAACCCTTTATCTTTCACTTCTTACCACCAGTGCAAGGGAAGTCTCTCTCCCCTTCTGATTACTTCTGCTGGTTGGGGTCTGGGACAGAATTGGATAGATGCAAGAGCAGTGCTCTAGTTTTGGAATTAATTTGTTTATTTAATAACTTTATTGAGCATCCACTTAATCTCTGGGAATATAGTGAGAAAGCAAAAATGCACGAGGACCATGTATTCTCGTGGGCGAAAGAAAAAAGATAATTTCAGATAGTGACAGAATTATGTGACAGGTGAAGAAGGCTTTTCTGAGGAGGTGACATTTGGGTAGAGACCAGCCATTAAAAGGTGAGGGGCAGAACATTCCAGGTAGAGGGAATAGAAGACTCAGGGATAGGAACCGGCTTGGAATATTGAAATATTTAAGGAATATCTTAGGTTCCTAGAGTGTTATATGAAGAAGGGAGAAGTATCCGGGACCCGGATCATAGAAGGCTTTGTAGGCAATGTAAGGAGTTTGGATTTGATTCTAAGTGGTGTATTCCTATGATTAGAAAAGAGGGTAGGTTGAGGTGTTGGGATATGTTCTTCATATATGGGTGCCAGATAATTTTCATTCATTGGATCTTTCCCTAGTCCCAAATTTAAGGCCTTGGGAATGGTTCCCTAATGTGTTGAGGACATATCTAAGAAAAAGGCAGACATCTTGGATCAGCTTATGTCGCAGATGTCTGTGAGATGGCTTTGGAAAGCAAGGTTTTTATTCCAGAAATCTCCACCTATTAACTGAGAGCCTATGGGAAGATGCTAGACTTAGGTCTGGCCATATATTCAACAAGAAGAACTTGGAAATTTAGATGTCAGGCATAACTGATTTATTGTGATGCTTTTTAAAATTTTTAAATTGTGTATTGATAGGGATTTCCAAAGATAGTTCTGTGGAGAAAGAAAAGTATCACCCTCTCATTTAAAGGTGATAAAAATGAATTCTTCTATCTCTTTCTTTCTTTTTTTTTTTAAAGACACCATCTTACTGTGTTGCCTGGGCTGACCTGGGCTCAGCCTATCCTACCTCAGCCTCCCAAGTAGCTAGGACTACAGGCGTGCACCACCACACTCAACTAATTTTTATATTTTTTTGTAGAGATGGAGTTTCACCATGTTGCCCATGTTGGTCTCAAACTCCTGGAGTCAACCAATCTGCTTACCTCGGCCTCTCAAAGAGCTGGGATTATAGGCATGAGCCACCCTACCTGACCGAAATAATTTTTTGTTTCTAGTTTGAGTCATTTTTAGATCAATTTTTGCATTTATATGTTGCTAATATTTCAGAATGTCAAAGTATCTTTACTTGTGGTCACGTAAGATAATTAGACCTTGATCTTGTTGATAATTATGAATACCTGTAGAATGTTCTCTAAAAGTCCCTGATTTCTCTCATTTTCTCAAATCAAGGATAAGCTTAGAATTTGGTTTTATAGACTTTATCAGTAAGGCGATATAAAAAGGATTTGTTGACAAATAGTTCCTTAAAGAAAATTCCCAAAGAATAAACTTTGGGAGGCCAAGGTTAGTGAATCACTTGAGCTCAGGAGTTCTGGACCACCCTGGGAAACATGGGAACCCCGTCTACAGAAAGAACACAAAAATTAGCCAGGTGTGGTGGTGGGTGCCTCTAGTCCCAGCTACTTGGGAGGCTGAAGTAGGAGGATGGCTTGAGCCCAGGAGGCAGAGGTTTCAGTGGGCCAGAATTACACCGCTGCATTTCTCCAGTCTAGGCAACAGACCCAGACCCTGTCTTAAAAAAGAATATTAAGATTCTGGGATCTATGTAGTATTTTAACTTTGAGGGATTATAACATGCATATTTATGTAACCCCTCACTTTTTCTAAAACTTAAAAATAGTCCTACCCTAGCATCTTAACTTAATCATTTTAGGTTTCTTTCTATTATGTGGTTTTATTTATTTATTTTTATTTTATTTATTTTATTTTATTTTATTTTTGGAGACAGGATTTCACTCAGTCACCCAGACTGGACTGCAGTGGCAAGACCTCAGCTTATTGCAGCCTCGACCTCCCAGGCTCAAGCAATCCTCCTGCCTCAACTTCCCTAGTAGCTAGGACCACAGGAGGGTACCACCGAGCCCAGCTAATTTTTAAACTTTTTGTAGAGACAGGATCTCACTATTGTTGCCAAATCTGGTCTTGAACGGTCTTTGGGGTCAAGTGATCGTCCCATCTCGGCCTCCCAAAGTGCTGGGATTACAGAAGTGATCCATCTTGCTCAGCCTGTTGTGGTTTTAGAATCTAAAAGGTTGTGTCCACCTCTTCCTGTTTGATACAACCAACCAAAATAAAGATGAAGAATAATATTTTTGATGGAAACATCAAAGGTATCTAGCTTTTTAAAATCGTACAACAAATATATACTAGGTGCTCATCACTATTGTAAGGCTCTAGGGAGATAGCAGTGAACAAAGCACAAAGTCCCTGCTATCGATGGAGTTTGCAATCTGGTGAAGAAAGAAGTACAGTAAATGACAAAAGAAGTTAATATGCCTGATAAAAAGTACTTGGAAAATAGTAGAGTAAGGGCATGGAGAGTAACTGAGGTGAATCCTCTTTTAGATAGGATGGTGCAGCAAGGCATCTCTGAAAAAAAATGACATTTGAAAAGAGTCCTTTCAGGCTGGGCACCGTGGCTCATGCCTGTAATTCCAGCACTTTGGGAGGCTGGGGCCGGCAGATCTCCTGAGGTCAGGAGTTTGAGATTAGCCTGGCCAACATGGTGAAACCCCAACTCTACTATAAGTACAAAAATTAGCTGGGCGTGGTGGCATGCACCTGTAGTCCCAGCTACTTGGGAGGTTGAGGCAGGAGAATCGCTTGAACCTGGGAGGCGGGGGCTGCAGTGAGCTGAGATCACGCCATTGCACTCCAGCCTAGGTGACAGAGCAAAGACCCCTGTCTCCAAAAAAAAACAAAAGAGTCCTGAATGAGAATGAAGTAGGCAGTGAGAACCATGTAGCTTTCCTTGGGCAGAGGTCTGCAGGCAGAGGGAACAGTAAGTACAGAACCCTGAAACAAAAGTGAAAGCACTGGCGTGTTTGAACAGGTAATACAGGATAAATCTATCTTTTTTCAGAGATAAGAGTCTCACTCTGTTGCCCAGATTAGAATGCAATGGCATGATCATAGCTCACTGCAGCCTTAAAATTCTGGGCTTAACCTGTCCTTCTGCCTCAGCCTCCAGAGCAGCTGAGACTACAAGTGTTCGCCACCATGCCTGGCTAATTTTTTTTATTTATTGTAGAGACAGGATCTCACTTGTTGCCCATACTGGTCTTGAATTCCTAGCCTCAAGTGATCCTTCTGCCTCGGCCTCCCAAAGTGCTGGGATTACAGGCATGAGCCATTCTGCCAGGCCAGAACAAATCTAAAAGTTCACTTTCTTGAAGTACTTTTGAATAAACAGATTTAATTGTGGCAGTTAAGTTGGTCATTTGTTCATCTAACATTCATGCAACTGAGTTCCCACATTATGTTGGGGCTGCTAATGATTGATCCTGAAGGAATAATCTCCAGTCTTGACTGGAAACTCATGTTTTGCTGGGTGACTGACATGTTGTGACTTATCCTTTAGGTCATACAACAAATTCTTACTAAATATGTACTGTCTGCCAGGTAATGCTGAAGGTCCTGAGCATATAGACAAAAGTCCCTGCCCTCAGGAGCTTGCAGTCCAGTGTGTGTGTGAGACAACAAAGAAGTTAAAGATGATTTCAAATGAGGGTAATTGCTAACACAGTAAAACAAGGATGATGTAGATGGTAGTCATAGAAGGCCTTTTTGAAGAGTTGACAGTGGGCTGAGTGGTGAATGGTGCCCATTATCAAATTAGAGGATGAGCATTATTATGGTCAGGGAGAACTCTTGTGGCCAGTTTGTAGAACAGAAGGCTTTTGTGCCTGGAATGTAGCAAGGGCCAGGAAGAGGTAGGAGATGAGGTCAATAGATGCCAGATTGCGTGGACTCTGCTGTGGTAAGGGATTTGGTGGTGGTGGTGGTGGTGGTGGTTGTTTTGGAGACAGGGTCTCACTCCCATTGCCCAGTCTGGAGTGCAGTGGCCTGATCACAACTCACAGCAGTCTCAACTTGCTGGATCTACAGGTGTGTGCCGTGATACCTGGCTAATTTTTTGTATTTTTAGTAGAAACAGGGTCTTGCTGTGTTAGCTCAGGCTAGTCTCAAGCCGGCTCAAGCAATCCACCTGCCTTGGCCTCCCAAAGTGCTGGGCTTACAGGTGTCAGCCACCGCACCTGGCCAGGAATTTTGGTGTTTAATACAAGTAATTATGAGGAATTTAAGGAGTTTTAGTTGAGAAATAATACAAATGCTAGAGAAATGTAATGAAGAAAGTGAAATGCAGATTTATTAAGAAGTGTGTTTTTAAAAATCAAGAAAATAAGCCCTGTATGGTGGCATGTGCCTAGTCCCAGCTATTCCAGAGGCTGAGGCAGGAGGTCTGCTTGAGCTCAGGAGTTAGAATCCAATCTGGACAATACAGTGAGACCCTGTCTCACTCTCTCTCTTTTTTTTTTTAAAGACAGAGTAGATCTGTGAATCTCCCCCTGCACCCTCCCCAGGCAAGTTTCTAATAAGCTACCTTGCCTGAATCCCCAAAGGTAGAATAAATTTGCATATGGCAAAGAAAGGCCAATTTTCTTTAACTCAGATACACTGATGTTAATGATTTAACTTGACCACAGCAAACTAACTTTTTTTTTTTTTTTTGAAACTGAGTTTCTCTCTTGTTGTCCAGGCTAGAGTGCAGTGGCGCAATCTCGCCTCACTGCAACCTCTGCCTCCTGGGTTCAAGTGATTCTCCTGTCTCAGCCTCCCGAGTAACTGGGATTACAGGCATGTGCTACCATGCGCGGCTAATTTTTATAGAGACAGGGTTTCACCGTGTTGGCCAGGCTGGTCTCAAACTCCTGACCTCAGGTGATCCGCCCCTCTCAGCCTCTGAGAGTGCTGGGATTATAGGTGTGAGCCGCCACACCTGGCCCAAACTTTCATGATTTCATAACCGATCCACCATTTCAACACAGAAAAAAGGAATAGGAAGATACATAGATTAAATCATTGCTTTCCAAAGTGTGTTCTATTGAAAAGAGGTTCTATAGCCAAATAATGGGAGAGACTAGGCAATCCTCCCACCTCAGCCTCCCAAGTAGCTAGGACTACAGGGCCACAGCACCATGTCCGGCTAATTTTTTGTATTTTTAGTAGAGATGAGGTTTTGCCATGTTGCCCGGGTAGGTCTTGAACTCCTGGGCTCAAGCGATCCATCTGCCTCAGCCTTCCACCAATGGAGACTCTGAATTAATCTATGTAAACCAGTAACTTTGTGAGTTTAAAGTGCTTTTGTATTGTGAGTCTCCAGAGTGGGGCAGGATATAATATGTAACATTTTCCAAACTTGTGACATAAAAAAACCATAAAGGGTGTAGCCTCTCAATAGATTGTATGTGTGGTTTAATTCACACCTATAGAGTGGTACACCCTGGATTAGAGGGAGTGATTAGGTAGGTGGTGGGATCTACTCAGTCAGTCAGAACATTAGCTTCCTGTGATAAACACATTTTCTAATTAAGGGGAAGGACTGCAGCATGTAGAATACAGATAATTCTCTTTAGAAGGTTGGGGTTTCTGGCTGTTGGGGAGTGCCCTACATAAGCACAGCATTAGATATATTTTCTTATTTTCTGGCTCCCTGCTGCTCAGTTGTCCTCTGGCTGCCCTCTTTTCACATCAGCCTTTCTATTGTGTTGTGAGTGCTTTCACTCTAGGTCAGTCCTCTGTCATTTCCACCTAAGAGGCAGCCTTGGGTAGTGGAAAGAGGGTAGACCTATGGAGTTGGACTGTTTTGAATCTGATCTTTATTTATTAACCATGTGTGACTTAGTCAACCTGAGTGCCCTTCTTTGTGTGTAAAATGGTTGTGTGGAATAGATGATACGAAGCCTATGAAAACATCTAGCATCGTGTGCCTAGTTCATACATGTGACACCTCCCCCATTCTGCAAACCATTAACAGCCCAAAGGTCCTCTACTCCATTTACTCCACTTTCATTACATTTTTACCCACTTCAGAAAACCTTTGTGGCTTCCCCATACATTAAATCATGGCACCCTTCAGCCAAGTATGGAGGAACTATATGATCTGATCTTGATCTCCTAGTCCACTATTCTCTCTTCCCATCTCTGTTACTTTGCTCACACAATTTATTTTGGCAGGTGTGCCCTTGTCCTACTTTGCCTATTCAGATATACATATTTTTCAAGGTTCAGCTCAAGGCTTAGGCCCTGGGAAACTCTTGGATGGCCACATAACCCCGTGACTCCCTTCTTAACCTCCTAACATTTAAGGTGCTGTCTTTGTGATTCATTTGGCACTTCAGAGGACAAATGTTTCAGAATTTGGGATTTTTTTTCAATGCACGTACTATGGATTACACAACATCCCTAGTGGGGCTTGAGGTAGCACCCTGTAATCAAACATACTGATATTTCTTTAGTGAAACAAAGTTTCATACTAAGTGAGATAAATCTGTGTTGATAGCCTCAGGCAGTTTAGGTTGGTTTTGCTTCCAAGTGAGTTTGCCACAAACTTTTTAAAAAAAACAAACTTTCAGTTTTTTGATTTTTGGATTTCATCACTTTAGTAAAGGGTGTATAGGCCTGTACTTGGCATTTCAGTTGTGTCTTGTCTTTCGAACTATTATGGAAGCTCCTTCCGTAATAGGAACAGGAACTTGAGGGCATATTGTCATAGACATTTTAAAAATAAATGGGTCCTGGCATGGTGGCTCATGCCTGTAATCCCAATGCTTTGGGATGCCAAGGCAGGAAAATTGCTTGAGGTCAGGAGTTCAAGACCAGCCTGCACAACATGGTGAAACCCTGTCTCTACAAAAAATACAAAAATGAGCCAGGCATGGTTGATTGCGCCTGTAGTTCCAGCTACGCAAGAGGCTGCGGTGGGAGGTTGGGGCTTGAGCCCTGGAGGTCGAGGCTGTGGTGAGCTATGATCATGCCCCTGCACTCCAGTCTGGGCCACAGAGCAAAACTCTGTCTGAAAAAATAATAAAATTGTTTAAATTCCTGACTGTGAATGTGTAATAGATATAAGTGATTGTAAGATTAGAAAAGTATGAAGAGAATAAAACTCTCCTTATAGCCATTACCTAGATGTTATCACTGTTCTGCATTTTGGAGTATATTTTTGTTTTCTTCTATATGTGAAGTTTTTTTGCATAAATCGAATTATGATATCCTTGAACTTTTTCCACTGACCTTTTTTACATTTTAAAAAATGTGTGTTTAATTTTTTTCTTCTTTTTCATAGAAACCTCTGGTTAATTTGGTGCATGATTTCCCTGAAAGGGCTCCACTTTCCCATCTACATGTGGCTATATATCTAAAAGCTGCCTAATGGGATCTAAGCATAAGTGGAGTTTTCTAAAAGTTGTTTGTTTGTTTTTTGTTTTTGAGACAGTCTCACTCTTTCCGAGGCTGGAGTGCAGTGGCACAATCTTGGTTGACTGCAGCTGCTGCCTCCAGGTTCAAGCGATTCTCCTTCCTCAGCCACCCAAGTAACTGGGATTACAGGTGCATGCCACCACGCCCAGCTAATTTTGTATTTTTAGTAGAGACAGGGTTCACCATGTTGGCCAGGCTGGTCTCAAACTCCTGACCTCAGGTGACCCACCCCCCTCAGCCTCCCAAAGTGTTGGGACTACAGGCGTGAGCCACTGCGCCCACCCTAAATTAGCTTTATTGAAGTACAATTTACATACTATAAGATTTATCCATTTTAAGTGAATTGTTTGGGAAATTTTAGTAAATTTATGAAGGTTATGCGTGTGTCACCACAGTCCGATTTTAGAACATTCTGTCACCCCCAAAAAGTTCCCTCAGTTTGCACCTAATTTTATCATCTCACCAACAGGTTGAAGACCGTAAAGCTCCATTGATAAGAGTCCCAGGATTTGTGGTCTGTTGGTAATCATGCACATCTGACACTTGTACTTTGTGTATGTGCTGTTTCTGTTTTTTTTTTCCATTTTCCTTTTAATTGGGTGGGTTCAGACTCCTTTTTTTTCCATTTTTAATTGACAAAATTGTATATGTTTATGATATGCATGTTTTGAAATATATGTACACTTTAGAATGTCTAAATCTTGCTAATTAACATATATATTACTTCACATGCTTGGGGTGTGTGTGTGTGTGTGTGTGTGTGTGGGTGGTGTGTGTGGTGAAAGCACTTCAGATATACCCAGTACTTTTCAAGTATACAATACATTATTATAGTCACCTTGTTGCACAATAAATCTCTTGAACCGTGTATTTCTTAGCCTACGTTTTACTAGTTAAATCGGCGTAGGCCATTTAGTTAGCTTAAAATTTGTGGACTGGGCACGGTGGCTCACGCCTGTAATCCTAGCACACTGGCAGGCCAAGGCAGGAGGATTGCTTGAGTCCAGGAGTTTGAGAGATCGTGTCTCTACAAAAAATTTTTTTTTAATTTGTCATCTGTTAGATGTGAAGTTTTTTGGTCACTTACAAGCATATTCTATGATTTAGTTTTGTTTAAGCTTTATGAAAACTTCTAGAATCATAATCTTAGCTGTCATCTTCTGAACTCTAGAATTTATCTCCTTAGATGCAAATTCTTAGCACATTGTTTGTAGTATTTGGGATTACATGTTGTACATGAAGGAATATATTGTTTCTTTAATCTCAGAACTTTATGTGGGATATTTATTTGCTGTTTAAAATTTTAATTTCTTATTGTGGGGCTTTTTTTTTTTTTTTTTTTTGAGACAGGGTCTTGCTCCATCACCCAAGCTGGAGTGCAGAGTGCAGTGGCACCATCTCAGCTCACTGCAACCTCTGCCCCCAGGCTCAAAACATCTTCCCACCTCAGCCTTCTGAGTAGCTGGGACCGAAGGTGCCCACTACCACACCTGGCTAATTTTTTGGGTGGGTTTGTTTGTTTGTTTTGAGACGGAGTTTTGCTCTTAGCGCCCAGGCTGCAGTGCAATGGTGCAATCTCAGCTCACTGAAACCTTGCCTCTCGGGTTCAAGTGATTCTCCTGCCTCAGCCCCCCGAGTAGCTGAGATTACAGGCTCCTGCCACCATGTCTGGCTAGTTTTTGTATTTTTAGTAGAGATGGGATTTTACCGTGTTGGCCAGGCTGGTCTCAAATTCTTGACCTCAGGTGATCCGCCTGCCTCAGCCTCCCAGAGTGCTGGGATTACAGGCATGAACCCTCATGCCCGGCTTCAATTTTTTTGTAATTTTGGTAGAGACGGGTCTCGCCCTGTTGCCCAGGCTGGTCTCTAACTGCTGAGCTCAAGCAATCCACCTGCCTCAGCCTCCCAAAGTGCTGAAATTTACAGACCTGAGCCGCTGTGCCCAGGCTCCTAAGTTCCTCCAGTGATTTTTTTTTCTTAACCTTTGTAAGCCCTTTCCCATAGCATTAAATCGTATAAACTTCCTGATGACTTCGAGCGGTCCTTAAGCTTTTTTTCTTTTTGAAATTTGAATTTTTTTTTCTTTTTGAAATTTTGGGATTTTTTTTCATCTCCCTTATCACAAAATTGTCTCACTATTGTTTTGGGGGAAAAAGACACCTCTCATTTGCTGGACTCTTGTCTCAATACATAAACTCTTTATTGCCCATACAAGAAACAACAGATGGATGACTTTCAGAGGGACCCATAATATAAATGGATTTTTTTAAATGTAAATCACTTTTTCCTTAAGTGACCAGTTACCCAAATCTCATTTTATATTTTAGATCCTATAGCAATGGAACTCAGCGATGCAAATTTGCAAACACTAACAGAATATTTAAAGAAAACCCTTGATCCTGATCCTGCCATCCGACGTCCAGGTAAAGAAAATAAATGTTTTTTGGTTGATTAATTCCTTCAGGAGAGGTGAGAGAAACCTATGTATTATCTGCCTCCTTATAAATATATTAAAAAAAAAGATTGGTTCTCAGCCATAGTTTATATGTGTTACAGCTGCTATACCATGGTGTGTTTCTTTTTTTGAGTAAAATAGCTTTTATTTGGCATCTTCTGGGATTAAAAAGTACTAGTTTAGGGATAAAAAGTACTGACATGTTTAGAATGCTTTGTCTTTGACCTTTCCCAAAATACCCACTTAAAACTTGCCTGCTTTAGAGATAAAATAATTAGGGCATAGAAAAGAGAGTAATTGCCTAAGTGAATGAAACCAAATAATCAGTTACTGTCTCTTAGTTTTCTGTTGGGTTTGATTTAACTAACATATTTTAAGACCTGGAGATTTTTTTTTCTTTCTTGAATCTGACCAGTTTCCATTAAAAACTTAGAAATAAAATTTTGAACTCAGGTGTTCACAGGACTCAGACGTTAAGTTAAATGAGGGAGCTAGGCCAAATAGAGACTGGTAGTATCAGGAGAATACATGCCCTGGTTAAGTGGCAAGTGTTTTTTGGAACTAGCTAATTTTGGGGATTCAGACAAGTTTTGCAAGATCAGATTTCCAATTTTGCTTGAAAAATAAGGATATTTATATGAAGTGCCCTCAGTTTTAAATATTAGCAAGTAACTTCAAAAGATTTTGGGGCCGGGCGTGGTGGTTCACACCTGTAATCCCAGCACTTTAGGAGGCCGAGGTGGGCGGATCACGAGGTCAGGAGATCAAGACCATCCTGGCTAACATGGTGAAACCCCGTCTCTACTAAAAAATACAAAATCTTAACCAGGCGTGGTGGCGAGCGCCTATAGTCCCAGCTACTTGGGAGGCTGAGGCGCAAGAATCACTTGAACCCAGGAGGCGGAGGTTGCAATGAGCCAATATTGCCCCCACTGCACTCCAGCCTGGGTGACAGAGTGAGACTTTGTCTCAAAAAAAAAAAAAAAAAAATTTGAAATACAGTGCAAACCAAACTACTACTGGGCCAGATATATCTTGTGAGCAGTTATTGATCCTTGATGTGGGCCATATTAAAATGTTCTTAACCTGTTTCTTCAAAACTTACCAGTGTGCATGCTTATAGAGGATTTTGGAAGAGTTCCATGAGAAAGAGAATGTGTGTTATATATGATGAATAGAATCATGAACATGTTAATGCATCTATCCTATTCTGGAAAAGTCTTTGTGGTTTCTGAGACGGAAAATTAGTTTTTCTATTAGTGTGTAAAGAAGTAATGTGTTCCTGGATAAAGGGAAGTTAATGGCTCTAATCTTCTTAGACTTTCAAAGAAAGCCGTTGCCAACACTATTAATTTTTTTTTTTTTTTTTTTGAGACGGTGTCTCCCTCTGTCGCCCAGGCTGGAGTGCCGTGGCGCAATCTCGGCTCACTGCAAGCTCCGCCTCCTGGGACCATGCCATTCTCCTGCCTCAGCCTCCCAAGTAGCTGGGACTATGCCCGGCTAATTTTTTGTATTTTTAGTAGAGACGGGGTTTCACCGTGTTAGCCAGGATGGTCTTCATCTCCTGACCTCGTGATCTGCTCGTCTTGGCCTCCCAAAGTGCTGGGAATACAGGCGTGAGCCACTGCGCCCGGCCAGTTATTTTTTTTAAATAGTGTATGAGGCAAGGGTTCTGTTGCTTTATGAATTCAGGACAGAGTGTAAAAATAATCTGGTGTTTCTGGGAAGTTGGAAACATAGCATTTCTCAGGGATTGAGACTGACTGACAAGACTGACTCAACTAGACTTTTTGAGACTCCTTGAGTGTGCAGAAACATATGCATATGAATATTGTGGTAAGTTGAAAGAAATGAACATAGAAAGGAACAGACTCAAACTCACTTCCTGGGTATTTATTACAATTTAGGAAACAGACTTGGCAATTTACATGGGCTTTTCCTCAAATCATGTATGTAGTGTGTTGCCCTGTACAAAATGCTGGCTACTATGTGGAGGAAACAAATCATTCTGTACTCATATAAAACGCTAGTATGTTCCCTCCTGAAGAACATTTTTCAGTTTAACAGTCCTCATCCTTCAAAAAAAACAAGATAAGCACAAAGCAGGGAGAGTTTGAAAATGTCAGTGAAACTCTTGGGACTCAATCAGAAAGAGGGAAGGTGTTAAATGATACATGAAATCAACTTTTCAAAAAATATTAGAATCTTTGGTGTTGCCTTATGAAGCTAAAGATAGGAAAAAATTAAGAGAAATACTGTACTGCCATCACACGTGATAAACCCAGGAAATTTATCCCAGAATGTAATCTGGGTTGAAAATATATTGGTAAATTTTTTGGATAAATTCATTGCTGGTATTAAGAAATTTTTAGTTTTTTTTTTAGTTCGACAAAAAAGCTTAGAGCTGATAAGGTAGAATAAGGACTGCACTAAAACTTTTTCAGTGGTGAAGCCTAGCTATGTGATCTTGAACAAGTTGCTTAACCTTAGTGCCTTGATTTTTTAAATGCTACCTACTTTTCTGGGTAATAGTGACGACTAAATGAAATTTTATATTTATATATATAAATAAATATAAATATATATAAATAATATATATTTACATGTATATGTAAATCGCTGGACCCATATGGCTAATAATAATACATTAGGATGAATTGACTCATTTGTTCTTCATCACTAGCCTATAGAAGAAATATTAGTACTAATAGTACTAATAATACTCCTTTCTGGAATAAGACGTGGGTATATGAAGTCTTGAAGTCACTTAATCTCTCTGGGAAGCAGCTTCTCTTGCAGATGAGATGATCATCCAATTAGGCCACTTTATAGATTTGTGAGAATCATGTGAGTTAATGGATGGTAAAGTGATTTGAACAGTGAGGCATTATATAAGTTTAATGTAACATTATATAGAATCCATTTAATAGAAAAGTGAAGCCTTGTAGACCCACAAATAACCTAATATTTTCTCTTTTTTTGATATGTATATGATACATATATTAGGTGGAAAGATTTTTATCTTAGTCGTCTAACATGAAAATTCTTTTACAGCTGAGAAATTTCTTGAATCTGTGGAAGGAAATCAGAATTATCCACTGTTGCTTTTAACATTACTGGAAAAGTCCCAAGATAATGTTATCAAAGTATGTGCTTCAGTAACATTCAAAAACTATATTAAAAGGAACTGGAGAATTGTAAGTATTTTTTGAATACATAATTTAATACCCTGTATGTTTATAAGGTTTATATAAGCAGTGTTCTTCAAAGATAAGGCACATGCTTGTAGTCCCAACTACTCTGGTGGCTGGATCACTTGAGTCCAGGACTTCAAGGCTGCAGTAAGCTATAGTTGCACCACTGTACTCTAGCCTTTTAGTTATAGAATGAGACCTTGTCTCAAAAAAAGAAAGGATTCAGATATGGATCAAAGATAAAATTAAACAGGACCTTTTTCCAAAGCTTCTGTTATTTCATTTGAATTTATATAAATTTGTCCAGCTTCATACCTCAGGTTGCTAGGGAGTGAGACTTGGTCTTAATCTCCATTATGTTTGGAATTTACACTTTACTCACCGCCTAGTGACGAGACATTGTGGGAAGACAGTCTGAATAAATGAAGTGATTTCTGATACTGGAAAATTAAAGCTGAGAAGAAATAAGATACACAGAAAATTTGCAGAATTTAAAATAATTTAGATTTCAAATTTTTGATAAGGTATTTTGCCCTATGTCTTGTGGGATATATATATGTATATATTCTAATTTTGAGATTAAACCTATTTTATAACAGGTTTAATGATTAATAAATTATAAGTTAAGAAACAGGCATTTTTTCCCTTAGCTTAGGACAGTGGTTCTCAATTGGGGGCAGTTTCGCTCACCAGGGAACATTTCGCAGTATATTTGGAGACATCATGGCTGGGGGATTGCTACTGGAATCTAGTGGGTAGAGGCCAGAGATGCTGCTGTGCATCCTACAGTGCACAAGATAGCTTCATACAACAAAGAATTATCTGAGCCAAAATGTCAGTGATGCTAAGGTTGAGGAGGCCTGGCTCATGATAGAGAAAAAGATGAGGCTTTTTTGTAGTGATAGCAGATGTTACAAAGTATTAGCAGTTGACAAAAATCATCAGTTTATCTAAAAAGTCAACTTTAAACTGCTCAAAAACTTCTTAGAGTCTTACTTTTTTTCTCACTCCATAAAAGAGAGAGTAAATATTGTTTTAAGCCTGTATGATTTCTCAAGTATCACCATGAGTGGTAAAGAAATCTTAGGCCGGGCGCGGTGGCTCAAGCCTGTAATCCCAGCACTTTGGGAGACCGAGACGAGCAGATCACGAGGTCAGGAGATCGAGACCATCCTGGCTAACACGATGAAACCCCGTCTCTACTAAAAAAAAAAAAAAATACAAAAAACTAGGCGGCCGAGGTGGTGGGCGCCTGTAGTCCCAGCTACTTGGGAGGCTGAGGCAGGAGAAGGGCGTAAACCCAGGAGGCGGAGCTTGCAGTGAGCTGAGATCTGGCCACTGTACTCCAGCCTGGGCGACAGAGCGAGACTCCGTCTCAAAAAAAAAAAAAAAAAGAAATCTTAGAGGCCAGGCGTGGTGGCCCATGCCTGTAATTTCAGCACTTTGGGAGGCTGAAGTGGGTGGACTGCTTGAGCTCAGCAATTCAAGACCAGCTTGGGCAATAAAGTGAGACCCCATCTTTACAAAAAATATAAAAATTAGCGAGGCATATGGTGGTGCATGCTTGTAGTTGCAACTGTTAGGGAGGCTGAGATGGGGGGATCGCTTGTGCCTGAGAGGCAGAGGTTGCAATGAACTGAGATCATGCCACTGCACTCCAGTTTGGGTAATAGAGCCAGATACTGTCTTTTAAATCTCAGAATGTTTAAAAGTCCATCTCTACTGGTAGACATGCCAGCCCTCTCCCTCTATTTTGATTTGTAAAACTAGTGAGACTTCTAGAATCTCTTTGGGTGATATAATCTAGGATGCATTCTAACTAGTAATGGTCAAGAAATTTTCATAGAGGACTGGATATGGTGGCTCACGCCTGTAATCCAAGCACTTTAGGAGGCTGAGATGGGAGGATTGCTTGAAGTCAGGAGTTTGAGACCAGCCTGGACAACAAAGTGAGACCCCCATCTCTACAAAAAAATTAAAATTAGCCAGGTGTGGTCATGTGTGGTGTGCATCTGTGGTCCTAGCTCCTTGGGAGGCTGAGGTGGGAGGAATTGCCTAAGTCTGGGAGGTGAAGGCTGCAGTGAGCCAAGGTTGCATGCTACACTCCAGCCTGGTTAACAGATGGAAACCCAGTCTCGGAAAAGAAAAAAAAAAAAAACATTGGAAAGATTTTTGTTCTAAAGTGAGAGCTAAATTGAAGCTTTTGGGATGTGTATGGATTAAGTAGCATATATCTATAAAGATTTTAATTATGTGTCCTGATTAGTTTACATATAAAATGAAATTTTTTTTTTTTTTTTTTTGAGACGGAGTCTTGCTGTGTCGCCCAGGCTGGAATGCAATGGTGTGATCTTGGCTCATTGCAACCTCTGCCTCCCAGGTTCAAATGATTCTCCTGCCTCAGCCTCCTGAGTAGCTAGTGTTACAGGTGCCCACCACCACATCAGCTAATTCTGTATTTTTAGTAGAGATGGTTTCACCATGTTGGCCAGGCTGGTCTCAAACTCCTGACCTTCAGTGAGCCATCACACCTGGCCTAAAATGGGAATTTTTTTGAGACAGATTCACTCTTGTTGCCCAGGCTGGAGTGCTTGGCACCATCTCGGCTCACTGCAACCTCTGCCTCCCAGGTTCAAGTGATTCTCCCACCTCAGCCTCCCGAGTAACTGGGATTACAGGTGCCTTTCACCATGTTGGCCAAGATGGTCTCAAACTCCTGACCTCAGGTGAGCCACCTGCCTCAGCCTCGCAAAGTGTTGGGATTATAGGCGTGAGCCACTGCGCCCAGCCTAAAATGGAAATTCTTAATTGGCGTCAAGGAGTAAGAGAAGTTCACTAATTTGTATGTAAAACATTTGCATTTGGGAGGGAATGTATATTTTTCTGGGGAAAGGGTTCACGCTGTCACCAGATTATTGAAGGAATCTGTGACCCATTCATGTAGAGGGAAACTAAAGACCAAACCTTCCTCTGTTTTCTTAGAAAATTAGGAAATAAAGTTATGTTTTACCTAAAATCATAAGGATATGAAGATGGATTTTGTGTTACTTCCTCAGTTACTGCTTTGCTTTTAGGTTGAAGATGAACCAAACAAAATTTGTGAAGCCGATCGAGTGGCCATTAAAGCCAACATAGTGCACTTGATGCTTAGCAGCCCAGAGCAAATTCAGAAGCAGGTAATGTCGCTCTGCTTTTTACATGGGCTCCTCTGTAAAGCTCTCATCTAATTAATCTTTTCCTCTCCCAGTTAAGTGATGCAATTAGCATTATTGGCAGAGAAGATTTTCCACAGAAATGGCCTGACTTGCTGACAGAAATGGTGAATCGCTTTCAGAGTGGAGATTTCCATGTTATTAATGGAGTTCTCCGTACAGCACACTCATTATTTAAAAGGTATTAATGCATAGATTCATGTTTTTAAAATACTTTTTAAAGTTTTATTTGCTTGTGTAAACAGTTATGTTTTTGTGACTGTTGTCATTCCTTTGAATGTGATCATCCTGGAATGAGAGCTGAAGCTTCTCTATTGTGTTTGTTACTCCTCAACTAGGATTATTGCTCTATTACCTATGAAATACTTAGTCTTAATAAACTGCTTGATTTCTTTAAAAAGAAAACTGGCTGAGCATGGTGGTTCACGCCTGTAATCCCACACTTTAGGAGGTCAAAGTGGGTGGATCACCTGAGGTCAGTAGTTTGAGACCAGCCTGGCCAACATGGTAAAACCCTGTCTCTACTAAAAATACAAAAAAAACAAAAAAAATAGCCAGGTGTGGTAGTATGTGCCTGTCATCCCAGCTACTCGGGAGGCTGAGACAGGAGAATCACTTGAGCCTGGGAGGTGGAGGCTGCAGTGAGCCGAGATCAAACCACTGCACTCCAGCCTAAGCAACAGAGCGAGACTCTGTCTCAACAAAAAACAAGAATTCCCTTTGAATTTCAGAAAACCATCTATCCATAGATGTCCAATCAGCATCTCTCCTTGAAGACCTAAAGTAAGTAAATAAAAAAAACTTGTAAATGTATCTGTTTTACCTTGCTTTTCTAGATACCGTCATGAATTTAAGTCAAATGAGTTATGGACTGAAATTAAACTTGTTCTGGATGCCTTTGCCTTGCCTTTGACTAATCTTTTTAAGGTATGGAATACATCTTGATGATACTTTTAAATTAATGTTTTAAATAGCTTGAGTGTTTGTATACGTGTTAAGAGAATGCTTTGAAAGCTTATTTGATAGATAATGTTTAGAGCATTTCTTTTGAAAAATTTCAAACCTACACAGAAATAGAGATGCTATCGTGAACTCCCATCTATTATGACACAAATTTAATGGTTAGCAATGTTTTATTTTTTCTGTTCCCTTTCTTTTTTTTTTTTTTTTTTTTTTTTTGAGGCGGAGTCTCGCTCTGTCGCCCGGACTGGAGTGCAGTGGCCAGATCTCAGCTCACTGCAAGCTCCGCCTCCTGGGTTTACGACCTTCTCCTGCCTTAGCCTCCCGAGTAGCTGGGACTACAGGCGCCCGCCACCTCGCCCAGCTAGTTTTTGTATTTTTAGTAGAGACGGGGTTTCACCGTGTTAGCCAGGATGGTCTCGATCTCCTGACCTCGTGATCCGCCCCTCTCGGCCTCCCAAAGTGCTGGGATTACAGGCTTGAGCCACCGCGCCCGGCCTCTGTTCCCTTTCTTAGGAATATTGTAAAAGCAAATTCCAAGCATCATACCATTTCACCCAAGTATTTGAGTATGTGTCTCTAAACATATTTTTATTTGACTGTGTTTGGAGTTTAATTAATTTATATATTTATACATTATTTTACAGTTTATAGGATACTTTCCTGAATGTGTTCTTGGCGTTTGCGAGAATCCTATAAGATTTAAAGAAATACATAACTACTTTTTTCTTTTTTAAAGACAGGGTCTCACTCTCATTGCCCAGGCTGGAGTGCAGTGGGCATGATTATAGCTCACTGCAGCCTCAACTACCCAAGCTCAGGTGATTCTCCCACCTCAGCATTACAAGTAGCTGGGACTACAGGGGCACACCACCACGCCTGGCTGCTTTTTCTCTTTTTTTTTTTTTTTTTTTTGAGATGGAGTTTTGCTCTTGCTCACTGCAACCTCCGCCTCCCAGGTTCAAGCAGTTCACCGAGTACGCTGGGATTAAAGCCTGTGCCACTGCACTTGGTCAGTAAAACCTGTTAATTGCATTTAGAATGATAAAGAATTGGAAACAACCTAAATACCAAGTGGCAGGTGAATTGTTTAATAAGAGCATATAAAGAGAGTTTTGTAGGCCGGGCGCGGTGCCATTATGAATGATTCAGAAGTACATACTTGAACTTATTACTCACAATCTCTCAAGTGACTGTATATTATTTAAAAGCCAAGGCCATGCATGGTGGCTCACGCCTGTAATTCCAGCACTTTGAGAGGCTGAGGCGGGCAGATCATGAGGTCAGGAGATCGAGACCACCCTGGCTAACATGGTAAAACCCCATCTCTACTAAAAATACAAAAAAATTGCCGACCGTGGTGGCGGGCGCCTGTAGTCCCAGCTACTTGGGAGGCTGAGGCAGGAGGATGGTGTGAACTCAGGAGGCGGAGCTTGCAGTGAGCCAAGATTGTGCCACTGCGCTCCATCCTGGGTGCAGAACGAGACTCCGTCTCAAAAAAGTAAATAAAAACCAAACTTTGGAGAAGAAATATGAATAGTCTCAGCTTAGTGCAAGGCTATTTCACTAAGATCAGCATGCTGGGTTTACGATGCACTAAAACGGTGTTGCTAAATTCCTTTCCAAGGCCACTATTGAACTTTGCAGTACCCATGCAAATGATGCCTCTGCCCTGAGGATTCTGTTTTCTTCTCTGATCCTGATCTCAAAATTGTTCTACAGTTTAAACTTTCAGGTAAGTTAATTTGATTTCTTGCTTTTGGTTCTTACTCTTCGATGTTAAATAGAGAGTTTTCTTTCTATTTGATGAGACTTTTTTGCCAGCATTGATTTTTCTAAAAGAAAAGGTTTTTTCTGACTCCTCCTATTTATCTATAGTCTTCTGTTTTACGATATAGTTCCTACAGATGCTAATGAGATGTTTCATGGAAAAAAGCAGTATTCTTTTGTGTCTGGTAGGTTAGCAAAACCCCCCGTCCTAACTCATTCTTGGAGAGTCACCCTGTACACTGTTTTACTGACAGCATTAAGAAGCTAGATTTCTGAGGCCTTCCTCTTTCGTTCATTTATATGGGTATTAACATTTGGGGAATCATGTTTTGGTTAGGGGTTGCTGTCCAGCTGATACAAAAGGACTTGTATTGGAAGCCATATGAGGGAGACAAAAGGCTTGAAGTACCAGACTTTGAAAGGGGTAAGAACTAGTAGTATTTCAGAGGAAACATAGCCACAGGGTTATAGCAGGGAATGCCTAGTTACCCTGCTGCTACTGAGATAGTGGCCTCCAATCATTTTTTCTGTTCTTAATCATTAATTCAAGATTCAGGACCAAGAAAGGGGTGTTAATTGGTACAGATTGTTGCTATACTGCGATGCAAGGAGGACCTAGCCCATTCATTGTTTGTAGCCAGTACCTGGACTTATCTTCACAACATGAATAAACTCATAGTGGTAGGGAGAACATTCCCCAAAAGGAAATTGGGTTGTTTTAGCTAGAATAGGAGATGAACAGCCCAAAAGGACCCCACATCAGTGTTCAGCTGGATAGCAGTTTGAGAAGTTCTTACTTAAATGAGTACTACTGTTTTTGCTTACACCTTCTGAATTCTGAGAAGTCAGGTTTAATGAAGCTCTTGATAACTTGTCTGGCAGGGAGACCAAGGAAAGAGGCATAATCTGCCCTTAGGGGACTTGTACCCTCATTAAGAAGGCAGTACTATGCCACAAGAAATCAGTAACTATAAGACAATTTTGTCTGCCTTGGTGGTCATCTTACAATAAATGTAGTTCAGAAAAGAAAGGGGATGTATTAGTATGCACTGAGTTTGAGCTTTGTAAGGAAAGTCTTCATATAGTCTTAGCTGAACCTTGAAGGAAGATTTAGATTAGGACAAGAACTAGAGGTGGCATCATTTATAGCATACAAACAGAGGCAGAAGTCAGAATGATTTATGTAGCTGCCAGATGTAGCTGGAGCAGAGAATTCTTGTGTGAAGCCTATGTATAAAATGTTTTGTCTACATGGTGTTTGTCCACATGGTAAAGGAACTTATAAAAGTAGTGTTCTTAATATTTTAATCAAAAGTTTCAAGTCAGTGTTTATTCTGTAGGATCTCCCTGAATTTTTTGAAGATAATATGGAAACTTGGATGAATAATTTTCATACTCTCTTAACATTGGATAATAAGCTTTTACAAACTGATGTAAGTATTTAAAATGTTGTCTGAGTGGTCTTTTTCTTTCATTAAGAGTTATTTGGCTACAATCTGGAAACCTATTTACTCTTGCTTTGTTAAAAGATAAAATTTCAATACTATAATAATATTTGATTCTATTTGATATTACATGTTTGGTATGTGCAGTATACAGAATTACTCTTACCATGGGCCTGGCTTAAGCCATAGTATACAGGTAAGGCTGTTTCATTACATTATTGAAAGTGAGGCTTTAAAGTAGTCACATTATGGATATTTCATGAAATAAAATTATTTTTCATTGAAGATACTAAGAAAACTTAAAACTCTCTGATGGTAGCCCCTTTTTAAAAATCGTCTGGCCAGGCCCGGTGGTTCACATCTGTAATCCCAGCACTTTGGGAGGCCAGTGTGGGAGGATCCCTTGAGCCCAGAAGTTCAAGACCAGCCTGGGCAACGTAAGGAGACGCCATTGCTACAAAAAATAAAAATAAAATTAGCCACACGTGTTGGCTCATGCTAATGGTCACAGCTACTCAGGAGGCTTAGTTGTGAGGCTCCTTTGACCTTGAGCCCAGTAGGGCAAGGCTGCAAAGAGCTTTGACCATGCTACTGCACTCCAGCCTGGGAGACACAGGGAGACCTCGTCTCAAAAAAAGAAAAAATTTTCCACAGCTCAAGAAAGAGAGAAAATGGTAAAAGATCGTAATTTGTAAAGATTTCTGATACAGGTTTTATACTGTGTACATTTAAACATACAACACTTATTCTGTGCTACTCATTTGTTAATATATTTATGACCTTTCCGAAGAGACAAAAGACAAAATATTAAGAATACTTCAATACCAAATAAACTAAAAATTAGAATTGGTGATTCAAATCATGTTTGATTTCTTTCTGAAGTACAACAGATTTTGTCTCAGAGTTTGACTATATTAATAGGAACTTTAAAGGATGTAGCTCTCATGAAATAATTATTTCAGTCCATTGCGGGGAGAACTTCAGAAAACAAAACTTTTCTTCACACAAAAGTGTCAAGGAAATTTTTTGGATAGAATTCTTACAAGGACCTTTTTGCCCAGTTAACTATGTGCTACCTTGTGTCGTTTTACATCCCTATTTATGCCTTGAGTAATCAGTGTGAGGGAGTTTTGGTTTTGGCTTTGGTTTTTGGTCTCCCTCTGATGTCTTCCCCTGTCTCACTCTGTCACCAAGGCTGGAGTGCAGTGGCGTGATCATGGCTTAGTGCAGCTTCAACCACCCTGGGTGGGCTCAAGTGATCCTGCCACTTCAACCTCCCAACTAGCTGGGACTATGGGTGTGCGCCACCATGCCCAGATGATTTTTTTTTATTTTGGGGGCTTGCTGTATTGCCCAGGCAAGACTCAAACTCCTGGGCTTGGCCGGGCGCAGTGGCCCATGCCTGTGATCCCAGCACTTTGGGATCCATCCTGGCTGTCCTGGCTAACACAGTGAAACCCCGTCTCTACTAAAAAAAGAAAAATAAAAAAATTACCCGGGCATGACGGCAGGCACCTGTAGTCCCAGCTACTTGGGAGGCTGACGCAGGAGAATGGCGTGAACCCGGGAGGCGGAGCTTGCAGTGAGCTGAGATCGCGCCACTGCACTCCAGCCTGGGCGACAGAGCAAGACTCCGTCTCAAAAAAAAAAAAAAAAAAAAAAAAAGAACACTCCTGGCCTCAAGCCATCCTCCCGCCTCAGCCTCCCAGAGGGCCGAGATTACCAGCGTGAA
This sequence comes from Trachypithecus francoisi, assembly GCF_009764315.1. NCBI lineage: Eukaryota > Metazoa > Chordata > Mammalia > Primates > Cercopithecidae > Trachypithecus > Trachypithecus francoisi. The sequence goes on from NW_022681467.1 coordinate 44,670,812, forward strand.
CCACTACACTAGGCCAGGATATACTGTTTGAATCTAATATGGAAATATTTTGTAATTCAGCAACTTATTTGAAAGACTTGGTGAAAAGATTGATGGTGACATAGCTGTAGTTTACAATAACTGATTTGATTTGGATTTAATTGATAATGAGTCTAGTTCAGGAATTTCAGTTACTCCTCTTACTTATGTTAGCATTAGAGTTGTATGTTGGAGTTTCTGTTTTCTTTTATGTGAGGATGAAGAGGAAGCCGGCTTATTGGAGCTCTTAAAATCCCAGATTTGTGATAATGCTGCACTCTATGCACAAAAGTACGATGAGGAATTCCAGCGATACCTGCCTCGTTTTGTTACAGCCATCTGGAATTTACTAGTTACAACGGGTCAAGAGGTTAAATATGATTTGGTAAGATGATGGTGGAGAAAAATAATTAGAAGACATTCTCTCCCTATCTCCCCCAAGAAATAAGCTGTTGAGTTTTGCTTTTAAAAATATTCTTGTTTTTGTGTTTTGTTCCAGTTGGTAAGTAATGCAATTCAATTTCTGGCTTCAGTTTGTGAGAGACCTCATTATAAGAATCTATTTGAAGACCAGAACACGCTGACAAGTATCTGTGAAAAGGTTATTGTGCCTAACATGGAATTTAGAGGTAATTATGGCAAAAGTATATTAGTATAAATTTACTAAGTCTTTGTTATTTGTAATATATTCAGTCTAATTCATTTATTACTGAATAAAACTTGTATATCATTTATTTCTTATTTTCTAAACCAAGACACAAAATGTAGTATCTGTAATGCGTTTTCTTGTGCCATGTGAAGGTTTTCTCATGGAAATATTAAATAAGACTTCAGAAATTCCTTTACATTAAGACGATAAGCTACCTGGAATCTCTATTTAGAGAAATAATTTAATTTTGTTTCATTTATTGTTTCACTAAATTTTTAGCTGGCTTTGTGTATTTATTTATTTGAGACAGGGGTCTTGCTCTGTCACCCAGGGTGGAGTGCTGCGTATGGTGCTGGAATTACAGGCATGAGTCAACATGCCCGGCCAGGATTGTGTTTTATATCAAAATAGTTATTAGATCAGTGGTTCTCAAATTATGTCTAGAACAAAATAAGGAAATTAAGGACAATATAGCATGAGATTTTATTTCCTGTTGTGTTTTCATAAAAATATATTTAAAGGATAAATCATCTGGCTGGGTGTGGTGGCCCATACCTTTAATCCCAGCACTTTGGGAGGCTGAGGTGGGAGGAACACTTGAGCCCAGGAGTTCAAGACCAGCCTGGCCAAAATGGCAAAACCTTATCTCTACAAGAAATAAATTAGTTGGGTATAGTGGCATGTGCCTGTGGTCCCAGGTACTCAAGTGGCTTAGGTGGGAGTTTTGCTTGAGCCCAGGAGGTGGAGGCTGCAGTGAGACATGATCACACAACTGCACTCCAGCCTGGGTGACAGAGCGAGACCCTCTCTCCAAAGTGTGTGTCTGTGTGTGTGTGTGTGTGTGTGTGTGTGTAGACAGATTTTTATTTTTTTAAATTTATATGATAAATTTAATAAAGATGAGGTCTCTCTGTGTTGACCAGGCTGGTCTTAAACTCCTGGCCTCAAGCGATCTTCCCATTTCAGCCTCCCAAAGTGCTAGGTTATACGCATGAGCCACCATGCCGGCCAGATCTGACATTGTCCACTCTACTTATTTGTTGTTGAAATGACTTTAATGAAATAATAGTGATTAAAATTAGGTTGTTGGTTTTTTAATCTTATTTGGTGAAATTTAAAGCTGGCATTCTGATATTGATCCCTAACATTTTTGACAGTTGCAGGTGTAATCCAATTCTGGGGAAATTGTCACATTAGAACAAGTGAGCCTGTCTCACAGTTGTGTGAATTACCTAATACCTCACCTTTCAGGGTAGCATTTGCTGCTCTAGATAATGATTAAGAGTATATGAAGTAGTCATCTGATGGGAAAGAATTCTTTGCTGTAGAACAAGGCAGTTCTACATACTCTTCTGCATTCTCAGCTGTAAAGTACAGTGACGTCTTTTGGAGTGTTATCTGAAATATCTCTCCTTGTAGCTGCTGATGAAGAAGCATTTGAAGATAATTCTGAGGAGTACATAAGGAGAGATTTGGAAGGATCTGGTGTGTATCTTGGTTTTTTAGTTACTAGTCTTTTTGCAAGCCAGTTTTAAGGTGGTTCTCTTTCTAGTAAATGGGAGAAGTGGGATTGAGAATAAGAGTGTTTTTTCAGCTGGCTTTCATTGAGAACTGTTGTCCTTCTTCAGCTTGTCTTAAAAAGCTCTTATATGACCTGCATGAAAGTATCAAAAGTTGAATCATATGTCTATTCTTACATAGTTAGTATTTATCAAAATTCTGTGATTCTGTGACCTCTTTAGTTTCATTTTGATTTTGTATTTCTTGGGGGATTTTTTTTTTCATTGTTTGTGTTGCTGATAGCTATTGGGTGGCCGTTTGTGTTTTGTTCTTTTTTTTTTCTTTCTACAATCATAGCCAAATTATTCCAGGCAATTTGTTTTCTTATAAATTGGGTCAGTTTGTTGTTAGTTGTTTTTTTTCCCCATAATATATTTTCTTTTCATTTCATAGATATTGATACTAGACGCAGGGCTGCTTGTGATCTGGTACGAGGATTATGCAAGTTTTTTGAGGGACCCGTGACAGGAATCTTCTCTGGTTATGTTAATTCCATGCTGCAGGAATATGCAAAAAATCCATCTGTCAACTGGAAACACAAAGATGCAGCCATCTACCTAGTGACATCTTTGGCATCAAAAGCCCAAACACAGAAGGTAAATAGTTTTAATGTGGTTTTGTTTCTAAAACCAGACATCAGTGACACCCACACAAGTCAAAAAGAAATAACATCTCTGATAATAGAGCCTACTCTGCCAGATAACCTATTAATTCTGATTTAAGATTTATATAATCTCTGAAGATGGCTTTATGTTGATGTATTGAGCACTTAAGTTTCTTATAGACCAGAAAATTGATAATGCCCCACTTGTTACCTTAGCTGAGATCCGCTGTATAAAATATGCTTAACTTAAACTTAGCTGTTCTTTAATTTTGGAAAGTTTGTCTATTAGTATAGTCTTATTTTACATTTTTACTTTTTTGAGACAGAGTCTCGCTTTGTCACCAAGCTGGAGTGCAATGGCGCGATCTCAGCTCACTGCAACCTCCACCTCCCGAGTTCGAGTGACTCTCCTGCCTCAGCCTCCCAAGTAACTGGGATTATAAGTGTGCACCACCACACCTGGCTAATTTTTGTATTTTTAGTAGCGACAGGATTTTACCATATTGGCCAGGGTAGTCTCAAATTCCTGACTTCATGTGATCCTTACACCTCTGCCTCCCAGAGTGCTGGGATACAGGTGTGAGCCACCATGTCTGGACAGTATAGTCTTATTTTATATTTTATACATAAGCAATTTGTGTTTTGAAGTGCTTTTTTTTTTTTTTTTTTTTTTTTGAGACGTCATCCAGGCTGGAATGCAGTGGCAAGATCTCAGCTTACTGCAACCTCTGCCTCCCGGGTTCAAGCAATTCTTGTGCCTCAGCCTTCCGAGTAGCTAGAATTATAGGTGCATGTAACCACACTGGCTAATTTTTTGTATTTTTAGTAGAGACGGGGTTTTGCCGTGTTGGCCAGGCTGTTCTTGAACTCCTGACTTCAAGTGATCCACCCGCCTCAGCCTCCCGAAGTGTTAAGATTACAGCCGTGAGCTCCTCTACGCAGCCAGTACAGTCTCATTTTATACATAAGCAGTTTGTGTTTTGAAGTGTTCATCTCCATTTTTAATGTGGTTTTCTAAACTTGCTTAAATTTCTAATGTAGATATATACAGGTATTTTGTTATTTTACCATGTTATGAATTTGCTTTTCAGCATGGAATTACACAAGCAAATGAACTTGTAAACCTAACTGAGTTCTTTGTGAATCACATCCTCCCTGATTTAAAATCAGCTAATGGTGAGTTGTGAAAGTCTTGCTTTTTTTTACAGCTTACCACACTATATCTGCAATTAAAAACATGGCTTCCTATCCTTGTTCCCATTCATTCTTTTTTTTTCTTTTCTTTTGAGATAGTGTCTCACTCTTACCCAGGCTGGAGTGCGGTGGCGTGGTTTCCACTCACTGCAACCCCTGCCTCCTGGGTTCAAATTATTCTCCTGCCTCAGCTTCCCAAGCAGCTGGGACTACAGGCACATACCACCACGCCTGGCTAATTTTTGTATTTTTAGTAGAGACGGGGTTTCCCCATGTTGGCCAGGCTGGTGTTGAACTCCTGACCTCAGGTGATCCACCTGCGTCAGCCTCTCAAAGTGCTAGGATTGCAGGCATGAGCCTCCATGCCCTGCCTATTATTTCTTTTATTGAATAAAATCTCAAATGGGTTCCCTGATCTTGTCCATGTGAAATTAATTATTGATAAAATATTGCTTGATTAGGAAGAAAATAGGAGTAAGTACAACTAAACTGTAACTCAATTTTGCTACCTAGTGTATAAATAATTATACATTGGCTTCCTTTTTTATTTGAAAAATGAATTCTTAAAAATTGGAGTACAGTTCAAAGAACTAGAAAATTGATAAATATTAAGGATATCTTTTGGCTGGGTGCAGTGGCTCACCCTTGTAATCCCAGCACTTTGGGAGGCCGAGGTGGGCGGATCATGAGGTCAAGAGATCGAGACCAACCTGGCCAAAATGGTGAAACCCCGTCTCTACTAAAAATACAAAAACTAGCCGGATGGCACATGCCTGTAATCCCAGCTACTCGGGAGGCTGAGACAGGAGAATCGCTAGGCGGGGGTTGCAGTGAGCCGAGATTGTGCCACTGCACTGTGGCCTGGGAGACAGAGCAAGACTCTGTCTCAAAAAAAAAAAAATTAAGGATAGTTTCTGATGTTTATGAATGTATTCATCTAGATTCAGATATATTCTTTAAAAAAAAAAAACAAACTTTTAATGTGGGAAATGTATATACACCCAAAGGTGAAGAGAATATTGTAATGAGCTCCCATGTGACTATCATCTAGCTTCAAGAATTATTACATTTAGTGATCTATTCCTTTCATTTATTTCCCTACCACTGGAATAATGTAAAGCAAATTCCAGCTAGAGAGACATGTTTCTAATTCAGAATAGCTTCACTTCTGCGAATGTAGGTAGATTATGCTCACTGATGCATGGTCCAGCTCATTTTTACTCAATTATATAATATATGTTCCTTTGTCATGAAACAGGCATGAGGAAAAATAAAATTATTTATAATCCTACCAAAATTAATGGCTAAACAGTAAATCATTATATAATTAACTGTGCTTTAATTACTTGACATTTTATCATTTTTTTGTAACTCTGATGATATCACTAATTTGGAAGTAATGATCCTTACCACCTAACTATGGCTTTCTGTTTTTTTAAATAGTGAATGAATTTCCTGTCCTTAAAGCTGACGGTATCAAATATATTATGATTTTTAGAAATCAAGTAAGTAGCTTTTTATTTGTTACATGCCGCTTAATCTCTTTAAGAGTTTTATTATGTACCACCTTCTTGTCTACTGTGCAGTCATTTTATATCCACATCTAACAAAATTAACAGTGATTTCTTTATAACTTAGAATTTCAGACCATGCTTAATTTTCCTCAGATGTCTTTTTGCAATTACAGTAATAGAATTGGGATCTAGATAGTGTCCACACATTGCTTACAGTTGATTGTGTCTTAAGTCTCTTAATTTACAACAGAGAGGTCCTTCTCTCCCGCTTTTTGTTTGAGATGGAGTCTCATTCTGTCACCCAGGCTGGAGTGCAGTGGCACCATCTTGGCTCACTGCAACCTCTACCTCCTGAGTTCACATGATTCTCCTGTCTCAGCTTCCCGAATAGCTGGGATTACAGACACCTGCCACCACACCTGGCTAATCTTTTGTATTTTTAGTAGAGACAGGGTTTCCCCATGTTGGCCAGGCTGGTCTCAAACTCCTGACCTCAGGCGATCTGGCCACCTCGGCCTCCCAAAGTGCTGGAATTACAGGCATGAGCCACCGCACCCAACTGCCTTCCTTTCCTTTCCTTTATTGATTGATTGATTGATTGATTGAGATGGATCTCGCTCTGTCACCCAAGCTGGAATGCAGTGGTGTGATCTTGGCTCACTGTAACCTCTGCCTTCCGGGTTCAAGCAATTCTCCTGCCTCAGCCTCCCTAGTAGCTGGGATTACAGGCATCTGTCACCACGCCTGGCTAATTTTTTGTATTTTTAGTAGAGATGGGGTTTCCCCATGTTGGCCAGGCTGGTCTCAAACTCCTGACCTCAGGTGATCCACCGGCCTTGGCCTCCCAAAGTGCTAGGATTACAGCCGTGAGCCACTGCACCTGGCCTCTACTCTTTCTTATGCTTGTTGTTGGAGAAAACACTCATTTATCTTAGAGAGTTTCTCGCATTTTACTTTTGGCTGATTGAATCCTAATGGTATATAGTCATCCCTCAGTATGCAAGGGGTATTGGTTCCAGGACCCCTGAATATCCCAAAGTTCATGCATATTTAAGTCCCACAATTTGGCCCTGCAGAATCCTCATATATGAAAAGCCAGCCTCCCATATACAGATTTTGCATCCCGGGAATACCGTGTTTTCTATTTGCATTTGGTCTAAAACAAATCCAGCCAGGCACAGCGGCTTGTGCCCATAATCCCAGCACTTTGAGAGGCTGAGGCAGACAGATCATTTGAGGTCAGGAGTTTGAGACCACTTTAGCCAACATGACAAAACCCCATCTCTACTAAAAATGCAAAAACTAGCTGTGTATGGTGGCACACGCCTGCAATCCTAGCTACTTGGAAGGCTGAGGCATGAGAATCACTTGAACCTAGGAGGCGGGGGTTGCAGTGAGCCAAGATCATGCCATTGCATTCCAGCCTGGACAACAGAGCAAGAGTCAAACCTGTGTTGTTCGAGGGTCTCCTGTAGTTTATGTTGTCCCTCTAGTCCCCATATTTTCTATATCGGTAAATCTGGGGACTTGATTAGACTTAGATTCCTTGGTTGGGGGTGACACAGGAAAGCATCATAGGTACACTTTCTGTTTCATTTTATCAGGATATACACAATATCTGGTTGTCTTTTTTTTTTTTCATTTTGGCTCACTGCAAGCTCCACCTCTTGGGTTCACGCCATTCTTCTGCCTCAGCCTCCCAAATAGCTGGGACTACAGGCATCCGGCAACACACTTGGCCCTTGGTTATCCATTTCTAATGATGTTAAGAGTGATCAGTGGATTCAGATGAAGAACGTTACATTGTCAACATTTTTTAAGTAGCATTTTAAAAATTGAGATATACTTTACATAATATAAATTTTGCCCTTTTTTTTGTTTTATTCTAATTTTTTTTTTTTTGGAAACGGAGTTTCACTCTTGTTGCCCAGGCTGGAGTGCAATGGCACGATCTCGGCTCACTGCAACGTCCGCCTCCTGGGGTCAAGCAATTCTCTTGCCTCAGCCTCCGAGAGCTGGGATTACAGGCATCCGCCACCATGCCCGGCTAATTTTATATTTTTAGTAGAGACAGGGTTTCTCCATGTTGGTCAGGCTGGTCTCGAACTCCTGATCTCAAGCAATTCGCCTGCCTCAGCCCCCCAAAGTGCTAGGATTACAGGTGTTAGCCACCGTGCCCGGCTTTATTCATTTATTTTTGAGACAAGGTCTCACTGTCGCCCAGTCTAGAGTGCACTACTGCGATCATAGCTCACTGCAGCCTTGAACTTGTAGGTTCAAGCGATGCTTTTGCCTAAGCCTCCCTGAGTAGCCAAGACTATAGGTGTGTGCCACACCACCTGGCTAATTTTTTATGTTTTTTACTTATTCTTTCCTTCTTTTCTTTTCTCTTTTCTTTATTTTTCTTTCTTCCTTTTTTTTTTTTTTTCCGAGAGGTAGTCGCGCTCTGTTGCCCAAGCTAGAGTGCAGTGGTATGATCTCGGCTCACTGCAGCCTCCGCCTCCCAGTTCACGCGATTCTCCTGCCTCAGCCTCCTGAGTAGCTGGGATTACAGGTTCCTGCCACCATGCCCAGCTAATTTTTGTATTGTTAGAAGAGACGGGGTTTCACCATGTTGGCCAGGCTGTACTCAAACTCCTGACCTCAGGTGATCCACCGCCGCCTCGGCCCCTGAAAGTGCTGGGATTATAGGCGTGAGCTACCCACGCCCGGCCCATTTCTTTATTTTTTGAAACACAGTCTCATTCTGTCGCCCAGGCTGGAGTGCAGTGACATGACCACAGCTCACTGCAGCCTTGAACTCCTGGGCTCAAGCAGTCCTTCCACTTCAGCCTCCCGAGTAGCTGGAACCCAGGCATGTGCCACCACGCCCAGCTATATTGCATTACTTTTAAAAAATTAATTGAGAAAAACAATAGAGAATATCTGCTTCCCCAGTTAGAGTGTGTTGGAATTTTGCCAATCTTAAATGGTATCTCATTGCAGTTTTAATTTATATTTGTCTTATTTTTAGTTCAGTTAAGCACCTTTCCATTTGAAGGGTCCATTTTCATTTCTTTTCTGTGAACTGTGAATTCATATTCTTTTGCTCATTTTTCTATCTGATTGTTGGTCTTAATTTAAACGTGTAGTTTTTCTTCTGATTCTTAACGCCTAGGTCACTTTAATTGTACTGAGAAAAAAATCAAAATGTGCAGTCATCTTATTCCTTTGATGTCTTTGCCCAGTAACAGTGGTGCAATCTTGCAAAATATTGTAAACACACAAGCAGGAGTAAAACAATATGATGATTACTGAAATAATCCTCACAAATCTTAAAACTCCAGGCCGTATTTATTTATACATACATATACAGTGGAGGTACTCCAGGTGCTCCCTGCCCAGTCAGTCCCTTTCTCTCTGTAGGTAATTACTGTCATGAATTCAGTGTATTTCACACCCATGTAAGTGCTTTTCTTATACTTTCACTACGTGTTTATGTTTCTGCAAAAATTATTTAGTATTCTGTAGGTTTTAATTTTTTTTGTTTTTAGATGGAGTTGTGCTCTCTTGCCAAGGTTCAAGCCATTCTCCTGCCTTAGCCTCCCAAGTAGCTGGAACTGCAGGTGCCCACCAATTTTTGATAGAGACAGGGTTTCGCTATCTTGGCCAGGCTAGTCTCGAACTCCTGACCTCAGGTGATCCACCCGCCTCGGCCTCCCAAAGTGCTGGGATTACAGTCATGATTCACCACGCCTGGCCTAGGTTTTAAATTTTTGTTTATATAAATGACATCATACCGTGGGTTTCTTTTTTTTTTTTTTTTTAAAGACAGAGTCTTCGCTCTGTTGCTCAGGCTGGAGTGCAGTGGCACGATCTCAGCTCACTGCAAGCTCCGCCTCCCAGGTTCACGCCATTCTCCTGCCTCAGCCTCCTGAGTAGCTAGGACTACAGGCGACTGCTACCACGCCCGGCTAATTTTTTTTTGTATTTTTTAGTAGAGACGGAGTTTCACCATGTTAGCCAGGATGTTCTTGATCTCCTGACCTCGTGATCCACCCTCCTTGGCCTCCCAAAGTGTTGGGATTACAAGCGTGAGCCACCGCGCCCAGCCTTTTCTGTTTTATTTTGATAATGGGGTCTTGCTCTGTTACCCAGGCTGGAGTACAGTGGTGCGATCATAGCTTACCTCAGCCAGGAAATTCTGGACTCAAGCGATCCTCCTGCCTTAACCTCCCTAGTTGATGGGATTACGGGCACGCTCCACAATACCCTGCTACATCATGACTGTTTGTGCTTAACATCGTTTTTGAGTTATTCATTTAGTAACTAAAATGATCCACCTACGTCAGCCTCTCAAGTAGTTGGGACTACAGGAATTCACCATGCCCAGCTAATTATTTATTTATTTTTTTTTTAAATAGAGATGGGGTCTCGCTATCTTGCCCAGGCTGATCTTGAGCTCCTGGGCTTAAGCGATTGTTCTACCTTGGTTTCCCAAAGTATTGGGATTACAGACAGGAATGAACCATGATACCCAGCAGGCTTTTCTAGTTTAGACTAACGAATATTTCAAATTTAGAGGTTTTTAATGAAGATTGTTCTTATATTTATTGCTTTTTGGGGGTGGGGAGAGAACAAAAAATGAGACACAAAAAGGTTAAATAACTTTTTCAGAAATATCTGCTAGTGATAATTCTTAAGTTTGGTGAAATCTTAGTCTGCTTCTCTGTGATATTATTCTGTGGTATGTTGATTTTTCTACAAGATGTTATCCTCATAGTTTTGTGCTCTGAAAAGGAGAATTTAGAAAGTGGAAATTGAACCATTATGTGCAAGTAAAAGTTTTGATTTCTGGGCAGCATCATCTATTAGAGCTTAAAAATAGCAAATTGTTTAAATCAACAAGCCCTCCTCTTCCAATTGTCTTTTACCCAAATATGGAATCATTGCATTTAGAGCATGTATATTATTGTGTTTTTTAGGTGCCAAAAGAGCATCTTTTAGTCTCGATTCCTCTCTTGATTAATCATCTTCAAGCTGAAAGTATTGTTGTTCATACTTATGCAGCTCATGCTCTTGAACGACTCTTTACTATGCGAGGGCCTAACAATGCCACTCTGTGAGTATTTTATTCTAAAGTTTTTTAGCCTGGGATAGGGGCTGTACTATGCTGGTCAAAGATATCTCTGAATGTTTTCATAATTTCACTAGCAGGAAAACAAATGTCTGCTTTTTATTCATTTATACTCTCTCATTCTAAAAGGATTTGAGGCTGCTTACCAAAATAGCTGCATTATGACAATACAATTAAATAAACTGGAGCCGAGGAAAGTAACTGGAATAAAGTTAACAAACAGAAATGTGTGTCAAAGGATCCTATATAGTAGTTAAAGAAATTCCAGATTTTATTTGGAGTCTCTTAGCAGCCAAGGCAAAGAGGGAAACTTGGGGAGTTAAAATTTTCACAGTGTCTATGAGATTAAAATTAAAGCAGAGGATACTGTACAATAGTAGTAGTGGTGTTCTCAGCAACATCATGTAACAGTTATTTTCATGTGGCTATTTGCATAATGTCACTTATTTCTGAGATATGACCTAACCGAATGAAAGTAATTCACTAGGGGCCAAGAAAATAGCTCTTCTGGCCTGAACTAAGGATGAAATAGAGAGGAATGGATGGTCTGCCTGTCTTTCAGGCCACTATTCAACAGTATTATTTCTTGAAATTAAGCTTTGGGTAAGAGATGGAAAACAGTTCTTTCCTTCATCAAGAACTTGAAGTACAGATACTCTCAGTGGCCAATTAAGAGTAGAAAGGACATCCTTTGAGGTGAGTCAAGCCAGTACCTATCTTCAGGCCCAGAATTTATACAGAAAATAGTTCTGAATCTTGCTCCACCTCCAAAAAATAAATAAATAAATAAATGATGGAGACCCCTGAGATTCTGAGTTCTGTTCTCAGTGGTAATAGATACAAACCAGGGACAACTGTTGCAACTTTAGATGTTGTTGGGTTTAGCTGGCTTTTTGGTTCAGTTGTGTTTGGTTCTCGATGTGCCTTCTTAGGAGCTTAACATGAGCACATGTAAAAAAATTATTTTCCTAAACTATCTATCAGTTGTCAGTGGTGGGAGATGGCTCAGTTTTATGCTGAGAAGGGTGACATAGTGGTTGCCAAGGGTAATCCGCAGTGACAAGCTCAAGAGTTGGTAGTGACTGAAAGCTGTTTTTTCATCTATAGCTTTACAGCTGCAGAAATCGCACCGTTTGTTGAGATTCTGCTAACAAACCTTTTCAAAGCTCTCACACTTCCTGGCTCTTCAGAAAATGAATATATTATGAAAGGTAGGCTGTTTCCCTGGTGTGCAGACTACAGGTATCTAATCTCAGATTGTAAGGGTAAGTATAACCTGAGTTATACTTCAGGTTATACAGTCTATGAACCAGATAATGTTTACCAAGGAGTAAGTTAGTTTAGGTATTTCAAAATGAAAAACATTATCTTGTTTACTGTTGATAGTAATTTTTTTTTTTTTTTTTTTTGAGACAGAGTCTTGCTCCATTGCCCAGGCTGGAGTGCAATGGCTTGATCTCAGCTCACTGCCACCTCTCCCTTCTGGGTTCAAGTGATTCTTCTGCCTCACCCTGCTGAGTAACTGGGATTACAGGCGCGCCCCACCATGCCCGGCTAATTTTTGTATTTTTAATAGAGACAGGGTTTTGCCATATTGGCCAGGCTGGTCTCAAACTCCTGATCTCAAATATCTGCCTGCCTCAGCCTCCCAAAGTGCTGGGATTAGAGGCCACTGCACCTGACCAACAGTAATCTTAATTTGATATGGAACCTCTCGTTACAGAAAATGTAGCAAAGCCCTTTTTTTCTTCCCTAGACTGAATTTCTTTAAGGCAAAGAAGAGATCATGCAACATTTATCAACTGCATGTTCATCTTGATAGGGGCAAAATGTGGGTGCCTGTGGTAGACTCTATACAAATCGTCTTCTTACATACTGCCAAGGACACAGGCAGCTGTATGCATCCAGAGGCCGGTGTATCCATCCACCAGGCACTACATTAGTTGGGTGTCCTGGTGCCAGCTCTGAATTGAGAGACAGTCTCACTGTTTTTCACTGTTGCATCCCAAAAGCCTACCACATTGGGTCATAGGAAGCACTTTTCAGAGAAACTCCCTGATCCTTCCAGTCTGGATCAGAAATCCTAGAGTGGATATGTGTGTCTGGGTGTATGTTTCCAACACTGTCCTTCCCCCAACAATGATGTGTAATTACTGCTGTTTAATGTCTTTTTTTTTTTTTTTGAGATAGAGTTTCACTCTTGTTGCCCAGGCTGGTGTGCAATGGCGCAATCTCAGCTCACTGCAGCCTCACCCTCCTGGGTTCAAGCAATTCGCCTTCTTCAGCCTCCTGAGTAGCTGGGATTATAGGCATGTGCCACCACGCCCAGCTAATTTTGGATTTTTAGTAGAGACGGGGTTTCTGCATGTTGGTCAGGCTGGTCTCGAGCTCCCAACCTCAGGTGATTCACCCGCCTTGGCCTCCCAAAGTGCTGAGATTTCAGGTGTGAGCCACTGTGCCCAGCCTTGATGTCCATTTCTATGAAGCCAACTAGTTTGTGGTCTTCATTACTGTGTTTTTAGGGTATGTAAGTATACACAGTATGTAATACCTTCTCTGTACAGCTGTATGAGTGAATGAAATAATTGTGCGCCAGCCTAGTGGAGGAGCACCAATTTATCCTCTAACCCTTTTAACCCAGGTCAGGGAAAGATTTTCTCTAGGAAGTGATGTCTAAGCTGAGATGCGACCTAACCGAATGTTAGGTGTGAGGGATAGGTAGCAATCTGTTGAAGGATGGATGAGTCTTTGGCTCTGGTAGAAGAGGAAACATTGTGTGCACAGTTCAGGAGGCAAGAGCAGATGGCTTTCTATCCTTTCTACCTGGCATGTATTTGGGGCTCTGCTTAGTAAACATTTATTTTGGAAATGTTATTTGTGGAAAGAGCTTTCATACATTTTTAGCTGACAAATTTCTTTTTCCCCCACGCTTCCTATTTTTAACCCATTTATGCTCTTACTTTTGAGCAATATTTTTGCAGTTTGGACTCTGTGGCTTTATATGTATTTTTAGAATTTTTTAAGGCTCCTAATCTCCCTTTTTTTTTGAGTGAGGTGGGTAGGCAGTTTTCTCTTTCAGTTTCCTGTAGTGTGAGATCATGTTTCCTTTATGCTAGGGCTAAACATTTTCTGATACTGATTTCTTTTTTTCTTTTCTTTTTTTTTTTTTTGAGAGAGAGTCTCGCTCTGTCTGCCAGGCTGGAGTGCAGTGGCATGATCTTGGCTCACTGCAACCTCCACTTCCCAGGTTCAGGTGATTCTCACACCTCAGCCTCCCAAGTGGCTGGGACTACAGACGTGCACCACATACCTGGTTAATTTTGCTATTTTTAATAGAGATGAGTTTCTCCATGTTGGCCAGGTTGGTCTCAAACTCTGGCCTCAAGTGATCCGCCAGCCTTGGCCTCCCAAAGTGCTGGGGTTATAGGTGTGAGCCACCAAGCATGACCTCTGCTACTGATTTCTAAGAGAAAGAGACCCCCAAACAGTTCTCTCAGACTCACCTGCTCCATTCATGTCAGCTCACTGTTTCCTCCTCTTAGCCTCTTTAGTTCATCATTTTTTAAACCTTGAGCCTTCTAGAAATACTTATTTCTCAGCTAAATTTTGTTGCCAACCCCTGTCCTAATTTTAAAAGGAAGGGAAATTTAGATTATTTTTAAATGTAGAGAGCTATCTTGGGGTTGTCTAAGCATCTTAAAATTTAGTTGATGAATTAGTGCGCTTTTCCCCCCAGTCGCTCTCTTATTCTGAAGTTTAACTAAACTCTATTTGTTTTTGCTGTTTTTATATTTTACAGCTATCATGAGAAGTTTTTCTCTCCTACAAGAAGCCATAATCCCCTACATCCCTACTCTCATCACTCAGCTTACACAGAAGCTATTAGCTGTTAGTAAGGTAATAGAGCCAATTTTGAAAGTGGGGTTCCTTTTTTATTTGCTCCAAACTGTTTGGGCCTCAGAACTCTTTGGCACTACGTGAAGCTTTAGAGAAGGTCTATGAATTCTTACTGATGAGCCGCTAATGTACTTTTCTGAAAGTGTGGGCATGCTGCTAGACTGGAGACATAATAGCAGTCACCTTTAAGTGTATGCTAGAAGCTTGAATACATTTTCATTCTCATTACAAAAGTAACATGTTTATTGTAGAAAAAGAAAGTGCAGACGATCCAGAATTACCTTAGAGTTAAGTAGGCTTTGCACTAAATGGATATAAAAGAGGCTATCTGGACTTCCATGAAATGATGATTAAAATTCCTTTGTGTTTTCTTCCTTACTCTTATTTCTCAAAAGGAAAGTTTACTCTTTGATCAAAATTTTACAGATACTTAGATTCATGTTTATTAACACTGTTTTAGAAAATAAAAAATCAGTTTAAGGCTGACAATTCCTTTTTAGATGCTATTCTTGATCTTATGATAATTAGATCAATTCATAGGAAGTGTTGGAAGGATTTTGGAGAACAGAGTGATTATTGTTCAACTGAGTAAGGGTCTTTGGATTACTTAGGGCCTTGAGGGATGGAGGGGGAAGGGAACCCAAGTCTCCACCTCCCATATGTATACAATCTCATGTTCTGATCAAGTCAGATTTGTATGCTAATAGCCTTCGAAGAGCTTGTTTAAAGAAAAATGGGGTTTTGTTGCTTAAAAAGAACATAAAAAAACTACTCATTTGGGGGATCATCACTCAGTAGACATAGACATTGCGGCCCACAGAAGTTAAGGCTGGTGGCATTACTAGGACTTAGTATTTCTTCTCTGCAAGGGCACATGGGTTTAAAACAAGTTACTTACAGCTCTGGGAGCTGAGGTTTGTATAAGCAACTCTGTTAACTCTGAAGTATTTTTTTCATAGTGGACTTTGGGCCATTAAAAAAAATTCAAATGAACAAGTACTAGATTGTTGTAATTGGTGTTTTTTTCTTAATTTTGATTTTTAAAAAATAAGATGGCCTCATTTTAAATGTGTTTTATAAAGGTTAAGTGTGGATTATTAGCATAATTGGCTTTTTTTTTTTTTTTTAATTTCAGAACCCAAGCAAACCTCACTTTAATCACTACATGTTTGAAGCAATATGTTTATCCATAAGAATAACTTGCAAAGCTAACCCTGCTGCTGTTGTAAATTTTGAGGAGGCTTTGTTTTTGGTGTTTACTGAAATCTTACAAAATGATGTGCAAGGTAAGTTAATGAAAATTATTTTCTTTGTAATGGAATGAAATTAACATTGCTATAAAATGCAGCCTGCCTAAGCGATGTGGGCCTTTTGTGTCAGCCATTCCTTCTGAAGCTCACAGCTCTGTTTTTATTTTATCAACAGAATTTATTCCATACGTCTTTCAAGTGATGTCTTTGCTTCTGGAAACACACAAAAATGACATCCCGTCTTCCTATATGGCCTTATTTCCTCATCTCCTTCAGCCAGTGCTTTGGGAAAGAACAGGAAATATTCCTGCTCTAGTGAGGCTTCTCCAAGCATTCTTAGAACGCGGTTCAAACACAATAGCAAGTGCTGCAGCTGACAAAATTGTGAGTCAGGTTTGATATAACTGTAATTTTATAAAGTAGCTTGGAGAAACTGGGGATGGCAGATGTTTGGAATTTTTTTATTTAAAATAAATTTAAGGCTGGGGGCAGTGGCTCAAGCCCACCACTTTGGGAGCCTCTAGTGGAAGGATCCCTTGAGCCAAGGAATTTAAGACCAGCCTGAGCAACATGGTGAGACCTATCTCTACAAAGAAAAAAAAAAGCTTTTTAATTAGCTGGACACAGTGGAGCATGCCTGTGGTCCCATCTACTTGGAAGGCTAAGGTGAGAGGGTTGCTTGAGCTCAGGAGTTTGAGGCTGCAGTGAGCCATGATCTCACCATTGCACTCCATCTTGGGCAACAGAGCTAGACCCTGTCTCTTAAAAAAATGATAATAATAAGGGAAATAATTACTAGGAAATGTTATGGTATGTTTTATTAGAATTCTATATCCTTTACTTATTTATAGCCATGATGGAAAATTGTAAAAACAGAGCCAAACAGGTTGATTTTAAGAACTTAACTTTGGTCAGGCGTGCTGGCTCACACCTGTAATCTCAGCACTTTGGGAGACTGAGGTGGGCAGATCACCTGAGGTCAGGAGTTCAAGACCAGCCTGGCCAACATGGTGAAACCCTGTCTCTACTAAAAATAAAAATTAGCTGGGTGTGGTGGCACATGCCTGTAACCCTAGGTACTTGGGAGGCTGAGGCAGGAGAATCATTTGAACCTGGGAAGAGCCAAGATCACCCCATTGCACTCCAGCCTAGGCAACAAGAGTGAAACTCCGTCTCAAAAAAAAAACAAATTTACTTTAATAGCTATGTGGGAGAAATTTTTCCCCATATGTTCCAGAAATAATTAAAGGGAAAAGGATAATTAGATTATTACAGTATGAACTTAAGACACATATCATGTTTAACTTTTTGAATAATTATTCCTGTTTGTTAACCATTTGCTCTTGGATCTCATTTCTTACAGCCTGGGTTACTAGGTGTCTTTCAGAAGCTGATTGCATCCAAAGCAAATGACCACCAAGGTTTTTATCTGCTAAACAGTATAATAGAGCACATGCCTCCGTGAGTATGACTACTTTGTGCATTTATTCAGAAATTTTGTTAGGTGCTCAGAAAAGTGCTGAATTTATATTGTTGATTTTTTAAATTCTTTAGTGAATCAGTTGACCAGTATAGGAAACAAATCTTCATTCTGCTATTCCAGAGACTTCAGAATTCCAAAACAACCAAGTTTATCAAGAGTAAGTAAAATCATCTGGATGTTCTGCAGAAGTAATGAAAGAAAGTAGCTAAAACTCTTAGACTTTATGGTTGCAGATAAACTTTTTATCCGTTTTAAACTTTATGCAAAAAATACTTGGCCACGTGTAGAGGTTCACACCCGTAATCGCAGCACTTTGGGTGGCCAAGTGCGGCGGATCACCTGAGGTCAGGAGTTCAAGACCAGCCTGGGCAACATGGCGAAACCCTGTCCCTACGAAAAGTGCAAAAAAATTAGCCACGCATGGTGGCATGTGCCTGTAGTCCCAGCTGCTTGGGAGGCTGAGGTGGGAGGATCACTTGAGTCCCAGAGGTTGAGGCTGCAGTGAGCCAAGATCACACCCACTGCACTCCATCCTAGGTGACAGAGTGAGACCCTGTTTCAAAAAAAAAAAAATATTTTAAGGGCCTGGTGCGGTGGCTCTCATCTGTAATCCCAGTACTTTGGGAGGTGAAAGTGGGAGTATTCCTTGAGCCCAGGAGTTAAAGACCAGCCTGGGCAACATGGTAAGACCCTATCTGCAAAATAGCCAAGCATGGTGGTGTGCGCCTGTAGTCCCAGCTACTCAGGCGGCAGAGGTGGGAGGATCACTTGAGCCTGGGAAGTTAAGGCTGCATGAGCTGTGATCACGCTGTTGCACCCAGCCTAGGTGACAGAGTGAAACCTTCTCACAAGAAAAAAGAATAGTTTAAGATGTTTGTGTTCTCCAAACATTAAGTTAGTGTCAGTCATATTGTGTTGCAGAGGTTGGTTTATGGTTGGATACCAAAATATTTTTTCAATAGAGAGAATAATATAAGGAAATACAAATCAAAGAGAGATGGCATGTAAAGGTCTATGATAGAAAGGCAAGTTTTCTACTTATTAGAAGGCAAGTATTGACGCCACAGCCTTTGGATGTTAACGATTATGCATAGGTTTATTTTGCAGACTTCTCAATTACCAGTTTAGTGTGTGAGTTCTCTGTGTTGATATTCTGCATCTTCTTTCAACAGGTTTTTTAGTCTTTATTAATTTGTATTGCATAAAATATGGGGCACTAGCACTACAAGAAATATTTGATGGTATACAACCAAAGTAAGTTTGTTTTTATTATTTTTTAAAGGAAGAAAATGTTTTGACTTTTTTTTAGTACAAATCAGTATCTCTGTCTTACAGATGATGTTGTGGTTCTTGGTATGGAGATAGTATCTGTGGTTTTCAAAATATTCTTAGGTATTGGGTGTAAAGAAAAAGTAATCCTGGCCCAGCGTGGTGGCTCACGCTCATAATCCCAGCACTCTGGGAGGCTGAGGAGGATTTAGCTCAGGAGTTTGAGACCAGCCTGGGCAATATAGTGAGACCCCATCTCAAAAAAAGAAAAAATATCCTGAAATCATTTTTCTAATCCTCTAGTTAGAGGACCCTCTACACGCTGGCATTCTCCACAGCCAGTGTTCTATATTATGTTAAATGGTCAGTGTTGTCTCCAGGAGCCTGCCTTATTCAAACTAACAGCAGAAAACACCACATGTTCTCACTCATAGGTGAGAATCGAACCCAAAAATGTTAAAACTAGTTGTTTCTGGGTGGTGCAATGATGGGTGATTCTTTTTCACTCCTTGCTCCTCTCTGCCTTTTTTTTTTTTTTTTTTTTTTGAGACTGGACACGTGTAATTTTTAAAGAAAAAAGCAGAGAGGTCTAGGAATGGTGACTCACGCCTGTAATCCCAGCACTTTGGGAGGCTGAGGCAGGTGGATCACTTGAGGTCAGGAGTTCGAGATCAGCCTGGCCAACATGGTGAAACCCCATCTCTACTAAAAATACAAAAAATCCGCCGGGCGTGGTGGTGGGCACCTGTAATCCCAACTACTCAGGGGGCTGAGGCAGGCAAATTGCTTGAACCCCAAAGGTGGAGATTGTAGTGAGCTGAGATCGTACCATTCCACTCTAGCCTGGGCAACAGGAGCGAAACTCCGTCTCAAAAACAAAGAAAAGATTATGGCATTTGGCTTCAGGGTAGAGGTGTGATGGGATTTTTTTATGTTTTGACTTTCAGTCTGTTCAGCTGATCAAAAACAGCAGTCTTGTTATTTAGTAATTTATTATATTCATAAGAAGTAACTGAGTGTAAAAAATAACATCTAAGCATTTTACTATTTCATTATAGTGATGGTCTAATATTGAGTGGATTTATTTTGCTTTAATAGAATGTTTGGAATGGTTCTGGAAAAAATTATTATTCCTGAAATTCAGAAAGTATCTGGAAACGTAGAGAAAAAGATCTGTGCGGTTGGCATAACCAAATTACTAACAGAATGTCCCCCAATGATGGACACTGAGTATACCAAGCTGTGGTAAGAACTTCGTTTTAATGTTTTTGTAAGTTATAGCTTCCTTCCCATATGACTGCAAAATTAACAAAGCTTAGTCTCTTGGGTGAATTTTGGTCTGATCTCAGCTTATCCACAAGCTACCATCAGATCCAAGACATGATTTCTGGATCCTTCTGGGCCTAGAATGATCTTGTTTCCTGGTTCTTTTTCAGGGGGATTCATGGACCCCTTTAGGAGTCTGATCTAGGTTATCTCTAAGACAGTTTTATGACAGAAGCCCAACTAAACTGACTTACCTTTAAGGGGAAGAACTGAATAAGCCAAGAAAAGAACCATCTTAATTTCAAAGGTCCCTTTTTATTCTTGAGACTATGAGTCTGTAATTTTGCGTCTCTGAGCAATTGCTGCTTTTAAGTCTTCAGGGTATTTTCTTGACCTTTTTATCTCTTGCTTTCTTCCAATCCAGGACTCCATTATTACAGTCTTTGATTGGCCTTTTTGAGTTACCCGAAGATGATACCATTCCTGATGAGGAACATTTTATTGACATAGAAGATACACCAGGATATCAGACTGCCTTCTCACAATTGGCATTTGCTGGGAAAAAAGAGCATGATCCTGTAGGTCAAATGGTGAACAACCCCAAAATTCACCTGGCACAGTCACTTCACAAGTTGTCTACTGCCTGTCCAGGAAGGGTAAGTGTGTTGTCAAAGAACTCTGGGATAAATGGAGACTTGAATGGGAGGGCAAAAGGATAGTAGTTGCTCTGGTGTCTGTTTTCATTGGTGGGCATAATAAAACTAAATCTCATTGAGTTACAGCAAGCTTATTTTCTTTAATTAAAAACACAGCCCTTTTTTTCTTATATTATGTACTACAAATATATTTTAAGTGAATGGATTTAGGAGTGAGAATAGAGGAGGAAAAATCCCTTTAATAGAAATGTGTTTATTTCCCAAATCGAAGTAATCCATCTGTTATTAAAATGTGGTAGCATTTTTTCACTTTTATTTTGATTTTTATTTATTTATTTATTTTGAGACAGGGTCTCACTCTTATCCAGCCTGGAATGCAGTGGTACAATTATGGCTCACTGCAGCCTCAACCTCCCAGGTTCAAGTGATCCTCCTGCCTCTCAGCCTTCCAAGTAGCTTAGGACCTACTATACCCAGCTAATTTTTTATTTTTTTATGGAGGCAGGGTCTCCCTGTGTTGTCCAGGTTGGTCTCAAACTCCTGGGCTCAAGCCATCCTTCTCCCTCAGCCTCCCAAAGTGCTGGGATTACAAGTGTGAGCCTGGCCACAGTTATTTTTTTTAAATTGCAGCATACTCAGAAATTAATAGATCACGGCATAAACCTAATAATGGCTATATAGTTGCATTTTGTCAGCACTTATTATAGAGTTCTTACATGTTACCTGATAAAATATATTTTTTTCAAGCCAGACACACTGATTTATGCCTGTAGTCCTAGTGCTTTGGGAAGCCAGGGCTGCAGTAAGCTATTATGGTGCCACTGCAATCCAGCCTGAGCAACAGAGTGAGGTCCTGTTTCTTGAAAAACGTGTGTGTGGGGTGTGTGTATATATATGTATATATTTTTTTCATTGTATTATTATGGAGACTTTCATACATAGAAAGAGCATAATGAAGCCTGCATGTACCCAGCTTCAATAATTACCAGTATCTTGCCAGTTTCGTTTCGTTTGTTTCTCCTTTTATTCTCTGTATTGAGCAAGTCTTAGACATCATATCATTTCACCTATAAGTACCTCATTCTCCATCATTAACCAGTAAGGACTTTTTAATTAACCACAATACCACTATCACACCTAATAATAGTAATTCCTTATGGATCTATTCTTTTTTTTTTTTTTGAGACGGAGTCTCGCTCTGTCGCCCAGGCTAGAGTGCAGTGGCCGGATCTCAGCTCACTGCAAGCTCCACCTCCTGGGTTCACGCCATTCTCCTGCCTCAGCCTCCCGAGTAGCTGGGACTACAGGCACCCACCACCTCGCCCGGCTAGTTTTTTATATTTTTTAGTAGAGACGGGGTTTCACCGTGTTATCCAGGATGGTCTCGATCTCCTGACCTTGTGATCCGCCCGTCTCGGCCTCCCAAAGTGCTGGGATTACAGGCTTGAGCCACCGTGCCCGGCCGGATCTATTCTTTAGACCTATTTTTGAAGGCATTAAAGCAGTTGAGTTTCTGGAGAATCTTTGGATGGTGATTAATGATTGGCTGCTCTTCCCAGACCTATGGCAGCTTTCCCGTAGAAGATGGGGTTTGTATTGGTGCACCAAGATCTCCAACAGCCAGTGTGTGTTTCCCATCTCTTGTAGGTTCCATCAATGGTGAGCACCAGCCTGAATGCAGAAGCGCTCCAGTATCTCCAAGGGTACCTTCAGGCAGCCAGTGTGACACTGCTTTAAAATGCATTTTTCTAATTGGCTAAACCCAGATGGTTTCCTAGGAAATCACAGACATCTGAGCACAGCTGCATTAAAACAAAGCAAGTTTTCCTTTTGAACTTGTCACAGATTCCATCTTGTAAAAGATATTAAATGTTGCTTTAACCTAAACCTTGAGCAAATTAGTTGGTTTGTGTGATCATACATTTATGTGGGTGGCTTCTAGTTTGCAACTTCAAGGGACAGGTATTAATAGTTCAGTGTATGGCATTGGTTTGCATTGAATATTTGCACGGTTTGGATAATCTTAAATTTTGATGGACACTGTGGAGACTTTCTGTTACTAAATCCTTTTGTTTTGAAGCTGTTGCTATTTGTATTTCTCTTGTCCTTTATATTTTTTGTCTGTTTCTTTACGCTTTTATTGGAAATGTGAGTAAGTAATTACTTGCGTTACTTGCCAAGCAGTGCACATTTCATAGTTTTAAATCTCTAATCAGCAATAAAAATCCTAAAATATGTACCTAAGAACATCTTAAGGACAGGTTTTCGGTGCTCTCTCATGCTTTTGTAAAAATGAATAATTTCTTTTTTTTTTTTTTTTTTTTTTTTGAGACGGAGTCTCGCTCTGTCGCCCGGGCTGGAGTGCAGTGGCCGGATCTCAGCTCACTGCAAGCTCCGCCTCCCGGGTTCACGCCATTCTCCTGCCTCAGCCTCCCGAGTAGCTGGGACTACAGGCGCCCGCCACCTCGCCCGGCTAGTTTTTTGTATTTTTTAGTAGAGACGAGGTTTCACCATGTTAGCCAGGATGGTCTCGATCTTCTGACCTCGTGATCCGCCCGTCTCGGCCTCCCAAAGTGCTGGGATTACAGGCTTGAGCCACTGTGCCCAGCCTAAAAAAAATGAAGAATTTCTTTAAATTTCTCCCTTTTCCTTTCCTGGACTCTATAAAATCCTAATTTCTAAATCATGTAAACTCAGATTATTTAGTCTTTTTTAATATGGGGGAAGGGGCATTAATATAGATTTGGGACTTATTTACTAGAATTTTCTATAGCAGTTCCTAGGTGGCAGTGTGAGTTTTGGGTAGGTGGCTTCTCTGGGAGAAATGCTCTGCCTGGCTTAACGGGGTGGTGGTTGAGAGTACCTGAGACTGTGGGTGTTTGATCTCTTTCATCTCTGCTCTTCCCTGGAGAGTGGAGGTTACTTGGAACTTTTCAAACCCAGACACCTTAGAACCATGTCATCCAGTGGTGGATCCGGCAAGGATGCCTGGTGAAGTTGGTTGCACTGGCTCCCTCCCTTGGCCTGGCCTATGGAATTGTATAGCATTCGTTTTTGAGGAATGAAGAATCAGTATCTAAATTTTGTGAGGCACAGTTTATTTATGCTGGAATTGTTCATTGTGCATTCAGTGTAAATTGGAACTTTTGTCTTCCCAGCTCAAGTGATTTCTCACAGTTTCGATAACCCTCTCTCCCCCCTCAATATGGAGTCTTATTCTGTTGACCAGGCTGGAGTGCAGTGGCACAATCTCAGCTCACTGCAACCTCCATCTCCCAGGTTTGAGCAATTCTCTTGCCTCAGCCTCTCAAGTAGCTGGGATTATAGGCATCCGCCACCACACCCAGCTGATTTTTGTATTTTTAGTAGAGATGGGGTTTCACCATGTTGGTCAGGCTGGTCTCAAACTCCTGACCTCATGATCCACCCGCCTCAGCCTCCCAAAGTGTTGGGATTACAGGCGTGAGCCACTGCACCCGGCAATATCTTTTTTAATTTTAGGCACTTGACTCGAATGGTTTTTGTTTCCTTTTTTTTTTTTTCTTTTTGAGACGGAGTCTCTGTTGCCCAGGCTGGAGTGCAGTGGCATAATCTCAGCTGACCGCAACCTCCACCTCCACCTCCACCTCCCAGGTTCAAGCGATTCTCCTGCCTCAGCCTCCTGAGTAGCTGGGATTACATGCACACACCACCATGCCTGGCTAATTTTTGTATTTTTAGTAGAGACGGGGTTTCACCATGTTGGCCAGGCTGGTCTTGAACTCCTGACCTCGTGATCCGCCTGCCTAGACCTTCCAAAGTGCTGAGATTAAAGGCTTGAGCCACTGTGCCCAGCCACTTGTTGTTTCTGTAATGTTGCATGAGAAATTTCAAGCTATCTTAAGTCTCTTTGAACCATCTACTCTTTTAAGTGCTTTGTTGTTGTCATTGGTTTTGACACAGTAATGGGAATACTACATTTTACATTATTACTTTGGCTTAAGTGGTCGTTGGTGGAGATACTGAGATATTACTGGAATCCATTTTTAAGCCACTGGGATGGACAACAGGGAATTGCTGGTGATGGTTTCTGTATGTTTTTCGCTCACATGAGCTCCTTAAGTATTTATTTGGCTTCACTCTTCCTGAAGCTGCTTGTGAACAGTGAGTCAGTGCCCAGCAGATACCGTTCTGGAGGCTGCTTGATTCAGCATATTCAACTCAGATCGTGTTCCAAACGTTTTCCTTCTTCAGTTCAAAAGGCTGAGTAGTAGATGGTGTGCCTTTTAAAAGTTACTGAACAGCAAGACTAGTACATTTACTTACTTTACCACAGTTCATTAATTATCAGATAATTTTTTTAAATGCCTTCTACTGAAGTTGCTTATTCAATCATCCAAGACAGTTTTTATATCTGACTTTAAAGATTTTAGGACATGGTGGACAGAAACTGCTGGAGTGGTTCTTTCACAAGCCTTAGTGACTGTAGCTCAGTGGTGATGCACACCACTGTGATCTTGAGCAAACGATTTGACCTCTATGCCTTTATTTTCCTCTTCTGAAAAATGAGCAGAGTATTCACCTTCAAGGTGGTTGTAAGAATGAGATGATGCATGTAGAGTACTCAAGCAGAGAACCTATGCAGAGTAAGCACGCATCAGGAAAAGCTGCTGGGGGAGCAGAGGACTTGGCTGGGAGGAAGCGTTTGTTACGGAGCACATTTGCCAATGTGCTGCATCCCTGGGAGGCGAGAAGGCTTTGTGGGGAAGAGTCTGGGCATGGGCGGCCCCACCCACACCCCAGTATGTTTTTACAGAAGGGAAGTATTGCCAGTTTCTCATCAGAGCTAGGTCCGTTCATTCTCCATGGTGTTCAATCATGTCTTTTAACAAGCTGATTTTTAAATAATTGAGTTTTAAAATTATTTTTATGTATTTATTTTTTTGAGACGGATTCTTGCTCAGCCCAGGCTGGAGTGCAGAGGCGTGATCTTGGCTCACTGCAACCTCCGCCTCCTGGTTTCAAGTGATTCTCCTGCCTCAGCCCCGAGTAGCTGGAATTATAGGTACGCACCACCACGCCCAGTTAACTTTTGTATTTTTAGTAGAGACAAGGTTTCACCATGTTTGTTAGGCTGGTCTCAAACTCCTGACCCCAAGTGATCTGCCTGCCTCAGCCTCCCAAAGTGCTGGGAGTACAGGCGTGAGCCACCGCACCTGGCCACCGAGTTTTTATTTTAAATGTATTTTCTTTGTGGGAAACTTGGAAAATACAGAAAAAATATTTAAAAATTAAAAATCATTCATATTCCAACCTACATTAAGCATTTTGGTTCATTTGAGATCATTCTGTATATAGTTTTGTAATTTTTTTTAACAATATTTACTTGGTAAACATTCAGTGGATATATGTGATTTATCATTAGGATATTTCATTACCAGATTATGTAATTGTAGCCATTGTTGAATGTCTTGGAGGTTTTCTTTTTTTTTTTTGAGACGGAGTCTCGCTCTGTCGCCCAGGCTGGAGTGCAGTGGCCGGATCTTGGTTCACGCCATTCTCCTGCCTCAGCCTCCCGAGCAGCTGGGACTACAGGCGCCCACCACCACGCCCGGCTAGTTTTTTTTTGTATTTTTTAGTAGAGACGGGGTTTCACCGTGTTAGCCAGGATGGTCTCGATCTCCTGACCTCGTGATCCACCCGTCTCGGCCTCCCAAAGTGCTGGGATTACAGGCTTGAGCCACCGCGCCCGGCCAGGTTTTCTTAATTTGTAGACAGCTCTTGAGATGAACATCTTTATCCATCAATCTTTATTTCCTGAAGGTGGAATTACTGAGCCAATTTTCTTGTGCAAAGTTCATGTCAATTTCTTTAACACACCTTTACCTACACTGGGCATTATTTCTTTGGTTGCCATTTTGATAAGCAAAAATTGTATTTTTCCTTACTTCTGAGGCATAATCAGATTGGCATTTAATCAAGCTATTACATACATGTGGTAAAATTCATTTTTTTCTTTTTTAATTTAACTTTTTTGTTGTTGAGTGGGAGCCTCGCTCTCCCGCCTAGGCTGGAGTACAGTGGTGCAATCTCAGCTCACTGCAACCTCTGCCTCCAGGTTTCAAGCAATTCTCCTGCCTCAGCCTCCTGAGTAGCTGGGATTACAGGCACCTGCCACCGTGCCTGGTTAATTTTTGTATTTTTAGTAGAGACAGGGTTTCATCATGTTGGCCACGTTGGTGGTACAGTGACGAGCATAGCTGCTTTCCAATGTATTCTTTTGTTTGTTTTTGAGAGTTTCACTCTCCCACCCAGGCTGTAGTGCAGTGGCGCGATCTCGGCTCACTGCAACTCTACCTCCTGGGTTCAAGTGATTCTCCTGTCTCAGCCTCCCAAGTAGCTGGGACTAGAGGTGCACACCACACACCCAGCTAATTTTTTGTATTTTTAGTAGAGACGGGGTTTTACCATGTTGGTCAGACTGGTCTCAAACTCCTGACCTCAGATGATCCATCTGCCTCAGCCTCCCGAAGTGCTGGGATTACAGGCATGAGCCACCAAGTCCAGCTGAGCCGGGTTTACTTATTTTTAATAAAGACAGGGCCTTGCTACATTGCCCAGGCTGGTCTCAAACTTCTAGCCTCAAGCAATCTTCCCACCTTAGCCTCCCAAAGTGCTTGGATTACAGACGTGAGGCACAGCACGTGGTAAAGTTGTCATAAGAAACAAGGATTATAACTAAGCAACGAGTTTCTACCCTACCCCTACTTTCGCTGTTGGAGGCACCACTTTCAACTAGTGCTGTCCATAGTTCTCCTATGGGTTTCTTCCTTAATTCTTCACCATTACATTCATCTTAATAGGTGTCTTTTTTTTTTTTTTTTTGAGATGGAGTCTTTCTCCATCACCCAGGCTAGAGTGCAGTGGCATGATTCTGGCTCACCGCAACCTCTGCCCTGGTCAAATTATTCTCCTGCCTCAGCCTCATGAATAGCTGGGATTACAGGCACCCACTAATATGCCCAGCAAATTTTTGTATTTTTAGTAGAGATGGGGTTTCACCACATTGGCCAAGCTGGTCCCGAACTCCTGACCTCAGGTAATCCACCCACCTCGGCCTCCCAAAATGCTGGGATTACAGGCGTGAGCCACTGCACCTGGCCTAAGACAACTGTTAATCCCTTGCTATGAAATTAAGGATTTAGTTTACATTACTACTACTACTGTCCAGTTTTTAAAGTGTGGTCCCTGGCTGAAAATGTTTCAAGTTCCAGGGGCTTTTTCACTTTATGATAAAAAGGTGACACATCCTCAGCAGAAACTGTAAAGTACCCATATGACCATTGTTTTTCACCTTCAGTACAGTATTCAATACATGAAATATTCAATACTTTTTTCTTTTTTTGGACATAGTTTCGCTGTTGTCACTTAGGCTGGGGTGCAGTGGCGCGATCTTGGCTCACTGCAACCTCTGCCTCCCGGTTTCAAGCGATTCTCCTGCCTCAGCCTCTTGGGTAGCTGGGATTACAGATGCCCTCCACCACACCCAGATAATTTTTTGTATTTTTAGTAGAGATGGGTTTTCACCATGTTGGCCAGGCTGGTCTTGAACTCCTGACCTCAAGTGAGCCGCCTACCTGACTCTCCCAAAGTGCTGGGATTACTGGCTTGGCCTCAACTCTTCATTATTAAATTGGCTTTGTGTTAGGTGATTTTGCCCAACTGTAGGTGAATGTAAGCGTTCTGAGCGAGTTTGAAGTAGGACAGACTAAAGCTAGGATAGTAGGTCGGTTAAGTGTGTTAAAAGCACTTTAACTTAGGATATTTTCAGTTTATGGTGAGCTTATCAGGATGTGACCCCCAATTGTAAGTTGAGGAGCATCTGTAATAGCATTTTGTTTTTTAAAAATATTTAATCATCTTTCTCAATGTCTCTTGAATCCTCAGCATTGACAACGAAGATATGTCCCCACCCTCTGCCTCTCAGGCTTGCTAAGTGGTGGGTTCTGCTTTCACTTTCACATTGTTAAAGGAGATGGTATTTCCAGTTTTCTGTGCATTATCTATAGTTCCCTTTTAAAAGCTGAAGCTGATAAATACTTTCTATGACAGTGTAAAGTGGGCTTAGTGCTGTGTCAAGCAGTGTGCAAAGATTACATTTCCCCTCCCCATGTCTTGACTTCTGGATCCCTCCAGAGAGAATGAATGTTCATAAGGTCAAATAGAATCGAGTTTGCCCCTCGTATTTCATCAGTTGCTCAAAGGCATTCCCCATTTTAACGTGTGTTGTGTTTGGATCCTGACTTTCTCGTGGTGGTTTCTCTGGACTTTTATTAGCTTTGTCATCCTGGGTATTACATGCCCCTGGATGTTCTTTTTACAGCCCTGGCTCTTGTGAACCACAACAGTTCTTCAGGTAGGCTGCTAGGGTTCCCACTGGGGCCTCTCCATTCTGGTGTTCCTGGGCAGATGGGCTCCTATCCCTACTGGCCTGTCCTGCTGGTGTTTAGGGCCCTGACTTCCACTTTGCAAGGTCACCTTTCAGGATTCATGTGTATCCACTTTCCTGTGTCAGAAACTCCCTGCTGCTGACCTCCCCCTCCTCTCTGTTGTCATTAATGGCTTCTCATTGTAGAAGATAAACATGTGCTCAGCCTGGAATACCACATGATATTTGTTTTCTTGATTCATTGCTTTTTGCCTAATTAGCCTTGTTCTAAAGTAGTTCATTTTTCTAGTGTGCGGCTTCTTTCCCCTCAATGACCCCTACCCCAAAACAGTACCTAAATACCATTCATGCAGTCTTTGATGTGAGAATCAAACAGGTTCGCACTCTTTATTCCTGAGAAGTACAGAAACTTACCGAATCACACAGCTGGATAACGTCGGGATTGAAACTCTGGCAGCTTTGCTTTTGTGCAAGAGGTGGCAGAAAAAAGATCAACTGTGGTAATTAGGGCCCACGAGCATCATCACCCTGGGAACTGTGGGCTTCGCTGGGCCAAAAACAGTGTGGTCCCTGGGCTGCAAAAGTTCTAAGCATTTCCGGTTTTCTTAGCTGAAGTTTGATTCAGCCTTCAACCGTGTTTACATTGTTCTTGTTCATAAATCCAAGGAACCAGGAAAGAAACTTACTAAGACTCAGACTTTTCAGGCACACATTACAAAGCTGCCAGCACATTTTCAACCACCCACCAGGTGTGCATATTCTCTGCATACAGAACAGACACCCATCAGAGGTTAGCAGAGCAAAAGGGCCAAGTGACTTCCAAACTACAGAGAATCTTAGACCATCTGCCTTGGGAGGTCTTTTGGCAGCCATAAGAAATAGACTGAAAAAGGCAAATACTACAAAGAACACCGTCTGAACAAGTGACACACAGGATGCTGATAGACCCTTAGTAGAGATCCTTATTCGAAAGGGGCATCAGCTGCTTGCTAATCCATCCAGGGTCAGAAAGACTCCTAGTGAAGCCGCTACTGCATTCTAAGGAGTGGGGACAACCACCAGCCAGACCGGAGCAGCCCAGCTCTGAAGAGAAGAAGGGGCTGTCGCCTGATCCTGCCTGTGCCCCATCAAGCTCTGGGGACCAAGCAGAATCAGAGCTCCAGGCACACCTGAAAAACCAGAGCTCCGGGCACACCTGAAAAACCAGAGCTCCGGGCACACCTCAACACTCGCCTGAACTGATGGAGCCAGTGTGTGCACTGTAGGTAAGGTCGTGGTAGAGCTGCCTAGGGAAGGGTGGAAGATACACTAAGATTTGTGATTGGATATGGGGCTTGTAGGCAACTTCCAAACTTTTCATAATCTACTTTTAAATTAAAAAACCATCTTAGGCCAGGCACGGTGACCCATGCCTCCTAGCACTCTAGGAGCCCAAGGTGGGAGGATTGCTTGACCTCAAGATTTGAGACCAGCCTGGATACACAGTGAGACTACATCTCCACAAAAAAAAGTTTATAATTAGCTGGGCATAATGGCACATGCCTGTAGTCCCAGCTACTGAGTAGGCTGAGGCAGGAAGATCGGCCTGAGCCTGGGAAGTCAAGGCTGCAGTCAGCTGTGATCACACTGGTCTGAGCCTGGGTGACAGGGATCCTGTCTCCAAAAAGTCCCAAACAAAAAATAATTTTAAAAATTACTGGCTGGACATGGTGGCTCACACCTATAATCCCACGCTTTGGGAGGCCAAGACGGGCGTTACCTGAGGCTAGGAGTTTGAGACCAGTCTGGCCAACATGATAAAACTCTGTCTCTACTAAAAATACAAAATTAACCTGGCATGAGGGCACGCACCTGTAACGACAGCTACTCGGGAGGCTGAGGCAGGAGAATCTCTTGAACCTGGGAGGCAGAAGTTGCAGTGAGCTGAGATTGTGCCATTGCACTCCAGCCTGGGGGAGGAGAGAAACTGTCTCAAAAAACAAAATTACTACTATAAATAGACTGCTTTACTGTTGTCATTGCAGACCTGATGTCTGTAGGTTTCAGTGACTGTAAAAGAATGTGTGGATGAAGGATTTTTTTTGTTGTTTTTGAGACAGAGTTTCACTCTTGTCGCCAAGGCTGGAGTGCCATGGTGAAGTCTCAGTTCACTGCAACCTCGGCCTCCCCAGTAGCTGGGATTACAGGTGCCCACCACCATGCCCGGCTACTTTTTAGTAGAGAAGGGGTTCCATCATGTTGGCTAGGCTGGTGGTCTTGAACTCCTGACTGCAGGTGAGCCACTGCACCCGGCCGGATGAATGCATTTTTTAAATGTTAAACTTAGGTTAAGCACATAATAAAGCAGTACAAATCTCCTACAGTTTTTGCTAGTGAAAATTGGGGTGCCATTTAAATTACAAAGTCTGAGGAGAATGTCCTATAGCCTAGTTTCACATGCTGTACTTACATGCTTATATACATTAAATACGTCAGTACAGCACACAAAGTAACAAATTCCAATAACTCAGCACCATAGGAAAAGTTTACCAAAAAATCCAAGAAAATGGCTATGCTGCCTCTTCAACAAACTCCCACCTCCTATCTTTGAGTTAGCCATTGCTTCTTAAAACAACGTATCTCTTTAAAAGTCCTATTTAAGAACAATGGCCAACTCCTCCACTCTTCCCTCTGCCAATCCTGCTCTGATTAAGTGCGTGACAAATCCAGTATT
Source organism: Trachypithecus francoisi (assembly GCF_009764315.1). Classification (NCBI taxonomy): domain Eukaryota; kingdom Metazoa; phylum Chordata; class Mammalia; order Primates; family Cercopithecidae; genus Trachypithecus; species Trachypithecus francoisi. Next base: position 44,702,429 of record NW_022681467.1, read on the forward strand.
TATGGATTTGGAATTTCAAGTAAGTTTTGTTTTTAAGACTTGCACACAGACATTTAAGCCCTTAAACCAGATGTAGTGATGAATACTGCTTTTTATTGAGGCCGGGTCTCTGACACCCAGGCTGTAGTTGCAGTAGCGTGATCTCAGCTCACTGCAGCCTGGACTTTAGGCTCAAGTGATTCTTCCACGTCAGCCTCCCAAGTAGCTAGGACTACAAGCCCACAGTACTGCCATGATACCAGGCCGGGCTAGTTTTTTGTTTGTTTTGTAGAGAAGGGGGTCTCTATGTTGCTCAGGCTGGTTTCAAACTCCTGGGCTCAAGCAGTCCACTCACCATGGCTTCCCAAAAGGCAGGGAATACAGGGATGAGCCACCGTGCCCGGCCAGTGGATGTTTCTGACATGTTACGTGCAAACAAAGCCAGACCTCTCGGGCCTCAGGTTTGCTTCCTGGGATGATCCGATTCTACTGAACTCACACTGATCCCTATAAAAGCAAGCAGCAGCATCATGCTTTTGGGAAAGGCCAGTATCTTTTCCTGTTGATCACACCAATCCCAGGTGTCCTCCTAACAGGAGGGATTGAGACTATGGTGTCTGTCACTGAGCATTCACCCAGCAAAGCCACTTACAATAGCTCAGTGAGCCCTAGAAGGAAACCTAGATTCAGAAGTGATACTTGTTTCTAAGACCTAGGCCACATTACTCTGGCTTAAGAAGGCCTGAAGAACCAGAAAAATACCCAGCTATGGGTGAAAATACTTACAGGTGAGTTTTTGTCTACGATTCGCATTAAGATACTTTAGGAAAAAATAATCAGGAGGATGCTACAAGAACAACAAACTCAAGAAAATACAGCTATGAGGAAATAACCATTACCCATTAAATTTTCCCTTTAATGACCGTGAGGACAAAGTCATGACAATGCAGTCACCACCCACTTTCTGGAAAAAAACAATGCCAATGTGGGAAGTGACCGAGTCCCAAGCTTGTCTGCCCTGATGACTGTAGGATCCAAGAGAGAGATAATCTCAGTGTTGGAGAATGCACTAAGAACACAGAGGCGGAAGGATACAAAGAACCCGGAGTATACAAATGCATACAGACAGATCTGTGTAGATAGATATATATATACACAGATTTCCTGTCCATTACAGGGGTCTAGAAACAACACCCCAGTAGCAGTAAGCCCTCAGAGCATCCAGATCTTGGTTTCTAAATGCTGTCTTCTACTAAAGGGAACCAGGGCTCCTTAGAAAAATGGCTGAATCAGGCCAGGCATGGTGGGTCATGCCTGTAATCTCAGCATTTTGGGAGGCCGAGGCGGGCAGATCACTTGAGGTCAGGAGTTCAAGACCAGCCTGGCCAACATGGGGAAACCCTGTCTCTACTAAAAATACAAAAATTAGCCAGGTGTGGCGGTGGGCCTCTGTAATCCCAGGTACTTGGGAGGCTGAGACAGGAGGATCACTTGACTCTGGGAGGTGGAGGTTGCAGTGAGCCGAGATGGCGCCACTGACCCCAGCCTGGGCAGCAAAGGGAGACCACGTCTCAAAAAAAAAAAAAAAATTATATGCAGCAATTCCACTTCTGGGTACATACCCCAGAGTTGAAACCAGGGTCTCAAAGATTTTGTATACCAATATTCACATGTGGAAGCAACCCCAGTGCCTTTTAATTATTTTTTTTTTGAGACAGAGTCTCGCTCTGTCACCCAGGCTGGAGTGCAGTGGCGCTCTCTCAACTCACTGCAAGCTCCGCCTTTCAGGTTCACGCCATTCTCCTGCCTCAGCCTCCCGCACGCAGGCTGGTCTTGAACTCCTGATCTCAGGTGATCTGGAGTGCTGGGATTACAGGTGTGAGTCTCCGTATCCGACCCCAAGTGTCTATTGACAATGTATTGATAAGCAAAACGTGGAATAAATACACAGAATGGAATATTAGCCTTAACAAAGGAAGGAAACTGACATATTATAGCATGGATAAACCTTAAGGACATTAGGCTGTGTAAGATAAACCAGCCACAGAAGGGCAGATACTGTCTGATTCCATTTACAGGAGGTTCCTAGAATGAAAATCATAGACAAGTGGTGGTTTCCAGGGGCCAGAGGGAGCATGGAAAGGGGAGTTCATGTTTCATGGACAGTTTCAGTTTTACAAAATGAAAAGAGTTACGGAGTTGGATTGTGGTGGCTACACATTATGAATAAATTGTACACTTAAAAGTGGTTAGTCTGGGCAGCATAGCCAGACCTCAACTGTACTAAAAATAAGAAAAGTAGCTGGGCATGGATGTGCACACCTGTAGTCCCGGCTACACAGAAGGCTGAGGTAGGAGGAAAGCCCAGGAGATCAAGGTTGCAGTGAGCCAGGATCACACCACTACACTCCAGCCTGGATGACAGATTGAGATGCTGTTTAAAAAAAAAAAAAAAGTAGTTAATAGGATGGTAAATTTTCTGTCTTACCTACCACAATTTTTTAAACATGCTAAAAGGACACAAAAGTCACTTTGACAGGTCTTCTGATATCCAAATGTGAGGTAATATGAACATCAAATAAATGGTTGCAATGGATTGCGACCCAAACTAGGAGTCCATTAGCTGACATACCAAATCAATGGGGAGGGAAGGCTTCACACACGGGCGGGGTGTCGGCAGAGGAAACAGTGGACATGGAGGCTCATGGATGGGCAGTGGTGGTGGATTCAGATGGGAGTTGTCAATGAAGGACAAGGATGGAGGGTAGAGGTTGAAGAGGAACAGGCTGGTCATGTGCTTTAAGGATGTCTCCCCACAAAATACTCCTTGATTAACAAGAGACATAGCGTGACCTGACAGTGGAGCCATCTGCCTATGTCACCAACGTTAACAAACTGTGCCCCTGGAGTGACAGAGAAGAGTGCAGCATAATTTCTGTGGCTTTCCTGCCACAAAAGTGCTGCCTAGGTTTGGTCACCGTCAGCCAGATCCAGGCTGAGGGTGTACTACAGAGAGGCCTGGAGACTTCACCCCACTAGGACATGAAACACAGAAGCCGAGAGGACTGACGCAGACAGGAGAAAACTAAAGGAAGCACACACCTCTGGACAGGGACCCTGGACCCGGAAAGGACAAGATACTGTTGGGAAAGCTGGTGAGATCTGCACGGGGTCCACAGACTGGACGCAGCTATATTGTAACGTCTTACTATGCAAAGCTACTCATGGAAAAACTCATTAGGCCAGGCGCAGTGGCTCACCCCTGTAATCCCAGCACTTTGGGAGGCCAAGGTGACCAGATCACTTGAGGTCAGTTCACGACCAGCCTGGCCAACATGGTGAAATCCCATCTCTACTAAAAATACAAAAATTGGCCAAGGACAGTGGCACGTGCCTGTGATCCCAGCTACTTGGGGAGGGAGGCTGAGGCAAGAGAATTGCCTGAACCCAGGAGGAGGAGGTTGCAGTGATTTGAGATCTCACCACTGCACTCCAGCCTGGGCGACAGAGCCAGACTCTGTCTCAAAAAATAAAAATTAAAAAAAGAAGAAAAACTTGATCTGTTTTTAAACTATAATTTTTTTACTGTAATATTTTTAACTTAATGCTCAATTAATTTGAGTATGTTACCAAAGTTGCCTCAGGCCACCCCTTCTTCAATGGAGTGCCCAGAATGAGTTTTTATAAACAAGTCAGAGACACAAAAGATCACACTGGTCGGCTTCCAGTGTCGCTGCCACCACGTACACGCCCTGCAAAAGTGCATCAAGTCAGGGCCCCAGGCTCAGCTGCTCGAAGAACCTTCAGTCTGGGGGAGGGCTGTGATGTGAGTTACAGGTCCATGAATCCTTTTTTTGTTGTTTCTAAAGATGTAAAGACACTTTTTCTCCTTTCATTGCTTTTATCCTCAAAATGTTGCATTTCCTTCTGCCCTTAGCGTTTTCCATAACCTTCTGATCACTTTCAGTTATTCTGGCAGTACAGTCATCGGCTGGATTTATAGTGAAACCTTTACAATCTTCTTCCACTTCTTCTAAAATTAAGAAACGAAAACCAACTAGCCCACCCCTCAACCAGGCTGGCACGCATGTCCTCCTCAGTACTCACTATGGTGAGAGATGAGGGTGCCCTGGGAAGTGTCTGGCAGTCTCCCCTCAGCTCCTTGGGGTCATTTCTTTGGGTAGCAATGTCAGGTCTGGACGGGGCACAAGTCCCCACATCCAGGTACCCAACATGCCCCTGAGAGGCAGCAACGCTTCCCGCAGGGGCTGGCCCTGGCCCCCCACAACGAGCTTCCATCCCCTTACTCACATCTTCCCTTATTTTAGTTACTGCTCAACAGGACCAAACACTTCATTAGTAGCTGTTTATTGATCAATGGTTTGATATAAAGTTATTTCAGATCTTCAGATTTTTGCCCAGATGGAATCACAAGCATTACAAAGTTTTTTCTTAAAAATAAAAAAAGGATAGGGGCAAGTTGGGAGGGGACCAACCTAGCAGTAGTGGCATTTGAGAATAAATTAACAAAAAAAATTTAGTATTACCATTTATTGGTGACAAACACTAAGTTTTACTTACATTCCATGGGGAGAAAAATTCCAGCGTAAACAATGAATGGAAGCAGTACTTAACTCGCAGGGCTACCAGGCTTTCCATACGGACCACACGCAGAGCCTCAGTGCACACACTTCTGTGTACAATAACACAACATCAAAAGCAACACAGCTGTATAGAGAAATGTAGGTCATTCTTTTCAGCCCTAATGGAGATGTAATTAACAGTATCGAGCACTCTGGAAAATCAGTCTGCAGGTTTATATGGACTACATGGAGATCATATCCTGTAGTGTAGTGAAAGCTAAGTCCTCAAGAGCTGTATGTATAGATATACAATTTTTTTTAATAATCTTTAAAACAGAGATCAAAGTTCATTTAAGTCCTGTTTGCATTAACAAAAATAAAAATGAAATAAAAATGGAACCAAATGATCATCTAAAGTTTAAAATTCCTAAATTGTCCAATTTATACAACAGTGGGAGACTTATTCAAGGTTTTGAAAGTCCAGGACTGTTTCAGCTGAACCAGAGGGCACACAATTTGCATCACTGAAATTGTCCTGGGTTAGTCAATTAAATAAAAATATCTAACCACATACACATGGATATGATCTTTGTCGGTTAGATTATTGATAAAGTCAGTCTCAGACAAGTTTCCAAACTCTGCTATATAACTAGATACAATTGAGAAACTCTCAAATGAAAATTTTATATAGTGTCATATCAATCAAAAGAAAATAATGAAACTAAGAATACAGATCACTGTTGGAAGAGAAAGCAGTGGTGATGGTGTGGGTACTGCAGGAGGTGGTGGGGCCATAGCACGCTAGAAAAGTTGGGTCACGCTGAGTAGGAAGCATTTGATTTTCTCTGGTGCTTTTAGCTCTGGGGCCAAAGGCCTCTCTCTGGCATGGCTGTCCAGGGTTTGTCCCCAAGTGTCTGAGTGAGCCAGCCTGAGAAAGGGTCATGCTGTTTCTTCTTTCACACAGGGGGAAAAAAGACCAAACACGGAGGTGCCCAGGGTGTGGATCTGCTGGTGTCCCGGGAGAACCAGCTGGCTGGGCTGCCCTTCTTCCCCACAGGCAGCTGCTATTGCATAGGGACCACCAGGTCACCGAGTGGCCGTCACAACAAAC